>NW_024387416.1:3548123-4748123 GCF_900408965.1 Simochromis diagramma | reverse complement strand
TTACGCTCAGTAATCAAAGTACACCATCTAATCTACTTACAGTAACTAACTGCCTACCTCAGGCACACCTTTAAAATTCTAGCTGAACCAAAAAAAAACCCAAAACACCACTCCAGTTAATACTAGCAATACATGGCTATGAGGGAAGATTTCGCCCAACGCAGAACGAAAAGAATCAACAATTCAAAACCAAAATAAAAGACTCAGCTTTGATCACAAAGCTTTTGCAAAAGTACCTCCGCTCCCCTTTGAGGGTCTAAATCTGAAAGAAAAACAAAATGCTGCGTGTGACGTAGACGCCCTCTCAGGAGCAGCACGTCTGGCTCAGCTGTGGGCCACTCTTCCTCTTTCCCTCATTTATTCCTTTTCTTTCTCCTGATGGTTGTGTGGATGACTAGACCGATGCAACTACAGCATATAGATATACATAGTGTTCATCCACAGTCCTCCAGATGTTCAAGAGTTGCCATGGAGACGTGCAGGTGGATTTGCACTCTTGTGGTTGTGGCTTTCTTTAACGGCTTCATGATCCAGTGTCTCTTCTGTGTGTTGTGTGCAGGTAGTGTTTGGAGTTCCTAGCTGTGTGTGTGTGTGTGTGTGTGTGTGTGTGTGTGTGTGTGTGTGTGTGTGTGTGTGTGTTAGAGGACTGTGTTGGAGGTAGGTGTGTGTCAGTACAGTAAAGGAGCTTCACGTCACTAATGACGATTGATGTCACACTGGGGACCTGAGCGTGTCATTTGATGATGTGGTCGTGTGATGGTCCCAGGGTGAAGGAAGAGAAGCTTTGTGTTTGTGTGTTTTTTATGTGTGTGCGCGTGTCTGCGTCTACTCCTACTGCTGCGTGTGTCTATCAGTGTGAGTTGGGCTGCTCCACTTTAAGCCCGACCAGTGATGGAGGCATCTGAACTGCAGCGGAGGAAGAGGACGAGGTGGGAGGAGAACCCCTGAGACTCCCGGAGGAGGTGGTGGTGGCGGTCACTGCGGGCCGGATGAGCGGAGGTGGGGGGTGGTTGTGGGGAGCTCTGTTCTGAAGCGGGCGCGTCTGAAGAGGAGGCGGCTGACGGAGGAGGCTCGGGGGTGCTGAAGGAGGAGCTGGACGCAGCAGCGGGGGAGGCTGGGAGAAAGAGGACGGGGCGTGAGCGGAGGAGGGGGGAGAGGAGCTGCCTGTGGCGTCTGAGGGGGGGTCCTCCATTTTGACCTGAAGGGGGAGGAAAGAGACAGATGGGGGAGCGTCAGGAGGAGGTGCAAACAGGATGTAGAGAGGAACAAAAGCGGTGGGCAGATAAAAACTTTACGTTTTGCAATCGGATGCTGCGTTTGGCTCTGTGTGCTGTCACCGAGTGAGCAAATAGTGTGTCTGTGAGCACAGAGGCCCCGCCCACCTGCTGGTGGGTCGGACAGAGGGGCTACACCGACACTCAGTGTGAGATACATAGGGATGAGTTTGAACTGTGAATCACTCAAAGTTGCATTACGAGGTCTGTCGTTTTAAATCTGTCAGTGAGACACAGGACAGGGTTGGTGGAGATGGCAAAGCTCCCAGTCCTACTACTTCCAAATATTACTGAAGCTACATGTTGCTTTAACATGCTGTTGCATGTCCTACACGCAGTCATGTGCTCTCCTGCAGCACACGTGTTAATCCACTGCTGAAAGTAGTTCCATCAAACTAATAATTATTTACAGAGATACAAATCTGTTTACAGCCTTTGTCGTGTGTTTAATCCTTTATTAAAAAGCAGAAGGTGCAATTAAGATAGAACAGAGGTGTACAGATTCATGTGCAGCACTCACATGCTGACAGCTTTATATTAAATACAAATAATATTCTTACAACCTGCTTCAGTTTCATGTAAAACTTCTCTTAAACAGATTTCACGTGACAACAAAATCAAACTCTTACAGGCACCTCTTGGGTATGAACTGTCCTCACCTCCTCCTCCTCTACGCCGCCATCTGTAGCCGTTGCCATCTCCTCACCACTCCTCCTGGGGTCTCTCTGGTCTCGGCTGGTGGCCACTTGCTCCGCCGCCCACTCCCTTAGCACTTCGTCTAGGTTGAAGCGGCGCCGGTAGCTCACGAAGAACGAGCTCACCTGAGCAAGCCGGGGAGAGATGGAGAGTTGGCGAGGAAGAGAATGAGGACAAAGTGATGCCGATCTCAAGGACACAGAGGCGGACGTTAGAGGGGAGAAGACAAATGAAAGCAGGGATAATGGAGATTACAGAGATCCTATAGGGGAAACCTTTAGGCGGAGGATGAAAGGGAAAATGGAAAAGAGATGAAAAGCTGATAGGCAGCTCGCTCAAGTGCACTGCTGGGTGAGGTCAGAATAAGACGAGAGGTGGTCTTCACACACTTTCAACATGTGAGAAAGAGAAAGCTCACCTGAGCCGGAGTCTTAGTCCCGATCACTTCAGCGATGGCGGTGAAGTCTTTACCATAACGCCGGATAGCTGGAAAAGAGAAGTCTGGTTAATGTCCTGCCTGTACCAAGCAGCATATAGCAATCAAAAGCAACAGAGTCAGCCAGCTTCCTCTCGCTCAGTGAGGGGTGTGTGGCAGAGGATGTGAGAGGAGGGACAGGAAGAGTCACGTATGGTGAGCATGTTTACAGTTAACCTCCATCTGAGCTCAGCTGGCTCAGTGCACCTGCTCTTTTCCCGCCCTGACCTGCTTCACTGCACACTTTCAGGGTTTTTGTTTTGTTTTTTCTGTTGGAGCAGCTGTACTACATGGAGGTACAGGTTTTGCTCAAAGGCACACAGGCTGCAGCTGCTAATTTTACCTTCCACTTTTGTGGCTGATACGCTCCTAACAACTTCTGATTTTCTCTCCTCGTGCTCGCTTTTAAAGCTGAAATAATGCACACGTACATGAACAGACCTGAAGTTTACGGCACCCTGTAGCTCCATCGTGTCATGAAAAACTGAAACAAACAGGGCTCTCCCCCTATAGACTGTATACTGGTGATGGAGTTAAACGTCAGAACTGAGTAGATTAGAAGTGCCTTAAATTTGCATTCTGTCTAATGACCAGCAGGAGGACTCATCTATGGGCAAAAAGGGCATTTTAGGTCTTAGAGGTATACTGGGAAACAGTCCCTGGTTCCCTTGCGCTTTGACCTCAGTGAGCACTTTCTTAATGAGTTTGAGCTCAAATGCTTGTTTCATACCAAATAAAATGACATTAATTTTGTAAGTTATGGTCTCCATCAAGGACAAAGCTATAGATTAATTAGGACAACCATTCCCAAAGTCAAGAGTGGTGCAGCCCACTTAAAAAACAAATTCCCACTAGGCCCACCCAATCCTAAATCTTCATGCTAATCAAAATACAAAACAGAAGTGATGCATTTCCTAGGAAATTTGATCCAAAATCAAACAGTGCAGGCGGTTGGCTATACATTGCATATAATATAATAATATTATATGCAAAGTGTTGAGGTCAACGTGTGACCCTACTGTCACTGGGACAAAGACTTCCACACAAGGGTAGAGTAATGAGTAATATCACACCCAACTACCTCCTATTACCACTAATTTCAAATTGAATTTCTGTTATTACTGCGATCCACCAGGGGGCCTCTGTCCTCACTTTGGGAACGAGCTAATGATAAGTTTTTGTAAGTGCTTCACTCACAGTCAGATCACCCCATACTCATGTCTGTCTTTAAAAGAACTAATATAATGAGGGCAAATACACCCAGGGGCTTCACAATACGACTTCGTCTCTTTTCATGTCAAAATAAAAAAATATATATCTCTTTTAGGGGCAAAATTAAGCTTTCTAAACGTTACCATCCCTGAAGACAAACTCCCACCAGCACCAGCCCATTGCAAAATATCCAAAAGTAGCTCCTGGAGAAATAATCGAGGAGCTTGTACCGTACCAACACACGAGTACAGGCAGCTCCTGTGTGTGCAGATCAATATGAATGTCTAATAAGACATCTGGCTGTGAATGGGAGGCAGGTAGAGGAGAGCTGACAACAAGAGGTGCCTCTTGGAGGGGGAGGAAGCTACAGCCTTTACTCACCCTGCACTGCAAGGAGCTGCTCCTCTGTGGTCCAACGAGAGTTCATCTTAGGGGCAGGCTAGGAGAGAAAGAACTAGAGATTAGAATGAGAGTGAGGTAGGTGGTAGGAAACAAGGGGGGGGAGAGAGGGAGGAAGATGGCAGTAAGAGAGCAATGAGCAGGTTAAGACTAGAGTCAGTCCCACGAGGGGTGAAATACTGTCTGGAGGGAGTTGAGGAAGGGCCGCGTGAATAGATGAGCAAAGGAACAAACTGGAGCGAGATCAGGGGAGGAGAAAATTGAATACAGGCAAGAAATGAGGCAGTAAATAAGGGATATGGAAAGGAGGGAAAGGGCATAGAGAGGGGAGTTTCAAGACTTACGTCTGTAGGTCTGGAGCCATCAACACCTTCAGCTAGGCTCTGCTTAAAACTGCTGTTGTTCTGTTTGATAGACTGGACCTGAGACAGAGGAGGGGCAGTGAGGTAGGGTTATTTTTTTAGCTGGTAGCACCGAGTGGTAGTTTTTGCAGCTAAAACCTGCTTTGAGAACATTCATGTGCATTTACTCTTTGCATTTATAATCTGATGACCAAAGACATCATTAAATCCACACTGAAAACCCTGGCACCTGTCTCTTGAGTGAAACCAGCTGTGTGTCCAGCTGGCGAATGGTTAGAACTCCAGCATCGTGAGAGGCCGACAGAGACATGATGTCCGCCTGCTCCAGGTGCATGCCTTTGGGTGGCCTGCGGCGGGCTCTGAGCGGGTGGTGTCTGTACTGAGCTCCGATGTTCTCCTTCTTCACTGGACCGGAGCGGCTGGGCGTGGCTTTGTCAGAGCTGGTGCTGCTCGCGTTCTGTTTTGCCGCCTGTGTGCACATCGAATCACAAATATCATTCAAGTGTCAAGGCAGCTCGGTCCTCACCTCACAGAAGTTGTTTCTCTGAATGTGCACACACACACTTTCTCACCTCTTTCTTGGCATCAATTTCAAAATCACTGTCACTGGCCTGCTCTCCTTCTTCAATCTCATCATTACTGCAAGACAAAAAACATAAATTACACAAAGCACACCAGTGCTTAAACTTTGTGCTGTTTTATTGTTGAAATTTCATCAAACACACGTCTGAAATGCTCTAAAATGTCAGCTGAAAAGACAAGAAATAATATCAGCCTGTCTTATTTATATTCATGAGCCTAGTTTCCCAGGATGCCACGCTCACTGAGTGTCATTTAACAAAAAAGTTCTCCAAATGTCAGATCTCAGGTGAGCAGTTGTTTCTCCACGACTGGTGAAGGCATCTCAAACCTGTCATCTTTCTCTCTCTTGTTGATCAGCCTCCTGGCCTGTCGGTCCATGACTGATGTCCTGGTTCTGGTCTTCTTCCAGCTGTAGTAGTACTTTACCAGGCTGGAGATCAGCTTGTCTGGAAGCTACAAACACGAAAAAAAAGAAAAATTTACTTTTCATCACTCGTTTTAAATATTTAGGGTGGTAAGTGCATGTGTGTCTCTCTCAGTCACGCACCATCTGCTGGATGCGGTGGAAGCTCTTGCCGTGGAAGCTGAAGGCCTGCTCGAACAGCACTTTATCTTCAACTGTCCACTCATCCGGGAAGGGGGTGAAGTTTGCCAGGTCGGCCAGTGAGCGCTCCACGTCGTGTTTGTGCCACAATAACATGCCCAGAGCCTGATGGAGCCAAAAGTCAGGAAACCAGGAAAAGTTTAGGTCAGAAGACAGAAAGAAATATAAACATCTGAGCTTTTGTTTCTGATGCACTGCCCTTACCTGCTCCATGTTGTATCCGTGTTTCTCCTTAGCCATGAGGATGTACTCGTCCACTGGAAGAAGATAGAAACACCCAGAAAAACTGTTAAAATAATACATAATAATCTGAAGATGGTGAAGGAGAATGAAGAGAAGACTAAAAAAATGAATAGGGGGGGGGGGGGGGGTTGCATAATAACAGAAAACAGAGAGATGAAGAGGAAAAGGGTAAGAGAGAGAAAGAACATAAGTGCACAGGAAGAGACAGTCGAGAGTTTTAATTGCCACCCTCCAGTCAGCATATATCCATTAAACTGAAGGTCAAGTTTTTTAGCTCGCACACATGAATACAAGGTAAGCCAGGTGTGTGGAGCTTACACATAGCATCAGAGAGCTGGCTGTTGGGACACCAGACCAACATGCTCCTCTGGTCCTTCTCACTGTAGCGGGCTGGGCTGTCTGAAAATGGAAACAACACAAAGTGAACACTTAAATCCACACTTTGAGGTTATACATATTTGTCAATCCCTCTTTTACTCGTTCATGTCACCTCCATGTCCCTCCTATCCACCACTTAAGCTCTCTCAATCCCCAGCATCTCTCTTTTCTTATCCATCTACCCATCTTTGCATGTTTCCATCTGGCTAAAGCTCCCTCTTCATCAGCTGAACTCTTTGGGAAGTCAACATTTGTGCACTCGGTACAACAGATTATGCTGGTTTGCCTGCTTGTCCCTTTCTTTGGTACAAGCTGTTGAAGCATGCCGCCGTTCCTCCGTGAAGGTTATGACGACTGTTTCCTCAGCATCAAAACATTTTTCATCTACTCAAGCAAAGCAACAGGGCTCTTTCATGGAGGACACTTAATGTTTTTGAACCTTTTGATTTTGCATTCAATAACACTAAAACACTGACAAATAAGCGTCACTCTGACGTCTGCATTACTGGACAAAGATGATAACAGGTCCTCGTTTTCCCCTCCAGCCTTCTTTTCATTTTCCTGTTTTTTGTTCTATTGTAAAATGACTCTTTTTGACCTTCACTCCTCTACTAATCTGCATTCATCCGTAGTCTCCTCCACACTTCTCTTCAACCTCTGTGTCTCCTTCCAACGGGAGACACAGAGGTTATTCCCTCCCTCTCTCTCTTTTTATCGTCAATTTTAATGCCCTCTGTCGTCTCCTTTTGTTGTGCTTTTCTCCCTCCCAGCTTACCTGGTTTGAACTCTGGGATCTGAGCCTGGTAGTCTCCTCCCACTCTGATCATGCTGTCTGCAGAGACAAGCGTACATAAGTTTATATTTCAAGAGTAAGTAAGTAAGTAAAATTTTATTTATATAGCACATTTCTAAGTAAGAGATCACAAAGTGCTTTACAAGGTATAGACACAGATTAAAAAGACGAAGTACAGTCAAAAGTTAACAAAATGCAATTTTAAAAAGATGTGTTTTTAGCTGTTTTTTAAAAGTAATCAGTGAATCAGCAGATCTTAAGTTCTGAGGAAGAGAATTCCACAGTCTGGCGGCCACAGTAGCAAAAGCTCGATCACCCCTAGTTTTCAGTCTCGTATACTTAATAACAAGTAGGCCCTGACCACAAGACCTCAGAGACCTACTAGGGGCATAGGGCTGTAAGAGTTCAATGATGTATGATGGTGCTTGTTCTTGAAGAGCCTTAAATGTGAGAACCAGAATCTTAAAGTGGACTCGGAATTCGACAGGGAGCCAGTGTAACTGCAATGCAGGGCAAAAACATTTGTGTAACACACCAGAAAAGGTTCCAAGTTGCAAAACTAAACAAAGTGGATCACACCACTGAACATAAATGCAAACCTCTTGATTTACTGGCCAATCTACGTCCCTACTCCCACCTATGGTTACGAGCTCTGGGTATTGACCAAAAGAATGAGATCGCAGATGCAAACGGTGGAAATGAGCTTTATGTAAAGGATGGCTGGGCTCTCCCTTACAGGAGGAGCTCAGTCATTGGAGAGTGCTTCAGGTATCTCACAAAGATGCCTCCTGGTCAAGTTGTCTAACATCACGCAGTCGTCACTAAAACTTCAAACTAGCATCTGTAACCATAAATTCATTCAGAACGTGTTTACTGAGGAATCTGAACTTCTCTTTTCGCATAAACTTCCATACAACCAGGTGTCTTTTTGGCATAGAAGTGTCACCCCCCCTTCAAGGCAGTAGAAGAATTCATTCAGGCATTTTTGTATTTGTTTCATTTTTTTAGACACACAGGCTAAATCTAACTTTTAAATATAGTCTTAATGTTCAAAACAAACCAATTTGTTTTTAAATGCATCTATTGTTTATTTTATTATGTATTAATCTATTCGTACATAAGGTCAGCTACATATTTTCTAATTAACCATTAGAACAAAACTGTACTACATTTGTAAAAAATACAGTAAAAAACAAGTGGAGGGAAAACACTGGTATATGAAGAAAACATTTAAATAAAGAAAAACTTCCATGTACAACTTCCATTAATAAATAAGTAAAAACAATAAATAAGATAATCCAGAAATGCCATTTAACATTTTGATATTGTTCACCACCCGACGAAGACGAGCGGGTAGAGCATCGATGGGTGGCAGACATCAGGTAATTATCGCTGCGGTAAAGCTAGCAGGAAACTAGGAAGCTGGAGAATGTGGAAAGCGAGGAGTGAAGAGAGACTGTGAGAAATGCAGGGAAGCAAACCTGAAGGAGGAAGAGACAGATTACAGGTTCCTCTGGGACAGAGGACAGGAAGGGAGGAGAAGGGGATGATAGAAACATGAGCAGATGGGTGAAATGAATGGAGCCAGAAGGAGCACGATAAAGAAGAAGGATGCTTGATAGAAGGAACAGAGGAGGGAAGAAAGGTAACAGAGAGGAAAACTAGTTGTGTAAAACTGCCATTTCTTATCTTAAAATGGGCTCCTCAAAGATCAACAGGAAGTCAGTGGGTGAAGGAGAGAATGAAGGAAGGAGAGACGTATGTGGGCAGAGGACAAGGATGAAGAGAGGGGATGACAGAGAGCACTGCAGCAATGCAATGCATGCAACAGGAACAGCTGGCAAGAAAATGCCTGCAAGTATCAGATGTAGGTTAATGCTCCATGTTAGAACGTTTACCGTGATATCTGATAAATCAAACACTATAACGAAAAGTGTGTACGTGTGTACCGTGAGCATGCTCTTCATCGCTGCTCTCCTCCTCGGAGTGTGGCTGGCTATTCCCGTTGGTTACGGTTTTGGCTCTGCTCCTGGACAGGACCCCAGCCCCCGAGCGCTCCATCACTGAGGGCATGACTGCACACACACAGACACACACACACACACATAACATGTCGCTAGTTAAAAATCCACCATTCATCAACATTTCTGCCCTAAGCGATTCAATCTCCTATTAAACTATGAGTTATGCCTTGTTTCATTAGTGCACTGGCTGCTATTTGTTTCCACTTGCAACCCTATAAAAACCAACTCACGCTTGTAAAGTAAAATGGGCCCTTATGTTGCCACCTTGGAGGGAATCCCATTATCTACCTGGAGCTGAGTTTATTTTCCAAAAAGCAGCTTTCTATACAACAACTCATTCAAGACCTCAAATGCTTACGATTGAATCTCTAAATGCAAGTTTTCTGCTCAGGTTCTGACTTATCAAGAGCAAATCCCGACTAAATCAACAGGAACAACTTCATCTTCAACAAAAGAGCCAGACTGATTAACCGGAGTCTTCCTTTGTCGCTCCAGCTGATTAAAGATGTCTTCTTGTCTGGGTGGAGCAATACCCACAAACAAACAGAACAGAGGCCTATTTTACCCACTGTTTACAGTTCAAGTGACATGTCAACATCCCATTTTTTCCCAAATGAACATCTGTTATCTCACCGCAGTCGCTCTGTAAGAGCCATCAAGGACACGACACTGAGCTCTGGACCAAAATCTGACAATTTTTTTATGATGCTCAAATAAATAATAATATTAAAGATAAATAATAATAAGCAATTGATCAAATCATTTTGATTGCAGTTAACATAATCAAGTATTTCTCAGCTAAAAGTTTAACAAGTTACATTTTTAGAGCCATTTACAAAACTAATCCTTTTAGGGACGTGTCAAGAGAGTCCACTGTAAAACTCTGCCAAATCAAACATCCAGAGCTACCTGCTGTGTCAACACCTTGTGACAAAGAAGAAGCTGAAAGTAGCTTTCTTTAATCCAACAAATAATGATTAGATGAGTGAGTAATTAACTAGATGTGGTCCTACCTTTGTGTCTATGTAGAAAAAAAAGAAAAGAAAAAAAAAGGGGTTAACCAAATTTTAGTTCAATACTGATCCCTTATTTGTTAGGCTGATAATAGCTGGTACCAATATTTTACATAATTGTTTATTTTTTTTGTAACTTTTATGCATCTTATTTTTGCTACAAGGATGCAAATAGACATTTAAAAAACTGATTTGACACAACAAGTAAATATTATCCACCGAGATGCAAATTTTACTTTCCTATCAGTCAACAAGGCTGCTGTTGGCTGATACCAGTACACCACCCATCTGCTGGTGCAGAAAGGCGCTGGTTGCTACAGTGCAAGTAATCACACATAAAGAGAAATCCATTACATGAGCCCCTCCAACAGCAAAGGCAAAGCAAAGGTAAAACCTGTTCAGTGGGGATCTACGTCAACATCAGTAAACAAAGAATATAACCGCTGATGAGAAGAAACATCTACAAACAAATAAATAAATAAGACCCTCCTCTAAGAGACGAAGTGTGATCCACAGCCATTACTATACTATTACATGATATTTGTCGTCTTCTCGATGTCTCTACATCTCTGGGCCAATGAAATATTGCAGAAAGTAGCCTATCTAAACTCCTCCTTCCTCCTCAAGCGCAAACGATAAGAGCCCCTAAAACAATGACTGGCGACACCGGGCACGAGTCCCAGTGCAAACGCACGTTAAAAGGCGCGTGCTTTCATTCACCATCTCACCCGCAACTTCACTTGTCAACTTGAACCGCGGCCAGAACAAAGCAAGGACTCGAAGTTGGGTGACCGATGTAGTACTGTTACCCCCGCATACACATCACCACCACCGCACAACATACTGAGCCAGTCAAGCCTCTGCGGGGAAACGAGTCGCAACCCTCACGATCCTCGAGATTAAAAACCATACACACCAAACTCCGAGCAGACAATACAAGTGTCTGAAGCTCTCTGGTGGTCTTTGTCTATCGCTGTTCCCGGTGGCCTCGGAAACTACAGCGGCTGCCCCCCGTCCGGCTTCACTGGAAACATCGCCACCTTCAACACATCCCTTCGTCTTTGTCGATATACTCAAGTTTACTTATTTACAAGAGAACTGGCTGCGTGAGACCGCCCCGCTTCACTTTCAGCGAGTTTCGTGGTGGAAGGGGGTGGGGGGAGTGTTGTGGTAGCCTCTATCGCGGTAGCCTCAATCACTGGCAGATTTATCAACCGTTTCGAGAACGAGAGCTATAACTACAACATATTAACTGATAACCTCGACAGGGACTGGATACTCGTAGTAATACATGATACTCAACTAGGCGATTACATGCAGGCTTTCCTCTTCTACATCCTTTTCCCTCATATGGCCAGATTTCTAAACTTTTCCTCACTTTAAACACAATATTCGGTCATCAGATATGCTTTGCACTATTGTGAACAATACCACGAGCAATTCGATCGTTTAGTTTTGGGTAATATGTCTAAAATCTATTTAGGTTCTTCACCGCAATTTTTAGGTGGGTAATCTGATGATGAACACTTTTTGACTCACAGTGGTAAAAGGAAAAACAATAGTACTCCTACAGTGACTAGTCAGGTGCTCATGGCTCGCAAGAGTCAGCACAGGGTGACCTTAAAGCGGGGGGGACATTACATGTTAAAGTTAACATTGTAATAGGCGGACTGTGTTTTATAATATGTTAAATCCTGAGATCCCACCACTAAAAAGAAAATAAGAAGAGACGACGGACTCGCACCGGGTGTTTCTCAAATTTGAGTCACGTTTACTAGCTTTAAAAAAAATCAATATTTTTAACAGCTTAATTGTACAGTCGTCTGTACGCTGTGTCTCACTTTGAAGTCCTTTTGTTTTCCCCACGCGTACGCTGCTGTTACTACCAACGCTACTGTCTGCTGCTGCCCTGGAGTAAAAAAACAAAAAAAAACAAAAAAAAACACTCGCTCTTTATGTCATAATTGCCCAACTTGCCGGTATGTTTAGGGTCCTTAAACTAAAAATAGTAGCAATTTCCAAGGTCCAAGTCATTCCAAAAGGCTGGAAACTAGAAAATATATATACGACATCTCTCCTCATCACCAAAGTGCAATTTAAGTCTAGCCTAGTTGGTCGCTGGGATGCTAACGTTAGCTAGTTAGCTTGCGGCTAGTACGCTCGCGTTACATTAGTAACGCCAGTAGTTAGAAGTGGAGATAATAGTCACACTGTACCTGTGTTTCGTTTCTCTCCGCTTCCCCGCAGCCAAAACTTCTCCGAGCCTCTGTCCGCAGCTTGCAGTCCCCTCCGAAGCGCTCAAAGGCAATTAGTGTGTCTAAAAAGCCTGAACTCTCGCCTAATTGATGAGCACAGTCACACTACAATGAGGAGAACTGCACGGATAGATGGAAGCTGTGAGTGTGTGTGTGCGCCGGGAGACGGACAACACCCGGAGAAAAGTGAGGTGGACATCCGCTTGGATGCGTTCGCCTCTCCCAAGCTTAGGAGCCGTTTGGATTGACAAGAAGTAGTCCCTTAACTATTAACTTTATCTCAGTCTTGGTTTTGGATTTTACCTTATGTGCCATGTGTGTGAATTGACTTTTAAGAGTGCTCACGTCAGTGCGCGATACTTAAAATCTTTGTCCTAAAAATATTTTGCCTTTTAAATATGCCTGCCTGATAATTCACGTCTTGATCATTACATCGTTAATGGCCTTTAAATGGAAGAGAAACGTGTAGGTATTTCATTTTGTAAAACAATAGGTGTTAGAGAGTCTTAATCCGCTATCTATCAAAATCCCATAAATTAGGGACTACTTGCCAGTGTGTCGGCGGAGGGATTCAGTGCATCTCTGTTCTGAGGCAGGCTGTCCAGACTTGCTTGGTGGAGAAAAGGGCAGGAGCGGAGCACAATTGAAACGAGTGTTCGTGCGTGTGCGCGCGCGAGTACGTCAGTATGCGAACGTGTCTTCAGGCGCGTGCGTTACTTTGTGCATAAACTGACAGTGACTCAGATGAATAGCCTCAGTGTGCTCGTTTTTATTTATTTATTTAAAACAGAACAGTTCAAAGAGTTGCGACCTGGATGTGTTTGTGTGCACGAGCCTGTGCGCGTGTGAGTTCACAGGTGGATGAGTGTGTGTGTGAGCAGAATGGGGGATGTTTCAGTGTTAGCTTTAGCAGGAGCTGTCTCACCTGATGCTGGGAATAAACCCACTAACCTTCGCAGTAACACTCTCACAGAAGCCACTGCTCCCGTCACCAGTGCCTGCTGCTGACATGTAACAGCCTGTTACAAACTCCTCCAGCTCTTTCTCTCTTCTTTCTTTCTCTGTGGCATCACCACTTCCTCCTCTTCTTCATCCTCTCACTTCTCACCTTATCTCCTCACTGCTGCTCTCTCTCTCTTTTTCCATCTCCTTGTTTTTGCTCCTGTTTCTTCTTCACTACTTTACCCCCTTTCTCTCCTGCCTTCCTTCCTTCCTCCCACTCTCCCTCTTCCTTCCTAAATATCTGCCCTAATTCTCCTTCTCCTCCCCCCTCATCTCTTGTCTTCTCTCTGTGCCCCCTCCCTGTTTTTTCTCCTCCTTCCTCTCCCTTCCTCTCCCCCTTCCTCTCTCCATTTCCTCCCCTCTTCTGCTCTTCCACATCCTCCTCACCCCTTTACCTTCCAGTAATGACTCTTTTCCTGTCTTTCTCCCTTCCCCTCCTTCCTTCTCTTCAGCCTCCTCCTTACCCTCTTCCTCTCCCCTGTGTCTCCCTCTCATGTCGCTTGCAGTTTTCAACTCTGTGTGTGCGTACGTGCAAATTCTTCCCCTCCCCCATCAGTTTCGCTTCGCTCTTTTCTAACCCCCCCTCCCCTGCTCCTCTTCTTCCTCCCTCCCTCTTCTTCCTCCCTCTCCAGTCTCATTTACACTCTTTCCACCTCCTCTACCCTCCTTTCCTCTCCCCCGGTGTCTCCCTTCCCTCCTCTCCTCTCATTAGTCAGTGTCCATAACTCACCCCTCCACTCCACTGTCTCTCCTCGTGCTCAGTCCTCCAGTCCCTAACACATCCTCACTAATGAACAACTGCTATATTTCTCCCCTCAGCCCTTCTCCCCTTACCCGTCCTCCTCCCTTTTCTCTCTGTCCTTTCCTCTCCTCATCCTCAGTCCTCCCCTCCACTTGTCACTCCATCTCCCCCCACCACCTTCCCTCCTCTTCGCGCTCGGTTTCTCTTCGATCTCTCAGAGCCGAGTGTACCACCTACTCTCTTTTTTAGCTCACTCTTTCTTCCACCTCCCCCCCACCCCCACCCCACACACAGACACACACCCAAGCTCTCCACTTGTCTCATTTCTCCTTCTAGCCCATCTATCTGTCAGTCTGTGTGCTCTTCTCTCTTCCATTGAGGCAAAACGTGTCTCCCGTACTATCTCCCCAAGTCTTCAGTCCCCCTCCTCCCCCTGACTCCCATCCCTCCATCTATCCCTCCTTTGACTCCCCCGAGTCTCTCTGATCTCAAGAGATGCAAGGTGTAGAATCAGATGCGATAGAAAGGATTCTTCCTGCCGAGGTTGGTTGTAGCTGCCGTTGTACCGGAGGACCACTGAATGTTTCTGCTCGTTTTAGTGCCACGGTGAAATGCGATGAGGCCTCATCGGTTTGCGACAGAAATGGATCAGGGTATGTAAATTCAAGCTGAGTAAACGTTTAAAAGGACAATAACATCACTGGAGTGTCTGCTGCACAGCTCGGCCTGCTGTATATCTGCAATGTCATCGTGTGCACAAGAAATTAGGAACTCTTGCATAATAGATATGCAGCCGTGTCTCAAGGCCTCATCACTTTTACCTTTTTTTCCCCCTGTAAAGCTCTCTCTGCTCACAGATCAGGTGTTAATTTCCTGAGGCTCTGTGCTCAGCATGTAGTGCTCAAACCCCCACAAGTAGGTTCCAGGCCTTAGTATAAACTGTGATACAACAAGATGAACTTAAAAAGACACACGCAGAAGCACTAACACTGACATCCATTATCAGCCATGTTAGGAGCATGACTGCACTCAGCAGATTTAGTGTCAGTATTGACTGATGCAAAACTCCAGTCTGATGCCGGTGGAAATTAGTCACCGAAAATAGTCAGGATCCCTGCTTTGGGGCATAATTTACTGAAAAACTGCACAAAAACACAACCTTCAGTTTTTGAGACACCTTTCTTATGGTCAAAAGCGTTGTTAAGGTGGAAAAAATGGACTTAGCCTCCTTGGTTTATCAGCTTAACTCAGAGGTAGTTTATCCAGTACCAGTCACAAACTGTAGCTTAAGGCTAGAAAGCTGCAAAAGGGTGCAACTCATCCAAACCCTTAAATTCAGTTGTCCAAAATTTAAAAAAAAGAAGTAAAAAATAACACAAAAAGCATCATGGCCAGCTTTTAACTCTTACGTGGCTCACACAGTTTAATAATATTAGCATATTTAGAGAACAGAACGATCCAGCCACTGTTCATGCACTCTTAGAAGTTGAAGAGCCTCAGGCAATCTCTTTGGTTTCCTCATTTTTTGGGTAATATTGACTTTTTTCAACTAAAAAAAAAAAACACCCTAAAGTTTACCCAGTAACAGCTGGGATCTGGGATTGGTTGTGTTTTTGAGGTCTGGATTCTTGTTTAATGCTGTTAGTATGTCCCTTTCTGCTTAACATCTGTTGTTGCTTTATTTGAGTTGGGTTTTTTATTACACTCTTTAGGATTTGACTTCCTGCTTGGGCTTTGTCAGTCTTGTGAGTCACTTCAGGTTTGTAATATTTTTACGTTTTGTTTTCTCCCTCGATTCTGTTATTCTATCCTCCCCAGGGTTTCTCTGAGTCATGTTTAGTCTGGGGTTTCTTGTTTGCATCTACTGTCTGTCTTTAGTTTCATGTTTTAGTTTGGTAACATCTTTTCTTTTATTCTCTGGTATTGAATTTTATTTCCAGATTGTCAGATTGTCTTGATTAGTTTAAACTTTGTCTCTTTCCGTCTTATTTCCAAGCCCCAGTGTATCGTCTGTGTGTATTTACAGTCCTGTCCTTCCTCTTAGTCTTTTTCATATAGCATCAGTGTATCTTCCCAGGTGAATTTTCTCTTTTTCTGGCTTCTTATGAAGATTGTGGGTTTCTTTTGGTTCCTTTTTGGACTTTGCTTTTAGCCCTAATTTCCTTCGGGATTAATAAAGTATTCTGATTCTGACAAATTAAAGTTTGCTTTTGAGTCTTTTGTTCATTTCAAACTTTACACCTTAGCTGTCCAGCACATTTTTTACTCTGGTACATATTGACACGTTTACTTCTACCTATTCAGCTTTGTAGCCTAAATTGCAGTGTAAAGCACTGGGTCAGTAAGCACTATTGCTAATAAATCTGTTGGATTATTAACTATAACGTCACCAAAGCTGATGCAACTCAAATCAAGCACAACAAATCCCTTTGAGTCACAGTAAGCCGGTGATGCCATTTCGGCATCTTTTGTTGAAAAATGGTGGTTGTCCTTTAAAAAAAAAAATAGAGATACAGCCTAGGCTGGTACAAGGGCCTCCAGGGCTCTGAAGAGGTACAGTTAGTGACTGTCAGGGCGCGACCCAGCATTTTGAGTTTATTTTGTATGCCTGATTTCTTATGATGTACTAGAGTAATGGTAAGTTCTAGTGTTATTATTAGCATGTCTTACAACTGGAAAAAAAAGGGATTGGCCAGCTCTTGGATTTATGTAAGCATCTTGCGTGTATTTAACACAATTTTAACACTCGTGGTTTAAAGTTAAGTGTAACTATATAGTGTAAAAACTACATAATATGCAGAGCGGGTAGATTAAATTGTTCATATCATGTTCGAGTGAAGTAAGTCAATGATATAGTAATGTTAAATCTCGCGACACTGCATGGGATTTTAGTCTTGCACTCTTTGGATCGTGGTTTGAGGAAGGCATCCATCTCAGTCAAGTCGAACAGCCACCTCTACTTTTTTTGGTATACCGAAAGAAGTAAATTGGGTGGTTGTTACATTAAAAAAGTCTACTTTGTAATTTGAACACAAAATTTTCATGTTTCTATCTTGAACGTAATAAAATCATGTAGGATCTGTACGACATTCAACAACTTAATTTGTTCTTGTTGAGATGACATGATACAATCTAGTAAGAGTGGTTAGTTGCTGGACTCATGAAATTAACAAGATCACATGAGATTTCAAACTGCGGGAAAATCACTGGAGTAATAAGAGGCAGACAACTACACACACACAAAGTGTATGCTATTGCTTTTTATTGTGGTTTAACCTGTCAAGGACAAAAACGTACAGAAAATTCTGCATCAAGCCTTGTAATCATAGCTTTCCTACTTTTGTCAGCCCTGGATTGGCGACATGGTGGTTAGCGCCGTTGTTTCACAGTAAGCAGGTCCTGGGTTCAAATCCACAATCTGGCTAGTTTGCACTGGTTTGTCTCTGGGTATTCTGGTGTCCTCCCACAGTTAAAAGTCATGCAGTTATTAGAGTTAACTTATTGTGATTCTAAATTCACCGTGAATGCAACCAGGAAAAAGACAGGAGGATGTTAGTTGTTGTAGATCCATTCAACTTTTATGATGACTAGACTTTGTTGAACATTATGTAATATGAAGACAACATGTAGTATTTAAGTAATCAAGTAGTACTGTGGTAAAGGTTATTGAATAGTGTTGAAATAAAATGACAAAATTGTGAAGGATTAAAATATTCCAAGAGCTCAACTTACTTAATCTAAACATGTTTCAATCACGTTTTATGAACACAAAATGCACAGGTTTATTGACTATGAATAAGTTGTGTTGATTTAACTCAGCTGTTTAAGT
The DNA here is from genome assembly GCF_900408965.1 of Simochromis diagramma. Lineage (NCBI taxonomy): Eukaryota > Metazoa > Chordata > Actinopteri > Cichliformes > Cichlidae > Simochromis > Simochromis diagramma. Next base: position 4,730,240 of record NW_024387416.1, on the reverse strand, counting down.
TTCTGCCAAAGCAAAACGTTTGTGTGCAACCAATGTCCACTATTGAATCAAGTAAATCCAACATGGCCTTTTTTTCAGTGTAATTAGGTTTTGTTTAGTTAAAGTTTCATCTATGATCCCTTCTGTTGTTTTCTGTTTCCTGTGTAAGTCTCTTGTCCTCTATATGTGATTTTTAGTTATCTCTGTGCCTCGTTCCCATTATCTGGTTCCATGTTCCTCTCCTTGTGTATCATTCCGTCTCCCCAGTCTGTTATACGTTTCATGTCTGTGTTTTCCATGTCATATTGTCAAGCTCGTGTCCTCACAGTTTTCGTCTCATTATGTTTCCTGTTTTATTTTGACAGTCTCGTGTTTCCATGTTCAGTGTGTATAGTTTTGTTTCCCTTGTGGCATCATGTTAATTTGTGTCAGCTATGTTCCTCATGTGTTTCCACTTCCCTCATTACCATTCTGTGTATTTAAGTCCTGTCTTCCTTTGTTCAGTGTCAGGTTGTCTGTTGAGTTCTTGTCATGTTTCCAGGTTTTTAATCATGTTCAAGGTTTTGTTCTTTGTCTTTTCTGTTTAGCATTTAGTTGTTCCCAGTTTAGTTCTGGTTAGTTTAGCCTCAGTGTGTAACTGCTTTTTGTTTTGTACCTTTTCCCAGCCACAATTAAACGGCTCGCCTTTTGTTAAATTATAATTTTGTTCCAAGTGTCTGCATTTGTGTCCTCCTCCTCCCTCCATATGGTCTGCCAGTGCAAACCGTGACAAGTGATGTTCATCGGGTTGTCAGTAAAAGTTCTTTAAGGGATGATATAATCGGTAGCCACAGCAATCTTAGAAGCAATCTAACACTCTGAGGTCCTAACATTACTGAAAAGATCTTAATTATCAGGGGGTTGTTTAAATAACAATGCTAATATGTAATAATCACTTTCTTTGATAAACAGACATTGTTACCAGAGTCATGCTCTTATATGAAACTGAGTTTTGACGAGTTGTTATCAAAATTCTGTTTATTAGGTATCCAATCAAATGGCACTTCTTTACATTTCAGAGGTGTTGGATCCACATACACTCAGTGGACATTTTATTAGGTACTACCTTGCTAGCACTGGGCTGGATCCTCTTTTGCCTTCAAAGCTGATCCAATAAGTTGCTTGAAACATTCCTGAGATTTTGCTCCATATTGACCTGACAGTATCGCACAGTTGCTGCAGATTTTGTCAGCTGTGCATCCATAATGTGAATTTGTCGGTGACTAGTGACTTGTCATGTTCAAGAAACCAGTTGCGGATGATTTGATCTTCGTGATGCGGTGCGTTATCCTGCTGGAAGCAGCCATCAGAAGATGGTACATGGTAGTTATAAAGGGATGGGCATCTTCAGCATCAATGGCTGTGGTGTTTAAACAATGTTCAGTTTGTACTAAGGGCCCAAAAGTGTGCTAAGAACACATCCCTAACACCATTACACCACCAAAAGTCTGAACTATGATACAAGGCAGGCTGGACCCAGCCTTTCATGTCATTTTGTGCTAAATCTCATTGTTTGAGCAGAAATTGGGACTCATCAGACCAACACTGCTTTTCCTCTATTGTCCAATTTTAGTGTGAATTGTACCCTCATTATCCTGTTCTTAGCTAACAGGATTGACGTTAGGTGTGGTTTTCTGCTGCTATAATCGATCTGCTTCAAAGTTCGATGTGTTATGTGTTTAGAGATGCTCTTCTGCATGGCTTGGCTGCAGTGAGTGCCTATCTGTTGCCTTCCTACCTGCTTGAAGGAGTCTGGCCAGAGAACTGCTGCTCGCTGGATATTTTCTGTTTTTTGGACCGTTCTCTGTAAACTCTACAGTATGTTGTGGGGGGAAATCCCAGCAGACCAGCTCTTTCTGAAATATTCAGATGATCTATCTGGCACCAACAACCACGCCACCTTCAAAGTCACTTAAAATCACCTTTCTTCCCCATCCTACAGCATATAGATATCTTGACGATGTCTATATGCCTAAACGCACTGAGGTGCTTCCACGTGACAGCTGATCAGACATTCGCATTAACAATCAATCGGGTGGAGAATAATAAAAACAAATCTGGTGAGAGTAGCCTGAAAATAAATAAAACGTTAAATATTTCCAGTGAATAGAGATAGACGTGTGATTCTGGAGGCAGATATCAGATATTTCAGGTCAAATATGGATCCTGTGCTGCATTTTTAACAGTGAGACAGCCACGAACTGGATATCGAGTCTCTCTTTTTCAGTTCTACGCTGCAGAGCTCTCTGTGCTGAAAGAGGCCTCGTTCTCATCCACCATTCTCCTTCGGTCCTTTCCACACTGCATCTGTTGATTCCCTCTCTCATCCTCCTCCCCTCTGCTTCTCTGTGTCTCCCTGCTGCCTCATCTTTCACCTCTCTCCTACTCCTCATCCTTTCTCTTCTATCTTCATTTACTTTGCTCTTCACCCTTTCGAGTTTGCTCTCATCTGTCCTTGTCTTGATATTCTTGGTTTGTGCCTGTCTATATATCTATGTATGTATGCACAGAGCATTACTGAGCTTCACATTTGTGCGCGTGAACGTTTATATATATATATGTGTGGGAGGTAGTGGGAGGGGGGGCAGCTTGCTTTTTAGTATCCCCTCATATGCTGGTCTCTGTGCATATTTACAGATAAAAGAAAAGAAAATGTAGTCGAATAGTTTCTGTTCAGGTCCTGTTTATAATTCTGTGTTTCTGCCGTGGCTATGCATCCAAAAATAAAAGAAGACCTGCTTGTTACAGTGAGTATGGGGCCTCAGTAGGCTTCGTCGCGCCCCCTACTGACACATGAAATAAATAGTTTTTCTACTAACAGCCAAGAGACAGATTCCCTGAAGACAAAAGACTGTGGGCGGGGTTTATAGACTGGGCCATCTGCGCTGGGGAGGTTACTGAGAGAGAGAGAACCCCCCATACACAGGGCCTTTATTTGCATTATGGAAAAGTGGGTGGGCTTGTGTCGGTGGCCATTTCATATCCCACAAAACCAAGAATTCCCAGAGTCAACAATCCAGAGTCTAATAATTAACCCTTTTGTTTTGGGCTGGCCTTATTCTAGTCAGCGCCAACATGTGGAAAAGTACTGAGGCGGCGACCCTTCAGTCGGCTTCAAAACGTCTGATCAATGAGATTAAAATTTATTTGGAAAGGCAGTTCATGGTATTCAGAATTACTTCACCACCCTTTACTCACCAGTATGATGTCATAAACTACAATTACTGATAAACAGAGTCTTTTGGGATTTGAGAGCGTATGCTCCAGATATAGAAGAGCTGATCATAGATGATATGTAACCATAGTTAACAGCTGAAGACCCTTACATTTAGCAAAAACCCAGTACACAATCAGTACCCCAAACTGTTCATATGTACAGGAAACACTGTAGTTAACCTGCAAAATGTGGAAGCTTGCTCAAAACCTTTTATTCTCATCTCAAATGAACTTTTCACAATAATAAAGGAGTGTCATCACTGACATCGAATGCCTACTGCACCAGATTATTATTTTTCTGAGGAGAATGTTGCTACTGTGCCCCAAAGTGAAAACTCTCCACATGCTGAACTCATGAGGACAAGGTTTTACTTGAGAATTAAGAGGAATTTGTATATGTGTTTGTGATCCAAATAGATTGTTTCCTCTCAGCAGAGAAGTAACACTCTGTGGAAATCATCACATGCACATTATGTCGTCTGCAGAGCCCCCAGGTGAAAGTAAGGGGTATTTAAAACAATGAGTTACAGTTTTTCGTAACAGCTTTTGCACATTTTTTGCTAAAAATGTTGATGTTCTCAATTCTGAAGCAGCTTTTCCCATTTTTTTACCACTTTAAATGCAGCGTTGCCAGAATAGTTAATCATCTGTCAAGATTTATTTTTTAGTATAACTAAAGAAAATCACTTTCACCAAAATACCAAATTATTTCAGCGATGTGTAAACCAATGCGTTTAAACTGTGAGGAGATGAAGTCAGAATCATGCAGGATTTCCTGAGTGAATATTCTTCAGGTGCTGATTTCACTGGCATGTTTACTTTGTACATCTTGATGCATTCTCAATCATCCAGGTAAGTAAATCTCCAAAAGTTGATTCTGTTCATCTGGTCGTAGCGTTTTCCGTGGGAGAAACATTTCATCACTCGCCCAAGTGACTTCTTCAGTCTCAGGTTTAGTTTGTACAAAGCACCCTTACACCGTCATGCACTGTGAGGGGAATACTTTTCCCTCAGTGGTCACACATTATAATCAACTACAGTTACAATGACAGGAAAAAAACAACAACTTTATTTGTAAAACACAGGGTTACAGAGTGCTTCACGTTGAAGATCAGTATACAGACATAATCAACCATACGTTCAGACATTCATGCCAACATACACACATACATTCACATAGTTGCAAACTATCGGCAAAAATAAAGGGGACAAGATTAATGTTAATCTAATCTATGAAAATGAGTTTTCAGCAGTCGTTTAAAACAAATAGGCGATAATAGGAGAACCAGCATGTCAGCTCTGAGCCCTTGTGCTTTACTTTCTAAGCCGTGACACATTCTTACCCCTGTTCCTTTTTTATTGGCAGACTATTTCTCCTGAGAAATATTTTCTCCTCCATCTTCACAAATTGTTATAACTCCACTTAAGTTATGTTCACGACCCTGTGAGGTTGGTTTATTCTGAGAATTAGGCTTACCCTGAAAGCGATGGCTCATATAACAACAGCATAACAACAGCACATTTTAGAGAAATGTTATCAGTTTTGCTCACAAAGACATTTATGACCAATATTTAAAAGAAGACTAGAATAGCTACCTCCTCATTATTCAGAACATACAACAGTTTCGGTGCACTGATCCACCATCGAACTGATCCAATATAAATAAATCAATACATTTAAAGTGTAAAATATATGATGGACAGGATCGTGCTCCTGGATACACAAATGTACTCTGTAAATTTAGCATAGAGTTTGTGTAAGCTGCACTCTAATTGTGTTGTTGGAGGATTCATCTGTCAGGATCTTAGATGTCAGCTGCACAATAATACCACCTTTAATTTCTGGGACATCAGTCTTTTAAGTCAAAAGTCTTATTAATGTGGAAAAAACAACACAAATATTGCATTTGCTTGAGAACAATACATCTACTTTGCCCACATGTAAACTGTAGACAGTATATTATGTCACTTGTGTTAATGTCTTAAAACATTTCCAAACAATAACAATGAAAAATCCTCAGTTTGAATGAAACGCCGTGAAGCATTGCTTATGTTTTCGATAACTTTAAACGCAATTTGAGAACGAAGCCAAAGCAACAGCGAAAAACTGCAACAAGCAGGAACCTGCATATAAATATTTTACCAGGGCTACCGTCTGCCCATGGATGAGGAGCCAGTATGTGTGGCGGTGAGAGGCATCAGAATATAGGAAGATGCAGACGAGTGCCGCATACATAGCAGTCCCTCCCTGATATTTTTCAAGGGAGATAACTGAGAGTGTGTGGTTACGTGGAGCGACAGGCTGTGACTCTGAGTACTGGGTATTTAACACCTAGTGGGGTTGTCACCTTGAAGTTGGTCCAGAAAGTCGTTGACCCACCCTCTGTCATCATGCGAGTCGTTACAGTTCACAGGAGCCAAAGCGTGATAATGTGTGACCCTTAACAAGTCACACGATGAGCAGCCGTGTGTTCTCAGACAAATATCTGTAGCTTGGTACAGCAGATATTTACTAACAAGTAGAAGACTTATTGAAATATAAGTCTTCTTATATAGAAGACTTATATTTCTATAAGAAGACTTATAATCTTCTTATAGAAATATAAGTCTTTTATATAAGAAGACTTATTGAAATATAAGTCTTCTTATAGAAATATAAGTCTTTTCTATAAGAAGACTTATAGAAATATAAGTCTTCTTATAGAAATATAAGTCTTTTCTATAAGAAGACTTATATTTCTATAAGAAGACTTATAGAAATATAAGTCTTCTTATAGAAATATAAGTCTTTTCTATAAGTCTTCTTATAGAAAAGACTTATATTTCTATAAGAAGACTTATATTTCTATAAGTCTTCTTATAGAAATATAAGTCTTTTCTATAAGAAGACTTATAGAAATATAAGTCTTCTTATAGACATATAAGTCTTCTGTATAAGAAGACTTATTGAAATATAAGTCTTCTTATAGAAATATAAGTCTTTTCTATAAGAAGACTTATAGAAATATAAGTCTTCTTATAGAAATATAAGTCTTTTCTATAAGAAGACTTATAGAAATATAAGTCTTCTTATAGAAATATAAGTCTTCTTATAGAAATATAAGTCTTTTCTATAAGAAGACTTATAGAAATATAAGTCTTCTACTTTTGACCAGTCTGTTCACACGGTGATAAAGAAACTTATGGAAAAAATATGGAAAACAAAAAACAAACATATACAGTGGAAATAAAATATGCAACAGTGTATTACAACAACAAAATAACTGTAATGTCTGTCACTCCATTCAGCGACTGACAGTCAGTCCTCATAAATCCCCTCCTGCAGTAAAAGCAATGAAGAATCTATAGTCTTGCTTCCTCTTTACCTGAGCAGCTCCTCCATGTTCATTCAGATTTTGAATACTAGATGGACTCTTTACCTTACTGGTTTAAATGTTTGCCTACCAAGTGAAAACTCTCTGGTTTGATCCTGGGAGGAAACACAAATCCCTTTGAGGGATCTATCAGGAAGGACATCTGCTGTAAAAACCCTGCCAAGCCAAATATGCAGAGCTACCTGCTGTGGTGACCTCTTGTGACGAAGGAGGAGGCAGCTGAAAGTAGCTTCTCATGTCACATGCTATTTCATTTAAACATACATATTATACAGGCAGTAACTGTTCATACGATTGACAGTTGTGCCTAATTATTTGCCTGAATGTGCTGAAACATGTGCAGACACTAACAAAGAAGGAGAAATGCTCAGTAGTAAAAAGTATACCCTAACAAGGATAACTGATGAGGCAGTATAGGAAATATAAACTCTTATGTCAACCTTTACTGGCTTGGCTTCCATTTAGAGCAGACTGATCTAGTGCGCACAATCCAATTGTTGGATAAGGCATTAGAAAGAAGTCACTGTGGTAAAGAAACCACAAAAAAGCAGGAAAATCAAGGTCAGACCCCTGGCTGTTATTAGGAAAAACAGCAGGGCCGTCCTAAGAAGACAAAATGTTACCACAAGTTTAACCATCCTGCGATATTTACATGAGCTGGAAACTAATTTAAATCTTTACAGATTTATGCAAATCAAAGTTTTTCCTAAAACAACATGCAAAATCCTTAAAAGGTTTGTGTTACTTCTGCACAGCAGAATTCGACACCTGGCGACACATGGGTAAAAAAAAAAGTCAGTGATTCTGAAATAAATAAATAAATAAATAAAGTAAAGCCCTGAATTTTGACAGTAGTGGCCCAGGTGGAGGTATCAAGCATCACAAGCAAATATCAAATTTAAATATATTCTCTCTGTTTGACCTTTGACCCGTACTGTGACCTTAAATTTGTCCTTCCCAGTAGCAGAAAATGTGTAATGCTGCAGAGTAAAGTTGCGTGATTTTTTAAAAATATATTAAGTGACGTGACTCCCAGAGTCACGTCACACACCAATGACATGCAAATTAAACATTTGCATTTTCACTGTTGGTGCCCCACATTGTTAAGTGATGAAACCAACATGTCATGTTACAAGTCATAACATTATCCCACCTAAACACAACATGCTGGTCTGGCCTGGCAGGCTGGAGCCCAGATAAATTTACCGTTAACAGACCCTTTGTGTGAACCGAACTTGAACAACGCTGCTTTGTATTGTGGTGTAATTTTGTCTCTACGTGGAACTGTTTTTTTAAATTTTAATTTTAAAATGTTAGAACGTATATAAGTGTGAAATGTAAAAAGTTCAACATCGTGGGAAACCGCCAATCATGCATTTAAATTGTTATATTTGGATTCAGCAAAGTCATTAAGAAATGTCACATTTCATCTCTGATAAAAAAACTGCTGACCAGTGTTATAGTTTAATGCAGATAGTTTGTTTTGATAAACAGTTAAAGGTTTTTAAATTACAACTTTTTTCACATTAGTTGCAATGTTTTGCGACTGATTGTATGAGCTGATTGGGGAAATGCATCTTGTTTTACAAACGCTGTAAAAAAAAAATGAGAGTAATTGACAAAAACTTTCATTTCTAGCTTCAGTAGAATGAAATAAGAGCTGTAGTATGAACTGGCTAATTTCCCAAACCTACACCTCCACCTATTGGTCACTGTGGCAAACTCCTTCTCCAGACATGCCAGATTTGCCCGGAGCAGCATGGGGTTTCAAGCTGTGGCAGTTATCTTTCACTCGCATGATTAACTATGAGCTATAGATGCACAACTGAGAAAAGTGGAGTATTTGGTTTGTATTCTTATAAAATCTTAGCAAAATAGCAGAAAAGACACTGAAATTTTCTACTGGAAATTCCAACCAATAATTATGTAACTATACTTTGAAATCATTTTCTTTTATTCTTTTCCATGTAAATTATTAAATTATTTAACCACTATTACTATTAGTAATAATGATGGTGTAAAGTATTGTGATGTAAGTGCTAGTGAAGTAGTGAATATATATTGTGAGAAAGAAATATTTTGAAAAACTTGCCCCACATTAGAAGCCTCCAACTCCTGGTGGGAGACAAAGCTGATGGAGGTAAGGTCCTGTGGGACTTAAACCAGACTGACAACCAGACATACTGGTGTTTGAGAAGGAGAAGCAGACCGCAGTGGTGATAAATGTGGCAATCCCAGCGGACAGCAACATCAGGAAGAAGCAGCACAAGAAAATAGAGGCGTACCAGGGGCTGAAGGAACAGCTGGAGCAGATGTGGAAAGTGAAGTCCAAAGTGGTCCAAGTGGTAACATTAGCATTAGATGCTGTAACTCCCTAAACTGGAAGAGTGACTTCAGAAGGCAAATGTGCCATAATTTCACTAAACCTCCGTTGCTTTGCATGAAAACACAGACAAAGCACAGGAAAATGAACAAGCTCACGCGTGAAATGCGGATGCTTTGTTTTCACGTTGAGAAAACTTGTTCAGAACACAGTCGGTGCTTTATAAAAAAGAAGGGTCTTATTTGAAAATACAATGCTTACATGCGTTTTCTGTCATATATGCAGCTGTTTGACACGTGCGCGTTTGAGTGACAGTAACGTCATGTAGAGGTGCTCCACGGTGACCAATGGAGGCTTCACGATCACTTTTATTTTACAGGTTTGTATGATTTTGACTCAGATAACCAGAACTGGAAAAAAATGTATTTAATGAGTTACCAGATTACTGTAGCTGCCGCACATGTTACTCCCAGCCTGTTATTTATGAGCCTTTCACGTTTTGAGCATTATTCTGTCATAGAAGGAGTAGCCGTAAAGGTCAGAGGTCATCCTCCTGGTACTGAAAGTGCCGCGTGCTTCCTGACCTGTGCTGTCTGGCGCTCTGTCGTCACAAACAAGGAAACCATGTTCGCGCTAACGCAGCGGTGCGTTCAGGTACAGTCAGAAAAGTGACCAACAGCTCTTTCAGGAAAACAGCTTCGCACGTGGTAGCGTGGCCGAGCGGTCTAAGGCGCTGGATTAAGGCTCCAGTCTCTTCGGGGGCGTGGGTTCGAATCCCACCGCTGCCAGACATTTTTCAAGTACACATAGAAAGCTGCAGTCAATACACACAGAATATACTTTAAACATGTGGTTTTTACGCAACGTTTGTGAGCAGAACAACAACAGAATTAGGTGTGACAGTTGAGTTGATAGTGAAATCTGTATAATTTCAATAATTCAAGGATACTTGGCTCCTTTTAAAATGATGTAGAATAGTAATGAAAAAAAAAACAGCTTTTAATGAATTTAAAGTTTTACTACATCAACACAATGTAAGGGGATTTGCATAATGACTACTTTTATTTGTTTTATTATTATTATTATTTCATTTCATCCCACAATGGCAGCTACAGTTACTCATCTCCATTAACTGGAATCACTGAACAGTGACTGGATTGTTTCCACTGTGGCCCTGTTGATTGCCAAAATCCACATGTGACAAGTAGGTGCAGGTTTGTGAAACCATACACTCACTGGCAGTGACTTGTGATTGACAAGTTAGCAAATGATTGTGTAGCTTTATACAGATCTATTTTGAAAGATAGATTGACTAAAAGCCAAAATAGGCTTCATTTTTTATTCAGTATAACTCCAAATGAGTAACTGAGATCATAAATCAAGCATCAACGTGCTTACAGAGGTCAAGACAGGAAACTGTTTTCCTTTAGACTTCAATAGGACCTCAAGTATTTTTGCAACACAGCTGTCGCCATCTAGTGGTCTTCAGATGGAATGCAGGCTCAAGACACTTTCACAGTAGCTGATTTGCTATAGTTTACGCTTTTCTCCAGTGCCACTTTTCATGTAGTAGATGCATGTGAGGATACTGCACATGATGTTTAGGTTCTATATTTATTGTTTGCCTTAAAAAAGTCTTAATTTCCGTTTAATTTTGAATTTTCGTTCTCAATTCAGTTTAAATTCACTTACTTTCCAGGGTGGGTTTGCTCATTTAAGTTCACCTTTTTATTGTTTGAACATGTTAAGTGTTTGGCTTAAAAAAAAAGATTATAGACGGTCGAGGTTTAGGAAGTTCAGATTAAATATTACACAAACACAACACTTAAAGTCATGTATACATCCAAGTCGAAATAAACATGCAGCAGAGGCTCCTGATGACCATATCAATAAATATTACAGCTAAGAGTTAAAAAAAAAAACAACTTATTATTGAATTGAATGATTATTGAAGCTTTGTAAACAAACAATGTAGTTTAAATTCGTTTTCCATTTTATATTTTTATTTAAGTTAACATTTTTAGGTTTTAGTTTTGTTTTAAACCACTATAGTAAATAGTGTAGGGAGAGGAAAAGTATGGGTTAGGGTTAGGGTAACCCTAACCCAAAATAGTCTTCTTAAGACTATTTAAATCTATTTGGGGGCTAAGGGTGTCAGAAGTCCGAGGTGAGGTGGAACACGTGAACGCAGCATAGCTGGACGCGGCGGAGAGGAGAAAAGAAAAGGGCAACGAAGCAGCCCGGATAATTCAGCCTCGCAGTCTTGGCGCCAATCCGACTTCAGAGGGAAATTAAACGGCTCGGTTTTCACTCACGTTGGAATCAAATTCGCAGCCGGTTGCTGCTTCTTTCAAAGCCTTCGGTCGTCTGCTGTAGCCAGCCAGCTAGCTTTGTTAGCACACTATCCATCATTGTCATATTCATCTGGCCCCCTTATTTCTGCCTGTAGTCACGATACTAATAACTCAGCAAAGCACCGGGACAATAGAGGTGTGTTTCTCCAGGGGGATCGAGCAGATACGGCAGCAAAATGGGGGTGAGTTGCATGTGTTTTTCCCCAAAAATATATATATGAAGCGAGGTGGCACAAAGAAAGATTTTTAGCTCGTCAGTGGCTGATTAAGCAGAGGAGATATGAAAGAAAGAAAGAAGGAAGGCAGGAGAGAGGGAAAGCGAGAAAGACCATGGTGGATGGATGTGGCTGAAGGTGCTGGTTTGGCTGTTAGCCGTCTAGCTGCCTAAACATAAACCCAGTAACATAGCATTGTAGCGTTAGCTGGAGCACACACATGGCTTTTTATGACGTTTTCAGCTGGGTTACTGCATTGTCCTTGGCGTTGCGCACACTTAACATGTCATGTGTGTTGTGACATTGTTAGCCCGCTAGCCTTGTTAGCTGTCGGGGAATGCCATTACAGCAAATGGCGAGTGCGTTGCTAACCATTAATGCTAGTCACTTGTGTGTGTGTGTGTGTGTGTGTGTGTGTGCGTGTGCGCGCGTGCGTATGTATGTGTGTGTACATTTTCCAAACAGGCCAGGATGTGGGGTCTCTTTCCCACCTGGCCTTGGCTAATTCACACATGTTGGAAGTTGATAATATGAGCTACCTGTCTACACCAGCCAGGCCTGCACACACTCTGAAGCTGTAAAGCTGAGTTTATTAACTTTAGCTAGACTTGACTTTGTCCTTCTCTTTGGCTCCAGATAAACCAATCCACGTGTCCCCCCTTCCCCAGCTCAGTGTGCAGCCTCCCTGTGCTTGGTACAGAGTTAATGCTTGGAGCTAAAGTTGGCATTCCTTTTCATAATTGCTCAGCCCTGGAATGAAGGAATTCAGTTAATGACTAGTTGTTTCTCCAGTGAAGCACCAATTCTGCACCCTAAACGCACCACGACCAACTCTAATAACTCATGGAGTCTTCCAACCAGGGCAATACACTAATACTACTTGTGATTGTTTGACTCAACCAGACAAATAAGTATCTAAATGGCATGGAGCCACAAAAAAATCACTACATCAGGTCCAGAGGATGGGTATAGGAACTGTTAAAGTGTCTAATCTCTCTGTTGCACAGCATAAACGCTATCAGGGTCATTTGTGTGAGTTATGGCTGCACCATCAATGCAGATGCTTTGGACATCAAACCAGGAGCAGGCTTAATGAGAGTAACGGTATCAGAGAAATTTCCCACAGGGAGCAGCACAGGCTATAGAAATACTATACCGCTGTAATGGCTTTAGAATGAAAGCATTTCAGAGAGACAATAATCACGTTATTAAGAGTAATAAGCTCTTCTTTTTCATTGTTTTCCAGGCCTTGATGTATTTTTGGAGCTTCGATCTTCCCGGATGTGCTCATGCGTAGTGTCTGAGGGTCGATCTGTTCTCTGATTGATTTGCCACGTGGCTTTGGGGTTGTAATTAAAACGTGTACAGCAGCACACGTCATTATTAAACAGAAATTCAAAGATCTGCTAATACTCAGATGAGTGGGAAAGACTGCACTCTACGTTTGATCGATTTTATGTGTGTGTGTTGGTGAAAAAGTACAGTGGTATCCTCTGGCTACTACCTGCTTCTGTGTTTGTGGGCTCTGCTGCCACCAGGTTTCATCGTGATTTCTTGTGACCTGACAGGCTGTAGCTGCTGTGCCAGAATGCTGCATTACCTTGTCATTTCGTCAGCACAGGTTATACTCTTTGACAAGAGAAGATCGATTCACCAGTAAAGAAGTGGTGAAAAATGGCTGGCACTGATCATGCGAAGCAGAGAAGGGAATAAATTAAGTGGTAAAAAAAGGCAAAGGGTTATAGCACCTCTTTGTCTGTAATGATCTCTGGATTTTGCATTTTTTGTGTGTCTGTGTCGGGGGAAAAATCTCATTCTGATCCGTCTGTAATTCACCAAATGTCCCCTGCTTTTTTTTCCCTCTCCGTTCATTTTGTGTCTTCAGAGGAAGTCCAACAGAGCAAAGGAGAAGAAAGCGAGACGTCTGGAGGAGAGGGCAGCTATGGACGCCGTATGCGCCAAAGTAGACGCAGCCAATAAGGTACCTCAGTTGTGGATATGAGTGAAAAGGAGAAATCTTCTGCTGTGGCTTTGCACTGAAGTTAAAAATGCGCGGTTTGATTTTTGTCTCTCTCGCACGCTGTTCCATTGTAAGCTTAAGGCACGGGGGAAAAAAAAGAAGCTCGGGGATGCCCTCCTCACCCCGATTACAGCCTTAATTGATATGGGCATGACAGGAAAAGGCAAATACCGCACCATGTGTGCCTTTATGCATAATTAATCTGCATCATTAAATCCCCCACCCGTCTATTCGAATGCACGGCTCCTGCAGCTTGGAGGTTGGCTAGAGCGTTGGCAAACTGGAGGAAAACAGAGCTCGCACAACATGATCTGAGCTGCAGCAGCCACCTCATTGGGATCATGATGGGTTTGGCTGGGTCGATTACTTTTGTGTCACTTTGTTTCAAAATGAGTTGCCCCCACTGTGGTGGATGTGATAACAGCAAAGGAATGCAAGAAAATCTCCTAAAGTGGACCATAGTTTCAAATGAATAAATGAGCAACTGAACCTGATTTTGAGGGTCCGTCTTTGGCCTTCATACTTAAATTCTCTGAGCCTGAGTGTCTGTGGTTTCGGCCCAGTTTGCCATAATCTGTCCAAGGTTGAGAGTAGTCTTGATCTTCATAGTAACAAGGTGAAGCTGACCTTTTGTGTCATCGTGACTGACTAATGGACGTGTAGCCTGTCCTGCCCTTATTTGGCTTTTCAGGTCATTGAGCGTAAAGGCTGCTTAAAGGACATGACTGAATGGAGAAGAGTGCTGATAGTTTAGCGTTTTCTCATTCTGCCCTCTCTTCTCACAGCTCGAGGACCCCCTGGCCGCCTTCCCAGCCTTCAAAAAATACGACAGAAATGGGTACGCACTGCTTTGTACACCCGCAGAGGATTTATTCAGTATCCCGTTCCATGAAATTCATTCTTGTTTTGTGTTTTCCGCATGGAGGGAACAGCCGCTTTTCCCAGAGACACAGACTCATAAACTCACACGTTGACTTGTCCTCCCATTCCAGGCTGAACCTGCAGATAGAGTGCAAGAGAGTGACCGCGCTTAACCCGCTGTCTGTGGAGTGGGCTTTCGAACTCACAAGAGCCAACATGCAGACGCTGTAAGAAGTCTGTTCTCGCCTCCTCTCAGAGTTCGAAGTAGTTCAGGAACAGAGTGACCTATCTTTTTCAGAGCAGAGTGCAGATAGGCCAGAAATTCTTTTTGTGACATGAGATAAGGGCAGATGGCAAGATGTGGATCTGAGGCCATGAATTAAACGCAGAGTATAAAAAGAAGGTAGAGATTGAGTTACTGTATTTAATATTGTCTCATATTCAGTTTTAAACGGTATTTCTCCAGTTTAGAAAAATCTGAGAGCAAAGAATTCCAATTATTGTGCCATGCTCGAGTTCGTCTGCTGTCTTTCTGTTGCAGGTACGAGCAGAGTGAGTGGGGATGGAAGGAGAGGGAAAAGAGGGAGGAGATGAATGACGAGAGGGCTTGGTACCTGCTGGCCCGCGACGCAGACTCCTCCCCCGTGGCCTTCTCCCACTTCCGGTTCGACATAGAGTGCGGGGAGGAGGTTTTATATTGGTGAGGTACCCAGCCGTGTGTTTGTGGATTTCAGAAACGATTTCAAACCTCATTTCTGTTATTCTAAGTTTTATTTTTTTTAAATTTGCGCCTCTTTCTTCGCTCTGCAGCTATGAGGTGCAGTTAGAGAGCAGAGTGCGGAGGAAAGGGCTTGGCAAGTTTCTCATCCAGATACTCCAGCTCATCGCTAACAGGTAAAGAACTTCGGTTGTGTGACTATGGGAGGGAAGATTGTGGTGACTGTGAAGTTGGTTACAGGTAACCTACACTGAATACAAACACAACTGGAGGATGTAACATCGCATTCACAGCACATTTATCATAACAAACAAATGCTAAAACATGGGCTACATCCATCCTTTATATACAGTCTATGGTCACGCCTTCAGGTCACTTTACACTAAAGACAAGTGTTTCTTTTTTTTTGTCCTCTGTCCAGTACACAGATGAAGAAGGTGATGTTGACAGTTTTTAAACAGAACAAAGGGGCCTACCAGTTCTTCAGAGAAGCTTTACAGTGAGTATGCCGGCTCTTTAACGCTTAGGAAATATGGAGGGTTTAACTGTAATGAGGCAAATGTTCAGCCTTTGAACGTGTAGTCTGGAGCATAATATAAGGTTATAATATAATATATGGACACTATATTATATTATTATGGAATATGATATAAGGTTAGTTGTCTGTGAAGCTTCTCAGTCGTCCAGGTCATCGTAGTCTGTAATGACCCCAAGAGGGTCATGGACCCCCTATTGATCCTCTACCTACTCACACGAGCCAAGGTGTGAAAACAGGTTTCGGGTGAAGCCATCACATGATAGGGTGGGGCTAGGTTTCACAACGGGTTCACCCGAAACCTTGGCTGATTGTGACCCACACCCTGACCCTCCCATAGGGTTTATAATCTGGGACTCTCCACCAATTGCTCTGAAGAAGCTTCTCGGAGGAGAGGTGAAACGTCTTCAAGAAACCTAAATAACTCCAGATGCTTTTCTTTCCAAGCTCCTTAGAATATGACGTGGTTCACAGCTCAGTATTAATGGCTCCACAGGTGTTGTGGGTTAGTCTCTTTCTCATGAAGTTGCTGTCTTAGATCAGAAAGGAACGGGCAAAGCTGGCAGTTCCCAAAAATGTATTTCTGGACATAATCCAGGAATTTTAACTCTGAAAATTTTAATATAAATGAAAGATGAAATCATAGAGAAATGTGGAACTTCTCTGGCCTTTATTCAATGTCGTAACACTGGAACAGAAGCAAAGATTGCAACCGGATTTCCCTTTTAGTCCCACACTGAACTGGTGACTTTCATTTTTAGTGTTCCTTATGTCATGATACCACAGTCAGTTTTGTTATGATCACTGCGCTGCAAACACGAGGACTGTTGAGGGTTATTATTGGGATAATGGAGACATCACGGCGCTGCCTTATTGAATTATCTTTTACTTTCTCTTTCGTGTGGGACTGGCGGGTCTTACAGTTATGGCGTCTTAATGTGATCGCCATCATTAGTGCATTAACACTCCAGGAAGTTCCCACTTATAAAGGTCACATACAGGCAGGAAATGGTCCTTCTTCGTCTGAAACCCGACTTCCTTCGGTCTCCCATTAACGAAGCTCGCCGTCTCCCCTCACCTCCAGGTTTGAGATCGATGAGACCTCACCGAGCATGTCCGGTTGCTGCGGCGACGACTGTTCTTACGAGATCCTGAGCAGGCGGACCAAGCACGGCGAGGCCTCGGCGGGACACACCCACGGGGGCGGACACTGCGGGGGCTGCTGCCACTGATCGGCTTCGGTTACGCCACGCGATTGGTTAAAAGCCAGCAACTTTAACCGGCTGCGTGCGAAAGCTTCAGCTGCCTGCTAGTCCACGAGTGGTTTTGAATTATGGAGGCCGACAGGTGGGAAAACCCACCTGCGCATTAAAAGCCGGCATCTCGATGCAGCGTGAGCTTTCGCACGCAGCCTTTTCTATGTTTTTGTTTTGTTTGTTTGATTTGTTTTCCAGCCCCTCGGCTCATTGTCCAAATCATCTCTTCCCATTCTCATAACGCTGTTATTACCAGAACTAGTTTCCAGTCAAGAAAAAGCTGACGGTCTCCATCACGGAGACCGATCCTATCCCATGCAGCTCTCATCATCTCTGTGTTGCTATAATGTATTGGATCTGCTTCTTAAACTGTGGTTCGAGACCTAAAGTTGACTCTTGGCCTCGAGCTGTATTGAAGAAACTCCCCACTTATGGTCTCTCAAGTGTAAAACGGGATTAGTTGAGTCTTGAAATCACAACTAAAACCATCCAAAATAAGCAGATAAAAATAACTCAGTCAGTTTCTACAATCCAGCTCGGGGTTTTTCTGGGGCCTTTGCACTGAGACGACTTGCTTGTTTCACTGCACCGGGGTCCTCGGATCGGGCTTCATGTGAGAGCCCGAGTTTAGGTCCTGGTTAAACCAGCACGAGAAGCGCCGTTGCACTGTAATATTATCTGTTCTGACTCTAGTTGTAAGTTATTCTGTAACAGAAGACACTGCAGCTAGCAGCAGCTGGCACGTGATACCGCTGTTACATGATTACAATACACCATCGGCACCACCCGCCTCCTCGATTCAGGTAAATGTATCGATGTCTCCCTCGCTTTTAATGCTTACAGCTTATCAAATGAGATTTCCAAGATTGCCTTTTTCTTTCGAGTCTCTCAGTAAAATATGTTTAAAAAAATGTTTTCTCAACATCATCAGTTGCTGTAAATCTGCATCCGACTAAGTAAATATTCCCAGTGTGTCCCCACCTGTGTCATATCGCCTCATCAGAGATGCATGCTGTAACTGGATGCTTTTTCAGCTTCACAGAAGACATCTTTAGTTGTGAAAATTCATCATTTGACCTTTCAGCCTCCTTTTTTTTTTTTAGTTTTTCCTGCTTCTTGACCTGCACCCACGGCTGCCACACAGTTCTCATTTTTACTGAGCTTTCGGATTTTTGTAGTACACCCGTTTCCCTCTTTGCTTTTAGTTTCTGACGACAAATCTGACGCTACTAGGCCTGTTTAAAAACAACTGAGTCCATCCTCCATTGCACTTCTTGCATATCTTGTGGATTTAAGGTGGAATAGCATCAACAGAGGTCACCGTTTGATCGTATAGCTGCTTGAAAACGACACGTGAATGGATGCAGATGAGGGTAACGGCAGCGCACTTGAGGGAGCTTTTTTTTTTTTTTTTTTGCTTTTTAAATTGTTTGAGTTCTTCCACAGTCTTAACTTATTTTCCTGGCCCCCTCCTGTAAAATTAGGTATTTTTGGGGGTGGGGGCGGGTGGAGTAAATCTAGTCTTAAATTAGGATTACGGACTAGTGGCTTCTAAAATTTAGGTCCACTGCGAGAAGCAGCATCTAAAATTCTCATGTTGGTCTAGAATAATCTTAATTCCACTTTAACCACAATGAGTCCCTGCCTGTTCACAAAGCCTTTGATGTGTTTTTGGATTAAATTGCTGTTTTTTGTTTGTTTTAAAAAAAAATTGATTTAGAATTGAGATTGACTGCATTGAATGGGGTTCTGTTATGCACATTTCCAGCTCCATGTGTCCTTTTTTTTTTTTTTTTTCTTTCCCCTCTGGCTTTGCATGATTCAGTTAAAAATAATCCTTATTTATCCTATCCCGGCCTCTTGTGCAGTTTATTTTATTCACTGTCTCAAATGAGCTGTTACAGCTCCTGTCCCTTTAAGACAGCTGTCCTCTCATTGGCTATCCCTGACAAACTGATGGTTTCAATTGTCATCTATATTAAGGCTCGCCTTGAAATCGCACAAAGCCAGGAGTAGATAAACATGTCTGAAACAGTGCTTCTGTGTTAAACTCTGAGTTTTTTGGTTCACAGAGAGGACGTGTACATATGCTGGATCCACTACTGTAACAGCACACCAATGACAGACAATAATGGAAATAATAATGAAAAGCCTGCTACAAGTACGTGAAGTTAGAGGCTGTTATGTGAAGTAGACACACTTGGTATAAATGCTTGGTACTAAAATAATCTGGTACCAAAAAAAAAAAAAAAAGGGTTTGAGGAGAAAAATCTTACAGGATCCTGGGATGAAAGCTTTGGTTGTTTCCTGCTAAACGTACATTCTGCACCTGGAGACATGGTGTTTTTTCTTGCTTGGTTGAACTCTGAGGAACAGAAACAACTAAACATGCTTGTTTGCGGGGACTAGACTATCTGATTGAATAGTACAGTAAAAAAATTTTGTACTTCATATGTTACAATTTCAAAAAAAGAGGATGTTGTACATAGAGGTAGGAGATCGATGGACTGACAGTCTCTCTCAGGTTAATCAAACATAATCAAACCTCATCTGTTGTACTTAACAGCCACGCTGTCAGTCAGCCGCTGGCTGGATTGGATTGACCCACGGCTCAGTCTTGTTACCATCCTGTTTAAAGAAACAACCGGAAAGTAGTCCTGGTATTCAGGAGGAGATTTTTGTTTAGTTTTATTCTATTCTTTGAAAATGTGAAGTTGCATGAAAGTAAATGTAACAAAGTTTGAACAGAGACTGGATCTGCACTCGGTGGTCATATTCAATCCAGGCATGTGGGCAGTTAAAACAAATAATCATAAAGAATTTAAAAAGGCTCACTGGGAATAAAAAAATAAAATAAAAAATCTTATGTGAAAATGTAATTTTTGGAAATGAGCCTGAATTTAATTTACTTTGAAGTCAGTGAGGACTTAATTTTTTTTTTTTTTTTTTTTTTTATAAATGGTTCCAGATACAAAAAATTCCAGATACTGCTTTTGGTCTTTTCTCAACATGTATATAAATATATATAAATATATAAGCTGTTGTGGATCCATCTTCATTTCTTGGCCTTTTACAGGAGAAACACTTTTTTAAACATGATGTTAATAAAAGGCAAAAAAAAAAAAAACCTCGGTGTTTGAGAGTGAGTGTTCCAGTCCTGTCCGTAAATGACAATGAAAGGGAAAACTAAGTCATTCTGCCTTGTCAGTGTTTTATGTTACAAATAATGTTACGAATAAAGGAAAGTTGTTTGACTTTTCAAGAAATGCCTCCTTTTTTTTTTTCTTTCTTTTTTTTTAAACATAAGTGAATTTCCATCAGGAAAAGAGGATATGTATGGAAAGGTTTAATATATTTTGTATTTTTCTTTTTATAGGTAATTATTCAGTTTTTCAGATTTTCATTATGCTGTTGTTACACATGTAGCTGCGTCAAAATGTGTTAAGGTTGCCGATTTGCCTGTATAGACCATTCACTAATGCTTAACATATAGGTGTGGTGTATATTGCCAACATATAGAACGCACTGTGGAGTGATTTAAAACAATATGTTAAATTTGACCTCTGACCTCTCCTCCAAAGTCAGTAGAACTAAAGGTCAAATAATTGTTTTTTAGTTTCATCCTATCACTGTTTCTACTGACAACATACAGGTACATATGGAATTTTATATATTGGGATTCAAAATATTTAAATTATAATTTGCATTCAAATACGATGGCACATTTGACCTCTGACCTCGCTGTTCTAGCTTTCTTTCAAGTTGACCCTATAATGCAACCTTTAAAGAAAAAAATCCTCTAACGAAAGTACTGTCAAGAGAATGAGCTGCCTATGTGAACCTCCTTTTTAAGATTTTAAAAATATTTGTTTTATCAAAATGAGTGATAATTAATTTGATAAGTACTTTTTTTTTCTTTCTTTCATTTTTACGCTGCACAGATTTCTGTGCCGCTTCTGGAACTGTCTGTGTGGCTGTAAATGTTTCGAGGGGGATTCCTTTTCGCGTCGCACAGAAACCGGACGCTGTTGGTACATTAGCTGCAGAAAAAATGTCATAGTTGAGCCGAATGAATGGATGCTGTGAGGTGCCTTTGCGCACATCTGTCCAAAATGACATGAAGCTCTGAGCTTCCATCGCTCAGCTCCGCCGATTGTCGCCTCCGGTAAGAAAAAAAAAAAGAGAAAAGAAAAAAATGGGAATGTTTGTGCTTGTCTGGTTAATACAGCTTAGCTTCCACTGGTTTATCATTGAGTTCAATTTAGATTCATGTTATTCGACCTCGTCGGGAGTTAGGCCACACTGACCCGTGCACAGCTTCAACTTTTCCTCAGTTAGCTTCTCAGAAACGTCCCGCTGCATGGGGATGCTTTCCCTCTTAGCTTGTTAGCAAGCTAAATGTTGCTTGTGTCAAATTGGGTACATTTAAACTCAGTTTAGCTCCTCGGTTACAGCCTGCACAACTTCATCAGAACATAAACAACTGGGTTAATAAGAAAAGCGTGAACAAGTTGCACTTTCTGTCAACTTTCAGCTAGTCAGGGCACCATGGCAACGAGGATGAAGCTAAAGCTGAAGACTGTATTTTTGCTCTACTTCATGGTCTCGCTCCTGGGCCTCATCTATGCACTGATGCAGCTCGGTAAGTGAATCCTACCTATGAGCAGAATGAATAATGGTATAAAATTTCAGCATCAGCAGGTGTAAAGGAGTCAAAAATGTGCAAACCTGAGTGGCAGAGCTTCACTTTGATTTGATTTGTTTGTGCAGGCCAGCGCTGTGACTGTACAGAACATGACTTCCCTAAAGACCGCACCATATCTCGACTGCGTGGGGAACTACACCGTCTTCAGGAGGAGATGAGGAAGTTTGAAGTAACAAAGCAACCTCAGAAGCAGCCAGCCAAACCGTCCCTGCCCACCATCTTTGTTATCACGCCGACATATGCAAGGTAGTCTTCCAAGCGACCGTTGCTTGGTGTCCACCCTCCGCCGTGCATTCCTGCACTGATCTCACCCTCTCTCCGATTTCCATCTGTTTTCAGGCTGGTGCAGAAGGCCGAGCTGACTCGTATGTCCCAGACTTTTCTCCATGTCCCTCGGCTCCACTGGATCTTGGTGGAGGACTCGCCACACAAGACGCCTCTGGTGACCGACCTGCTGATGAAGAGCGGCCTGACCTACACTCACCTACACATGCCCACCGCCAAGGACCGCAAACTACAGGAGGTTCGTTCAATTTTATTTTATTTTTGTCTTATCCACGCATGTTCTTGCAATTTTTTTTTTTTTTTGTTCCTTATTTAAAAACACTGAGTCATTCTCCTGCTCAGGGTGACCCCAGCTGGCTCAAGCCCCGTGGAGTGGAGCAGAGAAACGAAGGGCTACGGTGGCTTAGAGAGGACAGGAGGGCTCAGCCAGGAGGGGATAACCAGCAAGGAGTGGTGTACTTTGCTGATGACGATAACACATACAGCCTGCAGTTGTTTGAGGAGGTGGGATATTTAAGTGTGTGACTATGTTTATTTCTTTCACTATTAGGCTTATTGCTGATGCTTGCGAACAAATGTCCTCTTTTCCTCAGATGAGGAGCACACAGCGGGTGTCAGTTTGGCCGGTGGGCCTGGTTGGAGGGATGAAGTATGAGAGGCCTGTGGTTGAAGGAGGAAAGGTAAGGTCACTGACATTTTGCCATGCTGCTGTTTTAAAGATGCAAAAATCCCCTGCATCTAACTGCACCTAAGAGCTAAGCTTTTTAGCTTTTTCATTTGATCTAAAATACTGAGATCATATTTACGATGGTTTGTTTAAGGTCGTTCGCTTCCATACCGGCTGGCGTCCCAGTCGGCCCTTTCCGATCGACATGGCTGGCTTCGCCGTTTCCCTTAAATTGGTCCTGGCCAATCCAGAGGCATGCTTTGACGGAGAGGCACCAATGGGCTTGCTGGAAAGCAGCTTTCTTCAGGGACTGGTTACCATGGATGAACTGGAGCCCAAAGCAGACAACTGCACTAAAGTACGTGTGTGTGTTAAGAGATAAGAATGAAGACTTGTCTAGAATTATTTTAGAACAGATGATTCAGTGTGAAATGCTTTGTTTTGAAGTCTTCAGTCTTTTCTCTTTATGATTTATGGAAATCGCAGAAAAAGAGACCTTTAAGAAAGAAGTGTTCGTGCATTGGCATTTGCAGTAGTTGCATTACGATTCTAGTAACAGTTTATATATAAGGTCACGTGTAGTAATAGTGTGTTTGTGTGCTTTGCAGGTGCTGGTGTGGCACACACGGACAGAGAAACCGAAGATGAAGAGAGAGGAGGCGCTGCAGGCTCAGGGACTGGGTTCAGACCCTGCTGTGGAGGTCTGAGGGAAACACATGCACATCAACACACACTCACACACACACATGCGCACACAGTGTGTGATTATATTCTGCTGTTAATGCTGCATACGTAACTGCATTGTAAATACTGTAAACACTAAAGTACAGGAGAGAACCTGGTTTTGAGAGACTGTTACACCCGGTTGTACATATAGATGTGTATCGAGTGTGTGTTTTGTCATAACTGTGCTGATTGTATGTTAGTGTGTGCGTCTTTTTCGTTTTTGAGTTTGCGATCCTTGTTTAGCAGTACAGTCAGTGTCAATGTTAAACTACTACCTGATGGGGGCGCCAGTGTATTAGTTTGTGAAGCCTTGCTGCTGGAGCACTGCGGCTTAAAACTGGAGGGAGGGTGCGTCTCACAGCAGGGTCGTCTTGTATCACTTCTGTTTACTTGTAGCTCAGTTAGACGCCTGTGATGTTTCCTATTCCCGGCAGCACTTAGATGTTTTTATCAGGGGCTGGATGTATAAATGATGTGACAGGCAGAAACCGTGTATATACCTTTTCCAAAACATGGAGTGGTATTTTAAAAAGAAGGATTTGGTTTTTCATTTCATTATTTTTAAATAGTGAGTTGAGCCAATATGATGATGAAGAAAGAAGGGGGAAATGCAGACAACCAAGCTTGTCATTTTTTGTGAGTGTCTCATTCACAAACTGCCTTTTAGGGGGAAAATTACTAAATTTTATCATTATTGTTAGATGATCATAAATGTTTGTGGCTTCATGTTATTGTGGGTAAAACCTTTGCCTAGCATGCCAAAGATCCCCGGATTGGGACTAGGAGGTGACACAAATGCAGCGTCGGGGTAGAACAAGCCAGTGTACTCCTATTAGCAGTCCCAAGGGTTAAGTCTGCAAGGGTGACCCCATGGGAAGTAAGGGAGCAGCTCAAAGGACCCTCGTGTACATTTCAGTAGTGCGGGTGTGATAATGAAGTACAAAAGGTTACTTTGAAGGTGTTGGACTGTTTATTACCCCAGTTTTGCTCACACAGCAGATTTGGGCTGGTGATGATTTCAGAACACATTTATCTTTTTTTCAATTCTGGGTCTGAATTTTATGTTTAGTGATACTGAGCTGCTTATTTGAGCTCATGTCTAAGTGTTTTGTGCAAACTGTTATTTTTTTTTATATACAAATGATTAATAAGGGAAGCGTCTACTAGACTCTGACAGATACAGGACATTTGTGGTAGATACCGATATTTAGGGGGTTTAAAGCAAAAACCTGATACTGATATCTAGAGTATGTTTTCCAGGAATTAGCCGTCTTAGCTACTTTACTGTGACAAGATTTCTAAATCACCTAGATCCTTTTTCAGCTTTATGTTTTGTATAAAAAACATGAAATGATACGGACATCATCCAGTTTTGATTGGACAGGGGTTTATATGGTCCCAGGTCTGGTTCTGGTCCCTCAGTCACATGGATATAATGTGTACCCTGGTTTAGCAGTGCAGCCTTCAGTGTCGTTCCAGTTTTCAGGCCAAGGATCAGTTACAACTGTGCACTTAGTTCATGCATGGCTTCTGATTTTTGTGTTTGTAAGTCAATATTCAGGATGTAGATCCTTTTTTTTTTTTTTTCTTTTTACCCCTAAAAACAAGTCATCAGCATCAAAGCAATGTCAATAATCTTTACTCAAACTGTAATAACAATGTCTAGGATTAAGCATTGTAGAGCCAAGGCAGTGAATACTTACTACGTCTTTTTTAACAATAAAAATATCCATGACTGAGACGGTGCTCTCTAAACACGCCGAGCAGTGAACAAACCCCACGGACGACTTGCTGTTGCGTCTTTATTAAGCCCTCAACAACCCGTGTTGCAGACAAAGTGGTGCAACTTAGCAACACGGGCACGACAAACACCCGTGTAATGGATCCACACCCAACGCACAAGTTCTGGGTTGTAACTGGTGTCATCACACCACAGCTAGTTTAACCCAGTGTTTTGTGAGCAGCTTTAGTGATGCTTTTTAAAAACCACGCTCAGAGTGGAAACCATTAAGGCAGTGATTAATTAAACAAACATCTCTGCTGAAGCGCATATAAACGAGTTATGCAATAAACAAACGTGTTACATTTCGACACTGCTGCGATCAGAAAAACACTTGAATTTGCCTCCAGCGGGCAGGAAATCCCTGGTACTTAAAGATTGCCGAATATGGAAACTCGAGCTGTGCTTCGTCATCTTCCACACTCCCTGCAATGCAACAGACGCTGTAAAAACAGCTAGTGCCTGCTTACGTGTAATTAGTGCCTGTAAGTAACTTCTCTACTGGTGTATAATGTATTTATTACTGTTCTTTACATTGTACAGTGTGATCATGTCTGTCCCTGGCCTTGGAAATAAAAGTAATGAAAAACACGTTTTGTCACTTTATTTTGTCTCCAGTTCTTTTGAACTTAAGTGAAGCTTTTTTGTCTTTAAAATTCGTTTTTTTTTAAAAATAGCAGTTATATTGAAAATCATGGAGGTAGTCGGCGGTGAGACAGGCTTTTGAGGCGTTTAATCTTTGGTGCCTGCAGCGAGTTTTCAGGGCCAACACCTTTTGGACTATGAGCCCCAGGCGTTTAAAAGCTGCTGACTTGACACACACCACATTCATTGTGCACATCTGTTCTCTGTCTGAGCGTGTCACTTTCAGTAGTCAAGCTGTGATATATGACTTGGTCCCTCTCCTCTGACCTGTCACGCAGCGTGTCTGTTATTTTTATCACGTTGTCTGCACCTAGCATCGTCTATAACGCCGTCTTCCAGCCGGATGTTCTGCACATTCACCACATCCTCACCTCACGGTCCAGATACCGAGCCCCAACTTGTCTGTGCCTGACAGCGACCATTGCAACCTGCTCAGTCATGGGTGATTACTCTCTCATGGGCGGGGATTCTCTAACCTCAGAACAGCTGAAGTTGCGTGATTGACAGCTGGTACGCCCTCTCTAGGGGGAAGCGGCCCACTTGGTGACTATATTTGGAGCGTGTGGAGGTGTACTCGCGGAGGGACTCCAAGATGAAGATGCAGTGGGAGATGAGTAAGAGGAGCTGAAGTCAGAGCTACATGCACGCCACTGTTGGTCCTCGATGAGTCACAAGTGCAGCTGCACGAACACGCAGTAGACGATATTAGTGGTGATACTGAAAGAAGTTGTATTAATACCTGTAAAAGTATGAGCTTCACTGTCATGAATAACACATCATTAAACTCCTTTTAATCTGTGTGTGTTCCTGATGGTGTGTCATCACAGCTGCAGAGGAACCCTCTGCATGCGTTTACATGAAGGTGCACAAAGGGCTATTAAATGTGACACGGGCAAAAAAGCAGGCATTCACTCACACACACACACACACACACACACACAGAGGTAAACAGCTCCCAGTCCCAGTCCCACCCAGACAAAGTGTTCACTGTGCAAACACTACCATATCATTGACCAGGCTAACTGATTTTAATCCGTATACACACATTCCTACTCCGGGGTTTACCTGCATTAGAAGTTAACAGTTCAGGGTGTTACACTGATTCACGTGTGGTTTTTAAATGGCTGTCTTCTTGCGGCGAGCAAATCAAGGATGCAACCAATTACGGGAGGTTTTGTGCAAGATTTGCAGAGAGATTAATGTGTTAGTTGTGTTTGGATGAATGTATCTGTTTTAAGATGATAACACGTTTTGCAGGGACGCCTTCAATTTGAATCACGACCAAGATTCGTGCAAGAGTGGAAAAACTATAGTTGTTCTCTACATATCAGTCAGTCTAGTTTAGGCCATTCAACAGGCCTAGTTGTCCTAGGGTGAGGCACAGGGTACACCCTGGACAGGTCCCAGCCTGTCACAGGACCAACACAGGAACTGACAACCGTTCACACCTATGGCTAATTTAGAATGACCAATTGACCCACTAACTTGTAACTGTCTTTTGACTACGAGAATAAGCCAGAGTACCCGGAGAGAAACCATGCAGACACGAGGAGAAAATGCAAACTCCACACAGAGAGGCTGCAGGTGGATTTGGACCCAAGACCTTGCTAGCCAAGATAAGCACACTGGTAAGAAATAGTTACAATCTTTCAAGGACTCCTGGGGCACCAGAAACTTCTACTGATCCACCTGAGAACCTGTTTCAGACACTGTTCAGCCAGAGGCCAGCCAGCAGACTTCTGATTTTAGTAGGCATTTCCCATCCAAATTCAGGAGGCCTCTGGCATATCTGGAAGACTGTTTTCTCGCAGAGCTAGGAATGTGGGATCGTAGGACGGAATGTGCAGTCCGATATCGACGTATGGCACCGTTTTATGTTCAGACCATCTAAAAGGTCTCTTACACTGGCTTTGGTCTTCCTGTGGATCATTTGACTCGTTTTGACGCATAGATTTGAAGTGCGATTGTGTCAATGCCGAGTGTTTGCAGACGAGTCGACGTCTTTCGTACGAGCTGCAGATGGCAGTCTGCTAGAAATCTGAGCACAGTGAGGTCTTTGGTGCAACACCCTCTTTGTGTTCATCGTGTAACTAAAAAACAGGGATGGCTACTGAATCCAGTTCATGCCACATTTGTATGCTTTGAAAGCGTTTGGTGGGATTGTCTGCACTGAAACGACACCTCCCTAAGTATTGCAAGTGTCCTGCATCGACCGCATTTTCTCTTGTTAATGCACTTTAATTTGTGAAGCTCTTTCTTTCATTAAAACTTTCATTAGAATGTGACCAATTATTTGCCTTGTGGAGAGAGGACAAGGCCAAACAAATCATTGATCTTTGGGCGTGCTTGTCCAAATTTGACCAGAGAAGAGCACGACATACCCTCCACGACACTATTGTGCCATCTGTGAAGAGAACAAAAAGCTACGTACGTTTTAAGGGAGTAAAACAATACTGCTGTTGTAGAAATACCAGTGATAAATCAGTGCATCCACCGGTGCTCAGTGGAAACAACAGCTAAATGTTAAATTGGCAAACTTCACCTTCAAAAAGTCAACAAACCCTCAAGACAGCAAGTTACTGATGTGTAGCACAGATCATCTCTTTCATGGTGATTTTTGATTCATTCAAAAACAGAGAAGCTATAAAAATGTTTTTATGTTCTCATGCTATTCAGCAGAACTAAAAGATTCATATAAAACTATTAATCGAATAATAAATTATGGTGTGACTGAGTGAATTAGCTCCAGCTGTGGTGTACAATTCAATGACTAAACAATTACACAGAGTCTGAAATGTTTGTTAATACAGAACATGTGTACTTTTACTCCAGAAAAGGTTTATGTACAACTACATTACCATTACCACTTTTCTATGTATAGGATTTATGGCAGGATACCTCTTCCCTGTGTTTCCCTGTGTTCTGTAGCTCCACGGCTGGAGACCAGAGTGATGAATCTACAACAGACATAACTAAAGTTAACCTGCTGGTTAGCTGCACAGAGCTGCACCCACAATTCACAAAAATTAGCCCACCTAGCATGCAGCAGCTATAAGTTATAAGACCCTTTAGATCTGCACAAAGTGACAGAAACAAACGTAACTGTTTTATCAGATCAGGTCAGACTAGTGATGGCTAGATGAGGCCTCACGGAGTGTGCGCTACATGACCCTTACCGTGTTTACGCCGTGTTGGTGTGTTGCTTAATAGCGACATCTGCTGGGTTTAAAAATCATTGCAGGCACGCTGGATAAATTCATTCATTCAGGTCAGAATGGTACATAAATGTTATATTCCTGATGTTAACAACACATTCTGTGAAGAAGTGATCTGGTGATCCTTATTTCGCCCTTATGGCCGACCATGCCACTCCACTGGCAAATGGATACAGTCCAGCTGATCTTCTCATGGGAAGGAGGATAAGGACAACTATTCCTTTCATTCCATCACAGCTAATAATAAGCTAACAAACTTACAGACAAAAACAGAGACAAAACTGCAACCGCAGACACAGACCACATGACAGGCAGCCTGGATAAAAAGTGTGGAGAGAAACTGAAGTCAGTTGATTCGTTCTGATATCTGGACACCGAGTGAGTGACGAATTGTCCTGTTAACATAACCAGCTGATGATAAAGTGCTAACAGAATGAAAGAAAAATGTATATTCCAAATAATTAGATTATAAAATGATCGATTAATGCAGTATGTAAATGGTTTTGTACTTTGGACAGGTCGCCAGACTGTCACAGGGCTAACATTTAACCCAACCTCACTAATTACATATTGTTGGACTGTGGGGGGGAAGTCCTAGTATCCAGAGTAGTATCCAGAAAGTTAACAGACTGTTCAGGTAAGCCTCTCCAGGACCAACAGGATATACAGAGTCCCCACTGTATGTTGGTGTAATGCATAAGAGTGCAATAACTGAGCTCACAGGCAGAATAAAGTTGATAGAGTTTTTATAAAAGGTTCATCTATAAAGAGCTGTTTAAAACAAAGTATGAGGCAAATCAGAGATTGAACGATCATAGTTTCTAAGTCATAAGGCTTCGTGTCCATATCGGACCAATAAATCATTTATTTGACCATGGAGACCTTGGTGCATTGAGCACTGAAGCCAAAACTTTGTTGACTTGACCCACCGCTGCATCCCTGCAAAGCCTCTATAGCTGGATCCCGCGAGTTTACCCAGCAAAGGTAGGACGTGCGCTGCTGCTGAGATTTTTTTCAGTAAGTTAATATTTGACCTGTTTAATACATGGCTTTATCTCTAAGTCAGTGTGTGTTCAAGGATGTAATGACAAGGTGTGTGTGTAGGTGGAGAGAGGGAGAGTGTTTTACAGCGTGTGTGTGTGTGTGTTCGTACCAGTGACGAAGACTCTGCAGGTCTGGGCAGGGTTGGCGTGTGACGTGTATGAGGGCAATAAGCAGCGCTCCCGGCTCCGTGTCACTCACTCAGACTCACACACCGAGAGGGGAACGAGACGAGAGCGAGAGATCTGGTAAGGCTGCAACTATTTCTTCACCTGTTGAAGGCGTTACTGTTAAATATGTGGTAGCAGGCGTTTCTGTTCACTCCTGTTTAATGCTCTCACTGTTGGGCTGCTTCTCAGCCCTGTTTAATTTTTAACACTTTAATTTAGTCATCCTTTTTTTTTTTTATTCGCCTCCTATTACACAACACCTTTCAGTCTTTATTTTGCAATCTGCACATTATATGAAACGTTACCTGCACTTCGCAAGTCTTCGAGATTTCCAGGACACCGTCTGTCAGAGCACAGAAGGACGTTTTTTGGTTTCCCCTTCTGTTTGCCACCCTTGTAACAATCCAAAGTCTTCATTTGTTTTCAAAAACAAAGCTGATCTGGAAAGGACACCAAATATGTCTGCGGTTTCTGGTTATTAGCAGGAAGTGTACTCCTTCAGAGGAGCATTAGTGTGGACTTTGTTGTTATGTAACTTGCGGTGAAACGGTTTACAAGGTGATCGCAGAGGGGAGGGGAAGCGATCTTGCACTTTTTCACTGCAGGGTCAAAACCCCTGAGTGCGTCTCATTTCTACCAGCAGCGCAATCAGTGATGTCACAGCAGCTGATTTCTTGCCTCATCCTGGACTAACACACATGTTTGTTTGGCTGCTTTTCTTTTATTAATTAAAAGTGTCCCACCAGGCGGAGAGTACAAGCGAAGCTTTTGCTGCAGTTGCAATTCTGCCCAAAAGGGCAGTCGAGCAAGCAGTGATCATTGAGGGCCTCAAAGAGGAGCGCTCTGAGAGACGCTCGTTGATTGTGTGGCTTGCATTGTAATCACTGTGACACACAGATCAGTCCACTGATCATAAAGTAGAGGTCAGAGGTCAAATGTGACATGATATTTAAGATGTTATAAGGAAGTTCCAATATGTTGGCAACAGTTTCTAATAGGGCTGCGTTAACGTGGTTAATGATTAACGTGATTAAAATGGACGAACTGCCCAAAATGCGTTGACAGAGACATTTCAGAGATTTTGAGTCAGTCTGCGCTCCAGATGGGTTAATTGTTAATCGCATTAGTCGTAATGACAGCATTAACGCGTTTAACATTAACGTGTTAACGGCGAGTAACCCCTTACACGGATTGATCTGCGTTAACTCGTTAACGTGGATTATCCTGTTTTAATGCGCTAACGCGGATCAGTCGTGCCAACGCCACCGGCACATAACCTCGTTGGTGGAGGTAATAATGCTACTCTTCCTGCACAGGGAGTGGAGCAGTCATCAGCCACTCCAACACAGCCAGAATATAAGGAACTCATCTAAACAACACTGTGCTTACACGGGACCCCTGAAAAACACATGCCGATCTTTGACGCAGATTGTATGACTGACTTTCAGAACAGGTGGAGAATGGACAGACAAGCAGGTCGCTGACACCGACAGTTAGTCTGAAGTCATTGATTTTGGCTGCACATCCGGCTGTCCGACTCCCTGTGTGTTTATCTTCAGCGCTAAGAATGCTGCGCGTTCAGTTTTTTGACATCTCTTATCATCACAACCCCGATAACATTGACTCTGACCTCCAGCCTCGGTCACGGCCACCGATATTCAAACACAGACATTCTTGTGACGCCTGCATAGCATATCTGTTGTACAGTACTTACCATCCAGAGAGGCTGATAAAACACACACATACTCACATTGATGTGAAAAGTAATTATCTTTCGTCTATGGTCTTTTACGCTTTTTCCTTCAGCTTTTATCTCCTATCACTGTTCTTGAAATTTTGGCTGCCTGTATGGAAATGGATCAGACTGTGCGTTTGACAGAGGGCAGGGTTATGTAACAGCCTTAAACTCTAATCTCTCCTCTCTCAGCAGGAACAAACCAGGAGCAGAAAGAGTGTGTGAGAAAGTGCACCAGAGGCCAAAAGAAGTAACAGACAGAAACTTGAAGAAACTCCAACAAAAAGATGGCTATTGGCAGGAACTCCAGGATGAGCTCAGTCCGAAGCTCCATCAGGGCCCCAAAGTTTCTAGACAAATCGAGTGGCTTCTACGGTCGCCTCGACGAGCCCGAGGCCGCCACAGAGGTAGAGGAGACTGGTGTAAATGTTTGCAACATAGAGGAGGGAGTCTCGAGTGACCCATCCATCACAGCGGTGCATTGTTCTGATGAGAAGGAAGAAGGCGAGGTGTTTGGCTTCAGCGAAGGCATGATGGAAGATGACGACGAGAGCCTCCTGAGGAGGAAACCCAGCCGCCGCAGCAGCAGGTGGAGGAGAAGCTCCAGGAGGAAGCAGAAAGAGGGGAGAGCAGACGAGGACGCAGCCAGAGAGGAGAGGCCCAGCCTGGGCACGGAGGGTCCAGCTGACTTCCCCGAGGACATCAGGGTGAAGATTGAGATAGAGATGGAGAACCTGAAGAAGGTGGAGGAAGAAAATGAAAAGGCGGGCTGGGAGAAGGAACCCGTGCTCGTTCACTTCCCGGCTCGGGAGGACGCTGACGACCAAGTCCTTATCCGAGACAAGAAGAGAGGAAGAGAAGACGAAGAGGAGGAGGAGAGGAGGATGATGAAGGAGCAAGAGGAAGGGATGAAAGTGGTGAAGAGGAAAAATTACCGCAAGGTGAGAGAAAATGTGCGGTGTTGTTTTAGGCTGCAGACTTGTATCAACTTCCTCTTCAGTTTGTCACATTTACATAAACTCCATATTTAGCTTCGCTGCGTCGGGTTAAACTTTAAGCCGAAGCTGAAGGTTGTGTAACTGCACGCCCAGCATGTGTGGAACAGAGGGGTAAAGTTCTCCCTCGCCATCCTCCACGTAATGCACTCTGGGTTATTAACTGCCATGGAAACTATCATATCACCTTTATAACATGTTGCCACTGCGCGTCCAAGGTCCAGCGGCCACTGGTGCGTGTCACGGCACATGAAGTCACCCCCAAATGAGTTTTTCCTCTATGTCATTTTTAATGACGAAAAATTAAGCAGGTTATTGTAAAGAATTTCTGCTCCTGCTGACACACACACACACACACACACACACACACACACACACACACACACACACACACACACACACACACACACACACACACACACACACAGGTGACATTCCTGTGGCTCCTCTATCATGTCCTTTGATCAGTGGAACGAGGTCAGGTGATGCTGACCCGCCTGCTAAACCCCACACCGTGAAAAAACATTCCAGTGCTGTTAATCAGCTCCGCTCTGCAGACGATTGGTTGGTTTCAGCTCAGTGTGCGGCGCTGGTTAAATATTTAGTCATGAGTTACCACAGCACAACCTGTTTCCAGTGAGCTCATTATTTTCCAGATGGACTTTTAGACAATAATAAAGCTCATTGGTTCTTTTTATAGAAAAGGTCAATAGCGTGTCTCTTGGAATTTCCCAGGAAGCAGCCGTGCTGCGACACAACAGAAACAATCATTAATTTGTATACTGAGCACAGGAATTCCAGTGAATTCCAGGAAAAATCCTTTTATTCCGTGCACAAGAAATGAGCCTAGAGCAGGATAATGTCAAACATTAACATTCAACATATGTAAAAATTCAAAGAAAAACTTCCAGTAACACATTTATATTAAGCAAATGGCTACTTCCAGGTGTTTATTACTATTTTACCTGTTTAATGAAGCGCTTGGCCAATTTAAATTCAGCATCTAACTACAAACAAAATTCAAGACTGAAGAGCTCAGTCACAAAACAGCTTCAGGGAGCTGCTTTGATTACTGACTCATTATCGACACAAGAGCACTGAGGTGGGATCCTTTGGGTCCTAGCAGTTGGTGTTTGCTCCATTGTTTCACACATGCTCGATCGGACTGTGATGTAGAGTTTCGAGGGCGCTCGAGCAGCTGTGTCACATTCCATGAGGTGTTGCTGAGCTGTTTTGTCTGTGATGCAATGTCCTGCTAGGGGGGACTGCTGCCATGGGGGAGTGCCTTTATCATTGTAACATTGTAACTACATCTGAGGTTCTTCTTGTCACCTGTCAGTGGCTGTAATGTAGCTAACCCTTACTCCTCCTGTTCCCACCAGGCCTTGGACCGAGCACTGCGCCGCGGCTGGGAGGCCTTCGTCGCCAACCTCTACAGCGTCACGCTCTCCCCGGTGAACTCCTCGCCATCGTCGTCTTCACCGTCGTCGAAGAAGAAGCACCAGCACAATTCAGTGTTAGCAGAATTTCAATAGAAATGGAGATAGAGATGGACAATGAAGCTTGAGGCTTCTTAACAATTAATAATATCAGGGTCATGCAGCGTTTTACCGCGACTGCTGCAAAGTATCGGACAATCCTGCCTGTATAACATTTACCACATGACGTGTCTGAGTCATCACCTCAGGAATATTAATCAATTATGTAACTTACTGAGTCTTGATTACTCAGCTGAACCTTTATCGCCTTATTAGGATGCACCTTAGTCAGGACACAAACTGCAGGGATCCACTTTAGCTCGATGGGCTGCTGGTTTTACACTGAAGTCTATGAGACTGGCCTGAACAGAAATCCCTGGTCTTTATGTGACTGAGTTCAGCAGCTGCTCGTCCCCTTCTGATCTCCAGTTTTAGTCAAGTAAGAGCATTTTAGCTCTTAATATCCAGTTCGTTACTAAGAGCTCGCAGTGCAAATGATCTCTGCTTCCTTTGGTTTAGCGCTGTGAAACTCCTCGAGTGTTGATGTGTAACCAAAGGGGGTGGAAAGTTTAAAACGTAGCAGCTGACTGATGGACTTTAGCTGTGGAGTAATACATACTTCTGTAGGATTAACCGTGGTGCTCATTGCCTAATCAGACAAGCTATTTATGAGTAAATAGTATGCAGTAAATCAGTAATTAAACTTTATTAGGGATTCACATTATTATGGACACATTCTATTATTTATGTAGGCTTTATTGCAAGTGAAAAAGACGGACAGGGTCCAACCTTGTGCAAAGGAATATGTAAGAGTTTCTATTACAGCTTTTTAGCTTTTTCCTCATGAGGTCCCTGCGTGTGTTCTAGTGAAGGTTATTAAACCTGAAGGGACAGAGCAGGGAGGTGTAAGCTTAGATGTCCGTCCAGAAAAAGATAATGCTTATTTTTGGTCAAAAAAGTCATATTAAATAGTGCATATTTTCTCTATTTGAATGCAAAGTTGTGTCTTTTTTATGTGTTTGATTTGTAAAACTGACGACTGTATTTAAGAACTATTAATAATGGACGTTTGTAGATGTGACAAAAATGCAATAAATGGTCTTTAATTTTCAAACATTCATTCATCTATTTTTTTTATTGCCCTTATCCACTTCACAGATACTGAACAGATGTCTGCAAATATATATATATATATATGTGAATATGTGTATACATATATATATATATGTATACACATATTCATATATATATATATATATATATATATATGGTGGATATATATATATATATATATATATATATATATATATATATATATATATATATATACACACACACATATATATGTATATGTGGTGGCTAACCAACCGTACACAGTGGCATTAGACAAGCAGAGGAAGACGGCCATAGTGGTAGACGTAGCGATACCGAATGACAGCAACATCAGGAAGAAGGAACACGCGAAGCTTGAGAAATACCAAGGGCTCAGAGAAGAGCTTGAGAAGATGTGGCGAGTGGCTCCAGCAGATCCCAGGAACAACATCGGCGAGCTCTGTCCAGAAGAGCGCATATATATATATATAAATTTAAAAAACATACACTTTAAAAAAATTAAAGGAAATGAACACTTTAGATCTCAGTGGGAACAGATCATGCAGATCTATACTGATATGGACTGGGTAATGTGCTGGGAAATAAAGGATCCCACATTGATAGAAATGAAAATGATCAACCTACAGAGAACCTACAGCTCCAAAGACACCTTAAAAATCAAGTTAACAAATTATGCAGCAGCTCAAAATGATACTCAGTAGTTTGTGTAGCCCCCACGTGCTTGTATGCATGTCTCAGATTGTCGGAGCATGCTCCTAATGAGACAGTCTGGTCTCCTGGTCAATCTCCTTCCAGATCTGAACCAGGGCATCACTGAGCTCCAACTCAAACATAAAGAGCTGCCCACAGTGGGTGAACCTGTGAGAAAGGGAGTGTGAGTTTCCACCAAGTAATGTGTTTGGTTCTTACAGGTTGAGTCAGTGAGCATTTCTGTTGCTCCTCTGAAGGTCAGGCGGCCTAAACTGAAGTCTGAGCCATGGCTGAACGACATCACTCGGGCTGCTCGAAGAGAGCGCAGAAAAGCAGAACGCAAATGGGAAAAAGACAAGCTACAAGTGTTTTATGATATCTTAAGAGATAGCTGGCATAAATATCAGAAAATTGTTAAGAACCAGAAATCCGCCTATTTTGCAGGTGTTATTAACAACAACTGCCATAAGCCCCGTCTCTTATTTAGTATTTTAAACTCTGTTCTTAACCCTCCCCACTCCAACTGTACAGAAGCTTCTGCTGAAACTTGTGAAGCTTTTTTAAATTTCTTTGTTTTTCTTTAATAGATTTTATCTATTAGAGCACATATTTTACCCCCTTCTTATGACCCTTCTGTTATTTTTAGCCTTTAGCATTTTTTAGCCATTTTGAACCTGTGTCTCTGTCTTATCTGGGTAAAATTGTCACCCAAATCAAGTCTGGTTCTCCCAGGGATGTCCTTCCCCCTCGTTTTTTTAAAGAAGTTTGGGGCACTATTGGACCTTACATTCAAAGGATTATAAACAGCAGCCTGACTTTAGGCGATGTACCTGTAATTTTTAAACAGGCAGTGGTCCAGCCTCTGCTGAAACACCCTGGCTTGGATGGCTCCTTCAAAAGCTGCTCTGGTTACCATGGAACGTACTGTTTCAGGTTGGATTCATCATTTGCTGTCACTATCAGGTTATTTTGCCCTCACACATGAGCTGCTGGCTGGCAGGAAGTATCAGAAACACGTTGTTCATGTTGTGGTAGCACTTCATACTTCATCCAAGCACTGTGTGCTCCATTTCGATGGCTGGACGGTGTTTCATTTTCTGCCTTAAAAAAAAAACAGAGAGAGAGAGATAAAACCATGGTTTTTTTTTTTACACTTTGGAGAATCCGAGCATAATAAGCGAGACATCTGGACATTATCTCTTCATGGGGACAAGTCAAGGCTAGAGAGGGGAATGAGAGATGATAAGTAAAAAAAAAATCATTCCTAATTTAAGGTTGTGTTCAAATCCTGAACTCAGTGAAAAGAAATCACTCCAGTAAATGAACAATGTTTAGTTTGCAATAGTCATACCCAGATCCTGATCTCGCCCACTGCTGGAATGGAGGATATTTACATGAAAGAATAACAATGTGGAGGGTGGAAGAGTAGAAAATCACGTGTTCTGAGTCAAAATTGCTTTTGCATTATTTGGCTACGCAGGTATCACTGATAGTAAAGTGCTCCGCTGTTTAAATATATGTTATGCTTTAGCTGGATAATTCTTTTCTGTCTTGTCTGATGTAGAAATTGGATTCCGCCCGCACACACACTCACTAAGGTCTGTAAAATCTGTCTTTGCTGCCATCTGGTGGAGGTAAAAATGGCGCTCAATCTTAGCGGAAGTGACGTAGTAAAATCCACTCTCTGTAGGCTTTCTCCAGCTACATGCTGACAGCGATGTTCTTGCGTTAAAAATACAGAGTTTAGGTTGTGTACAAAAGACTCTATCCAGTTTAATTCACCCATAGCTGAATACAGATGAGAGTCAAGATAAGCGTTAGCCACTCGGTGACGTTTGCCGGTGGGCGGAGTCCAACAGGCAGGACATAAAAACGAGATGCACCGCGCTCTTCTTCCACTTCCTTCGATGTTCTGGCAGAGGTAAGATTTGTGCAACACTTAGCCACTTTAGTTTAGTTGCAGAGTTTATCCACTAATTGGATGTTTTTAAAGAAAGAAACTGCTGTATTGATACTGCAGTTTCACGTTAGTTCACGTCTCATTTTCAGCCATTTTAAACGCTGCGTGGTGTTTTTGCTAGAAGTTTCTCTTCATTGAGCACCGACCAGATTTTAGCGTAATCTTCAACCATCCACCAGCAGAATTTAAACATTTCGACTGAAACTTCTGTCACTAATAATAAAAATATGTTCTCTACCTGATGCATCCAGTATTGAGACTTAAGCGTAAAGCAGGCTTGCATTTTAATGGCTTCAGAAGTGACCGCACGGCAACTAACAGCGTCTCTAAATGATGAAACTTTTCACAGACCTGTCCTGAATGGCAGTGATTGCACTCTTTTTATTCTGATTTGAGACGCTGTTAAACTCAGTTTTCATACTGTTTCACGCGAACAGTAGCACGTTAAATTTTAGCGGTCACGTGGTAAACGGCATGGCTAGCTTGTTGCTAGCTGCAGCATGCTAACGCATTCTTTCTTTTCTTTCCAGATTCGGAGCTGCTGGAAACGTGCTTCCTGCACAGGTAATGTCTGTTTACAGATTCGCTTTATTGCATTATAAGATGGAGAGTAGGGTCATGTAAACGTATTAAATGGCGTAACGTGAAAGGTCATGCTACTGTGATGACCTGTTTGAACTCTCTCACTGAATAAAAACGTTGAAGACAGGATTTCAAACACTGAGTAGCATGAAGGAATCACCACTGATCGTCTCGTGCTTTTTCTTTTACAACTCTCTAACGGCGCCATTTTTTTTTTTTTTTTTTTTTTTTTTTTTTTTTTTCTCGTCTGGTTTCAGGCATGGCCTGTGAGGACACTTCCTACATCAGGTAATTAGAAAATGCTCTGAGTGCTTCAGATTTTAATCTGGATTAGGAATTTAAATGATCTCTCTCAGTGGCTCTGCAGTTAAACATCTGTGTGGCTATAAATGAGCATGTTGTGCTGCGGTGATGAATCTTGGAACTCTCTCTTACTGAATCAGCGTTTTGAAGAAGCTTCTTTACCAGATTCTGAGCAGCATGAACGCTCCAACCTAATTGTGCTGTAATGGCTCTTAAAACACTTTTATAAGACAATGACTGTGGTTTAAAGTTAAGGAATTGACAAATCTCTAGTTCTAATTTCTTGAGGGTTCAAATACAGATCTCATTAACCAAGATATTTATTTTTTTTCTGTGTAGGTCCTCTGATGTGAACCCCGCAGTGTTCAGAGTGGCTTAAATTCAGAGGTCAGTTAAGATTTTCTGCCGTTGTTAAAATTCCACAGTAGGGTTTTAAACATGATGATTACCATTAATGACAAGCATATGCCTGATTAATGTGATGTCAACCTTTAATCTGATTACCCTTTAATTTAGGCTAACAAACATGTAAATGTTAGTTATTGCAAATGATTAACAGTCGTATTTCTTTGCTAGGCTAAAGTTGGAGTTGTTTCAGAAGGAAGTGATGCCAAATCCGCATGTAAGTATTAAGCTTTAATTTTTTTCAGGTTAATGTGAAATTCTAGAAATTGAATCTGAAATGCTAAATTAATTTATTGGATCCATAATGTGAGGCATTTCTGACTGTTTGAAAGGATGAAATGGGTTAGCACCCATCAAACACCTGGACGACATGTGTCACATGGCAGTTTGTCACCAAAGCCCTGATCAAACATGCAAGTCCTTAATGGCACAAGAAGTAGTCCCTGCTTTTTTTTTTTTTTTTTTATTTTTTATTAACGGTTCAACTTCTCCTTTAGGGACTTCCACCAAATCCTTGGGGAGGAAGGCAGTCGAGAAAGTTTCAAGGTAAGGATTTAAGACTTGAATATTCTTTCTGTTGAGCTTGTCGTGCAGAGACGAGACGTCTCATCTGCAGCGCAGTTTCAGTGATGATGATACTTAGCTCACTTTGACCCGATGTGAAACGACACGAACGTCTGAGCAACTGCAGCTTTTCACTTTGAAGGATTTCTATCATCTGTGTATTTTATTTGTCATAATACAATCTGCATGGCCACTTGAGTGATGTAAATGATTTCTGTTGTCAGGTGACTTGATGACTGCTTCAGCAGCTCCATGGAGGCTTTCCTCTTTGAAGGTATGTTTAAAAAAAAAAAAAAAAAAAATCTGTGCAGTTTTAAATATTCAGACCTGCTGAAAATGATGAGAGAAATTTTGGAATCTCGTTCGTCTGAACTGCTGTTGATAAAATTTAAATCTGAAGTCAGTGACGGTCCACAGGGAACACTGTGAGACTTGAACCTCCTTTCTGTACCTTGACTTGATGCAATCATCTTACAGGTAGCTGAAGTTTGGACTCCAGATGCTGCCATCACCATCCCAGCGGTTTGTCCAGGTGGGTGAACTCTGTAGCTTCGTTTTAGTGCTCATCTAGACATCTTTATGTAGGAGGCTTAGAGCTTGATGGACTCTAAAAACTTTTATTTAGACTGATGGGTGTCACTCAAGTTTCCTGTATGATGATACTTGCACACGTCTTACGCCTCGTGTCAATGCCAGACCTGAAAAGGTGAACCCACTGGTGTTGCCTTGGCAATAAGGGGATGACCTGTTGGGGTTACCAACAGTCTGAATGGAAACATACTGGAATTGTGAATCATCTGATGTTTTATCTGCACGGGAACAAACCTGTAGCCTAACGTCATTGTGAGCAGACGTTGCTAATGTAACTTTGTGTCGTCCTTCAGGACAGAGCTGCCTGTCAAAGCTGTGAGCTGGACGCAAGCCCTAGGTAGGTGCTGTGCATGTTAACATCAACAGAAAAGTGAAATGGCGAAAATAAAGGATGAATGATTCTGGTATTAAGGTCTAAAACTGTGCAGTCATGCTTCCTGTCTGATAAGACTGTGAAAGCCCTGGATCTTGACTTTAGTACTGCTGGGTTTGTGCAAATGATGAATTGGTTAACACAGTCAAAGAGGGGGTTGACTCTACCCCCTCCAACTCGGTTGGTCTCCCCTCCTGTTGGCCTAGCATGGCGCTGAGAACCCTGACTGTTACCCCTCCAGGTGTAAGGTGACCTGCTGGTGCTCTGATGGAGAAGGAGTGCTGACTGAGGCATGGCTGAAGAGGTGTTTTCTGATCACATCCCAGAAATTTTATATTTAAACTTCTTTGACACTTTATAACACAGTGGCTTTGAATGCTGCTTTATAGATTTGCTTCGCTACAGTGTTAATGTCAGTCTGACATTTTTCCCCAAAAGAGCTTCAGCAGGATACTTAATACTTGTCTGTCTTTAAACAGCTTTAAACTCCAGATCGTCGGTTCAGTCAGTTCATGCTGGTGAGTACAAACTCTGGTTCTGTTTTAACAGCATGCAGCAGCTTAATGTCCAGTTAAACATTAAACAGAAGTGATGAGGTTGTTTTACCGCCCCAGTCTGAAGATTCGTGACTGATTGGTATACTCTGATCTCAGCAGCTAAAATGTGTTCTCAGTCACTCCACAAGCAGACTCTACTAACACATTTCATCTATTGCAGGTTTCTTGTTTGAGGCAATGGAGTCATGTGGTCTGTGTCCAGCACCTCATGTCACGAGACTGACATTGCGCACAGTCATGATGGTGAGTAACCAGTTTAAACTGGAAAAGTTACTTAATTAGGCAACGGTTTAGTGTTAAGCAGAAGTGATGAGGTTGTTTTACCGCCCCAGTCTGAAGATTCATGACTGATTGGTATACTCTGATTTAAAACAGACATGATCATAACGTGAGTGTTCCTGCCCTCCATGTTTCTAAGTGTTTGTTTTTAAACTTTGCAGATTGGACGGTACGCGCCACATCGTGATGATCTCCTGTGGGCTGCCACCAAGATGACTGCAGTTTGAACTACACTGGAATTGTGTGGACACCTGTGATAATGTTTACATTTGTGGGGTTCTGTCACTTAAAATTTGCAGTAACAAAACAATAAAGTGTTTAAACTTTAGCAGACTGAGCAGTTTTATTTCAAGTGTGACTGTGGGGAGACTCTATAAACCAGAACATTTTAATAGTGCAAGTTTTTAGAATGTCAGGTTAAAGGGATAACACAGGATGCTTTGTGTTGTAGCACAAATTGAATCAAACCTAAATGCTAACTGTCAAAGAATTAGCTTGAGGCTGATAGATGAGATGACAAATTATGCAGAACTGGCCTGTGTGAGAATGGTGGAAAGTACCAAATTTGTCTCTGTAGGAGCTTGTGATACAACCAGAATTTGCAAAGAATTGCATGTCAAAGAGAACTTTAGAGTACATAAAGATGAGCATAACAAGTTGTCTGCAAGAATCAAGTGTGGATGTTGTAAGAAGGCAACTACAGTGTTTTGCCACAAGAATGGATGAACTTTTATTACTGGGTTCATACAAGTAAACTATGGTAGGTCTCCTTTAAATCAGTGCAAACCCAGGACGGCTGGGTAAATCCTTAGTTAATGGGACAAGTATAAAAGCATTCAGTCACTTAAGGCGGCAGGTCATGAACAAAGACCAGCTGGTCTGCAGTTAAACATTCAGTCAGCAGTGAAGATCCTCGCAGCGATGTCATCTAATAACCAGTCCACGCCAGCTAACAAGTTCTCTCCTGTTACTGCACTGCAACCAATGATACACCAGTGATGACTTTTGATGTTATCCAGGGCCAGCGCCTGCAGAAGAACAAAGTGTCAGCATCCACCGTGATATATGCAACTATATCATTGCTGAAATGCAGTGTCAAGTGGGCGCAGAGCTCACCTCTCGTATTGCCTCTTTGGACAGAGATCCTGGTAAATCCTGTTTGTTGGCAAAAACCAGCAGCGTTGCACCAGCTAACCTCTGCAAAGAACGGAGCGCAGCTTATTTAAAAATAGCACAACGTGTTCATACTGAAATCAAATTTACATATTTTGACTCTGGCTTTTAGGAGTGTTTGTCCATGGAGGCCAGTGTGAGTCTTAAAAGATATAGAAAGTCCAGACAACTCAGAAAAATAAGATTGATAAAAACGATTAAAGATTTGCTTTCTATTAAAGATAAATGGATACTTCTGATCCCTTTGGGCGAAATATTCCTTTTAAATGACAGGCGGAATACCAGGGTTAAGGCTGATATTGAGGACTAGTGAGTGTCACATTTTTACACACCTACCCTTCTGGTCTAACGGTTACTGCAAACCCATCCTTTAAAAAGCAAAACAACCAAAATAAAGGATTCTGTCACTCCACTGTGTGTCATTCTCATATACCTCCTCCAGGAGGAGTGCGCTGAGCTCCTGTCTGCAGTCTTCCAGTCTGAGTCTGTCTGCGCTGTCCACCACCCACACCAGCCCATCTGTGCTCTCAAAGTAGTTCCTCCAGTAGGAGCGCAGTGACTTCTGACCGCCTACGTCCCAAATATTCAGTTTAAACCTGGAAACACAAGGAGTGGGAGGCATGAATGGAAATGTACAGACTGAGCTAGAAAAAAAAAAAACAGATCTAAAGAATACTTTTGTACATTAACACAGGAGGTTTTCAGCAAACGTTTGCCTCCCTTCTACTTTTAAATACCGTACGAACCACAAGTTGGCAAGCAGCCT
Source organism: Simochromis diagramma (assembly GCF_900408965.1). Lineage (NCBI taxonomy): Eukaryota > Metazoa > Chordata > Actinopteri > Cichliformes > Cichlidae > Simochromis > Simochromis diagramma. The sequence continues at coordinate 4,686,552 of NW_024387416.1, read as the reverse complement.
GAGAGCGAAGTGCTCTATTGGGACGATACAGTCTCATTTGGTTTTATGGTGAGATGGGGCCTGATTATTTAAGAGATGAAGGATTTTAACTTTGATTCTGGATTTAACAGGCTGACACACAGAAATAAAAGCCAAATCAAAAGGCGCCACAGGCGGAAGGAAATAGAGGCAAATAGATCTGAAGGGATAAAGCATTTCCTGTGACTTTTATTCCTTTATTACACTGAAGCTTCATTTATTATTTGTCATGGTTTTCACACAAGACAATACACAATACCTACTTTCATATTCATATAGGCACATTTTAATTTTAGATTATTATATCGACCATCTTTGAAATTTTTCCTTGACTAGATTAGTTTTTTTTAAAAGAAACATGGGTGTCAAAGCAACGTGCGTGTGCGCGTGTTTGAGCCAGTGCGCGCGTTACCCTTTGTGCTCCAGCGTTTTGATGTTGAAGCCCAGTGTGGGAGAGATGGTGCTGACGTCCTCCCCGTTGAATTTTTTCAAGATGGTCGTCTTCCCCGCGTTGTCCAGACCTCTGCACGCGCCAGGTTAAAGACAACTCACACACCTGAGAGGTTTTAATCGATTAATCAGCGTCTCGTATATTTACTGGAATACGTGTAACAGCTAGCATAGCAAGAAGGATGAATCCGCACAGAGGGAAAAATAAAGAGAAAGGCGTTATCCGGCATCTTTATCTAACGACACAGACACACAGAGAAGCTTGCGGGTTCTTATTTGATACATGTATAGTTATAATAAACCAAGTGCACGAATGCCACTTTGTTTTCAGCCTAGCCAAACCTGTCACAGAAAGGATACAGCATCAGCAGCCTCATCTCGCGCTCCTTCTGTTTCATCTTCTTCAAAATTGTTAGTAAACCCATCGTGACGCTGCCCCGTTTAACTGTTATACTGTAATAAATGTATGTTATAATTTTAAAGTTTAGTATGATAATGTTCGGCACTCATAAGTAGCATTGCAACTCAGGAAGAAGCCAGAGTGTTAATCCCGCCCCATGTAGCCACCGATTGGCTTGTTTTGCAGCAAGAGAACGTGGATTGGTTGCTTTCAACTTCCGGCGCCGGCAGATTGGTCAGTGTGCATTTTTAAGGTGTGGCCGGGCTGTGGAGGCCAGAGAACTACTGTGATGGTTTGCGGCAGCGCCTACTTGTGTCTGTTGTGGAAATTACACATTTGAGTCGGTTTGGGGAATGTTCTAATTTTCAAAATATAAAATGTTAACGATCTTGTGAAAATGAAAACAAGCATCAGAAATGTGAACATTTTTACATTTAGGAGTTATAAACGAGTCAGCTATTTTTACCACAGTTTTCAACCACTGAATCCACTTTACAGATTTTTGCAAATATTTCTTAGGCGCTTCTTTTCTAACTTTTAACAAAATACACTGGAAAAATTGCAATGACACCTTTTTGTGAATTATGTGATAAATGTGATTTATTAATAAATATTAATAAATCTAATTAAAAATCGAATTAATCTAAGTTAATGTACAGAGAACCAAAGAAAATAAATACAGTTCAGGCTCTGTAGTCCAAAGCTTTACCATACCAGCTCTTCTTATTCTTCTTAAAAAATAAATTAAAACAAAAACATAGTTTCTTAAACTGTAAAGTAAAATCTGAGTTGTTTCATTTTTTTTTTCTTGCGTGATTTACTTAAGATAACAAAACAATTTAAATTAACAACATTTTTATGCGGGAATTAAACAAGTCAGTTAATCTAAAAGTAAAATATGAATTTGTTTAGAGAAAACATAATATATTTAAGTAAGATGTGACATTTCTAACAATAATTGGTCTAAAATAACTAATTTAATCTATTTACATTAAGTAAAACATATTATTATAAATAGCTCTCCCTCACAGGGAGCTGGTGTGGATGTGGTCAAATGTCATTGTATGCAAATACTTCTGCAGCGGTGCCTTCACAAGATGGTGAAAATCAAGATTTTTTTGTGGATATTTGTGATTGATAGTGATGCTGTTTTTCACACTCTGTACTTCTGCAGCGTTCCTAAGCAGTCAGCTTATTTTAGAACAGTTTTCACTTTCACTACTGACTTTAATTACTCTTCTCTGGCCCCGGTGTCGCCAGTGTCCGGCAGCCTCGCCTCTGTCAGTGCGCCCCAGGGTGGCTGTGACTACAATGTAGCTTGCCATCACCAGTGTGTGAATGTGTGTGTGAATGGGTGGATGACTGGTTGTGTAAAGCGCTTTGGGGTCCTTAGGGACTAGTAAAAGCGCTATACAAATACAGGCCATTTACCATTTCTCTCCAGAGCATACCGCCACCTGCTCCCTGCTTTCATTACAGATTATAATGTCATGTGCAAACATCAGAGTTGCTGGAGACTTCTGGCTCCTCATCTGTCAACCTGCCCATCATCACTGCAAACAAGAAGGGGCAAGATGGTAATCCTATCCCCTGGCTCACTGTCCTCATACATGTCCTGCACCACCCTCCTGACTTCCTGATGCAGCACCACTGTTCCTCTCGTCTGACCTATCCTATATTTTCTCTCGATCCTTAAGAACACAGTGCAACTCCTTCTGACCTTCTCTAAACTCCTCCATCAACACTGTCAAAGCAAACATCACCTCTGTAGTGCTCTTACTCTCCATACTGCTGCTCACTGATCGTCACCTCTGTTCTTAACCTAGCTTCAGCAAGTCTTCAGCACATCTTTCCTGTAGCTTTATGGTATGGCTCATCAGCTTTATCTCTCTGTAGTTACTACAGCTTTGCACATTACCATTTTTCTTCTAAATCAGTAGCTACACTTCTCCACATGTACATTACTAGTCAAAAGTTTGGACACCTTCTCATTTAATCTTTTTTCTTTATTTTCATGACTATTTACATTGTAGATTGTCACTGAAAGCATCAACTTATGTAGTGAACACAAAAGTGTGAAATAAGTCAAAACATGTTTTTCAAAATAGCCTCCCTTTGCTTTGATTACTGCTTTGCACACTCTTGGCATTGTCTCTATGAGCTTCATGAGGTCGTCACCTGAAATGGTTTTCCAACAGTCTTGAAGAAGTTCCCAGAGATGCTGAGCACTTGCTTGCCCTTTTGCCTTCACTCTGAGGTCCATCTCATCCCAAACCATCCATTGGGTTTAGGTCAGGTGACTGTGGAAGCCAGGCCATCTGGTGCAGCCCTCCATCACTCTGCTTCTTGGTCAAATAGCCCTTGCACAGCCTGAAGGTGTGTTTTGGGGTCATTGTCCTGTTGAGAAATAAATGATGGTCCAACTAAAGGCAAACCCGATAGGATGGCATGTTGCTGCAGGATGCTGTGGTAGCCATGCAGGTTCAGTGTGCCTTCAGTTTTCAGTAAATGCCCAACATTGTCACCAGCAAAGCATCTTCACCTTCCTCCTCCATGCTTCACGGTGGGAACCATGAACATAGAGACCATCTATTCACCTTTTCTGTATTGCACAAAGAAACAGCAAGTGGAACCAAACATCTCAAATTTGGACTCATCAGACCAAAGCACAGATGTCCACCGGTCTAATGTTCATTCCTTTTAGACCCCATTCCTACAAAACTGCTCAAAGAAGTCCTGCCATTAATTAATTCTTCGATCTTAAATATGATCAACCTATCTCTAATAATCGGCTATGTACCACAGGCCTTCAAGCTGGCTGTAGTTAAACCTTTACTCAAAAAGCATCTCTAGACCCAGCAGTCTTAGCTAATTATAGGCCAATCTCCAACCTTCCTTTCATATCAAAAATCCTTGAAAGAGTAGTTGTCAAACAGCTAACAGATCATCTGCAGAGGAATGGCTTATTTGAAGAGTTTCAGTCAGGTTTCAGAGCTCATCACAGCACAGAAACAGCTTTAGTGAAGGTTACAAATGATCTTCTTATGGCCTCTGACAGTGGACTCTGTGCTTGTCCTGCTAGACCTTAGTGCAGCATTCGATACTGTTGACCATAATATCGAGAGCGATTAGAACATGCTGTAGGTATTACAGATACTGTGCTGCAGTGGTTTGTATCATATCTATCTAATAGACTCCAATTTGTGCATGTAAATGGAGAGTCCTCTTCACACACTGAGGTTAATTATGGAGTTCCACAGGGTTCAGTGGTAGGACCAATTCTGTTTACATTATACATGCTTCCCTTAGGCAGCATCATTAGAAGACATAGCATACATTTTCACTGCTATGCTGATGACACCCAGCTCTATCTGTCCATGAAGCCAGGTAACACACACCAATTAGTTAAACTGCAGGAATGTCTTAAAGACATAAAGACCTGGATGGCCGCTAACTTTCTGCTTCTTAATTCAGATAAAACTGAGGTTATTGTACTCGGCCCTGAAAATCTTAGAAATATGGTATCTAACCAGATTCTTACTCTGGATGGCATTACCTTGGCCTCCAGTAACACTGTGAGGAACCTTGGAGTCATTTTTGACCAGGACATGTCCTTCAATGCACATATTAAACAATATGTAAGACTGCTTTCTTCCATTTGCGCAACATCTCTAAAATTAGAAATATCCTGTCTCAGAGTGACGCTGAAAAACTAGTTCATGCATTTATTACTTCCAGGCTGGACGACTGTAATTCATTATTATCAGGATGTCCAAAAAACTCACTGAAAAGCCTTCAGTTAATCCAAAATGCTGCAGCAAGAGTCCTGACAGGGACTAGAAAGAGAGAGCATATTTCTCCTGTTTTGGCTTCCCTTCATTGGCTTCCTGTTAAATCCAGAATTGAATTCAAAATCCTGCTCCTCACATACAAGGTCTTAAATAATCAGGCCCCATCTTATCTTAATGACCTTGTAGTACCATATCACCCTATTAGAGCGCTTCGCTCTCGCTCTGCAGGAATACTTGTTGTTCCTAGAGTATTTAAAAGTAGAATGGGAGGCAGAGCCTTCAGTTTTCAGGCCCCTCTTCTGTGGAACCAGCTTCCAGTTTGGATTCGGGAGACAGACACTATCTCTACTTTTAAGATTAGGCTTAAAACTTTCCTTTTTGCTAAAGCATATAGTTAGGGCTGGACCAGGTGACCCTGAATCCTCCCTTAGTTATGCTGCAATAGACGTAGGCTGCTGGGGGATTCCCATGATGCATTGAGTTTTTCCTTTCCAGTCACCTTTCTCACTCACTATGTATTAACAGACCTCTCTGCATTGAATCATATCTGTTATTAACCTCTGTCTCTCTTCCACAGCATGTCTTTTATCCTGTCTTCCTTCTCTCACCCCAACCGGTCGCAGCAGATGGCCCCGCCCCTCCCTGAGCCTGGTTCTGCCGGAGGTTTCTTCCTGTTAAAAGGGAGTTTTTCCTTCCCACTGTTGCCAAAGTGCTTGCTCATAGGGGGTCATATGATTGTTGGGTTTTTCTCTGTATCTATGAAGCGCCTTGAGGCGACTTTTGTTGTGATTTGGCGCTATATAAATAAAATTGAATTGAATTGAATCCTTCTGTATCCTTGCCCAAACAAATCTCTTCTGCTTGTTGCTTTTCTTTGGAGTTGTTTCTTAGCAGGTATTTGACCATAAAGGCCTGATTCGTGCAGTCTGAACAGTTGATGTAGAGATGTGTCTGCTACTGGAACTCTGTGTGGCATTTATCTGGGCTCTAATCTGAGGCTGCTGACTCAGATGAATTTATCCTCAGTAGCAGAGATGACTCTTAGTCTTCCTTTCCTGGGCGGTCCTCGTGTGAGCCAGTTTCACCAGAACGATTGATGGTTTTTGTAACTCCACTTTGGGACACATTCAAATTTTGACTGACTTAGATTCAGATCTTAAAGAAATTACAGACTATCGTTTCACTTATGCGATTGGTTGCCGTAAAATGAATTCTAACAGTTGTCAAATAAGACAGTCAGCTGTGTACCATCCTGACTTCTGCACAGTACAACTGATGGTCCCAACCCCGCATTAAGAAGGCAAGAAATTCCACAAATGAACCCTGACGAGGCAGACCTGTGATAGAAAAAACATTTGTCAACAAAGAAAAGCGTGGCTACTTTCAGGAACCTAAAATATAAAACATATTTAGAGCTGTTTATCAATGTTTTCTTTGCTACATAATTCCATATATCTTGGTTAATAACATTTGATGTATCTACAATATAGAAAGTAGTAAAAATAAAGAAAAACCATTAAATGGAAAGGTGTGTCCAAACCTTTGACTGGTAGTGTATGTCATTTGGATGAACCACCTTTGCACTCTTCATTCTCTTCATAGCTGCCCTCACTTCATCCTTTCTTATCCATGTTCCACCCATCTTACTCTCTCTTACATTTTCTACACCCATCAGTTCCTCAAAAGTATTTCTTCCAACTTGTCAACACCCTGACTTGACTCATTAGCACATTTCCAACTCTATCCTTAATCACCCCAACCTGCTGCTCATCCGTTCCAGCTCGATCTCTGTCTAGCCAATTGACAAGTTATTTTCGCCTTCCTTTATTGCCGAGACTCAAATTCAATGCACTCTAAACATTTTTTCTTGCTGTACACTTAGCTTCTCAGTTCTTCATTGCACTTTGTTCATTTCCCACTTTTTTTTTTGTCTTTTTCTTTTTTTTCTAGACTCTTCCTTCAAATGCTTTCCCGTATGTCTTTAATTCGCCACCAACTTTCCCTTTCTAATTTCCTGTCAAGAGGATACACCACCTACCTTGTTGGTACTTTCCCTCACCACTTCAGCTGGAAAACATTTTCACTCTTTAACACCAGGAATAGCAGCATTTGGGGTTTTTTTTGGTTTGTTTTTGTTTTTTTTTTTAGGAAAAACCGAATATATCATACAGTGGATGTATTTAGAGCACTTGTCTTGTTCTACATTTTGTCACTTTACAGCCTTACACTAAAAAAAAGGATTACATTAATTTTTCCAATCACAATACCCCATATTTACAAAGTGAGAAAAATGAATGTATTCATTTTGGAATAAGGCTGTAACAATGCAAAAAGTAGAACAAGTGAAGTGCTGTGAACACTTCCCAGATGCGTTGTATTTTAAACTTTCCAGCCCTTCAAGCCCTGCAGTGAGCCGGTATGGATCCCTTGGTGAGTCTGGTCTGGTCCTTTGACCAAATGTTTGACATCTCAGAGATAAAATGTTACATTTCAAATTTGAGACAATAGTGTAAAAAAGTAAATAAGGGCAGCTTCTAATATTAAGCTAAGTTTAAAGGAGAGAAAGAAAATAGAATAGAATGCATTTTATTGTCATTATACACATGTGCAATGACATGCAGACAAAACAAACAAACCCTTCAGCCTACAGGCTGGATCAGGTATCTCTGAAAATCCCATGAGTTAGCCATTTTCTTCTCGGCTTAGAAGACCTGAAGCCATCAGAGCTCAAATGTTTCTGTGGAAAGTTACATCATTTTCTGCCGAGAACTCTTCCAAGCGCTGGCTTGTTTCTGGAGGCTTGGACAGCAATTTCCTGGCAATCCGCTTTAGAAATTCCCTGCACGTGGGGAAGGAGACACCTTAGTCTATATTTGGTCAGCAGACGCTTCCTGCCCCTGTGAAACTTTCCCCAGCCATTTAACATAACGCATTCACGTGCTGTCGGAAATTAGGATTTCACACGTTGGTCTTTTCACAATCCGGACCTTAAAAGTGTGAAGCTAACATGTCAGAGATGTTAGCAGAAAAACACGGATTTACTGCGTGACGTGAAGCTGCACAACAATGTGCGTGTGTGAGAGATAAATCGAATGCACTTTGTAAGCACGTGTGGGGAGTGAAACTAACATGCTGCACGTGAAAGCAGCACGCCCACCCCCTCCAGCTTTGCAAGGCAACGGGTCAGTTTAAAATAAAGAGAAACCGAAAGAGAAAGAGAACCGCAGCATCATGTTGCATCATCTGTTGCCAAACCTGCTGAACTCATAAGTCATCAGATAAAGCGACTGAGCGCCTCAGTCAGCGCCACACAGTCACCAAGCAACACATCCGATGTTAGTCAGTAGCACGGCAACAGGTCCCAGCATTACCTGCTCTGTAACCTGCACTCCTGCTCGGTCCTGATATCCCGATAATCGCGTATGAATGGATACGGCTTCCCGTGCTGCACTCATGGTCCAAGACAGGTGAAAGCCTCGTGCTGCCGCAGGCGACCAGCCGACAGGTGAGCCAGTCTGCTGCAGGAGCGTGGGTCAAGATGTCCCCGTTATACATGGACTCCGGGTCCGGGTCCGAGTCCGCCAGCCCCAGCAGTACTGCAGGATCGGTAAGTTCCTCTTTCTCGTCTCTTGACTCGATCATCAAATCCCCGTATTCAGGTCATCCTACGGACCTTTTCACGCTGTTGATGCTAAGAGTAAACTTATGTGATGTAAAATTCACACCGATATTGGTTATAATTATGGGCTACAACAGGTATAACACCCATTCACTGTTTATATTGAGTCAGATCCTCTTCTGATTAATGAACCTCTGGCTTTTTTCCTTTTTACACTGTAAATAAAAATGATATATTATTAAAGCTAAAGTTATAATTATTATCATTATTGTATAGTAATATACAGCAATATACAGCAATATATAGTATTAATTATTAGTCATGCTAGTTATAATCATCATCCACTGCCTCTAAAACCACTATTTATCAACTCAGATCCACTTTAAGCCCTCCAAACAGATCTGTTTGTAAAATAAGTGATTTATTTAAATTTCATTTAAATTATTAGTACCTTAATTATCATTATTGTTATTAGTTTTTAAACTGAGTATTGGTCTTCCACCTCTGGTGTCCTGAACCCTCAGTTCACGTCCGGCTCAGGTTATTTACTGCAGTTATCGTGTGTGTGTTTGCAAAGTATACACAGATTGTATATACTGCCTGTAGAACAGTCAGCAACAGCTGTGCTGAGTGAAAATTGAACTCATGAAATGAATGGAAGGTGTAGTCTAATAAAGACTATAATAATTATTGTGTGCAATAAAAAGAATCTTCCTTGTTATTTGTCATATGGTTTGTCAGCCCTCGCCTTTGCTTCGCATCACGCGCTGCATCAAAGCACTTCACGTATTATTGACCCGCTTTATTTTGAAGGGCCACACGCACTGTCTCATGTGATTGGTTTGTCTCATGACCTTGTAAGTCATGTTATACCTTTAAAACAAAAACGCGGTATCGAAATGAAATCGATACACGCCCTTTAAAAAGAAGAAAGCCAAAGTCAAAATAGAAGTGCATACTTGAACGCCCACTGTGTCACTGTGCGGTCTAATTAACCCCAGATAGTTCTCCTTAATTCTGTCGTTGTTTTGGCAGGAGAGAGAAAGAGGGGGACAACAGATGGGACCCAGAGGGACAAAAAGACGGGAGAAGAACAGGGATGCGGCGAGGAAGAGCCGCAGAAAACAGACAGAGAGAGCAGATGAACTTCATGAGGTCTGACTCCTTTCCCCCTCTGCTTCCTTCCATTGTCATCCTCTGACTCTGTCACTTTCTGTCTCCTTTTCACACACAGCCTGTTTGATGAGCAGTGTGTGTATGTGTGCGTGTGCACGCGCGTGCGTATTGTGTAATCTGGCAGCATGCTTGCAGGCGTTTCTTGTAAATAGCCTGCTTTAGGAGAAGGACTTTCACTCCCTCTGCTTTGCCCTCCCTATCAGCCCTCCCTTTCCTGTCTGCCATCCACACACAGATATACACACGCACACACACACAGACGCATTTGTTTTCAATCTGTACTTGCCTGTCTTTTTTTTCTCCCCTGGGGGGCGGGTGCAAATTCCACAGGTCAGGGTACACATCCACACACACGGACACGCTTCCCAGAGCACTCAGTCAGATTTCTAAAGTATCTTTGATGACCGCGTGCTTACACACAAGCCTAACAGCACGTAGCCCTGAAAACTGTTTCAAGGTCATACATGCATTACAGTTATGAAGGGTTATTGTAAAAATGTGGTGTTCAAGATTTCTTACTGTGATTTGAAACCCATCCATTGAAGCAGAAAGTATTCAGGTGGTGGTGTTCTCTAAAATACTGAAATAATGTTAGCTGCTAGTTACATGAAGAGCTAAATGGAACTAAGTTATTGTGCATCGTCATATGCTGGTGATTTTGATAAGCAGTGGCACACAGTTGTACACACAGTTAATCTGTTGATGTGCATCTTTAAGCACGGTGGGAAAGCCGCATCTTAGCACGCTTCCTGTGTTGCGTTCACTTCGCTGGTCACCTGCTTTGGTTGTTTGTGAGACCTTTAATAGGTTCCTCTTGTCTTATCTTGCTAAACTTTGCACTTCTGTATTCCAGCCAGATTACTTGGCTCATAGTTTTAAAATTTCTCCCGTCACATGAGATCTGCAGTTTCGTTTGATAATTTGATACATTTGATAATTATGCTTCATATGTATATATATTTCTGTACAATTTTCTTTAGCCTAGGTCAATTTTTTTCCTAATACTATCTTAAACAAATTTGCCATTTCCAATTCCAAAAAAGTATGAGTGGACATGAGGATGAGCCTAAGCCACAGAGTCCTATTTAACCAACAGGTTGAGTAGTACAAATTCAGGTTTCTGTGCAGTAAAAAGAAGCATTTGTTCTCCTGTCATGTCACTAATCTGATTCGTCCGTCGGTTCACGCTCATAAATGTGTTTAATTACTCTCATTCTGACAAAGAGAAAACAAAACCACCGGTTTGCTGTGCTGCACCCGAGCTCGTGCTCTTTTACTACCACTAAGCTCTATTTTCCTTTTAGATTACATCCTACCTGTTGTAACCTGCTCAATATGTCTGCGTGTACCAAATTTATGAATGGGTGTGAATGTGTGTGCGTGTCTTTTTTTGTGTCGGGAACTCGCACTTTCGCTTTCCCTCTTTCCTTCTCTTTCAGTTCTGCTGCGTGTGTGTGTGCTTCACTTGAAGTTCTGGGAAGTGTCGTTGCCACAAGCCACTCGAACTTGTTAAAAACTCAAAGTTGTGTCAGCAGCTTACAGTTCAATGGGACGGAGACCGTGACTCACAACTGCATAGCACAGCTCTGACTCTTCTTCAGGGCAACTGTCAAGTTTACACTTTGATGTTAAAAGTAGACGAATGTTAGCTGTGCTGAAGTGACGGCTCATTAGAGTAGATTTGAATGGGTCACAGTTCAAAATAATCCTTACCGGTAGTTAAATCTTAGGCATATCCCCGGCAGATCCAAGAGTAGAAAAAAACAGTCAAAAACAGTGAATTTTATTGTTAAAGACTGAGTTCATTAGTTGTATGTATTTGAAACTATGGCCACCAATGTAACAGTATGTATATAAGACCAGTAAAAAAAGGAAGAGCATCTTGAAAGTGCTTTAAGTTTACCGCTAAATGTAAAGAAAACCATTGTAAATGCTCCAAAAAGGCTGGTGTAGCTGCTGGTTTCACCCATTCCTTTAAAAGCTCTTCTTTTGTGTAGAGGTTAAAGTGGGATTTGGCAGCTGTGGGAACCTTACTGCTGGGTGAAAATAGTCACTTAGAGACAAGCTGCATATTAATTTTTGAACTCAACAGTAGATTTTGTGTGTGTGTGTGTGTGTGCGCAGGCTCTGCCACTGTAACTTGCACCACAATGACTACTATTTTCATGCAACCTTCACAATTTTGCAATATATAGATAAAATAGTATGATTAGCAGCAAATCATGTGTAGATTCAAGTACCGCAAGTAAGATTTCCATTTTATCAAATGTCCCTTGCTGAAAAGTTCTTAACTTTGAAAACAGTTTATCATCTTCTTCTCCTGTTCTCTGTTCACTCATTTCTCCATCTTTGAGGCTGTTGTATGCTGACCTCCTTTTTCTTCTGTTCTTAGGAACTACATTTTTTTTTTTTGGAAACTAAGCAGATATCTCCATGCTGTCAGCTGAAAGCAGGCTGCAAATGAAATCATTAGTCATTATGCATTAGTCAAATCTGCCAATCACATTTAACTACTCTGTACTTTACTGAATGAGCTGGATTGCTGCTCCGGATTGTTCCGGCCTACTTTAGGCATCGCCTTAAGGCGAAATTGCCTTTCGTCAGTGTTATCTCCCTGTGTTTGCTTTGGTTAGTCAGAGATGGCCTCTAGTTTTTATGGAAGACGCTGAGTTGTCTGTGGCAGTAGTGAAATTTGGGAAGAAGTGTGACCTCAGCTGAAAACAGAGAACCTTTGCCTTCATCGTCAAGAAGTTGTGCCTTTTAACGTGTGTTGGTTTTAGAGATGAGGTACAACTTTTACTTTGAAGGTCTTTGTCCTTGTTTGCTTCTTGTTTACGCCGCACTGTTTCAAGTTTATCGGCCGGCTGGTGGTGAGCTAGCGAGTGTTTGCAGGAGTTGGAGCCTTCTGTGCAAACTACCGGCGACTCTGCTAGCAGCCAAAGCCGAAGAGGTGGTCGTGGAATATACATTTATTTTCCCCCTATAGTGAACGGGGGTTACCGAGGGTCATCAGCTGATCTCTAGGCCTAACTTACTGAGGTCTGACTCAGATTTCTTATTATTATCTGCTCTTTGCGACTCGAAGGTTTGAGCAGCAGGTGATGGGGCTTCAGCCACAGCCTGTCCGAGATGACTATATTAGGCATATCCCCGGCAGATCCAAGAGTAGAAAAAAACAGTCAAAAACAGTGAATTTTATTGTTAAAGACTGAGTTCATTAGTTGTATGTATTTGAAACTATGGCCACCAATGTAACAGTATGTATATATGACCACTAAAAAAAGGAAGAGCATCTCGAAAGTGCTTTAAGTTTACCGCTAAATGTAAAGAAAACCGTTGTAAATGCTCCAAAAAGGCACGTTTATTGAGAAAGCTTTTTGCCACATTTCAATTCTAAATTTTCCTAATTGGTCCCATGCATTAGTCTGCACTTATCAGCAAGGAATCACCTTTTGTTCTCTCTCCACCGCCTACCCACTCGTTTCATGCTGATCTTGCAGCGCTGTCACTTAGGAGCAATATTTCAGTTCTCCTTTGGGGTTCTGGCGTTGGCCACACTTCATCCGCTTTATGCCTCTTGTGCTTTCTATTGCTGCACACTCTCGGAGCCTTAAAGGAGCGTCATTAAGATTGTTTCGCTGTGTCGTTTTATTACTGCGCAGCACGGGCTTGGTGTGATATTATGTGGGTGGCATGTGATTGCGTTCATTGTTTGTCCTTTGATGTATGTCTGTAATAAGTTTTTATGGCTGGTGAGCGCCTCAATTAGGGATAATAAAGATATACCTGACTTTTCTTCTTTACTATTGATCCCTCCGCTTTGTCTTTTTTCCCCCACCCCCTTATTTAATCGCTTCCTTTTCCCCTTTTGCCCTCTGTCTCCTCAGGAACTCCAGAGTCTTGAGCACTCGAACTCGGCTCTTCATAAGGAGATCGCTGCATTGAAAAAGGAGCTGCACCTGTTAACGACGTCGCTGGAGCGTCACGAACCTTACTGCCGCCTCCCCTCCAGCCTTGCGGGTTCTTCTTCAGCTGACTCTCAGACCAGCTCCAACCATCACGGAATCGCCGAGGCCTCGGACTCCACCGTGGCTGCTTCCTCTGCGCTCCCCTTCTCTCTGACCTCCATGACCTCCAGCCTGGGACTTCAGAGCCTTGACTGCGTCAAAAGGAACCACGTCTCTCCTCCAGCTAACACAACATTAGCCTCCTCTGCTCATTCTTCACCTAAGCTCTTCAATTCCTCCTCTTCCTCTTCCTCCAGCCCAGTGACAGTTCCCTATTCAGCATCTTTCACCACATACACAGCTCCGCACTCTTTATTTAGCAAAGAACCTATAATGACCTCAAGCACAACAAATGGTATACCCATCTGTGACGGTCTTATTTCAAACCCCGTTCCCTCCGGTGTGCTCTCCACAGCTGCGCAGCCCACGCTGGAGCAAGACACCCTCTGTGAAATGGGTTACACAGTGGACGGATTTTTTAAGGAGAAAACATCTTTTCTAAATGCTACAGCTGACGCTACACCCCCTTATTCCCATTTAGAGGCTGGAAGCGCGGGTGTAGTAGCACCGGGTTGCGTGCCCCAGCTGCCTCCATGTCGCTTTAGTGGAAACCCAAGCAGTTCAGTTTCACCGTCTACTTTTTTACCATCACCTCTTCAAAATCCTCTTCCTCCTTCTCTTTTAGCTCCAGCCGTTTCAGGTTTGGAGCCATCACCCGTGCCTTCTTTTTCCTCAAAGCAGAGTTATGATCAAGACAATACATCAAACAGTGTGTCTCTGCTCTCCCTGCTCACTGTCCCCGGTCCACTCGATATATCTCAAGCTACCTCCAGCAGCTTCGATAGGGCTCCGTCTGAACCTCCGCCATTGGCGCCACAACCAGGGGTTCCCTCAAAGGAACTTGAACTTTGTGATTTTTTCGACTGGCTCATAAGTGGGAATAATAACCAGTAGCGCTACAGAAAAGTCATTTTGATTCATGTGTTGTGAAGAGATGACCTCTGGACTCAAGCTAGTAACAAACCAAAGACTGAATGTCTTCTGTCATATTTCATATTCATACCAGATGCTACTTATTTATTGAGCTTTCTGTTACGAAAATGCAGCGATTTCATGATTGAGCTTCCATTTGGTTTGGTCACAGAAAAATTGTCAATCTGAACCCTGCGGTTTCCAGAATGCAACCAGTAGCTGACTAGATTCTCATGTATTTGTACCTCCAGCGTCACAGGTTATCTCATCCTCTCTGAGACTAAAGTAATCTTTATGTCTGCGCTTATTAGTGAGTGGCATAAAAATGCCTCCCGAACTTTGAGGGTCTTTGAGCAGAAATCTCTAATTTCAAGAACGAACACAATAAATTCCAGTGTCTAAAAAGACATTTTTCCACAGTCAGTAATCATTTGCAGGCACCGCTCTTTCCTAAATCATGAAAAAGGAGACATAGTAAAACTGAGTCAACATGGTGAAACTTGTAACTTTTAATTTTAGATTGGGTGGAGTGGTCCTCTCACTTCCTTGCAACTTCACGGAAAGGTTACCAGAATAAATTTCCTTCTAAGCTGCAATACAAACACAGGGCAGTGCCAAAGTTAACAACACATCCTTACTCACTTTCTTCTTCTTTTTATTTGTGTACCTTAATCTTAATTGAAGACACACATTCTCAGCACATATTCTGCTACTGCTGCTAATTGATATTTAAATCTTAAAGTCAAATCAGCCACTTTCATGAAATTGGTACAGTACAGTGGGATCGCTGACAATTCCCTGTGAGCCACTGTGAAGGGCTGCTTTATTACAAGGTTGCATTAGAATGTAGTGATCCCAGCTATCAGAGCTAATAATCCGGTCGTTAAGTCTGACGTCACTAGCTGTGTCTGGGCCTAAACTCCGCTGCAGGTCCATATATCAAACGATCACTGTGGCATTACTGAGAGTTGAAAAACTGTCTAAAGTCTTTCATCTTTAATAAAATGATCAGCGTTCTGCTCTGCCAGGTGTAACAATTGAGTTTAACATCCAGGCATCCATGAAAACGGAATTTATGACATTTAACGGAGTTAGAAGTTAGCAGGAAGTTAGCTCGCTAGCTTCTATCTAAATACAATATAGCATGTCCTGACTGCGGGGTTTTGGAAACAAATTAAAACGTACAGCTCTGTTATCACTTCCAACATAAATGAAGACAGAAAACTAAAAAGCAGTGACGTTGAAGTTTGGCTAGCTGGTACACAGCTATGTTAGCATAATATAAACAAGCTAACTTTTTTTCCACTCGATAAAAGTTAACGTGAGTGTTCTCGGTGGTCAGGAACAAATGTAATCGCATGGCAGGATGCTGTAAAAGGACCAAACTTCAGCCAGGAGAACAACTGAGACAATCCATCCACAATACGAGGTTAGTCATTCATATACTGCTGCATGGGCTGGGCTGTAGTTACATCCTAAGGTTTTAAAAACTGAGCTTAAATAAATGATTAGCGGTAATAAAAGCCGAGGGAGGTCAACAGGGATCACTGACTGTTTTAGGAGCTTTTTGAGATTAAATAGAAGAAAATACAAAACATTAAACATGTTAACAACACAAAAGCCATATTAAACACAGACTACTTTAGGCCCGGAAGTAGGATTCGTCACGTCATCACTTAACGACCGGATGGAGCTAACTCTCTAACAGTGTAGCTCATTGACAATGATCGAGTCAGATCATGTTTATAACATTTTAAAGTCTTGTATAGAAACGTGTTAGTGTTTGTTTGGTCTGTTTTTTTTGTCACGCACTCTTATGACTTGCTTATACAAGCATGACTTCCATGTAGAAGCACACTATGAGATTAAATAACCTCTTATGTATAACCGTTGACTGGTTAACCCTTCAAAGCCTGAACTGTGAAACGATTACCTAAAAATTCAAACTTTAGTGAAAGTGGAGTGTTTATTGAACCTTTTAATGACATTTAAACAAAAAAAATTAACTATTAATTTGCATCCTGCATATTTTTGCAATTTATTCCTCATAAATGAATCAGAAGGAACATATCTCACTGATGACGTAGACGTCAGGATGATGTAAACCCACGAAAACTTTAAAAGGTTGAAGACGGACCTGCAGCTGTTGTTGCTGAAGTTATTCATTTTATGTTTGTTCATAGAGCCCAAAAGGATAATTATAGATGACGTAGAAATAAAAATAATTTCTGGATGTCAAGGGGTGGGTGATGGGGGGTGCACACAAGTATGCTGTGCATGGAGTAATGGTTTTCACCCATTATTTTTCAGGTGGATTGGGAACAATAATTACCCTGTAATTTTAATTCATTTGTAATTTAAAAAAATCTTTCTATAAATCAGATGCTATATTTGATGCAGCTCTTGCTTTCCATAAAAAATATAAAATTGTTGGTCCAAACTGACAATTTAACACAATTTATGTTTTAGTACATTTTTTGTGCTCATTTCAAGTGGTTTGACCCTGTGAACCAGGAGGTGGATTAATGTCTTTTAAAGAAACTGCTGCTGAAAAAGTGTTTTTTCCAAGTGATCCTTTCATTTAATTATTTTTTTTATTTTATATATTTGCTATTCAGCCTATATGGTATACCTGTATATTTGTGCATATGGCAGTTGTGGGGCTTTGTAGTATTTGTATTTATCATGGATCAAATAATATATTGAACAAGGAAACTAATAATAGAAATGATATTAAAATCGGTTTTATGCTTTAAAAAAAATGCTGTCCTGATTGAGTTTTTAAATTTTTTTATTTTATAATACAGTACAATTTTCAAGCAGTTCAGCTCACTCATTCATATGCTGTTACACAACACATGAATATTTGTTTGGGGTCTATTAGCAGAATTATGCAAATTCTGTAATATATAGCCGGATGTCCTTCTTGACACCAGGCAAGGCAGATGACTGCTCGGGGCACCGGGTGCCTGGTAGTGCCCTGAGGGCTGAGAAACCTTAAACTACAGCAGTGGCATCTGGACCTTCAACGGATCCACTTGTTCATAGAAGCCTCGACAGAAATAGTCTCAGTGGGTGGTCGCCTGCTGCGACCACCCACTGCGATTAAACAAAAGGCAGTCAACATCCAAAGAAAAGCTTTGAATGTCCTTCAAGAAGCCTGGAGAACTTTTCCTGAAGATTACTTAAAATAATGTCGAGAAAGCTGCCTAAGAGTGTTCAGGCTGTGACTTTCAATAACTGTACAAACTCTATTTTTGGTATTTATATCCTCATATGTTTGCAAACCTTTCAGTAAACCAGTGCATCTATTCCTCTTGTTTCTGTCAAAGCATAACAGAATGAGGAGTTACTTTTGCACAGCACTCTATAGTATTAACACTGCATAACCAGGCAACCTGGTCTTGGTCACTGTTGCTAAAATAAACAAGGTCTCTGCTGTAGTAATGTTTTCCTTGTTGTTTTAGAGGACTGCTGTTGGTGCTGTCAGACTACTCATAACATAATGGTGATGAATGCTGGTTGGAGGGGCCCCAACAGACTCCACAATGCCCACTGTGCACAGCTAACAACTGTAGACTGCTCTAATAAAAAGCTCCAAAATGCTGTTGAATGTCGGTTAACCAGCGCGTCTCTAACAGCACCACAGCCTCCCTGATAGCAAATGTAAAGCAGAGCATCAATGCTGCCCTGACCCACACTGTAAACTCTCTGTGTGTGTGTCTTTATCCCGGAAGATGACTGGGTGAACTCACCTGATACACCACATAGGGGACAAGGGTGTAATGTAAAGCAAAGGACGCATGCGCAGTTACAGCACCTACTGCACTGTAGTCTCTATGAGATAAAATAGGCTTGTGTGTGTTTATGGGGAGAAAATCAGTGTGTGTGTGACTTTGAGAAACAGATGAAAGGCGCGGATAAATGCGCCTTTAAATGCACGTGCGTGTGTGCTTACACGAGAGAGTGAGCGCGAGCAAGTGGCTGAGCGGGCTGAAGAACAATGGATGGGACTTGATCCTCAAAGCCAGCTTCACCTCAAATAGGAGGAGAGCAAAATGGGGGAAAGGGGAGGGGGAGGAATGGGGGGGAGGCGGTGAGCGTCAAAGCGGTGCACTGATGGAGGATAGGAGGGGATATTTCTTTACTGGATGAAACGGCAGTGAGAAAGCCAAAGGTGGTGCGGCAAGAGCAGGAACGCCGATGAAACACCTGCTTATAATCGAGCGGCTTTAAAAAGCCAGGGCCGGCCACGCGTAAATAAAGGCAAATAAATAAATAACTCCATCATATAGCGTCATCCGCAGTGGAGGAGGCTCACTCCTCTCTCTCCTTGCACCACCTCAAGGCTGAGGAACCTGCGTCAAGACGCGGAGAGTGAGACGAGGCAGCATCTGCTCAGCGCTTTCAAAATAAAATCTTTATTTTATTTTATTTTATTTTTTTTCTGGCTGAGCCTGTAGCCTACTCTGCAGTGAAAAATGCCAGAGAAGATTCATCATAGCTGACCGCCTTAGTGCTTAGTGCCTGTACACGAAAAGAAGTTAAACATGTTGGATTTTCTCTGTTAACCATGAAAGTATCTGTGTAGAACAGAACGAGTAAGAAGTTCTTTCTGCGCATCCATTATACTTATAAAGAAAGAATTCCTGAGCTCAGTTTTTATTTGGTACATCTTGCTGTTGTTGTCTAGACTGAACTAGAGAAATCAAAAAGAGACTTTCAACCTTGCTTTCATCTCTACCTGCAAGTTAACGCTTCAGTCCAATAGCACTGCAGTTACCAAAGTAACCAGGCTTATTGACATCCATGATGATCCTGAGGAGCTGTCTTAAGGGGTTGCCGTATTAAAATCTATTTAGATCTCTGAAGTTTCCTTTTTTTAATGACTACATAGAAGCCCTTAGGCTCCACCAGTAACCCTCACAGGCTAAAACAGCTTTTAGGTCTGAAAAGTTAAGCCACAATTGCTCTCACAATTACTCCTCTGGTTGTAAAGCAGAAGTACAGTTGTTGAGAATTACCTGGGACCAGGGACGAGAGGTCAAGGCCACTAGTTTCCAGTCTTATTTATTAAAGGGTGACGTTCATTTTATAAATTATGGTCACAGTTAAGGCATTTAGAAAAGTTTTGTGCAAATATATCGTTAATCAAAAAGATTTTTGGGATTCACCTATCATTAATACAGCCGTTCACACTGACCGAGTAATTTTGCTGGATGAATTTGCGACATTTATTTTTTGAACTACGCTCGATTTCCAGATCCAGATACACAGATTTAACAAATCAGATCACTGCATTTGGCAACAAGTGCACTTGTACTTCTTGTAGCGTGCACCGGTACAACATACAAAACTATATGGAAATAGCAAATTAATACTACTGAATGCTGCAGAGTCTCAAAGCACCTTAACGGCGAGCATTAATAAAAGTGACTGTGTGATGATGTTGCGGCGCTGGTGTACTGGCCTTAATGGCCATTATACCCAGCTTTATGAGGATAAAGCGGGTTATTCTTTATTCTTTTGGGATTTTCAAGTAGCTGCTGATATAGAATAGGAAACGTCACTGACAAAAAGTGACGTCAGTTTGTCTACTATCATCTTTTATGTACAGTCTATGAAAAGGGGCTTGATTTCCGCAATCCAGACACACGCTTGCACAGGTAGCCTATTTTATTTTGAAAGTCATGAAGCTTCATTTCCGGTATGTTCCCGACTCATCGCGTGCATGTTGACGCAGCTCACTGAGTCGCTGTAGGACAACCGGATAACGGGAACGGAGAAGGGGGTACAGGAGGGAAAAAAAAACAAAAAAAAAACCGCGTCAGTGTGTCAGACGCAGACGGTTTTGCTATTGTATAACACAGGCCTTCAGCTTTTCCTCTCCCGGCTGCCCCTGCGCGGAGGAGCGGCCTCTTTTTTCTTTCATTTACCTTTTTTCCCTGTCCTCTGACCGCGGAGGGAGACGCCGAGCGGAGCTGCGGGGCTCGCCGTTATATCGGAGGACCTGCACATGTCGGTGCGGTGAGGGACCGCTTGTTTCCCCGCCCTGATACGGTTGAAGGAAGGCAGGAGGAGGGGGAGGCTGAGTGGACTATAACATCTTTAGCCTTCAAAGAAATCAAAGAAAAAAAGAAATATCAGGTTTTAACGGTTTAAAGAAGGACCCATTATAGAGGGGGGAAACGAGGCAGGAGGACAACAGTGATGCCGCAGCTGAAGTGGGCCCAGATTGATGATTTTATGATATCATCATTCACCGCCAGGACCGAGCACTGATTTTTATTGATAAAAAAAATCGAGGAGAAGAAGCTGTGAAGTGGCACGGAGGGCGTTTGTTTGCGTCTGATCCGGATAAACAGGAGGTGCTTTTTGTCTTTATTTTTTAAGCCTATCAGGAGCTCAGCTGCTTGATATCATACAGCAAATAAACATCCAAATCCAGGCTGATGACTTAGGCGGTGTGTGACGCCAATACAGCAGCAGCAGCAGCAGCAGAGGCGTGTGTGTGTCTGTGTGTGTGTGAGGAGGAGACGCGCCTGTCTGAGCATCATCTGGTAGCTGTTCCAAGCTACTCCTGCACGGCGATGATACACAAGCGATTCTTTTCATCTGTGTGTGAAAAGCTGAAGCTTCGAGGATGATGATGACGATGACGAAGATGCCATTTCCAGTCCGGCTCTGATAGAGACAACGAGGCGCGCAGCACGTGACTGGACCCCTAGAAAATCTAGCTCTCTCTCACCTCTCCTCACCTCTCCTCCGCCTCTGCACCTTTCTCCCCCCTCCATACTTTCTATCTCTCACCCCTCTCCTCCCTCCTCCTCCTCCACCACCACCACCCCTGGAGCCGCTTTTTTTTTTATTCTGATCAGTTGATAATCCATCTGTGATTCAGATAGCCACCCACTCCCCCCCCATCCACCCTCATCCTCTGCTTTATTCAGCCTTACATCCTCTTAATAAACATTCCCCCTCGTTACACACTCACTCGCAAAAGCATCCACACCACCTCCACCTCCAGCCATCATGGAGACGACCAAGCTGCCTCCGTCCAGCCCGTCCTCGCCGACCACCAGCTTCTCGGTGCCGTCCGCGGAGAAGGTGGATGGCTTCCCGCGAAGGTCCATGCGCAGGGCCCGACAGAGGAGGTCCCACAGCTCCTCTCAGTTCCGCTACCAGAGCTCCCAGGTGGAGCTCACCCCGCTGCCCCTGCTCAAAGGTGAGGCTCTGATTCCCCCAAAGCAGCCACAGATCAATGTGAGAAACAACAGCTGGAACATGTGACACTGAGAAAGCTGTGACAGTAAAAGGTCACAGTCAACTCTCTGTGTTTGCCTTCTTTGCTCACCTACATGACTAAAACACAACACACACACTTATCCACTGACTGGTTTCCACTTAAACATGCTCTCCTCTCAGTCCTTGTCAGGTCTGACAGGCGGAGGTGACGGTGGTGGATTTGGTTTATTTAACAGATCTGCTGCCTGTCTTCTTTTGGATATGTAAAGGGCCTGTTGTTGTTGTTTTTGCTGTTGTTGTTATTCTTCTTCTCCTCTGTGCTGGGACAAACAGTCCTTTTCATTAGCAGTTAATAGATTAACATGTGTCATGCATATTTCCCCCCTCCTGTCAAATGTCGGAAACAAGTGAAAAAATGACCATCGCAGTATTTCACAGCCAAATAATAACAGAATCAGTTTAAGGTCCTTTTAAAGCAGCAGTGAATTTTTGCAGTGGAGGAGCAGAAGTAGTCCGTGCATTGAATCATCGTTGCATTTCTGTCCTTTAGGTGGTTTTGAGATGTGACTGTTTCTCAGTCAGGTGACAGTGAAGTGTCTGTTTTTTTGTTTCAGACGAGCTCTCATCAGACCGTATGCTTCCTTTTGAGCTTTTTTATAATTTGTCTTTTGTTTTCTTGAAGATGAATTGCTTGCATGGAGTCACTTCATTTGCATTGACCACTTTCACCCACACTAAGCAAACCCATCCAACATGTGCTTGTCTTCTTGATTGGCTGATAGTGGGGTGGGGCGGGGGGGATGAGAGAAGAGTCTCTCCATCATGAGGCCTCTCCCCTTGACGGTCACTTGGGTTGTAAAATCTGTGAAACGCCAAAGATGTTGACATTCAGGCTGGTGCAGCATCCACCATGAAGGCAGGCAGAGCTGCGCTATTTGCAGGTCTGTCGTTGCCATAGCTGTAATCCCAGAGCTGCAGTTACTACACAGAGGCCAATTTGATCTGTGCAGGCGTGTTGTGGCCTTTTAGATTCAAGCCCCGGGGATGCAAAAGCACCACCCTGCATATCCTGTATATTCTACCTGCCTGGGTGAAGCCTCCTGGTCAAGCCACTAGGCATGGCCTGCTTTACGTGTGCATTAATGTTTGCGGTGGCTAAATGTTCAAAGATTGTTTCTGTTTATCTTTTATAATGAAGATTTGTTTCTTAGCCCAGCCTGGAATTGGTGCATCCCAACATCATACTGTGGAAAACCTGTGATTGGAATAGCTAAACGAATATGCAGTGGACTGTAAAGTAAAACAAAGATAGTAAAGTGAAGTAAATGCATGGATTCATGGATGATAGAATTTTCTGAATCCAGCTGTCAGCTCTGAGCTTTTGCCGTTTGAATGTCTTTGGTTTGTGGATGCTTGGTTTGGTTCTTGAACAGTAACGGGCGTAAAAAGAGTTCACTGACATTATGGCTTTTCTATAAACGTGCTGCAGCATTGATTTCATGCACAGGTTCTTTAACAGCAGATATTTTCTTGCTAGGCTTTGTGTTTAGGCAGCGAGTACACGTTAGAGCTGGCCAGATCAATAAATTTGTACTTTGCTTCACTCAGTCAACAAACCCCATCGCTTCATGTTCCGTCCTTTTTATATACGTTCTTGCTCTTCTCTGGCTTCGTGGCTTTACTCCTGTCTCTCTCGCTTGCGTGTACAGTACAAAAGCAGGTTGCATGTGCTCGTGTGTCC
This sequence comes from Simochromis diagramma, assembly GCF_900408965.1. Taxonomy (NCBI): domain Eukaryota; kingdom Metazoa; phylum Chordata; class Actinopteri; order Cichliformes; family Cichlidae; genus Simochromis; species Simochromis diagramma. The sequence continues at coordinate 4,663,133 of NW_024387416.1, read as the reverse complement.
TTCTGACCCTTCTTTATAAGGTTACTCCCCCTTTCACTTAGCCTGCAATCTCTTCCCATTAACCCTCTGAAAAGAAGACCTCTGTGCTTTCAGAGGAGGCGTGAGCTGTGTGCGCCTGCGTTTTAACTTCTTCTGAAGCACGTGAGCGAGGGGTGTGTGCAGCAAGGTGATAAGAGGTTTTTACCGCATCAGTACAGCACCTTTGGTTGAGGTGGGTCTCTGCACATGTCCTGTAGAAGTCCCAGTTACTGGACTACTGGTGCTGCACTGTTTCTGGACCCCCTTGAGGAACTGATAGTAAGATTCTGCAGCAGGAGAAGCGTCTGGTGTGGGGAAGTCTCTAACGGGAAGTATGTAGGCCAAGTGTAGACAGACTTGTGGGTGTTTTTTCCTCCAGGGAGTCACATTCTCTTTGTTAATTTGAACTCCTCCTCCTGCTTCTTGCACTCGAAGCTCTGAGCAAAGCTTCATCTCATTCTTGTGACATGACAGAAATGAAACTGGAAGACCTGACATTTAACAGCAAACTAGAATATATCATAAAAACACATTTTTAGCAGTGTTTAAGCTGAGCAACAGTCAACTATTCTGGCTCACACAGAAAGCCCCCAGGTTGGATTCAAACCTAGGCCCTTCTTGCTGTGGGGCAACAGCGCTAACCTTCCCGCCTCTGTGGCTGTTTCTGTGTTAGTTTTGTAACAGTCTGTTTGTCCAGGGTGTCCTTCACCTCTCGCCCTGTGGCATCTGGGGTAGGCTCAAGCACCCCCACAACCCTGATTTGGATCAGTGGAATGGATGGATGGCTTAGAGCAGAAATATAGAGAACCAAGGACTTTTTTAAAACATGTGCTTGATCTTGCTTCAAAACAACTTATTTGCACATGGAACCGTATATTTTCACTAAAAGCTCTCAGTAGCTTAAAGCCAACTCTCTCGTTAGTGGTATTCAAAAGGCATTGCAGTGAAAAGTGAGTCACTAAATGTAAAATAGCAAACGTACAAAAGGGAGGTTTTGGGAAATCTGAATGAAATACAACATTTTCAACTGAGTTCAGAGATTATGAATGACTGGACAGCAGGAATGATCTAACAGTGTGTCTTTTTCAGGTCAGAAGCCTTAAACAGGCCAGTCCTCTGGTCTCTTCCGATCCACGATCTGTAGTATTATCATGTAAAGTTCCTCAAGCTGTTAGCTGATCTCTGAGAGGTTCATTTCCTCACTGACCATATTAATGGTCCCTTTTAGCATGGAATCCATTCATAGCTTTGCGATCTGAGTAGTCTGTGAAATATATCTGTCTTAAAAATATCTTTTTTGGTGGGTTAGACGAAGACAAAGTTCAGTCCAGAATCAGTGCAGAACTCTAAGAACGGCAAGTGTAACGAGGTGGACAGCAAATGTCTGGAAGTTGAGTTGTATTTGGACTTTTATTGAGTTGCGTGGGATGGAGGGAAATGATTATCACAGTTATTTTGATCAATATCAATCACTAAATATAGTGCAAAAATGCTTTTACTTCACTGTCATGTAAACTGTTTGCACATTTGCTGCACCATTTCTTTGCAGCAGAATAAATTTGCTCCTCTTTATTTATCTAAATTCAGAGCATCTCATTGAAGAAAAATATGAAATATAAATTGTACCAAAGCTTAATACAAAATTAAATCAACAGAGCTGCTTCACTTTAACACTGTGCTGCAGTCCTGTGAGTTTATCTTTGCAGACGAATGTGTGTTTGTGCGTCTCCTAGAAGCAAAATACATTCGTGGTGCCTGCAGGATGAATGTAAATAAAATAAACTTGAAACTTGTGTATGCCTTTCCACTTCTCCTGTGATCTTTGCCATCAGCGCAGGTTTGCAGAAAAAGGCGAAAACATCTTTTTTGTCCAGTGTCTTGACCATTTTGCTGAAGTCGTCGTTACTTGCTGATTATCGGTCACGTATTGTGCCATATCTTGCAAACTGGGATGCGATTGCTTTACTGACTTCAGTTCAGACTTCATCTTTGTGGGTGGTGTTGACACGCCGACATGCTGTGCAGCCTCCTTTTCCTGGACGTGCGAGTTTGTGTCGGATGCTGCGCCGTTTCTCTTTGGCCTCGTGCACTGGTCGTGCTGCAGATTGTGGCGTGTTTTTAGACGGCTGACTAACTTGTGTTTCTTTGCAGTGCAGCCACGTGGCGCCCTTATGATTTCTTCTTGGTTAACGTCTCTTGCCCTAAATCTGAATTATTTCCAAACAACAGATGACGATCTGCTTCAAGGGACAAGCTCTTCACCTTCTGCTGTGCCACAAATTTGAATTTTGTGTCAGTGCTGTGTTATCTGTTGCATATCACGGAGGTCAAGCGCGCTCAGGGAACTCCACACTGTGCCGTCCAGGGAACAGCTGTGATTGGCACATGCAGGCACAGTATCAGGCGCCGATTTAGGGAGCGCTTGATTTGCCTTTGCTTTGCGTTTTGTTGGCAGAGCATGCAGTTTTAGTATTGCTCAGTCATTTTTATTTATTTTAATGAACCAAAATTGTGATTGAGATTAAAGCTCAGCTGTCCAGCCCTACTTGGAGGTGGGTTGCAAAGCAGCTTGCAATTTTGAAGCAGTTCTAGACCTGCTAAAGCAGTTTATATAACATACAATTTATGAGTTACATTATTAGATGTGTAGACAGGTATCAGCTAATCTAAGGTTGCTGGATTTTAAAAAAATGCTGGCAATGGACCATAATTAGCATCACATACTGATGCTGTAATCAGTCATATTAACTGTTACGGCGAATTTCACAGACATGACATAAATACATGTGTAAAACAGACTGGTTAAACTTTAGTGTAAGGGAGCAACTACCTTGCTAGTGTGTTGTTGAACAAGGTATTGACTTGTGATCGAGATTCAGGGCTGGTGATTTGACGTCGAAGTGTTTCTTGAATTACAAGATGAAGGAGTGTTATTAATATTATTCTTCAGATAGTTAGGGATAAATCAGACAAATTAAAGACTACTATGAAGGTTTTTTTGCATTAAAGATGAATAATGTGAGATAAACACATGAGACTTGTGAAACTCCAGTAAACAGGGAGCTGATCTGGAACACTGAACTGGCTAATAAAAGAGTAGCAGGCACAGCCAAGAAAGTCAATTAATCCACAGATGAAGGGTGAAGGATACTGGGTCCCTATAATCCTTTTTTACAGTGTATTCATAGTTGGCCTGCAGCATGCATGTGCGCACGTACACTCACACACAAACACAGGCATTTCACTGCTCTCTGGGCGCTGTGCTTTAGGACTGGTTCTTCAAAGCGGCTGCTTCGATGTGCAGAGGACATTTGGTCTAAATAGAAACGCCTTTTTAAAACGTGAAATTTATGATTTGTTAAATCCTTTACTAGTAAAAGACTCTTTTTAAAAAAAGATCCAGGAATACTTTTTTTTTAAGAACAGCTGACACAACCTCACATTTCTGTTCCACTTTCATGAAATCATGATATTAGACATCCCCTTTATTGCAATGAGCACGTGCTCTTGTTTTGAGTGGTTCTGCGTCATTGAAATCTAAATTCTCCTGTTAAAACTGAGCTTTAACAGCAAAGTTTCAAATAGATGTCAATAATTAGCGTTCACAAATGAGATCCGGTTCAATTTCAGCAAAAGCAGGTGATTATAAAGTCAGAGAACCAGCATATCAGCACATACAGAGCCAACAGACCGGCATCAGCGATGTTTTAGACACGGTGAAAGCATTGCCTTCCTTTCCGCTCTCTCCACACTTTCATCATTGCATTAAAAAATTATAAAACACTTGAGGATGGTGTCCAGTAAAGACGCTGGGAGTTAATGGTTTGGGAACGTAGCCAAGTGGATCTAACTGTCCGCGGTCCTCTCTTCGCTGTTTCCTTTTGTAAAATACCCGAATCAGTCTGAAAGTGAGCAACACATGGTAGCTCTCTACCTACCTAACCACCCATCCATCCATTAGTCGATGAGCAATCCAAATCCTAAAGAAGTCATTTTGCAGGAAACCAAGTCAGTAAAATGAGTGAAAAATATAGATTAATTGACTGGTAAGAAAGTAAGAACTGATCAGATTAATCACCATTAAAGGTTAAACATTGTCCATGTAGATATTTGAGCTCTTTGAAGCTCTTATATCAACCTCTTTAATAACTGAAGCTTTTTTAAATGCTGATAACATGTTTGTGACTTTCTGCTGTGCAGAGCACATAGACCAGGGGTGTCGAACTCCAGGCCTCAAGGGCCGGTGTCCTGCAGGTTTTAGACATCACCCTGTTTCAACACACCAATATCAAATGATTAGTTCATTACCAGGCTTCTGGAGAACTTCAAGACATGTTGAGGAGGTAATTTAGCCATTTAAATCAGCTGTGATGGATCAAGGACACATCTAAAACCTGCAGGACACCGGCCCTCGAGGCCTGGAGTTCGACACCTGTGACATAGACTATAACAATGGATAGTCACCGTAACGTCACCCTCTGGGTTAGTAAAATCCAATATGAAGCTTCAGGAAAAGTATTTTTCCGGTTCCATCTCAGTGTTTTGAAACCGGACATGATGAGCGAGGGTGGATCCGACTGAGAAACTGAGAGATACTGTGCACTCATTGGCTCCGTTGACTTGTCAGTTGCTTGGTAGACATGCCATACTGTTTTTATTATCCTTTTTTACTCTAGCAGGGATCAAGAATTAAGAAAACAGACATCATGCAGTACTATAGGATAGGATTTGAAACTAAACTCATCAGGAGAGTGTTCCCTGAGGTCAAAGAACAAAGATGTTGAGGCTCGTTTTCCAACAGACTTCTTAACAGATCTGTCCACCAGAGGGAGTCGGCCTTTGCTAGCCATTAGAAAGAATAGAGGTTTAAACCACTTAACTCAATGGCAGAACATTGCACACACATACAGTCAGGTTAGTGTTGCATGTAGGGGTGGGGTTGATATATAGCGTGGTATGGCAATATTTTGTGTGGCGATATTGTATTAATGCATAGACGCCGAATATCAATATTTTATTAGATACATTTGATTTTATGTGTCATGTGATTGCCACCTCTATTAGCAACACCACTGCTAGCACCATAGACTCCATGATTTATGGATTCAGGTTCATTTACAATGACTGTATGGTAGATGCCAGCTGTGCTTTGCCAGGCTTTTATTCGTCTCACTTTCCACCTTTCTTGTATACAACTTCCTGTCACATAGTGAGAGTGGTGCTGCTGTCTGATGGGACTATAGTGCTGGCTAGGGGCATCTAAGAACAACAGTTAATTGCTGTTGCACATAAATGAATATGGATAATTAGCTTAACCTATTAGTATTTCTGGTGCCAACAGAGGGCAAAAATATTTAATCGTCTAATTAATTGCACATATCCCTAAAGGGATTCACCAGTCAGATCCAGAGTTTTGGCATTTTTTTCTTTACATATTATAGAAGAATTTGATTGCAGAATTATTAGCTGGGGGTGCTCATTGAGTTTGTCCCGGTTTTAGTCCTCCATTTGCTCAGGTGCACTGCAGTTGCCTGCCTAAATAGAGAACAGGCTGTTAGCTCAATGCTCCTTCACAGTTGCGATGCTCTCCCCTGGGGCCACAGACACCAGCACAGCTCCTCTGTCACGGGTCTTGTGTCGCTGCTGGCAGGCCAACGAGACTAAGGTCACATTCCTGTTCGACATCTAGTCAGCAGACACGCAAACTTGTGATTAAGATTTGTGGCCTTTTCCCACACCAAAGAGAATTTGCACGTATGTGATTCAGGATGATTTTTGAGATTACTGAGCCAGCTGTCGCCATAGATTAAAACAGGAACCTGCAACTGCTGTGAGCAGGCCTGACATCCACTGACCTTGACATCCACTCAGTCTCTGTTCCCTCTGCAGCTAAGTTTCGCACTTTTCTTCCTGTTGCACTTAATATAGTACAGTATACGAGAGGCCTGTGCTTCCACTGTGCTTACGTTCTTGTCTGATTTACAGTAATTCATGTAGGTCATGTACAATCCGCACAACCTCTTTCTCAAACAGACTGAATCGATATGAAGAACAAAACACACCATGAGCAATAACATCAAAGCAGAGGTGCCATTGCTGCTGGTAGAAATATCAACAGTGATTGGTTAAAGTGAAATAATATGTGTGCTAATAGAAAAGCCCACATGGTGAATGAAAATAAAAGCACCTGCACTGCAGGACAAATGTTATTACTGTACAGAGAAGTGATGTCCAGATAGCAAATAAGCATGATAGGAGCTAGAGTCTTTTTCAGGTTTTACCACCAATCAGAGGGTGCCCCTCCCTGACCCTGGTTCTGCTGGAGCTTTCTTCCTGCTAAAAGGGAGTTTTTCCTTCCCACTGTCGCCAAAGTGCTTGCTTGATTATTAGGCTTTTCTCTCTATTATTGTAGGGTCTTTATCTTACAGTGAGGCGACTGTTGTTGTCATTTGGTGCCATATAAATAAGTTAAAGTCGAAATTGTGGTTTTACTATGTAGCAGATCAACAATCATGTTCTGAGCTGCCTGAAAAATGTTCCCAAGGTCTGAGTGTGCGTGACTGTGTGTGCATCTGCGGGGAGATCATGGGGCTCAAAGAGAAAACACACAAAGCAGACTTTCTGCTCAGCCCGGCCCAGGAGCTCATTCTCTCCCACTTTTACAGCTTACATTGCATATTTGACTGTAGTGAATGATGTAATCCAAACATGGATCAACAGGAGAGCCAAAGTAAAGGGAAGGTCGAAGCTCTTCTTCAAGCCCTGCCCTATGTCTCATTTTCTACTTTTAAAATTAGGGCATAAGCAAACATGTATCTGTATTTGGAAATCACAAGATGATCATACTCGAACTATTCCTGTAAAACGAATGCCACCAGAGGCTCTAGTTTTGCCGTCCCAGTTAGAGGACAATTTGGTCAGGCTCACCATCCTATTGGTAAAACAGCAGCAAATGAAGGGCAAAATAATAATAATAATAATGAAGCATTTGTTTCACCACAGCTGTTTCTTGCAGTCATCCATGGTGTTGGATTTCTGCTCATCAAAAATTGATACCTAGTTGTTTATTATTACCTCCCACACTTATGTGAAAGCAGCAAAACTGCAGCATGCACATATTTCCATGCAAACAGCCGCCCGTGTGCAAACTAGCGTTGGCATTTCTCACTGATATTTGAACCATGCCAAAGAAATATTCTCATAAGCGAATAGCCATGCATGATGTTCTCCGTCCTTGACATTTTCATCACTGGCTGCCAGCAGCAGTGGCTTTTCAAAGGGCTGCTGAGTGTCTTCAAATAACTGAAGACCCTAAAGGATGCTGTGTGAGCTTAGAGAGCGTTAAATCTCCCGTACCTGAACAAAACCCATTCTGCCAGTCGATGTAGCATTTAAGCAGCTCTAAAAGCTACGAAACACCCTGCAGACATGAGACAAGCGCTACAAACAATCGGACTCTGTTTCACAGAGTAACAGATGGTGAGTTGATGCATTGTGGGATAATAGGAAGACCTGAATGTCATTTCATGTTTTGAATAAGTGGTTATGTGAAGTAATAGTTTAGAAGCTCGTGTTCCCCTTTAAGATAAGAAATACTCATCCGCGCAGTAGGTAGTCAGTATTTTTGCAAGTGTGCTTCTTAGCAGCGTTTCATTTGCCTGATTATGTTATCAGCCCACTGAATGCTCTTTACCAGGTCGAAGTATGCTTTTTTAGTGCCTCTGCTTCTGATAGGAAATGCATTTCAAACGCTCCCACTGCTGATTTGGAAAGTACAAAAATACACTGCTGCTTGTGTTTCGTAATGTTCTCGAAAATGGGCCATTTTCATGGCTAACAATGAAGGGATTAGAAGGAAAAAACACGCCGTCAGACATTCATATTGAAATCTTAGAGAAGATGCTAAAATCTAACAGAATAAGAAAATGGTATCTTATGTAGATAGAAAAAGACTGCAGTTTTGTTCAGTATGAGACTTACTGTGTTTGAAGTTAAAAAATAAATAAAGGTTAATATCTGGCACCGTCACACTCTGCTAATGGGATAAGGACATTTCTTTGAGTTAGAAGATGAATTCTAATAAAAGTCTTACTCTTTCCACTGGTTCAGTGCAAACCGTGCTGGTGATGTACGCTCACCGGCCACTTTGGCTGTTGTATTTAATGTGTGGTCAAGACGACATAATGTACTAGGGCTGGGCCATATCATACCGTTCACGGTAATACCGGTATAATGTCGGGCAACGATAGGAAAATGAAATATTTGGGTAAAACGCGTGCAGTGCCTTTGTTTTCATACGCACATGGCGGAAAAAGCGTGCCAGCGACAGAGAATGAGAAAGGCGAAAGTGGATCGTTGAATGAAACGGATGAACCAGAATTGGTTTGTAAAAATGCTGCAACTTCAGTGGTGTGTAACTGGTTTAGCTTTCGTCCGTCAGATACACAACAAAGCACTATTTTTGGTAGCACATGCTAGCGGGCCGTCGTTATTACCGCGTTGTTTGGAAAATGCGGCACACTTAAAATCAATCCTTTGATTTTTCTGAAAATCGACAGTGCCCCTTATAATCCCGTGTGCCTTATGTATGAATTCTGGTTGTGTTTACCGACCTCAAAACAATTTTATGTCGTACACGGCGCTCAAAAATCTGTTAAATGTTTTAGTACGACTTTGCTAAGCTACGAACCCGCACCGCTTGATGGATTGTCAGAGCATTACGGCTACCGTAGGCAGGAGCCTCGCGGAGTGATACGTACTGTGCTTCAACATAGTATTACCGTGTTGTGTGTGTATAACCTCTTTATAAGTTTTGTGGATATTATACAGGGTTATGCTGAGGATATGTCGGCCAGTTTCCACTGAAAATGCCTTTTGGTTAAACTGTCAGCAAGGAATTTGCATTTGTACTGTTAACTTTTTATATAATTTTAATGCACATAAAAAAAACAGCTGCTTGTTTAAGTGAAAATACGTTGATTTATTTTTTTATTTTTTGCACTAATAAAGTTGTGGAGTTGTAAAGTATTTTGTTTAGTGTCAATTATATTGTCAGTTATATCGTTATTGCAAATTTTCAAATGTATATCGTGATAAATATCTTTGGTCATATCGCCCTGCTCTATAATGTACTTTATTAGGCACTAGTAGTGGTACCGGGTTGAACCCTACTTTTAATTCTTCGTGTCATAGATTCAACAAGGTGCAGGAAACATTCTTCACAGACTTTGGTCCATGGTGACATGATAGCATCACACAGTAGCTGCAGGTCTGTGACGTGAATCTGTGGATTGAGACCTGGTGACTGTGGAGGGCGTCTGAGTACAAAGTGAGCTCCTTGTCACGTTCAAGAAACCAGTTTGAAATTATTTTTGGTTTGGTGTTATCCTGCTGGAAGCAGCCATCAGAAGATGGGTACACTGTGGTCATGTAAGGATGGAAATGGTCAATAACAGTACCAACCGGAACCCTCGGTTGTACCATTATACCACCAGCCCGAACCAGCGATAGGAGGCAGGATGGATACACGCTTTCATGTTGTTTGTTGTGCATTCACAGATGCTCTTCTGCATCTCTTGTTTGTAATGAGTGGTTATTTGAGTTATTATTGGCTTTCTGTCAAATAAAAACAGTCTGGCTGTTCTCCTCTGACCTCTGCCATCTAGCTACAGATGGTTGTGTGGGAAAATATAGTAGATCAGCACTTAACTTGAACTTCAGCAGCTCATTTTGATCATATGTACAGAGTTTCTGCCATTTGATTGGCCGATGAGATATTAATGAGCAGTTGAACAGGTGTACCTAATGCGGTGACCGGCAGGTGTAGATAAAAAGCAGCTGTGTAAACCTTTGCGTTAATACGTAGCAGAAAATGGGCAAACTTATAGCAACATAGTGGCTACACTGCGTTGTTTTTCTGTCTCTCTGTTTTAAGAGAGCTGTGGAGTGAGAACACAACAATGCATTTCTACCTTGAATCAGAATATTTTATTGATCCTTAAGGAAGTTATGTAAAAGAAAAAGGTCTGGCAGCGGTGGGATTCGAACCCACGCCCCCGAAGAGACTGGAGCCTTAATCCAGTGCCTTAGACCGCTCGGCCACACTACCACATTGCCTAAGGTGTGCTCTGCAAATGCTGCAACTATGACAGAAGACTTGTAGTTAAATAAAAATGCAGTTTTTTTATTTTTTTATACGTATTCTATCATAATTCTCTAATATAAATCACAGTTGCAGCTGCTACTCCCGTAAAGAGTAACTGTATCATGTAAAAACTGACTGGATTACTGACGTCATGTAAACCAGTATCCAGTGTGGTTGAAGTCTTCTGTAATACGAGGTGCAGATGACTCGGAGTATTTCCCCTTCAGTATGGCTGTCTGCTAGATGATTTAAAATCACTTAACATAATAACACATGCAGCTTAGTCAAAGGACAATTTCACTGTCAGCATATTGTTGAAATCGTTTATCTCTTTTTGTCTGCTTTATCTGACGTAAGGTAGTTTAATTCAGTGTCAGACACTCACTTCATTTAGGTAGCTTAAAAAGGATTTATTGTTTTGATATAGCTGATCAAATGTCATAATAATATTGGCACCTGTGAAGTAGCACTCACTGGTCTGCTGGCTGCTTTTCATTTTTCTTACTGTAACGTCACAAAGCATCACAAAGTATTTTTTTTAATAGAAAGAGGTCGTACCTTCTGCATCTCACAAGCCTGAAGGCAGCATCTGCAGTTGTGGTCACAAGTTAACATACACTCATCAGGGGCGTGATCGTCATAGCAGTTTTGGGTTTTTAATATTTTCATGATGAACTTTTCTTTTTCCAGGGTGCAACGTACAGCGCCCATCTTTAGTGAATTGGAAAAAAAATAGAATCGGCACACAAATTTGAATTTTCTCTAATCCATACAGGATTAAATGTATACATGCACCCCCACTGATATATGGTTAAAATCACTCACCTGTTGCAGCTGGACCAACTCGATGCTTTGTGGCACTCTGGCTGGATATGTGATCATTGTTGTTGGTAGAACTGGTGGAGATCATTTAAATCTTCTGGTTTCCTGGCACAGAACTGGCTTTAAATCAAATTTTGAATAGATTTGAGTTGAATTTAGGACGTCCATTCCAGAAGCTTAATGTTAGCTTGATTTATCTGTTTCAAAACCAGCATTAATGTGTGTTTGTGATCATTGTTCTGTTGGAACACCCGATTGTATCCTAGCTTGAGCCAACAATCTGAAGGCAGTCCTCCTTCACTATTCTATCCACTTTGTGCGATGTACAAATACCACTGGTAGCCAACAGCCCCAGAGCATGCTACCACAATCATGCTTGGTTAGTACTTAAGTCTTAAAGTTTAAAAGCTTCAGCTTCACCCCTTCAAAATTTTTTGTCTCATCTTACCATCAGACTTTCTCCAGAATGCATTTGGCATTGGATTTTGGAGCACTGGCTTCATTCTTGGTCAGGTGATATAAAGTGTGCTTCACCATGGACAGTGAAGCTGGTGTTGTAGCAGTTTCCAGTTCATGGCATGAACTGGAAACTTGATGGTTCCTGAGTTGCTCCCAAGGAACCAACTCCTTCACATTTTAAGTGACATTTTGGGTCTTCTTCCAGATCTTGGTACAGAGGTAGACAATTGTTTAGACTAATGACTCTTGAATCTTCACTTTGCCCATCAGGCATCTGGAATGGCCGTCCAAAATTCTGATCTCAGCAATCTTGAAAATTTGTTTAAAAGCTTGGTCCGTGACAGGGAACCAACAAAATAAATGAACTCCACCAATCCGCAAGAAGATCAGATGGCTACCAAAATCATCTAATTAAAGTTATCTATTTGATTCTGTATTCAAACTTTAAACTTTTGATTAAACTCCTGTAGATTAGAGAACATTTAATTTAAAATTCAGACTTCTGCACTCACTTCTTGTTTTTTTAGTCATCAAAGGTGTCTGCTGTATAATCAGTTAAAAAAAATCCTCAAAAGCCCCAAATTACCGTGACGTTCATGGTCATGATGAGTGTTTATATACATCAGTGGTGCTCTGCTAGTCCATTGATGGCTAATGCTAACAAGGCAAAATGTACTAACCTGTGGAATAAAACTATGGCAGAGGAGTCATAGAGTAGAGACACTTAACCAAACATGTCCATAATTCAATAATATTTACAGTATCTATAAGGTTTACAAATATTAGCTAATATTAGCCACACCAGTGAATGCTGTGCTAGCTCAAAGAGCTAAGCCGAGGTGCACTTTATCCGGCTGTACCTCTGAATCTCCACATTTTCCATTTCCCCTAAAAAAAGCACATGTTTAAGTATTTAAAGTTATCCTTGTGTATTTCATTTTCCTCACTACTCTCATTTTTTTAGGGTTACATACTGTATCTGTCAACGAGGGAAATATTGTCTGTGCAGCGTATCATAACCCCACATGAGCAGCCCCCGTGTTCACATGTTTGTGTTTTATCTTGTCTGGGCTGTGTGTTTGTCCACATTAAAATAATGAATGTACAGAAGGCTCTGTTTTAAATGTGCTGTTTACTGTAAAACATTCACCTTCTCACACAGATTGCATGTGGGCGATTGAATGACTCTCTCTTTCTCTGTGTGTGTGTGTTAGGGCCAGCTGGATGGGCCTTGGTATTGGGTTACAGCAGGCATGGAGTAGTTTTTGCTCTCTCTGACTGTCTAAGATCAATTAAGAGGGAGCGTGGGGGGGAGAAAGTGAGGGGGATGATGAAAGAAATGGAGTGGATGAGGAGAGAGGAAATGACTGAGCATTAAGCTGGCAGGTGGAGGAGGAGAGACGGTAGAGATAAAAAATAAAATAAAATAAAAAAAAGGATATTGCAGGGGAGAGGATGTAATGAAACGGCCAGCAATGCAATAAGCACGCGCGCTGCAGTGTCACTGAAAAAACAGTGGATCCTTAAAGGAATACAGCGATGCTCGGGTAAATAAGCTCTCTGATTGAATCACTGCAAGTTTCAACCTTTGTGGGTGCTTCGCTTTTAAATATGCACACGTGCAAAGCAAGGCCAACAAAGAGTCATCAAATCCTGGCCGAGCCGTGCACGGTCATTTTGAGGAAAATGCTCTTAGAAGGGTGAGATATTAAAAGCAGGAAAATAAATACGCTGCAAGGAGCTTGCTCCCAGTTTGCAATGAATCACAAGCAGCTTTAAAAAAAAAAATCATGCTCGGCCTAAATCAAGGACAAGAAATGTGAGATTTTTTTCATTTATCACATTTCCCTGTTTGTGAAAAGCAGCAGCAACAGCAGCGCAGAAAGCTGCTAATCAAATGTTGAGGATGTCTCCAGCTGGGATAACCTTCTCCCATATTTGTTTACTAACCGTCTCCAATTTGTGTTTACATCTCTCACAGCAAATATTCTGTTTCGGAAGGAGAATTTCAACATCTTTGAAAGTCGCTCTGCTGTCAACGCCAGTGTGGACTTTAAGAAAGGAGACGAGTGGCGATGCTTGGCAGCTCAAATAGCTTGTTTCTTATTGATCCTTATGAGAAATCCATTTCCTGATGGCGACTAATCTGATCGTAGGTAATGACCAAAGCAACAAAAAATAAATAAATCACAGACAACAGATGTGAACACGCGGTCTGAACACCCAGTCGGTCTCTGTTCATTATGCTTTGTGGTGGAAAAGTGTATTATTAGTAACATTGGATTATTTAAAGATGGGCTTAGCGCGCTACTTAATCTTTTGCCATGACAGAGGTTTCTTTCACAGCCTTTGTCACACAGAGAATGGCTGAGTACGGCATAAAGACTCGCTGCGCGTTTTGATATCCGCCGCTATTAAAATATAATGCCGATTTGGAGCGCAGGACTTCAGATGTGGCTGTCGGCGTCATTGTTATTCAGTAACAAGCTTCACTTCAACCTCGTTTTTTTGTTTTACTTTAGCATGCACGATCAGAAATTACTGATACATAAATATGATTTTGTCTTGTTTTTTGGCACTCAGAAGGTCCTAGCGATGATTTGACCTAAAAATAGGAAAAAAAGAGATAATTGTCACTTTCTTAAAAGCCACAAGACCAATCCTTTCTAAAGTTTATAGTAAATTTTATTTTGACCTTTCAAACATCCTGCATAACTTTTAAAAATTCAGACCACGATGATGACAAAATCAGCTTGCCTAAAGATCATGTCAGTCTTTGTAGGGTACAATCATGTTTCTTCATGGTGTTTTAGCTGAACAACACCATAAATAGTCTGTTTGGTTTCCTGGATACAAAACATCTCACTTTATCTTAAATAAGACCTTTAATATTCATGTCAAGCTCACTATTTTTGTTCTCAGACTCAACTAGAGTAGCTTTGCATGATTCACAGTTCAGAATAATCCACTTTTACCTGACCAGATGACCATATTAGGAATATCCTCTCTCAGTGATGTCATGTGGACCCAGGACTAGTAAAAAATGTCTAAAACTGAGAGTTTAGAGCACCTTGGAGCCTGAGCTTTTGCCTCAAGAAGATAGCTTGAATTCATTACAATACAGAACAATAACAATATAGAATACATATGACAGAAAATAAGCACTACATTAATTACACTGCCCCCCCAAAACGTACTCTTACCACTTACACTTGTGACAATCAGTCACAGTCTTGATTAGCTCAAGTGCAGTCTGGAAGTTTGAATAGCGATTTCATATATTCATTTATTTAATGCTACGATTTGTACAATTTCCCTGAAAAGCAGATCATAAACTAAATAAGATCATTTGCACAAATCTGATTAACTTTTTAAAGCTTTCATATCATTCTGATAATTACAAAAATTAAGAAACCCAATGGTACCCCAAACTTAATGTGGCCTTCAGGTTAGCTCAAGAACAGTGAATAGGGAGCTTGGTGGAATGGGTTTCCATGGACAAGCAAATGCAATCCAAAATGTCGGATGCAGTGGTGTAAAACACGTCACCACTGGACTCAGCAGAGAAGTGTTCCCTGAAGTGGTGAATCACGCTTCTCCGTGTGACAATCGAGTCTGGGTTTGGCGGTTGCCAGGAGAAACGGTACTTGTCTAACTGCTTTGCGCCAAGTTTGGAGGAGGAGGGATTATGGTGTTGGGTTCGACCCCTTTGTTCCAGTGAAAGGAACTGTTAATGCTTCAGCATACCAAGACATTTTGGACAGTTTCCTGCTCCCAACTTTGTGACTGCGCACCAGTACACAGTCCTGACCTCGGCCTGATAGAAAAACCTTTGGGATGAATTAGAGCGGAGACTGTAAGGACCCAGCTGAGGTAGTTCGGACACCTGATGGAGAAACTGTAGAACAGACGTCTGGAATACCCTTCCACCACATTTATGCCACCAAATTTCATGAAAAGCGGTTCTGATATCTGAGCTGACTTGGAGGAATATAATAAGAGCAAAAAAACCCCCAAAACACCACATTTTTTTTAACCATTTCTGTTTGCCAGTATAGGCTCGATTGCCTCTAACAGTCTGTACATACAACACTATTTACATCTTATATGCTAATACCCAGCTGGTCTCATTACCAATTCTCAGTACCGTCACCAAATGACAACTTCCAAGTATTTCCTGCTCTAATTTAAAGCACCAGGATCACTGGTCCTGAGCTTCCCTGGGAGGTAAATTGTTGTTTACACTTCAGTCTTATTGAAAACGCATAAAACGGGGGACGTCTAATCGCACATCGCAACCCTCGCTTCTCATTAATCTTCCTAATCATGCTGTTTATATGAGCAAGATACATGTTGCACATGTTTCCCTGACAGTTTGCCACGATGTGCACAGATCGTGTGTTTCAGGAGGATTAGATTATTTAGAGATGGACTTAAAGCACGTCACCTAAACCCCTTAAGGTGATATTTATACCGCCCGGACTTTTACACACTGCATGGTGTCTCAGCTCTGATAGCTGCTGTAGCTTCCTTCTACTATTTATAACTGTGCCATTCTCTGCTTTATCTCCCTCTACCTCTTTCTGCCCCCCCCCTCTTCCCTTCCCTCCCCATCCTATCTTCCTCTCTGCGTCACTTTATCTGTGCATTGAGCATGTGCGCTTAATGACAGGGCTGCAGAGGCGGCTTGCATGGTAGCTAAAACAGAAGCTGTCCTCCTCTCTTGCCGTCTCTCTGTGTCACACACTCAGCCCCTTACAGAATGACTCTTATTTAAAGAGCAGAGCTGTACTTGCTTATTTAAAAAAAAAACATCAGAGAGATGGGGAGGGAAGGGAAATGAATGAGTGAAGAGAGGGACCAGAGGAGAAAAATGAAGGGAGGAACCTATCGATGGATAGATGAGCGAGACAGAAGCAGAAGGATGAGGAGGAAGGGGATGATGTCATCTTTTAACCCTGTACCGCTCCCCTCTCCTCTCTCCTGTTTCCTCCCCAGATTCTTCTTCCTTCTTTTCCGTGTCGCTCTCCAGCAGGACTATATTTAGTCGCATGCAGCTGGGGGTATGTGAGTGTTTGTGTTTTGATGGTGTTGCGGCGCTGCTCAGTCTTACATTTTAATGCTCCCGTTACCAAATCAGCCCTACCCTCCTCTCACATTTTTACTCTACGTCACATTCTGTCTGTTCCTTCTCCGTGGTCCATCATCTTTTCTTAATCAGCCACCGAGCGTTTCTCCTCTCTGTGTGGAAAGCAGATGCTGGAGATTTCTCTTATGGTCAGCAAACCCTTTTTAAAGGAAAATGGCTCAGCTTCGCTAAAACATCATCCGTGCCTGTGGGCTTCATGACCAGATCTGTTCAGGTCATGCGTTCGTTCATGGTAAACATCTGATACACAATCACCATCCTGCTGCTGATGCACAACACATATTTACAACTGTTAACATGTGATTCCATAATGATGATAAAATTAGAGCCCAACAAATGCAGTGTTGACTCCGGATCGAGCACCTTTGAGGAGATTCCTTTTTTTTCTGTTTAATTAAACTTCAATTCCAAATCACAACAAGAGTTGCCTTTATATATATAAAGAAGCCAAAGGGGATAGACAATCCCCTTTGAGCACGAGCTTGGTGGCAGTGGGAAGGATAAACTCCCTTTTAACAGGAAGAAACCTCCGGCAGCACCGGGCTCAGGGTGGGGCAGCCATCTGCCACAACCAGTTGGGGGTGTGAGGGGAGGAAGACAAAAACAAACTGTGGAAGAGAGCCTAAGATTAATAATAACTAATGAAACTATATTTTTATGACACGTTGCCTTCCCACATTGCACAGTGAGAGCTTTGTAATGATGCTGAATTGTATCAGGAATTTAGCTTTTAACTCTACATGACAAGATGCATGACAACAGCACTTGACACAAGCCTATTTAGGTGGTTTTTTAGCAACAAGAAAAAATCATAACATCAGCGCCACTGTGTGAACCTGAATGTTTTAGACATGAAATGAAACTGTATCATATGAATTTATAAATCGGTATTTTTTAATATAAAAACAGTGTTTTGACCTGCAGAAAGAACAGTTTAATTACTCTAACTCTTTAGGCTTTAATAAATAATACACACAGGTTTGAGTGGACAACAGTAACTTTTCTTTGATTTCCCGATGGAAAAACCTCACAAAGATGCTGCTCTGATTTGGATAAAAATGCATTTGAGGAGAAAAAGCGATCCGCTCGGCACATAAAGATCTCTGTATTTTGTAATTGTGTCTTTCTTTTGTATAAATGGTCGTATTTTGGTATAGTGGCCCAGATGTTTGAGGCAGCTATTTAAGACTTTCAGTTTATGTGCAAATGAACTTCTGTGTATCAGTAAAATGTAAAATGATCCTAATTTTCATTCTCACATTATATGTGAGCTTTAATCCCATAAACTGCGCACTGCTTCTTTATTAATTTAATTTTCTTCCCTAAACCGAACATAAACTCTTGATCACTGTAGTTCAGCTATTGTTAAAACTTTCTAACTTAATTGCTTTTTTCATACCTTCAACTCCTTTTGCACCTTCAGAATTTTTAACGTGAACATCTTCGTCCTATGATGTAACATTTCTATCTTAGTGGAAATGTTTTTTTTTCAGGGTGACAGTCCCTGTCTTTAGGGTAGATGTAAACAATATACATGCTCGGCATCAACATCTTCAACACACTTTTAATCTTTTTAAAATTACCAAGCTACGGTGCGTCGAATCTGTCCTGACAGCATATTGCGGCCTGAACTCTAAAACTTTAATTCATGGATTAAATAATAAAAATCAACAAGATGTTGTATAGTAATATATTAATTTGCCATTTGGAAGCAGCTTACTTTCTAAAGTTAATGTGGGTTTGCTCGCAGTGGCCTGATTACATTAGCGTTTACATTTGCATTTATGACCCTGGGGACATGTTTTTGTGCACCTGACAAATGCAACACAAATATTCACTCTCCTTTTGCCTCTGTTTTGGCCTCCAACCTCTCCCAAGACAAACGTTTGGGTCTTTATTTGCAAAGTGGCCTACTTTGTTCACTCTTTGGTCATGGGCAGGCAGTGTTCAGCAGGATTTAGATCCGTTTCCCCTGAAAATACCAGCCTATCGCTGGAAATGAGGTTAAACCAAAGCAAAAAGCTTAAAGCTGAGAACGTTACATATAAAGGAAAACTAAAGAAGTTCAAAAGACCAAACTGATCAATTATTCTTCTCATGTCTGAAAAAAATTGTTCTCTTTGCAGCCGTACGAAGACCAGCAGCAAAAAAAAGTATTAGAAAAGCAGTTTTTGAATACTGATAGCTTACCGGCTCTAATACATGAGTGTAGCTGGGAATATTTTTAAGGGAAAGGGTGTTTGTATTTTACGTGCTTTTATATTCGTGTGCTGCTGATGTAACGCTGGTGTGTGTGTCTGTGTGTGCCACGTCGATGATGGATGTCCTGAGCTAATACAGACGCACTAAATCGAAAAATAAAATGTAACCGCTTGCTTTTAATGGCAGCGGTGTTACAGTCAGAGCACGGCCAATTTGGATTGTCAGAAAACATGAAAATAGCTCAGTCACAAGTGACTCAGTGTGATTAAGATCCTTAGTTGATATTCTAATGGCTTCACTGACATGATATTAAAGCTGCTTTGAATAAGCGAGTCTGCAGTGACCTGCAAAAAACTGAAACGCGCTCATTATCGCCTCAGTTTGATCCGTCTGCCGTCTCATTGTGTATTCAATTTGTATCCTTGTAAATTCTTTTTCTAAATCTAACCACCGTCAACCTGTAAGCGGCATGTCGGGGTGACATCAGCCGCTCCGTCTGGGGCTGTCATCTCCCTACACTTCCCCTCTCTTCTCGGCTCTTTGGTTTGCTCTCTCCCACACTTGCTCTCACACGACCCACCGAGTCCCT
Organism: Simochromis diagramma; assembly: GCF_900408965.1. Classification (NCBI taxonomy): domain Eukaryota; kingdom Metazoa; phylum Chordata; class Actinopteri; order Cichliformes; family Cichlidae; genus Simochromis; species Simochromis diagramma. Next base: position 4,643,750 of record NW_024387416.1, on the reverse strand, counting down.
TTATTCCCTTCATCCTTCCTCTCTTTTTCTCACCTCCCGTCCTCGTTGCCTGTCTGCACGAGCGCACAAACGCAGTTTTTCATTTCCTTTTCTTTTCACCTTGCTGTGTTCGTTTTTTTCCCTTCCTCCTCTCAGTCCCGCACGGTACATCTTCATACAATTACTCTCCATTAAAAACGGATTAGATTTCACCTTCACAGTCGGCCTACAGAGGAAGAGCAGAAAGGGAGGAGAGGTTGGGAGAGGACGGAGAAAAAACAGGGGTGTGGACCTTTGAGGAGTCAGAAGAGAAGATTGGAAAGATGGGAAGGACAGGGGGTGGTAGATTAGGAAGGAGCGAGGAAAAGTGGAGCGGTGGGACACGTCTTCACGTCAACGACATGAAAATGTTTGTACTTTTAGACTCGCATTTGTTCTCCGAGTTGTCAGAAGAAGTAGTTCACCCATGGACTTTTCACACTCGCTTTTTTCCCCATCGCAAATAGTCAGAAGATTGTGCGAACTTGGCTTTCACACGTTTGTCCAGTCACAGAGAAATGGCTCCAATTCAAGAACAAATTGACCACTCAGTGCAGCTTAGTGGATGCAAGCCCCAACTGCAACCATTAGTGTTTATGGAAGGCAAGAAGGTTGTAGAAACATCAGAATGAAGAGCTTGATGGAATGATTACTCATGGAGCAGAAACAAGACGTGACCTTGATCCTAACCCCAAAGTGCTAATTCGGATAACCTGGGTCACTGATCTCGTGACTGAGATATTACCGTATGGAAAACACAGAAGGGCACAAACGATGAAATAAAACGGACTCGACAGAGCATGTTCTCACACCTCAAGCGAAGGGCAGTCCTCGTCTATCCTTGTGAAGCTCTGTGCCAAAGGCAGCAGATGGCTGTGGTGTGCCCACAATAGGTGAGGGGTCTGGGGCTTGGAAGAGCTCTAGTCAGCACTCCCATATCCCTCCTGTGCTTCCCACCTGGGGGTTAAGAAGGGTTAAAATTAATCCACTCCCGCTGTGTGTGTGAGTGTGCGAACCTTCGAACACAGTTAGTCTAGACTGTTTCCCAGCCACTGGTAAGCTGTATTTTTTTCCTCTGACAGAGGGAGATTAATGGGACATATCAGACTGAAAGGATACGGAGTAACCAGTATACACCAGTTCAGTTAAATGCAATTAAATGCCATATGTTTTTAAGTATGGTAATTTTACACCAGTTTACAGATGCATTAATTACTTTTCTCTTAGCATGCCGAAAATCATCCGATTCTGGTCTCTGGTCAGCTGACCAGTATATCTGTACTTAGTTATTTTTAAAGTTTTAGGTCTGTGAAGGTTCTGTCATCCAGGTCATCGTAGTCTGAGGAGCTTGGAAAGAAAAGCGTCTGGACTTCTTTAAGTTGCTTGAAGACGTTTCACCTCTCATCCGAGAAGCTTCTTCAGTTCTAAGGTCAAATGGCGGAGAGTCCCAGATTTAAGCCCTATGAGAGTGTCCCCCCCCAAAAGAGCCAAGGTGTGAGAACAGGTGTGGGTCACAATCAGCCAAGGTTTTGGGTGAACTCATTGTGAAACATAGCCTCACCCTATCATGTGATTTTGTGAGGCCAGAAGGGCCGGGATGATCTGGGACTCTCCACCATTTGACCTTTGAGCTGAAGAAGCTTCTCAGATGAGAGGTGAACCGTCTTCAAGCAACTTAAAGAAGTCCAGACGCTTTTTCTTCCAAGCTCCTTAGACTTTAAAATTTTAGCTGCTGGTTTAGTTGGATTTTTTAAAAATGTTGCTGCCCCTCCCTGAGGCGGAGGTTCTTCCTGTTGAATGGGAGTTTTTCCTTCCCACTGTTGCCAAATGCTTGCTCACAGACAGTCATCTGATTGTTGGGCTTTTCTCAGTTTTACTGTAAAGCTTCTACCTTACAATATAAATTGCTTTGAAAGAAATATTGTTGTGACAAAACTAAATTGACTGTAATCAAATGTAGTCAAAAAAGTGGATGCAAACTCTGGAGTAAAAAGTTTTCATATTTAAGTCTTTAATTGAGGATGAAGTCATACACGTGCAGGAGGTCAGCACATTCAACAAAGAACACGGAGAAAAAACTACAAATATTGCTTGACAGTCGGGGGTTACATCATGAAACAAGAAATGACAGGAATTGAATACACCCAAAGTCCAAAACCATTACATGAACATCCTATGACACCTTCGCATTTTTACATTGTTGCTGTTAGCATGTTAGCACAGAGGAGTTGTTTTAGTATTTTGCTCTAGTTTTTTTAACATAATTTTTCTCCGTATGGATTTGTTTATTATCTTTCAGTGCAAGCCTCTCGTACATCTCACTTAGATGTGGATTTTTTGCTGCTATTTTTAGCTATTGAGTCATCAATCATCTGGTTACTCATAAAAAGAAACCAAGCATTCCCATTGGGCAGCTGTCAAACCCTGCAGCTCTCTATTTTCTGTGTGGATTTAATGTTTTTATTTCTTTTGCATAAAGCTTTACAGGCTGCATTGAGTTTCGCACCTCTGCACCCCACCTCCCCACCTCCCCAGGCCTGTGGAATCAATTTAAAACTCATTGTATGAGTTAGGGCTTCAGTAATCCAAATGCATCAGGCGCTTTCTCTTTTTCTGTGAAAAGTGGAGTTTTTGGAGGCATGAGATTTCAACGTGACGACCAGCAGCAGGTAGTTTCATCGTGACAAACTGGTCTAAGGAATGAATGTGACAGGTAATAGGAGTGAGATACAACACAGCCCTCTGGAGGAAGGTGTGTGTGTGGACAGTCGTGTGTGTATGCGTGGGTGTGTACAGATGTGTTTGTAGAGTAATATTCTCTATCCCTCAATAGCTTTTAGAGAGGATCCTCGCCAAACAATACATAAACCCCAGCTTCCTGCGTTACGCTCTACACACAGGGGAGCATTTTTTCGTTTAACCTCCGTGTCTGACGTTTTGCTTTCTCTCTTTCTTCCTACCTCTCAATTGTCCAGACGCCCCGGTGGCAGAGCTGCACGACCTGTTCTGTAAGAAGCTGCAGCAGTGCTGCGTGCTGTTTGATTTCCTGGACTGCGTGGCTGACCTGAAAGGGAAGGAGATCAAACGTGCGGCGCTCAACGAGCTGGTGGAGAGCGTGGCCACGAGCAGAGGAGTCCTCATAGAGCCTCTCTACCCGGAGGCTATAAAGATGGTACAGTAGGAGGGGAGGTTAGGGGTTAAAATGATGCACCAGTGCAAACAATTCCAGCCCAAAGATAAAGATCATAGCTCATAGATAACTGAAAGAATGCACAAATGTTCCTCTAATTTTTATTCGTTTGGAAACATGGTTACTGTTTTTCTTTGATCTTATGAAAATCCCTTAAAACAAGGGTCATCACTTCGTACATAGTACTTAACTTAAAGCACTCCGAGTACAGTTAAATATTGAACAGCATTAATGTGGCACGCCCCTTTTGCTTACTGGTTAATTGTGCAGTGACGCAGACAGAAATCAGCACTGTGTATATGCAGCTCTGCACAATGAAGAGATGTAGGAACACAAAGACACCAGGGAATTTATTTATTTCCCATTTCCAGCATAACAACAGATGTGTACAGATGTCAGCATAAAATATATATAACATCATTTACATACAGCAGTGAACGATTTATCTCTTGAAACATCATTAGTGGAGACAAGTGGTTGGATAGCAGCGTAACTAGTAAAACTGTTATTCTGCTGGTTATTTAATCCCCTTGTTTATTCTAGCTTTTGTTTATGTGTGAAAATACTTAACAGTAAATGTGGGCTTGGAGGATACATTATCTAATGTAAAGGTTCTTTCTTTTGCCAAAAAAAATACTGGTAGCTTTCTTAGACTTGCAACACACTGGCAGAAATCCTGGTTCCAGTGGTAAATGTTCATGTTAAGCATGAGGATAGCATGTATACAAATCCCTGTGAGCTTGAAGCTCAGGTTTTAGATGCTCTGGCGCTGTGGCTATGCCCACAAAAAGTAAAAGCTCCAAACATCCGTGAAAATCTTGTGCTTCTGAGGGGCAGTCAATCAGAAGAAAGCTGGGAGAAAGGACCTAAAACAGCCTGTTTCAGACGAACTATGAATTGAGGGGCTGGACTGAGGCAGGGGTGAAGATAAAGAAAAAAATGTGATTAATACAAAGTTACAGTAGTACAGTTTAAGAATAGAGAGGTGGAAAATTAGTGCGCTTTAAAAAGCACTAAAACAGTAATGGAAGGGTTAAAAAAGAGACCTCAGGTACAAGGCAATATTCTCCAATATTCACTATCCAAAAACCAAACCAGGAATATTTTGGGAATGGACAGTGACAAACAGTGGTGGGTGGACGAATGAATCGACAGCCTGATACTTGAAGGGAGAAGAGATCTAGAAGGCCGGAAAGACATTTTCACCTGTGAGTCAGTCCCTGTCAAACACCTGGATGCCCATCCCAAGCTGTGGGGAAAATAAAGAGAAGCTAGTCAGTGTGGTATCCAATGGAGGATCTCCGGTGGAGTTACCATGGGAGATAAACAAAGGTGATGAGCGAGGGATAGATAGATAGATAAATAAAAAGGGAGGATGGGAGAGAAAAGTAGAATGCTTACAAAGGTGCTAAAGAGCAATCGGCTGCACAGATGGTGAGAGAGAGAGTGTGAGAGATGGAAAAGAAAGGAAGAAAGAGTGGAGTGAAAGTGTGGACTCTGGAGATCCCAGAGGATAAAGAGAGGAGGAGAGAAAGGAGGGTCTGAAACAGGAAAAGAAAGCCAGCAGTAGATAGAGGTGCTATACCCAGAGGATGCGAAAATGCTGATAGGACAGAGGATGGGGGTGGAAGGAAAGTGAATGAACTTAAAAAAGCTTAGAAATCAAACTCTTAAAGCCAAGTGCAGCATTATGGAATGAAAGCAGCGTAGGAGAAACATGCCAAGAAAAAAACGCGAGGCTAGGTTTGCTACGCTTTGCAAACCTAAGAGTCTTAAGTCGAGCTAGACTCTCTTTGATGCTGTGTTATTACCCAGTTATTACCCAGGTTAAAGTCATGCTAACGTCCTCACAGTGATGTCAACACGTATGCATCATGGAAATAATGCGATTGCCAAGAAAGAAAGTCGGTTCATTTATGCACTCGTGACGTTTTTGTTTCTCTTTTCCTATAAATAACTGCGTCATTGTGCTGTGGCATGGAGCAGATCAGCACTGATGAGGTGTTACTGCTGCTTTGATAGTGACCTTTAGCTCATCTGCATTTTTGGTTCTCTTGACAATACCCCATAGGTTCTCTGTGGGGTTAAGGAGTGGGCTCGCCAATCAAGCTCAGTAATAACAGACGCGGTAAACCATTAGTAGTAGTTAAGTGCTGTGGTCAGCAAAAGAAAGCATGAAGTGCTCTGGAACCTCCTGGCAGATGCTGTGTTGACTTTGGACTTGTAAAAAACAAAAACGCCACCATCACCAATATCAGCAGATGACATGACAGCCCAAATCATCACAGACTGTGGAAACTTCACACTGGTCTTCTAACACCTTGGATTCTGAGCCTCTCCACTCTTCCTCCAAACTCTAGGATGCTGATTTCCAACTAAAATACAGTGTGTAATGCAGCAGTCCAGTTCTTTTTCTCTTTAGTCCACACAAGACGCTTCTGATGATGTCTCTGGTTCTGCTTTCCTGAAGACATCTATGCGTGCTCACTCTTCATGTGTCAGCCCACCCCTCATGAATCTCTCAAGTTCTTCTGTCGAGTTTTCTTGACAATCCTCTCAAAGCTGAGGTCACCGTTGTTGCTTGCAGACCTTTTTCTATCACACTGTCTGTCTGAGCAACAGTCCTGTTACCGATCATCATCTATGGTTTTCCCTCTGTTGATGATCAACATCTGGACAGCTGTCGAACGAGCAGTGCACCGAATGATTGCGGCTGTGTGTGCTCACCCAAATAAAAAGTGTTTATGCTTTTTAAATAGTAATTTAATCAAGCTTAAAATGAAATGTGCGAATTTAAGATACTTTGATGTTCTGGACCTCTTTGATAGTCAAGGGTTTGGAGATGCACAGTAGGAAAAGTTGCAGCAGATAAACAATCTTAAAGATAGTGAGATGGAAAAATGAACAGGTTAGATGATTTCGGCCTATCCAAGATTCACACAGCGCTTTAAAATGAGCAAGTAACGACAGGGTGAGTTAAACCTTCAGATGTTCAAGTGTGACCAGCGGTAGTGGAAGTTGCTTGGAAACTGATAACATAAACCACAGAAAGACGTTTTTCCCTCATCCCAAAACGTCTTCACGCTTGCTAAGTAGATGTCAGTTGACATAAAAGATTATCACAGACACCCACCAAACACAACAGCTTTACTCCTGGAAACGTTCCATCGGAAGGAGAATTGTTTCATTGTTGCAGCGACTTTTCCGAGAGTTAAAGTGACACAAACGTCCTCAAACTGCAGGTGATTACTGAAGGTAACAAGGCTGCCACGTCCATTATGCGATAGAGTATTAAAAACGATTCATCGCCTGCTTTCATCTCTGAATTATTGCCCATTAAATCCACAATTGGCGAGAATGCATTATTTATTCTTCACTAATCTCTTTTTCTTCTTCCTCCTCCCTTTGCATTTTCATCTTTTCTACTTCCTGTCTCTCTACTTCACACTACCTCCTTCTCCTTGCCTGCGTTTATGATTTTTTTTCCAGATCTCGGTAAATATCTTCAGGACTCTTCCACCCAGCGAGAATCCAGAGTTTGACCCTGAGGAAGATGAGCCGACACTGGAAGCCTCCTGGCCACACCTGCAGGTACACGCCATACATCCGTGTGACATGCAGTCACGTGTTGCTGGAGATTTACAAGACTTCATCTAAGTTAACATGAAGGTGTAATGGGAAAAAAAGCACAGTTCAGGCAAAATATGCCTTTAGCACTGTTAATTCTCTCACAGTGGGGTTAAATTGCTTTTAATGCTGTGTTGAGTGTTTACCTCATTCAGATCATTTAAATGTTGGCTCAAGTTTTATGCCAACACATTATGAGTTTAGCCAGCATCAATAACAAATGCAAATCCTGCAAAAAACCCCACAAATCCTGCATAGACTCGATGTTTACCCAGATGACATTTAGACATGATGTACAGTCACTTTACAGCATCTTCAGGAAGAGATGAGTCAAAATGCGTGTGTGTCTTTGAAAGAATAGTTTGACATTTTGGATGCCACACTATCCACTGAAGATAAAAACACAGACACGCCAAATGTTGTGTAATGTTGTGGTGTTTGTTCCTCTTTCAGCTGGTGTATGAGTTCTTTCTGCGTTTCCTGGAGAGCCCGGACTTCCAGCCCTCCATGGCCAAACGCTACGTGGACCAGAAGTTTGTCTTACAGGTAATCCTTTCCTCTTCGTCTTCTGGAAAGATGCAAAACCAAAGCTTTGAAGGTGTAAAGAAATGAAGCCCTTCTCTTAAACATGCAGCTGTACTTCTCAAATTTCATCAACTATGACCTCTCAGTGCATGTATTAAAAATTGACTTTTTTTATGTTTAATGTGTCGTTAACTGTTATTGTAATATTCATCCTGCTGCATTTGGTACAAATGTTTGATTTTTCTCCAGAAGCTGAAGTTTGAGAGACTTAATTGTAAGAGTGAGGAGGTCAGAATTAGAGCGCAGTACTCACAGGTGCAGACTTTCATTCATAGCAAATGTGTGTGTGTGTGTGTGTCTGTGTGTGAGTAGCTCCTGGAGTTGTTTGACAGCGAGGACCCGAGGGAGAGGGAGTACCTAAAGACCATCCTGCACCGCGTCTACGGAAAACTGCTGGGCCTCCGAGCCTACATCCGCAAACAGATCAACAACATCTTCCTCAGGTACAAGCTACACCAAACCTCCACCCAACCCATGGTCATGATTTAAAAACGAATAATTCAACATCACATGACAGTCAAAGACGATGAGCAGGAAGGGGAGCGGGCTCAGAAACCACGTTTTGTGCATCTATCCTGCATAAATGATAATTATGCTACAGCCACAAAATGACCTCAGAGTTAGTACTTTAAACCAGCATGCACCTTGTGAGAATACTTGTCAAATGCTGGCTCTTTGTATCTCTAATTGAGGTTATAGTCTGAGCTCCAAAGGAGCTATTGCTCTTCTGCAAGAACAAACTTGGTTTATTGGTTTGGCTCTACTTTGCCAAGCCCTTACAGGGGTTTGCATGCTGTGTTAATTCAGAAAGAAACGAAAAGATCTTTTGGATCCTGCAGCAGTTCCTTAATTGTAGTGTCTGCTTGGTATTTTTGTTGTACTAGAACCTTTAGTTTATAAAGGAGATTATTAAGAGTGAAAACAGGACTGTTAATGTAACTAGTGTTGTAGCAAAAAGGTCAAATCTAGCTTTAATCTTTAATCAGTTGTATTCTTTCTCCTACAAACACAACATGAATGTGTTCAGCTCACTGAATGTTCATCCTACATGTGTCCTAAATCACTGATTGATCAATCAGTCGTGAAGATGATTATAGAAGATTATATTGGTTCAAAATTGACAAAAAGATGTAAAACTTGGAAACTATGATTCTTACAAGTGTGATGTTGATTGTCGACACGTAGAAAGTACTGTGTAAACATTTAAAACATCACGTCACACATGACCTCTCTGACCTGTCCTTCAAGGTCGATCGATTGATCTGAAAGTCAAAGCGATAATAACGCTCTACAGAGCTATTTAAAAATATGTTTCTTATTGCCGTTGTTTGTACTGGCATCATATAGGTATACAGGAAATGATATGTGGTCATTCTAAACAGTAAATTACTTCATAGAATGTCTTTTACCATTAAAACTATGTTTTAAATTCTACTGCCTTTGTTTGTGTTGGTAACATTTGATACTGAATGATACTGTTATATGAGCCTTTCTTTCAAGATTCCCCAGGATGGGTTTTTAAGACAGTATAAATATAATAATCTTTAATTATAAAATGTAACTATAACAAAAACATTATTATACTCAAAATTATTTGAAGTATTTGCATGTCTTTTGTCTTGTGTCCCTCAAACCTAACTAGTCGTGGCAGATGGCTGGTTGTCCCAAAGGCTTCTTCCTGTTAAAAGGGAGTTTGTCATTCCCACTGTCACCAGTGTTTCTGTATCATTGTAGGGTCTTTACCTTACAATATAAAGTGCTTTGAGGTGACTGCTTGTTGTGATTTTGTGCGATATAAATAAAATAAAATAAAATTGAATTGAAAATATTAAAATAGGTTTAACAAGCCTGCACTTTGCTCTTCTTTTTTCTGCACTACAAACTTTTTAAAGTACGTTAAAAACTATGTTAAAAGAGAACAAAGAAAACAAAATGCAATACTTTTCTTTTAAATAGTGATACTGCCCAGAGAGTGAGCTGCCTCAGTGAAGGCGCTTCTTGCTTTTCATTTTTTCCTTTTGCTGAATGTAGTTTCAGCTAAAATGTGTATAAACTTCACTGGAACTGTGAATGTCACGGAGGTGTGCTTCAGACATGGTTTGATAGGAAATTTGTGAATACTAGCAACTTTCATGCACGCACAGGTCATTTTACAGGAAGATAAAACTGTTTATTTAATGTTTATCCAATTCCTGTTTTTAGTGTTGTTTAACTATCAGCTGTAGCTTGATTTAATAGTGCTTTTGCCTGTGTGTGTCCTGTCTCTGACCTTCAGGTTCATATATGAAACTGAGCACTTCAATGGAGTTGCGGAACTGTTGGAAATCCTCGGCAGGTTTGTCTGCAAAAGCACACGTTTGAACTATACGCTGCTGCTGTGCTGCACACACACACATATACTCTATACATGCCAGCTGTTCCTGTTTATGAGACAGCCGGCACCAAAAACTGGTTACAAAGCACAGCCGCTGCTGCATCTGCACGGCACATAAAACAATATGCATTTTTATTTTTCCTTCTTTCTTATCAAGTAAAGACAACCCAGGGTGACGGCAAGGGAAATGAGAGTAAGCAAGGGAGGGGAATGAGTAAAGGGGTGAGGTGGGCGATGGTGCAGAAAGGAGAGAAGCGGGAGGAGGTGGGGGTTAAAGATATAAACGAAATATGACTCACAGGTTTGTTTAATTTCTTGCCTTCTTTTGTGAGGGAAAATATGAGGAAGACAGAAATGAAGAGGCAGCGAAGAAGAAAGGCAAACTGATAAACAAACACGCGTTTCTTATGTTGAGCCTCACATGTAAACAACCAGGAGCAAGAATGGACGAATCAGTGAAATGTGCATGCTGTCATTGTGAGATATAAAAAACTACTATCAACACCGTGTCTTCGTGGTAGCTGCTGGGCTTGTGGTTAGCCTAGCATATCAGACTAGGTTAAAGAGAAAGCGATAGCCTGGCTTTGTCCAAGATGGGGGGAAAAAAGCCTCTTTATCAACACCTGTGGACCCGTTATGGTTACATTTGATATTCTAAGCAATAATATTTAGCAATAGACTTTATTTCCTAAAGACACTAAGGTCAAGCAACATCTGCCCACTCTTGGGACAAAGTGTCATACAGGGGTGGCCAGTGCTCTGTTTTTGCTGTGGTCTGCTGGTGCGGACACCTTTCCCCTGTGACAGGGGCAGAGTAGACAAACTTATCGAGAAAGCCGGCTCAGTGGTCGGTTCTGATCTTGAGACAGTCCAGCAGGTGGCCATGAGAAGAATGCTCTCAAATCAGTTATGATCAACACCCACTCCATGCGCTGGTAGTTATAGAGTAATAGCACAGTAGCACCTTCTGTCAAAGACTGATTGCACCAAGGTGCAAGACTGAGTACCTCTGGAGGTCCTTTATACCAGCTCCTGTAAGACTGTTCAGTGCACAATAATAATAATAATAGCAATAATATAGTAATAATATTTTATCCACATGTTTACATATTTGCAGATATTAGTTCTAGCTGTTTTATTTATTTGTATACATCTATTTATTGCTCTGTTGTTAATTAGCTGAAGGGGTTGTAACTTTAGAATTAGCACCAAAGAAAGAGCTACTATTAGTATTGTTGGCTAGCAACAAATAAAAATTTCCAGTCATATTGCTTTCACTCAAAAAAACCCTAAATTTGTTATCTGCAGGAGACACAAAAATAGTTCTGGATTTAAGTAGATGTACTGCTTCCAGTAGATTAGCTTAGATGCTTAGTAGCTTAGATGAGTACTTAGCATTATATCAATTTTGCACTGATGAGGATTAGGGCCACTGAAAAAAATATTTGGGGGAATTCTGACCATAATCCTCTTCTGTAGCCACGAAAGCCATTTTAAAACAGAACAGACTCCAGAGAAAAGTCTGAATTAAGTTAGCTTAATGTTTTTAGCTCATCCGGCTAAAGTACAGATGAGCTAATGTGATGGCAAGGCGCCCATCTGTCTACAGTGCAAAAGAACAGCATCCTCGCAAACAGTCATCGCATAATGAGTCTTCACTCAAACTGTTGTGAAGTAACCTGTGAGCTGATGAGTTGCAATGCTACTGATGTTCTGGTTTGATGCTGACATATAATCTAAAGCTACATAACAACCTAGCTTTTTAGCAGGCTATATAGCGGTAGCCTAATGGTCTTGTTATACTAACAAGGGCACTCTAGTAAGTCTAAGGCAGAGAAACCCACAAAGGCACAAGTTTAAAGTCACAGACAGGGAGTAAAAAATGCACATCAGCTTCTTGATGTCGGATAGTGAAGCCTCGCTGTGAAGCTGCATCCGTGTTTTAAGTCTGTAGCCAGAGCAGATAAACAGATGTGCTAATGATAACTTAGAAATGGAAAGACTAAGACAACAACCCAAAGAAGGAATAAGCAATAAGAACGCAAACAAATCAGTATCAGAAACAATAAATATTAATCCCTCTCAGGGGAATTTCGGCTAATGGAGTCTAGCCTCTGCCCTGTGTGTTTGTCTTTCCTTGTCTGATGTTATACTTAGGAGTTAAAAAGAAGGATGTATCCAGACTGAGAGTGTTTTTTTTTTCCTGCCATAAGAGACCAACTGTAACTTTTCAGCTCTTAACAATAGTGAGGCGATCTCGGAAACAAGTGGCGGCTCGAGGAAGGCGAGGGAGAGGACGAGTCCAAGGTGAGGGAAAAAGGAGGAATGGAGGGATAGATGGAGCCGGAGAGGGGACGAGTGAGTGAACAGTGAGTCAGAAGTGGAGGAAGGAGGGAGGGGAGGGAGCAGGAGAGGAGAGAGAGGTTTGTATTCATGTTGGTGGTAACAGAGGTATTTATAGCTCCTCCCACACATGGAGAGTGCGGGAGAGAGATGGGTGAGAGAGGATGCGGTGCATAGATAGAGGAGACGGGGAGGCGTTCAGAAAGAGGGTGAGAAAGGAAGCAGAGAGACAGATTAGAGGAACAGCAGGAGGGAGATATTACTGAAGGACTCCTCTGTTAAACTGACAACAGCGCTATTAGAAATGAAGACAGACGGACGGACTGATGCAGACAAACACATGAATCGCCCGTGAAAAAAACTGACGGGCGGCTCGTTTTACAGCTAAATGAGCGTCGCACTTTCCAAGTTTAGTTCCCACTCTTCTGCTGCTCATACTTTTCTCTCTGTGGGCAGCCGGTGCAGCTGTGAACAGAGCAGACCACGCGCTCGTCCAGTCACTCGGAAACGGACACAGTACGAAAATAGAGTCTGAGAGCACAGATGAATGCACAGGCGTACACATGTGTGACTCAGAGGAGGGTTTTTTCTTTTTTGAAGCAACACATGATGCTGTGGTGTAAATAAATATTACCATTCGCACCATTCATTGATTGAAACGTGTTCGTTAGAAGATTGCGTTTGGTAACAGGTGACCGGGATGTTTTTGGACAGGTGGCCTTAAAGTTGGAGGGTTGTGGTGCTGATTTTTAAACAGGATGACTTAAGTAAAAGGCGTACATGTGCTTTTTGTCATAAAAAAACCCCCCACATACCCCCGAGAAACGACGGTCACTTTTAACTGCCTTCTCATCTCCTCTGTTCCAGCATCATAAACGGCTTCGCCCTGCCGCTGAAGTCTGAACATAAGCAGTTCCTGGTTCGGGTCCTCATCCCGCTACACACGGCAAAGTCCCTTTCCATCTTCCACGCGCAGGTCGGTGACTATCCTACCCTCACTACCAGTTTATATTTGTGCTTTAACGTTAGACTCTTTAACAAAGCTTAGCCCTGTCGTCAGCTTCTTTTGATTTTATGTACCATGGGAAACAGTTTTGGACACCCATTTATCACCACGAATGCAGTCACATTTTTTGATGTCGTTTGATGCCCTAATTACATCCGAATGAAGAGGAGAGTATGTGTTTGAATGACTGATGTTCCTTGCAGCCGTACTTTCCTGTGTCCTTATGTGTACTTTGCTTGTATTTGTTACATTTTCAAGCAAAAATACCTGCCTTCACTCAGTTTCAGTCCATTTTAGAGGATTCTTTAGATACTTTGTTACTGTAATATACTGGGATATTTATAATTAGAGCTATTTTGTTATATTTTGTAACTTCTTAATATATTGTATTAATTAATTTAGTTTAGTTAGTTACTGTTCTTACTGTCTTGGAGCAAATGTGACCACATCATTTCCTCTGGGATTAATAAAGTACTCTGATTCTGATTCTGGTACTAGCAGCCTTTCGTAAAACACATAATTTGCTCCCATTTCTTGAGCTGAATCTATGGAAACTCACACAGATAACCCAGTTTGACATGCAAAAAATAGCATTTTTTCACCATCAAGGTGATTCCCGAAGAGTATATCTTTGGAAAAATTGAGGAAGTGGGTAAGTCGTGGGGAAAAGAAGAAGTGGCAGGCCTGAAAACTATTTATAGTAGATGAGCAGTGTATAAAATTCATGTCTTAAGATAAAATTAGCAAAAAAGCAAAGACCTCGCACAGGACCTGAGAGATATAGCTATCTGTAAAACATGATGGAGGCTCTGTCGTGGTTTGGGGCTGCATTTAAGTCAGGAGTATTGGAAAACTTGTCAAAACTGATCAAATTATGAACATAGAAAAGTTCTGTCAGATTTAGAGGCATCATGCAATACCATCTGGAAAGTGCGTGATTGAAAAAGACTTAATTATTCAGCCTGACAGTGATCTCAAACAAACTCCCCATGCAGTGAAAAAACCTACTTGGACAGGAAAAACACAGTAATAATACATTTTATATAATAAAGCACCTTTCAAAACATTCAAGGACACTGTACACAGCAGAATAGAGACAAGCAACAACAACAACAAACATAACAATTTACAAATTTATAAGGATAAAACATGGAGCAATTAAATAAAATTAATTAAAATAGCAGGATGGAAAAGCTTATGTGGAATAGGCTTTTGTGAACAGGTGAGTTTTGAGTCTGGCCTTAAAAAGAGAAAGGGAAGCAATGTTTCTCATCTCAGGAGGAAGGGAGTTCCAAAGGCGGGGGGCAGAGCGACAGAAAGCCCTGCGCCCCGTGGTGGCTAGCCGAGGGGAAGGGATGGAAAGAGAGACACCGAGCGGGAATGGTGATCTGAACCAGGTCAGAGAGGTATGAAGGCGAGAGATGATGGATAGCCTTGAATGTATACAAAAGTATCTTGAAATTGATGCGGTATTTAACCGGAAGCCAATGAAGCTGCTGCAGAACACGGGTGATGTGGTGCATAGAAGGGGTCCTGGTGATAATACGGGCAGCAGAGTTCAGGTCACGTTGAAGCTTATGGAGAGATTTCTGACTAAGACCAAAAAGAAGAGAGTTGGAGTAGTCGATCCGGGAAGTGACCAGGCTATGAACAAGAATGGCAGTGGCGTGTGGGGAGAGAAAAGGACGGAGACGACTAATGTTATGAGTAGTGAAGCACCGTCAGTCGTGGATTGGCCTCCCCAGAGCCCAAACCTCAACATAGAGCAGTGTGAGATCATCTTGACAGAGAACAGAACAGATCTTTCAGTCCCCTTCAGGAAAACTGGAGAATTATTCCTTAAGACTACTTAAAGAAATTATTACAAGAAAGCTTACCTCACAGGTAAGTGTTTAAGAATCAAGGTGGTCATACCAAATATTAACTTTTAAGCTTTTTAGAATTGCACAAACTCTGTTTTTGCCTGATATACTGTATTTCTTTCTATTTGTGTTTCAACTGGTTTGAATAAAATAACATGTAAAAAATGAAGGGTAGCTCAAGACTTTTGCACAGTTTTATATTCATGTCTTTGTAAACTAAATCTATAGAAAAAGATCTCCAGGTAGAAGCAAGCTTGTTGCTTTTATTCTTGACAGACACTTTAATCGGCTATCCTAAACTCTACCTGTCACCATGACCATTGTCTGATTGGTCTCCTGCACTTAAAAACATCTAAACAAACATCTGGCTTGAATATATGTATGAACCCAAGAGGAAGTAAGTGAGCTTAATGTGTCTAAAAGTGTTCCTGGTAATACTTAGACATTTTAGCAATGTGTCAAATGTACCACTAGGAGGCAGGGTTGAGTCACAGATAGTGCCGCTGAGAGACGCACTCACATCTGAGTTACATTCGTGTGTGAGTGCCTTTGATTTTTTTTGGTGTTTGTGTACGAGTATGTGTGTCTGGGTTATTATAATACTTGGTGACACAGATGGCTGCCAGTCTATTGTGTTTGTGCACGCCTGTGCATTTTATTTGTGCCATACTTTGTTTGCTTATGCAGAAGATACAGTTTGTTCCCCACAAAATGTGTGTCTGTGTGTATTCTGGGTCTCAGCATCACTGTGCCCTACATTTTTCCCCATCTCTCCTCTCCCTGTGGTTCACACACATAAATTATTCACACACTCACACACACTCGGTTTGACAGGGTCACGGGAGAAGCAGGGTCTTGTGGATGGCAGTTTTGTACTCAGTAGGTGTGGCTGTTCAGGACTGACCTAGTTCTGGATGCCGGTATCAAAATATGATATCACAGCAAACTGTTTAAACATCTTAGAAGATGAGCACTGAAATACATTTGAATGTATTGATATCACTGACTTAGAGTATGTGGCCCCAGTGTGGGTTCAGTAAAGCTAATCATCTATTTAGCCATCCATTTTCCTAACAGCTTCTCTCACTTAGGGTTACAGGGGGCTGGGCTGGAGTCTCTCGAAACTATCATAGGGAGTGGAAGCAGGTTACACTCTGGAGGTCACCAGCCCATCGTGTGGCTAGCACAGACAGACAGATAACCACACTCTCACATTCACACCTACGGCCAGTTTAAAATCACAGCTTAAACCGAGCTACACGTCTTTGGCTGTCTGATGAAAATAACACAAGTAACATCAGTAACATGTCCACATCGTCTCACACAAACATGTTTCATTAAATGCAGATATATTTGCTTCAACATAAATTAAACACAACATTGCTAAACAATTTTTCTCTTATTTGGCTGCTGCAAGCTTCTTAAAACAACAATGGATTGTGTTTCAGCAGTAGATATAAACTCATATACAGGAACAGGAACTTCCAGGGTGGCAAGTGTTTATGATCGGAATCTGATTATAAAATGGGGAACCAAGGGATGCAGTACGGGGGCTTTTTTATTATTCACTTGTGCACTGGCAAAATTATTCATGAACACAAATGGAGTTCTCTGCTCTCCTAACCCCTTAACCATTGCCAGTCATTAACTGTGTCACCAGTGTAATTAAAAAGTGTGTTCCTTAGCGATTTATGGCTGTTATTTTCGGCTGCAGGTCCACGGACTACTGTTTGCTGCTTAGATTTTAAAAACATACATATTTTCATTTCTTAAGCATATAGTTAGGCTTTGAGCAGTTACTGTGGATACTGAAGTGTGAGATGTACTGAAGTGACTGAAGTCTATCATTATTTGATAGTAATAACTTTATTTTTATGAACCAACCTTCTTGGACGGTCTCATTCCTCTGATTTCAGTATTTTTATTTTCTTTAATTCCAAAGTGTGGAAACAGTATAGAGACACTACAAAGATGATTTGGTCATAGGCTTTATTTAGCTGTAATATTTGTATTCCAATACTGTATTTAAAGAGCAAAAAACTGATATGCTATAAGTTAATTCTCACATGTGCAACCAGAAAAAGTTTTAGGCCTCTTAGCTTGACATGTTCCAGTCATTGCTAACTGGACACAGGCATGTGCATGAAATAGACAGATTTCAATGGAACCAGGGGCAAGCAGAGCTGCTTTTAGAGACACTAGCCAACTGTGGCCAGAAGATGGCAGTAATTTAAAAGATGGTGCAAACAGGCAATGAGATAAGCTTATGGAACAGATTGTTTGAGATGAAAGGACAGAGATAGCACTCACTTGGGTTTTAATTCATGTCTTTTGCTAGGTTTTTTTGGGCAAGCAGGGCTTGCCTTGCATTTCCTGACAGAATATCAAGTAGAGCTGACTTCAGCTCCAAAAATAGAGCTTAATTTGACCTGTCACCCTGACAAATCAATATCAGTAAAATCTTTACAAAGGTCCACAGAAGTCTACCACATAATCCCTGCCTAACAATGACCTCATGCAACCGCAAACCTTGACTCGACAGCAGAATCCAATGTCATATTTACCCCAAGTTTCTCAAACGCCTCACTAATGCTTTAAATAGTTTGCCCACTTTATTTTAATCCTCTTCTTTTCTCCTGCTTTCTTTATATTCCAGCTTTCAACACTTCCTTTTTTAGCCACCACTCCCTCTTACACTGTATTTTTGTAAACATGTTGTGCCACGGGTGCAGCAATAGGAAAGTCTTGGATGAAGGGAGAGAAGAAGATGAACAAGAAAGATAGCCAGTATGGAGAAAAAGGGAGATTAGACAGAAAAATCTGTAAGAGATGAAAGCTCAGACAGTGAGGCAGACAATGATGCTGCAGTTCAACAAGGTGGCAAAGGAAGGAACAAAAAAGGAGAAAACTGTCCTACAAAAAGATCTAAAAACATCATCAATAATATGACAGTATAGTCCAAAAAAACTTTTAATTGAGTCACTTCGGCTCGAACTTACGAAGATAAAATGAACCACTAGTGTAATACTGGGAACCAGTCAAAGGATAGACGGAGGGGGAGAGACAAGAGGTCTAACCTCTATCTCACATTGCCCTTAAGGGACTTTGCGTGTGTGACATCACTCCTTCCGAAGTAAACACACGTACACACAGTCTCCGTCGCCACGGTGCCCACTCGCCACGGCAACCGGCCTGGGCGGAGGGGGCAACCGCAGAACACACATATGCAAACACACAAATGCACACACAATCTCAGAATAATAGGAAATGATTGCCGCTAATATAAGAGGAGACAAAAGCTGATGTAGCTGCAGACACACACTCACACGTACGCGCACTCGCGCACATTTGGAAAACTTGTCTTTCCGATCTTTAGCAGTGTGTAATCCTGAGGGATAAGCGCTAAATTCCCCATTGTCTCGTTGACAGCGCCAGAGAGAGAGAGAGTGCGTAGGTGTGAGTGTGACAGTTTGTGTGTGCGTAACCCCGTGTTCTCTGTCGTTACAGCTGGCCTACTGTGTGGTGCAGTTTATGGAGAAAGATGCCACAGTCACTGAATATGTAAGACTGCTTCTTCATTCGCTGTACTTATTCCAACACGTTTTATAAAGATTTTCAGTTTTTTCCTAAGAACTGAAAATATGGGAGAAAATAATGCATGTGAATAATCATAGACGCTTTAAAGCTGTATGAATCATTTCTTTAAGGTAAACAGTGGGTCATCTGACTATTTGTGAAGTGAGGAAAGACAGCTGTAGAGATAAACTCACAAAAAGTTATTGGATGAATTGAATTTCATTTATAAAGCGTCAAAACAAAGTCGCCTCAAAGCGTTCTTGATTGCAAAGTAAAGACCTGGCAAAAAAACAACCTGATATCACCGTAAAGTGTGTCCATGTCACGCTTTTCCTCTCCAAAACGTGAAGGGAATAAACACACAGAAGTTGCAGTAAGTTGCAAACAATAAAAGTTGCAAACAATATAATAATCATGGGAAAGCTTTAAACTGACATTATTAACACATTTACATGTAAACACATATTAACTTAATCATTTCTGACTATTAAGAACCCTGAAATATACTCCATATGTTTTTTGATTTCTTGGCTTTAAAGATATTATCTCCCCCTGCTGGTGCTGCAACATGCGTGCATGTCTATTTCACATTTTGGAGAGGCAAAGCATGGACACGGTGGACCGGTGTGTCTATTACACGTTTTGCTGATACTGGGTTGAATAATACAGAGGAAACTCTAACAGTCAGATGAGCCCCTGTGAGCAAACACTTGGCGACAGTGGGAAAGAAAAACTCTCAGCGAGGGGCAGCCATATGTTGTGAATTTCCTGAAACTAAGTCATTTGATCTTTTTCTGATTTGATTTTGGGGCCCACAACTTCATTATTTTGGTTTAGATATACTTCTGTTCACACTTTACAGGAAATTCAAAATTATTCTGAACATTTAGCTGCACGCCTTTTTAGTTTTACTCCCCGAAGAAACCAGTTTAAAATGTTTAAAAAAATCTTTCTCTTTTTTTTTTTTGCCTTTTTAATAATAACTAAAATAACCCCATGTTCCCAGACTTTAGACAGATAGCAAGTAGGAGTTTTAAGCAGCATGGTTAATGTTACCCATGCAGCCAGCTGAGAGTCAGTGAAAACTTAGACATTATTCTTAATGCAAAAGCCAGAGCATGGAAATGACTCATTGGAGATGGTAGAGATGGATGTCAGCCAGCTACCCTGCTGAGCTAATGGCTTCAGTGTTTATTTCTCTTAACATGTGCTCATATTTGCTCTGCAGATCATCAGAGGGCTGCTCAAGTACTGGCCTAAAACCTGCACGCAGAAAGAGGTGAGACCGATGACGACGAAAAAGCTGTTGATGTTTCTTTCTCCTCAACTGTTGCATCGCCGCAACTGTATCGATTTAACTCGTCCTTCCCTATCTCTCTGTATCTGCATTTTAAAAAATGTGCACGCACTTAGGTGATGTTCCTGGGGGAGATCGAGGAGATCCTGGATGTGATAGAGCCATCTCAGTTCATGCGGATTCAGGAGCCGCTCTTCAAGCAGATAGCAGCCTGCATCTCCAGTCCTCACTTCCAGGTGCTAAAATAACGCAGAAGTGGAAACAATAACCACAGAAGTCACTCACAGATTAAAACCGCTTTGGGTGTAGACAGGATTAAAACAAATGTGATTATAGTAATCTGATTACCTCCAGGTATTAGGCTGGAAAATCAGTTACTTCTTAGACGAATCAGTTTAATAAAAAGAATGTTGCACAACTCTGATGAAAGAAAATCAACTCTTCTTTGTGTCCGTGTGTGTGTGTGTGTGTGTGTGTGTGTTTTAGGTAGCGGAGCGGGCTCTTTACTTCTGGAACAATGAATACATCCTCAGTCTGATTGAGGAAAACTGTCAAGTCATCCTTCCACTGGTGTTCGCTACCCTCTACAGAGTCTCCAAGGAGCACTGGAACCAGTCAGTGGCACGCATAACTACTCCCATCATAACTTTTTGTTTGTAGCTTTTCCTCGTGGAGCTTAACCTCTGTTACGAGCAAATATCACAACTTGTCCAGTCAGAGGGTGAAAAGGGTCATGATGGGTTCACAGGCTTAGTCGTTAGCTTCAAGTCCTTATGAATACAGCCTGATGTTCACTTTCAATTTATGGTCCCATTAGAGTCAAAAAGGAGTCTGCAGCCGTGTGGCTCACACGATGATACACCACGAGCATGCATAACCCTCCGTTTCTCACTGAGATCTGCTCCTCATTTGTAATATTCGGTTACAAACCCCCAAGATGGCAACATGTAAAATACTCAGGCCAAAGCTTTCCAGCTTAAAGTAGGCAGGGGCTGGTTTCCATATTTTATATTCAGTCTATGAGTTTAGTCTGTTAGAGGCGAGTTCATTTGGGTAGATTTTTTGTCATATTTTAGGCTACAAATTAGTTGAATAATGAAAATAATTGTTGGTAGGAACCCTTAAGTTAGCCATAACAGAAGTCCTTTTATTCTTGTCTTTATCACACACAGTATTCAGACCCTGATACTATACTGCCATATTACTATACAAGCTCCTGTTACTTTTCACTATTCATTTAAATTTTTAGGTACACACCAAATGACTTTTTTCATATTCTCACCATCATTGAAGCATTTGATGACCCATCTGTGTTTCTCCAGGACCATCGTGTCTCTGATTTACAATGTGCTGAAGACCTTCATGGAGATGAACAGCAAACTCTTTGATGACCTCACTGCCTCCTACAAAGTGGAGAAACAGAAGTGAGTGTGACTCACTGCTTTTGTGCGTGTCTTTGTGTCACTGGATACGACGGTGACAACAAGAGGAAGAAACTAAGAACTAAGTCATTTTTTAGGCGGCGTTTCTTCCATTATCCGTCACATTGTATTTCACGTTGTAAGTATGTATCGCTTAGGTCATCTTTTGGACACGGATCACATCATAATTCCAGCCTCAACCTCAAGATAGTAGATACCAGAGGAAAATAAAATCTACAGGGATAGTTCAGCAGTTTGATCATCTCTTAATGAAAAGACACGTTTTATTTGTTAAGTGATGAAGTAAAGACTGGATGAATTTATCTAAGTTTTGCTTAGGATAGAAATTTTGGACCCTGTTATTCACAAACTAGATCTAGAATTACATATCTGTAAGAATTAGCATTTTAATAGAAGCTGAAATTAGAGTGAGGGATGGCAGTCCAATATAAATTATAGTTAAAGGAAAAGGACTCAAACAAGGACTGCTAGCTATCAAAGGCTAATCTTCACAAGACAAATGTGGAACAAACAAAGAAGATTTCTTGAAACCTAAGACAAAAAAAGAGTTAACAGAGGTAACTTTTTAACAACTAAAAGTATCTCTTTAACTATTGATCAGAGAAAGTGCTAGTCTGCATTTTGCTACATGTAAAGCCCATTTGGATAAACCAATAGGCTGTATGAACAATGCTTGTGACTGTGTGTTGTGTTTAGGGAAATAATAACACTGTACCCTCGCATCAGAATCTTATTCCATCTATAAAGCATGGTGATGGTAGCAGCATGGTTTGTGTTCAACTATTTGCCAACATTAATTTTACTAGCAAAATGTCAGAATATGCAGATGTAACATCTTAATCAAGTACTTTATCTACAATCATTAATTATAATTAATTATTTTCTTTTCTCCGCCGCCTCTCCAGGGAGCTGAAGCGAGAACGGGAGCGTGCCGAGCTCTGGCGAGGCCTGGAGGAGTACCAGGAGCGCCGGATGCAGATGCTCACGGAGGCCGCCAGGAACCAGCGCAACCTCCAGGAGCGAGGCGAGAGAGGGGACACGCTTAACCCTTCCTCCCCGCAGACAGCTCACTCCGACCAGCCCGAGCCCAAGCCCAGCGGGGCCTCTTCTGGAGCCGGGGAGAGCGCCACCTAGGTGTCACTCCATTAGATCAAATGGGGGGTAGGGGAGGGTTAGGGGACAGGGAGAAAGCAGGAAGATGACGGTAAAAGTGTTGGGAGACAGAAAAAGGTACAAAACAATCCACTGTTTTTTTTCTCTGTCGTCTTGTGTCACGGAGGTGGTTGCTTTTTGTAAAAAGGCGCAAACTCGGTGATCCAAGGTAAACACTGTACCTTCTTTCTAACAGAGTTGTGTGAAACTGGTTCACGTTTTGCTGTACACACATTATGTTGCAGACCAGAAGATAAATACTGTCCGAGTGCAGACTCGTGGAAATTTAAATTCGTGGAAACGGCAGATCAGTGCCCTGAAATCGGTAGCTGGCCTGCTTCAAATCTGCCTCAAAACGAGAGATATAACATCTCTTTTGGTGCAACACTTACCACGTTTAACACATTTCTAAGTCGCCTAAGGGAGGACGGGTCTGCGCCGTGGCCTCGTATTTATCTTTTGGTCAGAGATGCTGATTTCATGCGTGGATAGCACAATACATCAATAAACAAAAGAAGCAATTTCACACAAAAGTCCCAAAACTATTGCCGAACCCACGAACCGCCACATAGACGCGGGCGCAGGTACATTTTTACTGTAAATATCAGAGGACAGAGCTACAGAGAGTTTATCCAGGTTAAACAATTCACACGCCAACAGCTGATTCATGCACCTGAATATTACTTTAAATCACACTGTCTCACACACACACACACGCACACACATACACAGACACACACGGCTGATTCTGGCGTTAACTCCTCTCCCAGTCTGCCGGGTTCCACCAAAGGATGAGCCTGAAGTCCCTAATAACCACTGATGAAGATGATGATATAAGTACAATAATGTTCCTTCTTCTTACTTGTTACTCTACTACTATTACTCTACTCTAAGTACTACTGATGATGATAATGTTTTTATATATATACATATGTCTCTGGATATTTCTGTAGTGTATTACGGGAGAAACACTAGTGTAGCAGATATCATAAAGGGGAAGTCCACTCGAATTCTGAATTCACATCACGTGTTAAATGTATGAGGCTGTAATGTGAGTGCTGAAATTCAGCAGAATTCCCCTTTAGCAGACCTTAAAAGGAGGAGGAATGAACTGGATTGGCATGGGTGGATTTGCTTTCATTCATTACTTGTGGTGTGGTGGATTTAAAAAACAAAGAAATCCCCAAACATTCCACGTTTAAAACTGAATCATTTTTTTTAAAGGTGCCGTGTGGAGTTTTGTTGTAAACACAGTTTTACGTTGATGATTTTATGTCTCACTCATCATGAATGTACTTTGTCTGTTCGGGAGGCCTGGTGAATTTACATTTTTAACATCTGCGTTTGCTAGCTAAAAAAAGCTACATATGCTAGGTTTAGCTTCTGTGGTGATACCCACTGGTTTGTGAAGTCCTGTTTTGAAGTTTGGCTTTCTGGATCCAGAGGTTATTGGCTAATGATAGCAACCTTTGTTAGCAAGGTGCATACACTGAATGGGAGTAGCATAGCCTCAATCCATGCATCCATGCGTGACTGATGGCTAATTAATCCTCGACGTGTTGGTCGTCGTGTCTGCGAATAATGGCTTTGCCACGACTCGGTACTCGCCGCAGTATTTTCCTAAATGATAGGCGTGGCGATTCAGACAGAACCTCCACATTAGCGCTGGTTCGGTCAAAATCGTAAATAAAGAAATCACTGAATGTTTATTTATTCCAGAATGTCTCATCTTTTCAATACTGTTGCAATCTGTAAATCTGTGTCAATAAAATGGTTGTGAAAATTGACGCGATCGCCACAAAAAGTAACCAAGCGCAACTTGATGCATGTTGAGCATAGATGGGCCTTTAGGGGGTGCCCGGGAGGCATCCTGGTCACAAACCACCTGAATCGACTTCTTTTCTGTGTGGTGAAGTGGCAGCTTTAGTCTGAGCGCCTCCTGGATGATCGAGCTTCTTAACCGAGCTCTAAGAGAGCACACCAACCCCACAAACGCTTTCCACGTGGGTGTAGTTGACTGGGTCAGATTAACAGACAGCTAGGTTGGGTTCCACCATTAATCAATATTTCAACAGGAGAGCTTCAAGTGGTCATTTGAGGAACTGCGGTTTTGGGCACATTTGCTTCACTTTCCAGCATTTTCTGGCACAAATTCTACACATCACTAAATGTTGGATCAGGAGAACAGCATGAAATCAGTATTGTGAATGTGTTGCTTACACGCAAACAAAACTTGGATCCAGTCATAAAACATGCTTTATCTATCATCTCTTATTGGTTGAAAGTTCCACAGCTTACCTTTAATTTTAATTTGGCACCAAATGATGATTTTTTTTTGGTGTGTACGTGTGTCTATTCTCTCATTTAGAACCTCATCACAGAGTATTAAATTTAAACAAATCCAAGCAGACTCATAAAGCCCACCCAACACAGGAGAATGAATGAAACCCACCGCATGTGTGTCAAATCAAAAGAAAAACACCGCAATCCAGTTGGATTTCTGAACCTGGAACGTCTGCAGGTTCGAGCAGACCAAACGCTGCTAGATGGTGACCATGATGAGGAAGCTTTTTTTTTTTTTTTGATGTGAACCAACAAAAATCTGTTTATTCTTGTCTGATCATTATGATAGAGTGATGGGATACAAGAGAGGGAGGAAAAAAACTGAAAAAAAAAATTATTTTAGCAATATTTTCATTCTTTCAGGATAATCTGTGTTTTTTAGGGGGTGACGACAGGAAGTGGGTGTCACACTGAAACGTTTACCTCCCACTCTTGTTTTTACTCCTGTTGCGTCCTTGATATTCACATTGTCTTAAAGGTACCTTCTGTGTAGATTTATTTGATGAGAAATGATTTTGCTTTGTAAATTACGTTGTTAATTTTATTGGTTTTTGTATAATCTTGTTTTTTGTGGAAAACTGAGTCTGATGCTATTTATTTTCTATTTGATCAGGAAATGTAACCTTATTTGACGGTCAGGTTGTGTGTGTGTGCGTGTGCGCGCATGTGTTTGCGTGCGTGGGTGCTTGAGCGTGTATCCAGTGAGTGTTTCGGCGAGCAGGAGATATGCGTAGACAGAGCGACAGAGAACGGGAGAAAGCAGTCGTCTCTTTGCTTCTTTTTCTCTCTCTCGCCTTCTCTCCTTCCTGTGGGACAGGGTTTGAATCCGAATGTATCGTGAAACAAAACTGATTGTTCTTTTTTTTTACGCTTGACAGGCAGAACTAAGTGTCGGCTGCTTCGAACCAAACTTTCAAAAACCCCCGCAGAACCGTTTTTTTCCTAGACGCTCACTTAAAAACTTGTCTGAATCAGCAATATTTCGAAATCGTTTCCATCTTCATACCAAAAGGGTTTGTTGCTTTCAAACTTTGGTGAAGCGGCTTTGCGTTTTTCTTTCTTTTCTTTTTCATAAAGACCTTACAACTTATGTCACCTTTGACGCCAAAAACCAAATTTTGCCACAATTTAGCACAAAGCTCCGGTACTCATTGTGCGACTGTTTGATAGCTACCGTCACATAAAGGCGCCTGAGTTATCGTTACAACAACAGGACAACTGAACACCACTGAAGTCTATGGGTAACGCTAGAAGCGGGCAACTACAGATAAGTTATTGGTGCTGGTTTCATTAATTCGACTTTTTTCTTTGATTGTATTTTGCAAAAAGAGTGCAAAAATCCAAAGTCTGATTTCGTCGTCATCCTCAATCGCCTGAAACTCCAAAAACAAGTGGAACATTTCCTTTCTTAAATCCTATAATTTACTCCACGTCGCCACCTGGCTGACAACGAGAGACCCTTCCATTTTTGGGATTTCAAACATTGTCTTGATTCAGGCAGGTGACACTCAGAAACACAATCGAACAGAGACAAAACTTGACCTCGCTGTCACTAAACTTGGTTTGCTTCATGATTTTTTTTTTCTTGGGTTGCTTACTCACAAACCCTCTAGATTGTTGTTGTTGGGATGACCCCAGCTCCCACTGTTCAAGAATTCTCCATGATAATGATTAATAATAATATTCCTCGATTCTAGCATTCTGCCATCCAATCAGGAACTGCTCCAGAACAGGAAGTGAGAGAGGAGAGAGTGTTTGTAGAGAGCTCCGGTGTCGCCTCACAGACAGCCATCAAGCGCTGCTTTCATGGACGCTCGCATTTCCTCTCTGTGGCCGTTTTCAGGAGGCCAGATTTTAACAAATGCTTTAAGTCAGAGGGGCGATGTGGGCGGATCTGATGAAAGACAGACAGTAAAGACAAAAAAGGAAAACAGGAGGGGGAAGATAGAGGAAAGAAAAGACATAGACACGATAGAATGGCAATAAGTCAGAGCAACAGAATGAGAATATAACGTTACCGAAACCTACTACTGCATTACGTAGCAATTTCACTGAATTTCTAGATTTGCACTGTCTGCCCAATGGTCTGTTTGTTGTGTTGAAGAAAAAAAAAACAAGAGAAAATGATAAAGATGATGCAGACGAAGAAGATGTATATTTTGGGGACCAACACAGTGGTGGGGGGGTTTGAATGTAGAGTGGCTTACTACTGTATGTATCATTACAGGGAAGTGTAGAATGGAGAAAAAAATATAATGTGCTAAAAACTAAAACTTCACTTTGAGAAAACACTCTGGAGTCTGTGTCTTTTTTGCATCGCCTAATTCCTATCAATGATTCTTCCATTTCCAGACACGATTGTGATACTTATCACATACTTGCCAAACTTGAGACCTCGGAATTGGGGAGACATTCAAAAGGGCTGTTGGGGGGGGGTGACATACATATACATATATACAAAAAACTCGGAATAAAATTAATTGGATTTCACCGGGTGTCCAAATTCAGAGGCTGCATCCACCTGAGGACCCGGCCTTCGCGGTCTAAGTGGGCCGGGTCCTCCAAAAGCCGGGTAGGCTGGAAGTGAGCTTGGTTTCCAGTTCTGCTTACAACTTTGTGTGGTGTTGCGTTGAATGGTGTTGTAAACTTGTCCACTTGTTGAACCAGCACTGTGTCTCCCGTGTCAACTTTTGAATACTCCGCACCCCTTCGTTCATCAGCAGAAATCTTTGATTTTCCTTTCTGTTCAGCGTCTCTGTCACGCACGTCCGACTCCGTTGCTTCTGCCTCACCGATGTTCGGTAACTTTCCTCTCATTTTGCGGTTGAACAGGAGTTCTGCTGGACTTTTGCCCGTGGTTGGATGTTCAATGCTGCGATAAACTGTCACATATTTTCTTAGCTCTCGCTTCCAGTCAAGTCCTTCGGCTTGTGCGATCCTGATTCTTTTCATCAGTGATGCATTTTGACGTTCCACTTCTCCATTTGCTTGAGCCCATTTTGGTGTAGTTCTTATATGTTTGATTCCATTAGTTTCACAATATTCTCTGAACAACTCAGATTTGAACTGTGGGCCGTTATCAGATTTGATGGTAACTGGTAGCCCATGTCTGCTAGATATACAGTCAATAGAGTCAATGACTTTTTCAGCAGTTGTAGATGACATTACATCATACTCATAGTACCGACTGTAGTAATCTATCAGTACAAGTATTGAGTGGTTCGAAGGTAGCGGTCCCAGTAAGTCTACCGTAAAAATCCGGCTGACCGTGTCCTCTCCTTTCTTTTCCCCGGCGACACTCATCGCCGCCATCTGCTCCTCCACGTGTTCGCAGTGTGAAGCCACCTCCAACGTGCGAGTTAGAGTTAAGCCGGGACCCTCCTCGAGCAGCTTTCTCCGTACATATTCAGAAGTGCATTTACTCAGGATAGCGTCCCTTATCTGGTTATCATTGTCACCTTGAAAGTCACAGTCTTTTGCAGCTCGCCTTAAACGTGTACAAAATTGTTGCACAGTCTCACCTGGTGTTTGGGACAATTTGTGGAAAGTTTGGCGTGCATATGCTGCATTCACTTGAGGAACAAAATAAGTGTTGAGCGCAGTCACCGCCGCGGTGTAATCCTTCGCCTCTCCCGTCTGTGGTAGAGTGGAGAAGACGTCCTGCACGTCCTGTCCGGCCAAGTGCAGTAGAAGAGCGCGTCTCCGCTGTCTGATCGCGTCAAAATAAGACCTTTCCCATCAGCAAACAACTCGAAGGATGTTAACCACGCGTCCATCTCAGTGTAGCAGGCCAACGGTTGAATGCCCGACTTTTCCATGTTAGCCCACAAGTTTTTGCTAACACCGTGCCGCCGCTGGGTCTACTTCTCACAAAAACAAATCCAGGTCCGTGTCATCCTCGTCGCCATTGTTGTGTGCCCACCTTATTACTGAATTAAATCAGGACATAAAGCACGGTCTTTATCTTGCTTTATTGAACACTGTTGATCTGACAACTAGCCACTTAACGGGGCCTCCTTCGGAGAACATATCAATACATGACAATGATGACCTGGATGACTGAGAACCTTCACAGACATATTTGCACTAAAGTTATCAGACAGTAAAACATTAGTAAAACATAAACATTCTATAATATGACAATATTTTTTTATCCAAACGTTTCTGTGTGAAGGGCATGAATCCAGTATGATTATCTTTGTAGCAATAATCTTTCTCAGGCACCGCCTCTTTTAGGAAGAAGTATTATTTCTATATTTTGGAATTTAAGAGAATTTGCAAGATTGCCAGCTGGATTATGATGCTTAGCCATTGGGAATCTTTCGGCACTTCTTGTCTTGCTTTTGTGCTCAGAGATCCTGATTTTTAGTTCCGATTTTGTTTACTTGTATCTGCTAGCGCACAGGGGTATTTTAACAAACTGACTATAATTGTGACTCTGGTTTTTAGATTTTCAACTTGGCAGTGCCAGTGTGTGAGTGCAAAAGAGCATCTCCGATGGTGACAGCACTAGAATGGGTACAGTTTAAACAGTTCTGTAGCTAAGGACACAGTTAATCTGTATTCTGATGCATTAAGATCATATAAATGAAGATTGCAAACACTGCTGATGTCAGCGGTTTGACTTGTGCATTATATATATATATATATATATATATATATATATATATATATATATATATATATATATATATATATATATATATAGTCTTTAAGTTATTAGTCGTTTTTAAACCAACAACCATTACCAAGATTTGTGTATATTTCTATCCATTCTGTAACTCTGGTGTACAGTTCAGTACTGTAACTCCCCACATGAAACTGCACACACACACACACACACACACACACACACACACACACACACACACACACACACACACACACACAGAGAGAGAGAGAGAGAGATATACAATACAGGATGAGGTTAAGAAAATACAGACAAGCATCATTATTTTCCAGGGAGTCTCCATTATTTCTGGCTTGGGGTCTCTAATGGTATTTTATTGTAATTGCTATGATGTCAGAATGTCCTACCGCCCTATTGGCCTTCTAAAAACAATAACAAGGACAGATTGGTTCCATTCACTGGATTGTCCGGACAGAGAGAGACCCGAGTCCTGCAGCTCAAACCCTCTGAAAGATCTTCAGCTGAAAAGGTGAGAGATCGTCTTCTGAAACATTTTTAAAATAAGGTAGGATGGGTATGCGACAATAACAAATTGAGCTTGATGTGCATGGTTTTGTTCAGATGCTTTCGCAGTCTTTATTGAGTCATTACAGAGTGAGTCCAGTGACCGTGGTCTCAGAGCTTCTGAAAGAATTTAATTTTCTGCTAACTTAATGGGGTTTTATGTATTCTTAAAAGAAACCAGTGAAACAGTTAACAGTCTGGCTACATTGAGTTAAATCCAGCTGTTTCAGTAAACTTCAGGTGGGTTGCTTGAAAATGTTCAGTTTTTGAATAAACGTCTCCTGTAGCATTAAAGACCTTTGAAAAGACACAAATGTTTATTGTGTTTCCTACAAGAGAAGACGAAGATGAGGTTTTATGCACGTAAACACCAGTGTCAGGTTTCCCATCTGCAAAGATGTTTGTACTCAACACTAAGAAATGTTTTTGTGTCCAACTTTTTAGTGGCGTTGCTGGCTGCAGTAGCCAGAGTAGACACTAGAGGGAGTTGTGAGTCATGCTCATTGCCACACTGCTGTAGATCAACTTCTGTTCTCATGTAAAATATTGGCAATTCATCACCTTTACTGGCTACTATCACTTGTTTTCAATATACAAGAAGAGATATACACTGTATAGGTATATTCTTTAAGTAATTAGTGATAATATTTCTTCATTTAATATTTTTTTCTTCAATATCAATGATAGCATCTTTCCATGTATCACACCACATCATGTGTTCCTGATGATTGAGTGAAATAATAATATGATTTATTCCACAAAGCTGCTGAACTTAACCCTCTTTATTTATTATTTGTTCCATTATACCCAGCATGCACCTCCACCGTATCGCCTTCTCCTTCTTCCTCCTGCTGGTTGCCGGGGCAGCCGTGCTGTGTGTCAACGTGACAACAGTGCTCCAGGGTTTCCGTGGATGCGCAGTGCGGGAGTTCTCCTTTGTGGCCCACAAGCCTGGCTGCAAGGGGCTGCGCATCACCACAGAGGCCTGCTGGGGGCGCTGTCACACGTGGGAGGTATCTCTCTCTCTCTCTCACACACACACACACAGAGAAAATAAATGTCACATCAGCTACTTGTAACCTACACAGGAGTTTGTGTCTTTAACGCTGGGATACTGAAACATCCAATAAAAGAGTCATCTCCTATTAGTGCACTAATAAGATGTCGATACTACAAATTTTGGTATTGATCCGACACTAAGTAATTACGGGGCCGATAGCGATACTGATACTTAGGAGA
Organism: Simochromis diagramma; assembly: GCF_900408965.1. Taxonomy (NCBI): domain Eukaryota; kingdom Metazoa; phylum Chordata; class Actinopteri; order Cichliformes; family Cichlidae; genus Simochromis; species Simochromis diagramma. The sequence continues at coordinate 4,612,502 of NW_024387416.1, read as the reverse complement.
GAGCAGTGTGTTTTAATTTATGAGATGAATCATGAACACTTTTTAATGACTGCCTAATCACTGTGATTTTCATTTTACACAGTAATGACACACCTTTCAGCTTTTTATGTATTTTGAAACTGGGTTGTTTGAAGACATGGAATGTAAATACACCTGTCTCTAAAGGACTTTGGGTTATTTTCTGTTGTTTTAATGCGATATGTGATATAGGCTCTCCGACCTGTTTCCCCACGTCATGTCTTTGTATGTATGGTCGGGGGGGGGGGGGTCCAATTTCACTGCAGGTGTAAAGACATTTACACCTGCATTTTTCATAGTGCATATTTGAGGTATATTATTTTACTTCCATAAACAAAATAAGTAAATAAGATTTCACATAATACCGTGGGCTATATACTGAAGGTAGCAGATAGAAACATCGTGCTAGAAACAATCTTTTAAAAAACAACAACTTCATTTGCAAACAAAACAGGAAAACGTCTTAGAAGAGACATATCCAGGACGAGGACATAGACGACTCAGACGATACAATAATCGAAACATGGGGGATTTACGAGCGAGTGTGGTGCGTATGATGTGCAGGGAAGAAGTGCTTTTAACCAAAACTGGTATCAAAATATCGATATTTGGATTGAACGTCCCACCTACATGTCCTAGGACTTGTACCAAACTATAACAAAGCTGATGATCTGTTATTGTCTCGTTAGCTTTCTGGTAACTTTTTTTTATATAAGAAATGCTCAGATCCCAGTCAGGGGATACCAATCTTCCGCTGTACTTCTGAAAACTTGACATGTTAATGCTGTACCTCTGGGTAACTTTAGACAACAACAACTTGCAGTCTCTGTGTTTTTCAGACTGATTTTTTATGTCAACTATTACTACATAAAATTTGAAGTTTGTTTTTAAACTACCAAAAAAACCAAAACCAAAATTTATGTTTCTTTGTTTTTAGTTCAACTTCTTAAAAGCTTTTAATTCATGTGAGAGTCACTGAAGTTTGTTTCCTCCAATCGCAACCTGTGATTCACCTCTGTGTGTGTGTGTGTTTGTGTGTGTGTGTGTGTGTGTGTGAACCCTGCAGAAACCTGTACCAGAACCCCCCTACATCCACCGTCACCACCGTGTGTGCACGTACAACCGCAGTCGCCACATGACCGCCCGGCTGCCCGGCTGCCAGCCTGACGTCTCCCCTCTCTACCACTATCCCGTGGCTCTGGAGTGCCACTGCGATGTGTGCTCCACACAGGACACAGAGTGTGAGACCTTCTGACAGACAAGGCTCTCCTCTCCCTAAACGCTTCCATCAACAGTGTGCTGGCGGAATCTGAACTGGAAAAAGATAAAAACATGTGATTCAAACTTTAAGTTGGTGGTGATAGCACTTAGAAAGATATAACAGCAGGATGTTTATACTGAAAAACAAAAAAAGTCCAGGAAGATGGATATTTCATGACTTTGTCAACTAACAATAATGTGCATCTATTTTGCATCTGCTGTAAAAAATACAAGTAATGTCATACTCATAACGTTCACGATACTCGGTTTCTCATTATATAGACTGCACAAAAATTAACATTGAATGCATTTTGTAACGTAACAGTTTTCCTGTCCTTGTGTACCAAGTTATACAGAAATTGGATACAACTAATATGTTTGGGAATACTCACAAATAAAATAAAATAAAATTCCAGCCCGCAGTTTTCCTACTTTTACATCAATGTCTGAAAAGAAAAAAAAACAGGTAATATGCAGTGCACTGTTTGCAAGAGCTCTTCGTCAGCATGTAATACTTAAAGGCATTAGGAAAAACACACTATAAGCAAGCAAAAACTATGGGACGCAGTTACTTGTACCATAAAACAGGCTTCAAACACATTAAAGATAACATGGGTGAAAATAAAAGGGAAAGCTAATGCAAGGGAGGTGAGGGCTGTTAACTCGCTATTGATCATATGAGTCATCACATTAAAGAAATGGATGGGTCATTATTACCATCACTGGGGTTAGCAGGTGAAACCTCCGCGGGACCCTCAAAACCGGCACCAAAGGAAACAGCCCTCGTTACAGGAGACGCAAAACATCTTCAGAAACCTAAAGAGGTCCATTTGCCTTCTTTTCAAACTCTCAGATTACTGGACATAGCATCTGCTTGTCTGCCATCAGAGACGTGACAGCAGTGCACATGAAAGGAAATGGTAACAATTACAATGTATTTACTGAGTAACGCTCCAGATGTGGGCAGATTTGCATTAATTCCAAAGGCAGGCTGGTCAAAGGCTTTCTACCCATCAGTGTGTGAAGCATTTTGCTTACCATGACGCACTGTTTCTTCTTCACTCACCTTTATTCGCTCTCTGTGTGGTTATACACAACTCCACGTGTAATTTCTTCCACAGTTTCTTTTGTCCCGTCTTCCTCCCTTCATCTCCAACCAGTCTCGGCAGATGGTCGCCTCTCCCTGATCCCGGTTCTGCTCCTTCCTGTTAAAAGGGAGTTTTTCCTTCCCGCTGTCACCAAGTGCTTGCTCATAGGGCGACGTTTGATTGCTGGGATTTTGTCTGTACTAATGTAATGTCTTTACCTTACAATAATACGAATGAAGAGTTATAAGCTGCATTCGTAATCTGTACTGGCACATACCACAGGCACATGCTAAATGCATGCTAAGTCGCAGACTAATAAAATGGTAGAATTACTTCTTCTTCTACTTGGACCGGCTCCACCTCATAGCAAGCCAGATTATTAGTCAAATATTTCAATTAAAACAAGGCAGGAAGGCACCAGCAGCACAAACACAGTTACGAGTTCCAGTTCAGTACCTTCAATTACTGGAGGTGAAACCCACCCAACCCAAAACAGTCATGGCTCCTTAGTAATCAAGCAATCCCCTCACTCCACTCCAAGCCTTCACAATGTCCGAGTGCATGAACCAAGTTGAGTTGATATGAGGAGGGAAACTATAGAGACTGAAAAACAGGCTGTAAACATGCTTTTGAACGCTGTAACGTCGAACATTTCAACTCAGGAGTCTGTGGTTATTGTTTCACTTTTACAGCCAGCCTCAAGTGGCCGTTAAGGGAACTGCAGTTTCTGACACATGCCCACAGTTTGCCTCCTGGTTTACCTACAGATTACAAAGGATTTAGCACTGTATCAACAGTGAGAGATCAAGTGGTTAAACAGTGTGCTGTAAGTGAAATGGAAATAAGTGTGAGCAGCTTCACATGTCAGGCATCTTCAAATAAATCTCACACTGTTTAAATGGATGCAGGCACAGTTTAATCCAGTAAGTGACATCCTGATGCTCCCCAGCACGCTGACTGTCAGATGAGTTCACAGGAACACATTCCACAGGCTTTTGCTCTGCTTTTTGTAGACAATGCTGGCCTTTTTATATTTCCACTCCTCCGTGTGTGTGTGTGTGTGTGCACGTGTCCTCAGAATGGTACACCTTGAGCTCACTTTGTGGAAACTCCACTTTCCTCCTGTCAGTCTAAATTAGTTAAGTGTTCTATGTGTGTGTCTGTGTTTCTGGGAGCTTGTGTGTGCAGTCTGAGATATACGATGCTATTTCAGATGCACACAAATAGTTATTTACAGCTGATTTGTGTCACTTGTTGGAATTATAAAGATACAGAAAAAGTAAAAGACTGTATGCTTGTTAATTTGTGCGTCTGTGTGTGTGTGCGTGTGTCTAAGGTTGTTTGCATTATCAGTGGAAGTAAATGGGTCGGCAGGATTAAAACATCATCTTAGAAACAGGAAAACTTTGTCTAATCCTCTCCGTGCATTGTCTCTGCGCCCAAAATAACACACACGTAATTTATCTCAAACTCACATCGACTTCAACACTTTGACAGCACACACAATATCCCGTCAGACGTGATGATACACACACGTACGCCGCTTAGAATAACAGTCGCACACAATATCCCTACCCTCACTTCAGACACACACACGCACACAATGAGATTAAAATAACAGGGCAGAAGTGGAAGCGGACACATTAATGATATTATAGTTATTCAAGACGCCATGGTTTCCATGGCAGCTGAAAGCGACGGGGACACTGAGCGATACAAACATCAGTCACCCCGCTGAGTCACACTGGAGTAATATGTGTGTGTGTGTGTGTGTGCGTGTGTACGCTTCAACTCAGTTCATTGACTCCTGATGAGGTGCTGTGGCCCTTTCAGATTTATAACCTCTCTCTGTCTCTCTTTCTTTTTGTTTCTGGTTGGCATGGAATAAGAGGAAACACACACACACACACACACACTGTGACCGTCCATGACACTTGGGGTCAACAGGCTAATAGTTTTATGACTCCGTGTGTGTATAGGTGAGGGGTTCACGGTGATGATGTCACACATTCCATTTTCCATTGACATAACTGGAGTGGGAATGTTTGGGGTAGAGGGGCCATATTGATAATTGTGTTTTCCTAAGAAGGTGTGTGTGTGTGTGAGAGAGAGAAGAGTGTGTGAGGCTGCACACACTGGAAGCACCAATGTTCTCAGGGGTTGAACTGCTTTGCAGTACCATGGAGATATAACCGCTTATGTCATTCAAATAAAGTGTTCAGAGTGTCCTGGTAGTGAGAAACGTTACCATGTTTTAGCTACAAACTCAAAGTCATGATAAAAGTGAAATTCATGTATGTCTTGTCAATAATGCACATGTCATTAATATTGTTACAGTTATAGTTACAGAATATCTCTCCATCCCGGACGGCGTCATTACTATTTTATATTTCTAATTTTCTAATGATGTATTGATATATTTTGCAATGTTGTTTTCAGTGTTGTTCACAGTAAGACACTGTAGGTGTCTTTAAAAGCCAGGGAGCAGAAGCTGCAAGGAAGAAAAGCCCAGCTTTCTAACTTTTGCCTACAAGCAACAGGCTTGAAATTTTAAAAATGTTTCTAATCTATGTATATTTTTATTTATTGATTCCTTACAGTGCAAATCAGCCGATTCTTTTCTAAAGCCTTTTTTTTTTATTGTGGTGTATAAATTATCATTTGCTATTGTAAAGTAAAATAAAATAATTCCACTAAATAACTTACAGTAAACATTTATTTTTATACAGTACCTAACAATTTTTTTAATTTAAAAAAAAAATGTTTAAACAGAATCATATTTTTAATGCTAAAATATAATAATTGCTATTATCAGTGAATTTTAAAATCTGTGCTTTTACAAAAAGTAGTTTATTAAGATGCCAAAAATGATTACAGTCTTTAAAATTATGGCTTTACTGAACAGGAAAATCAGATTTACTGGTTAAATCTAATGTTTCATTAATTTCTCAAAGAAGTCCAGCATGTGGACTAAATATAAAAATGTGACTTTAGTAATTTAGTAATTTGTTTTAAACCAATTTAAAGTTCTAAAGTATTAGTGTTTTTATGGCTGATGGTCTAAATCTTTTGATAAGACTCATGAGACTTGGTATTTTTGCATTTTCTCTCCACATTTATCTATAAGTAAATCACAGAGCAGAATCTTTGAAGGCATATATAGAAAGCAAAGTTTTGATAAGAGCACAGAGCAGCCCTCCTGTCTTACTCACTGTTGTTACCTTCAGAAATTGCTTGCAGAGTTTCACCTTCTGACATCTTTTGATCTCGAGTGACAGTTTCACTCAGAAACATCTGTTCAAAGAACCCAAACCAAAGTTAAGTTTTATTGACTTTATTGACTTCTTAAAATCGTCTCTACTGGCACAGTATCCAGTTCTGTCAGGGGCATAGATGGCTTTAAAAGGTCCACAGTTGTATAGCCTAACATCAGTGGTCTACTCGGGTCCCAGATTCTTTCTCACAGCATTAAATAAAACTCAATGAAAAACCAAAGACATTAAAGTATCCCTCGGGAACCTTTTTAAAGATTTACACAGCCATCAGCGGTCTGATCTGGCAGTTTGGGACATTAGCGACATGTTGCTGAAGCTGCTGTTAAAAATCCAACTAATAATCTGGGAGTCTATTAAAAGAATGTCTTTACCTGCTGGAGTTTGGATGAGGGTGGTTGCTAAGCTGACTCTCTCTGTTCATGATGAGGAAGAAGAGAAGCAGAGCCAGCTGTTCCCCACAATATACAATATACCTACCATGTGTCTCTCTCTCTTACTAACACATACACACACAGTTGACCCAAACCCACAAAATCTTCGGACCTGACCCCGTCCTTCCTCCGGCAGCCACAAATGGAAAAGCCAGCCCGACTCTGTATGGGCTTGTGTGAGGTCCGCCTTTCAGTTCACTCGTGCTGTGTATCAACTGGCAACCGAGGCCTACAACATTATTATTTCCTGTGTGATTTGTGTGTGTGTCTCCGTGCATGCATGTGGGGCAAAGCTGTGAGCTTGATGGAAAACCTATCTAGTTTTCCTCTGTGTCACAGCAGCGGTCCCCTTAAAAAGGTTAAAAACTGGGGAGCCTGAGACAAAGGGGGAGGGAGTGGTGAAGGGATGGTAACACGCTCCAAGAAGAAGTCATTCAGGAAAAAAAGGTTCACCTCGATTTTAGAATATAGAGAGAATTCAGTACCACAAGTGTTTTGTCGCGCAGGTAGAAAGAGCAGCCACAGAGGAGGAGAAAACGGGAGCAGAGGGAAAGAAAAAAGCTTCAGACACACTCAGCTCTCTAATTGTGGGCGTGTCCAGAGCTATAAGTGCCTTCGTTCTTACCTGTGTTACTTATATCCCTGCATGAGGCTCAGAACAAGCACTCTCTCACAGACACCTGTCAGACGACACACCCCTGCACTTGAGAACTCTCAGCTCTGCATCTCCAGGTAAGAGCCTTCTCCTTTTTGTTTAGTTTATTTTTTACACCAGATCTAAACTTTAATGCACTTAGACATTTAAATCAAATGGTGCTTTTTTCTTTCTTAATTTCCTACAAACTAGATTATATTGACATTACTAAATTTTAAGGAAGCGCTTTCATCTTTTTTCTCGCTTCCTAACATCCTGCTGTGGGAGGATTTTTCATGTATTATATAATAAGAAACATATCACGGTAAAAGCACATCTTGCGTCATACCAAGTATCCATAAATATGAAAAAATGCTATTTTTTATTCATTTGCATTCCTCAAAAATACATCCAAATGATGCAGTTTGTAGAAAAGAGTTTTGCAGGGGTTTTATTTTGAAAGTCATGACTACAATTGTATCCCTTTGTTTTCAAAATTATCTTTGCAAAACTAAGCAAAGTGAATATCATCTACACAATGGTATTTTGGAGTCCGTAACATGAAAACAAACAAACATATACCGGTATAACACACTAATATATATTTATTTTAGTGTATCATACTCACAGGAAGAGCTTTAGGGTTAAGGAAACAGGTTAAGTTAAAGCTAAATATTTATCTTTTACTTTTTTATTTTCAGAGAAGCCTAAAACTTTTCCCAAAGGGGGGAAATTTCTACTGTCATGCGGTCATATGTAAGCGGCTGGACTGTTGATTTGGTTGCACAGGCAGTGTTAATGGCATCCCCCAGGCCTTTCTGCCAATGCCACAGTCGTGATTCCTCGGAAGTAGAGCTGGAAAGAGCTGCAAATTTAGAGGCAGGGGTCAGCAGCGTGACTTTATTGTTTGCACACGTGTGGGTGAAGTTGGTGGGTACGTCAAACCTACGATGTTCAGGCTCATCGATCGCGACTTGTGTTCGTCTGCGTGTGCGCTCGACATATATATTTGTGGCTGTGTACGTTCTGTGAACTTAAACGGAGTGCGTGCGTGCGTCAGCGGGTACCTGTTAAATGAAGCAGACTGTAAAGATAGAGACAGTGTTGTCTTTATTCACATCAGCCGTTACTCAACCGAGTGACACACAGGCAGACATGCAGGATGGGAAACCACCTTGGCAGAAAGAGCAGGAGGCTCTCAGGAGGCCATTCATTTGAGGGGAAAGTTCATCCTGAGAAGATTAAAAAAAAGACATCATGGCTTCTTCATGGCCCAGAAGACCAAATGCAAATCTGATTTAAGTGACGTAATGACTGGCTCCAACTTTTTTTTTGGCATGTTCTTCAAAACCAAACAATGCCTGCTCGGCTTAAAGAGGTTAAACTCTCCAAGATTTTACAGGAAACCAGGCAATAAAATAAGACAAAGCTGAAAAACTCTTTTGTGCAGCAATAATCATTCTGAGCCGTCCTGAGGCTGCTCTGATTTATTGCGCCAAGGATCGGAAACCACTGGCCCTGTGCATTTTGCATGATTTCCTTAAAAGCTGTGGACAAAACACTTTTTCTCTTTCCTGGGTTCTTGTAGCAACATTTAACGTATCCCTCTGTTTGAACCATTCAGATGTCGCTGTGCATGACCTCACATCTCTGCCTGCTGGCCCTACCAGTGATCTCACTCCTGCTGCTCTCCTCTTCTATTGGTTGGAGCTCCGATGTCCTCACCCCAGGCTGTCACCTTTACCGTAAGTTTTGAACTGTATAGTTCAGTTTCCAGGTCTAAAGTTTGTGGAAGAGGTAACCAGAAGAAATTCACAGATGATTCGCGGATTCAGTATGCTCATACTACGGAAATTACCCCACCTTTGGCTGCACAGTTTTATGCGATATTCAATTACCAAACCTCTTCCAGTGTGGGCTGTTTCTCAGCAGACACTGTGGCCCCTTTCCAAACTGTAAACCAAATAGGAACCAAATTTTGGGTGTTTTGCTTCAAATATAGGTTCACCAACCAGAATGGAAACAGTTCAGTGTTGCTGCAGTGTCCACTTAGATATACTTTTTGTTCAAAGTTAGCTTTTAGCATTAAATCCTCACAGACTTAAATTATGTCCTATTCTAGCAGCATTATCCTGACAGTGCCAAACCATACTTTTCATAATTGTGGTTTGGATCTTTTTTATTTTGACGTATTTTACTTTTTCATGGATGAATAACCTCAGAGACTGAGGTCTGATTTAAACTGACTTATAGGCTTTTGCATTTATAAACATGACCGAGAAATAATAGTCCCACAATCAATTTGTATGTACTTGTCAAAGTATCATACATCCACTTTCTTCCACTTATCCAATTCAGCGGCCCCGCGGGGTTCTGGAGTTTATCCCAGCTGCCATAGCATGAGCTGGGGTACACTCTACAGGACGCCAGTCCGTCCCAGGTCAAAATATCATTTTGACATTTTCATTGTGGATTTAAAAAGTACACTCAGCATTTTTTGGGGGGGTGGGGTGGGGTGTATGTAATAAAAGGTAAATGGACTAGTTCTTATATAGTGCTCTTCTATTAACTGCACTCAAAATGCTTTATACAACATCTCTCATTTATTCATTCATTCACATATGCACTTGTTTTCTATACCTTTTCTACCTAAGTGCTTTCTGTCTAACATTCCCACACTGATGGACACACTGAGGAGCAACTTAGGGTTCAGTATTTACCTAAGGTTACTTGGGAGCAGCCCAATGCTGCCTTCTCATAAACTTATAATTCATGCATTAAAAATACATAGGAACTGGTCTGAAGTTGGTGGAAACCACCGTGCTCCACCATGTAGCCAGAGACCCACCACATTTGCAGTACACCAAAGCATTACGCCAGCTAATGCTAAGCTTGAGTGTCCATTACATTCTCACAACATATTAGTGCTAATTCACTAAGCGCCAAAGTGCACCAGTGTCACTTCAAAGAAAGTTTTATTATTGTCAGCAAATAGTAGCTGATAGAGGCTAACAATAGCTAATAGACAGTACAGTAGTTAAGGGTGGCAAAGTTTAGCATATCCTCACAAATCACCACAGTAATATTCTTCAGAAGCAAGAATGATGATTTGTATGGGATGATTTTCACAAATTTTTGCTCACAAATTTTATAGCGTCTCCCAGTGTAAATAAAGTTGGACACTTTTCACACGGCATTGGCAGGTGAGGTGAAATGTGGAAATGGCAGCCTTCCACAGATAGGGAAAAACTCCCAGATGGATTCAGTCCAAACGGATCAGCTCAGTCTAAATTGAATGTTTTTTTGGCCGTTTGTCCTACAGCAGCCATCGTAGCAAGGACTATGCACTTGAATTGGGAGAGGTAAGAAAACAGAACTCAGTTGATTGGAATCTGCAATCTACTGATATCTAGTGGTGAGAAAATGTACACATTGAGAACTCTTATGCATTTCATTGTATGACAGTGGGACATAACTAAGCACTCTTGGACTTAGTGGGAATACATATCAAAGACCATGATTCTTTGGGAGTGAGCTATTGGTTAGTCTTAAATTCCTGCATGGATCTGCAAACCAAACACTCACCTGTACTTTTCCCCCTCCTCCAGCCTTCAACGTGACCATCCGCAGCGACCGTCGCGGCACATGTAAAGGCACCCATCTGGTCTACGCCTGCGTGGGCTACTGTGAGTCCAGTGCCTTTCCATCCAGATACTCGGTACTGGTGGCCTCCAACTTCACCCACAACATCACTTCCACTTCACGATGCTGCACCATTAGCAAGGACGCCAAGGTAAGAGGTGGGAGATGTTGAGGAAACAATTATAGAAGCAACTACTGCTTCATTTTTACTGTTGTTCATTTTCTTTGGCTTCTCTTCACTTAGGTCAAAGTTCGCCTGGACTGCCCGCAGGGTCGTCACCATGACGAAATAGAGATCCTGACAGCGAAGGCGTGTCGCTGTGACATGTGCCGCAAATCACGCTATTGATACACAATGATATTATACTGCATACTAATGTTAACCACAATGAGAAACCAGGTTACAGCGTAGGCAGTAAAATACTGACAACTTTTCTTTTTCTGTCCATTTTGGCTTGTTTGAACAAAATTAACTTTAACTGACATTGTAATATGGTACTTTCATAGCAGGGCCTCCTTCACTAAAGTGGACCTATTATGCTTTCCCTTAATTTTGTGAAATATATATACTTTGCTTTAGTGGTGGACGCTCATATTAATTAAACTCATCCTTAATATGGTCATCAGAAGCACAGAGTTTTGGCTATAAACATATATATAGTTTACATATATAGCACACAATTCAAATCTTTTGTTTAAGACAGACAGCCAATCAGAACAAAGTGAGCCTGAGGTGAGGGGGAGGAGCTAAAACGACTTATTTCTGACAGCGGAAGAGCTGAGGGGCTGCACCAAGGCTCAGTATTAGATAATTAAAGATTAATCTGATATGTGATTCATGCAAAGCTACTCTAGTAAAGTCCAAGATCGAAAATGAGCATAACAGGAAATGAAATAACAAAAGATCCAAAATAGAAAAGCTCCCGGCAGTACTAAACGTACTAAAGACCACAACACCCTGAAATTGTAGACAGTAAATTCTCTGGCTACAGATCTAACTACTTTATTACTGCATGAAAAATTCACGCTTTTTAATGTGCTGTTAGTTTTTTTGTGTAAAATGTGATGTAAGAGAAACTTGATTGACATGCTTTGAGTTTAGGCTGTAGAAACCATTCTGTCACACACACACTGCACACACACTAAACATTTTTATAGTGTTGCCTCGGGGCTTTGAGGCTTGGCAAACACTTCATAATTCAATCATCTTTCATCACACTTTGTGACTCAGTAGCAAGTGTCAGGACACAGATATAATCAAACTCGCAGGAACCGAAAGTCAGATTTAGAATGACTTTAATATAAAATGAATGAAAACATAGCAGTCGATAAAACAGTCGAGTCATGTCTTTGTTGACTTCGATTAACAAAAAAGTTGAAATACCGTCTTTGGAAACAACGTAAAGCTCAAATATATGAGGAATGTCATTCTTGTAGTAACCACTAATCACAGTCATGAGACCAAAGAATGTACACAATTTATTTATATTTAAGAATCTGAACTAAAGTCATTTTGTAAATAATATCTATTGATGAAACCAAAGAATGTTGGAAATGAAAAAGAGGAACAATGCACTGTGTAATTTGTAATGAAACTGTATGTCAATAAATTTCTATTCTGCAACTTTAAAATAATTTCTGTGAATTTTCTATTTTTTTTTTTCTTAACAACCACGCACAAATAAACTTAAGCGGTCACATAACATGCCTAACCACAACCTCTATCCCTAAGCTTAACTTTAAATTCAGCCTTGAATTAAGTGATAAATGTTGAGTGAGTTTGTGCTCCTATCAACCTCATTCATCACTGTCTCACTGTACACGCATCATATCAATAAACAATTCAGTTGGTAATATTACTGAGGAAATGCTTTTCTAATTCTCTGGATCTTTGACGAACAACGAGAAAGGGAAGACATGGCTGCAAAGAGAAAAAACAAAGACTTTTAGAGATTGTTGCAGTGAACGAAATGCACATTTGATAACATTAAGACAGGGTTCTTGGGCTCAGTCCACAGAGCTGCTACCGTATTTCATTACCACCACGAAAAGACTTGTTAGATGGTTTGGCATGCTCGTTCAGAACATGCTCATGTCAGTCCTTGATATGCCTTAGGACATCGGGCGACTGTGAGCCGGCATTTCGCAGGAATACTGTAATTTCTGTGCTTACATGCACAGGAATTACAGCATTCCTGCAGAGTGGGACTTCCCAACCCATTGTAATCTTTGACATCTTATTTTATCAGCAGATCGACCGTACAAATCAGCTCTTGTTTCTCCCCTGGGTGTAAAAAATCAATTAACTGTCTGACTGTTACCCTGCTGTGTCTGCCTGCAGCATTCAAGGAAAAACTCTACTGATGGTGTTGGCACTGCACTGTCATACTGACCTGGCCAGCTGCTTCAGAAATCCTGGTCTCACAGGTGTCCCCTGCTCCTGCAGTACTATCTCAAGCTGCTTTTATTTAAAAAAAGAGAAGAAAATGTAGATAAATAACACACACCTGCTATAACTTGTTTTCACCACTTTTCCCATATGGTGATATAACCCCAAAAAGCATAAAAAAACCCAAATACCCCCAAAACAAATCTAAAATGTTCAAGTATGTGAATTGACCAGGACAGAGCCATAAAAGGGCATAGGAAGAGATGCATTAACTAAGCCAGTATGAGGTTTTCAGTGGTCCATTCAACAGCCAACTTGTTATGTGCACTTTTTCAACTCTTGTTAACTCAAATATGTAACCAACCAATCACACTGCATCGCTCAATGGCTTTAGACGTGAAGACATGGTCCAGACGACCTGCTGAAGTTCAAGCTAAACATGTGGAACCTTAAAACAGATGGGTTATAGCAGCAGAAGACCCCACCAGGTACCACTCCTGTAAGCTAATAATGGGAAACTGAGGGTATAATTCATGAGGTCACCATAACTGGACAATTGAAGATTGGAAAAATGTTGTCTGGTCTGATGAGTCTGATTTCTGCTGCAAAATTCAACTTGGTCTGAATGTGGTGTAAAAACATAAAAGTATAGATCCCTCCAGCCTTACAGTGGGGCAAAAAAGTATTTAGTCAGCCACCGATTGTGCAAGTTCCCCCACCTAAAATGATGACAGAGGTCAGTAATTTGCACCAGAGGTACACTTCAACTGTGAGAGACAGAATGTGAAAAAAAAATCCATGAATTCACATGGTAGGATTTGTAAAGAATTTATTCGTAAATTAGGGTGGAAAATAAGTATTTGGTCAATAACAAAAATACAACTCAATACTTTGTAACATAACCTTTGTTGGCAATAACAGAGGTCAAACGTTTACTATAGGTCTTTACCAGGTTTGCACACACAGTAGCTGGTATTTTGGCCCATTCCTCCATGCAGATCTTCTCGAGAGCAGTGATGTTTTGGGGCTGTCGCCGGGCAACACGGACTTTCAACTCCCGCCACAGATTTTCTATGGGGTTGAGGTCTGGAGACTGGCTAGGCCACTCCAGGACTTTCAAATGCTTCTTACGGAGCCACTCCTTTGTTGCCCGGGCGGTGTGTTTTGGATCATTGTCATGTTGGAAGACCCAGCCTCGTTTCATCTTCAAAGTTCTCACTGATGGAAGGAGGTTTTGGCTCAAAATCTCACGATAGATGGCCCCATTCATTCTGTCCTTAACACGGATCAGTCGTCCTGTCCCCTTGGCAGAAAAAACAGCCCCATAGCATGATGTTTCCACCCCCATGCTTCACAGTAGGTATGGTGTTCTTGGGATGCAACTCAGTATTCTTCTTCCTCCAAACACGACGAGTTGAGTTTATACCAAAAAGTTCTACTTTGGTTTCATCTGACCACATGACATTCTCCCAATCCTCTGCTGTATCATCCATGTGCTCTCTGGCAAACTTCAGACGGGCCTGGACATGCACTGGCTTCAGCAGCGGAACACGTCTGGCACTGCGGGATTTGATTCCCTGCCGTTGTAGTGTGTTACTGATGGTGACCTTTGTTACTTTGGTCCCAGCTCTCTGCAGGTCATTCACCAGGTCCCCCCGTGTGGTTCTGGGATCTTTGCTCACCGTTCTCATGATCATTTTGACCCCACGGGATGAGATCTTGCGTGGAGCCCCAGATCGAGGGAGATTATCAGTGGTCTTGTATGTCTTCCATTTTCTGATGATTGCTCCCACAGTTGATTTTTTCACACCAAGCTGCTTGCCTATTGTAGATTCACTCTTCCCAGTCTGGTGCAGGTCTACAATACTTTTCCTGGTGTCCTTCGAAAGCTCTTTGGTCTTGGCCATGGCGGAGTTTGGAGTCTGACTGTTTGAGGCTGTGGACAGGTGTCTTTTATACAGGTGATGAGTTCAAACAGGTGCCATTCATACAGGTAACGAGTGGGGGACAGAAAAGCTTCTTACAGAAGACGTTACAGGTCTGTGAGAGCCAGAGATTTTCCTTGTTTGAGGTGACCAAATACTTATTTTCTACCCTAATTTACAAATAAATTCTTTACAAATCCTACCATGTGAATTCATGGATTTTTTTTTCACATTCTGTCTCTCACAGTTGAAGTGTACCTCTGGTGCAAATTACTGACCTCTGTCATCATTTTAAGTGGGGGGACTTGCACAATCGGTGGCTGACTAAATACTTTTTTGCCCCACTGTATATGAATGGCTCAAGTTGGTGTTAGTGGTACACAATTGGTACTCTTTGGGTCTCGTAGTACTACTTTAGCATTATTTAAATGCCACAGCCTCTCTGAATTCCGTTGCTGACCACATCCATTGGTACACAACCACAGTGAGCCAATCGTCTGATGCCTGCTCCCAGCATGATAACGCAACACGTCACAAAGCTCAAATCATCTCAACCTGGTTTCTTGAACATGACAATGAGTTCTTTGTACTCGTATGGCCTCCACAGTCACCAGATCAATCCAATAGAGTAGATTTGGGATCTGGCGGAACAGGAGACTTACATCACAGATGTTCAGCAAAAAAATGTGTAGCAACTATGTGAGGCTGTCATGTGAAAGACTCAGAGAAAAATCTCTGAGGAATCTTTCCAGCACCTTGTTGAATCTGTGTAATGAAAAATTAAGGTAGTTCTGAAGGCAAAAGCTGAGCCAAACTGATAGTAGCAAGGTTTACTGAACAGTAATAAGGTGACCAGCAAGTGCACATTTGGCTGTTTCGGTGAACAGAAACAGCCAAATGCGACCACAAAATTCTTTCAGTAAGTGAAGTCCTGGGTTATTCAAAGGAGCTTGCAAAGAAAAGCGTCTGGACTTCTTTAAGTTGCTTGAAGATGTTTCACCTCTCATCCGAGAAGCTTCTTCAGTTCTAAGGTCAAATGGTGGGGAGTCCCAGATTTAAACCTAGTGGGAGTATCCCCCCCAAAGAGGGACAAGAGGACCCCCTGATGATCCTCTAATCCCCTGAGCCAAGGTGTGAAACTGGGTGTGGGTCCCAATCAGCCAGGGTTTCGGGTGAGCTCATTGTGAAACCTGGCCCCAGCTTATCATGCGAATTCCTGAGGTCAGATGGCCCAGGATGTAAGTGGGCGTTAAGGCGTCTGGGGAGGGAACTCAAAACTGGATTATAGATGGCAGACAGTTGGTGTGGTAAACCACCGCCTCTGTTCAAAGATGGTCGCTCACAGTGGACATAGATGGCTTCTTTCACTCCTCTTTCAAACCATCTGTCCTCTCTGTCCAAAATGTGAACATTGGCATCCAATTTTTGGACAGAGAGGAGTAAAAGAAGCCATCTATGTCCACTGTGAGCGACCAACTTTGAACAGAGGCGGTGGTTTACCACACCAACTGTCTGCCATCTATAATCCAGTTTTGAGTTCCCTCCCCAGACGCCTTAACGCCCACTTACATCCTGGGCCATCTGATCTCAGGAATTCGCATGATAAGGTGGGACCAGGTTCCACAATGAGCTCACCCGAAACCCTGGCTGATTGGGACCCACACCCAGTTTCACACCTTGGCTCAGAGGATTAGAGGATCATCAGGGGGTCCTTTTGTCCCTCTGTGGGGGGATACTCCCACTAGGTTTAAATCTGGGACTCCTCACCATTTGACCTTAGAACTGAAGAAGCTTCTCAGAAGAGAGGTGAAACGTCTTCAAGCAACTTAAAGAAGTCCAGACACTTTTCTTTGCAAGCTCCTTTGACTACGATGACCTGGATGACTGAGAACCTTCACAGACAAGTCTTAGGTTACTAAAACTACATGTAAAAAGCAAACTACGGCCTTAAAATAACCACAAATTTGCAGTCAACATTAGTTTAAATTGAAATTAATTTCATAAAAATGTTTGCCATCCTTCTCTTAAAGCTCGTATGTACATTAACATCATCAAGACCACAACGTTCGAACATAATTCTTTTTAAAGCTTGCAGACTTGTATCGACACTTCCTTCTCAGTGTTAAGACAATAATAACTCAAAGGGCTGACATAACAAGTTTAAATCATTTTTTCCACTTGAAACAAATGCTGAAGGGGAAAAAAAGGAACAGAAGCGAGAGGTGGAAAAAGACAGAGTGGACAAATGTAGAAACAGAGGATCAGGTTAGATGAAAGGGAATGAACGAGAAAGGAACGGAGAGAGGGGTAATTTTGGATTTTACTGCTAATTAAACCAAAGCACATCACCACTCTCTCACATGCACACAATTACAGAGTTCTGTGTCTGATGTAATGCTATTATTAACCTTAATGACACTCGTTATCCTACCTGTCTGCGCTAATGTTAGCCTCGGGCTGCAATAAAGACAAAGATGCTACAAGAGTGTGTGTGTCAGAGAGGAAATGAAAGGGTGTTACAAGACTGACATTAGAGTTTGAAGCGTTGGAATCGTAACTCTAAACAATGACTGACGCTTCAATTTTACACGGAAGAGTGTGAGAATCGATCAGAAGTTACGAGTAAAACGTCGAACTGGAAAGGATCACCTTGTCAACGTGTCCTGGATCTTCTTTGGTCTTTCCCTGAGAGTGCTCACTGACCAAGTCCAACTTGCTGTAATTTAGACACAGACAACTTTCAAGTATCTGAGGAACTTTATTATAAATACAAGAAGATCTGTCAGTCAGTTTTGGTTGCCTCGGCAATAATTGTCCTGATTTAAGTGTGTTGGTGTGATCGTTTAAGTGTGCGTTATGCTTGCTCGGCCACCACAGATCGATACCTTTGTCATCAAATGGAAAATGTTCGCCTTTGATTTTTTTATTTTAACAAGCAAATAGTGGCTCCACAGATTAAGGTGATACATTTGAGGATTTAAAATAGGATTTAAATCTAGCCCGTCTATCAGCATTCAGTCCTTTGTGTATTTGCTTAGGATGTTGTTAAAAAGTCCAATTCCATGTCTACTTCAGTTTTTAGAAACAAGGCCTTACATAACCTTTAAATGCTTTTGCTATTATTCACAAACCGTAGTACAATCAGTGAATGCAAGTACCTGACCCAGTCCCTGAGGCAGAGGAACAAGCAATCTAAATTTCAACTGACTTTACAGCTGCTTTGAGGTTCTTCTGATGAGCAGCTGTCTCACTACAGCAAACATCTCTATCGTTGAGGCCTGGTCTTTATGATTTGGTCACTTTGAAATTTGTGTTCAGCTTCTTTCTGATTGGTGACGCATGCAAGGTGGCACAACAGTTGCAACAGTTACCTGCAGATCCCAGGATAAAATTTTGGGATTGTTGAAGGATTTTTTTTCTTGGGCATGACACCCAGCCTCGAACGAACTAGCAGTCTTTAAAATATGATAATATGACCAAATTACACACTTACATAAAAAAAACCCAGCAGACTTTGGGGGGGGGGATATTGACAATTACCATGTTGCTTAAAAAAAATGAATGTATTCATATTAATATATACATATCCAAGATAGTAGAGAGTGGTACTGCACTTTAATGCTGGCTTTCAAAAAGTAAGGGACACACAGCAACTAGCTAACTTCTATCACCATAAGTCAGAACCCGGAATCACATCGTTGATGGCAGATCTTTGGTCATTTATTAGATTATCTAGTTTCTTTTACATTTCTACTAACTGTAACTAGTCTGCACAGTTCTTAAAAACTCTCTGACACTGTGACAGTAACAGCAAACTATCAGAGCTTTTGTCATTCTCTAAGTACGTTCTACTATTTTCACAGAAAGCACCACCCAAGTCCGGCCAAATAAAGAACCTACTGTTAAAACATGTTAGTCCAAGAACTTTAATCTGCTAGGTCAATGACAATAAATAAATAAAATACACACAAAAAAAAGAGCAAAATAAGAACCAACTATTTGCCAAAAGCAAGTTTAAAAAGTTTTTTTTTTTTTGGTGCTTTTTAAAAGACACCACAGATCTCGGGCTCAATGTGAGAGATCTCCAGAGTCTGGGGCCACTTGTCACAGCTGGGGCAGCAGCCGTGTGGTGGAGTGAATGAGGACCCAAGTTGCAGACAGTGGTGGAGATGCGAGTGAGGTTTGTTTACAGTGCTCGATAACAAAAGGCGAGGGCAGAACTAAACATGAACCTAAACTGGGGAAAACGAATAATAACAAAACACGAAACCATAACTCACAAAGTCACAGGCGGGGAAAACGTAAGGAGGTACGCAGGGGATGAAGAGCTGGGAAGGGAGATCAGAGTGTGGCGTAGAGATGACCACAAAACGCAGAATGACACAGGTTACACAGATGAACCGACAAGGAGCACAGACTGACACCCACGATATGTACACACAAAAGGTAATCAGGTAATGGCACACAGGAGGGAAGCACAGCAGATGCTAATTCACAAGACGACAGAAAACACAAGCTGACACAGTGATAACAGACCTTCAAAGTAAAACAGGAAATTCACAAAGACAAACTCAGGGACACGAACAGATCACAGGAGGGAGAACACTAAAGCACTAAACACAAGACCCAAACCCTAAGCCCTAATATAAAATAAGAATTAACACAAAACATAAGATGACACCAAAATGAAACGCAAAATGCTGGGTCAACGACCGAGGACCATGACACCACTGTTGCAAAGGCTCTGCCTCCTTTAGTTCACAGCAGGCAGGCCCTGTTCACAACCACCTGCTAGGGATGTATGGATGTAAATGTCCACTTTAAGATGCTGGTGCTTGTCCATGCAGAGTTCTAAAAGTTAAAAACAGCATCTTAAAGTGGACCCTGAAATTGATGGGAGCCAGTACAACCGAGTTAGCGAGGGTCTCACATGGAAGTGTGTAGATTACAGTGGGAGAAATGTAGTGGGAGTACTTTGCCATGTGAGCAAATAACTACACAATGCCAGTTGTGTATGAAATTTGTGCATAAGCTTCATCATTAACTGCTTCCTTATACTGGATCAAGTGTCTGCTTATCAAAATAGTACATGTCAAAAAAAAAGCCAACCTTCCATGAAATATCCTTGCACATTTTTAGATCTAACATAATCTGCCATCCACACTATATTAGGTCAGTGAGCAAGTACAAAGAAACTCTACAAGCGCCCTTAAGGGCACTAAACTATTCATTTTTTCTTGTGACTAAGGAAACTTTCTGGTTCAGAAAGCTTCTGATTGGCCAGAAATCTTAAAAACAGCAGTGTTTATATGATTTGTGTGCAAAAAACAAGAACTTCTAAATCCAGATACAGAGAGGCTTGAAAATAACCATCATTTAGAGTCAAGGCCCAGAAAAGAGAAAAGTGGACCAATGGTGGCTTGTGTTAAAAATACAATTGAGAGCCTAACTATAACTGATCCTGCTTCACAGGAAAACAGTAGAGATGTAATTCATTATTATCAGGAAGTCCTAAAAACTCCCTCCTTCAGTTAATCAAAAATGCTGCAGCAAGAGTCCTGACAGGGACTAGAAAGAGAGAGCAGATTTCTCCTGTTTTGGCTTCCCTTCATTGGCTTCCTGTTAAATCCAGAATTGAATTCAAAATCCTGCTCCTCACATACAAGGTCTTAAATAATCAGGCCCCATCTTATCTTAATGACCTTGTAGTACCATATCACCCTATTAGAGCACTTCGCTCTCGCTCTACAGGCCTACTTGTTGTTCCTAGAGTATTTAAAAGTAGAATGGGAGGCAGAGCCTTCAGTTTTCAGGCCCCTCTTCTGTGGAACCAGCTTCCAGTTTGGATTCGGGAGACAGACACTATCTCTACTTTTAAGACTAGGCTTAAAAATCTCAGTGAAACTTTATTTCCTGTGAATTGGTTCTGAAGCTTGAGGCTGTGCCGTTTGCAGGGTGTGTGTGCGTTTCCTGAGTTTTAAAAAGGAGACACTTCTGTTTACATAAGTTAAAACAAACTAGATGGAACACGAGACCTTGTTTATGTGTGTGCACACATTTCAAATAATAATTTTCGCCCCACTGATCTGACTGTCAGAGTGATTGAGGTGGCGCCTCTTGCCTGTTTCATAACTGCAAGACCCACTGAAGCGTGCGTTTGTGTGTGTGAAACAAAGTGGTCGTCAAAATGAATGACTTAGTGATTTTATGAGCAAGGACACTGATTTTGATCCCTAAACTGTGCGTGTATAATACTTGTATGAACAAGTGTCCTCTTATTGTTCGCATCGTCTTATAACAGCAACATAAATGGACTCTGAAGGAGAACACAAAAATATGCACTGGCTTCTTTCCGAGAAAGTTTACCTATGTCAGTCACCTCAGTGACTCAGTCACCTTATTTCACCTGAAATAGAGTAAATCTAAACGAGGGTTAAGGCCCCCACTGGGTGACCCTTTGTCGAGCTCTGCGTGTACACAGAGCCAATACAGAAGCTACAAGATGTGCATTGGTGCAGTCCTCCAGATAGCCAAAAGTATGTCAGCTATGGGCCGATCCTATATAATAATAATCATCATAACAATAATAATTATAACGATTAAATAAAAAAGGAATACACCAGAAGACTAAAATATGTTAATCAATAGAAAAAAAGTGAGAAAAAGGGCGATAAAAGATGTCATCACATAAAAAGCAAGTCCTTAAAGGAACTGACTCTACAAGCTTTATGTCCTCTTCTAAGGCCCCAATTGAAAAAGGATGATGACCTTCAGACTGAAAACTTGACTTTGGAAAGGCTCCATCCGTGGATCTAACGCTGTGACTGGCTCAGATAAAGCAGAGGGCAGGTCCGGGCGTGCTTTAGAAGTTATTATTATCTTAAAATCAATTCTAAAATGTACAGGGAGCAAACGGATTAATCCATGAAGTCAGGATTAGAACAATGCTATTCTGTATGCGAAAAGCTGCTGCAGTTTGCATTGGTTTTAAATCTAGAGCTGGATCTAATTTAGAGGAAGCAGAACTGGACAGCTTTTTGTTGTTGTCGTCGTTGTTGTTGTGTTGGTCTGATTTAAATTGTCGACTCAAATCTGTCCCCCTTTGGGTTCCAAAACAGCCCTGACCTGTCGAGGCACAGACTCCACCAGACCCGTGAAGGTGTGCTGTGGAATCTGACCATGCCACTTGCCCTAATGCTCTGTGGTCTAGTTCTGATCCTCACATGCCCATTGTTGGTACTTTCAGTAGTGGACAGGGGCCACCATGGACACCCTGACCAACACGCTCTCATCTCAACGTGGAACATACCGATGACTGTGACAAATTATCAGCATGTTACACGTTCGGAGACATGCAAGTGACTTCTTCGGTCTTCAGTCTGACTGCAGGTTTCCCCAAACTTATAAACAATACATTTGCACAATATTTGCACATTATGTACATTAAATCTGTTCACTTTCAGATCCGGAATCACTTTGGAAAACACTATGTGATAGGGTTAAGGTTAGGGTTAAGGCTGGAATGGACGGCTGGCCTCTTCTCTAAGCGTCTTACTGCCGCGAGCGGCTTTCTATTGGATTCAATTGACAACACAAAGCGTTTGATAAGGACACGGAAGGGTACCTTTCTCGTTACTATGTGACACCTAGGGGTGTGACACATCGTCGGTATGTTACACATTGAGATTAAAGCTCTGCCCTGACTAATCTGTGGTTATGCAAACAAACTGTGATATTCTGTGTATTCTGACAACTGTCTATCAGAACCAATAATAACTTTTTCCCACAATCTGAGCTACAGTAGCCCGTCTGTTGGATCGGACCACACAGGCCAGCCTCCCCACGAACCTTGGCCATTCATGACCCTGTCCTTGTTTCACCACTGTTGCTTCTTTGGACCACTTTAATAGATACTGACCATTGCAGACGGAAACACCCTACAAGAGCAGCAGTTTTGGAGATGTTCTGACCCAGTAATCCAGCCATCACAGTTTGGTCCTTGTTAGACTCACTCAAATCGTTACGCTTTTTCATTTTTCCTGCTTCGAACATCAGCTTTGAAGATAAAACTCCATCTGCTACGTGCACCTGGGCTTCAGTGAGGCTCACCTTCTACATCTATAGTTTGTTTACATGCTCAGTTAGCTCATGCTCAAGTTTCTGCTGAAGAGCACCAATTTCTTCTTTTAACTCTCTTTTCAGTTCGTCTTTTAAAGTGCTTAGTTCGGTTTTTAGCTCTTGCATAAGGTCTTTTATGTCTCTACCGATTGTAGCAAGCCAAACTCGGAGTGTCTCGTTGTGAACTTGGCCGTCCACTTCCTCTGTTGTGCCATCTTCGCTTTCCAAGACGATTCCAGGTTGTACCACAGCTTTGTCTTGCTGCCGGTTCGTTTTTCTACTTCTTTGTTCATTCCCACCACCCATCATCTCACGTTTATTTGGGCTGTTAAAGTATGTGGTGGGTTTATTATGCCCAACTTAGGGGAGTAGCTAACTATGTGTCTGCTCTCTCGCCACCTTCAACTAGCTCACCATTTCACTTCAAACCAAGTGCAACCTCTGCTGTTTCCCATTAGCATAAAACTTGTCACAAGAGAACCAGGTGAGTGTTGAAGATGTGCAATTTTTACATTTTCAAAGACAATTTTAAATGTTACAAATGGAGCAAATGCAGTTTGTGAGAGATGTATGTAGAGAGAGAACACTCACCCAGTCACTGCCACCCTGTTTTCGGCCTCCGTGTCATTGATTAAGTCCTTTAGTATGGCCTCCTCTAGTGGTGAATCTCTCTTTAACTGAGGCTCGGGAATGGAAGGGATGTACTGCCTTACATCATTCTCCTACAGAAAGACGCTTCAATGACTTCCCAGCTCGACTGTACTGTTGTATTACCTGATTGCACTCTATTATATTGTAAGGAAAACATCATACAACCTTTCATCTAGTCACTGATTTTAACTTTAAACTATGTGTTCAGAGCAGAACTTTTCGGCACTAACCACAGCAACATATATTTCTTTGTTTAATAGTTTGACTATAAAATGTAAACATTCTCTCGTGTACTCTTGTGAGTAACATAATAATCCACTCACCTCCACTGATTGAGACCCTGAAAGAACACAAATAAACTGACATGAGATATCATCATCCCTGAACACTATCCTTGATCATTGTTCTCATTTCCCAAGATTTTCTCTCTTTGATTCCTTCCCTTATTTCCTCGTGTCTTAAAGATGAGTTATAAAGAAGGCAGGTGTAAACCAACAGGAAAAGAATTTTTTTGTTTTGGAGCCATAATTTTAAATGAAAACAGTTAATATTAGGTATTGCACAATATAGCTGTGTTACTGTTATATTTTATGGGCCATTTGACATATTTTATTTGTCGGATGAAGTGGAGTCATCCTTAAGAGATGGACAGAGGAGAAGCAACAAGGTGGCATAAAATAAAGAATAGAAAACTGCCAAACCTCTATAAAGTATTCGTCCATGCCTCTGCTTGCATCTTGCTTTTGATGACACAAAAAGATAAATAAGGGTGACGAATTAAATCTCTCTGTCCTTAAAACATATTTTTTAAAATTTTTTAAAAGGTGAACGTCAGTTTAGTTGAAGCTTCCTTTACTTTATAGTGTGTTACGTTAGTACGTCAGCTTTAAAGCTGCAAGATATCCAGCAGACGTGCAGCTGCCCTCACCGTTCTGCATGTTTTTCTCCAGGTAGAGGATAAGAGTGAAAGGGTAGACGCTCAGATTCATCTCATCATGTTTGCACACACTCTCCCACTGTTTCTTATCTGACAGCTACAGTTAACAAAATACACCAGGCAGGAGCTACCATTCACATTTTGACTTCTGTGATCCTCATTACATGCCTATGGACTGTATTATATCAGTTTAGTAGCATAGGTAGAGAAATAATGGGTCAAATTGAGGGATGAAAGGCGCTTAAACGCAGAGATGATGCAGAGGTGAAGGATACAAGGAAAGATGATGTAATGGGTGGAGGAGAAGGGCTGAAGGTCATCCAGGTTGCCAAGAACGGTTCTAATAATTTCCTTAAAACAGAGAAGAAGAGGCACAAACATGAAAAGAGGATCTAAAAAAGAACAGTGTGTGAAAGAACACATGGGTACTGAGAAGGATCCACAATTACCTCTAATTCCTGATTGAAGGCGACTTCTCCCATAACATCCTGTTGGCTGTTGAGACACACCCATTTGATGCTCACATAAAGTTTCTTTCTTAAAGAAGTTGTCAACTTATTACAAAAGCAGTAAGGTTAAATATAATATCTATCGTGTCACTAAAGGCTTTTTATCAACCTGGCCATCCTGCTTGGAATTCCCATACGAACTGTGCTATTTAAACCGTTTCAGCATGAATAGTTTTCGATGACTCTGCAAGCTTCTTTGCAACCCACCTCCACCCCCTCTGTTACCACTGAGGTTCTGTTGCTGCTGCTGCTGCTTCGATAGAGTGTGGGTGGACACCAGAGCAGAGCCATACTGTACGACCAAATATGACACACTGTGGTGAGAATATTTTGATTAAAGTTGTCCTGACAGAAATAGAAACGGTTAAGTGCTGCAGGGCTTTAAATGTGTAAAAAAAAACATGTATGTTGTATTTTAAATAACAGAAAATAGCTTTAAGGCAGAATCAAGGATCACTCAGACTTTTATTATGGGGCATTATCCTGGAATATAGACATACAGCTCCAGTGAGATATGTTTCTCTTTTGCTGATCAAAATAACTGCCAGGAATCATATATCGTGATATATAACAGAAACCCTTATAAAGAGTGGCATTAAAAGCACGGAAATCATCAAAGCTTGAAGCACAGCTGTTTCCCCAACTGATTTGGGGATTGAAAACATTTTACAGTGCTTTAAAGAACTTAGACCATCAAAGGAAAAGGGATGTCCCACGTGGCAAGAAGAAAAAAGGTAGGTGCAACCTGAATCCTTACTTTCTCTGCAGCGCGTGTACTGATTTCAAGCTGTGCTGCAGGTTTGCTCTGCTTTGAAGAGATACACGTGGAAGTGGAATCGTCTCAGGCTTAGACACAGTTAAATTATTTCATAGCTGAAAATGCTAGCAAAGCTCATTCTGGTTTGGAGAAAGACTACTAAGAAACGAGCAAACAAGAAAGTCTTCACTAGCACACAATTAGGATTCGACTGTTACCATGTTTATTTCTGCTTTTTTATGTGGGGATGTGACGTTGGTTCATTCTCTATACTGAAGAGAGGCAAAACGCACTAATCACTAAAATCACAGGAACACTTTGAAAACACATCAGATCTCAAACAAAGCCTTGTTTAGTAGAAGACTAAAGAGACGCTCGGTTTAAAGGCGCTTAGCATTACGGTTGTCTCTCACTGTGACTACGATGCTTGATAACTATACTGATATTGACCGAGTCGTGTATTAGGAATGAAAGCATGCAGGATTACCTGAAAATGAAAATTATCAACCTAGAGAGTAACTGAACTCGAAAAACTCTGAAAATGGGCCGAAATTTCATTGGAGCAACTCAAAATGGTACCCAGTAATTTGCATGGCCCCTACGTGCTTGTATGCAAGCCCGAGAATGTCGGGGCGTCCTGGAGGAGTCTCGCTACCTGTGAAACCTTTGTAGAGTCCAGGTATCACCTCATGCTATCAGCAGTGACAGTGATACTAGCCAGATGCAAAACTATTTAAAAAAAAAAATAGTCACAAACGATCAGGAGGGGGAAAATGTCAGTAACCTCCACCCTCTAACACCGTTGCTGTGTTGGGGGTTGTCTTATTGTCGCCCAGTTGTTGTGAACCTTTAGTTAATTCCATTAACACTGCAGCAGCTGAAACTAATTAACAACCCCATCTGCTGTTTAACTGACCACATCAATATTGCTGAAGTTTAGCTAATGTTAAGCTATACTCTGATTAAAAAGCCTTCCTTTCATTTTTCTGAGCTGTATACATATAAACTAGAGCCTGAGTACGAAACACTGTGTATAACACTGCCTTGCCTGTAGCTGGAGCCTCCTCTGATCGTGAACTTGTAGATGAAACTCCCTGCTTTAAAGAATCGAGTTTCTGGGAGAGGAAATGAGAAGGCCTGCAACGGCATAGTCGACCTAAATGAGCTTAGGAAATAAAATGAGAAAATTAGCCAATTCATGTATTCATTGTTATAGTGAGGATTCAATAGGAAATAGCGCAGGGAGAAAATGTTCAGATAGCTATACAGGGCAGATTTCACATGCAGTACTGTCCTTACATATGTTTAAAAAAAACAACATTTCTTTCTCGCTTTAGTTTTTTTTTAATTACCGTATTGTCTAATGCTTAAAATAGCGACCTCGAATTCGCTACCTCGTTCACTGGGTTATCTCCGACCTCAAGCAGACCGTGAACAGTTAAATCTGTATCCGTCAATCAAACGCCTGATTCGTCTCGAGATTTGCTGAGCAGGATATATTCCCGCCTTCCGGCCGCTCGGGCTGCTGTGATTCGTTGGATCCCTCACGTCTTCTTCCAATCCACAGTGTCAGAGCAGGTGTCACTATGGTGACGGCGAAAACCGACCCAACTGTCACGTGACTGTCAGCTGACCACATATGGTAGCTAGTAGTAGGAAACTCCTCAGCTGGAAGTTACCTTTGCTTTATAACTTGTTAGTAATTTCTTTGAGAGGACACTGCCAGTGTATGCACCGCCTTTCCTAAAGAAGTCACTTGAGGTGAAAAAAAGGTGGGGTGGAAATATTTTTCACGTAAAATTGTTTATATATTAGAGTATACCGTCCCCTTCCTGCATTGTAACGTCCACGTGTCTGCCTACAGAAATTATTAAAAGTGCTCTTCAAGTGTCATAGTCTTCATACATTGTGACCAGCTAAATTAGTGATGTTAGTTTACATCTTCGTGTTGCTTGCCTTTCTTATTTTGCGTTAGAGAAGCACCAAAAAGTCTCTAGTGAAACAAGATAAAATCTGTATTGTTACCAAGTTTAAGGAAGTGCTTTCAAGCAATTTTCCAGTGATGTAACACACAAAATGGGGCAAAGGGCAGCAGAAAACCAGCTAAACTCACTTTCTCTATCCGTCTTTGATAGAGCTTGGCAAACCAGTTATTCCTAACAGGGTGCAAAGTAAAGAAGGGCCTTGCAGTCCAGGATGTCGTCCACCACCACCTCCTCTGTTACCCTAAATACTGGGGTTCAAATGCCCCTTCTGGGGTTAGGGACTTACAAGTTGCACGGCTCTGAAGAAGTGTATCGGGCCGTGGATGCCGCCCTGGCTGCGGGTTACCGGGCCTTTGATAGTGCAGCCGTCTACCGGAATGAAGCCGACCTGGGCCGATCTCTGAGGGAGCTCCTGCCCAAGCACGGCTTGACCAGACAGGATGTGTTCATAACCAGGTGATGCACAGGCTTCTAAAGCATAAGTTGACACATGATTTCTAAGAGAACACATTGGGGGCACTAAAGCTGACTTGAGGTGTTGCGCCGCTCATTCAGATCCCTGTTTCTCTTCCTGTTTTTCAGTAAGCTGGGCCCTAAGGATCAGGGTGAGCGGGCTATGGAAGGTGCCCTTCACAGCCTGTCTCAGCTGGACTTGGGTTACATTGACCTCTATTTGATTCACTGGCCTGGCACGCAGGGTCTAGCAGTGGCTGATCAGAGCAACCCAGGTAGACGCCACTTTTTTTTTTTTCAGGTGTTTCGAGTGATCTATATTTTATTGCTGCACTAACTGCATAAAAACCATTCAAGCTGTCTTCTCTCATTCCTCCACTGCAACATAGCAGGCATTGAGTAACGGCAGAGATGAGGTCCTAATAAATATTTGATCCCAGGAAACCGAGCCCAGAGTTGGGCCACGCTGGAGGAGCTGCATGGCCAGGGGAAGCTGAAGGCCATTGGAGTGTCCAACTATACAGTGGCTCACATGAGAGAACTAATGCAGAGCTGCAAAGTCCCCCCTGCAGTTCTACAGGTACAATGCAGGAGTTTGAATGAAGGACAGGGAAAGACATTAGCAGCTGTTTGAAATCTCACGGTTTTTTTTGTGTTCTTCAGGTAGAGTTTCACCCACGTCTGTGCCAAGCAGAGCTGAAGAGTGTTTGTGAGGAGTATGGAGTCTGTTTCCAAGCATATTCCTCCTTAGGCCAAGGAGATCTGGTTACTGACCCTGTGGTCCTGGAGGTGGCAAAGCAGTGCCAACGCACCCCCGCACAAGTGAGCCCACTCGCTCTGCTATCTTGGGTATACCTTTGTTTTTATTGCAAACATTTTAAGGTTCTTCTGTCCCTCTCCTCAGGTGCTGCTGCAGTGGGCGGTGCAGCAGGGTGTCGCCGTGCTCCCAAAGTCATCAAACGCAGACCGAATACAAGAGAACGCCAGACTTTTTGACTTTACACTGAGCGACGCAGACATGGACAGACTGTCAGCTTTGGACTGTGGACAGAAGTACTGCTGGGATCCATCAGGGGTCGCCTGAAACACCAGCTTGTGTCCTCCATGATGTCTTTTTGTCTTCAGTTTTACAGTGGTAGTTTTTTTTTGGGGGGGGGGGGGGATGTTTTTGGGTTGTTTTTTTTTTAAAGCTGTTACAAGTTTTGTGTCGACACTTTGTTAATTTCAAGACAAAAATACAGCATATTGTGGTATGAACTCTAAATCTATGGAACGTCACCCATCACATGACTTTATTGTCAACCATAAGCCATGTCTTAGTGAGAACCTTTCCCTTTGTTATTGGATAACAAGAACTTTTACATATCTGTCAGTTTAACTGTTGCTCCTTATTCTTCATAATCTCTTGCCTTTCCTTTGCCTAATATCTTTGACTAACCAGAAATCTCCATTGAACATAACTCAAAGGTCTTCTAAACCTGTGTAAAGACAATTAAAAGAACAAAATACCTTTTAAAAGCTCTCTTAAAATTATTTATTTAGACCAGAGTTTTCACAGTTGTAGAGAAAATACATTTACAAGTCATTAAAACTGAAAAAGAAACCAAAATAAGAAAAAAAAAAGTAATATTAAATTTTTATTTTCTCCACACACACATCTCCAGATTCAAGTAATACTAAGGATGGTTGCAAAAAATCCAGGTGCCCAGGCAGGTTTGGGGTGTGTTCACTGTCACGGATGTTTAAATTCAAAGAGTTGCCAAACTCCACATCAGCCATTTTATAGTGTACGCGTGTGTCACTTAAAAATCTCATGACAGTAAATGCACCGGGACATTTTTGTGCTTTCTGTTTTTCCTCTGAGTGTAACTTGTGAAAGCGAGCAGTGAAGTTTAAGGCTGTAATTGGGTAAACAGACGAGGCTGGCTATGCGGCGTCACAGGTCACAGCATGTTCAAGGCAGTTCTTTGCAACATTAAATTCATTTAAATTCCATCTGATCTTTATTTTCAGCAGAGTAAAGCTTCATAATCTGACCCAGAGTTCTCAAAACTGTGTGTGCACTCCCTGCAATTGGATAACATGGGTCTAACGTGTTAAAATGCAAAATGCTATTTCTTGCTTAAACACTTCTGTCTCTAGAAATCTGATATCAGAAAACTCCTCATCCCTTTTTTATAATGGGAAGTAGTTTAAATTTGACAAATGACCAGTCAAAACACATGTGACCAAAAGGATGGTAGAACAGGATGAGTGTCAGGTAAAGTGGCCACCGTTTGATTGTCTGGAATTCTCTGATTAAAAACCAAGCTATATATTATATTTATATACGCATATATATATTTTTTTCAATTTGAATTTGAAAACCATATAAATGCCTGCACACCCGAGCACTTCACAACTCAACGCTACAAGTCGAGAGGAAGGAAGAATAAGACAACTTGAACAAACCCACTACCATTTTCAGCAATCACGTATTTATAAACAAGCCACAAGTAGCCCACTCATGTTTACCGAGCTGCACAGAAATGCTGATCTTTGCCCTTAGTTAGAATTTCCATAAAGTATATATATTATGCGCCTTACGTGCCTAAAAAACACCAGCAAAGCTGGCATCAGATCAGCACTTCTAAAGCTAAGGCATGAGAGTTTATGAGCCCATTTTAATCACATCCCCTTACAGGTCAAAGTGATCAACTCACATTTAAACTGATTAAAAACAAAATAAACAAACAAAAACATCAGGATGTGATTTCTCCTGAAAATCCTTCCAAGCAAAAAGCAAGTGGAAATCCCTCATTTTTAATGTGACTGGACTCTGTATTCACCCATGCACCGAGAGCTCAGCACGCAACATTTATCACAACAGCCATGGATTGTACACTGCCTATTGCTGGGTTAGCCGAGCTTAACAGCACGGTAACCTCGTTAATAAAATCTGGCTAAACCACCTTACTCACCCCCACCCCCTCCCCACCCTTTACCATTTCATAAAATGTTAAAATATTTACACATAAAAATTTCAATTGTTTGTTTATGCTCGTCCAAGGCTTTAAAAACATATTCATATTGGATTGTGCCTTACTGTTTAACGCCCTCAGCTATTATCCCTGAAGTTTTACAAAAAAGATATTACTTCTGCATCAGAGATTGTCCTTGTAAAAGATTTTTCCTTTTTTTTTTGGGATAAATTTGTGATATAAAGCAGATGATAGTTGAGTACAGTTGTTTAAGAAGAGGCCTAAACTGAATGCCAAAAAAAAGAAAGAAAAAAGTACTGTCTCCTGTTGCTGGCAGATCGTTTTGGCACAATATGAGCGTGCAAGTCAAACACGAACAGCTTCTGGAGATTTCCTCATGAAAATGAGGAAAGCAGGAAGGAAAAAAAATCTAACAGCATTCAATTTGGCCTTCAGTAGTCAGGTGTTATTCCTCTCTCCATACACAGCACACCGTGCAATGTCAATGTGAGAGACAACTGTAATGCTAAGCGTCTTTAAACCGAGCGTCTCTTCTACGACTAAACAAGGCTTTGTTTGTGTGTTTAGAAGAGATTATAGCCCCTCTCTCGGCCCATCTTTTTATCCGTTTTGCAGGATTCCAGCAGCAGTTCCTCCTCATCACTGCCTTTCAATTCCACAGTGGACTTCCCAATAACATTGTTTACACCACACTCAACACGAGTACAAAAGTTCTATTTAAAGGTAGTTAACAATGACATAAAATGGCATGACTATGATGGGATTCACTGAACATGTACTTTTTTGCTTTTTACTGCACGTCCCACTCTTTTTGATCGAGCCAAATCCTCTTCAGTCTTGTTCTGATCTTAAATATTGTCTCTCGGCTACAGTTTCCCCAATCCGCTCCTCCGGACCTTGTATCCTTGTCCTCTCAGTGCTTACTCAGTGCGTTGGTTGTGGTTTTCAAGATGGTTGTTCTCTCCTTCAGTCTCTTGGTGACTAAAGAGATAGCTCCACCAGGTTTTAGAGTGGTGCAGCTTCTTGACCTTCATCTCCTGCACAGTGAAAGAGGAACAATGTCAAGTTAGCAACCTATCATCACCATCTTTTTTTTCCCCCAAAAAACTAATTTAAGCCTCGACTCACTCCCATTCTTACCCCTTTATCTAGTAAGCTGTCAAACTCGTCACTCATTCGTCGAAGCTGCCTGCCGTACTTCTTGGCAGCCCACAGAGCAGGGGGAGCTGACTTTGACCTTCGCCTGAATGGGTCTCCCTCTGTGGGAGTACAGACCTCATCCTCCCCTCTAGCCATGAGCTCCTCATCCCTGGCAATTGAGGAAGTGTGGGACTCTGAGTTCACCCTGAGCCTTCCAGCAGCTAAATGGAAAAAGGAAAAGTGAGATAGGTTCAGAGTGTTTTAATGTAAGGCAGATAGAAAGGAGGAAATAAAGAGTAATGTAGGAATAGAGGAATTTAAATCATTAGCTGTCTCTGCGACCAGCGACTGTTATTGTACACTGTTATTTTGGCTCTTTTCAGCTGCACGGTAAAAAGAGCCAAAACATCCTCCTATAGTGCTTTGAATGAAGCAATTCAAAATGCAAAACAGGTTAGCTTACAACGCAACCTCATTTTAATGTCCCACCCCAGAATGCATCTCAAGAAAAATAAAGGAGAAAGGATAGATTCTGAACTTCTCCACAGATACAGCCAAGAAATGGCTAAATAAAGGGGTGGTGGTGGTGGTGGGGGGATCTCATCTAGAGCAGGCTGTGGTAACGTATACTGCAATATATGTTTTGCCATCAGAACTTCTGCTCAGTTAATCCACAACATACAACAAGGTGCAACATCCAGGGCTGAACAGTAAAGCCAGTGCACAAGTCCCAACAGCTTGCCCTCTTAAAGTACAGTTAAAATAAATAAATACTGCAGCTATAAACATGTTTACAACCATATACAAAAAAAACAGTGTTTTAATCTGTTCACATAATTGCACCCCTCATGCCAAGTGCGTGCCACTGGTTGGGTTGTACTAAAAGACAAACAAACCAATCAGCTTTTCAGCAAGTGTGTTTTAAGTCTATTTTTTGTTTGCTTACCAAAATTAATATCATACTGTAATAAGGACATCCCTTGCTTCCCCCCCAGTTCTACCTCGTGATTCAAACTGTACATAACAGAAAGAGGAAGCCACAGCGATGTCACCCTCTGGTTTGTGGGAGATCGTCTGAAAGCCTCAAGCCTGGCATTGTGGCCTTGGCTGTTGTTTTGGAAACCGGGTGCAAAGTGACCACATCTGAACGCGTGAGCTGGGGAGTTATCACTAATCCACAAATCTAATTATGCACAATTTCAAGTGTTGATATGGTCCAAAGGGGTTGGCTATTCCACCGTATATCAGACAATTTATTTTGTGTTCCTACCTGTCGTTTTGATTACAGGAAGGGAAAGCGTCTGGGGCTTGCTTTCTTGAGCTTGTCCTGCTGACTGTTGGTTTTCTCCTTCCCCTACCTCCTCTGATGCCTCTGAATCACTGTCTGAAATTTTGAAGTTTGCAGCCATCCTGACATCTGGAGAGATAGGGTGGTGTTGGAAATATGAACGACAAAAACGGTTAAAGAAATGACAGTGTGTCCTTAAGTGCATGCACATAACAGATCAATGTTGTTATGACCGCAGCAGGTTAATACTGGCGTTGCTCTGCCTTTGACCTTTCAAGCAGATATAGAAAAAAACCCACAATGATAAACTGATTATTTTTTTAAATTTACATCTTATTCTAACAGAAGACTGCACTGCAAAAAGTTGCTATATTGCAATTGTGCAATTTTATTGTCATATAACACATTACCCAATTATGTGTAAATATACCTAAGACTCGTAAAATGGGATAATTCATTGTATCGGTGGAACAGCCACAGAGCACACCCAGCGGGCTATATCTTTCTTTTTAATGCCCCTGATACTGGCCGGTCCAAAGGTATTTCACTTTAACTACCCACAAGATACCAGACTTGTTTTGACAACACGGGCCTGTATTTGGTGTTATTAATAAGGATTTGATACTTGACTGTTGCTAAATTAACCAATACACCTTCTTCTTCGGTAAACACACTCTCTCGCTTGTTTTGTTGTTGACTGAAGAGGACAAAAGAAAGTTCCTTAAGGGCGGAAGCTGCTCCGGCCAACCTTAGCTAGCAGCGTTTGTAAGGAAATGACTCCACAAAAAACGACTCCTTACCCGAATCTTTATCGTATGAGCCTCAAAAGTGCGAGTGTGTCTTTAGTTTGCTTCATACGGTCGCAGCTGTTGTTGTCCGCCTCTTGTCTTTTTACTCTACTGCACACTTTAGCTCCGCGCTCACCCAATCGCCGCGCGTCACTGCACCGCAGCGGCGCGCTGACGTCACTGTTGCGAGCTAGGACTGGGCTGTGCCTTTGTTTGTCTCACCGGCTTACCGTAATATGCAGCGTAGATGCGCAGTACCAATTAACACGAACAGCCGCCGCATTTTTTTTAACTGCTGGATTTCTAGTAAAATTGCATAATAAAACTTTATATTTAAGAGTCCCGCTTTTACAATCCCACACAATAAATAATACCGAGGTTGCATAAAAAATGCTCTTAAATTAAAAGTACTGCAATTTTACAGTTAGTCTTTATTTGTTTTTTGTTTTGTTTTTTATTTAGTTTAATAGGAAAAAATATGCTGCACTCATAAAATACACATTTATTAGTGTGTCATTACATCTCCTAACAAACTAATGCCTTCTTATGAACTTAGAATTATGCCAATGAAAATACTTTTTTTTTTTCATTCAAACCTTTATTTGAACAACAGTACAATACAAAATAGAATTAAACAGTACCACATTAATGGTGTTGTACTTACAAAAAAAAAGATTGCATAACATAGACAAACAAATAAATGAACAATATTCAGAACCTACGATATAAACACGCGAGGGGGAAAAGTAACTGATCAAACCAAAGAATAAAGTGATTGAAAGATCTTGATTTTTTCACAAACACCCATAGTTTTTATAGCTTTTGGGTTAGTGGAGTTCTTAATTGAATTAAGATACTGTACAAGTTCAAAGGAGAATACATAAAAAGAGGGATGTCTTCCTAAACATTTGGACTTGTGAATATGAAATGTAGCCATTAAAATTAACAAGTTAGTCATATATCTGTTATCAATGTTGAATTGTCTTTGGTTTTTGTGTAGACCAAATAAAACATATTTCCAAAACAGTACCAATCCTTTAAATACATTTTCTGAGATAAAAACATAAGCTCTGCCAAAAATCTTGCACAAGGTTACAAAACCAAAAAAGATGTATAGTAGATTACTTGGAAGTTTTACAAAAGCTACAGCTTGTATCAATGTCTAATTTGAATTTGCTTTGAAGATAATCTTTAGATGGATAAATTCTGTGTATTAATTTATAAGAAATATCTTTAATTTTGTTGGTAATTAAAAACTGATTAGGGAGTCTCCAAACTTCCCAATATTGTTGTCAGTAATTATCATCAGCAGATTAAACATGTGACCCTCCCATCTCCAGACAGCTGGCTAAATGACAACAGCAACTGGATATAAGCTAATATGCCAGCTAATGTTAGTTTTGAGTGTCCTAAAAAGAAAAAAGACCCTTTTCCTATGATAAAAAGTTTGCTTACATTCTTATGTCTCATGAGAGTTTATTAGCTAAATGTCTGAGTCTTACAATGTTAGATCCACTTAAAAGAAAGTTTCACTAATGCCAGCGAGCATCAGCTAAAAGCGTAAAAGCAGACAGAAAGGTTCAGGATATCCTCAATAACTCACCTCAGCATCACTATCACTGGACAGAAGTGAGTTTCACTGACCCACAGTTTCACTGTGGATCTGACTTTTATGGCCTTAAAGTGTGGCCTTACCTTTACTAAATTGCTCCACTCCAGGTCTACAAGTCAGGTTTTTAGGTCTTCAGACAGGGGGCCTCTTATGATTCCACATACCCATGTGAAGGTAAGGATGACTTTGCTAAACCAAAGCACCAAAACTTTGGAACATCTAGAGTTTCTTGTTTTGCACTGCACTGCTTGGGAACTTGAAGCGTCAGCTTGCTCCACAGATTTTATATATATTCAATGGAATCAGGTTAGGGAACTCCATGATCTTAATGTGCTTCTTCTTTAGCCACTATGAACCTTCACAGACATCTTTAGCCACTCCTTTGTTGCTTTGGCGGTATGCTTTTGGTCACTGTCATGCCAGAAGACTCATCCATGACCCTTCTTCAGTATTCTGGCTGAAGGAAAAAGTTTCTTGGGCAAGATTTTATGGTACGTGCCCCCATCCATTGGCCCCTCAATGCAGTGAAGTCGTCCTGTCCCCTTAGCAGAAAAAATGCCTTAAATCATAATATTTCCACCTCCATGCTTGACTGTAGGGATGGTGTTCTTCAGGTAATACTCAGCATTTCAGCTTCTTCAAACATGACAGGTCGAGCTAAAACTTAAGACAGGCTTGTACTTTGCGGGTGCTGCAAAATTTCAGTTATGAATTCAATTATGGTGTATGTGTTACCAGTGGTGACTGTGGTCCCAACTGCATTCAGATCATTAATAAGCTCCTCCCATGTAGTTTTGGGCTAATCAAACACCTTTCTCATAATCACTGTCACCCCATGATCTAAGATCCAAGATTTTTGGATCACGGAGCTCCAAACTGAGGGTGACTGATCTTTCCATTTCCAAATAATCGGTCTGGAAGAGAGGTTGCAACAGAAGAAACTGATTCTGTGGACAGACATGCTTTATAGATAAGTTTATATAATGAGTTGAGATTGGGAGTATCTGTAAATGGCTGAGTTAACAGAGTTGTTGTGTCGGAGCCAGAATTCTGGCTCGGTTATAGGGGATCAAATACTCATTTTAAGTCAATGACATGCAAATAAATTTATAACTTTTATGTAATGTAATGTTTTTTTCTAGATTTTTTGGTTGATATTCTGTCTCTTTCTATTAAAATGAAACTAATACAAACATTTGAGACTGTTTAATTTAAGTGAGCATTTAAGTGAACAAACATGCTAATTCAGCAGTGGATTAAACATTTACTGTATCTGATTAATATGACTATAAATACAATACAAACTTTGCCTTATAAAGAGCAGGTAGAAGTAACTCCATAGTCATTTAAATTACATTTATGATGAAAAATGCTCTTTTCTTTTCTCCTTCCTGAAATGAAGTGCAGGGAGGACTGACAGCAATTTGTTGCTATTCCCTGTGAGAGCACCAGGTGGGGAGGCAGGACTACAAACTGAGCTGCAACTTAAGTCGAGAAAGTAATGGGCATAAACTGTTGTTATCCTACGTGTAACTACAGCTCCAGAGGGAGTTCCTGCATATCTATGGCTTCAGCAATAATGCGTCTGTCAGAGAACTGATAATGTGAAAGCCTGGCCTCGAGCAAACCTGTATATGGCTCAATGTCCCATGTGGATTGCACTTCATCATCATCAACACAGAAAAGTCAACCATGTAATTATTAACCTTTAACTTGTTTTAAAAAATGTAACGCTGCCTCTAGTCCTCATCTCCACCTTTACATCATTCTTCTCTTTCCATCTTTCCATCAGTCTGTTTTTGCAGAGTCAGTAAATGACACTTGAACAGGAGGAACAAACTGTTTCTGTGGATACTGTGATGTGATTTGAAGCGATGTGATGCAGCATTCTCTGATTCAGTGTATCCAAATGGAGCTAATGTGAGTTTACAAGTTTAGACAAACATCCAAAGTCTGCACAGTCAGCCTTTCATACACTAATGGATCGTCTCAGAAAAGAAATTATTAAATAATCTGTTCTTTTTCACTTCTTTTGACCTCTATTTTGGGATGGATTTCATAGAAATTATACAAGGGACTTTGGGTTGGATTTGGAAAGCTATACAGTTAATATCTGCTTTAATCTGTGTGTGTGTGTGTGTGTGTGTACTCCCCTTAAAACTGCCATCCATGACAGTGTGTGAGTGTCAAAGCTCTTATGCACTCTGTATGATCAGGATAATTTTCACACGCAAGCA
This sequence comes from Simochromis diagramma, assembly GCF_900408965.1. Lineage (NCBI taxonomy): Eukaryota > Metazoa > Chordata > Actinopteri > Cichliformes > Cichlidae > Simochromis > Simochromis diagramma. The sequence continues at coordinate 4,574,384 of NW_024387416.1, read as the reverse complement.
TGGAAGCTCAGAAAGTGTGCGTTTGTGCACGAGTCTGCTGGATTTGAGCTTTATCCGAAGGAGCTATACAATTAGCATCCATTTATATCTCCCTGTACCAACCTCGCCCTGCCTCCCTGCCCCTCATCTGCTAGTTATTTTGGGAAATGGAGGCGTATGCACTCCCACACTGTCTCCAAACCACCACTCAGTGTGTTTCAGTGCACCCATCTGTGTGTGTGTATGTGTGTTTGTGGCTGTGTCCAAGCAGATCCCAAAATGTTCCTTTCAATTTAATGCCCCGACACAGCCTGTCTACCGGCACCACCACAGCTGCACTCTGTCCTTTCGAATATTTTCCTGCCTTTGCAGACCCAAGTTCAGTCAGTTAGCTCTGTGCTGGTGGCGAAGAAGGAGTTTTTGAATACCTGAGTGAGAAAGAGAAGAAAAGAAAGGTGATATGAAAGAAAAGGACAATTTGGTTACCCAGTTCTGAAAAAAATATTAGAAATGCAGTGTGTACCCGCTACTTTGAAATGCAGCGATACAGACAAAGAAAGTGAAAAAGCAACAGATGAACAGATCAAAAGTAAAAGCAGTCCAAGGGATTTGAGAGGTGTCTGAGAGTGCAGAGGAAGAGGTAAGGTAACGGAGGAGCTGAAAAGGTGACATCGTCTGACGGAATAAAAATGAGCTGGAGAGACAGAAATTCAAGGATGGCACATGTGAAAGAGACAGGAACACAGAGAGAGAGCAAACTTAACCTACATCAGAGTGAATCCACTCCTGCAGCCCGCTGCTTCGACTCGAGCCCTTTCATCACTGCTCTCGGTACATGCTCATTATATACGGACCGCTCCCTTGCTGTAGTACCAAGTCACTCTGTGATCAGAAAGCTGGCATTTAGCAGCTTTCTAATTTGATCCACCCCGCCCTTGTTTAGCTTGCTGGTCTTATGAACCAGCTCTTCCTAAGGTCTTAAAGCCTGGGAATATATAAATGGGTAAAAACGTCTTTTTCTGTAGTGCAGAAAAATATCAAAACATATCAAATCGATCCCATCTGATAACAAACAAACAAGTAATAGCCTGACAGAGGAAAGCAGTGTGCTTTGATCATTTATAGCAATCAATGTTTGGACCAAAAGTGGTCCATATCTGCAGTTATTGTTGGTTCACGATGACTCAGCTCAGCCTCAGGTCCACCCTATATGTATAGCTATGTAGTGGCATTTGGGCCACATCTGGGCCACAAAACACTGCTGTGTTCTTGTCTAGCCTGGTGACTTTTGGGCCACATGCACTCCACATAACATTTGCCAGAGCTGTAACTGAGACAAACATGTCACAATGAGCCCACACAGGGCCCAAATGTGTCAGCTCTGGACCGGGATGATTTGCACCACTTTCATATCTGTAGCCAGTTTGCAGAGTTTAATATAAATAATGAAAATAAAGAAGACGGCTAACCTAGCTCTGTCTAGAATCAAAAATTACACCTACCAGAATCAAAAATATCGCTAAATGGTATCTTTATTTACTATTTAGAAATAAAAGTGTAACTTGGTGACTTTGATGAAGATATATAATTCAACACAAAGCCACTTGTGAAACTGGAACATGACATTTTACACTTTTGTTATTTTTTGGTGGTTTAAAAACCTGTATTCATTTATAATAGCAAAAAGTTGAGTGATTCCCGTAGGGCTGGGCGATATATCGAGTTTTTTAAAAATATCGATATATTTTTATACGAGATATAGGATGTGATCATATCCTTTATATCGATGTAGTCTATGTTACGTTATAATTAGAGTTGTGGAGCCACAAGTTCGCCTCTCTTTCATCCACTTTTGTCTCTACGCAACGTTACTCCGCCTCGCCTCTCCTTCACTGAGCACAGCTCCCCCTCCTCCCCCATCGCTTCACCTGCAGGCAACGACAAGATGGACACGGCAAATCTCCGTTAACGAGTTACTGCGCATCACCCCGTGCGTGGGGCTGGACGGCGTCAACGTGTTAAAGAGCTAACCACGCTAACGCCGTGCAGCTCAGAGGGACTGCACAGCCTAGAATCCTTTCATTCTCTCATAAGTTGACAGCGCGCCTTATGTATGAATTGTGGTTGTGCTTGAAAAACAACATAGTTTTCTTTTATTTATGGAGCATTATTATTTAATAAATGCTCATAATTTATTTTTGAGTAGTTTTTTTCATGTACATCTATGCTGTATGTTAATAAAAGTGCCTGTGTGACATCTGGGACACAGCTTTGACTAAGAACTCTCTTTTTGTTCTTACTTTTTGGCTTTAAAAGAAATATCGAGATATATATCTTATATCACCATCCAGCTAAAAAATATCGAGATATGAATTTTGGGTCATATCGCCCAGCCCTAATTTCCCGATTTGCAGTTATTACACTAAGCTAAGCTAAGTAGCTCCAACCTCATGTAAATTTAATCCTTATCTCAAATCTCAAACTTTTTATTTTAAATACTTGATTATTGATTTTGGTAAGAAGCAACAGTAGCTAACAAAGGTTTGTTTGCCTTTCTCTATGAGCTGAAGGTTAGCAAAGGTTCCACCCAAGCTAGTTCTCTACTTTGACAAAGAAAAAAACCCACACTTCTGTCTCTTCCTCTTTTTTTAATCCTCCAGTATCATCACATGGTTGGGTTGTTTTCATGTGGTTGGTCTAGGCTGTGTGTGTGAGTTCAGTTCAGAGGCTCATCTGAAACACATGTATCCTTTATATGTCATTAAGGTACAGACTTATTCATTAACTATCATTATATTGTATAATGACACTTAATGAATAGCAGCTGTCTTTGTTTTATATAAAAGGTTGCTCAGATAGGCTTTTACTGTAAAACCTGACATAGTTGTGCATGATTCCAGGTCTTAATCAGCCTTTCTTCAGTGACTTCAAAAGAAATAATGCATGATTAAGCAAGGACTCTGCTAATGACCATATTGTGGTCATTAGCAGAGTGCAGCTTTAATTATCTGTGCTTAATTCAGCTTTTGTTGGCTAATCAGTATTTTTTTTAGCGTGAAGCCGTACCTACAAATTGAAATTGTTCAATCAGCGTAATGAAGTGCAAATGTGTTTCTAAAGGGTAAAACACACTTTAACTTGTGGACCGTTTTGTTCACTAAACAAGAGTTAAAAATGAATGGTACCAACCAGAGCAAGACTGGTTAACATTTAACAGTTATTCTTTTGGCTTTCTGGGTTCAAAGGGAGAGCAAAGTCTAATTTCACTTGATCTAGAAACTTCTACTGAGAAATGTGATAGTATTCTGTAGGATACATCTATGATGTGTGCTAGTTATTTTCACTATTAAAAGAGAATTGAGCTAGAGTTAGTTTATGCAGGCCTTGAGATCAAGCTTCATGCAGTCCCAGCAATATTTGCTGATTAACTGTCATACGTGCTCACTTTTCAAGCCTGTCCAAAGCTGGCATGCATCTGCAAGCCGTTTTGCAACCCAGCTTCTTCCAAGCTCTGATTTTTGTGCTGTGTCTAATACTGATACTGTCATTCATGCCTGCTCAGATCTGTGTGGAGATCCTCCTGCTCCTCTCAGCACAGAGCCGAACTTCCAAATATACTGCATTTTTCAGACTACAGGGCACACTTAAAATCCTTTATTTTTCACAAAAATAAACAGTGCACCTTATGTATGAATTCTGGTCGTGCTTACTGACCTCGAACCGATTTTATGTGGTACACTGCGCTCAAAAGTCTGTCAAAAAATGTTTTAGTACGAGATTTCTGAAAAAATTAAAATGTACCGCTCTGCTATCACTTCCGACAAAAATGAAGACAGAAAACTAAACAACAGTGACTTTTGTAGGGTTACTGAAGTTGGGCTAGCTGGTATATAATGATGTGCTACGTGATCGCTAGCAACATAGCTAGGTTAGCATAATAAACAGTGAAGCTGGAGGATGAACGCTAACTTTTTCCACTCGATAAAAGTTAACACGAGGGTTCCTGATGGTTAGGGACAAATGCAATCGCATGGCAGGATGCTGTAAACGGACCAAACTTCAGTCAAGAGAACAACTAAGATAATCCATCCACAATACGAGGTTAGTCATTAATATACTGCAACAACATGGGAATGGAGCAGCTGCGAGAGAATTCAACATTAATTAATCAATGGTACCGAGGTGGAGGAAGAATGAGTTGAGTAAAGTCTGACTTATCTGACTGTTTTGTTTCGCTTACTGCGCCTTATAATCTGGTGCGCCTTATGTATGAAAACAGACCCGTTCATCGACAGTGCGCCTTATGGTCGAAAAATGCGGTAAATGACCTCTTTTAACCATGGTGGTCATGGCTGAAGACCTTTTAATTCACACTGGATTTGTAAGTTTGTACTATGTATGTTAGCTAAGATGGTTGAAACACTTTAACAGTATCTCAGTTGTGTTTATTCCGCCAGCCATATATTGATTTGCCGCATTAACCTGCTGTCTTTCATATCAAAAGTGTCGGGTCATAGCAATTTATTTTAAGGTATCAGGCAACACTTTTCAGTATCTGTGCTTGGGGCCTCTGTTTTTCTTGCCATCCTCCAGAAAAAGGGGTAATCCATCCTCCTTAAAGATTTTATTTGCTTACTGACACTGATGAAAGGCAGGAAATTGGGTGGAGAGGAAAAACACGGTGCAAAACAAGACACATTTCCAGCCCAGACGAGAGTACACGGCATCTGCATTAGTAGATTCATCTTCCTCACTGACTAATCCTCTTCTCCATCATTTCACCCACTCACGAGCTCATCATTTTTGCCTCTTATTTTTTTGTTTTCAATTAGTCTGCCCTTCTGCCTCCATCACTTGTTGCCCCTCTGTGCCTGTTTCCCCCTCTTTTCTCTTCATCTGTCGTTACTTCCCGTCTCACCCTCGACTCACCCTGATTTCTTTTCTCCGCTTCTCTTTCATGTAGTTTCAGTTCTCCCTCTTTCCTTCCTTCCCTCTTTGTATCTGGGTTGCTGAACTAGTTCACCAGGAGCTTCCTTGCTGATGGCGCCATTGCTTGTGTTTAATTGATGCTGTTTGATAGAAACAAGCTGCTTGTTGGATTCACTCAGGTGGTAACAAAATCTTAAGAGCCCTTATGAGGTAAAACTCGAGAGGCGAGTAAAACATTTTTGGGGGTGTCTGCAATTTCACTTTTGGAGTTGTTTTCTTGTGTTTGACGTTAAGAAAAAAAAAGGTTCACACAGTGTCACGATGAACACTTTTGCTTTTCTCCGATTGCACTTTCAGTTGGCAAAGTTAGAGAGAAGTGCTGTTAAAAAAAACTAAACTGTAGAGCGGGAAACACAATTACATTAACAAACTATTGAATTCTAATGAGAACTTACACTCGCTGCTGGCACCAGGACGGCGCAGTCAGCAGAACAGAAATGGGATGAGTAGCTGTAACATTACCATAACAATACAAATCTGCATAAAAATAATCAAATAAAGGCCGTGATAGATGGACATCATTAAAGGAAATGGAATTGGAACCCATTTGCCTATAACTCAATGTATTTTTCATCCTTAGGTCATCACAATGCTCCGCTCAGCTACTGTAGAACTTAGTCCAGTCGCCGCTGGCTACTGAACATTTCATCAACTCAGCTTTACATTTTAAACCGCACAGCTCGAAACTGCACGCTGGCATAACATGTGAGGAAAAAGTGTGTATCTGCGCCTATATATGTGCGACTGTGAGCTTGTGTGTGGTGATATGAATCACAGTGGAAGGTCACTATGGCTCGAGGAGAGATGAAACAGAGGAGAAGTGATGAATTGCACTCGGACCATTTTCCCTGCAACACTCCAGGTTGTAGTGAACCACGTGAGTGCGTGTGTGAGACACAAGAGAGAGAGAGGGAGGGCGTTCAGGTGCGCACGAGTAGGTGTGTGGCACACGTGTGCGTGTTCCCGTGTGTGTATGCTCAGCAGAAGTAAAGTAAGAGGAAATAAATGCTATAGTGTGTAAAGGATAAGAGAGAAGTATCACACGGTCATAGACGCGGGCTCGCAAACTTGACAGTTTATATGCACAGCAGCACGTGTGCATGTTGCGGTTGTACTGGACACTCTCACAGTTACACTCATCATTGCGAAGTGGAACTCTCCATAAATGACTTGCATCACTTGCATAAACTTCTCCTTTCATTTTTGGGCAGCAATTATGGAACAACAACGATCGGCAGGGGCGCAGAATATTAGAAATGTGTTTGCGGGGGTGGTGGATGGTGTTGACATGAGCTCAGGATACATGGGATTGGGGAGGAGGGGGTTTCTACAGTTGTGCCTGGGCTTTGCTTTTCTGTCACGGGTCTGATTGGTTTCTGTCCCCTGATTATGCAGCGCCTTTTCAGCACAAACCAATAACCCAGCAACTGAATATGTCAGCTGGGTTTGAGTGCTGCCATCATCTATGCCTTTTAAAAAAATTAATATATATACATGTATATATGTATGAGTATGTGCATGTGTGTTTGAACAGATGGACACGAATGCTACAGCGTATCAACTGTTTGTGCACATAACAGCCGCTCCCTGAGCCACATAAGCCCCTACCAATCAAGTTTTATTGTAACTGACGATGAGCTCGACAGCCACAACACCACAGCCAGAGATGCTTTGATGCACTCGTAAGGCCATTAGCTCTGTAACAACCTGGAGTGGACAGAAAAGAAGCAACTGGTGCGTGTGGGAGCATATGTTTTCCTGATTGTGGATGTGGTTTGCCAGGACAGGACCGTGGGTGCATATACAGGCAAACGATACAGTTTTATCCAGTGTTTCTGAGCAGATGTGAGAGGGACCGGGTGTAATGTGGCTGTGATACTTATTTGCTCGCAAAGGATCGGGGCTCATTTTCTCACAATCCTCCTCATCATCATTATGTTCTGTTTCACAGCTCCCCTATGGACTGTACTCAGCATGACTTACAATTGCTTCAGTTGTCTGACACAGTGAGTTTGAGGCAGCTCATGAATAGTCAGGAGCCAACGGTGCTTTATAAAGTTGGAGATAAAGCGGAGTGGGGGCATATTAGCAGGCTACTGTGTAATCATGTCCAAGGTCTGAGCGGTCTTCATGGGGAGATACGAGGATTGCATAATGAAAGTTGGGGACTTTGGCCTCTAGTAGACTTTATTACTGAACATAGCTTCAGTAATTACATTAGGGTGTTTCAGGCAGCGCCTTGTTTACACAAGTTTGCTGGTTGTTTTTGGAATTTCTTTAAAAGTATTAATATAACATCTTATAGGAAGTGAAAGTGATGTGACTGCAGATGCATATTGTGAAATAGTTGTATTCTTCAATTAGGAAATTGATGTTACAGGCTCAAGACTTAAGCAGCTTTATTGTCATATAATAACCTACAGCTCCTGTAGAGTATAGAGAATACCAGAATCGACAAAACGTGCACCAACACCAACCCATGTGTGCCAGATAGTTCAAAAGAGTACAATAATTTCATAGTAAAATTTTGTAAATATACAGTAAAACTAACTTTCTAAGGCTGACTTTCTCTGGCCTTTGCAGCATTTTATGTGTTGCACCTTTGGAGCAATTTAAGAAAGAAATGTTTTCAGCAAAGGCTCAAAGATGAGAGGTGTTATCAGACTAGTCTCTGTTAGATAGTGTGGCTGTGCAGGTTAGAGTACTTCAGTACCTGTTCCAGGCAACAGGAAGGAATAGAGTTTGTGTGAAGTGTGTAAATGTGTGTGTAGGGTCATCTACAAAACTGGTGATTTTGTGTAGGCAGCGTGTAGTGTAAATATCGGAGATGCAAAAAGGCGAGACAATATTCTCAGCTGTCCTCACTTTCTCTTGCACGGTCTTGTCTGAGATGAAGCGGGCAGTGATTCAGCTGGTCGGGATGCTCTCGATGGTCCCTTTGTAGGATGTGGTAAGAATGGAGGGAGGGAAATGAGCTTCTCTCAGCCTTCGCAGAAGGTAGACAAACTACTTGAGTATTGTTTGGCTAAAATTTAACAGCAATAGTCACCTGGGGGGACATTTAGGGGAATGCGTTTACCCTTGTTACTTGGACAACACAGTCAATGAAAGAGAAGCCAGCGGCTAGTTAGCTTAGCATGCGAGGGTAAAAATAGTTGTGATTGAGATCAAATGTGTTATTTTATTTTATTTTTTTAACTTTTGAGGCACTAGTAGGTGGGTTTTGCTGCCATCAAACACAACCAGTTTAGCCGTGTCACAGTTTCAGGCCTCTTGCTAAGCTAATGTGCTAATATCAGGAAACATGAGAGGTGTGTCAATTTTTATGAAGCTGAGCTGTGCTTTTAGACTTTAGGGAAGGAAAAGGTCCAAAAAAAACTACAATGTGCTGTTTTTGTATTTTAGTAAAATGAGGCATAAGAGGTCAGCTAGCTCTAAAGCCTCGATTAAACTCTTTTCCAGACACAGATGGTTGGAGACCCGATGGCCGAGTAACGGCCTGCTATTCGTTTTTAATTTCCACTTAAAATCTGCTGCCTGGGGGGCATGCGTAATTGTTGCATTGTAAAGTAATCTTAGCGGACTCATGGATGCGAAAAGTATAGTCCCTGCTTAAGTGTTGCCTTTAGCGTCTAGTCTGTGTGCTATGCTAAGCTAACAACCCTCACTGTAAGGTTTCTCAAAATGTCAAACTATTTTTTTTTTTATCACATTTCCACGCTGGAGCTTTCTGAGTTTTCTGCTCATCTGTTAGTTTGGTGTTCACTGTAATTCAGTGACTGTCAGACTGTGGAGTGGGCTCCACAAGTGGAAGATTGAGCCACTGGGCATGGATAACCAGACGAAAAATACAAATTGAAGCTACTTAACTTATCTAAAGTCAAAGTTTAATAAATGCAATTGAGAAGGTTTGAGAGCAGCTGCTGTAATTTACAAGATAATCCTATAAAGACATAACAGAACAAAAGAATGCAGAATAAGAAACACTTGTTAAATATCTTAATACAGTATTGTAGCAGTTGCACTGTATTGGTATGCAGCCAGTGTAGAGCAGTTTATATCAGCTGCAAAGGGGATGGGAATAGGGAATAGCAAATCAGTGTGAAGAAGAACTAGCTTCGTTTTTTTTTATTGCCTTTAGAGCCGTGCCAACTGATTGTCTGCCAAAGTCTGTTAAACACACGGCAGACTACAGCATGCACTGTTCATTCAGGGAGTCCAAAGCTTTGGTTGTTAAGCGCTATCACCTTTGAAAAATTCAGTGCAAGTGCCACAGTCTGTGGCTGTGGTAACAAAGCAAATCTTAATTTTCTACTTTTCTACTTTTGATACCTCAATGTATATATATATATTTAAATATATATATTAATATATGTGTGTAGATGGCTGGAACACTGCTGGACACTGACTTATAGGCATCAAATACAGATTAGCGTGTCCTCAGCAAATTAAACCATGGTATTGCTGAGTTAATATTTCTAAGGGACATGTAAGCAAATGGTTGAGAAAGATTATTAACATAACTTATTTGCCTAAATTAGGGGTAAAAGGAACATTTGCCTAGAAAATAACCTAATGCAGAGGTCAAGAGCAACATTATGCTATAGTAATATTATATACAGTACTGTGCAAAGGTTTTGAGTCACACCTGAGTTCTTTCTATTTTGGAGCTAGACTTTCTTGGATTTTTTAAAAAACAGTGGTCTTCTTCCGTGTGGAATTTCCATGTCCTCCCCGTGTTTGCGTGGATTCTTCCTGGGTACATCGTCTTCCTCCCACAGTCCAAACACGTACAGTTTGTGGGGCTGAGTTAAGGTTAGGTTGGTGCCCATAGTTGTGAGTATGAATGGTTGCCTATCACTCTGTGTCAGATAGGAGATCTGTCCAGAGTGTATCCCGCCTTTCGCCCTACAGTAGCTGTAGCCAGCCCCGCCTCCCCCGGGATCCTGATAAGGATAAGTGGAAGAGGTTGGATAGTCTTGAGTAGTTCTGAAGGCCTTTTTAAATTTTGGCATTGGCTCCTTTTTCACTCGTTTTTAGTTTTTACCATTTTCAGAAGTATTTTCACACCAACAAGGAAAATCCCAAATTAGCTGCAAATGGCATATTTGGCATGATGTGCAGTGTGTGCAAAAAATTCGGGGAAACTGGACAAGTGGAAGGCAAAGAAAAAGGCGACGGGTCTAAAAATATCAGCAACAGACAGTATCTGAAAGTCATGTCCTTATGAAATAAAAAGTAAACTTCAGCAAAGTCCTGACACAGGACCTGAAAGATGCATCTTGATCCATCTACTTCTTCAGAAATAGTCTCAGTGGAAGGGTGAAAAGAAACCATTCTTATAGAAGGAAAAACAGACTAGACTAATCCACATACAAATACTTTTTGCTATTTATACTTAATGTGTCTTTGACTAATCTAGAACTTGTTGACAACATAAGAAAGACTCAGTTCTGTGTATAGCTAACAGACGTTTAACCAGCGTGCTACAGTTTCAGGATTCTCACGCTAAAAGAACAACATAATATTTAATGGAAAGAAATGATTATCCTCCAGGCTGAGGCTGTTCACATTGCTGCTTTCAAAGACCCCCTCTGCCCTGTGGTACCGTCATCATTTTCAGCTGTTTTATAGTAGTGAGATAAGGGGGTTCTGCTTATTCTCTCATTGCCATAGAAACTGAGTGGAAATGCAGTTTTCTTAGAAGATATCATTGTGGTTTGTTTGGCAATATACTAGCAGAAGCAGGCAAAAGCACACCACGAGGAGATGGGCGAAGTTTAATTGGTGCCAGGGTCTGTAATATTTTGATGCTGTGCTGAGAGAGCAAGCAGCACAACAGCTGGGAAAAAATGAAAAGCATTATATGAATCTGAATATTACGTTCCTTTATGAAATGACTTTTGTAATAAAATGTTTCAATACTTTTAGTAGTTCCCCTTTTCTTCTCATACTGACCTTAGTTGACTTTTTAAGCCTTAAAAAACACTGTTCCACTTAAAGGCACCTTTATTTCATCCTTTTTAAATGATATGCTTTTTAAGAATTTTGTTATTTTTATCTCTCTCGCATTCAAGAAAGAAAACATTGTGCCAGTCCCTCTGCTCTATAAAAAGACTTTCTAAGAACTGTTTTTTCACTGTTATATAAAATAAGCACATGGTTAAGAAAATGTTGTAGTTATCCTTTAATAAAATAAACAGATTTTCTTTCTCAAATAGGAAACTAACAGTACAACACCCCTGTGAATGCCAATGTTTTGTTGACCTATCTGTCCACCCCAGTCCCCTCCCGTTGTGGGCTTTGCTGCTCTGTAGAAACACCACCTGATTTCCTGCTTTGGCCGCACCACAAATCAATGAATTGATCTTTTCAGCAAGATCTTTAAATAAAAGATGAATGATCACAGCAGTCAATTGTTCCTATAGCTACAACTTACAGGAGTATTTCCAACTAAAACTCCACATGAGAAGGTAGGAGGCTTTGGAAAGGAGGCAAGGGCACAGCTGACTGACCAGGATAAGAGTTTAACTCTCCTTTGAGACCACTTTTAAATTTCACTTTTCCTCAGTGTTTACTTTTCACTTGCTGTTTGATGCAGTCTAGGCACAACATGCACTTGTATAAAAGTGCAGCCTTTCACGGTGTTAAAGTGTTTTAGCTCGACTGATCAGGTTCCACTCACACAAATGACCTACGAGATCAAGTTGGAGAGGTCTTATTCAGCTTAAAGTCTCTTAAAAAGATGTAGTTGAAACCATGAATTTATGGCCTATATTTGGCTCGTTTTAAACTTGATTTGGGGAAACATTTGAAAGCACCGAGATGACAAACAAAAAGAGAGGTGATAAAAGGGAATGTGTTATTTTTGCTCTAGTAATTATTCTGACAGGGAACGTTTTCCTATTTTCAGACACAGACCACCGTGTTCATTAGAAGAGCCCTTTAATATTACATGCACTGTTCACAGAGCCCTCTGTGCCATTAATTTGTGGACTTACCGCAGTAGATGTGATAGAAACGATGCTGCGTGTGTGTCCTCATGTCCAACTATGAATATGCGGTTACATTTGTGTGTGTGTGTGAAGTCGTGTTCTCTCTGCGTATAAAGAGCTGGGCCGGAGCTGTTCGTGTGTGTTTGTGATGTTCCCTCCGGGTGTGAATTAGCTTGCGGTGTAAAGGCCATGCTTCACGCTGAGACAGACCTCTGATCAACTGTGTCGAAAAGACGGATCATGTTAAACTACTCCTCTCCGCTTTCTCATTACTTACACTGACTCTTGCACTCCTCTTCTTCACCCTCGCCACTTGTCCCATCTTCACTGCACCCATCCCACACAGCTCCTGCATCCCTCCCTGCCCTTCTCTCCCCTCATTCATCTCTTGGCCTGTCACGTCCTCATCTCATCTCTTTGGAGGCTATCCTTCCATTCCTCTTCCTCTGTAAAGAGGTGCAGCAATGCAGAGAGTACTCAACCGGCCTCTGAATAAATTCCAGCACAAATAAGATGCTTATTTGTTCCCAGTAAAACCAAGACTTTAGTGCAAAAAATGAGCAGTTCAACAATGTCTTGACAACGTTGCTAGTACGTAATTATTGATTATTATTGATCTTCTTCTTTTAAATATGAATATTTTATGTGTTTGTTGGCTAACTGGTGAATGGAAGTGAGAGGAAATATCATAACTGGCCCACTTTACAATCATATCATCAACAGTCATAAAAACAGATCTTTCCTGCAGCACCATTGAGTAATGGGGAAGACAACCTGCAGTGATGACAAACAACTGCTCAGCATGTTGTTTCATTACTTGATGTGGCAACCCAAAGGGAGTAACTAATGGTTTTTTAAGTTCTAGAAAGGGCGTTATCCGGGTCATGGTTCCTGATACTTCAAAACATTCGTAATTAATTTGTCACCTGTTCTTTAGTAATGCAAGTTTTCATATCCCTTACAACAAAAGGTCATTGGTTAGGGGACAGAGTAGCTCATGCTGCATTGCTTTAATTTATAGACAAATGGAGCCTCATTTTGGCAATTTTTAAAGCGAATGGTTATGGTTACATTTTCTCTGATTAGAGATGAGTTTACTGTTGGTTGATGTAAATCTAATTTATTTGAAGTTGGGGTCCTTAAGTGCAATTTATTAAACTACTAATATGGAAGAAATAATCAATAGATTCACTGTGTACAGTAAATAGCTACTGGTAGGAGCCTTGAACTTGAGCAGGCTGGCCTTTTTTCAATTCATCTTTATCTTCTTCTTATCTCTGCTGCTTCTCAGCTTGACCATTCTCTTCTCTTCTCTTCTCTTCTCTTCTCTTCTCTTCTCTGTCTTTTTCACTGGTCTGTGTTTATCAGTGCAGTGCTGCTTGGGCTACACGCTCCTTTGGTTTCCATTCATTCTGTGCCTGTTCCACACACACACACACACACACACACACACACACACACACACACACACACACACACACACACACACACACACACACACACACACACACACACTGTCTTGCTCTGTGTCTTATCCCTGCACTCCTGCTCACATCAGCTCATCCTTTCCTCAGCCCAATCTCTCTCTTTTTCTCTTCCATCTCTCTCTCGGGAAAGGAGGACGATGCTCCTTTCCCGAGAGAGAGAGAGAGGCAGACGCGCGCGCGCGCACATACACACACTCAGAAAGACAGACACAGAGAGAGAGAAAGCGAGGGAGATACAGGGGAGGGCGCAAGAGCGCGCAAGCGAGCCAGCGGGTGAAGTGCGCGTGCTCTGTCACCGCCGCCGCCGCTTGAGAGGAGGAGAGACGTTTATTCAGCTGGTGGATAAGGAAACGAGCGGAGGGCAGGGATGAACAGATAGAGGCACCAGCCAGTGAATCAATGAACGGATCGCGACCTGGGCTTTTTCCAGAGTACCAAACCGGTGAGAGGACACGAATATCGCGCCACTGTTGCTCTTATAATGAATTTATGTGCATTGTTAAAACTGTTTTGCTGCTCTTACGCGAGCCGTGTGTGTGTATGTGTGTGTGTGACAGGAGACAGTCACCGTGTTTAAGAAGTGTGCCGGCATGTGAGGTGCATTCACTTTGACAGTTTGTCTAGACATTAGCAGCGGGCGCTGCGTGGTGCAGAATTTGGTTCATGCGTGCGTAAATAAGGAGCGAGAAAGTGTTTCGATGAGGCGGAAGAGATAGACGTTGAAACTGAAAGACACCGGAGTGCCCCGCATGACCAGGGAGGTCTCTCAGGTGTGTTGCGACACCGCGGAGTCCTGCCCTGCGCGAGAGACGCATTCAAGTGCCGTTCCAATTAAGCATCTGTCCTGCGCGCAGTCTCCTGTGAGAACCAGCGTAGCCTGTGTCGTATGATAAGAGGATCTTGATCCACGCCGGCTGTTCTCTCAGCTGGAGAGCGAACGATGGAGTAAAATTTACTAAGACCTATAACCTTTGCTGAGCCGGGTTGGGGATTGCGCAAGAAAAGAAGGTGCGGGGACGTAAGATTATGGTTAGGGCTAGGTACACACCTGGGTACTAGGGGACTGTGCACCGGGTCAGGGCGCGCAAGAGTAATGGATTTGTAAGGGGTGAAATAGCAGCACAATAGCGGCCTGTAGCTTCGCATATGAAAGGAAAATCCTGTGAGTTTGAAATAAGGCTGATGATAATCGAAATGTAAAAGTTGGATTCAGGTTCCTGCATTTCTTTAGAGGAGCTGATTGTTATGACGATTTGTTGATTCTGGTGGTGGTGACGATGATGGTGATGAACGTATTTATGGAAGGAGTTGTGATGATACCAAAGCTGATTGATATGTGACACTTTTAATGATCCCAGCATAAATGGATGCTGCTGCTTATAGATGTTACACATTGGTGTGGAGGTGGTTTTATAACAGTTGAAGAGTTGGCAACAAAATAATGGAGATGAGGATGATGACGTTGATGGTTTATAGAGCATGATGACGGTGGAGAGTTAATGATGATGGCTGGGCTGCGGGGTACATGATGAGGCTACTGATGAGAACTTTTTCAACAATGATAAATAATTTACCCAAAGATATGTTGCCCTCTCAATAATTCAAGGAGCCAAGCTGTCTAAGGAAATGTAGGCTATAAATTAATCTGCATATCTTAATCCACCCCCAGCATATAAGCAAGAGTAACTCTTTGTGTTAAGCAGCTTTTACACAGGTGTTGCTATCCAGCCACGTCTACAAGGTAGCGATTTTGTACAATTCAGACAAACAAAGCTGTTTTTCTGAATTAATAAAGGGTCAAAATAAGTCTGATGGTTCCTGGAAGGGAAATATATCCACATTCTGAGGTCAGCAACAGTTTTTTTTACCTTAAAAAACGATAATACATTCTTTTGCTTTATATCTTGGCTCTCAACTAATCCAAAAGCAGCAACAGTATGATTTTGGCTGCCTGTGTGAGCATTGACTGTGAATAACTGCAAGTGCAGAGAAACCTGGTGCTTGGAAGGAAAAACACATGCATTTATTCATTATTTTTGTAGCGCCTAATCCTAGAAATGTCAATATTGACAATGATTTGGTCAAGTTCCCACATTTATATTTTGTTTCTAGGTCTGTGTGTTTATTGTGTATGCACATAATGGAGGGTGCCTACTAGCTAAGGGTGTTTGCATGCCAGAAATATCCAGGACTTTCCCTGTCTGTCTCTGTCGTCTTTTCCTGTGACGGTATCCTCAGCTAATCCATTAATGACTTAAACAACACACTCACTTCCCCACAGCAGAGGGTGGTAACCCACATCTTGGCCTCTATTCTTGTCCATGTTAATCTGATTATGTGTTTCGCTGGCACCGGTCTCTGGTTTCTTGTGTTGTTAGTGGTTACTGAGCATAGGGAACCTGTTACTTTAAGCATAATGCAGCTGTCCAGTAGCTGGGAGGGACAGGAAACACCCTGTGGTCATAATCCTTTTTTCTCCTGTGTGTGGGTGTTTGTTACACACGGTTAGTAGTGCCAGCTTTCAAAACCTTGTTTTGAGTTGTGTACCAGAAGAAGATTATATTGACAATACTGTGAAATATAAAAAAGAAGACCTATTCATGTTGGCAGGAGCATAAAGGAGCAGGAACTTCTATTAAGCTAGAAGATACATTTTCATGTTCTTTTAATTGATGAATTGTTGAATTGATTTATTGTCTGAGTGGTAGGCTACATGTAGCCAAATTTCTGTTTGGCCTAATGTTGCGATCACTAATCAGTTGTTTGTTATAACTTCAAGGGCTAAAATATTTCCTGATGGCACTGACTGATTATTTATTATATTTGTCCATACTGGTCAAAGCCTTTATAGATCATCAAGTTTGAATATGTAAAAGTGTAATACAGCAACTGGTGTGATATAATTAACAATGAACTGATGCAAGTAAAGACATTAAAGCCAAACTCAAAAAGCAACATACTTTAACATAATAATCTTAGGGGGAAAAAAGTTAAATAAAATAATTAAGACGACAAGTTAGAAAATAATGTGTTTAATGTGGGTGTGAAAAAAAACCCCATATATATATAACATAATGGATAAGCGATATGCACTCAACTCTCTCGTGTCAAAGTCATCTTCAGTGATGACTCTAACCCTATGCTTTCATGTCTTTTTAAAATTATTATGCTTGCCTCCAAAGCATAATGATGATAACTTAAACCCCACAGGGTTAATATATCATGCCAAAGTAGTTGCGTTCCATTTTATGATAACTGTACCAGTATTCTAGTTTAGCTGCCCTGATGTGATTATTAAAAGCAAACAGTAGTTGGACGTAATATTAACACGGGATCTAAAACAGATTGTATCACATAGAATACACGGCATAGTTGCATGAATCTAATTAAAATGATTGCGCACATTATTATTAAATAGTGATTTGACATAAACATTAACAGTCCTGTGGGTTATTGTGCTCATCAATGGGAACTAAAACAACACTGAGATAATAGCTCAACTAACTCGTGATCTCTCACAGTTCATAGCTTATCATCTGTAAAATGACAAATGTGATCTTTACATTGACTTTGAGTAACATTTGGGTGAAGACTAATTAGGTGATAATTATTTGTAGGTTTATGACCAATGCTCTAGGAGGAGTAGCGATTCTTGTGAATTGTGGATGAGCAGATGGCATGAAGTCGTGAAACTGGATAAGCTAAAAGAAAAAGAAAATTAAATGTATTGCTAAAAAAGCAGCTTTGTTGTGTAGTGGTTAACAAATTCCATGAGAAACACAAACCCAGCCTCAGGACGTCACAACCAAATTTAGTCCTGTGACCTGAGCATATCACCTTATGTGTGGGAAGTTCTCTTTGAGAGAGATTCTGACTTGAAGGGCTATGCTAGTAGCATATTGTACTGATGGTATGGCTTCTTTCAGTTTAACTATTAATGCTGCTCTCCAACTGTCTTTTGCATGGAAGAAACTGCAAATTTGTCATGAAAGCCTTTACCAGGGTGTGCAAGTAGGCCTTGCAGTTTGTATTTAGTTGATTCATTAGTGCAGTGACATCAAAAGTAAATGCAGGACCCATCTTCCTCTGCATCTGAGATGTTACCATCTGGAGTCTATTTGTGATTCAGTGCCCTTGCATTGATGAAGTGAATTATTTTAGTTACAACATCAACAATGTGGTTTATTTTTTAGCACTGACTAATACAACAACTCCTGGTGTGTAATATAATGCAAAAATACCATTAAGGCAAACAAAAGGATTGATAAATTACCACCGTGCTACTCTCTAACTGGTTGATTTGAAATTGTGTTGCCACTGTAGATGCTCTAGCTAAAAGGTAATTTCATGGTGGTTGGTGAGCTTAAAGGGTATGCAATGCAAAATATGTGATTAACTAAAATGTGGGCGGATCATAAAATATAACATGAAACAACAAAAAACTATAGTACAATATCACATTTAAATGTATTAGAATTTATTGAATTGTAATCGTCTTTTCAATTATTAAGTTATTGTTGATTTTAGTATGGAATCTTTGCATACTATATAATTGCATCGCAATTATTTTTAATATTTATTTAAAATTGAAATATTGTATTGGATTAATTATATTGTAAAATGCCACATCTTCCCAAGAGGGATCATTAAACTTTCAGCTCTCATCCCCAGGCTGTCTAAGCTATTCGCCCTCATTGTTTTAATTGTGTTTATCTTGTGTATGGACAGCGGCTTTATCCGAAATCTTAAAAGTTCACTCCATCTCCATCATTTGTTTTGGCTGCTGTTTGAATCTAGATAATTTCATGAGGCATTTTAATCTCTCTGCAACTGAACAGTGAGTCGCCCCTCGAGGTTTAAAGCACGGCCTCCTGCCTACAGGTTGATTAATTAAGTACACTAACACAACAGAATGAGAGGACAGTGATATATCGAGTGGTTCATCTCTTCTCTCGCTGCGACACGAAGCCATTGGCCTATCCTTTTATTTGACACAGTGTTTGACATTCATGGAAAGTGGCCAGTACCCATGGGTGGCGCCCAGTGCCACATCACATAATGGCACCTCAGTGTTTGCTCGACCGGAGGAAAGCGCACTGTGAGTTAAGACCAAGGAGTGAACTTTATAATATCAAACCCAAAGCTTAACAGTCAGTATGGGCATTTGGCAATTTGAGCTGTGAAATTAGACATTACAGCACGATCTAAATCATGACGCAATGAGAGAGAGAGTGAAAACGCGTTCAACATATTGTGACTAAAGCACAGATGAAATTAAAAATAAAGCGTTGCATCATGGCAAAGTGTCAAAGAAAGCTAAATCCTGTTTTAAATATCAGTAATCATTGACACAGTCAACTAATTGCAATACAGGTTCCAGATATAGTCTGATTTAAACGCCTCTGAGTTTAAAAATCCTATAAAAAGGACGGTTGCAGATTTAATAACATCCTGATATCCCTCACAGGTTCAGCTAGGTTGCCAGGGCCCTCACATCACTCATTCCACTCACTTTCAAATTGCTCTCAAAGTCTCAGTTTATGGCCAAATGGTGCGATTTCCAAGCTGGACAGCAGTTTGAGGTGTCTCAACAGTGATCTCACTTGCATGGCAAACTGATTTAGCCCTTACTCCTGTATACTTCAATTAATCCTTCAGAGGGAAACTACAAATTATGAACTAGTAGCCTGAAGCATTGAGTGCATGCAGCAGTTTGCCTGGTCCACATTTTCACTTGGCTGGCAAACGCATGTCAGGATTCCAAATATCCAGATGTCAGGATGTTATAGTTCTGCTCAACATTAATCAACAATTAGTAAAATCACCTATTTGTATATTCAGTGCTGGAACTCTTTGTATTTATCCAAATTGATATGGAAACTCATACTAAAAAGCCACGAGGAATGATTATTGGAACTATGACAGTCATAAAACATCAGTTTAGACAAAAGTAGGTATGTCAGGCTAGAAAAAGGAGTGTTGCTTTAAAATCTAATATCTTTATAAGACATAATTGTTTTCTGCATTTTTGAGTTAGTTTATTTATGTCTTGCTCCTTTTTGCTTATCTCCACAAGTAAGTGGCAAAAAAGTGCTCATTAACCAACTGTAAAACAATCTATTATGCAATACTCTCTATGTACTGCTGTTAAGTAAAAGGGTGGAGCAAGGGTGTATGGGTTTAAAGAGGCAGTTTTAAAAATGAGGTAACACAGTGGTGACTCAGCCTATGGCCAATTGATGAAAGCACTCTGATATTTATATAGCTGCAATGTGTCCAACTGACCATTATTTGATTTTTTTCTACAAATTATATTACAGGATAACACAAACCAAACACTTGTTGCTGTTGCAGCGTCATATTAAAAGCATTTAAGCTGGTGAGCCATTAGTTGGCTTTTATTTTGGAACTGTCACGCAAAAAATTCAGTGTCAGTGAGTTGAGTGCTTACCATCATTGGCTAGTCATAAAAAAACAGACTTTTTGGCATTGTCTGGCAAATTAGCTGGAAATACTAAAGGTAGTAATGAAACCAGAAGAAGCAGCCACTGTGAGCTGCAGGCAGCACGCTCAACTCAACGTCTCCTTGTGCAAGCCACAAGGAAATGGATAAATCTGCATGAATTGTTTTTTGAAAGCATGGAAATAACTTGTTTTGCTTTCCCCGGTATTCAGTGATTTACTAGGATTCAATTCTTCAACACAGCTTCAACTGGTGGTGGTCAGAGGGCCCGGTGGCGCCTGTGTCCGGCAGCCTCGCCTCTGTCAGTGCGCCCCAGGGCAGCTGTGGCTACAATGTAGCTTGCCATCGCCAGTGTGTGAATGTGTGTGTGAATGGGTGAATGACTGAATGTAGTGTGAAGCGCTTTGGGGTCCTTAGGGACTAGAAAAGCGCTATACAAATGCAGGCCAGGCCATTACCATTTCAAGAGGTCGTTACTAAATACACATCCATCCATGCTCTTACAGCTTATCCAAATTCAAGGTCGCGTACTAAATAGACATATCCAGGTAAACAAGCCCTCAGTTATACAGGCTTGATAAGAATTTAGCAATTCGTATTCCATTATCGATATCACTTGTCAATTTGATTCCTTATCAGTTCTCTTATCAATTCTTATTGGCTCTGCTTTGACAGTTCCCACGATCCCTAAGCAGCATATCAGAGAATTCACATTGGTGCAAATTAATTGGATGGTGTGGGTCAAATGTTTGTGCATGCTGGAAATATTTCCCATCTTTGTTGTGAGCAGTTTTGGGGTTGTTACTCAAAAAAAGTAATGTATTACACAGAACAGAAGTAATACAGTACATTACTGGTTAACGTTCCTTAATTTGTTATACTGCTTGTTACATTACTTTCATGTTCCTCTGTGAAATGATCTGAAACATGCTGTCTCTTAATTACCATTTAACTATATAAACCTACAGGCTACAGCCCCTCACACCAACACAAATCCCTATCTTAAGGACCGGGACGTTACAGACATACATATGATCTTTCTATTAGTATTACACGAAGCCGAAAGCACAAAGCGAAATTGAAAACCAGCACAAAGAGATTTTAAAGCAAATGCCACCACATTGATTATACTTTAGAAAGATGAGTGAATGGCAACAGAGACTGAAAGCACGACTGTTCATCTGTTTGTTATCTGATGAAATTCAAGCTATGGCTGCTGTGCTGGGGTTGGCATTCATTCACTTTCACTCTGGGTTCTTGGCTAGCTTAGTGTTAGCATGCTGTCTGGCTAGTTTAGCGTTAGCATGTTGTCTGTCCTGGATGTAGTTTCCACATTATCATCACGCTCTGTCTTTTGGTGCAATACAAATAAAAGCAGTATCCATTCCGGCATTTTCCTCTGACGACACACGAATTGAAATCAGCTGATTGGGTCGCAAAAGGAAGAACTGATAAGCGGGATCGATAGATGGGCAGACTAACAATTCCAAGGAAATGGCCCAGTGATTCCCATCATTACCTCTGTTCACTAGGGAAAATGTATAATGAAGTTAGTGAATGGTTGCTCTGTTACTAGGTGAAATTGGTCACATGTCTATGTGATTCCTTTGGTCACTAGCAGACTGCAGCACTCACCTGTAGTTAGCATGGATGATACCCACTTGTTTGCAAACACTCCCTAACTACTCCTTAAGGGTAATGTAACTTGAGAAAGGTGTGATGCAAACTTTGAAACGGAGAACGTTCGCCTTCAAAGTAAGAGTTGTGCCTTACTGCTCCAAACCGACACGTTTAAAGCGCAAGTTTTGCTCTGGAGGTGACTGAAGCCCAACTGATGTAAGGGAGGAAGACCGAAGGCACCCCAACAAATTAATGCCTCCGAGTGTGGCTGGATTGTTCAGCTTGGCCTCTGTGGTCATAAGTAGGAATAACAGGATGATGGTAAATGTAACTCGAGTGTGTTTCATTGCTCATCAGTTTGGCAGATACTTCTTCATTCAACTTGGTAACTGAAGCTGCTGGTAGAATATTCCTGTGCCAAATTAACCATGGAGGGAGGTGCACTTGCCAGGACTCCTTGTCTCATTGATCTTGGTGGATTAGTTAAAATCCCACATGAGTTCTGCTGCTCTCAGTCATCTCTATGTCCTTAAGTCCTTGGGTCTGTTTCTAATAAAATAACCATCATCATCATCTGGCAAACAATGACAGGCTTTTCCACAAAATCTAAAAATGTGCACGTATGTAACAAAAGTTGTTGCAGAAAAACCAAAAAAACTCTTTTGCAGACAGACACATTCGATAGTGCTCTGATTACAATTATCATCCCACCAGATTATGTTTAAAGATGAGCCGAGCATTGATATGCAGAGAGGCTCCCCCTGCTGCTGCTAAGAATAGAAAACACCGAGGTGGAGGAGAGCCGTTTGTTTTGTGAGTAACCTCAGCATATGATACGCACACTTGGACTCACCACAGTGTGTGAGAGGTAGTGACTGTGTCTTTGAATGTGTCTTTCTCTATGTCTGTGGCTGTCTGTGTCTTGCTCTGCGTGTGCTTGATCCTCATGCGGTGATTCACAGGGCAGACCGTCCCGGATATTTTGCCTATGGTTGTCTGCAGTGCTGTTGTTGCTTTAAATTACATTTTAGGGATGGCTTGGTGCTTGGCAGAATAAAACGGTGCTAAGTGAAGAAAACTGACTAAAGCAGTTACGATTTCTGGAAGATAGAAGAAGGGACAGAGGAGAGGGTGAAAAACAGACGCAACCCTGCTTGTGTCCTTTCCTCGCTACTCTCTGAGGCCAGAATCAGTGCAAGCTGTTCTTTTAATATCATGAATGGGAGGAAAGATGTGAAATGGACAATTGCAGACTTATCCAGCCAACTGTGAAAATGGGCACAGATGAAGAATACAATGACCTTTTAAATCGCTTAAGCCCTAGGCCAGTTTGAGGAATTTGTGTATGGAAAAACAAACTCAATCAACTTCAGTCGCTGGCAGCTCCACAAGTGAAAATGAACAACCTTGGGCTCTGCTTATAAAGAATGCTTTGAAGAATTTTTGAACTACAGTAAATTTCACTCACCAGCCCTGGGTGACACTTGAAAAAACTCAAGCAGTATTTACTTCCACCATCTAAATCTGATCAGAAATTAAACACCCGCTTTATAACAAAGAGTCAGCGACACTGATGATGGTGAACCTGATCTAAAAAGTCTGACCTACAACCCTGCCAAACCTGGCAGTCGGTGGGACTATGTAGCCTCTCCATTTTAGCCATTTGAGAGCTTTAGAGAGCCAAATGTACCCGGCTTGGTGTTTGGAAATGGTGGCTGCAGGTTATGGAAATGGTTACAGTTTTTCTGAATGGACAGGTTTGCACTGGATGGTTGAAGAAAGAAGTGTACGCTCTTTTAAAAGAGGAATCGATAAAATCCTGAAGTGGGTGAACGTCTATATGTTTACCACTGATAAACCTCCCTTTTTTCAACACAGGTTTATTTTCTGTTGGTTTCCTGCCCTCTGTGTTTTTTCTTGCATTTCCTGTCTACCCTTATGTTGCCTTTCCACTTTAATTTTCTATGTGTGTCCTGTCTTAATGTCTTTCTTATCTGCTTTGTCATTCTTGTATGTGAAATTACTGTCTTAGATGGCCCCAAAAGAGAATTTTCTCCAGGAGATTGGGTTTGTGTCGTATGTGAAACCAAAAGGTCATTCATCCATTTTCTTCTGCTTATCCAATTGCAGGGGGGGGGGGGGGGGCATGAAACAGGGTACACTCTGGACACACACACACCTATGGTCAACTTAGAATCATCACTTAACCGAACCGAAAGCATGTTTTTGGACACACAGGGACAGGGGGAACATCCACAGTCCACACGGAAAGGCCCCAACCTGAATTTGAATCCAGAACCTTCTTGCCTCGAGGTGCCAGTGCGAACCACTGCACCACCATGCCACAAAACAGAAAGGCAATGTTGGTTCATTTTTTTCATACTAGGTTGACTCAGGGGGCCTTTCTATTGTGACTTTGCACGTTCTTCCTACGTGTGTTTGGTTGAGTTTCAGATTCAAATTAGCCACAGGTCTGAATGACTGTGATTCCCAAGGTTCCCAGACTGCAGCAGCTCTAGACCCCCAAGCACGCTGAATTGGATAGGTGGTCAATAAAACAGATGTAAATGATGCAAATTTTTTCTTCTTCTTCTTTTTTCGAATTTCTCAGTTTTCGCTCATGGTTAGACGAGATCTCGACAACAGAACTAGTCTGCTAGCTGTGGGATAAGATTATACTTTGGGTTAAAATAGATCGCATTTTATGCATTTTCACAACAATAGCAGTGGTCACATGTTAGCTTTTCAGAACATTCTGAAGGCGAACTTGTCCTTTGTCCTGTTTTTCACCAAGCTATCACGTTACATCAAATAAACTGGTCGGTTGCAATCATGGTGCTGGTGCAACATTAACACCAACGCAGCAATATCAAATTGCCCCTCCGCCCCCCTCCCCACGCCTTCTGTTCTGTCTTTGTCTGTCCTTTTAACCTTTTCTGTGTGGCTTCACATCAACACTGTCAGAGCAGTTTATAAAACAAATAGACCTGATATCCTGAAGTCCTGGTAATTCCAGGAATTCTCCATTTTCTCGAGAAAAGACACCCCTATATTTCTTCGCTGTGTAAAACAAAGCAGATCTTAATCTGTTTTGTGTTATATAGCAGACAAAGCCCGCACTCCTTGCAATGCGTTTCTTGTGAGGCGTACAGGAATACCAAAATGTGGCTTCAGATAATCCATGTAGTGTAATGTATGCAGTATCATAATGCCGTTTACAAGTACAGTGTTATGCAACTCACAATCAGCATAATCTTCCTTCGCTTTTCTATGGATGGGAAGTCACGGATGTGGTTTGTTCACGCTCCCAAACACACACAGACACACACACACACACACTCTTCTCTCCCCAAGCGCAAGTCATATTGCAGATGTTCATATCCAGTATCTGCCAGCCTCTGTTTGTTTGTTTTTGCCTCTGTGCGTGTGTGTGTGTGTGTGTGTGTGTGTGATGTTGAGAGGTACTGGCAGCACAGTGCTCAGACTTCCATCCCTTGCTAATGTCACACACAGAGAGGATAGCAAAAAGCCCGAGGGAGCTCGCATGCTAACCCCCACCTCCCCTCTCCCCATCTCATCCTCAACACGTGCACGCACACACACACATATCATGCATAAATAAGTTAGTATGAATGCTGAGCGTGAACATTTAAACTTCCGCGCTTCCATGCGCACTTTTTCCTTTGCTCATGGATTTAGTTTTTGCTGCAGCGACTTACTCTCACGCACGTCTATACAGAGCCTTTACTTCTGTGTCTCTTTTTTAACCTCTGCTGCCGGGCCTTGATGACACACACACATGCGCTCACGTGGAGTTTACAAATAAAAATCATCACACCTATACATAGCAACACTCTGTATCTCTCTAAAGTACAAGCGGACTTAAACGCGAGGTCCTGGGGGAACCTCGGTCTTTGAGTGTCTGCGCTGCGCTCGCCCTGCGTGCCTTTACACCTCCACTCAAAGCTTCTCTCCATTTTTATGTCACAGCCTTTTGCAGTAGCGGAGGCATTTAGTCTGTGTGACTTCCAAGTGGTACTACAAACAGTAAAAGAAATAAAGGCTTGGAGCAGTCGTGCATTTAGTCAAATTTTGCATATTTGTATCATATGGAATTCTTTGTTCTAATCTGTATTTGTTTAGACTCAGGGATAATGTAACACTTGCTTTGATGCTGATGTTAATGCCTCTAGGCCTCTGTTTTACACCATTTGCGGTCCAGCCTATAATCAGTATTGATAAGGACATTGGTATTAAATTAATTTCTAAATTCATGTCTATCTATGTGGCAAAATGTGAAATGTGACCAAAAAGTTCTGGGAGCCGGTCGATTAAAGTCTGAAAATCTCACCCAGTTAAAATTTGGCCCTTTTCACATTCAAGGTCATCTTTTCAGGCATGTCCACACAACTTCCAGTGCGGCTGCTATTTTTAGATCCCATTCTGGCCACTTACACCAAGCGATGCACGATTTCATCACTGACCTCAAAGTTGCATGGAGAGCAAACATCAACTTCTCTTTCAAACTGACTCAGGTCTCATGTGGAGGATCGTCTCTGATGTTCAGAGCTTCAGCCAATTCAGTTGAAGAGGGAGCGAGCCAGGTGAGTCGTTCTGCTTAAACATCAATTGTCCATTCGTCCGCCAGGTGAACCTGTCAGTGCAGTATTCTGGTGTAATGCAACTTGGAGTTGATGATATGAACTGCGGTGCATGGCAGCGTGCCATTTCAGAGCACGGTGAATACAGTTTTTTGGCCACACGAAAAATGTTCTCTCACAGGCTGGCGCACTAACTGGAAATGAAAATCAAGTTGAAGGATCACCGTCTTGACACACTGGAGGAGATTGAAATTTAAGTACATACAGTGCATGCAGTGCTCCAAAAATGGCACGAGTGCTGGGAATACTTCATCTTTGCCAAAGGAGATTTTTTTCAAATATTTTGAATTCTATTTATCCGAAATTATTTGATTATTAATACAGTTGAATGGATTTGTAAGTAGAACCTTACTGTTTTTGTTGGTCTCGATGACGCTAGCTTTTCTCCCAGCGATACAGTGTTTATGCAAGAAAAACTGTTAGACCTGGAGCATGCAACATGTGGGGGGGAACTGTGTCTGTGTATTACAAGTCAATGTTGCATTTGATTCATGTAGTGTTATTCACCCTCTATAACAGTAATTGCTTATTGCTAGCACAGACAGAACTGAGGGGGCTGCACATACGCCACAGAGCAGAGGGAGACGGAAAAACACTGGGGAGGTTATTTCACATTAACTGTACATGTGCGAGAACGCTGACTTAGACGTAACCTCTATTACATCCTTGGCTTAGTGAAGATGAGTGAATGAATACGACTGATTTTACCCAGTGACCTCCAGCAACCGCTCACCAACCAGTCTGGGAATGCACATTTTTTCCCTTACGACCGGTGACTGCCCGATGGTTGCTGTCCAGATCATTCTCGTTCCCAGTGCGTAACATAACGACAATTTGTCACATCCCGAGGTGTCTCATAGTAACACGAAAGGTACCCTTCGGCGTCCTTATGATCCACTCTGGATTCTCAATTGAATCCAACAGAATGCCGCTTGTGCCTGCAACACACGCTCCACCCTTCCATTCCAGCACCAACCATAACCATAACCCTATCAGATAGTGTTTTCCGAACACCCAACATACAGGCGATTTGTCACATAGTGTCGGTATGTGACGAGTTGAGATGAGAACGTGACATCCAAAAAGACCAGTGTCACATGGTTAGTGCTCACACGACTGCAGTTTATCAGTATTATGTGTACTGTTTATAGACAGTATAGTAGATCTAAAGGTGCTGTACATTGATTCCATAGCAGCATAAATCTAACTGGTTCCACAAAGTGCTTTACACTGTGTCTTGGGAGAGGACATAAGCCAAAATAGCTAGGAACGACTGGTTCAGTCTGAAGCATCTTATTTAAAAAATAATAATAAAATCTCTTTTTGAAGATTAACTATTAATTACAGAATGTTGCTAAAGATTTGCTATAAGTGCAGACTAGCATATAATTGAAATATAATTAGTCTAATTTCTTTAATTTACTGAACTAATTAAATCCTCAGATGCTTTCCCAAAACCTCTCATCTCGTTTCTTTTACTTTCTGTTCCACCAAGATTTTATTTTCATCATAGCTCCACTGCTTCTTCACTGTTTTCCTCTAACTAAGAGTCTGCAAGTTCTTTGGCTAAACACCTAACTATGTTTAGAGTTGAGGCCTGATCTCTCTGTCCTCCGTTTCTTTAATTTCAAAAGTAAATACCCCCGCAGTGATAAGAAATGACTGCTTCTTTGAACGGATGCAAAAAGAGGTGTGCCGCGGCGTGTGTGTTTGTCCGAGTGTGCGAGCGATGCCAAGAAGAAGTACAGTTTGATGGCCGAGCAGATGGATAGCACGACTGTGTTTCATTTGTTTGTGTTCGGCAAATGGCAGTGACAGAGCTGTGGTGAAACTAATAAAGTTAAATGGAACCACGTCTTTCATTAGCTCAGTGCTTTCCTGTATGATAAAACCCCCGCGCTGCCCTTTCCTCGCTTTACAGGAGCAACTCAGAGAGGCAGTGAAAACACTCCATCTCTGAAATGGATTTACAAAAGAGCCCATTATTTTCAGTGAGAAAGATGAAAGACAACAACAGCTTTATTTTCACGTTCACGCTGACACAAATGCCCTTTTGAACGTGGTAACACTGAGGACTGGGTAGCTGGGAGAGGAGGCCAAACCAAACTTCAATGAACATACAGATAAGCCCCCAAAAAAATCGATTTTCCACGTAATGCAAGCATCTGAACAAAGCATGTATATGTGCAGTGAAGGGAGTAATACACAGAGAGAAAGCCTGGATTAGAGTATTTAGGAATGCATGTCGTCAACTCGTGTTCTATTTTATTTTATTGTCCTCCTGTGTACCTCTACTTTTCGAATGATGGTCATCCCTTCCTAAATCCAATCAGGAAATCACCGGCCATGACAATCCTGACTGCACATACACACTCCCACACACACATGAACATGAAAACATACAAGCCACCAGGTCCAGTGAAGCAGACACTTGCAAGATTTCACGACTGCTAATGCATGCACTTGTGAACACATCGTCACACGTACACATTGCATTCTGTACCAGCCTGCAGTCATGCAAGTGTCTGGACAGCTTGTGTGTGTGTGTTTGTGTACGTATGCATGTGTGTGCGGACTCTTATCAGATTATATAAGCCAGGTTTGGGGTTTATGCTGCAGCGCCAGATTACGCACAAATGGATTGAAGAAATGGGTGGGCAAGAGGAGGATAGGGGAAAAAGACTGGAACAAAAATGGATAAGTAGAATGGGAATTTTAAAGCAGGATGAGGTGTTACAGGGCAGGATCTCCACTGATTGAATGGTACGTTGAGCTGAGCATTAAGAGACATTAATAAGGACATATGGCAGTGATTGTGGAAAGAGAGTCAGAGGAGATAAAATTGGTAAACAACAAAGGTGGGAAATGACAGAGATAGGATGAGCGAGAGCACCAGTCTGAGATGAGCAATGCTACTGGAAAACGGGGGAGAGAGGAGACAGCTGTGAGACAAAAAAGGGGGAGGGATAATGAGGGAGACAGACAGGAGGGAATCTAACAAGTGAAATGACGAGACAGGCGATAATCAGCAAGAAGATGTGGCAATAAGAGGAAGTGTCGATGAGAAAAGCTGAGAAAGGAAATAAAGTAGCAGACAAACAAGAATAATGAGGGAGAGAGGGAAACGGTAGCCATCCTTCTATCACAGTAAATCCTATAGCAACACTGGAAGACGAATTTTCCTTCTGTATAGGGTTTACATCATACAACAGCTGTCTACACAACTATTCGGTGTGAAGGTTATCTGTGATTATGGAATCAGTACTATCTACGGGTAGATCGCTCTCCCACCAAAACAGGATTTTAACGCTGCGCCACTGAATATTTATATATTAACAATAGGTCGAATTACTGCGCGTGTGTCTGTGTTTCCAGTGCCAAAAAATGAAGATACAGCAAAAACAGCCGAATCGGGATTTTGCCTTTGATCTCTGTCCGTTTTTTTTGAATACAAAACACTCAGTTTAATAGGTACACCCAGCTAAGACTGTTGCACACTTCAGCCTTTCGTGAAAGTCACAGTGCTGAGGCGTAGCTGAAACTCAAAGAAGTGCTGATTCTACCACTTTAGACAGTTTACAGCCATTTGCAATCTGAGAGGAGGGAGAAAATGAGCTATCAATATGGAGTGGAAAACTGTTAGATTTAGACTGGGTGGATTTGGTCCCAGTGGGGAGAACCTCGGGTTTATCACTGTTCAATTTGAAAAAGTTGCAAGAGTACCAGGATTTGATTTCCTGGAGGGAAACAGGGCGGTGGGTGGGAGGGTGGTAATGGGTTTAATAGATAGGTGCAGCTGTGTGTAGGCAGGGATAGCTCAGTAGGTAGCATAGTCACCCCATGATCGGAAGGTCAGGGGTCGAATCCACTGAACAGCTACCCTAAAGGTACCTCTGAGCAAGCTACCGTCCCTCCCCGGGTGCCTGATTAGTGGCTGCCCACAACTTCACTGAGAGTAATCAATAAAATATACATTATTATTATTACCAGCATAACAATGGAAACTGATATTAATCTTACAGAAGATATGACCAAGTGGAAGTAGACAGATGTTAAATAGAAGATGCCCCAGGACAGATCCCTGGGGGACACCAGTAGTTCCTGGGATTTGAAATTTAGGAATTTAATGAACGAATGTGGTTGAAAAGACTGAGGTTTAGAGGTTAGTGTTAGTCTGTCAAGAAGAATTTTATTGGATTTGGAGGCAGATGAGAATGGTTAATAGACAGGAGTCAGTTGTCACGAGGAGGTGATGGCAATATGCGTCTGTGCTTGACCATCTGGATGTAGGTGATGGCAAGCAGGTCTATGTCCCAACTTGACCCAATGTTTTCTGTTGGATACATTTTTTATTCTTCATTTTATGCTTTATTCCAACGGCTGAGCCCATCCAGTTGTATTTCCCTCAGATCCATCTTACAAATGCAGCTATTAACCTTCAGCCCCAGAGCCACGTTCATTAAGTTCATTTTCTAACGCAGTCCTGATCTAGAAGTAGAATGAAACATTCATACACACTTAACCATTCATCTGTCTTCTGATGGTTCAGGAAACCTCTCTGGCCTTTTCAGCCTACAGGCTCCAATGACACTTTTCTCATTTCCTCCTCTGGATCATTCTGCCATTATTCTTCTGCCTTATACTCTTTCTTTCCTTTCGTTTCTCATTCTTACTTCCCTCTTCACTGCGTTGGTTGTCCACTCTGCCATTATCAGCATGAAAATCTGTCGCTGGTCTGCTTGGATCTTAGTCGCAGCTTCAAACATGCTTTTAGATAGATCAAAGTAGATATTAGGCACAAATGCGATCGCATACGTATGCAGACACACGATAGCGTCACATGCGTGAATCTCACACCCTGACAATGAGCCTGTTGCTAATTGCTGGCTTCAAAGACCGAATACATGCTGTACAGCCTGTTACCTCTGAATATTTACACACATACAAATCCGACCCCACATCCTAAAACCGCACAAACAAGTATACCCAGCTAACATGGATTTACCAGATAAATGCATAGACGTAGGAGCATTAGATTGTACCCATGTATGTATGTTTCTTTGTGAGAAAACACAAAAGTGTGCACAGCTAAGAGTGTGATTATCTGGGTAATGAATGCTCAGGTCTGCTGGTTGAGTAGGCTGTCGGATGAGGGTCAAACGCTTCAAAAGCTCTTTCATGCCTGCCTCAGATAGGTCGCATCGACCCCTGGATCTGTGAATCGATCAACCAGCCTTAATGTGACTCATTCGGGGAAACAAGAGTCCCCTAATCAAACTTTAAAATGCTCATGCACTAACGCTTTCACTTTCACTTTAGAATAGAGGATATGAGATTTGGTGATGGAATCGCTTTAGCATAAGAAATAGGCGTGGAATAGCAAATCATCAATACCACAGTTCTTCTCCCTGTTTTCTTGTTGATCATCATTCTTTATGTAATTACGTATGAAAAATAATGCAAATGATACAAATTTATTGCCTGCAACATTTTGCTGTTTCTGTGTTTGCTGTTTATGGATGTTTTAGCACTTAGCGGACCTGCGGAGATGGCTGTAAGCACACACATATTCTCACCTTCTAAATGTGATTAGGCAAATGTGTCTACACACAGTTGCTGATTTACATACTCGGCAGACTGTTTGAAAACAGCTGCAGTTGTAAATACATTTGATGTAAGCCTAGAGCAGGAGTGTCGAACTCCAGGCCTCGAGGGCCGGTGTCCTGCAGGTTTTAGATGTCACCCTGTTTCAACACACCTGAATCAAATGATTAGTTCATTACCAGGCCTCTAGAGAACTCCAAGACATGCTGAGGAGGTAATTTAGCCATTTAAATAAGCTGTGTTGGATCAAGGACACATCTGTGGCCTAGGGGCATAAGACGAAATAAAGCAAAGTCTCTGGAGGGAACTTCAGAGTCCTTGGTTATTACTTGGATTTATCTGTCACCTGAACATTGCAAATACATTATTTAAATTTACTTTTAGCTCATTTTTGGTCTCCACCAATTCCTGAGAAAATGACTGCACTCTTTGACTCCTTTGTTCTCTAGCAAGTTGCAGTGTATTCATGGTGATGCTGGGCAGGTAGTGTAGATTGCATGTAGGAGGTGGGAACTCGGAAATTTTTGTGACTGACCTTGCTACATATGTATTTCTTGGAGTCTCTTTCTTAAGTTTTAAAATATAGGTAGGAGAATTTTTAAATCAAGCGTGCAAACACCCGATTTACGGTGAAGAAAAGAGCATCTTATGATTTGCGCTTGATGTTGAAATGAACTGACTGCGCCTGTGTTTAGAAAAGAGTGCAACTTTTGTTTGTTTTCTCCCAATTAGTAAATGTGACACTTGGTCGAAACCCTGACATCTAAATTGGTCAACACAGCGGCACAAACTGAATGCAGTTTGCAGAGGTTTAGTCGGATGGCCTCTTACAAAGTGAGAAAAATAGATCAGATTATTGCAGGAATTAGATGCTTCATTGTTTTTTATTAAACAACAACTAATTTAGTTAGTACACAGCTGTGAGCAGATGGCCTCAGATCTTTTACATGTACATAGATTTTTATTATCAGAGCTATTTAAAAAAATATCATTAGAAATCTATCCATACTATTTATGTTATGCACATCTGGACTTCTGTTTCATTTATTTGCACGAGGAACATAATGCATAGGATTGTTATAAATATTCCTCTCTGACACCAATGTCTGAACTATAGATTCAGTGATGGGATTGGCTAAATGTGCAGTTAGCTCAGTAGGAAGGAAGCTTGAGATTCTGCATTTTAATCACCATTGAACAGTATTTCTTTCCACATTCTTTTAATTGACAATGTTTCCTTTATCTAATTTTATTATAACTGATTAAGAGGTAGTTGAAAAATAATTCTGCAGTCACAAACTTTATCTTGGTTGGACGTCATACCAGAACATCTGGGTGTGTTGAAGACGCACCTCGAACCGATGTCAGTTCAGCTTTTATTTTGAAAAACTTTTTCAGACATGACTACACATAAAGAAAAGACCATCAGCCAGATGTTTGATGGGGACGCTATGACAGAATAGCCTGTAGAGAACTACAGCAAAGTCAGCCGATAAACTAGTCGCAAGACACATTTCACATTCTGCGCAGTGATTTGCTTACATCAGCTACAAATAGTGCAGTAGTTTGAGGTTTCACTTGTACAACTTCCAACCTTCCCAAGCCATTACTTACAGCTTACTGTAAACGTGGTGTGAAAATCAAGCTGTATAGATTTGAAACTTGTTTTGCATATTCCAAAAGCATATTCAAATATACAGATGTGGTATGGCTAAACCTTAGACTGCCATTTAGACAAAACAGCTTTTAATCATTTTGTACTATAGTGAATGGAATAACCTACAGAGTTGGACGTTACTGCACTTCTCACAGGTCTAAAACATCTCTCAGAGCTTAAATGCTGGATTGAACTTGAACGTAATGCCAAGGATTCTTTTTAAAACAGCCATGGTTCACGTGTACATCACTGTAACTGTCCTCGCATCAAAAACAAGTCATTTATTATAACCCACTTACATTTGTTGTGACCTCTAGTGGTCAAAGCAGTTATGACAGGGGCAAAAGAGGAAGTCAGGTGACACAGAAAGAGCTACAAAGTCGATACAAGTAGGAGGTCAGGATAGATAAATGGACTTGCAAAACACTGGACTTTAACACAGGATATTAATCGTGGTTCTGCAGCTTTTCTTTCCTTTAAAAAAGTTGCTGACTGTGTTCCTCGTATGAGAGCTGGCGAGTACAGCTCCCAGACTTCAAGGGCACTGGATGTGTACGTCTTTGCTCAAAGAAGAAAAAAAAAAAAAATCTTAAAATCTTGAATTACTGGGAAATGTTACTCATTCATCTTTTCCTGTCAGGTTTTGCCAACCCAATCCAGGGATTTAAACCAACTCCCTCCAGTCAAAGGCTCACATATACTCCTCTAACCTCGCTGCTGCCGGGGTCCTTTGGTGACCCTCTCTGAGTCACGGTGCCTGCAGCTGTTGCTCAGAGGCCGCAGTTTAATTCGTACTTCAAAATAGACAGGAAGGCATAAAAGCAACTTTCACTCAGATTTACTCAGAAATCTTCTCTATACATGTTGTGTGTTTTTATTGACCTCCTTCACCCTTCTTGGCAAACGTTGTCCCACTTACATGGGAGAAACTGGTATCGATCCAAAGATAGAAAAGCAGCCGAGGGGGGGCTAAACTCATTTCACAGAGAATTTCTCATTTCTCTTGTCTCCGTCTTGCTTTGACTTTATCTCTCTGTCACACAAACACACACACATACGCAAACGCACACAGTCACCCACTCCTCTCGTACCCATAATGATAACGTTAAAGACTTTTGTATCTCATTAATCACCATAGAAACAGTATTGGACCTACTTTCTGCACTCCTCTCCTTTGTTTAACTCTCTGTCTCTTGCACACATGCATTCCCCTCCACTATACAGTCATCTATATTAAGTACTATATTGGATATTATTGGATGTGACAAACTGCCGATGCTTTCTCATTGTGTCTTAGATTATGTTGCTGAAGGATGCGCTGCTGCGGTGATTTTATATGCAAGTGTGTGTTTGTGAAGCGGGTGTGTGTAACCACAGAAGGGCAGAGCTACGTGGTAACAGAGTTGCACTACATCTCAGTGTGCGTGTGCCTGTGTGCTCCCGACCAATCAGAATAATGTGGATTATCGCTGGTTATGTAGATTGCGTAAATGTAGAGATTGAGTTTGTGTATGCGTGTCTCTGTGCGAGCAGGTGAGAACAGCTCAAGATGTCTTTAAGCGAGAGCAGATGGGAAGTCAAATGTTATTGGAGCGTATGCTACATAATTCATTTATGTTGTGTGTATGTGTTCCTGGATCTCACTGTGAATATACAGTTGTCACCCTGAGGGGGCAATAGAAACACAGGCTCATTATAAGGGACATGTACAATGTGCCCAATACAACATTTAGCAGTTATTTAAAGATTTGTTTCATTCTTTTCTATTCAGGTATAGAAACTGAGCCAGGTAGAGTTGGCTTTGCATTAATCAGCTGCTAGTCTGTTGTTTATTTGCTAAAAAAGACTTACACCTGTCTGTTAAAGCCGAGCAACCAGGGCTGAAAAATGAAGCCAGTGGCGAACCTGCAGTTCCTAGAACAGCCACTTGAGGGTGGCTCTAAAAGCGAGTCACTCTTTATAGACTCCTGTGTAAAAAATGGCCAACTTTACAAAAAGCTGCTGTCAGGTTAGCTTTTTTTTGTTGCACTTTTATAAAATAGCTGCTTGAATTTCACTGATACTCAGAATTAATCATAATTAAGTGTGGGGATGCTTTAAATTTATGTGGCTGCTGGCTCAGTTTATAGCTTATTGCAAGGCTTCAGTTCAATTAACGAGAGTCACTGAAATGACTCTTGTTACTGCATTTTAAATGACATCTGACAAACAGCAATAATAATTAAAAAATAAGATCACAGAGAAGATTTGTGGATTTTGTGAAGGAAGATATGATGGTGTTGCCCATAAAACTAAAATTCAGGCACCAAAATGTGAGTCCTGTTATTGAAATCAGAAATATATTGATGTTCAGACAGTTAGGTTGTCTTTGCGAGGTTTTAATTTCACTGTGCAAACGGATCAAACAACATTACAGAGCACGACAGTAATCGCGAGATTATGGTGGCCATCTTTTATTTACAGTCTGTTAAAGCTGGCTTTGAATAAGCATTGGCCTATTTGGAGTCATGAGCTTAATGTTCCACTTCTACCCAGGTTGCTTTTTATGGTCATTAAAAAAAGGCAGGAGTGTAAACATCTGCTGGACCTGAGTAGGACGCATAGTGAAGAGGATTTTTCACACTGTGAAGGCGGGTCAGTCCTCTCTTCTAAACAGTCTGATGGCGCCCCTGTTTCTAAATCATCTCAAACCTATATTGGCATTTCTGCTTGGCAAGTTTTTGCAATAAACTACGCTCTGCTGTAATGCCAGCCTGGCTGATAGCATCCTGCTGAAAAAAACTCCCAGTAAAACAGGAAAAGAAAAGAAATGATAGTAAGCATAATATGCACTATGTGTACTTCGTAGTACTTCAAATCATCGGATTAATGAGAAACTAACATGGGTTTTCTCTCTTTTTACATCTCAGTTTCTGCAGTGACGACATGCAAAACATATGAAAGAGCAGAATCGAAGATGACATGTTTAGATTTTTAATT
Source organism: Simochromis diagramma (assembly GCF_900408965.1). NCBI lineage: Eukaryota > Metazoa > Chordata > Actinopteri > Cichliformes > Cichlidae > Simochromis > Simochromis diagramma. Next base: position 4,537,950 of record NW_024387416.1, on the reverse strand, counting down.
TTTTATCTGACCAACCATCTAAAACCTACTTATATTCAATAATAATTAGAGACTCAAGTACACACAGAAATTCATATCTTATTAGTAAGCTATTATTAAGTTATCAGCTGAGTCTATGTGAAGTTTGCACTGTGTGTTGTGTTCATAGATCCAATTTAAGAATCAGAGCCAAGTTGCAATAAAGCGGGTTGGTAATTTTGCAATTTTTTTTCTGTGGCTTTATTTTAGTTGGTTCATTCTCAGAAAATTGGTTGAGATTTTTTTTTCATTCTGCAGCAGACTGAAAGACATTAAATCAAAAGTACTCCTCCAGGTGCTAGGTAGGGGGGATATTGCTCTCAGCAGGGACTGGGGATTTGAGGAGATTCGGGCAAAATCCATAACGACTCAGGAGTGCTGTTGTTATGGTGGAATATCAATTGGTGTTTTTCAACTGCTTCAAATCACAACCTGGAACGAGCTTTTGGATGTGACCTTTAGAAATGTGCCCTTGCGTACGGACACTTTGGCTCATCATTTCTGTGCCACTGTTTTTCACATGCTCGATAGTACACAATAAACACCTGTAGGTGATGCACGTCGCAATTCTTGGTCCTTTTCTTTTCCGCTTGTTGGTGTAGTGTATTTATTTCTCTGACAGACTGCACAGACGTGCTGTGTTTGAAAAGAAAGCAAAGGCTGTGAAGTGAAGCTTTTGTCTCTGGCTCTGCTGCTGACGGAGTGACAGTGCTGGCATATTTGGCGCTCAGGGCAAGAGCACGAGTACCCAGGCTCCTCAAATGACCTGTGACTGAGCGACGCATGCCATGACCGCTCCTCAAGAACTAGTTGTTTTTTTGCTAGAAAAACAACTAGTTCGAAATATCTCTCAGTAAATTGAAATGTCTCTCAAAAAACAGTTTTAAGAGCAGCCTTTTAACGCAACACTCGGCGGTGTATTTTGAGGCTAGACCCGCACCAGACAGAAGCGATTCAGCAGAAAACACACTAGTGGGGGTGATTATTAAGTGAGTGGTTGGGTGTCAGACGGCTAGGCCACCAAGTCGTGTTAAAGTAAAGACATCACAATTAGATGACTTGCAGTCAGACCTGTCATTGGCCGACTTGCCTGCTGCTGATACTGAGGCCTCCTGAGGGCACGAGAAACTGAATATTGCTGCTGCAGAAAGAAAAGTACTCTGAGAACAGTTTTACCAGCACTGCTTGCTGTTGCTAAATTGCTTTTATTGGATTTTGTCTTTACATGTAAGACTCCGGCGACTTCTCAAAGAGCAGGAATGATTGTCTAAAATTACTGTTTGGCTAAGAATCCACTAACTTAAGTTAAATAACGAAACACTTTTCTTTAGCTGTCTCTGTACCCTCTACTTACAGTCGTGAAAAAGAAAGTTTTCAGGTGACTCTGTGCAGACACGTGGAAAAACTAAGTATCACCTTACTGCTTTCATATGATTTAAGAGGGTAAATAGCAGCCAGGTGATGCTGATCAAATACACTTAACTGATCATCAGCAGGTGTGAGAACCTCTGTAAAAGCAGATGTTTTGTCAATTTGCCAGTGTGGAGCATTCAGGTGTGTGTTAACACAAAGCCACAATTTTCCCGGCAGTGGACGTCCAAGCAAATATAGCCCAAGGTCAGTCCATGCAATGTTCAGAGAAACTGCAGCTACACCTCAGACTCTGCAGACCTCGGTTAGGATGTTAAATTTGAAACTTCATGACACTGCAATTAGAAAAGGATTTGCTTGTTTGGAAACGTTGCCAGGAGGACGGCTCTTCTCTCTACAAAGAACAGCACAGTTTAGGTTTGCAATGTTTAATATGAACATACCACAAGATCTCTGGAGCAATGTCCTTTGGACAGAGGAGATCAAAGTGGAGATGTTTGACTGTAACGCACAACTACACATGTGGTGAAAACCAAACACAGCATAGCACAAAGACGTCGATTGAGTCGATCATGACCTCCACCGTACATCACAGTAAAGCCATCTGTCCAACATCTGAAGCTCAGCCAAAATTGGGTCATGCAACAGGACAGCAATCCCAGGAACGGCAGAGCCCATCAAATATACGCTGGAATGGCTCAAAAGATTCAAGGTGTTGTAATGTCCCAGTCGAAGTCCAGACATCAAGTCATCATTGACCAGATACGATTCAAACCTCAATGACCTGATGAAACATTATAAAGAAGAGCGGACAAAAATTCCTCTATAACAAAGACACTGCTTAATGTGGTTCAACTACTGAATCATGGGATGTACTTCGTTTGTCACATGACTGCAGAGAGTCCTGTGAAAATGTATTTTTTCACATTACTGCACTAGCAGGGTACACTGGAATTATAGGCTACGCATGCTTAAGGTAACCCAAACAAACCCATGCCTCAAAGAGCCTCACCAGGTCAGTCTTGTTGTTGCTAGGCTATTTTCCTCTTAGGTTTTTCTTTCTATAGCCTTTAGCATTACCTAACCATGCAAACGCACCACAAATGCTCTGCTTTCTGTCTAGTTTTTGAAGCTACAGGCACATTTACAATGCAAAATAATCTCCTGGCTATAGTGGTATTTGACTTGCTAACACCTGACTCAAAGAAATTTAAGGAATTGACAGATTTCTCAGTACACAGCTAAAAGATGTTGTTTAAGTTAGTCATTTTAGGAAACACAGATAGGCCTATAAGCTTGTTGCATTTCATTTCTTTATTGTATTTATGCTACACACATCGAGGCTTCAAGCACTTAGCTTAGCATATTTACAAGCCACAAGGAAAAACTGCTAACCTAAAGCATCGTGTGTGTTTAATATATAGTTAAAATAAATGGGAAGACAACAAGTTGCGTTTTTGTGGATAGATAACTACTTTTCATGGATACATGTGTCTCCAGCAATGTATGGTCTCACTGCTGCTAGTTTTCCCAATGAGCTAACTTTCTCCATGCTATAGCTATGCATTAAATATCAATCTTCGGAAGACATTTGTCATGAGCTATAAGAATCTTTATTAAAATGTCAGCATATACCCTTCAATGATGATATAAGTGTAAGTGGAAATAGTAGATTCAGTGTAAGTAGGCACTCTATTAAATTGCCCACATAAAAAGGAAATAGAATAACCATCATTTCCATTGCATCCAATATCACTTGAATAATACTTGACTCGTGCTTAATTCTTGTAATTATATTGCATGAGAATAATTTTGAATCATGAGGAAAAACTTACATAAAAGTTGAATATTATTTGCTATTTCTTTTCACATTTCTTTGCCAGCATAAATCACTGCAGGAAGACTGTGAGCAACAATATATATATTTTATAGCAGCATTAAAGACAGTCAAGCATATGATGTTGATCAGGAACAACTTTCTAAACATTCAAGGATATGATTTTTTTATTCATCTTATTTCCATATGTACCGAAGACCTTGTCCAGAGAGCACACGGTGCAGGTCAGGCAGCCAGGTGGTGGCAAAGTCAAACTCCCCTGTTGTTGGGAACAGTGTCTGAAGACAGGTATGAGTCATCTCCTCAGCTGACTTACACACCTTTAAAACTGTTCATTGCAGTCTGTTTGTGTGTATTTGTGTGTGTTTGTGAGTGCACCCGTGCATTAACTCTGCGTGTGTGTCTTTTGGCAATGCAGACAGCCAAATAGGCAGTGAGCTGCAACAGTGAGTCACTCAATCACTCGCCCTCGACTCAATACGCTGCCATTTAGACAATACTGCAACTCACTGTGAGGTGTGAGCGCGTGCATGTGCGGTCCTTGTCTGTGTTTTCGTGGGCTTTCATTTCACATTTCAGGATTTCATTAATATTTTTGCATCTTTGTGCACGCTCTGCATTAGCTACGCATCTCTGTGTCGGCAAACGGTGCATTGCATGTGTAAGCTGTGCATGTGTGATGGCGTGTGTCTGTATTTACACGTAAGCTCTGTGTTTTTCTTTGACCTTTGGAATTCCCTCGGTCCGTCGCACACCGCTGCTTCACTATAGGTCCACGCGCACCATTCATTTTGTGTGTGTGTGTATGTGTGTGTGTATGTGTGTGTGTGTGTAGGCACTCTGCAGACACTGAGAGAGCGAGTGGCAGACAGATAGAGGAGGAGCGGGAAATGGCATAAATGTTTAATTTCTGAGTTGAATTTGTGCAATTTTTTTATATTGTTCATGTATAATTCATGGCTGTGTCATGAATTAAATTAAATGAAAGCAAAAAAAAATAAAAAATACAAAGAGAATTGAAAGAAAAGGCACGTCTGTCCATCTGATCTGCTCACAGCCTGTGGATGGAAGTCCATTTAAGCAGTCGCATTAACAAAATAACCCTATAACGGCTCTTTTAGCAGGCCTTTGATTACACGTAGGACCTTTCCATGTGCGGTATGAATCCTGGCACTGATCAATATCTGAATTCCTGCAAAGCTTTACTACAGGATTGCTAATAAACACACAGGAAGCTAATCAAAATGCACTACCAAAGAGGACAAGAGGTGAGCCAGATTCAAATAAAGGCCTTCTCACATGATTGGGGAAGAATAATTAAAAAGGTCTTTTTCATTAGCTGCTAACCACTGGCAATATGGATGAGGCTGTATTTTCTTCCTCTCTCCCCTTTTTCCCTCTTTGATTAATTACAAATTTCAGTGGCTTTTTTGGCTCTTTCTTTTCTTCCTTTATTCTAAATCATTTAGCATGGAAGCTATTTCCACACTGACATAATTAGTTTTGTTGAGCTTGACTTCCCCGCTGCCACATGTCCCGAAGATGCTGATTTATACAGCCTGCGCTGTTTTATTGCATCGGTAAATGTACAAAATCAATTGTGCCACGAAGAGAGAAATTAGGAGAGAGGATATTTGGATTTATGGGAAAGAAACAAAACAGGGAAATATACGTGTGGAAATGGAAGACGAGCCGAGAGAGGGAGGATTCAGAAGGATAGAGAGGGGGGGGGAAAGGACACGACAGAGGAGGGGGAAGTGGGTGAGCGATGTAACTCACAAGAGCAGGGGAACAAAGATCGAGGCAAATACGGAAGGGAGCAATGAAGTGAGTAAAATGTGCAGCAAAAAATGTGAATGGAAGAGGCAGAGAAAGTGGAGAGGACAGTGCAGACAATAGATGTGAAGAGGTGGTGTGAGAGGCAAAGTAGGTGAGAAAAATGGCAGAGATTAGCAGAGATGAGAGGGTGATGCAAAGTGGAGTGCAGGGCTGCTGCAGGTGGTGGAGAATGGATGGCTGATTGGTATGGAGATAGAGCGAGGGACCAGATTAAACCTAATTAGAACATTATAATGACTTTGTAAGGTGAAACAAAGAGATGAAAGCCATTATATGCTGGAGATAAAGAATGGATGCTGGCCAGCTCTTTAATGAAGAATAACACTGATTTCAACCATTTGGAAAAGCCAAAATTGATGTTGTGTTGTGGGAGTTTGAGAAACACTGAGACAAATGAAAAGGATGGACATGCATGGACGATCAGTGAAATGACCAGAGGTCTGTGCCCAAATGGCAGAAGATGGAGGTTATAAAGGCCATGGGTACCGAGGAAAGAAAAACAGAAGAAGAGAGAGAGGAAAAACGGGCAAAATTATCAAATAATGGGGACGATGAGAAAGAGAACGAGAGCGTTACAGCTCCATCGAAGGAGAATGACCGAATCTGAAGAATTGGCAGAAATACAGCGTCACAAAGCTGCCAGCCTTTCTGTCTTTCTGCACTTGTTGGATAAACAGAAGAGAACACGAGTCGTTAGATGAGCAGCGGTAGCCACAACAGCTGAACAAGGACACTGCCTCGCATTCAGATCACAAGCATCCTCAACCTCTGTGGTTTAGCTCTACTGGGCCGAAAACCTTCCATCAGACATGATTATGAATTGTGCACATGCTGATATCAGAGTATTGGCGTACCCTTGATTTAATGAATGCAGAATATGTGTGTGGTTCGCATCTAGCTCTTGCCCTTTGGGTGCTCTGCGCTGTTCATCAGCACCATGTGAAAGTCAGAGACATACTGTCTCATCTAATGTGACACTTCAGAAAGATCTACATCAGAGGCTGAAACAGAGGTCTCTCGACTTTATCTCAGAGCTGGTGGCACACGAAGGAGATGGTACAGGGATTTAAGCAGAGGTTTTTTAAAAAGAACATGTACTTAGCCACTGGTTAGTGAAGCCCTGTTAACCATGAAGTTGAGCCATTTTGCCGTTACCATCTTTTTATTTTGATACCAGATTTTATTAGCAAGGGTTGGATCTGACTGTGAAACCGAGCTGCAACTACCGTAAAAGGTCCTTCTATTTTATTCTGCTTATCCAATTCGGGGTCACAGGGTGCTGGAGACTATCCCAGCTGCCACAGGACAAGAGCCAGGGTACACTCTGCAAAGGTCACCAATCTGTCTCAGGGCTAACACACAGAGACAAATAACTGGTCAAACCAATTCACTTTAAAATCACCTTGCGTGTCTTATGTCTGTGGGAGGAAGCTGGAGTATCTGGAGAGAACCCAGACGGATACAAGGAGCACATAGACTCCTCACAGAAAGGCCTCAGACTAGATTTTAATTTCTTGCTGGGAGGTGACAGTGCTAACTAGTAACCGTTATGCTCACCTGCCCTAAAACATACCTTGTTTTAGCCTCCATCCACAATGAACATGACTTTGCATTCAACAAGCAACGCAGACCATATACTCAACATATTTACTTCTTTTTGCAACCTGAGGAGTCGCAACCTGGTGGCCATCAAGATGAATGCACATTTAAGGCACTCATTCATTAGCTTTGCTTTCAAGCTTGGAGTCTTTAATACAGTTGATGGTTTCAAGTAGGTTTAGAGCAGCGGTCCCCAAGACCGCGAGAGTTGAGGCTCGGGTGTGAAATGTATGGATTTTAGGGTTTTTGTCGTTAACTCTGTTTCCCTGGGTCTTTTCACGTGTTGTAGTTGTGTGTCTTATTTTGAAATAAGTATTTAGGCGTTACCATAGCGACAAGAGAGCTTTAAGGGGCAGTGAGGAGGACGTTACTTTCAATGTCGTTGGTGCATTTCAGGAGGACGCTGCTAATTAAAGTTACACAATTACACATTGGATTCAAGTTTATTATTATATTTACAAAATACCACAGTTTTTGTCTTGGTCATATTTTGTTGTAGTTATTCGGGACACCTTATAGGCCAGTCCGTGAAAATATTCTGACGTTAAACTGGTCCATTGCAAAAAAGGTTGGAGACCGCTGCTTTAGAGTATTAGAGTATGAAAGTACTTTACATGAAAAGCATGGAAACTAAAGTAAGTCTTTCTGAAGTACTTCTAGCCATCAGTAGCTTTTATTTACCAATCAAAGTACAACTAAATCAGATTGACATTTGGTGCGACCACTCTTCACCTCTAGAACATCACCAGTTCTCTTTGCTACACTTATGTACAGTTTTTCAAGGTTATTGCTTGGCAGATTGTTCCCAACATTTTAGAGAACTTGCCACAGTTCTTCTATGGATTTGTGCTGAATTGTTTCTCTTCATATGATCCACGCCGCTGATATCTGTGGGTCCATACCATCTATGAGTGACTGGGGGCAGATCAGATGCCTCCCTGATGGTACAACATAATCATCTTAAATTCCTAAAAGCTTTGAAGAGCATATGCTCTTTAGGTAAGATTGGACGAGAAATTTAGGTGAATGAAGTCACTTTAGGCTTCAATAATCCCAAGACATGCGCTTGCATAGTCTTCTCAGGACACAAATATCCACATACTGAAGCGCTTCATGTGTGACACTTCAGTCTGTGCATTTAACTCTGATGTGCACAGCCATGCAAGGAAACATAGGCGTGCCACTACCTTCGCAACACTTCTGAGGAGAATACTGGAGTTAAATGAAGGAATCAAAAGTAGCTTGTGTATTACATTTAGTACAACAATTTAGCTCCAGCCTGGCAATATGATTGCACAAAAGTCATCTAGCAAAGACGACTGGGGCCTAATGGTTAATAAGGTGAGGCTGAGGCGGAGAGATTGTGTGATTGAATCGCAAGAAAAGCTGGATTGCCTGGACAGAGAAACACACACGCGCGCACACAATTTGCCCTCAAACAGCAGCCACTACCACACTGCCCTTGGATCTAACAGTGGCTAATAATGCAGAACTGTGAGACTGCAGATAGGTGAAAATGCAATTGTTCTTACACAGTCGTCTCTAGCTAAATATTACTGATACTATTTCTGAAACCTGTATGTATACTGACTGTTCATCCATCCGTCCGTCCATCCATCCGTCCATCCATCCATCCATCCATCCATCCATCCATCCATCCATCCATCCATCCAGTGCCACCAGGCTAAGCAGGGTATTCCAGATGTCTTTCTCTCCACTTCCTTTGGCAGTCTTCCAGGTTCTCCAGGTTGGGGAGATGCTCCCAGGCCAGATCACATATATAATCCTTCCAGTGTGTTCTAATTCTAGCCCTTGGTCTTCTCCCATCTGGACATTTCTTGGATAACCTCCAAAAGAAGTTTCCTAGCATTACCCACACCTCCTTAGGCACCTCCTTTCAATTCAAGCAAGCAGTGGCTCCATCCAGACGCACAGATTCCTTACCCCATCCCTAGGGCTGATCCAACCACCCAACACAGAAACAAATATTGGCTGCTTGTGTCCATGACTTCATTCTTTCTCACTCTGCAGGTATGGGCCATAGGTGAATGGATAACACCTGCATTACTGTTGACACCAAAGCCAATCCTTCTACCTGCATTTTGCTCCATTTTACCATCATTTATGAAAAAGATTTATAGAATTAACTTGCAGATTTTAGATTATTGTACCTCATTTTGTAAAGAAGGGGAAAAAAACGTAATAAGCTTAACTTCACATATCAATACGATTGTCAATAAGACTGTCTTCTAGTTTGTTTGGGGTTTTTTTTGGTGCTTTCAGCTAAATAGTGAGGTCAGATGAATTTATTTGTGTATGCACGAGGTTCTCCAGCTTCCACTGAAGCAGATGCATGCTAAGATGGACTGAACATATATTCTCACAATCATTTCAAATTTGTTGTCTGGATCCGGGTGTTGTTCTGAGTCCAGCGACTCGGTTCTTGCACTGTTCGGAGGGAAGTTTCAGCCTTGGTGGAGGCATGCAGCCTCGGGCCCGTACGTTTCTCTATTTTCTTTACTGAATGCATTGCAGTGACAGCATCATCCATCAACAGAGCGCTCAATAATAAAAATAAATGTAGAAGTGTATAAGTATGCATGAGTAATAAAAGTTAGGATGGCTTAACAGACAAGAAAAAGAGAACAACAAACGGAAAGTAAAACTTTCTAAAAGAGAAAATCAAAGGGAATGATGTTACAGCCCCATACGTTAACTGACAAATGAGTCTGGGAAGTGCAGTGCGAATACAGCAATTCTGGGAGCTCCACTGCCTCCCATATACGGATGTTTACACTCTCTCGGATGCCTGCATTTAATATTTCAATACTTTAAATTTAATGCAGGGCTTGGTTGAGAGTGCCAGACAGACACTCATAAATTTCACTCCTGGGAAAAGCCAAAGCATCCTGGGGATGATTTGTTAGGGTGCTGTGAGAGAAGGTCATCTGCATCCTAAATGAGTCCAGGCTGGATGTATTCAGTTTTATGTGAACATAAATAAGTTATTAATACGACTTGTGGGTGTGGATGATGTCACGCATTATAATTACTGTAATTTTTTTCTTTCTTCTCCATCAAACCAGTGTGCAGGTTTGAATTCACAAACAGAATCTGCACATTTTTAGTGTCACAGTGTGTTTAAACTAGTTCATTTTGCATCATTCGGTGTTAAATGTTGCGCTGGACTGTGTTTGTGTGTGTATGTGTGGTTCCCTGCAGACGAGCCAGATGGCTCTGTCAAGTGCAGATGACTAAAATCAAATGCTACGACATCACCACTCCACATCAAGCTGCAGTCGCCGTGTGTGTGTGTCTGTGACCGTGTGCTGGTGGACCAATCAGAAGGTCGGGGTGACTCAGGGACTAGCAGCACCTGTTTCTTCAAGTGCCTCACTGTAGCAGAGGGGCGGTTTAACCCATGCCTGCACATAGACACATACATACAGACACGCGCACACACTTAGACACATGGAGGCAGCAATAGTAATTAACAGCTAGCTGCGAGAAGCCATTATCATTACAGGAATGAGGTGGGATCAGAAGCTCCCACCTACATAATGGACAATAAGTGTGCGCATCATCAAGAGTCCAGTAGAAAACTCTCGGCTCTTTCAGGAATGGAAGCAGCAGTGATTAGTTTTCGCACGCTGGAGACAGTAATGTGCATTTTTTATGAGGGCCATTGTGGTACAAAATAGATTTCACTGCGATTTCCCCTGTTCTTTTAATTGCTCTGGACAGATTATTAGAAATTACAGATGGCTTGGCCGGGCTCATAGAAAAGTGACAGTTTTCGGTTTGACAGGACAAATAAGAATTGATTGTTTTTGTGTGTTACCTTTTTTGTAAAAGACACGTAATCTACGCAACCGCTGTCATGGTCCTGGGCCATGTTGGCCCAGTATTCTTAGTTTTTGTGTGTTTTGTATTTTGTTCCCTATTTATGCCTTGGTTCCTAGGTTATTTAGTTAAGATGTTCCTTATTTGGTTACCTCCTGTGTGCCCCTGTGTATCTGTGAGCCCTCGTCTCTCCTTGTGTTTTATTCCATGTTTTCCCCAGCCCGTTATGTCTGTGTTCTCCCCGTGCTCCTTTTCCTCCTGTCTGAACCTCCGTGTACTTCCTGTTTTACTTTGACAGTCTCTCGTCAGTATGCGTCATGTTGTGTTTACTCCTGCCCTGTCTCGTTATGGTTATCTGTGTCACCTGTGTTCCCCGTGTGTTCCCACTTCCCTCGTTAACCCTCTGTGTATTTATGTCTGCGCCTCCCTCAGTTCAGTGTCGCGTTCTCCCTCATGCTGTGTGTGATTCTCCCCGTGTCTCCTGGTATACTTTATGATTAGCTTTCCCAGTTTAGTTTTGTATTGCCTGTGTTCTATTTTTCCAGCAATTAAAGCTGTGCTTTTGAGTTCAAGTTCTGTCCCCGTGAGTTTGCGTTTGGGTCCTCTCCTGCCTGCCACACAGCCGAAACATGACAACCGCATAATAAATCATATTGTGCAGTTCCACAGATACCAAAAAGGATTACTTTGCAGAACATTTACATAACAGAAATGCTCCATTGCACCGGGCGCAGCGTCCTGTCTCTCAGCTGCCAGGCATCTTCTATCAATCTCGTCAAAATAAAAGCCTCCCCATTTAGAATAATACAAAACAAGACTAGAAAAATAGTTAAACAAATAGTTTCTCAAGGGACTTTGCAAAAAAGTGGAAGAAAAAGGTAATTCATCCTCATGGAGAACACAAGAATACCTTTCTGCCTGACTCAGTCGCTCTGATTGCTCTGATTTAAATTTGGTTCTGTGCTGTAATTATCTTTAATTTCTAAACTCTGGCTTCCTACAGAGCTACTCCTTCTAAAGCTCTTTATGGAACTTTAATAACTTTCTGTACTTTATTTCTCTAACATTGCTGGTTGCTTCCATTAAATCTAATTCAGCTCAGGCTGATTGTGTGCATAATCAGAGACTGGTTTGTCTGTCCTTCTACACCCTCACCAGTGCACCTCACCTCAATTTTATAGTCACTTCAACTCCTGAGGTACAATTTATGGAAAAAGCAACTCATGGCTCATTTCTGGGCGGCAATATTGTAAAAATGACTATGACTAGCGAAACGTTGAAACCATTTTGGTCTTTTCCGGTGCTATTTTATCAAAGACTATCTGCACCGTGTTCCCTTTGAGTAGCAGATCACATATAAAGGTCCAAAGAAAAATAAAAAAAAATTAAAATTGGAACATCACCGTATTTTTCAGCCATTAGCACCATTACAAGCTGCGGCGCGATAGCTGCGAGCGATATCAGCTCTTTTCGTGTGATATCACTCAAATCTGGCTTCCCATTGATGCTGCTGTTACATTTAAAATTTGCAGAGGTAAAATCATTCAGATACTTAAGAGCTTGCAGACAATTACACACGGGTTACATCCAGCCGCGTTTGGCTCGGAGCAGAAACTCAGTCATCAGTCGCTGCTGATGAGTCGAGTTGCGAGAAGAGTATTGTAAAAGTAACTCAAGGTAATCTGATTCCACTTTGCTTTCTTTAATCTCTTGCAAGGGTTGATCCCATAGCGCAATGCGGGGGTCTGAGATGGAGAGCGTTTTTAAAATTAAACATCCTGTGCTCGTCTGCTGAACAGAGATGAATGCATTAGAGGCCAGACAAATTGGCTGAAAGACCCCCACCCCACCCCTCCCCGATTCTCGCCCCTCACTTCAGTTTGAGCTAATGGAGGCTCGATGAAGGCCGTGGCCAAAGCGCCCTGCATGACTGCTCCTGAAATTGATCCCAGACTGCACACTTGTCTACTTGACACATTATACAAGATAGTATGTCTTGCTTTTCTTTTTTCTTCTCTTGCATCTTTTATTGATTGACAGAAGAATTTTCAGACGTTATTGGAGAATTGTAACAAATACAGATGAGAAGCTAATGTTGCATGCTGTTTTTTTCTTAGGGTTTTTATGTGACGTCTTACCAGGGGTTTGCATATGAGTAGAGACTCTCTGCGACTGTCACTGGAATTGTGTGTGCATAGGTTTTTAATTCCTCCTCAAGGTTGTAATGGAAATGCACACCGTCCACATTAGTCAGGCCGTATATCTCCTTGAGCCCTTTAACGCTCATTCTTTCTGGAGGCTCATTTCCTCTGCTCACTGCTTCAGCTGATGATTTCTACGTTCTTCTTTTATCAGTCACATCACAAATATATAAACTGCTGTATTCTAGGCTCTAATCCTCTCTTCACCTCCTCGTCCTCTATCGATTGCGGCGCCCGTTAATTAAGAGAATTTATTTCTAATGAGTCAAACGCTGATTACCTTGTTCCAGTCGGAGAAACAACCTCTTGCGAGGCTTTAGCCAGACCTTCAAACATGTGCTCGAAATTACCCAGCAACACTCAAACCAGAGCTCCTTGTTGTTGCCTCACGGCTGATTTGGGTTGGATCACACCTATAGCCGCGGCCTCTCGAGGTTTCACACCGAACAGCTGGAAAGCAGTCGCTCCTGCTGCCAGCTTCCTTCCTGCAAAATATCAAGAGGTGATTTGAAGGTTTCTGAGCATATGGGGCTTATGCTTCTGAAATCTCTCACAAAAAAGATTTCCTAGAGAAAAGAGGATATTGTGTGCATGTATGTGTGCACCGCAAGCCTCCTGCTGTTGATCCGGTGATGCAACAGTCAGCTGGTTCGGACTTTAGCGCGGTACACAGAGGATGGCTGTCTCATTCATGTTGTCAGTGGCTTCTCTGAACTCGGACCAAACACACATAAGACACCACAACTCCGGCTTTACTTCCGTGCATCGTTTACACGTTAAATTACATTAAATGTCTCAGCTCAGCACAACAAAAGGCCTATATTCGTTGATTTACCACCACATGCAGGGAGTATGGCATCTTTCACTTTAACCTTGTCCTTTATTTAAACGGGGCAGTATGGATACTCTGCCATGATGTTTTTCTTATGTTTAGGAATGGCAATAGGTCAGCACTCAGCAGCAAAAATGATCTTAGCATCTAATAATAATAATAATCCAGATGGAATTAAAGCATTTTCACTGTCTTGCATGCTGTCAAAAAGCTCTTTTCAACAACTAAGTGAAGCCGACTCTTCCAGACTCGTAAGTTGTTCATCTTTCGCGGCCTCGATTAGTTGGACAGTTTATGCCACAGAGTGACTTTGATGTTTTAATGTGTTATTTTGTAGGGAACTGGCGCACTAAACTTTTTTTTCCTACCAGGTAAAAACTTGTTTTTGTTAATGGAGTCTGGTGGCTTTGACGAGAGCAATTACTGTCTTAGCATTTCATTTTCACAAAACAAGGCAGGTTGTCAAGTGTTGCCGCAGAATTTTAATTATCTTTAAACTTCAGGTTGGTGTTAATTTTTTTGACCGGTCCTTGTGTCTTTCTGCATGTTAGAGAGAGCTTTGAAAGTGAGCAGATCTAACCACTACTGTCTAATTCTAGATATCTTTTCTCATATATAGCAGTGTATTTTTTTTTAATTATCCAACCCTAGCTTTCCCTCAAACAGAACCAAATGTCTCATGTCATTGCTGCATTGATCATCTTCCATCTCAGACCTCCAACTAGTGCCTTAACTCTTCATCCCTTGCAAAACCTTCTAGGAGTAACCCTTGAACCCTTGAATACTTAGTGACAATGGTCTCCGCCTCTCCAGCTACCCCTGGAAAAATTATTGTAACGCCTATCAAACCACATCTATACTGATGTATCAAAACTCATCATTAAAAGTACAGGGGAGGTCATCAAACTGGAGCTAAATGCTGAAGCTGTAATGTGACATGGCAGATAGGAAAGACTCCAGCCTAACCGTGACCTTGCATTGGACAAGTCGAACGCGATGGATGGATATGTCCAACGCCACTTTGGAACACAACATCGAGTTTCTTTTAGTACAATAATCGGTGATCCCGCTCTTTTGTGCATGATGCAAGATCAGATTTGTGATTAAGCTTCTTCAGAACTTCTCATGAAAATACCGAACATCTAAACCGGGCTTAGAAACATCTAGATGAGTGCCTCTTTAAGCTCCGTGCTTTTCTCTAATCAATGCTCACACAAGTAGCCGGTTAATCCTTTCACTGAGCTCCTCAAATAGTCAATAAAGACAGAGTGCAGAGAAGAAGACCCAAAGTGTGGCAACAACAAAGAACGTAGAAGTCTTTTTTGTTGCCTGTCTTTAGACGATTGTTGACATTGTTTGTAAGATGAGCATTCGAGGGTGAAACTGAAGAGAGCGAATTTAAGTGACAGTGAGACAGCATGTTGAAATTGTACGTCTCTAGAAATAGTGCGGTGCCCTCGATCTCTCACACTGCTGTCTAGTTTCATTTATGTGTGTGTGTCTGGGGAGGTGTGTGACCTTGAGGTAACGAGGTCCATTCAGATGCTGATTGCTGGCGACTCTGCTGGTGATGCCACGAATTGATTGGCTGCAGAACCTGGAAAAATTTTCACCACCTAATCCAAATCGCTCTCCTTTTTTTTTGTCTCGGTGCCTTTGTCTCCGCTCTGTCCCTCTCTTCTTGGCCTTGCAGTCCATTCTCGAAGTGGATTTGATTTGCTTATCTGCGGATAAGCCACTGCTGCTGTGTGCACGTTTGTGTGTGTCAGTGTGAGTCACTCTGCTAATTGCACCTGTTAAAAGTCTTGCCAACCTCGTTGCTTAACTGTCCTAGTCATTACAACAGTGGCAGTAAAGGTCTATCCACATTCATTTGCATTTTACAGTTACTGTTTGTGCCTGTGTGAATATGTGAAGAAAATCTGAACTGATGTCGAAGTGTGTGTGTGTGTGTGTGTGTGTGTGTGTGTGTGTGTGTGTGTGTGCAGCCACTCAGGCTGGCGGGAACAGTGACTATTCTTTTCCTCATAATAGCAGTAAAGGTTCATTCCAGCTACTCCACATTGTCTATAGCTGCAATTTGCATGCATGTGAATGTTTAATTGTCTGTGCAACAGTAAAAATATGAAAGCTCCCTCTCCACCCACACACCCTCTTACACACACTCTCTCTCTCACACACACACGCACAGACACACAAAAGCAGTCAACCCCCCTCCCATTGCATAATTACAGCAGGGAAGTTTTTTGCTGCTTCTTTATTAGCAGGTTTATGAGGATTACGAGCAGAGATGCATGTTCTGGTTCCCGGTATCTGGGGGGATTTAGTGGTAGAACAAAGTTTTAAACACTGAGCAAACATTATTAATAGATACTGAGAAAAAATATATCGAGCTCTGCGTTGCCCACCCTGTCACTGCAGCAAAATAAGCAGCTGCAGGACCGTGTTTGCTGAAATGGTGCTACACTTATTAACAAGAATACACCGTGTAGAAAAGCCCGTGGTTGCATACGTTCTGTTTACTTTTGCATTGGCGTGGAGCTGATTGCTGTGCTGTGCAGTAACTGTTAATTGGCTGCTAAAGACAGAAACCGTTTCAGGATTCACAGACAACTGCCTGCACCTTGGTGAAGATATAATAGCGTTGGAGCAATAAATGAGGCGTTTGATAGCGTGCCGCATATTAGCAATATGCAATCAGATTCGTTACTTTCTCTTCTAATATAAGTGAAAAGCTTTTGATGTAAAGTAAATGCAAAATTATCATAACTAGGAGAATGTAACTACTTATGGAAGCTCAGGGCATTGCTGCCTCAGGACAACAAAGGTCTTGGGTTCAAAGTGAGGTCACTATTTGGACTCTTTATGCAGACTGTGTGCTGTTTCCTCCGGGAGCTCTAGTTTTTCCCACCATCTAAAACATGTTAACTCGTCCATCATTGTGCCCTTGATCAAGGCACCGTCTGACAGCTGGAATTTGTCCCAGGGAGCTGCAGATGGTGGCTGCCCACTGCTCCTAATGCTCAGGATGGGTTAAATACAGAAAAAACGATTCGACATTTAATCCAGAACCCGAGGAAGTAAGGCACCATCATTCTCTGTTGTGTAAGATGTATTTCAGGACATGTAGATCACTTATGATTTATTGTAGGAGTAGGAGGAAGAAGATGCAAAGAAAGAGTAGAATGAGATTTGTACACAAAATCTTGTTCTGGGTCTAAAATGTTTGTTTTTTCTGCACCAGTCTGAGAAAAACAGTCTTTTTTCCAGACGTCTTATTAAAATCATTATGATTATGTCTTCAAAGATTTGTGTGCATGATTTCTAGTTTGAAGCTTGGGTGGTGCGGTGGTTAGCACAGTCAACTTTAAGCAAGAAGGTTCTTTGTGTGCTCCGGCTTCCTCCCAATATCCGAAGACATGCATGGAATGATGCCAATTTAGAAATGGTGATCTTAAATTGTCCCTATGTGTGAATGGTTCCCTGTTTTAGCCCTACCACAGACTGGTGACTAGGTGTACCCTGCCTCTTGCCCTCTGCCAGCTGGGATAGACTGCAGCCCCCAAAATGACCCTGAATTGGATAAGTGGAAGAAGCTGCAAGCGCGTTGAATCTATGTAGAGCCTACGATGCAGCCTACACAAGTGGCTGACTCCATGGGCAGCATTTATACTTGTGCACAGTGTGCCTCAGACAAATCAACAAGAATGTGCATGACAGATTAGTCATAGCGTGGTCACGGCATTTTTTATGTATGTAAATGATAATGAAAGGGTTTGTGGTTATGATGTATTTAAAACAGAAGTATAATTCCACTATATATTATTTTTTTGTGATTTTTGTGTCTAAAGGATGATGTTAAAGCAATAAATGCTATTTATTAAGACTTCCTTCCAACATTTTGGCTTTTTTAACGGAATCCAAAAGTTTCACAAACTGGTATCTTTGTTTTGGATGGGAGTCTGTTTATGGTGCATGGAAACCAATGTTTATTTGCTTCAGCGCCACTGAGCTTATTTATTTACAACATTATTCACTGTGTATTGTTAATATTAATGTCAGTACCACTATACTGCCTCACCCGTACTAAAAAGGAATCATTACACAAAACTTACTAAGAGTAATTGTTTTTATTTTTATTAGGATATCTATTGTTTGTATGGCAACTTAGCTTCAGCCTGTTATTGTAATCCCCACTTAACAGCATAATTTATGAGGAAACCCCTGTAATCTAATTGATTTAGTTAATGTTTTCCTTGTGAATAATCTGCTAACACTACTCTCTGGTTTCTCCTATCTGGCTCACACACGCTCAGCGCACAAACACACATTCTAAGAGCATCACCCACTCATTTCATACCCATAATGATAATGATAATAACTTTCCCTATCCCATTAATCACTGTGGTAATGCCACAGCAGAACAGCAGCAGAGGCCTGTTCTCTCTCTAGCCCCACTCTCGTTTTGTTTTGTCCCTCCTTCTGATAATCCCTTCTTTTATATTTATATGACCTGGTTGGTTTATATGATCAGGTTGGCTCTTTTTGCACCGCACTCAAGATAAGTGCTGTCCTCTTCATTGTTTAGTATTAGCGGCAAAATTTTCCAACAGTAAATTAAGAGGTTTTCAGTAGGGATGGGTACCGGTATCGGTTCTGACATAAACGGTAGTAACCAGACCGAAAAGCAGCGCACATTTCGGTGCTTTATTTCGGTGCTTTATTTCGGTGCTTTTTTTTTCCTGAGCTGTGATACACTTTAGATTCTAGCCAATCATTTTACGTTTCTGAGGATAGTAGGCGGGTTCAGGTACGTACGTTCTTTTAGAGCAGAGCTACAGATTAAAAATGCCCAAGGCGAAGCGGTCAAAGTCTGGCTGTACTTCACAGCAAAATATGCAAACTCAGCAGCCTGCAACAAGTGCTTTAAGCTGATACTGTGATACTGTCAAAGGAGGTAACACCTCGAATCCGATGAAACACCTGGCGACGTATGGCGTTTTTTTTAAAAGCCAAGAAATGCGGCGTATTTGATAGCTTGCTGTGAGACCTCACACCGTGCACATCTACTGCGGGTGGGTTGCCTGTTATCGGACCCGGAGTTAGCAACATCCCCCAAAAACACGAAGAGGAGAGTCCTGGCCCCTAGCCCTGCCAGTGTAGCAGAAATGATGACGGATGATGATGGCAGCAGCAGCCGTTCTTCTCTGCGTGAGTAGCTTAATGTTGTTCGTGTGTAATTTACGTTGAGTAGGCTAACCACGTTATTACATTAATGAACGTAAGGTGAACTAACAAACACCGTCGTAGTTACATGAGGCTGTCCTCTTGTTTGATGGCAGATACTCCCTTCACCCTGGCCAAAAAGGCTAAAATGACCAAAGAAAAAGTGGAAAACAGTTAAACATGAGAGGTTTTTGGACAAAGTTTGTGTTTTTTCCATTGTTTAAGCACTGCTTCCAGCCAAGAGTGATGCCATAAATCCCCTATAGCTCCAGAAAAGGCTAACATTGTTATCTTTTTACAAAAAAACACCTGAACATGAGAGGTTTTTGGACCAATTTTGTGTTCTCCATTCTTTAAGCACCGGTTTAAGCACCGGCACCGTTTCAAAAGTACTGGTTTGGCACCGGTATCGGATAAAACCTAAACGATACCCATCCCTAGTTTTCAGTGTGTCACACAGCAGATGAAGATGCTTTGTGAATCTTTAAAATGACTGAGGGTAGACAGAGGTGCATAAATATGAACCTTTGCGGCTGCCTGAGATGTCTAACTGTAGCAATAACTATTATATTTATTCATTTTTTAAATAAGAATGAATCCTGCACAGGCTGATTACTCAAACCAGATGAATTAGAGTAATGTGTCAGCATACAAGAGTACTTTTTGGTGAAAATTTACAGATTGTAATGGTTTCGCAGGGTAAAATGGCTCTAGAGCATCACCTATGCATGGTTAAATGAAGTCCTATGATCACTTAGTTTGAGCTATATGAATAAAATTTGGTGCACATGTGTAACATAGCAAAACGAGCAAAAAAGTCTGGGGTTCATAGACCGAAACCCAACAGGAAGTCCCCTGTTTTGAATTGACGTTGACATGTTCGTGCCAATTGTCATTTTCAGGTACTGTACCTTTGCGAACTCCTCCTAGAGATGTTATCAGATCAACTTCATATTTGGTCAGTCTTAACTACAGACTTGGGCCACATTAAATTGCCGAGTTTTCGTCATAGGGCGTGGTTGTGGTGCCATCATTCGCCATGAAATTCTTATTTGTTCTTATTCCCACATACATTGTCCAATCTGGACCAAACTTCTCACATGTGATAAGGCTCCACCCCTGAACACATTGCAACTGCCATATTTGACACTGGTGACAGCGCCACCTAGTGGGAACAGGAAATGTCATGTTTTACACTTTGGGGTACAGTGTAGAGGTGAGTGACCCCAGCAACATCAAATTTGTCCCGGAAACTCTTAAGGAGCTGGTCTTGGGTTACACTGAAAACTGTAAATTTTCGTCAAAGGGCGTGACCTTGGTGGGGATGGCGAATTTAGATGTTGCAACATGAAGAACGAAATTGCTTTAACTCATAAGAAATCCAGTCCAATCTCTGCCAAACTTCACAGGCGTGATAAGAGTCCCGCCCTAAACACATTGATATGCCCAATGTCAGGAATAGTAAGAGCACCACCTAGTGGGAACAGGAAATGTCATGTCTTATACTTTGATGTACTGCTCCTCACGGGTTGAGCCCACCCACCTAAAAAGCAGTGAAAATTAACATCAGTCCCTCATGATGCTTCAGTGTGAACATTGTGAGTTTCGAGGGGCTTGGAAAGCTCAAAAGCTAGCGATCCAAATGGAGGAGCAGAGGAGTTTGCGGCATTTAAGCAGCCCTTTGCTGCCCAATCCGACCGGGCTAAAGCTATTACAAAAGCTATTGGGGTGTTTAGCTGCAGACGGGAGGCCGTATGTGCCGTTGTGCAAAACAAGGGGTTTAAACTGTGATGAAACATGCTTGAGCCACGCTATGATATCCCGTTGCGCGTCCACTTCAGTGTGACAAGATCGTTCCAAGCATGTATGAGCAGGAGAAGTTTAAAGTTATGGCTGAACTGTCCCAGGCATCTTCTGTTGCCCTAACTACAAATGGGTGGACCTCCAGGGCAACGGAAAGCCATGTGACCGTGACGTTATATCACAGTGGAGCGGTCAATACAAAGCCCTGTACTGCCCTATAGATTACATTAGATTATTTATCCCTCGGGTGGGTTCCTCCGGGAAATTCAGTTTCCAGTAGCACAGCACCGACAGAAGTTGCAGAATGTGAGCAGAAATATACCATATATACACATATATAAATACAGAGTATACAAAAGGGATAAATAGGAATAAGAATACAAGGGAACGGCACATTTCAAGTATTGTGAGTCTATTACACCGTTGGATATTAACAAAAACTATTGCACAGTGAAAAGGCACTACAGCTTACTTGTCCCCCCCTCCTTTGTCCCCGTTTCCCCTCCATCTCCCCTCCAGAGAGGAGTTAAACAGTTTTATGGCGTGTGGGACAAAGGACTTTTTAAGTGTGCTGGTCCTTGACTTTGAGAGAAGCAACCTCTCACTGAACAGACTCCTCTGGTTGTTTATGGCCGTGTGCAGAGGATGCAGAGGATGCCCAGCATGGTCCATAATGTCCACATTGCACCTTAATTTGTTTTTATATAAGTGTGTGGAATGAGTCTTCAGTTGAATGTTTTTTAATAGGCAAAAAATACCTAAATAAGTAAATGGCGAGTCGAATTTTTGTCTTCTTTTTCTATTTTTACTGATCCGAAAATTGATCCGATCCGTGACTTAAAACCGTGATCCGATCCGAACCGTGAGATTTTTGATCCGTTGCACCACTAATTCTTTTAGATGCATTTTTTTTTTTTGTCAAAAGCACGTATATTTCTTTAGAAATCAAGGATAGGCTTTCAGTAGTGCATGAAGTTATCTGCAAGCTACTTTGCAACCCACCTCCATTCTACCTCTACCTTTCTTGTTGTGTCCTTCTTAGCTGTCATATCAGTCTTCGGTGATACCTGTATATTTGTTTCTAGGGTCTTGCTGCTTTTCTCACCATGTCAGACTTTCCATGCATGAACATGACAGAGCAGGAAAATCCCAGAAAAGAGACATAAATGCTTTTTATAAACTACTATGAGAGAAATTTCCCTTAGATTAATCTTGATGGTCCTGCCTGAAAAGAAGGTTTTGTATATAATTTTGGTCTCCCTGGGTCATTTTCTGTGACCTTTTTTGTAGGTGAAGCCTAAAGGTCCTCCTTATTCCCAGAGTCCCAGTGCCAGTGCGTGATAGTCCCATTCAATAGTCCATCCAAGCATGACAGCAAAGAGTAAGAGGTTTCATGATAGAAGGAAAGAGGGGAAAAAATAGATGTCTATATATAGAAACTGAAAAGTGACAACTAGAAGCATGAAGAGTGTGGAAAATGGCTGCCTTACAGCACATGGTGCTGTTGCCACAGTGACTAATGGGATAACAAACTTATTCTGGCCACATGGGTTGAAGAAAGTCACTCATTCTTTGAGTATGTAAAAGAAGTAGAGGGAGTAAAATCACATCTCAGTGTGATGTTCAAATAAATGTACTGTGTGTATGGATGTATAGTGACAGGTATTCTTTATATATGTATGTGTGTGTATCTGTGTGTGTGTGTGTGGATGCATCCTCCAATACTCAGGGATATGAGAGAGATCAGGAGGGATTAATGCAGCTACCAATAACTGCTCTTGCGGTTGCTTTCTCTCCCCTCTTCATCCTCATCTTCCCATTGACAATTACACATACATGCACAAGCAAATGACCTGTGTCCCTTTCTGTCTGTTTCTGCATCCTCTAAGCTCACAGTGACAAGAGGATTTTCTTTACACTTTTTATTAAAACTGTTGTTTACTTGCATGAAAGAGTGTCAGGCTAAGATGGGGGGAAAGGGGGACTGCATGCAAAGAAATACACTGATTTACCAGACAAGGGTGTGAGTCAGAAGGAAAGAAGCATGAATGAAATGAAAGAAAAAAATTGGATGAGTAATGACGTAGGTAATGACAAACACAGACTGCAAAAGAGAAGATCAGGAGGTGAGCAGAAGCAAAAGAAAGACGCAGGGGAGGAAGTGATTAGGAAGGACGGAAAAGAAAGGAAGAAGCAAACAAGACCAACTTGCATCTGTGCAGTGGTAACATTTTCACTGTGACTGGCACACACACACACAAACCACATCTGGATTTTGTTGTCAAACTGTGCCACAAGTTCTAATCTAACAGAATCCAGTTCTAATGCTAAAAAAATCAGAAATGAGCAGTGTTATAAACACTACATAGTGTTTAGTAATTTAATTTTCTCTCCCAATATAGCGGTAATCACTGGACCTTTATCAAGTGCAGTGTTAAATCCAAGATTTTTTGGATGAGCTGTTTTTGTATTTTGGCTAAAATTTTGGTTAAGTAACCATACAACTAAATGCCAAAACTTTCAAACAAGCCTGTGAAAAGAATGGGAGTTAATCGAGAGGTTTGATTATTGGAATTTTTGCGATCCACAATCAGCCCGTTCTACAAGGCCACATTTTCAGCAGGCACATTTAATGAGTCAATCCATATATCTGTCCTCTTTTCAAAGCAATAAGAGACCAGAGGAAGCAATAATTCTAATTATTTTAAACTGAAGCAGCAAAAATAACCTGGGTTACACTTTTCTTAAGAGACACTGTAATTAGTCAAATGTAAGACCAGGGAATTAAACCAACCAACAGTGGCACGGGCAAAGGAGGGGTAGGAGGTCTAGGCAGGGTGGCACATACCTCTTCAGTGAAGTATGTGAAAATCCCCTAAATTAAATGGAAGGGTTTTCATTTCACCACCATCCAACCAACTTGCTATTAATTTAATAAAAATTTCAGCAAGAAAAAATACCAAGATTAAGTGAGGGTCATCGAAGAAAATCTACTGAGGATGAAAACACTCAGCCTGCGAGCTGTGTATAAATATTAAATGGTATTTGTGCAAGCTAAACAGTAATGCAAATATCTTAAAACACATCTGGTAGTCTTTAGAGGAGGGAAGTAACAAAAAACAAGTACTTTGTTACTTCTATTTTGTCACTGTACTTTGTCACACTTAAAATAAGACACAATTAGCTACAGAGTAACATTTCAGTGAGATATAGTAACTTGTTTTTAGACAGTACATCTTGGATCTGGAGAATTTTCACTTCTTCTATTGGCAGATTTTTTTTCACTTAATACTTAATAAGATACTTTTGCTTGAAATAAGGGGGAAAAAGCTGCCAATCTGCCAATGAAAATTCTGAGATGAGATATTTTGACTAGATATTAGATATTAAATATTAAATATTTAAGTAAGTATTTATATTTAAGTATTTATATTTAAATAAGATATTAAATACTTGGTAAGATTTTGAGTTTTTGCTGTGTATTTGTAGTCTACAGCTCTGATGTTATATTCAAAATGGCCCCAGTCTGAGATGGGAAAAGTCATGTTGTTTTCTCTTATGGTCGCTGCTTAATGTGTTTTACCAGAGAGCAAAAAGCCCAGTAGACTTTTGACCACTAGCCACAAAATTTAAAATTCACATTAAGCTAATTCTCCTTGAAGACATTCATCTCATTTATTCATTTTAATGGAGTTAGTTTGTTCACTCATCTAAAACCGCAAAAAAAAAAAAAAAAGAAAGAAAGTTGAACCCGCCTCAGCTTTTACTGCAGCTTCATATCAGCATGTGCTCAGTTGGGCATGTAGATAAGACAAGCTAAAGTAAGCTAAGCTAAACTAAGATAAGATAAGACAAGACAGAAAACATGTAAGCATGTATTCTTGGTGACACACTTTGTAAAATGAACACCATTTATTCTAACCTTTTATATCTTTATGGCAAAAAAAAAGCATCTTATTGTAACTCTGCATTTTGCTGCTGCTTTCTTTTATAAAGAAGGAAGCGCTTTAAAAAACATTGTCAAATCTGTTGATTAGGAATAGTTTCCCGTGATTAGAAATAGAGAAAAGTTCATTAGATTAACTATTATAAACTATTATATTACATTATAAGTATTTAAAACTATTGACTATTGCAATAAAAAATTTTGCACCTCTTAAATTCCCACTGTTATCCAATACTGTCCAAACTACCAGGCACCAGCACCATTCAGTAAATGTTTGTATACAGTAGCTCAGCAAGTAATATCTAATGTGTTATATTTTGTCAAAGGCACTGACCGGCATCTCATAGCATAAGAAATCCTTTGGTGCTCTTTGCTGTGACTCTATGATGAGTTATTGTTTTGCAGGGACATATTTTGGCAAAAGAAAGTTTCAAACACAGAGCTCTCGAATGGGAGAGCAACCCCCGTCTGACTCTTTTATATTATGATGATTTAAGTTTCAGTTTAACCTCAAGTTTAGTCCTTCCTATATTTCTGAGTGTTTTGGGTTTCCCACGTTATGGTTATTTCTCTGTGAGGTTCCTCTTGTGTCTTTGTCTCACCCCGTGTCGCCTGTGTGACTCTGTCGTGTCATTGTGTTTCTCAGTTCTCTCATCCAGGTCTCACGTTCTGGCTTCTCTGTGTTTTGTGTTTTAACTTTGTTTTAATTTGCCCAGTTTGGTTAGTTAGTCAAGTCTTGGTTTCTTGTTTTGCCTTCTATTTGTATTATCATCCAGCCTTTGATAAACAGCTCGCTTTTTGTTCAACATCACTCTCGCAGGCGTCTGCGTTTGGGTTCACCTCCTCTCTCCGTCAGATCGTGACACTTGTAAAATTCCTCCTAGACCTTAATGCAGACTTAAGACCTCTTTAAAATTTGCATACAATATTGCGAAGGCCCATGTGTTAAGTCACCAGTTCTGGCTCTGGGATGAGGATGCATTAACTACACTGGTAGTTATACAGTTAGAATTACAGTGAAAGATGTTAACTCTCCTTGTGATATCTGAATTTGCATTTCACTTAAAAAGTCATCTATGGAGCAAAAAAAGTTAGAAAATCACAGCTGCATATTATTACTTTTTGCATGCTGCTTGATTAGCTACACACGCTCACACACAATACTGAATATGCATGGCCACCTCTGCCACTGGCAAAAATCAGCCTTATTTATGCATTCAAACAAATTAATTTCCTCCGAAGTTCTTCAGTGCTTCTCGCATCTGACACACACAACGTAGGACAACGAACTAACTTTAAAAACATCCACAAACACCCAAATGGACATAGAAGTCCCCCACACAGCAAGCATAATCATATCATGCATCATCTTTTCTTGTATTAATGTCACAGCCCATTAAAACCATTTTAAGCTTATTTGGCTCATGTTCATGCCTACACAAAGTTTCACATGTTACGCAGCAAAGCGAAAAGGGAACAGATAGTGAGGAAGGAAACAGAAAGTGAGAACTTGGACTGCAGGCCCATATCTTTCTAGTCTACGCAGTCTTATGTGGCATAACAACATGTAACAGCAAGAGTTGGACCACAATAAAAACTACAACAAACAAAATTAAATATAAAGGAAAAGGAAGAGAGTGGAGATGTTTTGCCACTTCAGGCAGGATAGTATTAACCGACACTGACTCGATACCCTGTGGTGAGATTTGTACGGTGCTCTTTTTTTGGCAGTACAAAAAATGCCAAGATTGCTCTACCCATGAACTTCACTTCACCTTCTCCAGTTTCCTAAATTATTCAGAGGCCAAAAAAACCCCCCCCACTTACCATAAAGCCACATGACAAAAACAGGAACTGTTTTTAAATTCATATCACTACTTTTTTGACAGATAAAGCAAGCAGAATAAATGTAAGAGTAAAGGAGAAAGAGAGAAGTTGTACCAAGAGCCATGGGATTGCACGTGAGCTTGCTTTGTCTCTGATTAACCTTTTGACCTCAGCCATAGGCGCAATTGCTATAAATCACGACATCTCACACTGATATATGTACAAGAACATCTCTCCAATTTGTGTCAGCTTATGGGTCTCATGAGTGTGCCAGTGTGAGCGCAGGTATTAGTTACATTGTGGGGACCTAAATGTGTTTGTCTCATTCTGGGGACTCATCTTTAATGGGGACAAAAGCCAAGCACCCATAGTACAAACCATTAAATTCTAAGGTGAAGACATGTTTCAAGGTTCAGGACGAATAGATTTCAGTTAAGGTTAAGTTAAGTAGACATGGTTCAGGTTCAAGCAGCTCAACAGACAATGAATATAAGTCAATGTAATGTCCTCTGAAGTCATGAAAACAAGATTGTGTGTATAAAAGTGTGCGTTTGTCCTCAGGGTGATGGATAAGCCTAAGGCCGCTCGATGTTGAGCACACTCCTGTAAGGAGAAACATTGAGTGACCAGACGAGTACTGACCACACACACACATGCACACCCTTAGCGACTTACTAACAAACTCTCCTGAACGCCTGCAGCTGTTGGCCTGTGAAGTATTTGGGCAGATAAACTTCAAAGATAAACGCGTCTCCATCTGCATTTGATTTTAAAAATACATATTCAGTGTTTGTCGTTTTGCTGAGATCCCACTTCAAGAAATAATTGGCTAACCGTTTACACCTTTTTCACATTACAGGTCTGTAGTGACCTGCCTTCAGATATTCACTGTTACAAGTTTTCGTGTCATTCTCCTCAACTGAAGGCAGATGAGGAATAGGTAAGATCCGGTGGGATGCATTTGTGAGCATTGCAAATACTTTTGATGCAGCATTTCTCTCTGTGGATGCACCGTCCTCAATCACAGCTACAGTTCCTCCGATCCGAGCTTGAATCATACATTCATTTTATAAATGCATTGAGTTGAATATAACACTGCAAAACCCAGAATATGGATTTAATGGCTAGCTTCCAGTCATTATCCTCTTTGGAAATACAGATACACGGACACACGGATCTTTAATCCAAAGCTCGCTGAAGCATGTGCAACACTTTACGGTGACTTATAAAGTTATTTAGAGGCTTCCTGTGTCCCTTCTTTCCATTCAGCGTGCATTACTATCACTTTAAAATCTGCACCATGCTCTGGAGAATGTGGAGCACTTTACAACATTCTCTAACATGCTTGGACAGCTGTATCCATGGCCCAGTAGGGCACATTCACTATTGCCCTTAAATCTGCCTAATTATGCATCCCATGAGCTCTTCAGCCACTCGATAGCTGTAATCTCGGAGCCACACACACTCTGCTTCTCTTTCTCCATGACTTTCTACATCTCTTTTCATCTCCTCTCCTCATTTCTTGGGTTATCATCTTTATTACCCTGCACGCTTTTCTGCTTTCTCCTCTTCCGTTCCACCCCCCTGCTCCCCACTTGCGTCATCCTCATCTTACGTTTAATCTTGTCCTTACCGAGAAACCAAGCTGTTCTAGCAACATGTCCCTCAGGCCAATGTGACCACTACCTCCTGGGTTCGCCTCTCGGTCTTATTGCATACTTCCCCGTCTTGCCACGTCACCCCTCCACCCTGCCGCCAAACCCCCTCTACCTCTTTCCCTGCAAGCCTTGAACTTGACTCAGCCAATAATCAGTCATGCATGCATTTTATTTTTCACACAAACACAATATTTACACCGCACCCATTTACACCCAGTAAACTCTGGCGCACAGCACAGCACGGCACCAGTTAATTTGAAGAGTTCAATCCATGCACATACAACCATAAACACAAATACTCTAAAGAAATAGACCAAGTTATGGTGGATTCTTCTTGCTCTTTGTCATTCTTTGTGAAGAAGTGAGGACACTTTTGTTTGAGACAAAATGAAAGAATAGATTCAAGAGGTGAAAAAGATTGTGAAAAGTGAGATTCAATAATATTAGCATTGGTTTGTATATAACTCCATTTTTGGAGAATGCACAAACGTGAAGTTCAGACTGAAAGGAGATACAGTCAGCAATATCAGAAAGATCTGCAACAAAGGCTTAAGGCTTATCAGATTTAAGAAAATATCCGAAAATTGATCTGTTTTTATATTCAGTCCTAATGAAGATAAAGGCAGATTTATCCTAACTAACTAACCAACTCCAGATCTTTTGAACGAAAACCTACCAGGAGGTCTCATTCTGCACGATAAGGCTTCTTCTGAAGTTATATATGATTAGTATCCACATCCATTTTTTCTTTTAAACGTATAATTAAAATCTTATAGTCTTACGCCCCCCTTAACACTCAAGTAGTTAAGGTGCAGATAGATGTCACTAACTGTGACCCCAACCTTTAAACAGCACTGTGGTTTAGCTTTACGTTGACATCATTCATGGTAGGGCGACTTTGTTGATAGCGATAGAAACTGAGTTCAGTATATAAATTGCATGCTTAACAATAATTATACCTGCAAGCCTCAGGTCTGGCAAGAAAGAGAATGAAGCTGTTTATATGAACAGCGAGTAAAAGTTAATAACAAGGAGGATGCGGACGAGTCTGGAGGGGTGGCATAATAAAGGTAGCAAGAGATGAGAAGATAAAAATGCCCATCCTGACAAGTAATATTTCTATCTACATACCACACATCGGCTTTCTTTCTAACCTTCAAAAAAGCACACACCACAGCCGTGCCATAAAACCAAGACATGACCTGGGATTTAAAGGGAGATAGCAAATAGAGAATGCAATGAAATGCATATTTGCAGTCCTCCAGAGAGTACATAAATCTGGGTCTAGCCACTTCTGTGTTGTATTTGTATAAAGCTTTTATCTGAAAGAGCAGCAACATATTAAAGTACTGCCACACAACCCTCACATTTCAGCAAAGCACCTTTTCTCACGGCTGCTTTTGATGACATACCACTTTGGCTCATTATTTAAACAAAATATTATGTGGTGTGTTTAGCTGGGGTTGTGTTAGCTATGTGAAAATAAGGAATTTTAGAACTGAAGAGAAGGGGAGCTTGACACCAGTGCAGCCGGTTCAATCAAATGTCATTTGTTCCTAACACAACAGTGTCTGTGTCCGTCCGTGTGCATGTGCGTCTATTTGTTGTGATGTGCTCTGTCAAAAAAGGCAGATCAACAAAAGACAGCTGATGCGAATCGACAATCATAGTCAATTGTCTCGCTGCTTCCATTAAGCGGGCTGAAGCTTGTGACGTGCTTTAGAGAGGGTGTGAACACGAAGGCTGTCTGCCTTCATCTAATCTTCCAGTCTCTCTACTTAAAGCTGGTTAATTTGTCCATCCCTGTGGTTTGATTTTGTCCTCTGATAGTTAAGCGGCAAAAAGAACAAACAACAGGTGTATCTGCTTAGATCTGTCTGATTGTAGTATAGAACAGGAACTGTGTTGTTTGCTTGTTTCAAACAACGTTAAAAATGTAGATTGTACAATTGTATCGCTAAAAGAGTTGACCCGGTTGCAAATTATTGCATGAAGACGATGGTCGTGGCAGTGTAACTCTGGCTTGGGTGTAAGGCAGGTCATCTGCTAACCACAAGGTTGGTAGTTCAATCCCTGGCTGCTCTAGTCTGTAATGCAAAATTTCCTCGGGCAAGATACTGAACCCTGAGTTGCTCCTGATGAGCCCTTGACTACTAAAACAGAGCAGTCAAAGCACTCTATAAGAGAGATAATTGCTATTTCTATAAAAGATGGATATAGCTTCCGGGTCTGAAAAGTGAGATTTATATAAAATTTCCTAATGGCCAGAAGGGGGCGACTTCATTGGCTGCAAAAAGAAGTCGTGTAGAAGTCAAGGAGAAAATGGCTTTGGTTCCTTTCATCCATCAGTAAACACTTTCTTGACTGGTTTGATCTCCGTTACTAGTTTGAAGTCTTACTCAGTGCAACATGATGTTCATTTTATACATTTTGTGCCCACTTGGAGTAAAATAAATGATAAAGAGGTCACCATTTGTTTTCTCAGTCAGATCCACCCGTTGCTCATTATGTCTGGTTTCAAGATCTCAGATGTGACAGAAAAATGTTCAGCTT
Source organism: Simochromis diagramma (assembly GCF_900408965.1). Classification (NCBI taxonomy): domain Eukaryota; kingdom Metazoa; phylum Chordata; class Actinopteri; order Cichliformes; family Cichlidae; genus Simochromis; species Simochromis diagramma. The sequence continues at coordinate 4,507,397 of NW_024387416.1, read as the reverse complement.
CTAAAAGAGAACTTCACAAAGCAGTGGGCGGTGTTACAGTGTTTACAGTCACCTTTAAGTTGGCCGTCCGACTGGGGTCTGGAGTGTGGGGCCTCCCTGCTGCTGGGCGGTCTGCTTCTCTCCAATGCAGGGAAAAGGGTAACACCACCTGCGTCTGGGTGCAGTTTTCCCCCTCCTGGGGCAAGGGTACCTAGACCTGGGGCTTAGAGTACGCTTGGGGTACAGTGTCTCTCTATGTCTGTCTCCATGTTGGTTGAGTGTTGAGTAATTGCATATGAGAGCATGAGGGTGGGAATGGATGTTTGTATCTGTGTGTGCCTGTATGTCTGTGTCTATATGTCAGGTCGGGTATCAGACGCCACCTCTCTGGGGACATCCCGGGTCCTCCAAGGTATGGAGGCCTATCTCCCCCCACCACTCCCCCTGCCAGTGGCAGACGCCCTCAGACATCGGTGCGTTGGTGGTTCTTTGTGTCCGGGGATGGGCGTCCAGGTACACAGCGGCTCACTCCTTGGTGGCTGCTTATCGGGACCTGGAGCCTGGGGCTCGCTCGGGCCACTTCGGGGGTGGGGTGCCCTCGGCCTCTCGGCCTGGGGCTCGTGACTCTGGCACGGCTGGCTGCTGGCAGAGCTCACGGGCGCGTCACTGCAACTCCCCCTGGCTTCTGCTCCGCGGCTGCTGAGTGACCCCTCATCTGGGGCTCTCCTCAGCTCTTTCTGGGACAGTGGCGCGGCTGCCCCTCTGTTGGTCTTCCTTGGTCTCTTGTGTTCTGGGGGCCTCTGGATGTCTGGAGTCTTGATCTCCTCCATACCTGCTTCATGCCCTGGAGGACGGGGCTGTGGCCCCCCCACACCCTCTAGCAGATCATTACATGAAGGAACCTTTTAAATACAAGCGCGTCCATGCTCACAGGTGTACACACGGGTGATCACACCCACAAACGACACCCTTTTTGGCTCCTACCTCAAAGCACACTGTGCGCTGTCGATATTACGTGCTGCACAATAATGTTTAATATTTAGTATTTACTGTTATATTCCCATAGGTCATCGTGATGTTGTTTATTGTATTGCTCTCGTTTTCTTCTGCTTGTTTTCTTTTTTCATTCTCAACAGGTGATCCAGGTGATTGATATATGTATTTTTTTGTCTGCTTATTTAGTTGGTTTTTGTTTTTTTGCCCTTTATCCCCATCCCTCTTCTCTGCTGTTTTTCCCCCTCTTCCTTTCTCCCTTTTCTTTTCCTCATTCAAGTCTGTCCCGTATCTAGCAAGTGAAAATAAAAAATAAATAAAATAAACAATAAAAGGTGAATCAAATAGACCATTACGGCAAGGCTGGGATGGTCAATTTGGTAAAGTAAATCCGTTGGGCATCTTTCTTCGTCTTTAGACAATAATTCTGATGGCAAAAGAGCCAAACAGGACAGGCAAAAAAAAAAATGTATGTACAAAGGCAGTCTGGAGGAACAGCAGAGTCTACCGCTGCATGCTGAATCCCTGTAAAGAGAACTGATTACAAAGTGTGCAAACACTGAATGGCATTTAATGAAAAATGTAGACCATGTAGTCCTTTCATCCTTGTAATTGCAGTGGCGTCCAATTGTTGCAACAAGCATCAAACAATGATCAAATTTACTGGTATTTTCACACATTCCTAAGTTCACACGAACACCTGTCGGCTTGAGTGAAAGCAGAAAAAGCCATTTGGCAGGAGTGTGTCTGTGCTTGTGTGTGAATCAGCGCAGCCGAGTATTTGTCTCTGTGCCAGTGCATGTGTTGATATTCTAATTTACACACACACAAACATTGCTTTTATGTCAGAAGAGGTCATTTTGTGTGTGTGATAAGTCAGAATGATTCAGTTCTTACACGAAGTCTTGAGGGAATAAGGAACAAATGCAGCACAAACACAAGCACCAGGGTTAAGAAGTCATTCGGAGCCTTGGACTTGGCCTCAAGCCTCGAGGAAAATCCGACTAACACAATAAAAATGCGATTTTTCCTCTGCTTATACTCCAGTAATTTGTATTAGGTCTTATGAACAAAGCCCCTTGTAATAAACATTAAGTGGACAACTTTTGGGAAAACAAACAATAAATGTGTTTTTTCCTGGTGTAATAAAGATGACTGAGGGTTACATGTTCTTAGGGTCCTACTTTAGTCGGTACAATCTCCTATTATTCTGCTCATCTTTCCTTTTCTCATCTGTGTGCCGACATCTCTGTTTGCACATTATCACTTAAAGGTTGCTTTGAGAATGCTCCTTAAATTAGAAAGCATCTCGACTCAGCCCTGGAAAAGGCTAATAGCGTTTTTTAAAGTACAAAAGCCTCAATACAAATTAGAAGAACCTTGACACAAATCGAGCTGGTAAGCTTCAGCTACGGCTACATAAAGCCACAGCCGTTTATTTCTACATTTAGCCCCTGCATTTGTGTTTGTGAAAGCCCATTCAGAGGCTCTCACCAGACATATAGAGCTGAAATCTATAGAAGACTAAGGGGACTTTTTTACCCATAATTCCCTCCATTACCAGTGTTTGCACCAGCATGAACTGGTGTAGATATTTTATGCTGTAACAGCTTTAGATTTGTTTACCGATCAGGATGATATAAAAGGAGCAGGGATGTTGAACTAAAAGGAGGTGTGAAAGAGTGGTTGAGCGGGGGATATTGAGAGGTGCTTGAGACGTGAAGTGGTGACAGTCCATGTGGGCAGAGAGAGAGAGAGACAGAGGACAACAGGACATTGACTTGGAGACATGAGGGTGCAGGAGGCGTGGGTGACTGACAACGAAGCTGAGAGGGAGATGGAAAAGGAGATCAAGCAAGTAAGAGAAAAACAGGAAATAAAGGATCAGAAATTAACTTTAGGGACCTTTTCAGCAGCAACGCGATGATTATGATTTAAAATGATCCAACTACTACTGTGAAAAATCTAGAAACAAAAATATACCACTCACTATTACTGAATAGAAATTTATCTTCATATTTTCATATGTTGTCAGAAATCGGTAGACCAGCTGCTGATGTGAGCTACTCCTGTTTGTGCTGTTGTTAGCCTGCTAGCTTATCTCCTGCCTGGAGGAGTTGGAAGTCCTAACATGCAATGAATGTGCATGCTTTTAACGTTGTAAACTTGGACCATTTAACATGGGAGGGCTCTGGGCGCACGGCGTATTGCAACACAAAAGGACATTATGAAGCAGAAATGATAAAGGGAGTTAAAGGATTTTGCACATGAATGTATACAGATCTGAACAGAGACTTTTATCTAAGCCTGTGAACAAATTTTAAAAAAGAAAAAGCTTTTTGTTGCTCCAGAGAGAGTGGTGTGAAGTCTGACAAACAGCCGCAAGGAGTCGGTGCTGAAGACTACAAGTAGAAACTGAAAAAAAGTTTGAGTGCACAAAAAAGTGAGCTTCCCCAATATCTCATCTCTGCTTGAGGCTATCAGCTCAAGGCTACGATAGGTTTTACATGCATAACACACCCGAATCAAACTGTCAGTGGTCAAAGTGTATTATGGGTAATGCATGAACTTTGTTTCAATGCAGAAGAACGCATAGGTGTGCAAGTTTGAAGTATATTCACGTCTAATGCAATGACTGCGTGCCTAACCAAGATAAAGACCCTCAGATTATCTTATGCCTCCCTGGAGACGTGTGCACAGAGTTGCCAAAACACATTTTAGTACCAGGAGGACGTACATGATTTCTAAACATAATCCTGAGATGTGACCACTGAAAACAAAACCAAGCATGCTGCAATGCAGGAGTGAAGTCATTTTTGGTTAAAAGGGACAAAAAATAAATACTGAAAAAGAAAAGGGAGCGTTAGAAGAAGACGGCGGAGGAGAGAAGTGACTTAAAGTGACAGGTTGTTGTCAGAGCGGCGAGACCCTGGAAGATAGATTAAGACAGGGTCAGCAACTTGACGCTAATGTCACGACTCATGACTAACCACGGCTCTGTGTGCATAGGTGTGTGTGTAAAAACAGGGTCAGCAGTTTTTATTTGTCCAGAGTGGACTAACCCAGAGAGTGGAGCGTGTTTGTGTTTGCTTGAGAGGATGTCAGTACGAGGCCAGGAACTTCTGCACCATGAGGGTGCTTGACACAGTTTGTGCATTTGGGTGTTTTTTGTGTATTGGTGCATGTGTGCGTGTCTGTCTCCATGACCGTTTGCACTTGTTTGACCTAACGCTGCCTGGTCAAACCATTTCGCTTCCCTTTGTTTTGGTGCATTTTCCCTCACAAACCGTTCACGCTGAACAGTCACTTGTACTCCTCGTCACAAAAACAGATTGCTGTTGTATCTCTGCTGTCGACTGCTTGTTTCCAGCTTAGCTTATGTTTGCTGCCAGAGAAATGTGCAGCAAAGAGCGGCATTTAAAGCTGCTCTTTGTTTTAAATATTGCAGTAACTTGCGTGTAAAGATTCAAGATTCACACATGAAAGACTACAATCAAGGCCAATGGTGGAAACAGAAAAAATCGATGGAGAATGCCCAAATTTAAAGGAATCAGTGCTGAATGTTTCTACATTCAAATTCAGAGTTTTATTTGTTCGGTCTTCTATAGCAGGGTGTGAAATTGCAATCTTTAAACCTGCAGGGATGGATTGATCCATTTTGGCGAGAGATATTTAATGCACTTCAGTTTTATTTATATAGCCCTAAATCACAACAAGGCACTTTATATTGTAAGGTAAAGACCCTATAATAATTCAGAGAAACCCCAATAATCAGACCACCCCTATATATGAGCAAGCACTTGGTGATAGTAGGAAAGAAAAACTCCCCTTTAACAGGAAGAAACCTCCAACAGAACCAGTGTCAGGGCGGGGCACAACTGGCTGTGGGTGAGAGAAGAATGATTAAATGCAGAGCAGTGTAGAGACAGTAAACAGCAATAACACAATGTCACATTGCAAACCTGGCAAGGCAAACATTTCTTCTTTGGGGCTATCTACTTATTAAATTAAGTATTTTAGATTTTAGCTCTGTTTTGGTCTACACCAATTCCTGAAAAAAGTAACCTGCGCCGTAGCTAAGAGCTCATATAAGATTTGACTGTTTAATGCAGAAAAGAGTCTGTAGAACAGTTTTATTAAAGGACCCTGGATGTTAGTTATTCTGGGGCCATCCACTCTGTCCACTGTAACTGGTGTCTTTAAAAGAGTAAATGAACCAGCCAATTTGTTGATGGTAGGGATACACGGAGCATGCTGATCATTGTACTAGACAGACAGCAAACAAGCCAAGCACGATGTGAAAGAGACACAAAAGTTACTGATTTCTTTTCCTGCAATGAAAACGTCCCCTGTGGATTTCTCCAGGGCTGATTCTGACTAGAATTGATTGTGTTCTCATAAAAGCACAACCATCGTCTGTGATTGCAGTTTGCCAAGGGTGCTTTTGTTAATTATTTATTATCAAAATAGAGTTTTTGTATTCATATTTTAGCAATGGAACATGTAACTGTGTAACAATCTCCAAGTTCTTACTGTCTGCTTTGCTTCGAAGCTGCTATTGACTGTTCTGTAGTGATTGATTTTTTTCATCTGGGTTCCCGAGCAGCTCCAGCTGGCTACATCTGCTTCAGCTTTATTGTTTTAACTTGATTACAGATGCTGGCTACAAGTGCATCATCATTTACAGCACTTCTACAGACTCTTTCTTAAACTTCTCTTTAAGTAATGACTTTCCCTTATTGCTTTTATTGCTTTATCATTTCATTGTATCTGTTCAAATGCATTGTAAAGCACTTTGCAACTATGTTCTATTGACTTCTAGGAAGAAAAAAAGTCGTCACACATATAAGGTTTCGCTGACAGCTCACCTGAGCTGTTTTCCTCACATGAAACACAGCGCAGGATTTCAGAACATTTTAATTGAAGACACCTAACAGTTGTTTTCATACTGAATACAATTAAGTGAACTGAAACAGTTCGTGTGAAAATTCATAAATAGGTGTTAATGAACAGTGAAGTACTTAATCCACCCTTTCTCTGTCTGTCTCCAGGTTTTAGGTATCGACCTACACTGAGCTGACCCAGAGCACAACTCGGTAGAGTCCAGTGAAGGTCCACATCAGCAGAAATGGCTCCGGCAGCCATGTCTAAGCCTCCGTCCTCTCTCAACTCACTCCGCCCTTTCCACTTTTCTCCCTCTTCTTTCCTTCTCTGCCTCCTTCTCTCCTTCTTTTTGTTGCTGTCATGCCCTGGATCGGTCAGTGCAGGTGCCGGAAAGAAAAACTGTTCCTCTGGTGGAGACCCCTGTCAGGAAGGTGGGTCTGTGAGAAAACTGCAGTTTAATGTGAAAGAAGCACTGTAAAGAAGTAAAGAAGCACTGACATGATTAGACTTCTGCATGTAAACCTCTCAGTGAGTGCAGTGAACTGAGAGGGTTCAATAAAATGGGTTACGCCTCTAGTTTGGCTGCCTGTGTACCAGCCAAGTTTCTGCAATCAGGAGAACCGATAAACATGACGATCAGCCTGACACTCAACACATTTCAACACATTTTCTCCTTCGCTGATTATGGAGTATTAACATGCTAGGGAACACCGCCTCAGCGTATGGAGCTCAACATTTTTGAAGCAGTGTTGGATCATCCTGACAGTGAACAGAACAAAAAGCAGCCAGCAGCCAAAGAAGAGCATTGGATGTCCTTCTAGAAGCCTGGAGAACTAAAGCAGAACTATAACTGTCGAGCTTGTTAGAATCGCATGAACTGTGCTGTTGTTTTATATACTTTTGCACATTTTCTTAGCAAAATATTAAAAAATGAGGCATGACGCAAACATTTTGCACAGTATTGTGTATTTCTCTTATGACACCACTTAATTATTCTAAACCAAGTAGTATAACTTCTTATAACAGCATCGTCCATTCCATATGTCCTGTCCAGATGTGCAAGTAACATTGAAGGGACATATTTGCTAGGTGTCAATGGTCTATGAAAGTGAAATAAAGTCAGGAGAATATTCACGACAGTCTCACATCAGGCATCAGAAAGGTCTGCCAGATGAGCAAAAATGTGCCACCGGTGAGTTAAAAGTGAAATATGTCAATTTAATGCCACAAATCTAGAACGTTGATCACTTTGGGGTAAGTTTTCATGCTTTCATTAACTTTAACAGTTCCACTAAGTTTTAGTAGGACAAATGGGACCATATAGAAAATTTCCCACTTACAATAATCTTTAATGAGGTTATGCTGCCTCTGTGGTGTCCACAACATCCTCACAGTGGCAGGCTTTATAGGATTAGAGAGGCGGAGAATGATTACACAACTCTGTTGCAACCAAATATTCCCTGTGATATTGCTGAAAAATGATTTGACCTTTTTCCACCTTTATCTTTTCTTTTGATTGCAGGAGTGGTGCTGCCTGTCTGGAACCCTCAGAACCCCTCTGTAGGAGATAAAGTGGCACGAGCCATTGTTTACTTTGTAGCACTCATCTACATGTTCCTGGGCATGAGCATTATAGCGGACCGGTTCATGTCTTCTATAGAGGTAAGTCAATGAATATTCTTTGAATTGTTATTAGATTGCACTATAAGTTACTGATATTAGACCACTAATAGGTAACCTGTATAAAACTAATAAATCCAATATTATTTCTTTCTTTACGCCCTCTCCACTCCAGGTGATAACCTCCCAGGAGAAGGAGATCACCATAAAGAAGTCGAATGGTGAGACCACCACAGCCACCGTGAGAATCTGGAATGAGACTGTTTCTAATCTCACTCTAATGGCCTTGGGTTCCAGTGCCCCCGAGATACTGCTGTCTGTTATTGAGGTCAGTGCAACATGAGCCTGCAGGCTACACGTCAGATTAACTGATAGAGAATGTAATGGAAAGACAGTAATCTTATTTTCACCTCCAACTGCAGGTGTGCGGTCACGGTTTTGAGGCTGGTGATCTAGGTCCCAGCACCATTGTGGGCAGCGCCGCCTTCAATATGTTCGTCATCATCGCTCTGTGTGTGTATGTGGTCCCCGACGGAGAAACGCGCAAAATCAAACACCTTCGGGTGTTTTTTGTCACGGCGGCTTGGAGTATCTTCGCCTACATCTGGCTCTACCTGATTCTGAGTGTCTTTTCCCCTGGAGAGGTGGAGGTGAGGACAGTTTTATGTAAAAACTGCTGAAGTTTAAAGAAAGAAATCACTGGGATGAAATAAGAGGAGGAGAATAAAACAGAAACGCTTTTAATCACATCTCTTCTCTCATTCAGGTGTGGGAGGCAGTGCTTACTTTCCTCTACTTCCCACTCTGCGTGGTCCAGGCCTGGGTGGCCGACCGCCGCCTTCTCTTTTACAAGTATGTCCGCAAGCGTTACCGTGCCGACAAGAATCGGGGAATCATTATTGAGACAGAGGGTGGGGCTGATGGAGGGCTAGGCATGGATGGAGGAGGAGGGGGTGGAGTGCTGGGTCCAGGGGGCTTCACCAAGATGGACATGCTGGAGCTGGACGGACAGATAGCGCTGAACTGTCACAGCGGGATGGATGGAGGCATGATGGAGGATGGAGGAGCAAAGGACGATGAGGACGAGGCTAGGAGGGACATGGCAAGGACGCTAAAGGAGCTGAAGCAGAGGCACCCGGATAAAGACATGGAGCAGCTGATTGAGATGGCTAATTATCAGGTTAGCAGCACCCAATCCCATTGATGTCTAAGCTTTGGAAGTCATGACTATATCAGATTTCCACCACATGATTATCACGATTCAAATAACTTTCTAAAACCATATACAAAGAACAGGTTCATTGGCATTTAATAATAAGCAGGATTTTATAAAACAGTAGTAGCTATACACTTTTGCCTTCTTATACATGGTATACAGCCTAATAACCAGTACTGAGGTACAACATCATCTGCACTCACTGGCCATCCCATTTGGTACACCTGTTCAACTACTCAACGCAACTATCCAATCAGCCAATCAAATGGTATTGTTTTAACACCACAGCCTACCTGAGGATTGTTGCTGACTATGTCCTTTCCATTATGATTGCTGGCTGCTTCCAGTAGGATAACACACCACGTCACAAAGCTCAAATGGTCTCAAAACGCTTTCTTGTACATGACAATGAGTTCACTGTAATCAAATTGCCTTCACAGTCTCCAGATATCTCAATCCAATAGAGCATCTTTGGGATGGATGCAAATGTGTGATGCTACTATTATGTTATATGGGCCAAAATCTCTGAGGAATGTTTTGAACAAGTTGTTGTTATCCAACCCAAGACTAGCAAAGTGTATTCAATGACATGGCCATTGACTGTATATTAGAGTGTCAAAAAATAGTTGCTAATGCTAGAATATTCTCAGTATTAATATCTTATTATTATTATTATCTGTAAGTACTGATTCATTTTTAGATGCCATGATTGTCATCAATGCTAATATATCATGACCCCTATTAATACTTTTTTAAATCAACTTTGACAACTTGTTAAATCAAGTTAAGAAGTTTTGCGGTGTTACAAACAGAGGCGTGATTAGCTTAACTCAGGTTTGCATAAGCTGTAAAGCAACTCCCCCTAGTTTCTGTTGAAAATAATTTCCACTAGAAATGTTGTAGTTTTACAGAAGATTACACAGAGACTGATTTCATTTAGACAATGAAAGATGAGATACGTATGTGCTGATATGGGGAAGTTTTGGAGGTGCTAGTAAACATAAAGATAAAAGCTAGCAACCAAAAGCTAATAGCAATAGCAAAATTTCAATAGTTCTCTCACTTCCATTCTTTAATTCTTAGACTTTTGACATATCATTATTTCAATCAATTTCCAGATTTTCTATCTAAACCAGTAGCACACGATGAGATATGTATGTGCTGGTATGGGGAAGTTTTGGAGGTGCTAGTAAACATAAAGATAAAAGCTAGCAACCAAAAGCTAATAGCAAATAGCAATAGCAAAATTTCAACGATTCTCTCACTTCACTTCTTTGATTCTCAGACTTTTGACATATTATTATTTCACTCAATTTCCATCTATCTAAACCAGTAGCACACGAGCAAACTTGAGTCACATTCCATATGTTACTCTTCTGAGGGTGATAATGACTCAGAAATGGTGCTATGACACATTCAGTGTGACTTTGAAAGTAGAGGAAGGTGCAGTTCCCCGAGGAAACAGTACAAAGTTACAAAGAGGAAAATCTATAACGTTTACGGCAGTCTCATACAATCAAACCAATAGCATGTTCACATAAACTAAAAACATTAGCGACTGGTTAATTGAGTTGGCTGAGCATCAGCACATTATCTCAGTCTCTCTCAGCTTAACACACAGTAAAACTGTTTTATAAAGTGTTGATTAAACCAGTGTACTGAGTGGAAGCTGTCTGTTGGCTTGACTGACACCAGTAAAACCTTCACCCCTCTGCCATCCAGGTGATTTTTTGCCCGGTAAGTTACATGAAAGCTAAATATATTAACGTGAGTGCCCGTTCTGTTCCCTGGAAGCCTTAAAAATATTGACTTGCGGTAACATTGCTGCCTTTTTTTTCTCAGCGATTGAGTTAATCTTTAAAGAGATGTAGCTAAATGCTTTGCTGAAGAACTTAAGCGGGCCTCAAGTTAATATTTTTTGGGGAGAATTTAGATTTGTGATGTGTTGGTTGTGATACCTTAAGCAAAAATTGTTCAAAAATTTAACTCATAGTTAAATTTGGCATTTTGTAACCACATTTTAGCACACCCATACTCCTCTCTGTTATAGCAGTTGCTCACACTTTATTAAAATGTTTAACTTTTATGGGGAGTAATCATTAAACTGGCTCATTAGAGATTCCTCTTTTTTATGCAGCACACACATTTCAGCTGTAGAAGCTGTCCAAGTCTCTGCTGCTCTCCCTTTCTCTGCTTTCCCACCAATTCCTTCCCTTGCCTCCTCTCCAACTCATTGCTATGTCTTTGGTTTCGGTTTTGAAAGAAGGGGAGGGAAGGAGTTTGGCGGGCCAAATGTGCACTGGTCAGCTCCCAGAGGTTTGTTTGCTTTCAGGCCTCCCTATCCCTGCAGCTACTCCCTCCAGTCCGTGCTGTAAATAAGAATGACAACTGCCCTGTAGATTAAACTTGACTTGCTAAATTTCAGTTCTTGCGGTCATAATGAATCACTGGATGTAAAATTAAATTGCTGTTATGGGATATGGAGCTGGGTGATCTTGTGCAGCAAAAACCCAAATCAGTTTCTTAACTAAACACTTACTTATTCCTTCTATCTAAAGAGATGCAGATATAAACATTCTGTCAGCTCACTTCCATTAAATTTGAATAAATTGCAGCGTTCTCTGCTCTGAGGCCACATTTAGTCTAATGATCTTTCAGCTACAGTGGCCACTTTGTTCATTTTCAATTGAGTGGATCGTTGGGATAATACATCACTATTGAGCCATACGTTTGTATTAAAATCGCTCCTTATAGATTGATAAACCTCATTAGAACGAAAGTTGGCAGTGAAGAGAGCCAGCAACCAAAGCCTGAAGTTATTACGTTAAATGACTCTTTGTCAGTATTATTGCACTGATTTAGTTTGTCTGTCTTCAGACAATCTTTCTGGAAATGTCAGGGAATCTGCTGTTGACCTTTGACACTGAGTTGAAGTTCAGTTATGGCGGTGTAGGATCTCCCAGGAGAATATTCTCAGATTGTAGCTCTCTCTTTAAAAGTGATTGCTTTCGTAAAAGCACGGCTGTTTGGGCCACAGCAAATTAAATTAACATGAAATGGTTTATTGATTCATTGCATTTGTTAATTAGGTCCTAATGCAGCAGCAAAAGAGCCGAGCATTTTACCGCATCCAGGCAACCAGGATGATGATCGGAGCAGGTAACATCCTCAAGAAGCACGCTGCTGACCAGGCCCGCAAGGTGAGGCACGCACTCTATTTGCCTTTCTCCATTATATTATATTTAAAGCTACTGTAACCTTGAGCGTGTTTTTTCTCAGGTGGTAAGCAGCCATGAGACCCAGGCCCAGGAGGATGACCCTCACACCATCAGGATTGAGTTTGAACCCTCTTTGTATCAGTGCTTTGAAAACTGTGGTTCCCTGAAACTGACTGTTGGCAGACATGGAGGTGACCCCGGAGTTACTGTCAAGGTGAGTGCACGGGAGGGATGGACAGTAGATCATGAATAAAAGTGTGTGTGTGTGTGTGAGGCTGTCTTTAAGGGAAACAAGTCTTGCAGAGTCTCATGCAAATAAAAGCAGACAGCAGAGACAGCAGAGAAAACAACAATATTCTGTGGGCTGACTTCCCTGACACCTTTTTCTATCTTAAGCAGATCTTGTGTCATGTGCTCACCTCCAGAGGCTTTGAGCACCTTTGTTTTTCTTTCCTGGTTGGATAAAGGCAGAGAAGTGGGTGGCAGAGGAGAGTAGCTGAGAGGCACCAGAGAAAATACCTTCATCTCCAGATTTCTAGTTTCTGGCTCAGGTTGTAACTCAAAGAAAGCGCACATCCTTTTGCAAAGGCTCATTGATCTCAGACTTAATGGTGGCTTAATGCTGGCTATGAATGAGAGCTCTCCCTGAATGAGAGAGTCTCCCGCTGAGTCTCTGTCAGTGGGATGATATCTGATCTGCTCAGCATTACTATGTTGGCTTCGCAAGGCTGGCTCTCCTTTATTCTTCTTCTTGTTTACAAATTAAACTGTGATGAGAGATCATAGTTTTCTGCTGGTGGCACGGCCTTAGTCAGCCGTCTGCTGAAGGATGCTTTGCAAACATGTTGTCAGAGCAGTCGAGAGACAAAAGAAATATTATTCGTGTCATTTAGGTATTCTCAGAGAGCTCCCTCGTATCGATGGCTGGGTCAATGAAAGTTAAAAGCGACTTACTTTGCACTCATACATTGCTATCTAAAGGCTTTAAAGCACAGGAAAAGGTGCAAAAACATCTACACAGTGCTTTTTCCTTTAAAAGATTTAGCAATGTTAGCACAAGGCAGGCCGTTCCCAACACGAGCATTGTTTTCAAAAGGACCAAAATGTGAACATCATGCTGCATTAAATAACCGTTAAAGATAAGATTAAGCTGATCAACTCAATGAAAATGTTTACTGATGTAGACTTCAATACAGGAAGACTTGCATTGGTGGCCACTGCAAGAATGCAGGTTCACTTCTGCCACTCAGTTCAATTTACAGATCCGGAGTTTCTGTTATTTTAACTTTGCACAAAAATTGAGTAAATTTGTGTTTGCCAATTATTTCTTCTTTCCAAGGCTTCCTGGCAATGACTCTTATACGGTTGGAAAGCCTGTTTATTTCGCTTTAAAAAGTGCCACATTTCTAAGAAAAATGCAGTTGTGGGTAGAGCAAAAGAGTTGACTATGTGGGTTGCATCTTTGAAAAAGTTGCCAAATCTTCTATGCTAATGCCAAACAGTTTATTCTGCTTTTGACTCTTGTTTTGACCCTGGTACCCCGGTGCTGATAATCAGGTGCCTGACTAGCAGCACATGTGAGCATGGACCTTGTTAAAGCGGTCATTTGGTGTCTGATCCAAGCATGCCATGTTTGGCTGATGTGGATAGACCCCGTGCCCTATCCAGGTAACCTCCAGCTGGTGTTCTGCAAAACTAAGCTGCAACATTATTTGGAGTAATCCCTAGTACCATTTCCAGGCAACCAGGAAATTGAAGGTCTAAATTGAAGGTCAAGTTCCATGAAAGAGGTGATGGCAGAGACAGGCTACCAAGTGGGCATCTGCAGATATGAACTGAAGGCACTCGTCCAGGGTTTGCAGGACCCAGCATGAGGAGGATGTACAAGGCTGCTGTGACTCTGTATGGTGTGCCACATGCTACTGAGGCCCCCGTTTATTAAATGAATAATAAACGGGGGGTGATTGCAGCCTGCTTCTTCAGGCTGCAATCACCCAATCCGATAAACGACAACAATCAAGAGTGAGTAGCAGAATAAGCTGGTTGATGTTGGCAGAGAATATTTGGCACAACCCGCATACTCAACTCTGCTGCTCACCCTACAAATGCATTTTCCTTACAAATGTAGCATCGGGGAAAACATTGTTACAACAAATAAATAATCAGCCAAATCATGTTTACTTACTTTATGTGCTAAGTTTATATACAGTTTATGATTGAACATTTGAAGCAAGTTCTAATCAAAATATCAACTTTTAAGCAGATATGGTGGAAAAACTGTGTTAGCAAACTGTGGCTGTTTTCACATCCAGCATGCACAGTGCGATATTAGCATCTCTTAGCAGCTCTGCTTGTAGCTACAACATGTACATGGTGCTAGTGTGATAGCAAGCTTTTATTAGCTGAGGGTGTTGAGGGTGAACTTGAAATAATTATCATTGTTTGAAGTCTTGAGTCACAGTTTGGTTCGACTAAGTTGGCAAAACATCAAAGTTTAGCATTACACAAAAGACAAACTGTGTTTTCTGCGAGTCAGGTGATGAATCACAGTGGACTTGTTACTATTAGCAACACTGTGAATGTTTGAACAGTCATTTCAGCTGTTAAATTAAGATAAATATAATATAAGTTAAAATGCGTCCCTTATATACAGATACTAGGGGTCTTATTGAGGGCACGTCTGTAGTGTTAAGTCATTAATTTGAACCCATACAGCTCCAAAACAGTCATTCTCATCCAAGCAGCATGATTGACTGATAAGCTACCACAATCTATCTTCAATCAATTTGTCACATGCAAAGTTTACACCTGCAGTGAAAAAACTGTCAAATGTACAATACAATGGGCAAGAGGGAAAAAAGACACCCCTACTCATTCTGGGCTTCTTGTGGGAGGTCAGCAAGCTCCTCTGCACAGAGAGCACATACATATCCACATCACAACACCCTAAACCACATGACAAGCAACTGGGTTGGGTAAGGGTGTGAGAGGCTACCTATGGTAGCCGCATTAAATTATGGTGGGTATAGAGAGTATAGAGCGTCTTACATTAGAGGAAACTCAGCTCTTATATAATCACGGGCTGTGACGATATAACTTCTCACACATCAGTCTAAAATGGGAAAAATCAGCTATCCACATATCTTAAAATCTCTTGAGTATTACCCAGCTTCAATTTAATCCCGAAAATATCATCCAACCATTGGATGCATTTAAAAATATATCACTTATACACATTTCATGAGGCACTAAAAATAGAGCAGAGGCTAGGGATTGACTTCAGTAGCACTAGCAGCACCGAGTGACTGACACAGCTTTGCCTTCAAACAGAAAAAAATGGCTTTGAAGCCATTTGAACTAAATGCATTTTAGATATTTGGGTTCTAATGTTGTCTAAATAAGAAGGAGGGGGTTAATTAACACAAAGCAGTTGAAAGGACAGAGAGAAAGGACAGGACACGCGGAAGGTTTTCTTATGTTATCTTCAAAGTCTTTAATATCGGCCTGTTTCTGACCAGAGGGCTTGGTTTAATGAAGCTGTTTTTCTTCTTCTCTCTTACCCTCTGTCCTCCTCTCTATCGCTCTCTCTCCCTCTGTTTGGCACTCCCCCTCTCCCTTTGTGTTTATCTGCCCTTTTCATATCTGCTCACTTGTGTTTCATCTTGACGACTCTTTTTGCTCTCTCCCCATCACTCCTCTGTGTTCCCATCTCCTGCAGGTGGATTATCGCACAGAGGACGGTACGGCCAACGCAGGTTCAGATTATGAGTTTGCAGAGGGAACGCTGCTGTTCAAGCCGGGAGAAACCCTCAAAGGTAAAAAACAACACTGACTACAATAATTTCTGACATATTTTCAATAAACATGTCATTGAAACTGATGCTCAAATAGCAGAGGTCATCTGCAGCTCCTGAGGCAGATTTCTTTTTTTTCCTTTTTTTTTTTTTTTTTTTGCTAGTGGTTTCACGGGGGAAAAATGTAATTAAATTAAACATTTTAGCAAATTATTATAATTACTTTGCACCTGAGAGCAAGATGCTAAAACAACAATTCTTTTCTCAGAGATCACAGTGGGCGTCATTGACGATGACATCTTCGAGGAAGATGAGTATTTCTACGTTCACCTAAGTAACCCTCGTGTCGTTGGCTATCCGGAGATTGGCACTGCACCTCTGGATGCCAGCGCTACCCCGAAAGCCGTGCTGGGTGACAACCACACTGCCACAGTGACCATCTATGACGATGATCACGCAGGTAAAAGGAAGCTTCACCTTAACTGTGTTCACAGGTGTCACGTGGTGTCGTGATATTCAGACTTTAACACCTTAAAGTATTCAGTCTAAGATTCCTATGGGGAAAACCTGCCGCTGAATAATATTGTGGAGGGCCACAAGTGTCAAAATGAATTAAATAAATAATTCATTGCGTCATTAATTAATTAAAATAGAAAATAATTGAATGATTACATATATAAACAATAAAATATCAAGGAATTCAATTTAAAACATTTACAAAATTATTTATTTCCAATTTTAATTAATTAATGACACATTTAATTAATTATGTAACGATCTATTTATTCAATTCATTGTGGCACTTGTGGCCTTCCATATTTTTAGGCCACATCACACACTGGTTTGTGAAATTCTTTTTTAAAGCCTCAATTTTAGCATCCTGTTATTAGTAAACAACAAGTGACCATGTTTGGAGGAGACCCTGAATACTAGCTCAGGTTAGTTAGGTTAGTTGGCCAGACTATGCTAATGCTTTGTAACATACAAGTGGGATACCAAAACTTCACTTGATAAAACCTGACAAGTTGACTTTGGGACAGGCTGTGAGTGCAATTAGCACCAACAAGGTGCAAAGTCCCATTCACTGAATCAAGTTATCAGCAGTGGAGCCTAGCACACAATCATGTATCCAATAGAGCAGCGGTCCCCAGCCAGGGCCACGGACCGTTACCAGTGAGTCATTTGGTACCAGGCTGTGAGAGTTGAGGCTCAGGTGTGAAATTTATGGTTTTTACCACAGTTTTTGTCTTGGTTGTATCATTTTATTTTGTTGTATTTATCCACGACACTTTGAAGGTCGGAAAATATTGTCTGAGATTAAACGTGGCAAAAAAAAGTTGGGGACTGCTGTGTTAGAGGACCCAACTGTAGAGGAGATTAACCCCTGAAACTGCTGCCTGATGTACAGGGTGGGCCATTTATATGGATACACCGTAATAAAATGGGAATGGTTGGTGATATTAAAGTCCTGTTTGTGGCACATTAGTATATGTGAGGGGGCAAACTCCTCAAGATGGGTGGTGACCATGGTGGCCATTTAGAAGTCGGCCATCTTGGATACAACTTTTGTTTTTTCAATAGGAAGAGGGCCATGTGACACATCAAACTTATTGGTAATGTCACAAGAAAAACAATGGTGTGCTTGGTTTCAACGTAACTTTATTCTGTCATGAGTTATTTACAAGTTTCTGACCACTTACAGGGCTCTAGAGTGCGACCAATTTGGTCGCAAATGCGACCAAATTTTTCAGTGGTGCGACTAAAAAAAAATATTTGGTTGCACCTGTGCGACCAACTGTTCGGGTGGCAAAAAAAAAAAAAAATCTGCAACCTTCCCTGTGGTCAACAACAGACACACATTTTGCCCCTATCGTGGACTAAACCAATCAGAGATAGTCAGGGGCGGGACCTCTCTGATTGGCCGTGGTCCAGTTGAAAGTGCAGGTGGAAGTGGGAGGTGAGTAGCTTGAATAAAGCGATATCAATTCATTAAATCCTGAATCGACTTTTAAAAATAACTGTGTTTTGCCAGAAACGCCAGATTCTCAGATTAAAGCTCACAAAACCATTTCAACAACAACCAAACAGCAAACGAGAGCAGGTACACGGATTCCACACAAAGACGTAAACACAGACCCGACGCATCAGAATCAACTTTGTCTTTCTCGGCTTTCTCACCCGACGGCCCGCAGACGGACACGCTGTCGGAGCTTAGGGATTCTGATGCGTGCGGTCCGCGCTGTGTTTACGTCTTTTTGCGCTGATTCTGAGCTGCAGGTTTTGTCTCTCTCCAGCCAAAATCCACCGAGCCAGCAGCAAAAGAAGCAGCAAACTGCGCTTCACATTTGATCAATGTCGTCATGAATTTTGCTGTTTTGCTTCCACGACTATTAAAATCACACTCCATGCACAGCTAGCTCTGTGCATGAAGGTTATCTGCTATAAAAAGCCAGACCAGGAAAATCTCCTTCATGTTTTTCTGTGTTTTATTCTCTGTTACTTTCACACAAAGGCATCTGCTGTGATGTTCACAATTCTGAAGGAGTCAGTACTGATAAATGATCAGAATTATAATATTTCTGACTGTCTGAGGCTAAGTTGAATCGAATCAGGACTTTGAAAACCGGAATCGAATGGATTATTGAAATCAGTGATGATACCCAGCCCTAGTGAGCAGTCTAGGCACGACAGAAGTGGATGTAGCTGTAATAGGAAAAGAACTATTGCTAACTTTTCTGTTAAGTTAAGGCCTGATCCTTCTGAAATTCATAGCCAGTGCTCTGACACGGTGTCATCAATCTTTGAATGCTGAAAAAGCACAGTGTATCCAGAAAAACACATTATATTATATAAATTATTATAAAATTTGTGTGCGCCTAACTTTTGTGCTGGTACGCCTAACTTTTTAAAGTTAGGCGTACCGGTACGCCCATGGCAAAAAGTTAGTCTAGAGCCCTGACTTATAAAATGTGTTCAATGTGCTGCCCATTGTGTTGGATTGTCAATGCAACCCTCTTCTCCCACTCTTCACACACTGATAGCAACACCGCAGGAGAAATGCCAGCACAGGCATCCAGTATCTGTAGTTTCAGGTGCTGCACATCTCGTATCTTCACACCATAGACAATTGCCTTCAGATGACCCCAAAGATAAAAGTCTAAGGGGGTCCAATCGGGAGACCTTGGGGGCCATTCAACTGGCCCACGACGACCAATCCACTTTCCAGGAAACTGTTCATCTAGGAATGCTCGGACCAGTGGCCTTGAGGTTTCCATTGATGAAGAATGGACCCACTATCGTTGTACCCCATATACCACACCAAACCATCACTTTTGTTGGTCCAACAGTCTTGGAGGGATCCATCCAATGTGGGTTAGTGTCAGACCAATAGTGGTGGTTTTGTTTGTTAACTTCACCGTTCACATAAAAGTTTGCCTCATCACTGAACAAAATCTTCTGCGTGAACTGAGGGTCCTGCTCCAATTTTTGTTTTGCCCATTCTGCAAATTCTGTGCGCCGATCTGGGTCATCCTCGTTGAGATGCTGCAGTAGCTGGAGTTTGTAAGGGTGCCATTTGTGAGTAGCTAATATCCGCCGAAGGGATGTTCGACTAATGCCACTCTCCAGTGACATGCGGCGAGTGCTACGCTGTGGGCTCTTGCTGAATGAAGCTAGGACAGCCACTGATGTTTCTTCATTAGTGACAGTTTTCTTGCGTCCACATTTTGGCAAATCCAACACTGAACCAGTTTCACGAAACTTAGCAAGCAGTTTGCTAACTGTAGCATGGGAGATGGGTGGTCTCGTAGGGTGTCTTGCATTGAAATCTGCTGCAATGACCCGGTTACTGCGTTCACCAGATATCAACACAATTTTGATCCGCTCCTCATGTGTTAACCTCTTCGACATGTCAATGGCTGTGAACATAGAGAAACTTGTAAATAACTCATGAAAGAATAAAGTTACATTGAAACCAAGCACACCATTGTTTTTCTTGTGACATTACCAATAAGTTTGATGTGTCACATGGCCCTCTTCCTATTGAAAAAACAAAAGTTGTATCCAAGATGGCCGACTTCTAAATGGCCACCATGGTCACCACCCATCTTGAGGAGTTCGCCCCCTCACATATACTAATGTGCCACAAACAGGACTTTAATATCACCAACCATTCCCATGTTATTACGGTGTATCCATAGAAATGGCTCACCCTGTATATCTAAAAATTTTGTAAACTGAAATTTCAATTCTCACTCTTTCTTGGTATTTGATTCTACATTATTCAAATAGACATATTTGTTTTGCGAAGCGCCTACCTTGTGCTAACACTGCAAAGTAGAAAAGCTTTTTGCACACTGTAAACCTGTGCTTTACTGCTATCAGGAGTCCACATGAATCTGTTGGTGTGCCATAGGTTGTCGCCTCTGGGTGTCCATAAAACAGCATCATTAGAAGGTGACAAAGAGCTCGTCCTTCCAGTGTTGCGACATTTTTCTGCAATTTGAAAACATCCAGGGAGTTAAAAATGCAGGTGGATGAGTGGAGAGTGGGTGTTTACCCATTGTGTTTCATCTAGAGAGAGTGGGAAGTGATCTGTTATCCTCTTACTGTACAGTATATACCGTGCACCTCTGAGAGCAAGCTAGTGCGTGAGTGTGTAGGTGTTTGTCAAGCTTTTTAGTGTTTCTCCCCTGTGAAATGAATTCTTTCTTTCATTAATTCTTAGGCATCTTTACATTTGAAAGTGCCACTCAGAGGGTGAGTGAAAGTGTTGGCGTGATGGAGGTGAAGGTGCTCAGGACGTCGGGGGCTCGAGGCCTGGTCGCCATTCCCTATCGAACCTTGGATGGAACCGCTAAGGGAGGGGAGGACTACGAAATGGCTGCAGGCAAGCTGGAGTTTCAGAATGATGAGACCATGTGAGTACCTCGCTGTTGTCTGCATGACATTTCATCCACCTTTGAACACCGTCCCGGTGTATTTTTTACATTTTGCGGTTGGTGTGACATCATATGGAGACTGGGACATTTTTGGATCAACAATGACGCCCTCACATTTCCTCTGATTTCCTTCCTGTGATTGATTTCTATTCAGAAATTGCTGTGTAGGTTAATCAAGTATTCTGCTGTATAAATGGCTCTATTAGGTAGATAACAGTGTAATAATGTCACATTTCCAGGCAGGCTTCTCTGCATTAAATGCTTGCAAACACATGGGTGCACACATACACATTCATAAAATTGCTCTTGCGTCCTTGGGCGCATGCATTTTTAATATGCTGAAGTTAGCGGTGTTAAATTGACCAATACATAAAATGGTTGGGAATGCAGTTTCTCCAACGCCACTCGGGGCCCATAAAGCAAGCCCTCTGCGTACGTGTGTGTGTAAGAGTGTGTGTGGTTTCACATATCTATATGTATGAGGACCAATTAGACTTTTAGATGTAAGCGTGAGGACATCTGTGCATAATTTAAGAATATTTTATTAGATTGACAAGGTTACAGTGAATAAGGACTGAGCCAGGTGGTGTTATGACATCGGTGTGTTTTCAAAAGCTTTGTGTGTGTGTGTGTGTGTGTGTGTGTGTGTGTGTGTGTGTGTGTGAGGTTTAAGTTTAAACCTAGATTTAGGTTTTTGACCCTTTGGGGAATATTTGCCTTCAAAGTTCTGCTTGAGAAGAACAATTATGGCTTTGGAGTTAAGATTAGAACTAAATGTTGGATAAGGTGAAGGGCCAGTGTTCTATTTAGTGGTTTGTGATTGCAAAAGATTAGAATTTACAAATGAGCACAAACGTCTGACACCAGCAAACCTCTAAGCAGAGCGTCTTTAAAGCACAGGTCATAGCGTGTTCTTGTGCGTTTGGGACGGAGCGATGTGCTGATGGTGCAGTCACTGCTGCAAGGTCAGGGAGAGATGAAAGGGAGTGCGAGAGAAGCTAAAGCAAACGACAAGAGTTAAATGTAGTCAAACAATGCAAACTGTAAAGCTGAGGCAGTCTTCTGAGAGCTGCTGTTATGTGAGCACAGGAGGTTAAATAGAAAGCTGGTATCAGTGGGTCTGAGACTGCAGCAGATCAGATTAGCTGAAAGTGAAACTATTGGTGGTGTGTTTGCTAAAGAGGATTAAAAAGATCACTTAGTAGAGTGTGTTTCAACCCTGAGAGATTGCAACTTTGTGGGTCAAGCATAAGCAGCAATGAGCGTCTTCCTCTGCTGGATGTAGATTAGTAGTGAAGGGCGTGTTTTTATGAAGCATCGGAGAATAACTCAGTGTATATATGGGAGTCATGGAGTCATAGTTAATGTATTTAATATACTTAAACGACTGCTGCAAAAACAAAAAGGTATTGATTCTGATTCTGCTGATCTACATCAACCAACAGTGTATTTTAGTTAGTTTAGATTGCTAAAGCCAAAGTCACACAAGCATAGAGACCAGTCAGTCATGCACTGGTAACCACCACTTGCTATGGAAAAGTGTTGTCCCAGATCAGTTGGTGAGTGGTTGCAGGAGGTTGTTTGCAAGGTGAAAATGTTGGCAAAAAACAAAAACGCTACATCCAGATGAACCGAATCAACTTTTGGGGATTTCCTTAGCTTTTGCTACAGCTCTGTGGCTAGTTAGCAAGTGTCTGCTAGCAACCAAAGCACTTGCAAAAGAAGCTGAGATGCCTTCTGTGACTGAGACTGTGAGCTGAGGAGGAATGGAGGCAGTGTATAGTTTGCATCAAATACAAAAGCAAAAGCAAAGACGCTGAGAGGCCTTGAAGCTGTTGCTTCAGACGAGCAGGGTGACTGCTGGGGAAAGGAGGGGGTGGATCGATAATCCAATGTTTCCATGTAAAGGAGCGTGAGCCAGCTGAGCGAGGGATATGCTGGTGAGAAAGCCCCTGTGGTAAATTGATCTATCCATCCTGGCGTCTCCCGCCTCGCTCCTTCTATTCTTCACCTCTGCATTTACTCCCCGACCCTAACCTTTCATCTCCTCGCTCTTTTCGCCGGTCAGCGCTTATAACTAGTTTTTCCTTTGCTTTTTCTCCATGTGATATTGTTTTTTATACTTAAATAAGTCTATCCATCCACTTCTGATTCACGAGAAACCCAATCAGTTCTCGACTTTGGGTTTAAGGTGGCTCGATCTGCCCTCGTTATCAGTAACTGGCTCTTTCTCTTTACAGTTTTACCCCTTTTGTTCTCGTCTCACTCCCTCTCTCTCTTACTTCACTGATTCAGTCCGTGCTCACTTATTGTTCATCTTCTCTCGCTGCTGCCCCTCTCTGCGTGCTTTCTCTTTTCATCATTGTGCTTTTGAACTACTTGTCAAAAATCCTCCTGCACACTAATGTGAACCTGCTTTAATCTGCTGCACTCGTTTCTCCTTCTCCCTCTGCTTTCTGCCTTTGCCTCATCACATTTCTGTAGTTCATCATGTTTTCTCCATACTAATCTCTCACATATTTTCCTGGCATATTTTTAGATGAGTTTTCTCATGCCCTCCTCCTGCTTCTCCACCTTTTCCTCATACCTCACCTCCCATCACTCTCCTTTCTCACTTATCCCTCGCTTCTGCGCACCTTTGACTTCTCTTCATTTGCATCTTCCTTTCACCTTTTGCTTGTTTACATTGTCAGACTTTTCCTTCTCTTCTCCCTTCCTCTCGCTCTACCTGGCACCTTTATTTCCCTCCACCTTCTCTTCTTAATTACATCCTTCTCCCCATCTTCTCCAGCCAACATCATAAGAACAGGGACTTGCTGCCAAAGCAATTCAGCTGGATCACAACCCAGACATAACTCAGTGTCCACACGCCTCCCTCCACTTCCTTGAGTTCTCCTCCAATCTGTGTAATTGTTTTGTTTACCCTCTTTCGCCTATATCCTGCATTTAAGCAACCCCACATTAATCTGTCATGCACGCTGTCTGCCAGAATGAGCTTTGCTTAAAGCTCAGGAAAACGGTAAAGCGGTGATAGGAGGAGAACGGACTGAGACGGGGGAAACATGACGAAGGGCGAGTCAGGTGCAGCTGAAAAAAATCTTGTGGGAAATCTAAAAGTTGCTGGAGCTGAACTGACAGGAGGAGAGGAAAAGCGAAGTGAAGAGAAGGAAGAGGCGCTTCCACTCGATTTCATTATAGAAGATAATGTAATGCTACGCTGAGCCCACAAAGGAAAAGTCCTTTTTTCTTTTGCCTCCCTACATCACAGATACTCCAAGAGGTCGTGCTGAAGGTGTCCGCTCTCAGAAGCCCAAGATGGAGCCTCCCTTTATTAAGCAAAACCATTTTTTACACATTAATGTCAGTCGTGAGGAGAACTACTCAACCTGCACATCCTCTTAAAAGGAAGACGAAGAAGCAGCTTTCAGATTTCTGAAAATAAACCCAGATGATGTCATCATTCAAACAGAAATCCAGCTTTAAAAACTGGGTGTGTGCCGCTTGAAGGAGCCTGTCATGTATGAGGGCTCCCGCAGAAGCGAAGTGAAACTAAAACTTTAATGCAGCAAACACCTAAAGCTCTACCGTTACACTGTAAAGTACGTGACAGGAGAAAAATGACGAATGTGGCCACATACACGCGTAACACAAAAGCGACCGTGTTAGTCAGTTCTTGTACCCATACGGCATCACTTTCTGTGATGGAATACATCAGTGTTATGAGATACAGATGCACGTATCAATATTTAGATGTCTCAGTTGCATCAAGGCGTCGACTTAACAGCATAAGCAAGTCTGTGGGTGAGTCAAGTCGGACCTGAATACGGTGCTGTGCAGTTCACTCAGTCACATTCAATTAAATTTTATTCATATTGCACCAAATCACCAAATCACAGCAACAGTCACCTCAGTATTGTAAGGTAAAGACCCTGCAATTATGCAGAGAAAAAAACCCAAACAATCGAAGGACCCCTATGAGCAAGCACTTGGTGACAGTGGGAACAAAAAACTCCCTTTTAACACAGGAAAGGACAGCCATCTGCCATGACCAGTTGGGGGGGAGGAAGACAGGAGAAAAGACACACTGTTGAAGAGAGCCAGAGATTAATAATAAATAATGATTAAATCCAGAGTGATATGTAAACACAAATGGGAGGATCCAGTATATGTAAAAGTACATGTTACCCACCATAGCACTGTGCATCTACATTTCTTTACTGTCTGGACTCCCATTAAATGCTGCAGCAATGAATTAATTCTCTCTCTGTTCGGCTAATTAATGAATGAATGTTTTTTTTAATTACCCTTTTGTTTCTCCCCATCGGACTTCACGAGCTTTGCTCAGTTTTCTGTCTGCAGGTCTTTATCTGCCGCCTCTGCCTTTGGTAGGCCTTTGTTAATCAGAGGGCGTGTGAGTACTATATACAGAAGCAGGAAAGAGAGGGATACGCTCAGTAGGGTCTGTTTATTCTTAGCCTCCCTATGACCTGCAGCTCAGTGCAGATTCACAGCCAAGCTGCAGAAAAATGTGTGTGCGTGCGTCTGTGGCTGTGTTTGCGTGTGGTCCACTCCCCTGGCTGCTCATTATAAATTTGAAACAGGTGTCGCCACCGAACTGTGCCAACGCCTGTTCAATTACTGCCTTGCACTGTGTGTGTGCATGTGTGCATATAGTGTGCACTCACTTTACATACCAAAGCATCCTTACCATTTCTGGGACTTTTTTAAAGTATGTGAGCATATGAATGATGAGGTATTTAACTTCGACTGAGTTCTGAAAAATGCTCTGCAGCATATGTGTTATGGGTTTGTTTGTTTGTTTGTTTTTTGGGGGGGGGGGGGTCATTGTTTTGTTTTGTTTTTTGTCTGGTTTTGTATGGTAGCTGGGATAGGCTCCCAAGATCCCCCTCCCTGCTTTACCCTGATAAGGATAGGTGGAAGAGGATGGATGGATGTTGGTTTTGTGTGTGTGAACTCCATACTTACTCCAGCACCTGTTCAGCTTTTTGCTCCCTCGAATGGCTTAGAATAAAAAAACTGGTGGATTTATCAGCCAAGCTTCTCGATTACAGCCAAAGGGGCTCTGACTGTGATCAAAAGATTGCCACTGTTGGCAGATTTTATATGAACTATTTATATTATGCTACCGTGCGTGGGCTAATATTAGCTCATAAGGATGGAATATGTCTTTGTACAAGTAGTTTTAGAACCAAATATAACACCGTACTGAAACACTGAGGTAAAGCTACATCTTAGCTTCCTGCATGGCTCATTTATTCGATATGGTTTATGTAAGGGGGGGGTTTCATTTTGCATAATGAGAGGAAAAGCCGTAATAACAAGGACCATCTGTGGTGTTTAGTGAATGTAAAGCGGGCAATGCTGGCTGGTGTTTTCTGAACTGTGTTAGTGAATTCAGTGAAGAGCAGAATATTACCAGTGACTAAACTGTGAGGTCATCCAGGATCATCGACTGTATTTACATTATGTGTGGGTGGATGGTGCTGCACTTGTATCCATTCGCATTAACATGCCATTGTGCAGGGTGAACGATTAAAGTTATGCAACCTATGCAGACATGCTTGTGTTGAGACCTCCAAAAATCAGGCAGCGTCTATTTTGGAGATATGCGCTGGAGATATATGGAGATTACGCTCGACGCAGGTAGAAAAATGAGCCTGAACATGACCGGGAACGTCAGCAGAATTTGAACACTTTGTTTCACTTCACCTCTTTGAATGTTCCAACTTGGCTCTTTTCTGCAGCTCGTTCAAAGAACAACAACAGATGGTTGCAAGAGTAGCTCACAGGAGTGTTTTTAACACTGCCCCCTGGTGACAGTAAACAGGTATAGCAACAATGATCCGCAAAGCTGTGCATAGCTTTGTGTTGGTCCTACGGAAAAGCTACGCACTTGGACAACACGTGTTCACGACTACCGTCCTCACAAAGCTGTCAGAGTTACACAGCTGTAACTGTCGTTCATGCTTCGAGATTTAGAGGTCAAACTTACCGTTTATGGGCCGGATAATTTCACATCTCAATTACTAATGGGTCGACTGTATGCGGAGCCAAATCTTCAGCTCTGCTGGGAATCCATGCAGGAAGGGGTGGGACTTTATTTTGATGGTAACAATCACATGCAAAGACAGACTGGGATCATACCATTATGTGAAAGACGGAATGGGGGAGATGTTCCAGAGACAGCAAGTGTAGTGGTACAGGCCAGGTACACAGCGAGAATGTAAAAGTGTTGTAACGTTTAACCCCACATGTTAACAGTGCTCACTTTCACATGCTGTAGTTGGCTATGCTTATGTTCACTGGTTAAACTCTGTGAATGGAGTTAAAGGTACAACCCGAGACACATCTGGAGGAATCTAAAGCATTTCTGATACAACTGGACAGTAAGTGTTTGATCCCCTGAGTGATACAGTATTTATCATTTTGCTTCAAAATTATATCACAGATATCCACTCAAACACTACCCAGAATGCACCACTTCATCTGCTCTAATCCCAGCATCCTGCCATTGTGCGTTATGCTTTAATGAGCCTGAACAAAATTTCTTAGTGTTTTTGACGAAGCTGTCAGAAGAGCTGTGATCATACATTAGCTGCTGGTGAAGGAGAAACAAGCTAGCAAGTTTAAAACAACACATCCTCCCTTTGGCGAGATGTTTCTCGGAATTAAGAGAGAGAGAAAAGAAGGAAATACAAGGAGAGCGAGAATGTGAGTCTGTGTGTGTTTATGTGTTTGTGTGTTTGCGTGGGTGTTTGAGCATGTTGCAGTGCTTGTAAAGTGTTTGATATTTGCAACCTGTTTCTCCGTCTGTCACCAATGTAGGGTGACTAACCCGAAGCTGTTCCCAAAATAAAACATCCTTTGAACTCCAAATCCACCGCGTGTATATGTGTGTGTGTGTGCATATAAATACAGACGCAGAGTCAGTGTTTCAGCTTGATTGTTGCTCCAGGTGCTTGTGTTTGTGTGTCAGCAGCTAGCTTCATTTCCACACAATCATCTATGTTGCTCATCTAGCTGGTGTCAGATCATCAAACTCGCACACAAACACACAAGCGCAATCACAGCGCTTTCAGGTTTTTACAAACAATGCACATCTCTTCACAGCGTGTCGATCCTGCCAGTCAGCACACTTCTTAAACTTTTTTCTTTAAATCATCATTTGTGATTAAACTTGGCACGTGCTGTTTATCAGACGTGATGGAGCTGACACCAGGATAAAAAAGTCTGAGCACATATTTGGTAATAATATTCAATCACGCAGCAGAAAAACACAAACACGATGCTCCAAACATGTTTCTGTCATTCATTGTTTGGATGTTTGCCTGCTGCTTTGTGTGAATGTCACACGTTGACGCTGTCGAGCAGTGTATCTGTGTCTCACACACACACACACTGGCTTTTTTCCTGGTTAGTTAAGATGGATAGTGCTTCCTGCCGGGCATATTTATGCAGCAGAGCTCTTATTAGAAAAATACACCCTAAAACCATGGAGCACATTTCAAAACAGCTTCTGGGTGCTATCTTGAAATTGTAATGATGTGTTTTATTTTGATTTCAAAAGTTAATTGGACAAACGTGACTGATCACACAGTGTTTGCCTACTAACACTGCATTAGTTGTGCACTCGTACATCATTAACAAATCAGACACACGTTTTTCTATGTTAGGCCGCTACTCTTGTAGTCCCATGCTTGTTTCTCTTATTTTCACAGACGTTTTCTTTTTATACAGAATATACCATCTCGGTTTTAAGAGTGACCCTATGTTGTGTTAGACCTAGAATAATATACATGTGTAGTTTAATGAATAAATAAATTAAATCATCTTCTATTTTATTTTTAGTAGGGTATATAGATTGTTTTGTGTACATTTTTCAGGCCTTGTTTTTCAAGTGAACAAGCAAAATCTTTGGACACACACTCACCGACCACTTTTTGTTTAGGTAGGGCTGTTCAATTATCCATTAATGCATGCATCTATTCACCCAGACACAAGGTAGAAACTTGTATGTAAGGTGATTTAGGTGATTTTGAATGTTTCGTGTTAGTTACTATACTACTAAACCTGTGTGAAGGATAAAGTTTTATCAACCCAAATCCACGACCCTTAAGACAAGGATAAACAAGCTTTAATGCTTCTTGGTCCAAAAAATCCAAGTGATCACAAGGATGCTGAGGAAACTCAGGTCAAGCAGAGCAAGAAGAACACGCAGCAAACAGTGGAAGAGAGACTCTATCACCATGTTCAAAAGATGATCAGGGAGCAGTAACATCTGGGGAACAAATCATTGATGATGTAACAAGAGAAGCAAAACTAAAGACAAAGCACCAAATTAAAAGACTAGGAAGCAGCTAGACGCATAACACCGACAGTGGAACACAAGGTAAGTTAGATTTAAGCTAAACACACGAGGAAGGAAAAGCAAACCAAAAATTAAACCAGGATACAACAACTCAAAACTCTGGGTTAAAGCCTCAGTCTCTGTATTTAGAAATCTGCTGGGATTTTCCCACACGACCATCTCGAACGGTAGGAGAAAAAAGGAAGATGTCCAGTGAGCAGTAGTTCTCTGGGTGAAAAATTTAAGCTCTTTTCATCAATATTAGAGAGAAAACCTCACCAATCAGATGATCCCCTGTATGCAACACTTGGCAAAAGTGGAAAGGAAGAACTCCTTGTTAACAGGAAGACAGGCAGGTGATATCTGAACATGTGGGGAGTGAAAAGAAGGGGTATCAGAGGAAGTCCCACAGCAGTCTGGGCTTATAGCAGCATAACTACAGGATGGCTCAGGGCTGAAGGCTCTGCCTCTCCTCTTACCTTTGGAAAAGGAACTGCTAGTGAGCCTGTAGTCTGAGAGCTCCTGCTCTGATGATAAGGTGCTATGAATACTCCATGATGGCAGATTTAATTGAAAGTTTTATGGTGTGTATATAGAGGTGGATTAGGACAGCATTTACATTTATTCCAATTGTCTCTTGAGGCTGCATTATGGTGCAGAAAAGTATGTTGTTTGCAGCCAAATGGAGAATTTCCTCATTAACACAGACTCACTGGTTCAGTTTAAACTTAGAAAGTGAGGTGCTATACAGGAAGACTCTGT
This sequence comes from Simochromis diagramma, assembly GCF_900408965.1. NCBI lineage: Eukaryota > Metazoa > Chordata > Actinopteri > Cichliformes > Cichlidae > Simochromis > Simochromis diagramma. Next base: position 4,477,623 of record NW_024387416.1, on the reverse strand, counting down.
AGCTTTTTATAACAATAGACATCAGGGCGATACATATTTTTGTGCTTTTCATGACAATTTTTATTTATTCTGTCAGCTGGATTCTAATCCTGTCTATTCTATAAGGCCCGCATCCTTTTAGGTTCAAATGACAGCCTGCAAATGGACAGATAAACACTTTAAACTCCCCCTCCCCCCTTTGTTCTGCTGAAAAACGTCAGGATGCCTCCATAACCGCGAGAGTTTTTCCTCTTTCTTGTCTTCTCCCCGTTTGTTGCCTTAGCAACTTTTGATCCCCTCCCATTGTAAGCACAATAAAGCGGAGACGACGGAAAAACGAAGAACAGAAAGATAAAGAATAAAAGGGAGAAATTATAGGAGTGGGAAAAGAAGCCTTGTTGTCTGTTTTCTTTTTTTTGATTTGTAGTTTTCTTCTAAGGATTTGTTTTTCTGCTGTCTGCACCGGAAGTTCCAAAACTACCGACTGTCTGATCACGTTCTCCATAATTTCTCGCGTTCCCCCCCCCCCCCATTGCCCACTCTTCTCGAAGATTTATTGCGAGATATGGAAACATCTACCGCATCTATTGTGTGTGTGTGTGTGAGATAGAAAGAGAGAGGGACACACGTCCATTGTTTGTTCTTTAATTAGTAAAGCAAAACATTCATTGGCCAAGTGGATTATGAAGATTAAAAAGCAAATCACATTTGGGCGCAGTCATGGTCTGCCTGACAGAGAGAAAGACAGAGCAGTCAGAGATAGACTAAATGACAGAGTCGGAGAGCAAAAATAAAGACAGAGCGGAGCGGAAGAGGGAGGATAGAGAGGATGCGAGCTTATATCCTCCCTTTTCCTCTCCTCTCTCGCCTCTTCTTGTTTCTCCTCCTTCTCCGTGCCTTTTGACTCTTTTCTCCCTCTTCTATCCCCCTACTTTTCTTCATCTCCTTTAATGCCAGAGCAGTCAGAGTAAGTAGCTTAAGTCAACATCTTTTACAACGGTAGAAGCCTTCTGTTCGCCTCATTGTGCGTGTGCATCCGTTTCTCTTCGTGTGTGCGGGCCCGAGCGTCTTACGTTTCAGCTGTGTATCAAAATTGATGTGGCAGCCACCATCTGTTGTTTGCCTATTGACATTTTTCTCCCTACTACAGTTATTCAACTTGCAGTGCCGCACACACATAACCAAAGAGCACCCCGGGCTTTCTCTAAACACAAATTTTACCCATTTGTAATCCCTGCCTCTGGCTCCTCTTGCCCTCCCTTCCTCTGCCTCTTTCTCTTGCGGTGCTGCTGTTTAAGCAGCAAAACAGAAATTCTGTTGATTTGTGGGGTGTGAGACGAAGCCAGTGACCTGACCACCGAAGTTGGAGAGATTTCACATCATATCAGAAACATGATGTTGTGTTGCTAGCATCCAAATCAGCCTTCAGTTAGAACAGCTTTGAAATGCTGAGCCTGCTGCTTCTGTCTTTTTCTGGATGTGTGCTTCTCCGTCGCTGTCGTTGTGTCTTCCTCCTTTCCTTAAATCTCTCTTTCTGTTCTGCCATCTAGAATCCCCGTCACTCCCTGTTTCTGCTGCCACTCGCGCTCTGTGTGTCTCTGTCTTTGTACTGCATCGCCCTACATGCTCCCCTGTGGTTGTTTTTTTAGCCCTGCAGTTCCAGCAATTTTCATTGCCAAGTATGCACACACTCACACACAAACACACTCTACAGTCTGAGTTATGTACCCACATACGCACAGAGTACAAGCACACGCACACGCTGACTCTTGCCAATGAATCCCTGTCATCAAACCCCTGTGGACTGTGCACACCCTGTAATCATGGCTCTGAGACCTACCAAGAGTTCTTGCAGAGGGCTGCTGGTCCCTGCCCTTTTGTATCCACCGTACCCCCCTGTAGTCCCCCACCCACCCACCCAGTTCCACCGGTCTCCACCCTGCCATGCTGAAACCACACTAAAGGACTCACACAGTTCGGTTTATTAAAAGGCCAAGGTAGAGTTACATGGGTTGGGTCAGCTGGAGTGCCACTTTTCCAGTTCTTTATTTTGACTGTGGGTTTCCTTAGAGCTTTTAGACTCTTTCTCAGCAGGCTGACTAAAATCATTGCTTCATGTTGCAGTTTTGGTGTTTGCTTCATGGACTTTGGTGTTCAAAAGAAGGAAATATGAGCTTATGATTTACACCACTTCTCTCACTTTTTCATAAACTCAGGAAACCACCACTGCATTCTCACCCCGCGTTTCTCTAAGGGCCATCAGAGAGCAACTTCTTATGTACCAAAGTCCAACTTTAAGTCTATTTTTAACCTACTCCTCGCTTCATTTAAACACTTTCTTGGTAAGTTTGCCATTTAGCTATTGTTAAGCCATATTATAATACTATTATAGCATGATGTTCATTTGATAAGCCATTGTCCCATTTAGAGTAAAATAGAAAATAAAGCAGGGTGTGCCTTAGGGTGGACTAGTTTGCAGTTGAGAAGCTGCTACCATATGAGAGTGCAGTGTCCTCAGTTGGATCTAAAACACCAACATGTAACTGCCAAGACGCTCAACCAAAGCACTCTTTTCTATGCCATCTTATATATCTATCTATATATATTTATATCTATATAAATATATTTTTAAATACTCATCTATTTCTGTCATCTGCTACTGTTCTGTCATTTAAATGTAACATTTTTACTGGTAAATCTACCAGCAATGATAAATAATGATAATTTTCTGTCATTTAATAGTTTGATCTATAAAGTGTAAAAGTATAAAAAAAATAAAAACATCCCATCATAGCGTCGCAAAACCCAGAGGAACTTGTTCTGTTGAGAAAAGTAACAATAGCAAAGTTTATCTCCTTTTTTTCTGTTTTCACTTCAGTCATCTTGCAGTTATACTGCAGCCATTGCCTCATACTAACTAACTGTTTGCCCTCTGATTTGTTGGAGGGGATTGTTAAATTCTGCCAGAGCGGTGACCTTTAGCTCCGATGGCAGTAACAAACTAATGAAATCAAGTGAAATCGTAACAGCAGCCTCAGACTGCAAGGCTTCTGTTTCTGCAGCTTGGCTGGAATTACCAAACTAGAAAACCAGGCAGATTTTAATGTAAATAGGAGACATATTCTGATTGCAGCTGTGTTAGCAATCAGGTGCAATCAGTTGATAAGTGTTTAAATAAAACAATAAACTGGGTCAGTTGCAGGTGGGACATTTTTCCATGGAAGGAGATGCTTGTAGGTGATGATAATAACAGTATTCAGTTTTTTATTTATTTATGATGATTTAAAAGATTAATTTTGACTCTGAAAAATCACATCATGTAGATCCAATAATCCAATAAAAGCCATCACTTTTATATCTAGTAGTTTAAAATCATTTGTAGTTGGTTAGCTAACATAGCTAACAGCTAACATGCTAGCCATCCAGCAGTCAATAGTAGTCACAATAACTCTCTTAGATTCTTTCTATTTTAATTTTTTCATCAGAATTTTACATAATTTTACATAATTTGATCAATATGATTTTATTGCTTTCTTTGTCAGTTAGCATGTTAGCTGTCTTACTACTAAACTCATACAAAGCCCGTATTTTGCTAATTTCAATGTTATTATTGGCTCATTTGTGCATTTAACTAATTTTGAAAGAATCTTTACACTTTTTAACACTTGTATATATTTTTTTAAAAAGAGTGTCGGATTCTGTTGCAGATTGGTTGTTTTTTTTATTCAGAGACAAAGAAGCTATCCAGGCTAACACGTTTGCAGTCTGTTTGCTAACTAGCTTGCTAGCTTGGTTGGTAATTGTGTAGTTTAATCAAAACAATAGACTGCAGTCTCCTTTATCTATTCAGGTAGAACATTTACAGAGTAGAGTTTATAAGTACATAGAACAATAAAAGTTCATAAGAACAATAGCTTTACTGTTGTTCACTGATCTTTGAGTCATTGGTAAGCAATAAAAATTAGTTTCTGTTCAGATTTTACCAGCTGTTTTTTGCTTTGAAGTTTATCAGTTTCACTCTCACAAAGGATATCAATTCATATCCTCTTGCATCAATCTAGTGGGAACCCACCGGTGAAACTTGCAACCTGTTTTGGGTCTCAGTCCAGTGCTTGAGAAACCTCACTCTGACATGATGAATGTACGCTATTGTAGAAGAGTGATGAGCCAGTTCCTGACTGCATTACCTCAGGGTAATCTAGTATGATACACACTCATACACACACACATACACACACACACACACACACACTGATGTCAGAGTCATTAAAATCACTGATAGCTTGTGGAGATGATGTGACTCACATAAGCACTCACTCTCCTTTCCAGTTCTTTTTCTTCTCTCCATCTGACTCTATTTACCACATTATCTGTTTCATCCTGCTGCCCTCCCCCCTCCCCATTTGTCCCTTATCTTTCCCTCTCTACTTACTTTCCCTTCAGTTTTTGCCCTGCTCTCTTCTTCTCTGTCCTGTTTTTCTGCCCTGATCTCAACATCCATGCGTCTATCTCTCATCTGCCTTTTTATTAATCTTTCGATTTCTTTTTTGTCCTCCACTAATTCTCGATCGAACTCTTGTCCCTGTCATCACCTCACTTTTATTCTTCTTTGTCTGTCTCTTCATTTTAGAGAATGATACAGTGTATCCCTTTTGCCGTAGTGGTTCTTCTCAGTGCTCCAGTGTTTGCCGTCTATAATCCTGCATCATCATCATCCTCCTTTGTGCCTACTCCTCCTTCTCTGTTATTTTGTCTGTGCATTAATAGCGGGGGAATGTTTAAGCAGTTTGTTTTGCTAGAGAAAAAAAAGTTTAAGAAAGACTGACCAGTGCTTTTAAAATGTCAGCACAGAGTGGGCTGGAACTAGACTCACATAGATCATGCACAAACACTCGCTGTTTTCATAAGCACTTGGTAGTGTGCTTTATGGCTTGTGATTATTGATTTCTTCACTATGGAATAAATGCATTGCCAGTAAAGCTTAGTGTGGAGAAGGCTTTCAGTCTTCATGGTCAGTGTATATATATATGAGTAGCAGGTAGAGTTGCAGGTGAAGGGTAAACTGGAGAGAGATCTGTTGATCCAATGAACAACTGAAAAAAGCAGAGATATGTTCAAGAGTGCGCTGTGAGGAGCTCTTTGGAGCCAGCAATGAAGGTACTGCAACTGTATAGGTAGCCACAAGAGATCAATTCAAAAGCAGTATAATTGTTTAGCTTATGTGCTCATAGTGCATTTTACCCTCATTAGTTTGACCTTCTTTCTCGCTGGTATGGTCATCACATTGACAACAGCCAATACCTCATGACTTCTTTTAGGATGAGGTAGCTGCCCAACTAACTTTGTTCAAATACATCGTGGTGATTACTCACCATAACGATGAGCTTCTTAATTTCCATGTCAAAAGACAGCCCTGCACATGTTCATAATGTGATTTGATCGGCTGGCAGCTGAGCTGGAACATAATGTGACTGCCTGGTGCTTGATATAGTCGAATTGCTCTTTACCACAAGCGGACAAGCAAAGCAGATCAATAAATCCCCATTTCAGCTCATTTCAGCGACCCTGATGTCACGGCTTTCAAAGACAATAAAATACGAGAGAGTCAAAGCCTGAAACATGTAGGGGGTCAAATGCATCCCTTTTAAGACAGGTAACTAAAACTAGAGTGAATGACACACATCGTTCCTAAATTTAATAATAATTTAGTGCATTTTTTTCTCCCTATTCAAGTATGAATTGCAGTGTTTCATCCCTCTGATCAGGCTGACGTGATCAGTTATTGCATTGTTAAATACAGCAGCTGGAGAGTTGTATGCTCACTGACATCACCGGCTTTTAGAATTCATACATGTGACAGCATCACGATGCCCGGAGATATCCTGTGCAGCTCATTCACTTTCCTTACTCTCATTTCGCCTGATGGACAATGATAAAAACCTCTTGAGACCTCCAGGTTATAAACACACTTGTGCAGGTATTGTGAGTGATAGGTAGAAGAAGAAGGATAGACTGATGAAGGGGGCAGAGAGAAAGAGAGTGGTGGAGATGTCAGAGGAAGATGAATAGGTTTCAGGGGCAGGCAGTAAATGGAAAGAGAGGGAGGAAGATGAACGGATGGAGGGAAGGGCAAGGAAAAAGGACAGACAGAGGCAGAGTCGGTGGAGGGAAGAAGATAGATGAATCACTGGGAATAAAAGACAAGAGGGAGAGGAAAGGGCAGGTGGAGGTAGAGAGAGAGAGAAGGGGAGCAAATGATGGCTAGAGGGAGATGAATAAAACAAATAGGGCCGAAGAGGAGAAGAGGATTTGGAGAACGGCTCACATTTGGTAAGACCAACTGTCGGCACCCCGGGTGGTGATGGGAGGAGTGCAAGAGGGCAGACGGAAAGAGGAGGAGTAAATGAAGAAGACTGAAGGGAGAGAAAGAGACAAGTGGTAGATTTTCATGTGCCAGGGGCGGAGACCGAAAGAGACGGAGAGAGTGAGAGAGATTTTGGCGAGCTGCCGCACGCAGCCCTGGCAGTGGTTGGCATGGTGATATATATATCCCACTGCTTAAAAGCCCTCACCTTGAGCTGCTAATGCCAGTCAATCAACCAAAGGTGTCATTACTCAAGCAAGGCAGGAGATCGTCTATATTCACGCCACTCACTCAGAAATGTCATTTTCTTAATTACAGCCTTTTTCCATGCACTGAGAAAAAAACATTTTCCAAGCCCGCTGAACTTTTTTAAATTCTGGGCAATGTGGACAGGTGACCTATGACACCACATAAAAAACCACATATTGTGTATATCAGCATGTAATTATGAATGCAATATCTCACTTACGCCACCTTAAAGGTTCCCAGGCCAGGAAGGTATCGGGAAGGTATCGGGAAGGTATCGGGAAGGTATCGGGCTGTCAACCAATCACTTGGGTCACAACTGAACTGTCTCAGCAACAGATCTCTGCAGGTATGACGAGGCTGTTCTTAGGTATGTCCCAATTCATAGGCCGCGTCCTCTGAAGACCGAGAAGGCTGTGAAATGGGATGGTCTAGCCTTCAGATTTGTCTCACCAGCTGTCCCGGTGGAGTTTAATAAATTCAGCCGTCTGCTCCTTGCTCGCTAATATATAACAGGACATTGGAGTAAATTCTCGAACATCTCACACTTTTGTTTAATCAGTTTTCTGTTTGATGTTTATTCGGCTGTGTGAAAATTATAACTTTAATCTCAGCCAAACCGTTTTACTCACGAACAAATAAAACAGACAAAAAATAACATTTAAGTTATCTAAGTGACTTATGAATCATGTTTAACCTGTGTAGCGAAAGACCACGAGGGGAGTTCGGTGTTCTCGCCTGCTCTACTGAGCCTCGACCTCCCGGTCAGCTTTGAGCTGGTGGGTAACAGACGTCTCCGAAAATGTCTTTTAACTTTTGCAAATATATGATGTTTTGATGGACCGAGCACATATTTGAAGTTTACACAGCTACATTCTCGCCCGAAAATAGGTTAAAAAGTGTATTTTGTGACCCAGAAAGAGTAACATTAAAACTAAGTAGCTGCCGCAATTGTTGGAAACTGGAATTGGCTATGAATTCTTGGATAGGTTGGGCCCCATCCTTCAAATTCGGGGAAATGAAGGACGCATTTGTTGGCCGCATTTGGAGCAGCCTTTGAATTGGGACAGCCTTCGTTGCATCGCTGTGACATAATCGGCCTTCAAATGCGGCCTCCGAAGGATGCTGCCTATGAATTGCGACACACCTCTTGGTATTCACCGTCCCTACCGTCCCCTACTTGCTCAATGTTACAACATAATCAGTTCTTTCAAGGGGCTAATTTACAATAAAATACTTGTCTTCTTTTAGTCTTAATATTAATACACACGTTTACTTTCGATTCATAAAAAATGCCAAGTATGAGTATCTTTGCTTAAGTAGATTTGGAGAATCCCATTTGGACTTACGCATCTAAAAGCAGTAAATTTCAAACCTCATCAGATTGTTGGTGTCTGCCTCGCTGATCCTCCTTTATACATTACCAGTACAAAAAAGACATTTAGACAGAGATAGCTGTGGACCTGAAGAGAGTGCAGAGCAAACATTCTGGAAGAAAGATTAAACACTTTTATTTCAGTGAACTAAATCATGGTTAGACAAAGCCAAAGACTCAACTTGTAAATATCAGCAAGGAATGATGTGAAGTTCACTGCAAACTGAGGACACCTTTGTCCTAAACCACAATATTCTGAGATAAACAACAGGAAATTTCATTATATCAAGTCTAGACGTTGTTTAGAGAGACACAAAGTGAGATTTTCTGAAGACTATTTGGCATAGTCAGTTGATTGTTGATTGTTTAGGATCACAACTGAAGTCTGTTTTGTAAATGATGCTGAATGTGATGAGTCCTACTGACTTGTTTATTCCCTTGACTTTTGCTGTTATAGTGCCAACAAGAGGTAAAAACTGCATTATTAACTTAATGTTTGACCATATGCCCACAAAGCATCTACTTCTAATAAAGTACTGATTATAGAGTGTTGCATTATCCATATGTTCATATTTTTAATCTTGGATTCTACTAGAGTGGCTTCGGAATGTTAACAATTCTAAAAAATGTATCATGTAGTGCAGCCCCATCAGTTCAACCTCTGGCTGAAACATCCAGTTTTACTTCCTCTTGCTCTAAGCCAACTTTCTTCTGATTGGCTGACCTTCAATAACAGAAGGACCGAACAGCAAGTGGGCGGGGCTTCTGTGTTTACAGCAGGAAACACATCTCCTGGATATTCTTTCTCTGTGATAGCACACAAATCCAAGAGTATATTATTTAAACCTTTGGCTTTACATATACGGGCTTTTTTCAGGAGTTTTGCACAAAATATTAGCATTCAATTCAAAGCAACACAGTGCCAAGATACAGCCGTGCATGAGCTTATTTTATTTCGCTCATTTGTTTTAAATATGTTTTTTTTGGTGGGGGTCAGCTGTTTTTCCACATGTCAATGGACTGGTTCTTATATAGCGCTTTTCTACTCTCACTGAGCACTCAAAGCGCTTTATACAACTTGTGCATTCACCCAATCACTTTATCTAAGGTTGCTTCTATCTAACATTCACTCGCATTCACACTCCGATGGATGCATTGGAGGGCAACAGGTTAAGATCTTGCCCAAGGATATTTGGCACGTAGATTGAAGGAGCTTGGGATCGAACCACCAACCTTCCGGTGAGTAGGTGACCCGATCTACCACCTGAGCAACAGCCACACATGTGCTCAGTGCTCAGTTTTTTCTCCTACAGCTGTCATTCGATGTGTAATGCTAACTACTTTAGCACAAGTGGTTATGTTTGCATGTTTACCTGAAGTTTAAAGCTGGAGCGCTGCTATATGATTCAAACAAAAGAGCCTAGGTATAATGTCACATTGTTTTATCACTGGACATGTATTCAGTACCAGCAAATCATATTTGAACATTGTCAACTGCAGTGTAATAAAGCAGCGATCCCCAACTCCCGAGCCACGGACCTGTACCAGTCCGTGAGTCGTTTGGTACTGGTCCGCGAGACTTGAGGCTCGGGTGTGAAATTTATGGTTTTCAGGGTTTAAATCTGTATTTTTTTTTTTTTATCGTTTTCATCGTTAACTCAGTTTCCCTGTGTCTTTTCCCGTGCGTTATGACTAAATCTTTTTTTTTTTTTAACTGGTACTGGTTTTATTTTGTTGTATTTATCCGCAACAACTTAAAGGCCAGTCTGTGAAAATATTGTCGGTCTGTGACGCAACAAAGGTTGGAGACCGCTGTAATAAAGCACAATGTTAATCACCTTGGTGACAGCCTTAAGATGGGTCATGCTTCATTAAGTAATAGATATTGACTGCAATGAGGATTACAAACCTTCCAAAGCAACCAAATGTGGTATAATAATTTTTTGGTTATATAAGATTCAAAGACTATTTGGATTTGATGAAACTGTGCAGCTATTAAAAAATAGGTTTGCATTTTTAATTAAAACTAAGAATGGTAATGAGCCTATCAGAGAATGTTGAGAATAGGAAGAGTTTAATAACCCCAACGATGCTTACGGGGGAAAAACAAGAAGAATTGGCTAAAGTTAATCCAATCTCAACACCGACAGTGGAAGGCTGTTAGGTAGATTTTGCCCTCGTGTTGTGACATTCTTGCTTCCAAGACAGTCGTTTACTTGACCAGATCATTAATATATGATGAGCAGCGTTAAATCATACATGAGAACAGATGAGGAAAGAGTGGAAGAGGCGGGAGGGGGTAAAAGATCAGAATGACGTCAGACGTGGAAAAGTGGCTGTTGCCTATTTATCTCTCTTTGCTTGTCTTCAACACTACTTGTATTTCAGGATGTTTTCCGCCCATGACAAAGATGGAGAATGGATAAATAGAAGTTGCAATAAAGTTGCGTCGTTCCGGTTTATCGGCCTCATTTTTTACTCTTCTTCTCCGTCTCTGTGGAGCTTTCAGGGCTTCTTTTTTTCCACCCTGGATTTTGCACGCTGAATCTTTGTGTTTGGCTTTAATCTCTCCATCTGTTAGTCCCCATTGACTGCTCCATCCTTCATTCTTCGATTTATTTGCTTGTTTCTTTATTTCTGTGTGTTGTAATTCCATATTCTTTGTTTTCAAATCTTTTCCTCCAGCTTCATTTCCATCCATTCCTCCCTCCGTGCATCAAAGGAAAAAGAACTGATGCAAATGTATAATTGAAAGCTGCTGAAAGCATTTACAGTAGGGGGTGAGTGGGAACTGGCAGCCACAACATTTGAAAACATGAAGAAACATAAAGTCAGGTGGGCTGCTGCTGTATGTAAGTTGGTCATCGCCATGGCAAACCTTCTGACAGTTAACCTTAATGAGAGCTTCAAGCTGTTAGGTTAAAGAGTCTGAGATGGTGTGTAATGCTACAGTCACAGTGGGGAAAAACAGTGGTTGGAGACTGCAGCATTAACTAAAATATTGCAACCAATGAGTGCAATGAGCTTGTGATCTTGTCGCCTGTGAAGTGGCAGTGTCAAAGATTTGGACCGGGCCTGACCTACTATCGAACTGCTGTCATTTTGCAATTGAACAGGGTCAACTTTGAAAACTGTTTGTGATAATACAGCCATGAATCAGCAAAGGTCACAAATTCAGCCATTTCGGCTGGAACCTCTAGAACACAGGTGTCGAACTCCAGGCCTCGAGGGCCGGAATCCTGCAGGTTTTAGATGTGTCCTTGATCCATCACAGCTGATTTAAATGGCTAAATTACCTTCTCAACATGTCTTGAAGTTCTCCAGAAGCCTGGTAATGAACTAATCATTTGATTCAAGTGTGTTGACCCAGGATGATGTCTAAAACCTGCAGGACACGGGCCCTCGAGGCCTGGAGCTCGACACTCCTGCTCTAGAACATCTAGAACCAAAATTCATCCACAAACAGTGACGTAGTTGCTGCAGGACAGTGATTTAATTGCAACCTAACCTTGCATCTGTATAGGAATATACCAGAACACAACTAATTGGGAACCAATCAAGCCCCCTTTCCCAAAGACTACACAGCACAGATGGGTTGCGCTCATCATCGCAGGCTAACTTAGACTGATTGCAACTTGCTGGTTTATGAATTAGACGACAGTTATTTGCAAGCATTCACAAATCTGCCTGAGAGTGATTGGAGGTAGGCCTCAATTGTTTTGAGACAGGTTGCCTCCCACCAGGCAACATGAGTTTGTCCTTAAGGACAGCACAGTTTCACCAGCAGTACCACCAGACTCGTGCTCCACAGTGTGGATTCATCAATATTTGTGGATATTTTCGGGAAATTGTTTTGCATTTGATTTGCGAAGTTGTTAAAATCTGCAAGGTGCATGTTTCATTTGCCTGCCTGAAGGACAAAATGAGTTGCTACAGTATGATTCAATTTTATTTTATTTATATAGCGCCAAATCACAACAAAAGTCGCCTCAAGGTATGATAATACTAATAAACTGTCGTTTCTGTACAGGTGAGCACTGCCCGGCTGTTTATTACAGTTTCCACGGTGTAGGCTGCCGTTTTCTAGGGCTGAACTGTAGCCGCAGCCACGGCTCCTTCACAGCAAAAATGGCTGTCAGCTGTTATATAAGCTGTTACATAAAGTCAAAGTGTTTGGTCAAACCTCTAACCCAAGCTAAACGAACCACATTAGAAAACTTGTCAGCTAACTCAGAGACTCACACGCTCTCATGAGGTTGTGCGATTCCCTTTGGAGGCACACCGTGTGTCGTTGTTCCTCTGTACCCAAAACCCTTTCATAGTGCCACTCGGGGATTCTGCTCTACTCTATTCGCACTTTCAAATTACACAAAAAGGGGCTAACTGCCATCTAAAAAAGGCAAGCGTGTGGGTCTGTCTTTCGTCTGTCATCGACATCATGAGGCTGAGCTACGCTAAGCCCTCAGACTTGACTCTCCATGCCGAATAAAAACCAATTCACTCTCATTCACTCATTTTTTTTGTCATTGTGCTTATTTCCTTTAACATTTTAATGTCTTCTCGCTCTGTTTCCCTTTTTCTCATTTTTTCCCCTCCCTCTTGAAATCTGGTAAAGTCAGTCTTGCCCTCATGAGACCATCTCCAAGTAGCACATCACACGCAGCAGAGGTAGAAAGAGATATTGGAGTGGGGTAACGCAACATTCCCAATTAGGACACAGAGCCGCAGAGACGAGCAGCTTTTATGATCACAACAGAGGAATATATTTTCCATATCTGGAACAGAAGCAACACATACATGTGCACACTGCGTCCCCGCAGCACCAATCCCATGGACGGTCACATGTCATACGCTTTATTTCACAGCAGTCCCAGTCCTCATTCATGCAAATGTAACGATAGGATTGTGGAGGAGGGAGCAGGAGCGAGGGGGAAGCTGCGAGGGCGGATGATGATCAGGAGAGAAATGAAAGTGTTTGCGTGCAAGTGTGCAGAATGTGCGATGTTCACTTTGCCACTTTCACGTGTCTGCATGTCGCACATGTGTGTCGCCTCATTTCTGTTCTACTTGCTTTCGATTTGCAAACCTAATACAGGCAACATGTCTGATCAGATTTTTACTCCCTTGTCTTTTTTTTCTCCTCATTCTTCCCATCATCCCCCCGGAACTAATTTCCCATCCTCTGATTTCTCTTTCTTTCCCCCTTTTCCCTCCTTCCATAATCGGATCGCTCTTCACGTCAGACGTTTCTTTCATTCTGTCTTTTATTTAATACTCTTGACATTCCTGTGCAGTTTTCCTCATCCCTTCTCTTCCATCCTTTTCCTTCATCCTGTTTTTTTTTCTTCTGTTCCTCGTGGAGCAGGAGAAAGAAGTAGCTCCTCTGGATTATGGTGCATCTTGCAGGATTTGTGTGTGCATGTGTGAGGGAGGTGATGTGATTTGTGAGCTTAATTTTACACAATATAACGAGGTTAGGATTTTACACACACACACACACACACACACACTGTATGTGTATGATGCTGCCGACTGCACAGTGAGTGTGTACTGCACACACTCGTAGCACATGTTGGCACCGCCCCTCATGACTTCATGGTTACCAACCAGATATTCTCATGCTCCATGTTTTCACATTTTCTCTCATGTCTAGTTCTTCAGAGTCTTCTGATAATAACTAACACGAGGTGAGAACGAAGCCTCTGTGAACAAATTCTGCTTATGAATTTACCTGATATGTTTCACTGGAAGCTTTGCCATCCATTTGTAATGTAGGGGTTTTTGATCCATCACGCTTGAGCAGACTTTGGGTGCGTGCAGTCAAACAGTCTGCGTGGACAGCCAAACAGGGTTGGCATTTGCTGCATTGAACCAGATAAATATTGACTATCGTCTGATGAGGACTGAGCTTTTTATTAGCATTTCAAATTATCTGAAGAAACGGAAATCGCTGGCTACACTGGCCCATAACAAATTAGATGTTTGGTGCAAAGTCAGCAGACTGGCTACTGGTTTTAACAAAACTGCTGTGGTGCTAAAAGAGCTCCTTAAACACCTCACAGACACAGAATCTTACCATTGTCATCTGGTGGTGCACACCAAAAGTCGTGTCAGTCAGATTGTGATGCACTTTAGTGTTTTGGTTTGTCATGTACACAGTTTTGTAACCAGCTGCTGCCAGCATTTCAATGATAACAGTGCTTTAGGAAAATTGGAGTCTGTTCTCTAGTTGGACAAACATAGTCCAGTCTGAACACCCCTCGATTTCTACTGTGACATTTGGGCAATAGGGTCAGATTTTGGCATAAATGGCATGAAATCATGGATCCATCCTGCCTTGTGTCAAAGGTTCGGGCTACTGGTGGTGGTGTAATCGTGTGGGGGGTTTCTTGGCCCACTTTAAGTCCCTAAGTTCCAACTGAGCACTAGGGGTGCAACAATACTCGTATCGATATTGAAGCGTTCGATACAGTGCTTTCGGTTCCGTACGCATATGTATCGAACAATACAAAATTTTTTATTTATTTTATCAACTTTTCTTCTGACGATGCTGTCTGTGTTGAGCGCTCAGTGGATCTGCGTTCGACTACTCCGCCTAGGCTGCACTGTCGAGCGCAGATCCACTGAGCACAGTGCAAGCTAGCAAGACAGAAGCTAAGCTTGTTGCAACATGGCAAATTGAACCTCCCCCACCCTCATTCAGATCTGGCGTTTGGAACTATTTTGGTTTTCATGTGAAACATGACCCTGAAGGTAAGCGAGTCATGGGCAAAAGTAAAACAGTATGTCGGATGTGCCACGCAATGCTCAATTACATTGGTGGGAACTAGTGCGTTAGCGCAGTTTGCTCGTTAACGTGTTGACTCCGTCCGGCCACACACGGGGCGATCCGCGGTAGCTCGTTAACGGAGGTTTGCCGCGTTATGGCGTTAATGTAATTTTAACGAGATTAACGCTGACAGCACTAGTGGGAACACAACGAATATGACTGCACATTTACGCCGACATCATCCTAGTGCAAAGACAAGTGGAAGCAGACAAAAACAACAAGCACGCATGCTACAAACTTTACCCGAGTCATTTAGACAGCCGTTAGCACATGATTCTCCTTATGGGGACCTGATATGTTTAATATGCTGCTGAGAGTATAGCCCAGAAGAAGTGTATAGTATAGCTTTTATTTTGGAAAGAACCATTTCTCTGTAATAAACTCTCTTTTCCAAAGATGAGTGATTCCTCAATCAGATAGATTTTTTATTTTATTTTGTTGTTTCAGCAACATTACATTTAAAAACTGTACTTCTGAGTTAAAATATATATTTAGAATTTTAATAAATGACAAATTAAAAAGGCATGAACATTTTTGTATCGAAAAAATATCGAACCGTGACACCAAAGTATCGAACCGAACCAAACCGTGAATTTTGTGTATCATTGCACCCCTACTGAGCACCACAGCTACTGCTGCTAACATGTGACGCACCAAGTCACAAAGCACAAATCAAATTACTTTGTTGAATAATGACACTGTACTCAAATGGCACCAGATTGCAATCCAATAGAGCATCTGTGATCTGTGTGTGTGCATATGTGTGTGTCTCCCCCTAAACCCTGGATTTGATGTGATACTTCAAGTTTCTTTCTTTGGTTCCACCTATAAGATTTCATCCCCTATTTTTGCGAGTTGTCCTCCAGGTCTTGCCTTATTAACTTTGAGCCTTTCTTGCTATCCACCATCATTTTTGTACCATCGCGTTACCAAGCAGTGTACCCGAAAGTAGCAGCTGCGGCAGCTGCCCCATGAAAACAAACACCAGCTGTGCCTACAACTACAGCAGATTAGTCACTAAAGTACCCTGAATGCTGCGTGACAGGATTTCCAAAGCTTCATTTGACTGCAGGTTTAGCAACTTTGCTAAAGTATACAAATGACAATTTTATTTGGAGTTTAGTGGAGTCTTAACATATGAAGTATGGAGGACTTGGAAGTAAAAACCTATTTTTTTCATGCACCTTTTGTGCAGAAACACACAGATGACTTCGTATCGAGAGCGCATCTGTCTGGAGATAAAACGATCATCCATATATTTTTGAATCATTAGTGGGTCACTTGTGCCAGAATCGCATTAAATTTCCTGTGTGAGAAGCTGGGGAAACCTTTTTTTAATTCGCTCTCATCTGTTTCGGCTTTTCATTCTTAGCTCCCTTTTTTTAGCCTCACTTCATACCCTCGTCTGTGTCCCTTCCTCATCCTCCTCCTCATTTTAATGTCCTGCTTCTCTTACCTCTTCTCCCCCTCCTCCCCGTACCCCTCTCTCACACCCTCAGTTCATCCCCTGCACCTTTCCATCTTCCCACATACACACCAGAGATAAAACTTTATTACTCACCACAGCCAGAGACCAGTCAGTATGCGTATGTGTATTTTGCATTTCCTCATTATGCGTTCCGTGATATCATTAAGAGGGGTGATATCTCTCCCCTAAAGAGCTTTTTATCTCACCCTCTCTCTGCTGGCCTCACTCAAATTGCTTTGTTTGTGTTGCTTCCACGCAGACGAGAAGAGCTAAACGAAGGACTTCTCTCAGCCTACCTGCTCATGTAGAAGCATGTGTGGGTGTATGAGTGATATTCAGAACCATTCATATCATTTGATCAGCTCTTCAGTGATGTCTTTTTGCATCTTTCTACTATCTTTGAAAAGGAAAAATCCTCCTTGATTGCAGCGTTAGCAGTTTTTACTCTGGATTCATTCATAAAGTCGTTTCCGGCATTCCGACAGTCAAAAATGTAGGATTTCAATGACGAATTGGGAATTTTAGTTGGATTTTCATAGCATTGTATTAAAAAAACAGCCTGTGTTATTTGTTATTTAAAGGGGACCTATTGTGCTCATCTCCATGCTTTTATTCTTCGACTCTACCAGAGTGCCTTTGCATGAGTCACAGTTCAAAACTTGCTTATTTACTTATAATGGGTCTTGGCGCAATCGGTGGTCTGAAACAAGCTTTTTTGGTTCTCTCCGTTTAAGCTAGCTTTCATCTGATTGGATGCTGGTCACAAACAGAAGGTTTGAACAGCCGTGTGCCTGAGATGACTGTGACATCGAACTGTGAAATCAAGTGCTTTGAGCTTTTAGCTTACAGGATTACTGTACAACGTCAGCTTCCCTCATTGTGTGAGGGTAAAGAAAGAGGTTTCCTTTCAAGCTAAGAAATCCAGACGGTGTCATGCATGTGCACTCAGCAGTTTGGGTCCAGATTGAAATACTGCTTAGATGCAAACTTCAACAGAGCAAAGCCCGGAGTCTGTAAAAGGCGGATCGCTGCCCCCTCTCCTCAGCTGTCATCTTTCAGCTGCTATCAAGCATGTTTTGCGTTAACCTTTCATAGTATGTAGGAGTATACTGGTAGAAAAACAGCCTGACGTGGACACGTGTAGATGGTGAAAGCATCAGCATTCTGGGCTGAATAAGCAGAGGAAGGGCATTCATCCTCGTTTAAGAAACTGCAAGACCGTTGTGTTTGTTGTCTAGGGAAATAGGCTAACACAAGATGCTGCTAGTGGAGCTAGGGTTAGAGACGGGCTGCAGACTTAGCTGCGCGCCACTGTGACGGGGTAAATGTAAGCTAAAGCAGGAAAGACTTGTGTGCAGTCGAGATGAGTCATGTCCTGCATGCTAAGAGCAGAATTAGCAACAATCCTAATCCAGCTGATATTGTTTACCAACAGACAAGCTGCAGGACTTTTTAGCAGCTCATAAAAAGCTCGTAATTCTTTTAAAATATCTAGCTAATGCTAGCTTTAGCAAATGAAGTGAAACCTGCAGTACAGTACTTTACCAATCACACCCTCCAAATGTTGCAGTCTACTTAAGCTAGAAGTTTCCCAACTCTTCCTCTGACATGTCAGTGCTGCCGCTGCCCTGCAGCTGTTTCGTCCCCTCCACTACCCGAGCATCCACCTGTCGGCTCTCATGGGATAATTACTCATCACTCTCGACTTTCTGTGCATCATATTTGCAGGGAGCAATGAGCTCGAAGCCTGACTGTTCTCACTGACCTGTCCGACTGGACTGCGTTTCAGTCTCTTTCAAATTCTTTTCGGTGCATTTACACTTGTTTTGAAATTTGCTTATTATTTAACCCAGAACAAGGCGCAGGAAGTAACTAAATGAGATCTTGGCTTCTTTCCTCATCAATACAGAAATGGATAGTGTGCCGAGTGCTTTACCTTCCCAGCTTTCAGTTGCTTTATCTGTGGCACAGTCAGTGTACCATATCTGAGATAGATACGCTGGGTCACTCTCGGTAAACTATCAAAATCTGTAGCAGAGTGCTATTCTCCCTTTTGGACTATAATCAAATTTTTGTAATCCTGTTACTTGTTGTTATGTCCATTACCATCCTGGCAGCCATCTAAAGGTCTGCTCAAGATATACGCCCCCTGTCTTGGCTCCTCGATTTTGTTCTTGTTTTATTTTCACAGCCAGACTTTGGCTTCCCTTTTCCAAGTTTTACCCTTTAAACTAAAATATTTTACCGTCGTGAGTTTGCATAGTTGCAATCCTGTCTCTGAGCGAGTGCATACATGAATAAGAGATTTAGTGGTTCCACCAGAAGGCACAATAGTAAAACTGGCGTGTGTATATAAATCAGAATCACTTAAGAAAATGAATTGTTAGCTGCTGCGGTTCTCTACGATGCTCTTTCTATAAAAATATGGTGGACTGTCTTTCAGTGCCTGAAACAGCACTCATGCACACAACACACACACAAACAGAAAAGCAGGAATGGAGGTAGGAGAAAATGGAAAGCGATGGAGACAAAGATATAAACAGAGGTTTTGTCCATTAAGTAATGCAGTGAGGGCTTAACTAATCAAACCAAACTCGGACCGTCGCTCCTGTAAGAACTTTAGAGCCACGCACAAACACGCAGGCACGCTGCAACGGTATAAAACGTACCCATTAAATCGATTTACAGCTCACTCGGTTCTGTCTGGGGTTTTTCAATCAACAACACCTTTTGTTGACCTTTTTTTCACTCTGTCCTTCTAAAAGTCTCTATTTCTGGCAGTGCAAGTTGTGTGCTCAGTGAACCTGGTATGTGTCTGATTTTTGTGTCAGTCCGTTGACAGAGCGGGGCGTTGAAGCTCCGCTCTGACAGAGGAACTTTCTGGGGAGCAGGTGTCAAAAAGTAACAAGGTAGAAACAGAAGACGAGACGGAAGGGAAAGATTTAAAAAATGTGTAAAAAGGAAGAATATCACAAATTTAGGACATTAGGACGTGTTTTTATGCACTGTTCCTGCATTTTGAGTTCATTTTTGTTAAATAGATAATAGCATTATTTTTTTTATACTAGAAGCGCTGCTGGAGCCTTAACTTCTTCAGATCGTATCCTTTTCTCCCTGCACCCGAAGCCTGTTTGGCAATAAAAAAAGATCTATAGAAACAGAAGCAAAAGTATATATGTAGAGCAGGTCGTGGTGGTTGG
Source organism: Simochromis diagramma (assembly GCF_900408965.1). NCBI lineage: Eukaryota > Metazoa > Chordata > Actinopteri > Cichliformes > Cichlidae > Simochromis > Simochromis diagramma. Next base: position 4,458,162 of record NW_024387416.1, on the reverse strand, counting down.
TGGTTTGATCCCTGGCTGCTCCAGTCTGCATGCCAAATACTATCGGGCAAGATACTAACCCCAGGTCGCTCTCCAATACATCCATCAGAGTGTGAATGTGTGTGAATGTTAGATAGAAAGCACTTAAGCATAGAAAAAAGTGCTTGTATAAGTTGGTGTGAATGGATGAACGAGGCATGTTGTATAAAGTGGTTTGAGTGCTCCGGGAGAGAAGAAAAGTGCTATAAGAACCAGTCCATCAACGTTTACCTTAAATCTATAGCGTTATAAGGCCGCTTGTGGCACATCCCCTAGGAAGTAGTCTGGACAGTGGTTCCCAGGGGATGAAATCAGTGGACAAGTTACAATGATGTCAGTGTTGATTTCTTCATTTTCACCTCCTCATTCCTCCTGCAGACACAGCTCCAGCTTTGTGAGCTCCCTTTTTCCAGCTTAGTTTCTTCTTATTTGGGCTGAGCGCTGAGCGCTGAGCTGCCCACGAGGCTCAAACAAGGCTTGAGGTGGTATTATCTCCGTGGCTATGATGCTGCAGGCCAGAAGGACAACTTTAAAGTCCTCCATCAGGACCTCTGCCCTGCCAGGTGTCAGGCACAGCCTCAAATAGTACGACTTTGAGTGATTCACAAGTTCAGCAAGAGGTTTAAAGAATAATCCCTTTTAAAAAAAAAGCCTGGTTCTTTTGTTACTGTGGTTTGTAGAAGTTTGTATCTCTGGCTTGTTAAAAAGCAAAAACAGGACACAGAATGGTGAATCCTTTCACTAAAGCTCTGCCTGTGATCACTTGTGCTTTAAAAGTCTCCAAACAGAAGGTGAGGGGATTTAAGGATCTGAAGTCCTGCTTTGAGATGTGTCCCATGATCGTTGAAGACAAGCCTTTGGTCGCCACTGTCTCCACTGGTAGCCTGTCAGACTGTCGTCAAGGATTAGAGATGCACTTTCTGCTACTTTATAGAAATCATCAATAAATCTCATCTGTGATCTAGGGGAAAGACTTCTGGAAGACTTCAGTATTTCCACTCAGACGTTTCCTACTAGACAGACTCTCATCATCATTTTGGCTCACATCATCACTAGGTGTCTGGGAGGGAGTGGACACTCCTGCAGGAGGCCTTAGTCACTGTAGAGTGGACATGAGGCTGTGCAATGAGGACAGGAGATGTGCATCACCTCAGTGCGGCTGCAGCTCTGAGCCTCAGCTCCCACCTGTAATCCGTTACAGTAACGCTATGTTTTAAGAAAAGCAAAACAGACATGTCATTTAGACTTATGATCTTCTTTGTTTCCTGATTACCAAAACATGTGCTAATGTTTTATTTTATCTAAAATAAAAATGACATCGCCTGAATGGCTGGGGTTAGAGTTATGCATCAAGTTCTGTTGTTTATCTATGAACGTAGACACAGTGCCTCATTCTTCAATTCAGCAAAGGGCATTTTATGGTCATGGTTCTCTGTCCTGGTTGTCTTGTAACACTGAATGAACTCTGTGTGTATTTAGCTGTAACCCCTCATATCTCAGTAGACTCTATGTATTACTCATATTCATCTTCCAGCCTTTTTCCTCTCTGTCACCTCCTTTTTCTTCATCCCATCCCTATCTCTCCTCTTTCACTTCCTCCTCCTCTCTGTTTGCCTGCTTTGCATTTCATTACTTCTCTATCCACTTACCTCTGTCTTCCCTCGCCCATGTCACTGTCAGTTTGTGCTTATTTATTGTTGCTGCTCTCGTTCTTCCTTCTATGAGGTCACATTGGAGTTTACTGCGATTGTGCCTTTTTAATTTACCTTTTTAATTGTCTTTTTGTGTGTGTTTGGAACATTGAGTTCTTGGTTTCAGATGGATGTTCACATTTTAGCAGCTGATGTTAAATTAGAGCTAATAACTAGCTGGGACCACATCCTCGGTAATGATGGGCGATGAGGGATGAGGAAGTGTGAACTGGTGCTGCGGTTTGGGGAAGACCTCAAAGGGGACTGCGACGGCTCCTAACGAGAAGTGAATGAAGGAAAGGAAGAGAGGGAAAATTGGGGGGAAGGGTGGGGCATGAAAATGAGAACAGCAGGTATAGGTGAAGGGGGGCTTTTATAGCCTGAGGCCGGAGGGGGGGTGAAGAAGGAGGGGCCCCGCTCCTGAAATTCAGATGATATCTCCACTAAAAGTAGAATATAGCACCGCTGCCAGAAGCTCACTTTAAGTCAAAGTGTTGGGTTAAAGCATTGAATTTAATAGTAGAGCAGCGGCCCCCAACCCCAGGGCCACGGACCGGTACCGGCTCGGGTGTGAAATTTTTTTTTTTCAGGGTTTTTATCGTTAACTCGGTTTCCCTGGGTCTTTTCCTGTGTTGTAGTTGTGCGTCTTTTTTTTTTTTTTTAAGAAATATTTAGGCATTACCATGGTGACCAGAGAGCATCAGAGTTCATACTACGATAATTATTTTCGAACTTTATGATTTTCTTCCAGTTTTTGTAGTTTCTAGATAATCAGAAGTTTGACAAACATGCTGCGTAACAAATGCTAAGCTACAAAAAAAAAAGAAGAAAATCCCAGTTCAGAGGAAAAGGTTTAACAATGTCTGTGTAATCTTTTACATAACTCAGCATTACAATTTCATTTGTGAAATCATTTGAACAATATCAAATGTTCCAGCTAAAGACACAAATCCCCTTTGGGGATGCGTCAGGATGCTAAGACTGACATGTGGAGCTACCCGCTGCGGCGACACCTTGTGGCATGAAAGTAGCTACATAATAAAGCAAGAAGAAGACATAAATGCAGTTTCTCTAATGGCCACTGATGGCTGGCTCCAAAAGCAAGTCAGTCGCCACAGATTCCCAAGTAAACTTGCCTAAATATACAGCGTTAAAAGCGCCACCATTTTTTATTTACAGTCTGCAGATATAACGAGCGTAATCTCTCTTCCCTGTAGTCCTCCTAAATATAGGATGTTTTTTATCTCCTTTTGTTTCACATCTGATTAAACAACATTTTAATTTCGTCCTCCATCACTGCCTGGGAGTTGGCCACTCACGCTGATGTGACGCTGGAAATACCAAATCAATCAAGTTACATCCACTGTTGCCTTGACAGCTCGCCAACGATAAAAATGGACTTCCACGTCTCTTCCCCTCCGTCGCTTTCTCTTTCCCTCGCTGCCCTTCCTCCACCCTCCATATACGTCTCCCCGCCCATTTCTCCCTCTCGCTTCCTCTTTCTGCTGAAGCAAAGCCTATTTTCCGCATTATAGTCAACATGGCTCACAGCGAAACGTGCGATTACACAACCAGGTGGAAGTGAACGCTCTTTCTTCCTCTCCGCTTGGTAGACGCAGATGGATCGTGGTGATGAAGATGAAACGGGACAGAAAGATACCAAACCTGATGAAATTTCCTTAGAAGCATCAAAGCTGCTGCACGACACGCACAAATAACAATTAAACAGAGAAATACTTTATAAGCTATAGAAGTAGTTCTCCTTTTAAAGTGAGGATAAACGCTGCACGTAATGACTTTAGTGAAACATTTAATCTCTCCATTTAAAGTAATTGGAAGTATAATTTGCTGAAGCTTTGTCCTCTCTGATAAAAATCTTCCTTTCTTGGCTTTGTTATATTTAACCAGTTTTATATTTTATGGTCTTAAAATAATAATCAGCTGTGACTTACATCTCTATGTGGCATTGCTGTAGCTTTAACTGCTCTCCCTGGCTTATGCTTTCCACGTATGCGCTTGGAAGTGTGGGGACTTCCCAGAACTGAGCCATGCCGCCAAATATAACGCACTGCAGATGGACCAAACAATCTCCTTGTGATTATCGTTGTCCTGAATGAACTAAGTTTGATTCAGCCAGACAGTTCTGTTTGAAATGTTTATTTACATGGAGCAGTTTAGTGTATAGGCTTTGACCTCATCTTCCACTGAATCTAAACGCACAGATGTGTTTGGTAGTGATGAGTAAATATCATCCCACCATTCAGAATCAGCAGCAGTACCGTGGTGCAAAGCAAAGGCAGACATATTGTCTTTGTATGTGGGATTGTTAGAATCTAGTTGAGTTTGGACCTTGACTGGGCCATTGCAACACCTCAGTTGTTTTCTTTTTCAGGCGTTATGTTGTAGATTTGCTGCTGTGCTTGGGATCACTGCTGCATGACCCTGTTTCAGACAAGCTTTAGCTGTCAGACAGATGGCCATACATTTGACTACTTTCATATGCAGAGGTGTTCATGGTTGACTCAATAGCTGCAAGCTGCCCAGGCCCTGTGACTGCAAAATAACCCCAAATCATCACCCTCCACCCCCGTGGTTGGCAGTCGATATGTGGTGCTTTTGATGATATGCTGAGTTTGCTTTTCTCCAGATGCCTCAGCGTGCTTTACAGGCAGACATCTCTACATTATTCTTGTCTTTGCAAAGGATTGTTCCAGATATATTGTGGTTTTTGTTGATGCAACTTTGCCGTGTTCTTTTAGAAAGAAGAGGCTTTCTCCTTCAAAACAAGCTCTACTCCTTTTCTGATTGTACCTTCAAGACCTTTAAAAATTAACGTTTCATTAAATGTTAACTGAAGTCTGTACTCTCTGAGCTCCAACTCTTGGCTCTTTGTGGTTTCTATGTACATTACATGGTCTAATCTTGGGGTGAATTTGCTGAGAATGACACCTGGCTTTGTGTTAACAGACAGCTGAACGCTCCAGCATTCAGCCACATCTGAGTCACGCAGAGTGAATCCAGTCCTCGGGATTTGAAATCCCAAGCATAAAAGTTTTCTCACGAGTAATCTAGCATTTACCAGACCAATCCTGGCAAGAACCGGGGGTCGTTAGCTGTCTGAGGAGCCCGACACAGAGGCCTTGCGAATGCCATGGCTTTCAATCATCATGACGCAAGATCCAACTAACCTAGTCTCCTCCTAAAAGTCCTCAGTTGCTAAGAAGTAGCTCTGGTCTGGGTTTTTGTGCTTCACACAAAGAAACGTAGATATGAAGCCGGTTAAACATGCGAAACCAGCTGGTAAAAGTAACACGCAGAAAGACAGAAGCTATGCACTGAGTGGAAACTGAAGGAAATAACAAGCCAGTAAATATGAACGCACACACTTTGTGAGGTTAAAAAAATTGCAGATGTTTAAAGTGGGGAAACATTGATTCAATAGATTTGCCACATACAAAGAATGGTTTAATTATTGTTGGTTTACATTGAAACTCCACATGCAAAGCAATCACAGCTTTCAGTCTGTCCTGTTAAACTCCCGTCACATTTACAGCCTCCCTGCACTGACACCTTAATGTCTGCAGTTTTAGACACAAATTATTCGTTTTTATGGTTTTCAAAGATTCTTTTCTTTATGCAGACAATAAAATCATTATTTAAATATATCAATAATCTGTCTTTTGCAACACAAGCAGCACTAAGAAGTGCTCCAATAGCTGTTTTTGAAAATCTCCACACCTTTTTTCCGCTCCAATTTACACATCCCCTCAAAACTCTCTGCACTGCATTTTAGTTGCTCCCCTGGGCGCTCCTGATTGAAAATGTTTCCCCAGTAGTTGTGGTGTTCATAGCATCACTGTCAGTTGTCAAGCCTGGGAGGTAGCTAGCACCCTCACACGGCGTTCCCCCGAGTACTGCCAATCTGGGCTTCAGCCTTCAGTTTTGCTCAGACTCGTCATCCTTTTCTCTGAGAGAAATCACAAGGGGATCAAATCTAATTATTTTTCCTTTTTTGGGTGTGTTTATTATAACTGTTACTTCAAGTTAGGTAGTATAATGATTACTTATGTCAGTGTTTTTCAGTGTAGGGGCAGCAGAAATGACCTCGTGTCCGATTACAACCTGTCACGGGGAGAGTTTTAATAGACTGGTCCTTTGCCATGAACAAGCTCTTACTATGATGGAGAACATAAAACCAAAAAAGGTAATTATCTGGACTGCACACACTGAGCCTCGTCGTCTCTCTCTTCTTTTAACAAACAGGAAGATCATCGAGGTGAAAATCATTGATGATGAAGAGTATGAGAAGAACAAGACCTTTACCATCGAGCTGGGAGAGCCTGTTCTGTTGGAGATAGGACAGAAACACGGTGAGTCTGTGTGTGTGTGTGTGTTTGTCTGTGTGTGTGTGTGTGTGTGTGTCTGTGTGTGTTTGTTCAAAGAGAGTATCAAGAAGTCAGGAGTGAGAGCAGGAACAGGGAAAATGTGACAGACAGAATGACGTCTTTATTTATCAGCAAACAGGCCCGGTGCACATCTGTCGCTTGGAGACAAGGTGAGACCAGCATTGATTACCTGAAGCCTCCAATCTAAACTCAGATTAACCGTGGAAACATTTCACTTTGAGCCACTGAGGATGTGACTTGGGAAGGATTTCGACATCACTGGCCCTGAGCTGCGATGCGTTTTTGAAGTAATCGTGTCACAGGAGGCATAGGAGTAATAACTCATCCAAATCAGCATGTGATCTGCTTAATTATGTCACCATAAGGAGGTTTAGTGTATGCAGTATAAACAAAAGCCAGAAAGCTTCCTTTCGTTGTCTGGAATCGCTGTAGTATCGCAGCGTCGTCGCAGATGGAACACAATTTGCAGTTTAGTCATGGCAAATGAACCATCTCGATCAGCTTCTTTCCTCTCGTACTGTCATCTGCTAATTCAAAACCCGCGCAGATCTTTGAAATCCAAGAATCTAAAACATTTAAGCCCCCGCCCTTCTTTTTTTTTAAGAATGTGAGAAGCTTTAGATGAAAATTTAAAAGGCTTCTTTAACAGAGAGACAGCTGATCTCCCCGAGGTGACTCAAGGCTGGAGAGAACCAATGCTCAAAGTCAATATGTCATTTTTATATATATGTATATATATATATATATATGTATGTATATATTCCACATTTAGTGCTAAACATTACCAGCATTGTACCTCTGAATGTGTTAGCAGCTTCAAAGAGCAGCTAATGTGTCCCAATCAGAAAGTTCACGTATTTTTCAAACAAAAATTCTTCGCCGCGTTCATTTTGTGTCTTTAAAGACGTGCCAGCCAATTAGCCGCGCCAGAATCCTCCTGCTTTATCACTCTTTAAACACACACAGAGGCTCTTCTCAAAGAGTCTATAGTGTAGATGTCACACAGGAAGAGCCCATAGCCTGCGGCATGCCGTGGCATGTTTCATTACACAGAAATGTGATGGGTTTTATAATGCTGTCACAGAGCGAGCAGACTGGCAACCACATAATGCTGTCACATACAGTACACAGCTTTTCAATTACAGCGAGCTACACACTGATAACGGCAAAAATTAATAACTTGCTGTCTGTTTTTGAAACGTGAGCGAACAAGGAGACGTTTGGGAGAGATGCTGCAGCATACACGGAAGCGCGCAATACAGAGGTGGGAGAAAACGTAAAGTTTTTGCGGATAAAGCTCGCGTTTCCCATGTTTAAAGATTTAGCATATACATAAATATTCTTTCACAACCCACAGCATACGTTTTCTCAGTAATAGTTCACACTGCTGTGGTCTCTGCTGAGAATAATGAAAAAAAGAGACGCGTCTTAAGATGATGTCTGAAATCTATCAAATTAAAAGATTAAGCAAACGACTGTATGGAGAACCCTCAGGGCAAGATTTGATGATTAAATGCCACGGAGTTATTTGAGTAACGTGACTGCCCAAACCTAGAGTAATGGTGCTGAGCTAAAATTTAAAAATGGACCTATTATGTTCATTTCCAGCTCCATATTTTTTTTTCGTGCACTCCACCAGAGTGACATTGGATGATTCACTGTTATATATATCATTCTTTTGTAGCTCATACATTGGTCTTTGTTGCTAAAACAGCTTTTATTTAATTCCTCTGTCTTTAAGTCTTCTGATTGGCTATCCCTCCCAAACAGAAGGTATGGACCAATAAAGGTGGAAAGTATTGATAGATGATAGAAGATTTCCATCACTGCATAAATAAAACAGTACAATTATCATGTTACATGTTATGTTCTGTTGTATGATATGTAACTAGTATTTGATATTTTCTCTACCATTTTAGACACAATTTTCATCTTAAATCCTTAAAAATATCTCACTGTTAAACAAAAAAACTCAGAATAACACAAGGAAACATTTCAGACCTTATTTTTAATATCTTTTCATTTTCACTGTGAATTGGGTAAAGTTATGTATAGGTACGAATGTCAAACTTTAAATGAGGCAGAGCTTGTTAATGGAGTGTGCAGGGATGCAGCATTTGAAATGCACACGTTATTCGGCACATATAAATTGCCTTGGTGAAGGGAGTGGTATGTTTCTCAGTGGTTTCTATTGACTTTTTTTTAAGTAGGATCTTAGATAATAATAAGTCCTATATGTGAAAATATTAGCAAACTAGCTTTGGCCTTTAAAAATGTCAGTGTGCAAGTAAATGGAGCAGTAATAAAGACACTTCAAAATGAAAACACGTAAACAGTATCCTGGCAGGGCACATCCACTGAAACTGAAAGGTTTGCTCTTATTTTGAAAGTACAGTCACTGCTAACCAACGAGCACCAACCCGTTCTTGTCATGTGCTTCTCTGCTGCCAGGCTGGGCAGGTAGCTGTTTCTGTTATTACTGTAAAGTCTCATCACTACTCATCTCTATTGTCACCTAGGTGACTCGAATGAAAACAAGCCTTTGGTGGGAGCGGAGGAGGAAGAGGTGGCCAAGATGGGCTGTCCCAGTTTGGGCGAACACACACAGGTAGAAGTGGTCATAGAAGAGTCCTACGAGTTCAAGGTAAGTGTGTGTCTGTGCGTGCCGATACTGCACTAACAATGCCTTTACCAGAGCAGGTGTATGTGAGTGATCAGATCAGATCCATGTAAATCCTGCTGGGTCGCTAAAACTAAATGTCCAGTGTCATTCTTTCATTTTGCAGTGGATGCATGTAGAGCAACGCCTTCTCTGGTAGGATGCTGCTGATTTTTAAAAAGGACCTGCAAAAAATAAGTAAATAATTTATTAACGCGATGTTTTCAGAAACTCAAAGAAGTTTAGTCGCTTTCTTTTCAAGCTCCTTCCATCATCTGGATGACTGAGAACCTACACAGACGATATGCTTTCATCATATTTCAGTACAAAACAGGCATTAAACAAGCCTGGCTTTGTTCTTTCATAAATATTTTAACACTAGGAGGCGGGCCTTCCTAGATCTGATCCATTTCTAACTCTGACGAACACCATCGTCACGAGTGTGCAGCCGGGGAAACACAATAACGACACAACGACAGGGCTCTCTGTGGCTTCACGTGGACCCCTAACTGATGCCTGTCTCTTCATCTTGTGTCATCATATCGTTACTTATTTTTCCTGCTAATTGTCATATTCATTTGTCCTCTCATTCGTCATTTTCATCTCTGTTTGGTCTCGAAATGTCACCACTCGTGTGTCTGCGTACAGATTTCATCATCTCACGTGTCCATTTTTTGTCATTTTGTGTGCGTGTGTGTGTGTCTGTGTGCAGAGAGCAGTAAATACACTTCTTAGGCATGCTGAAAAGGTAATCCATCATTTTCATGCATGCAAAGCTTGTTCTCTAATCATCTACTGCACAATACTGAAATGTACTAATGGTGCCTGGGTTAATCACATCCCAATCTATAAATCATTGCGCGTTGCCACACATCGAGATTAATTAGTAATTTATCTTACCGTGACTGCTAAAATATGGCACATTTACCATTTTATGATGCTTTTAACATAGTAGATAGTAAAAAATTCAGAATTCCCTCCAAGCCCTGTCAGTAAAGTTACAGTAATGACTGCTAGTGCTGTGCTCCTTAGCTGCTGTCAGCTCTTTTACAACATCTTTTATCATCTTTCTTCTCTTGCCTGTTTTAGACTAAAACACTGAAGCAGTATGCCTGAAGGTTTTTTCTTCCTGAATTTTACAGCGAGCATAAGTAAAATGTGGCACGGCTGATTTCACAGCTTTATATTAATTAGCACACCTTATACCTGGAGTACCGGGGCCTGAAAATTTCAATGAATGTATGGTTTGGGTTTTAACCGAAAGGCCTGAAGTCAGCAGTTTCCTCTTTCTGTATAGCTGCGAATGAATTAACAGCTTGAGGGTTGTGTTTTTCCTGTTCTGCCTGATTTGTATGCAATGGCATGGTTGATATTTGTGCATTTGTATGTTTGTGTGTGTGTGTGTGCGCGTGTGTGTGTGTGTGTGTGTGTGTAGAGTACAGTAGATAAGCTGATCAAGAAGACAAACTTGGCCTTGGTGGTGGGAAGCAGCAGCTGGAGGGAACAGTTTGTCAATGCTGTTACAGTCAGTGCAGGTAACACTCACACACACACACACACACACACACACACACACACACACACACACACACACACACACACACAGGGCTTCATTTTGATTTATGAACAGTGGTTTTGGCTGACATTTTTCTTGACTTTATTTTTAAAGATGGTGGATGAAGGGAAAGAACTTTTCTTAAAACGCGACATCAGCATTTAATTTGGACCCTTATAGTGTATTTTGATAAGGAGAGATCATCAGAAGGAATTGAAAGTGATTTATTGATGTACAGAATTCAGTTTGAGATATTTGGCGGTTAGACCCTGATGGCCCGGCGCAGCAGAACGGGATCTCAGTGGTGATAGGGATTAGAGCAGGACTCCTCAGAGTCTAGACACTGGTGGTGGAGATGAAGATGGAGGCTTGAATGGAGCCTGAGTTGCACGAAGGCAACTGCAAAGAAGAATGACAGATGTACAGTACGCAGAGTGAAAGCTGATTGGACTAGACATGTGATCTCACAATCAGCTTGACAGCGTGGGAAAGTGGAAGTGATGATGGATAATCTAAGCTTAGATTATCCATCAACACCTGGGAAGCAGACAGATGAGTGACTACAGATCTTCCCCATTGAACTTACGCATAAGCTTCGTTTATTACATTCATAGTCTGTTTCTTTGCTGTCACAGATGGAAGTCTGATTCAGTTTTAGTTATGTAAAGTAGTTTGACATTGTAGGAAATGCAGTACATGGACAAAAGAATATTTCTACCTGCAGGTTACACATGCACACACGCATGGAGTTGCAGTTATGACTGCTTCCACTCTTTGGAGTGTGTCTGTAGGAATTTCTGCCCATTCATCCGAATTGGGGGATACGTAGGCAGAAACTGATGTTGGATGAGAGGGGACTCTGCACGTATTGAATCAGTAGAGCAGGTTTTATATACTATTCAATAATATCCCTTAGAATTCACTTTGGAATATCTTGGACAGAAGAAATGTATCAAAATTACTTGCTAGTTGCTATGGTGACATTTGATTACAGTATCACACTCAAAAAAATTTTCTTTTGCAAATATTTGTAAAGGCAGAAAGTAAGGCTGCATGCTTGACTCTGTAAACTGGTGGCAATGGGATTGAATGAAACAGCTCTCATATATGGGCATAGTATGGGCTACTAGCAAGCTAGATTAGCATAACATAGCACAATTATTGGTACATTATAGCATTTAATTAATACAGCATTTTGTGTTGCTTAAAACAACCCCTCACTCTTAATTTAAATATATTTCTATAATCTCTAAAGCTTATCAATTAATATGACGTAAGTTATTAGCTTCTAATTAAAATGTTAGGTTGGGGAGGTATTTCAGGCAGTTAGCCATTTTGCTTATATTGGGTAGTTTTTGTGAATTACAGCTACATACCAGCTGCTTTTCATCAAGTCATGACTAAAACATTTAAAACAATGTCAAATACAAATTGAGTGAGATTTAAAGTGCTGCTAAATGGGTGCTTTAAGCAAAGCTATAGATCAGCTGTTTTTTAGTCTTTATGCTAATCTAAGCTAATCAAGAGACTTAGAAGTTTGATATCTTTTCTTGTCACATTTATCTCCTGTCTCTTACTAGAGTTAAAGCTGAAGTTTATCTGTCTTGTTTCTTCTTTTTGTCTCATTCCTTTTTATTAATCGTCTTGTTACTTTTACTCCGTTTCAATCTCCCACCTACCCAAAGGAGATGATGACGAGGAGGAGAGCGGCGAGGAGCGGCTGCCCTCCTGCTTCGACTACATCATGCACTTCCTCACTGTCTTCTGGAAGGTTCTGTTCGCCTTCGTCCCTCCCACAGAGTACTGGAACGGCTGGGCCTGCTTCATCGTCTCCATATCGCTTATCGGCGTCCTCACCGCAGTCACGGGCGATCTGGCATCTCACTTCGGCTGCACGATAGGACTGAAGGACTCGGTGACGGCTGTGGTGTTTGTAGCGCTGGGAACATCAGTGCCAGGTGAGGATGAGTGAGGAAGAGCCTTATTATTTGACTTTAAATCCCAATCTAAGCACCAAAACATTCACCACCACACGCTCATCAATGGCCAGCTCATCAATGGCCAGCTCATCAAAAACATCAGCAAACGTTTCTGGGATCTTTATTTCTTTTATATTGTTTTCACCTTTCAAACAACTTGGTTAGATTGGGTTAAAATACAAACTTTCAACAATGGTTACAGTGTCTTATCCATGCTGATGATTGGTCAGCATGGATAAATACCACCCGTTTCCTGAGAACATGCTTTTAGCTGGATTGAAAAACCCTGATTTAACCTATTAAGTTCATAACCACCACCTTTGCGTGACCTCTTAGTCTGATTGTGTTAGGGTTAGTTTAGCTAGATAATGAAAAATTAGTTAGACACATGGTTACATTTAGATGCGGTATTGTGGGTCATTATGAGTAATGCCTGTGTATGAGTGTGGCTGTTGAAAACAAGCAGGAAGAAGATTTTCCCAGCTTGCAGCTTGATCTGAATACAGGTATGAGGAGAGGTTTAGCGGGACTCAAACAGAAACAGATGGCTCGGTGTTATGCCACAGTGGTGCAGAGTGATTATTTTCCACGTTTGCCATGTTACAAATTCCTCCCCTCCCATTACACCACACTCGAGCTTTCCGTTTCACCAGACATGAAATGAGCTGCGTCTTCCCTCCAAAGTTCAGATGTAAACAAACACAAGCCTCTCTCCTGCACCTGATTTCAATAGCAGCCGCTTTGACTTCCAGGATCAAAATCAAAAATGTAATTGTAAAACTCCGGCTCCATCACAGCCTTCAGCCTCGGATTTTTTTTCTTGCCCGGAGTGGGCAGATCGTCCCCAGACTTTCATTCAATTCCCTGCCTCATTCCTAACGACAGCAGGTTTATTGTTGCCCCTTCGTATGATTTATAGAAACGACTCCTGTGCTGCTCTTCCAGGGCAGTAACTTGGATGGCTTGTGATGAGGTCTCTGGAAAGTAGTGTTTGAATCAATTCCTTCTACAACCATGTTATGGTGTGTGAAGGGGAATTTTAGATCCGTAAATCAGCGCGTTTCCTTTTGCAAGGTTCTAATGTTTTCATTTTCCCTCTTGTTGTGAATCTCTGATCACTTTCACTCCCAGCCAAATCTCTATCTGTTCCTTCTTTAGTCTCTCATAGTCCCCCCACTTATCTGTTAGGCTCTCATGCCCCATTCTGGTCAATTTGTTACTCTGACTTGGTGTTACCTTACTCCGCTCTTTCTTTCCTCCTCTTAGTGTTTTTGCTATTGGATCATCCATCATTCTGACCTGTGTATGCTGTAGAAACCAGGCGTGCGTGCGGGTAAAAACGTGTGCTTTTCCTGTCGAGGAGCTGCAAGTTAGCATGCAGCATCTCCAGCGGGCCATTATGACTTTCACAGGGAGTGTTTGCTGCCTTCTGCGTGTGTGATCTCCTTAAAACTTGTTAGCAACACTCATCTGCTCTCTTGTTTCCATTTCTCTGACATGCGCCCTTCCCTCCTCCTTCTCTTCTCTCTGTCCTCCTCGAGATTCATAAAAGCATTTCTGTGTTATTTGATTGGAGACACACTCCAGGATTATCGGCCCAATTTACACAGAATTTGCAGACTCAGGCAATTAGAGAGCAAACGCTGATGGTTTGAAAGCTGCACGCTGCAAAATGTTTCTGCCTGTTTAAGAGGTTTGCACAGCTCATTTGTAGCCATCTGAGGTATTTAAACGGTAAGTGGTGTTTGATATGTGCATCCGTGGTGAACAAATGCTGACGCTGGTTTGCAGTCTTCATCTCATACGCTGCTTCATACCTGAAGTTTATCTCTGTGTGAACTGATTTTTGACTTTTTGGATAATATTGATTTAGTTGTTGCTCTTCTTTTGGTCTAAATACATGAATTTCACTGTGGAAAGTCCTTTTGGAATTTTGTGGGAAGTTGCTGCAACAGAGGATTTAAATTGTTTTAGTATAACAATAAAAATCTGCACATTCATCAAATGAGAACTTTTAGATATTTTTTTGACCGTTTAGCAGGAATAGTGTGGACGAAAGGAGTTTATACGAGCCAAATGAAGATGTTCAGAAGATGACACTCCAGTAGGTCTGCGTACATTCACCACAGCATTAAACAGGCTGTTCTCATCATTGTTACCTGTGTGGCTGGCTAGGCAGGACCAGATCGCAGGACTCAGAGACGGGGGATTTAAATCTAAGAGGCAGCTTTATTTGCTGTGATGAAGAAGTCAGATGTGGTACCAAAAAAAAAAAAAAAAAAAAAAAAAAACAAGAACATGAACTACACACAAGAAACACACTGCAAACATGGAGACCACGACGACCAGAGTGTGACTGAAGACTTAAATACACATGCAGGATAACGAGGGAAACAGGAGAGAAACACAGCAGGAACAAATCAGACGCAACGAGAGAGGGGAAGGAAAACTAAACAATGCATGCAGGGCAAGAGACTATCATAACAAGACAGGAAACACTGAGGACAAAACAATAAGGGAAACTAAACCAGAACCACAAAGGATAAACACAAGAATCAGAAACTCATAAATGAAGAAAACTAAACTAGGAAATATGAGAACTCTAAGAATACCACAATAATGACTTATCAAGATTCAAAAAAGTCCACAAACACAAAACACCAGGTCAGAGACCCACAACCATGACAGTTCTGTTTTCTATTTTTAAACATATGAAATTAGGGCTGTGCGATATGACCAAAATCTCATATCCCGATATAAGACATTTATTGTCCCGACAAAGATATATATCACAAAAATTTAAAATTTTCTGTAAGTTCTGTGAATCTCGGGTAACTCGACTCGTGTGAAGTGTTTTCAGCTGGGCGTCGTGTACCTAGAGTCGAGTGTTTTCACCGACCAGTTTCCTGCATAATTTGCATAGTACAGTTTTCTGGTCCGTGTCAGACTTTTCATAACAAAACCATGTCCATGCTACAGAGGTAGCCCCTTGTTTAGAAATAAGGTCCTCGATTTGTTTCAACTGCTCTTCCTGTTTGTCATCATTTCAGTTTATTTTGAAAAATCCCAACAGGATCTTCCGCTTTATTGTGAAAGGTTTATGTGGAAAATAAACAAGTGGACGGCGGAGCCACACGCTGGGTTTACCGTCATTGTTGCTAACAACAACGTGGAAAAACAGTCGCTTATCCGTCTGTAGCGTGGTTATTTTAAATATAAGAGAAAGAGAGAGCTTTAAGAAATTAATAAACTACAGTGACCATCAAAGTCATGAAAAACTATTGCCATAAACAGTTTATTTTGCGACACCACGAAACAAACGATAGCATAAAATGAAACGATAGACGTTTTCATATCGTCATCCGATATATATCTTATATCGAACAGCCTTATATGAAATAGCAAATAAATGTTCATTGAGCACCTATTGGGATTTAAGTTGCTTTTTAGACAAGTGAAGATATTTCTCTAGCAAACTGATTCCTTTTAAGAAACATTGCTAATTCAGAGTCTGTGATGCTGCTGGATTTTGTCCCACTGCATCTCTAACATGTGTCTGATGATCTTATTTGGAGGCAGTAATGTGGAGTTATATGGCTGCCCCTATGTGCACACACACACTTGTTTTTTGTGTGGTCTACCCCCAGCAGGATTACAGTCCCCCCCGGAAAAAATTTGGAGGACAGTTTTAATGTTGGGATACGAATTTCAGCTAATCTCATTGACATTCAAATGAAAATTGAGGCTCTTCTCACCAGCCTGTCTAAAAGCAGACGTTCAGTAACTGGCAGCAGCTTCCGCCGGTATTCCCTGCCAACCCAGTTGTAGTCTCTCTGCTTTTCATCCAGTTTCCCCTCACATATCCTGCACCACGGAGCACACTTAGTGTACACCTACAGCATTTCACAGCATTTATTACATTGATTTTGGTTGCTCTGATGCCAGAACACAACTGTAAATTGCAGCAGGACTAATAAATCTTCTCTGAAACTAATGCAAGTGATGTTTAATTCTGCCCAGTGTGCATAAAAAAACGATATATGGCAAGTGAATCCATTTCTGACAAAACTGTGTATCGCGGAGCAACGCAAACCTCCTGAGGCTTTTTTAAATGCACATAAATTTTGATAATGTAACTCTAAAGGCTCTCGCCTCAAACAGTGACCCAATGTGAACACAGAAGTTATCATTCCACAGGGATCCCACAGGGATGGAAATTTCTCTCTAAAGATATAACCTGGACACAGGGCAACCACTGAGCAACCAGCATTAAACCACTGATTCAGCTCCATGGAGCATGATTACAAAAATATGGACTAAGAGACTTTAACTGTGGCTGACAGATTGTTATTTCCTTATGCAGTATACACTCACCGTCCACTTTGTAAGTTGCTTTGATTCAACAGCTCGTCATTGCATGTATCTAATCAGCGAATCACATCACAGCTGCATTTGCGAATGCAGTCATAGTCAAGAAGATCTGCCGAAATTCAAACTGACCATCAGAATGGGGAAGAAAGGTGATTTAAGTGTATTTGATGGTCGTTGGTGCCAGATGTACGGTGGCCCTGAGAGGCCAAACGGACTGCAACTTAAGAAAAGACCAGCAATAAGAAAAACGCTGCAAAAACACACAAAACACAATGGAAATCGGAAAAACAAAAACAGAATTAGGAAAAGACAGATTTCCAAAAGCACAAGGGAAGTGTTTCTGGGGAGACAATAACCCGACGGACCAGTTGCAGGCGCCCAAAACATGGTAGATGTGTTTTAATCTCATGATTCATATAATACTGATGACAGATTTTTAGGCTAATAGTTAGGCTAACACAGTTTCCGATAGATCCTCCACTTCTTTTAAGTGTCTCCCAGCACAATTCTTATTGCATATTTTGGTTCCTGCAACTGGTCCGTCGGGTTATTGCCTCCCCAGAAACACTTCCCTTGTGCTTTTAGAAATCTATTTTTACCTATTTCTGTTTTCGTTTTTTCTATTTCCGTTTTCATTTCTTCCTATTTCCGTTGTGTTTTGTGTGCTATTGCAGCGTTTTTCTTATTGCTGGTCTTTTCTTAAGTTGTAGTCCATTTGGCCTCTCAGGGCCACCTTACAGATGGGCTGAATGTGGGTGCTTTAGAAACAGCAGATTTTCAACACAACCACCTCTTTAAGGTTTACAGAGAATGATCCAAAAAAGCAAAATACCCAATGAGTGTCAGTTCTTTGTCTTGTTGATGCCAGAGGTCAGAGAATGGTTTTCATAGGACTTCATAGGAATTAAACAGTAAGTCAAATAATCACATAATAAAATTAAGGTCTGCAGAGGAGCATCTCTGAATGCACAGTGCATCAAACCTTGAAGCAGATTGGCTACAGCAGCAAAAGACCAGGTGCTGCTCCTGTTAGAGCATGATCTCGTGGACAATAGATCACAGGCATTTAAAACTAAACAATATTGTTTGTTTGTATCAATGGTTTCGTTGTAGCAAGGTGTACCTAAAAAAGTGGCAAGTGAGTGTGTAATCCTTTCAATTACACATACAGTGTTACACATCTGTGATAATATTTATGCTGTTGCTTATATAATATTTATGCAAAAGGAATGGAGGAACTGACCTTTGTGGTTGCAAAGGGGCTTGCAGACACATAGAAACTGTGGGTGTATAAGATGTCAGCAAGTGTTAGGTGATCTACCAAGAGTGAAGAACTGAGTTTGACTTTAACTGACATGTAGGATATTCCCGGAAATGTCCTGATTTCACTCATCAATGACTTGCAGTGTCTGCAACAAACCTTTTTTATAAAATCTTATGTATGACTCCCCATCATCTTCGTGATAGCTGACTGGATAAGCACCAGTGTAACCAAATATCTACTGATTGAATTTGACAGCATTGCATATTTAAATTATGCAGGTTATAAAATCTTCTGCTGTATTTGGCTGTCACCCAAGCATTTGTTCGTCCTTTGTCTGTCTTTGAGTATTATGTCCTCAGTTATCAGTACAGTTGCTTTTCTTCTTCCTAGGTGTTGTAACTTTTATTTCTTAGACTGATAATCAGTGTCTGCCTGTAAAAAAGAACAACCACTTCACAGTTTTGTCCTGTCTTTATGCTTCTCTTTCCATTCTTGAATGACATGATGTTCACTTGTATGTTTTTAAGTGGAAAACAGTTGTTACCTTTAGCTTTTTGCAGCAGCCTGTGAGCAAGTCTTTCACAAAAATACATCTAAAATTTATTCAATTAAAGTAATTTCCATAGTTTTGGTTGGCACAGTGTCATTGTCTTGTTTTGACGCTAGGTCTATGCTTTGCTTTTATGCCTTGTTCTAATCTTTCACATTGATTTTTCTATTGTAGTTTGAAGCGAGGTCACTGAGGCAGTTAAACAACTCCTTGGTGGCAGAGCCCCTGGTGTTGATGAGGTCCGCCCCGAGTTCCTGAAGGCTCTGGACGTTGTAGGGCTGTCCTGGTTGACACGCCTCTGCAATGTTGCGTGGAGATCAGGGGCAGTACCTGTGGACTGGCAGACCGGGGTGGTGGTCCCCATCTTTAAGAAGGGGGACCGGAGGGTGTGTTCCAACTACAGGGGGATCACACTCCTCAGCCTCCCTGGGAAAGTCTATGCCAGGGTGCTGAAAAGGAGAGTTCGTCCACTAGTCGAACCTCGGATACAGGAGGAACAATGCGGTTTTCGTCCTGGTCGCGGAACACTGGACCAGCTCTTTATCCTCTCGAGGATACTTGAGGGTGCATGGGAGTTTGCCCAACCAGTCTACATGTGTTTTGTGGACTTGGAGAAGGCATTCGACCGTGTCCCTCGGGGTGTCCTGTGGGAGGTGTTGCGGGAATATGGGGTGTCTGGCCCATTGCTACTGGCCATTCGATCCCTATACAACCGTTGTAAGAGCTTGGTTCGCATTGCCGGCAATAAGTCGGACTCGTTCCCGGTGGGTGATGGGCTCCGCCAGGGCTGCCCTTTGTCTCCGGTTCTGTTCATAATTTTTATGTACAGGATTTCTAGGCGCAGCCAAGTGGCGGAGGGCTTTCGCTTTGGTGGCCTCAGAATCTCATCTCTGATTTTTGCGGATGATGTGGTTCTGTTGGCTTCATCGGGTGAGGGCCTCCAGCTCGCACTGGAACGGTTCGCAGCCGAGTGTGAAGCAGCGGGAATGAGGATCAGCACCTCCAAATCTGAGGCCATGGTTCTCAGCCGGAAAAGGGTGGAGTGCCCACTCCGGGTCGGGGATGAGTTCCTGCCCCAAGTGGAGGAGTTCAAGTATCTCAGGGTCTTGTTCGCGAGTGATGGGAGAAGGGAGCCGGAGATCGACAGACGGATTGGGGCTGCAGCTGCAGTAATGCGGACGCTGCACCGGTCCGTCGTGGTGAAGAGGGAGCTGAGTGTAAAAGCGAAGCTCTCAATTTACCGGTCGATCTACGTCCCTACCCTCACCTATGGCCACGAGCTGTGGGTAGTGACCGAAAGAACGAGATCGCGGATACAAGCGGCAGAAATGAGCTTCCTCCGAAGGGTGGCTGGCCTCTCCCCTAGAGATAGGGTGAGAAGTTTGGCCATCCGGGAGGGGCTCAGAGTAGAGCCGCTGCTGCTCCACATCGAAAGGAGCCAGCTGAGGTGGTTCGGGTATCTGACAAGGATGCCCCCTGGGCGCCTCCTGGGTGAGGTGTTCCAGGCATGTCCCACCGGGAGGAGGCCCCGGGGCAGACCCAGGACACGCTGGAGAGATTATATCTCTCGGCTGGCCTGGGAACGCCTTGGTGTTCCCCCGGATAAGCTGGAGGAGGTGGCTGGGGAGAGGGAGGTCTGAGCCTCTTTGCTTAGGCTGCTGCCCCCGCGACCCGGCCTCGGATAAAGCGGATGAAGATGGATGGATGGATGGATAGTTTGAAGCGGTTGCTCTGAGGTTTTGAAAAGATGAACGTAGTAGAAGAAAGAACCCTAAAAATGAGGCAGCATAAAAAAGGGTTTTACAATAAAGCCTTTCTTTCTTTCTTTCTTTCTTTCTTCTAGACACATTTGCCAGCAAGGTCGCTGCCATCCAGGACCAGTACGCCGACGCCTCCATCGGCAACGTCACCGGCTCCAATGCGGTTAACGTCTTTCTGGGCATCGGCGTGGCATGGACCATCGCTGCCATCGCCTGGCGCTCCAAGGGCAAACCTTTCAAGGTGGACCCAGGAAGTCTGGCCTTCTCTGTCACCCTCTTCACTATCTTAGCTGTGGTGAGCGTGCTCACGCTTCTGTACCGGAGGCGGGCAACAGTCGCCGGTGGCGAGCTGGGTGGGCCGCGGACTTGCAAAATAATAACGTCGCTGATGTTTGTCTCATTGTGGCTGATTTACATCCTGCTGGCTTCCCTGGAGGCCTATTGCCATATACCAGGGTTTTAAATGGAGAGGAAAGCAGAGGGAGAGAGAGGCCCACTGCCAATATGAAAAGAGAGAGAGAGAGAGAGAGCGATGCAGCAGTCTTGAAAGAGGGAGTCGAGATGGATCGATATGGGCCGACTTTTCAGGAAATCTTTAAATCCGTCCAAAGACTATTTCAGTTTTTCATCAGATGTGTTTTTTCCCTACATTCCTCTCTGTCCTGAAAAACAGAGAGTGAGTCCTCATAAACAGTAAAACTTGCCAAATGTCCAAATTAATAATTATTTATTCTACATTAGCAGCTCTTTTAGACAGGAAGCCCCTCCCTCTGGTGTAGTTATGAGGAAACCTCTCGAATACATAAAATTAAAATGCAACATCGTGGAAAAAAGGTATAAAACTGACTTTTGAGGGTGCTTCTAAAATAAGCAGTTGACAACAAAGTGTACAGGCTCATGTTGTCCTAATATACTGCCAAGACAGCTGGAACGAAAAGACGATCAGCTGGCTTCTGAAGAGAAAATAGGTTGAGAGTGAGGATTAAAGTGAGATATAAAAATGGAAAAGATGAGAAAAGAAGAAACAGAAATAGAGGAAGAAGAAAGTGTGTATAGCATAAACAAGAATATGTGGTAAAAACCTTTTACTGCCCTGTATTAGTCACTCGTTCGCTCCCTCCACCTTTACTGTATCAGTGCACGCTCCTGTCTGAACATTTGAGCTCTAAAACTGACAGTGACTTCACACTTTTAATCCCTCTTCCACCAAATGCACACAGACACACACACACTCACATATACACACTCTTGGGGCCCTTGGGTGATTCTGCAGTTGCGGGGACCAAGTTGCGGGCGAGATGAAAACTGACCACCTTTCATTTTTATTTTTTTTGTCTTTTTATTCTTTTCTTCCTCTGTACACTGTGCAAAATAGTCCCTCCACACACAAACACACACACATACACACCATACACTTTCCTCAGACCCTTGCTCTTGCCTTACTTTTATCTTCCCCGTAGGAATAAAGTCTTAAAGTTGATGAAATGTTGTAGTCAGCACCGACCGACCTGCCCTCTTTTTAATTGAGCCAGTTTCTGTTTCATTTTGGCATCTGTTTAATGCCAAATTCCCACACTTTTTACTAAACTTTTGAGTGGCGTCACGTGTTGATGTTGTTACCGTGCAATTGTAAAAAATAACAACAATGAAAAACCGTATAAATGCAGCGTGATCTGATAATGGACAAGACAAATTCAAGTGAAGAAATCTCTAAAGTGGGGAGGAAGAACCAACAAGAACAGTCCACCAAGAAAAAGCTGAAGCATTGTGCACGACACATCGTGAGGTGCATTGTTTACACTTTAAACTACGGATAATGTGAACAACTTTGAGCCAAGCAGGGACTTCTGTGATGCCGTCGATGAACAACACAAGAATCGGAGCGAAGGATCGACTGCGAGACTACGATGACGACGGTGTTGACGACAAATCAGAACCATGACTACAGCCAGTGTTTCTAATTGTACATGATAACAGAAATTATCGTTGATGTGTGTGTGAGAAGTCATTGATATCCCCTCTATCTTAAGCCCCACTCTGTAAGTAAAACTCTGGAGGTATTCAAGAAAGACTCACGTGGACTTTTTTCTCTGAAACAAAGAGAAACGAGAGGACATTTTTAAGGAAACCCAATGCAACAAGAAGAGTGTGAACATAAAACCAGAGGAGAGTGAGACACTTTGAGGGAAATGTACGGCAGCTCTGAAATATCACATGACTGTTCTGCTCCAGTCGGGACATTTCTTTGTAATCTAAACAAAAAATAAAAAAAATATATATATACATATAAATCACAAGTGTGTGTTATCCAAAGATGAGATAGAAGAAAATAGTCACAGATCACGTTTTCAGTGTGCAGTCTACAAGCTGCTGGTTGTAGTTTGTAAAAAAAACAAAACAAACAAAATAACTGGCAAGAATTTCATAAAAATGTTCACACTACAGATATATGTGGTAAATGATCTGGTATATTTTATGGGTAAAACTGTGCTATTTATTATGTTTTCGTGAAATGTTTTTTCTGTGAAACTCAGGCGTGGTGTGCGTGGAAGTGAAAGCAAGATATTCAGACTAGCTAAAAGCGAGAATATTAGGCCATGTATCGTGTGAACTGTTTTGTCATCCGTGTCTGTCGTTTAAAGTGTCAAAGCCCAGATCTGCATTATGTGGTGTTAATAGCCCGGTCCTGCCCGGAGGCTGGAACGAAACTGGACAGAAGGGATGGCATATGGCTTGTCAGTGTAGATTATTATTAAACGCTAACTTCCCTTTGTTGAAAACAGTATAGAAAGAGATACTCTGCAGGAAGTGGGCGATTTTTCTCTCAACTACCCACCATGCTGACGGAGATCTTCAAGAAAAATCATCCTGAGATAAACAATAATTTAGCTTTTTGGTTTGTTGACTGACACAAGAATAGGACCGAAAACAACAATTTACCTGCCTGCCATCCTTATTGTTAAATATGGACAACCCACTCACTGCTGTCAGCCCGTATAAATGAAGACATGACAAAGCCGCCTTAATTTGTGACCAATCCACGCCTCTGATACAGCCCCGCCAAGTTCGGTGGATGTAGAAATAGAAGATAAGTGGGTGATTGGTGCAAACAGGCATTGCTCTATGGGGGTAAACATTCCTGTATCCATTGCACCTTCACTCTTTCTATGGTACATCTTTTGCTGCAGGAAATAAAGGAAAGCTGTTTTCCCCAGCCCACTTTCAATGATAGAGTTTGGACATCTGCCATATTCCTTTTAGCTGCAAAGATTTAACATTGTTCTACAGAAGTTAAACATGATAACATGTCCTGTCCCAACACCTGTAGAAAAGGGCGTTGGTCAAGACGTTTTCAGCCTTTCAGATGCTGAGGTCATGTTAAGTCAACCTAAGGCAACTCTACTGTCCATGTGAAAGGTGGGGATAGTCTGAAAGCCAAATTTTGAAAACTGCCACATTGGGAAGATGTGAACTGGAAGTATTCAGTGGGTTGTTGATAGTTTGTCAGCGTTAATCTCGTTAAAATGACGTTAGCGCCATAACCGCATTAGCAAATCTCAGTTAGCGAGTTAGCGCGAATCGCCCCACGCATGGGGCTGCACATTAACAATGCGTTAGCTTGTTAATGCGTTAGCTCGTTAACACGTTAGCGCCATCCAGCCCCACGCACGGGGCGATCCGCGCTAACTTGCTAACGGAGATTTGCCACGTTAATGCGGTTATGGTGTTAACGTCATTTTAACGAGATTAACGCTGACAGCACTAAATATAATATATAATGATAAGTCACAGTGAAACTAAGATATGTGTGTTTGTACGTTGACATTTGCCTGATAGGTTGAGATAGCGTCCACGCCCCTAACTTTAAGCCTTACCAGTAAAAAAACGACAACTTTAAAAATCTCTTGAATTAGTCATATTTGTACGAGGCTAAAATTGTGAATTTCACGGCTGAGGCTGGTCATTTTAACATTTAACATTCACACCCTTTAATGATCTGTAATTATTTGGTCTCAGCACATAATATGTTGAAACCTAGGCCTGAACCCTCCACGACCGAGGTCAGTGTTTCAATGTTTGGCATGACTTGCACATTGCCGTGGCCCCTGCCAGCCTCTTACTAGGGCCAAACTCTTTCTTTTTTTCTCAATGACTTAAGCTTCAGTAACAGTTGCCAGTTTCCGAATGAGTGGGCAGGATAATAGTGCTGCTGACGCCACAGGAACACAGGAATACTGGGACGGATTTAGAAATGTAGGCTTTTTAAAGGTTGATAAGCCTTGCTGGAGGACGACTGAAAGTGTTTGCGTGTGTGTGTGAGTTTGTGCGTGTGCCTGCTCTCTAAGTGAATGAAGAAATGCGACCATATTTTTAGTCTTTTGCCTGTTGCTTAGCGACCATCTATCTGCTAGCCGTTGTCTTCTTGTCTGTTGCTGGTGTGTGCGAGACACTTCATGTGTGTGTTTGTGTGTGAGAGAGAGAGAGAGGTTTTCTTATATTTCTCACTTGCCCTCGTTCTAATGAATGTGACAGACTATGGACGACTGTCACATTTAAAAAAAGGAAATAAGTTGTTTAGCTTTCAGTTCTCATGCAGCTTGATTCTTCCAGAAGATTCTCTAATTTGGTGTTTTGACAATGGTGATAATATATCAGTCCAAAATCTCAAGTCTGTTCCATTAATTTTAGATTATTTGACTGCTCAGACCATTCCAGTCATCTCTCACAACTGATCAGTGGGAACGTTGCTGAGACCACGCCCACCAGGATTTCATTCTAGGACAAAAGTGGCCACATTTGCTTTGCAGTGACCCTTCCACTCACAAATGGACCTAAACAATGTCAACACAATGCCCCTGTCACACGTATGTTACTCAACATGTGTTTTTTGCCTCCCGTCGTTTGCATTTGTATCCATTGTATGTCTATGTCTGTCTGTGCCTTTTTGTGTGCTGGTGCACCTGTGTGGGTTGTAATCTCCTTACAAGGGCTTGCCCCACGTGTCCCTAGCTGACTCCCATATGCTAGATTAATGAATTTGAATGCCAACCTGACCCTTGATTTTCTCCCTAGTCTACATGCCTGCATGTGCGTCTGAAATGGAGATAGAGAGGCAGGTAAATTGTGGCTGGTACTCTACCCCCATCAGGTGTCTTTGTGTCTGTACCTGTCAAATAAGATTATATATATAATCGATCTGGCTGTCTATCAAGACTGGAAAGCTGGCACCTTTCTTTAAAAATGAATATGCGTGCGTATGTGAGTGGAGTTTGGGAATGCCTGTCGTACACTGAGGTCACAGACTACACATCTCTTGACTGACTGATGACTACAGGCACACACGCTCTTGCACACAATATTTCATCATCAATTCATATGAAAAAATTCAGAAGATGAAAATGGAACCATGTGGAAAAAATCTAACACTTAAAAGTATTTACATTGTGACAACAGCTGTTAAAAATATTTAACTCATTCAATCAAGTGTAATTATATGATTTGCAGCGCGCGCGTGTGTGTGTGTGTGTGTGTGTGTGTGTGTGTGTGTGTGTGTGTGTGTGTGTGTGTGTGTGTGTGTGTTCTAGTCCAGCTATCATAGTGAGGACCAGATGGTACTGTAGACCACTACAGTAAGGACATTTTGGAAAGTGAGACCCTTTTGGTCTGTCCTCACTTTTTCAACCGGTTGTGAAAAAGGGTCTGTGTGCCTGTGTTTGTTTTGTGGGGTTTAACAGATGTTCTGCATCTATCTGAATAGATAATATCTGAATTTTGAAATGGAAAGATTATTTAAGAGTATTTGTTTTCAGGTAAACCTGGAAACCAGTAGCAGTGTTTTGCTATTGTCATTCGTTCATTTTTCCAAGATCTATTATTCCATAGTTTGTATTATTTTTCAAACTATTATTTGATCACATAAATATCCAGGAGCTGATCCATGTGGAAAATAGAAGACATGATTAAATTATTTAAAAATAAAATAAAATAAAAAAAACATGAATAAATACAGACAAAACACCCAACCTTGAAAAAAAATGAATGTTATGCATTACTTATAAGTCTATTGAGCTGAGTATTAATAGTGTAAATCATTACTACAGAGCTATTTGTCAATGATAATTTGGAATATTTTGTCTGTATTCATTTATATAGAGAAAAAATTTATTTCAAGAACTTGGAGTGTCTCGGCGCATGAAGACATCAGTCTGTTTCACACAGTGACGAGTCTGTTGTATACTTTACCAAATGTTTGCTTATATATGTAAAGAATCTGTTGTGAGTAACACCTGAACAAATTAACAAAGAACACATTTTTAGCATTTTTGTGCTTTGCCACATTTCTGGTTTGAAACCATATGTAGTGTATCCATGTGTGAAAGACAAAAGAGTATTTTTCCCTTTTTTTTCCCCAGTTCTCACCCCCTCCATTGTTAGCCACTACGTTGCTCTCTACCTTTTTTTTTTTTTTTAATGTATACTTACGCCGCCCTATTTATGAGCTCACAAAGTGCTTTTTAATATAAACATCTGGTATTTTTTCATTCATTTTATTATTGTCTTATTGTGCTTTTCATTGCATTGTTTTGCGTTGTTTTGGTGATTTTTGTAATTGATACAAAAAAAAAATCCCTCACAAAGTAGAACAAGAACATAAGAGTGTACTCTTATTGTTTTCATTTTGTGTGTGTGTGTGTGTGTGTGTGTGTGTGTGTGTGTGTGTGGATGTGTGCATATATGTGTGAGCTTTTCATATCATACTGTGCAAGAGTGTGTTATTGCATGAATTAAAGTCATTCAGAATACAGCGTTCGATGTTGGAAATGTCGTAGTAAAGAGTATTTTTAAATGCTGACAATGACATGATATGAAACATGATGTATAGACCAAACTTTTCTTTTCTTTTTTTTCAAAAATTAAATAAAACGTGACTGGAAAATGCTCAGAAATGTGTGTTTCTTTTCTAATAATGGAGAGAAAGTCTTTTTTCAGCATTAAGATGCTTATTTTAGTAAATAAATAAATCATATTTGCGATAAGTGTTTACTCTGAGTGTATACCTGTAATTGCAATCATCTATAAAAATGTTCATCTACAGCATAGGCGTCAAACTCTTGCCTCTAGCCTAATTACATTTGGCCCGCGAAGCCAAACCAAATTACTATTAGAGCTGGCCTACTGGTATTATACAGCTAATATATATATATTGTTTAGTATTAAGCTTTGCTCGTTCCATATTCAGTTTTTCAGCAAAACTTGTTTGAGTCCATAAGAAGAGATTCATTCTTAAATCTGGAGGAAGATTTTTTTTCAATAAATATTAATGTTAGCCCGCGACCTTGTTCCAGTTTTGAATTTTGGCCCACTGTGTATTTGAGTTTGACACCCCTGATCTACAGTTTCTGCAGCAGACATCCAGAGAAAGCAATATTTTACTTAATTTAGAAAATTAAAAGCCATTTTCAGCCTGAGAGTTTTAAACTTAAAACCAGCTGACAGTTTTTTGTTACATGGTTTGTAACAGTCTTTTCATTAACATTAATATTGGCCTGTAGCTCAAGGATCTAATGATGTGCT
Source organism: Simochromis diagramma (assembly GCF_900408965.1). Classification (NCBI taxonomy): domain Eukaryota; kingdom Metazoa; phylum Chordata; class Actinopteri; order Cichliformes; family Cichlidae; genus Simochromis; species Simochromis diagramma. The sequence continues at coordinate 4,430,334 of NW_024387416.1, read as the reverse complement.
ACTCTGAGAGTGGGTTACCTGCAAACCTGTGAACATGAATGTGTCATCAGCAAACAAAGTCATCAAAATGATTGGCCATGTTATCACTAAAACAACATTTGTCTATTTGAATATATTTATGTACGGGATGGATAAAGCTCAGGGGGTAGAGTAGGTGGTCTACTGATCTGAAAGCTTGTGGTTCAATCCCCCAAGCTGCTCTCCGATGTATCCATCAGTGTGAATGTAGGTAAGTGTTAGATAGAAAGCTTAAAGTGTTTGTGTGAATGGTTGTGAACTGGTGAATGAGGTATGCTGGGGAGAGTAGAAAAGTGAAATATAAGAACTGGTTCAAGCATTTGTAATATATTGAGATATGAATGAACTAGTTCCTAGAAGATGTGGAGGATAAAAGTATTCAACAGAGAGCCAGTATATTACAGTCTGATCATCATGATCTAAGTAACTTATAAAAAGGGAAACAGAACTGATTTCAGTTATGTGCATGACTTTGTAAAGTATTGTTTTTTTGTTTTGTTTTTAATTATACTTGGAGTATTTTAGGGAATTTTTAGATGATGTGGAGGTTGAACACTGTTGCAGAAATATTAAGCCTCTTTGTGATTTCTTAAGCTTTTTGCTTATTTGTCAGACTTACAAGTTTCAGATAATCAAATGAATTTTAATATTAAACAAAGATAAAGCGTGTAAACGCTAGATGCAGTTTTTCAATGATGATTTCATTTATTAAGTAAAAAGCCTAAAAAGGCTATCCAACCCTACCTGGCCCTGTAAAAGCACTAATTGCCCTAATTTCCTTCGGGATTAATAAAGTATTCTGATTCTGATAATCTAATAACACTTTGGGCCACCCTTGGCAGCAAGAACTGTAATCAAGCATTTGTGATAACTCTAAATGAGTCTTTTAAATCCTTGCAGATGAATTTTTACCCACTCTTCTTTGCAGAATTCTTTTAATTCAACCACACTGGAGAGTTTTCATCATTCAGGCCCTTAAACAGCAAAGCATCCCCAGACCATCACACCACCACCAACACGTTTGACTGCTTTCATGATGTTCTTTTTATGAAATGCTCTGTTAGTTTTGAATCGTCAGTCCACAGAACATTTTTCCAATAATATTGGGGTTTTGTGGTTTTTGGCTATAGGGGATTTATGGCATCACTCTTGGCTGGAAGCAGTGTTTAATCAATGGAAAAAACACAAACTTTGTCCAAAAACCTCTCATGTTTAGCTGTTTTCCACTTTTTCTTTGGTCATTTTAGCCTTTTTGGCCAGGGTGAAGAGAGTGTCTGCCATCAAACAAGAAGACAGCCGCATGTAGCTATGATGATGTTTGCTAGTTCACCTTACGTGCATTAATTTAATAACGTGGTTAGCCTACTCAGCGTAAATTACACACGAACAACATTAAGCTACTGACCCAGAGAAGAATGGCTGCTGCTGCCATCATCATCCGTCATCATTTCTGCTACACTGGCAGGGCTAAGGGCCAGGACTCTCCTCTTCGGGGGTTTTGGGAGATGTTGCTATGTTGCCATCATGGCACCGGATACCAGTACCATCCTTACTCCTGGATGAGTCGTTGATGCACTCTTGGAATAATTTTGGTAGGGCAGCCACTTGAGGGAAGGTTCACCACCATTCTGAAAATGCTGGCCAGAAAAAGCAGCAGGACTCTCAGCTTGACAAGCTCAAGCTTTTGTTAATAACAGGACACGGACATGCCCACTGAAACGGAACATCGAATAGATTCCAGTGGAATCAGAGTCAGAATCACACCTGCCACGGACAACTGCCAAATGTGGCCATAAGATGGCAGTAATTTAAAGGATAGATGCAAACAGGTGAGAAGCTTTATGACAAAATTCTTTGAGATGCAATAACTGACAACGTTGCTGCCAGACACCATGTTGGATCAATCATAGCCAAACTTAACGGCGTTTTTTCAGGTATGACAACATTATACAGGTCAGGTTTTAAAGGAAACATAATCCACTTATCATGCTTTTAATTTGCATTTAGCTGTTTTCCTCCATGACTGTACATATATCCATCTATCCGCTTCCGCTTATCCTTCTCAGGGTCGCGGGGGATGCTGGAGCCTATCCCAGCTGTCATAGGGCAAGAGGTGTACACCCTGGACAGGTCTCCAGTCTGTCGCAGGGCTAACACAAGCGCGTCATGGACAAAAGTAAAACAGTATGTCAGATGTGCCACGCAATGCTCAATTGGTGGGAACTAGTGCATTAGCGCAGTTAGCTCGTTGACGTGTTGACGCCGTCCAGCCCCACACACGGTGCGATCTGCGGTAGCTCGTTAACGGAGATTTGCCGCGTTATGGCGTTAATGTCATTTTAATGAGATTAACGCTGACAGCACTAGTGGGAACACAACGAATATGACTGCACATTTACGCCGACAGCATCCTATTGCAAAGACAAGTGGAAGCAGACAAAAACAATACGCACGCATGCTACAAACTTTACCCGAGTCATTTAGACAGCCGTTAGCACATGATTCTCCTCATGGGGACCTGATATGTTTAATATGCTGCTGAGAATATAGCCCAGAAGAAGCATATAGTATAGCTTTTATTTTGGAAAGATTTCTCTGTAATAAACTCTCTTTTCCAAAGATGAGTGATTTCTCGATCAGATAGATGTTTTTATTTTTTTTATTATTTTGTTGTTTCAGCAACATTAAATTTAAAAACTGTACTTTTGAGTTAAAATATATATTTATAATTTTAATAAATGACAAATTAAAAAGGCATGAACATTTTTGTGTCGAAAAGATATCGAACCGAACCGTGAATTTTGTGTATCGTTGCACCCCTAATATACATATAGATATGTAGGAAAACACAGTTCAATTGTGTTACCCTTGTAAAAAAGGTAGGATGAGTTCAAGCTGCAAGCTCTACTTCTTGGTGCATTATGTTTTCACATTAATTTCAGTGAACTGACACAACTGCCTGACACTTAATTATCTCGTCAGGATTCAGCACAGCTTTTCAGCTGCTATCTAACCCGGCAACCCGAGAAACACCATCATATTTATAGCAAAGCTAGAGGGGATGTTTGCTTGAAGTTTCCACACTCACGCATGCAAACAGACACACACACACCTGAGACCTGACCAGCACAAGCGTTGTGTTGCTCCGCTAGCCAATAAACAGCTCTGCTGTGGTTCCCTGATTTGCTTTGCAGCACTTTGGGAATAGTGAGGTAAGAGAGCTTTCACTCTAGCCGCATAATAGTCCAGGTGCTAATCTCATGTGCTTTTCATTCACTCTCAAGACTGACCTAATTAAAGAGGAAAACTCTCAAACTTTGACACAGATGCTTGAAACTAGTTATGTTTTGCATGATTTTACTTTGCTGGATTCTCTCCCTTTTTCTCGTTCTTCTCTGTCAGTTTCTCAACAACGGAGTGGCAGCTGTTATTCCCACGGCAAGCTGCCGGTAACCACAACGGTGAGGCATGTCTCCATCCTCCACTGGAGGAGAACGAGACAAAGAGTAAACACAACAGTCTTGAGGGAGAGATACAGGAGGAGAGGAGGAACAAGAAAGAGGAAGATCCAGACAGACAAAAAAAGAGACTGGGAGAGGGGCGGAAGAAAGAGCGCTACAAAGTGTGAGAGGAGGAAGACAAAAAGAAAGGCCGGAAGAAGGAGAAGAAGGGTGAATGTGACCAGAATTTGAGCCAGAGTGGAAACCAGTGGACAAATCGAAGCGTGAGAAAGAAGTGATGGAGTCGGTGCTGACACAGAATTATCCTGTGGGATGAGGAGGAAGACGGGGAGTGACATGCTGCAGCGATCGCCTCCTCTCATGGGTCCAAATGTTTGCCTCTACACATAAACTGATTTTGACACTTCTTAGTCGTTTAATTGGCTCTGCACTTACAACAAACAACTTCCTATTAGTATTCACCAAACCAAATGTTGTTTTGCACACAGTAAAGGGAGGGACACCTCAAGATTTGTTTGAGTCATCTGCACACATGAAATAAAAATGACTAAGCAGGTTTGGAAGAGGCAAACGTGGATTTCCATTTACTTAATTTTCCAGCACATCAGTTCATGTTGTATGTTGAACTGTGGGTATTGTTGATGAGATATATACACTTTAAATTAAAAAGCATAATCACCTGCCTCTCTTTGGCTGTTGGAATGCAAAAGTACTGTTTCAAATCAAAAGCATCTATCTTAATAAAAATCTGTTTTTCAAAATAAGGTAACTGAGGGATGCCTTTCCATTATAGGCAAAGCAAGTGTAATTAATATGCACAATACAGTTTGTTTGCTTATTTGCAGGGTGCAAATGAGGAGGAAACATGAAGGGAAAATAACAATTGAGACCCGTGAATAGTGCTAGAGAAATGCAGGATCATGTGGGAAAATAATAGGTAGAAAAAGGAAATGAAATGAAATGAAGTGGTTAACCTAGAAAAGATAAGAGGTGTAAATGTAATAGATTTCACAGATGAACCGATTTGTTTATGAGGTTATGAGTAGTTTTGAAATGATGCAGGTGATTACCAAAACGCATTACTGTCGCTGGATAAACTGTGAGTAATCCCTCGAACCAGCCGTCTCCTCAGAGGCTCTGATTACGGAGGATTTGCAGCAGGTAATCAGTGACGGATTATATTTTCAGCTAACCTTCCTTACCATGCCCAGCAGCCACAAAGGAGGACAGTGGAAACAAGAGAAAGAAGGAAGGGGGAGAGTGTGATGGCATCAGCCACACAGGGGTAAATTAGTCCATTTTTCACTTTATTAGTTTGCTTTGCAGTTTTCTTCATTAATCATTTGGTTAAACCTAACACTGGTATTATGAGGCGCGCACATAGTAACATTGTGTGGTTTTTCTAAAATGTTTTGTTATATTAATTATGTTTCTCTTTCTTTGAATTACCTGGGTTTGGGCGGTGGCTGTTTCCTGTCTGGGCAAAAGGCGTAGCTGAGGACTCTGGGGACAAAATGCCTGCTCAGCAGGACCAACCATGGGCTTACCAGGAGCAGGGGTGTTTTAGGTTTAGTTAGGTTATTCTGTGCTTAGTTAATATTAGTGTGTTTTTGTTTTCCCCCCTATTGTGTTCAAATGGTTTGGCCAAATCATTATAAAAGCTACCCTCATGTGTCTTTGTAATTAGGTCAGTTTGTGAGTTAAGTTGTGTCTCACTTTGTTTTGTTTAAGTTTCTGGAAATTACTTTTTGTAGAGTTATATTTAGTTGACCTGTTTTATGGGCCTGCTAAGTATGGTTTTGAATTTTGTTAATTTTGGACTTTTTGAGGGTTAAAATAAAGAAAAACCTTTTTGAAGATACTTTTTTTGCCTGTGTCCTCTTTGCTTTGGCTGCTTGGTCCCTCACAATTGGTGGCAGCGGTGGGATCTGCCAGTTGAGGACAGTTTTTTTTTTTTTTTTTCTTTGAGGCTTTTTCACCCCCAGAAAAAAAGAAAAATGCATCGGGGAGGAAAGGTGGAAAATAAGAAAGGAGTAACTGTTCAGAAGGAAGCTGATGCTGAGGAGGAAATTGGAGTCTCTGAAATGGTGGAGAGCACTGAGGTTGAAGAAAGGGAGCCATCTCTGTCAGATCTGATGTCAATATTGCAAGCTCATATGGGTCAACAGGAGGCTCGGGAAGCAAGGCAAGAAGAGGTTACTGCACTACAAGAACAAAAATTCAAAGCATTGCAACATCAGTTTCAGCTTTTACAGTTAGAGGTGCAGTCCCGGACATCACCAGTACCAGAGCTACCATTACCTACCACAGAGTCACCAGAGTCAAGGGAGCTACCTCACATTCCTAGTTCCCCTCAAGCTGAATCCAGTCAGTCATTATCAGGTCAGTTTTCATTGCATGAACCCAGACTGGAAAAGTTGACTGATAGTGATGATATTGAGCATTTTTTGACTACATTTGAACGCATTGCCTTAGCATATCGTTGGGAAAAAACAGACTGGGTTTTTCAATTAATACCACTGCTAACGGGCAAGGCAAGAGGGGCATACGTTCATATGGATATTGATGACTCTCTCAGCTATGACAAAGTTAAAGCTGCAATTTTGTCCAAGTATGATGTTAACCCTGAGACCTACAGGCAGCGATTCCGTTCACTGGAAGTCAGGCTTGATGAGAACCCTAAGGAGTTGTATGCTCGACTTAAAGATCTGTACGGGAAATGGATTCAGCCAAAAGGTAAAACAAACCAAGAAATTGGTGAAATAATCATCCTTGAACAATATTTGAGAATGTTGTCCCCTGAGCTACAGGTTTGGATTCGAGAGCACAATCAGTCTTCTGCAGCGAAGGCAGCTGAGCTGGCAGAAGTGTTTGTAGCTGCCAGGAGGAAAGGGCAACCTTGGACCTGTAATGCAAATAAAATGCCAAAGGAAGGCCCCAAATCAGCCCAGATGCAGGCACGTGCAGAGGGGGGGGGGGGGGCTATAGGGGCTTGAGCACCCGCCCCTTTCCTGATGGGTGCCCAAAGTGCCCTTTTGTTGAGGCAACTTTTTAAAAAATATATATATTTTTTTTTTATATGTGTGTGCGTGCGGAGTCCTGTCTGTGCCCCTCAACAATAATATTTAACTATTAATCACAGTGTTGCTAAATAAAAGGATCTGGCTTGCATCAGTCATATGATATGATCACTATTAACCAATGATCGCCCTTGACGGCAGAACGCGCTGGTTACGAGCCGGGAACGAGCTCACAAAGAGCACGCGCATTTTTAGCGGTCCAGAGCTGTAGGAGAAACACAAGTTAACTCAGAGACACAGACTGATGCGACAAAACTAGTAAGTAGGTGTACAGCGTACACTGTAGTGTGTAGCACCCAGGAGTATTAGCTTATTACGTACACGTTGGTAAGTTGTCTTGTGGCAACTGACGAACTGAAACAAACGAGCGTGCTGTGTGTGCAACAGCGTGACAAACATTACCTGTCCTTTTATTAACTGCACAAGTAGTGCTGGTCATAGCTGCTGGCTACCTGTGTAAGGCTGTCATGGGTCTGTAGCTCTGTCACCGTTTTAGGGAACATATTTAGTTTTAAAGTATTTAGAAACATATTTAGTTTTAAAGTAAGTTACAGGGCTTTTCCTGCCTTTCTGGAGGGATTATATTTCACTAAAAACGATCTAATATGCATGTCCACATAATTATGCATTATTATAATTATAATATATTAAAAACACACGCTGTATTTTAAAGAACATACATTAAGAAGCAGATTATATTAGATTTATATTTTAAATAAGACAAAATTTGGATTTTACAGCAGTAAAATGATTGTATCTACAGTTTAAAAATGTAATAAGCTTTGCCCCTGCACAGAGTGGATAGTGAAACAAATGGAATCATCATAAATACATTATTTCATATTTATTACTTCCCCCTCCTCATTGCTTTATTATTGTAGCTCTAGTAATAAATAATAATGTAAGGATTCTGGATCAGCACCATGATGCCCACAGTATATACAGTATTCTGAAGAAGGTCTAAAATGTCACTGTGTGTGCGTGCATGTGTGTGTTTTATTTAGATGGATTTACTCATGATATAACATTGTCCAGACATGGCTGGTAAGGACATGAGGAGGGAACAGTAGGAGCTGTGTGAGGCTACTAAAGGCAGTGCTATAACATTTTTCTGTCATCATTTTATTATAGATTAAGTGCAAGAGTTGTTAGGTGTGGATAATTAGATTATAGTTTATTGCAATAGCAAGTTGTGCCTTGTTCTCACATAGCAAGTGGAGAGTGATATATGAAATGATGGGATGGAAGGAAGAAGAGAAGCAAAGAGTGATTCACAGGCAGAGCCTAAATTATTTCTCACAGTTTTTTGTTGCCTTATGGTTCCAAGCGCTGTCACCAATCTTTGCATTTTGTTATTATCTCATGACACTTGTTTAATCAGCTACCATCTCTCCTATGGACTTTTTAATGTCTACAGTCTCAGATCAACACAGCCCTGCCCTTCCCATATTAGATTCTTGATGAATGTGTGTTGTTGTTATTCAGCCTGGTTCAATGTGCCCCTTTTTAACTTTGAGCACCCGCCCCTTTAAACCTCTCTGCACGGCCCTGCCCAGATGTATCATCAAAGGCCATTGTCAGCAGATAAAACTCCTGTGGGTGAGAACCAGTTTGCTGGCAGACCATTAAAAAATTCAAAAAAGATCTTTTGTTACCTCTGTGGGTTAGAGGGCCACACAAAGCCAATGTGCCCAAAAACCTCAGCTAAGATGGTTCAAATGTGTTTCATGCCACGTCCACATGCTGAACAGGGGCTCCAGTGTGACCAGACTGTTAAAATGATAAAAATTGAAGCTAATGGAACAACTTTAAGAGCTTTACTTGATTCTGGCAGTTCTCATACACTGATACACAGAGATTTTGTGCCCCCCAATATTGTCCGTGTCAGTGATACCATCCCTATTTGTTGTGTGCACGGAGATGAGAAGATGTACTCAACAGCTGACATGTACATTAAAGTGAATGGACAGACTTACCTTTTAAATGTTGGGGTGGTTGATAACCTGCCTTATTCAGCTATTCTGGGACGAGATTTTCCAGTGCTTTTTGATTTGTTGGAGTCAGACCAGAATCATCAATGCAATGTGGCTGTTACTAGAGCCCAAGCTCAAAAATCTAGTGAAACCTCAGAAGTTTTCAGTGCCTTGCCATTTTTTAATGAGGAATGGGAAGTTGGACCTGTGAAGCCTCGGAAAAGTCGCAGACAGAGGAGACAGGAGAAGTTCCAGCATACTATAGTACACCCAGAAATGCATACTGACCCAGACTTGCCTTTGGGACTTCAAATTCCTGGCAATATAATAGAGTTGCAAAAAACTGATCCTAGTTTAGCTTCCTGTTTTCAGTGAGCAATAGACAAGGACCAAGTAGAGGAGGCAGGCATTAACAAAAGTGACTATGTCTTGCAAAATGGCAAGCATATAGCGATTCCCTGACTTACTCTTCTCAACGGGTCCAACAATATCCAAAATGGCATCAGATGGGCTCACTTCTGAAGCTAGTGGTCCCCCAAGAAGTTAGAGAAACCGTGCTTAATTTGAGACACTATTCCCTGGTCTGGCCACCTTGGTAAGCACAAAACCACAGCTCGTATTAAACAACATTTTTTCTGGCCTGGCCTCCATAGAGATGTAGCCTACTTCTGTAAGAGCTGTCCTCAGTGCCAGATGACATCCTCCAAAGTCCCTTCCAAAGCTCCACTCCAACCACTGCCTATTATTGGTACCCCATTTGAGCGCCTCGGAATGGATATTGTTGGACCCGTTGAGAAGAGTAAGTCAGGGAATCGCTATATGCTTGTAATCACTGATTATGCAACTAAATATCCAGAGGTCTTCCCACTGAAATCCATCAAGGCAAAATCAGTAGCTTTCTGCCTCGTACAGCTCTTCGCAAGAGTAGGGTTCCCACAGGAAATACTGACTGATCAGGGGAGTAACTTTATGTCCAACTTACTGAAACAGGTGTACAAGCTGCTGGGCATTAGAAGCCTGAGGACCACTCCATACCATCCTCAGACTGATGGGCTAACAGAACGGTTCAATCAGACTCTGAAGCAGATGCTCCGGAAGGTGGTAGATAAGAATGGTGCTGATTGGGATCAGTGGCTTCCTTATCTTCTTTTTGCCTACAGGGAAGTGCCACAAGCCTCCACTGGTTTCTCTCCGTTCGAACTTTTGTATGGGTATGAGGTACAAGGACCTCTAGCCCTGTTAAGAAACATCTGGGAGGGAGGCAAGGAAAAGATGGACTCTGTTAACATTGTTTCCTATGTTGTGCAGATGAGGGAGTGACTGCAGAAAATGAGTGAGCTTGCTCAGTCAAATATGACCAAAATCCAGCAGAAGCAGAAGTTTTGGTATGACCGAGCAGCTCGTCAGAGGTCTTTTAGTCCTGGACAAAAGGTGTTGGTGCTCCTCCCCACTGACAACAACAAGCTATTGGCTAAGTGGCAAGGGCCCTTTGAGGTTCAGAAGAAATTGGGGTCCACTACTTACCAAGTGTTCATCCCTGGAAAGCCACGCTCCAGCAGGGTTCTGCACATAAATCTTTTGAAGGAATGGGCGCAGCGCCCTGAAAAGACAGCAGAGGTGATGCTCATAAGGGGTGTGCCAGAGGAAGAAGAGGTTGGTGAGCAATACTTGCCTTCTGCTGATGTGGTAGATTTTGACCTTAGTCATCTGCCAGATGATAAACAGCTTCAGGTGACAGCTGCATGCAACTCTGAGGTGCTTCAAGTGAATCCTGGCCGAACAGATATTGTTGAGCATGACATTGTCATTAAAGAGGGCATCGCAGTAAAGCGTTTGAGCTTCAGGATCCCTGAACGTCTGCTGATATCCCTGAAGAAGGAAATTGACCTCATGTTGTCCTTGGGGATCATCGAGCCATCAAAGAGTGAGTGGTGTAATCCGGTGGTCCTGGTGCCAAAGAAGGATGAAAGCATGAGGTTCTGTATAGACTGTATAGGTACCTAAACTCAATATCACTGTTTGATTCATACCCCACGCCACGCATTGATGATTTGCTGGAACGGCTGGGGAAGGCAAAGTACTTGACCACACTTGACCTGTGCAAGGGATATTGGCAGGTGCCACTAACGGAGCGATCAAAGAAGTTGACTGCCTTTCGAACACCTTGGGGTCTCTTCCAATTTACAGTGATGCCATTCGGGCTGCATGGGGCTCCAGCAACCTTTCAGAGATTAATGGACCAAGTACTATGTGGTTTCTCAGATTTTGCATCTGCATATCTTGATGATATTGTCATCTACAGCACCACATGGGAGGAACACTTGGAACATCTGCATGCTGTCTTCGACCGTCTTGGCACTGCTGGGTTGACGGTGAACCCCTCTAAGTGTGTTTTTGCCTCTGCTGAGACTGCGTACCTGGGCCATGTGATCGGGAATGGGGTGATCAAGCCTCAGGTCAATAAGATCCAAGCCATTGAGTCTTGTCCTCTCCCACAGACAAGGAAGCAACTAAGATCCTTTTTGGGCATGGCAGGCTTTTATCGTCGGTTCATACCACGATTCTCCACCAGGGCAGCTCCACTAACAGACTTGACAGGCATCAAGTGTCTTAATCAGATTAACTGGACAGGAGGCTATAGCAGCTTTCAAGGACATCAGTCAATCACTGAGTAGCAAACCAGTTTTGTACAGTCCAGACTTTAATGAGCCCTTTTTCCTTCAAACGGATGCATCTCATAGGGGTCTGGGAGCAGTGCTACTTCAAGGTTTGGAAGGAGAACGTCATCCTGTTGCTTATATCAGCCGAAAGCTGTTCCCAAGAGAGGTTCGATATTCAACAGTGAAAAAGGAGGCCCTTGCCATCAAGTGGGCCCTTGATTCCTTCAGGTACTACCTTCTTGGAAGAGAATTCACCCTGGAGACGGATCACAGTGCACTTCATTGGATGGAAAAGATGAAAGATAAGAACGGAAGGATCACAAGATGGTACCTTGCTCTGCAACCTTTCCGGTTTGTCATCAAGCACATTCCTGGGAAGAACAACGTTACCGCCGACTTCCTCTCTCACTGTACCAGCGAGAGTCCTGAAGAGGGGGGGTGTGTGATGGCATCAGCCACACAGGGGTAAATTAGTCCATTTTTCACTTTATTAGTTTGCTTTGCAGTTTTCTTCATTAATCATTTGGTTAAACCTAACACTGGTATTATGAGGCGCGCACATAGTAACATTGTGTGGTTTTTCTAAAATGTTTTGTTATATTAATTATGTTTCTCTTTCTTTGAATTACCTGGGTTTGGGCGGTGGCTGTTTCCTGTCTGGGCAAAAGGCGTGGCTGAGGACTCTGGGGACAAAATGCCTGCTCAGCAGGACCAACCATGGGCTTACCAGGAGCAGGGGTGTTTTAGGTTTAGTTAGGTTATTCTGTGCTTAGTTAATATTAGTGTGTGTTTTTGTTCCCCCCCCCCCCTATTGTGTTCAAATGGTTTGGCCAAATCATTATAAAAGCTACCCTCATGTGTCTTTGTAATTAGGTCAGTTTGTGAGTTAAGTTGTGTCTCACTTTGTTTTGTTTAAGTTTCTGGAAATTACTTTTTGTAGAGTTATATTTAGTTGACCTGTTTTATGGGCCTGCTAAGTATGGTTTTGAATTTTGTTAATTTTGGACTTTTTGAGGGTTAAAATAAAGAAAACCCTTTTTGAAGATACTTTTTTTGCCTGTGTCCTCTTTGCTTTGGCTGCTTGGTCCCTCACAGAGAGATGGTGGTGTAAGGAGCAATGGTTTCTAGTTGGATACTACACTTTCTCTGCTTATGGTTATCACAGTGTTTGTGTATGTGTGTCTGTACTGAACAGAGAGGACCTGCTGGTCTTTGTTACTCTGCTTTTATATTGCAGATCGGGTTTGGGTTCAAATGTGTTTTTACAGAAAGTTACAACCAATCAAGAATACATAGTAATTTTATTTTAATGGCTTACAGTTTGCTTTCAGAAGAACAGGATGATGCGATTCTCACAAGGACTGGGTGCTGCCCCTCGGCAGGCTTCCAGTAGTCAGCCAGTAAGATAAATATACAGAGCAAATTGTTTTAGTGCCAAACAGTGGATGGACTGAGAAACTATGTCTGCTGAAAAAAAATTAAAGGAACACTTTGAAAACACATCAGATCTCAGTGGGATAAAATAAAAATCCCACTGGATAGCTGTACTGATATGGACGGAGTCATGGGTTAGGAATAAAAGGATGCCACATTGTTTGAAAATGAAAAGTATCAACTACAGAGGGCTGAGTTCAAAGACACCCCAAAAGAATGATGCTGCAGCCTTGACCATTTTGCTGAAATTTCATTACAGCAGCTCAACATGGTACTCAGTAATTTGTATGGCCCCCATGTGGTTGTATGCATGGGTGACAATGTCCATAATGGTAAATGGCCTGTATTTGTATAGCGCTTTACTTAGTCCCTATGGACCCCAAAGTGCTTCACACTACATCCAGTCATCCACTCTTTCACACACTGGTGATGGCAGCTACATTGTAGCCACAGCCACCCTGGGGCGCACTGACAGAGGCGAGGCTGCCGGACACTGGCGCCACCGGGCCCTCTGACCACCACCAGTAGGCAACGGGTGAAGTGTCTTGCCCAAGGACACAACGACTGAGACTGTCGGAGCTGGGGGCTCGAACCGGCAACCTTCTGATTACAAGACGAACTGCCAACTCTTGAGCCACAATCGCCCCATAATGGTCTCTTGGGGGATCTCCTCCCACATCAATGAGCTTCTGGATAGTCTGAGGTGCAACCTGGGGGGGTGGGGGGTCAGGTTACACACACACTTACTTGATATGGATGGACTATATCAAGTAAGTGTGGGGACGAGTCAGTGGAATCCTTCATCCTCTTGCCACATAAGGTCAAGCATTGTCGTGCACCATGAGGAATGCGGGACCACGTGCACCAGCGTAGGGTCTGCAGGGTTAATGTGTTGTTGCCTAGCCCGTAGAAGTCGGTGCATCCCTCCATGGGTATACCTCCCCAGACCATCACTGACCAACAGGTCATGCTAACCAATGTCATAGGCAGCACAGCATTCTCCAGACCCTTTCGCATCTATCATGTGTGCTCAGGGTGAACCGGCTTTCATCTGTGAAATACACAGAGCACCACTGGTAGATCTGCTAATACCGGTATTTTATAACCCATACCAATCAGGCTGCAAGCACAGGACCCACTAGAGGGCGTCGGGTTCTCAGGCCACCCTCAGTATGTCCATTTCTGATTTCTTGGTGAGAGACTTTCACGCCAGTGGCCTGCTGGAGGTCATTTTGTAGCTCTGGCAGTTTAGGAGGAGCAGATACACTTCCTGATGATGGGTTAAGGACCTTCCCAAGCAGGGATGGGCAACTCCAGGCCTCGAGGGCCAGTGTCCTGCAGGTTTTAGATGTTTCCTTGATCCAACACAGATTATTTAAATGGTTAAATGACCTCCTCAACATGTCCTGAAGTTCTCCAGAGGCCTGGTAACGAATTAATCATGTGATTCAGGTGTGTTGACCCAGGGTAATATCTAAAACCCGCAGGACACCGGCCCTCGAGGCCTGGAGTTACCCACCCCTGTTCTACATCCATGTCCACCTGTGCAACCTCTGGAGTGCCTACCAGCAACGACACTGACCCTAGCCAAATGCAAAACGAGAGAAAAACAGTCAGAAAAGATGAGGACAGAAAAATGTCAGTGGCTTCCACGTGCATCGTGCTGTTGCCCCTCTAGTGAGCCTGTCGTTGATTTCATTCACACCAAAGCAGCTGAAACTGATTAACAAATCCCTCTGCTACTTATCTGACCAGATCAATATCCAACAAGGATAACTGCTTTGGTGCTATACTCTGATTAAAAAGTGTTCCTTTCATTTTTTTGACTGTGACACAGTCAAAGAGGGTTACACACACACACACACACACACACACACACACACACAAATACAGTACAAGTCAGCAGAAAAAGTACAACAACAGAGTACAACACGTGCACAGCACTCAGTGCCTGTAACAGTCCTTTGTTGCCATGTGCTCTATCAGATATAAAACCACTACTTTTAAGAGGGGAGGCTGAAGGCTGCTCTCTCTTAATAATGCATCAGGGCAATAACATGTGTGCATTATATTGAGTGAACCAGGCAGGCTCAGAGAGAGTAATGACTGACATTTTTGTTACTTCAAGACCACAAGGTTAGTCGCATTAATCTTGAGCCATTTCTAAGGCAAGACAGGCCACCTCCCCCACATGAGATGTGTTTTTACTTTTCATTCAAGCACTCGGTGACTTTAGGATAGACTCTTGCTCCTGTCTGCTCTGATCATGTCTTTATGATGTTAATATTGTTATTGATGTCCTTGGGCAGATTGTTTCCTAAAGAGAGGTCAGAGGTGAGGCACTGCTGTGGAACGGCACCGATTATGATGAAGATTAAGGAAATGACGTTGTCCGTTTCAATCATTCTTTTCCTGTTTAGATTCACCTAATTAGATGATACCATTCTTGGGTATTTCCAATTTACAGTATCCTATACTTTGACTTTTCTACTATTCAGAGGCAAATACAGTAAATTCACCAAGTTTAGTGTTCTTTCACTTCGTGTAGTGTCTTATGGATTTACTCAAACCCAAGTACAGACTGAACAACAGCTGTTCCTCTGTTGTCTGTTCTTATCAGATCATTGCCATCGTTGCTTTGACATTTCCTACCCTAATAAACACTGCTGTAGACTAAGTACCAACTTGGGGAGGCAACAGCACTCCTCAGCAGCAGCAATCTCTCTCAGCAGGTCAATGCACCCTGCCAGAGTTCAAAACTGATCAGAAAAGACTTGAGAAAGTGGCTCGAATATCAGCAACAAAGCCCATGTACAGCGGCCCACCTTACAACCCACTGGATCCAAAAGACACCAAAGGATACCCACAGATTTACAAAGTGTACCTGCACTATAGCAGTTAGACTGGCAGAATATTTTAATCCACAATGAACAAAAACATATTAGTGTATTAGTAAAGTGAAAACTGTTGGACCCGTGATGGAGTGTCATCCTTTCCAGGTTACGTTGCCTTACTTTCTAATGTTAGCAAGGCTAAGTTCCAGCCACACTGTGATCCTGGTTGGATAGGTGGTTAAAAAGACTTGAATAGATGGATAGATTATATTAAAATCAAGCACAACAGTTTGTTTAGTACTACAGCACTTGAGGAAGTTTCTCTTGGCAATTCAGTATCTCTACTTGCTGTAAATAGTCTGAATTCAAGAGGGTGTGAAGGCAATGCTCTGCCTCAGTCATATTCAATTAACTCAAAACCCATTACACAAGTAAAGGTGTTAAATAATAGACACTTTTCATTACAAATGAATGGAAGGTACTGTATGTGCCTCAAAATCCTGGGGGAAAAAACTACATTAATGTCAAATTAACCAACAGCAGAAAGGAAGATGTTGCAGACTTGTTGGTGATGGTGAACAATTACCATCCATCGCAAAAACCAACTAAATGAATCAGGAAAGGTTACAGCCCATCAATGGAGGTTAGACATTTATTATTCAATGCTCAGTCTTATATCAGTTATGAACGAACAATATAGCATTACATCCAGATCATTGTATAGTATTCCCTTTATATCTCACAGTCATACACTACATACACAGTGTGAACAAGACTGGCTACACATCTTGTCTAATATATCACATGCTGTCTGTCACTAACTGATGTGTACAAACACAGCTGCAGTTTTTGATTAAACTGGTTCAAAAGTAAAAGATGGTCTCATTACTGGGTGAAACTGGAGGCAAGGAAATGGGGCACTGAGGCAAAAGGAATTGAAGAGGGAGGGAGGACAGAACAGCCAAAAGCTGTAGGGCCGGCCTGAGGGAGCAGAGTCACACCAACTGTCTGCTAAGAACAAAGTTGAGCAGTGTTTGTGCATGATGCTAAAGTGAACAGTGTCCAGCGTTATGCTAATGTGTTTGTGTCAGAACACAGTAGTGTGCAGGTCTGTTTGAACAAAAACAAAAGGTTACAGCTCAAAGCTGACATGAAAAGAAAAAAAAAAAACCAAAAAAAAAAAAACCCAGGGGCTCTATGCCTTTGGGAAGGAAACTAGCTAACGGCATTAGCACACAGACTGGCCTGACTGACTGTGTGCCAAAGCAGCATAATGATGCACTCGACTAAAACAGTGTCACAGTAAAGAATTAAAGATCCTGATTGAGGAAATAGTTATAATTTAAAAGACTTCTTTAGAGTTTTAACAACCGTGTAAAAAATCTGACCACCGTATTAACTCTAGTAGCCCGTTGACTAGCAAAGATGCTAATTCTTTAGCATTCAAATTTAGTATTAAACCAATATAATTTAAAGTCGGATCAAAATAAAATGTCAAATCTAGATGTCAGACTGTAATCAGCAGAGCAATACTTTGGACTAAATGCAAATATTAGCATGCTAACAGCGGATTTCATCATAGAAATTCTATATGATCGTCAACATTTGTGAACCTGCTATAAACACAAGGTTCAACTGGGCCATATACTGCGTCATATATTCCCATTTAGGCATCTACTCAAACTTGAAGAACTGGAAAAATGTTAGCTGTTGGACCTAGACACCGTTAAGAAAATTATAAAATTAACACAGATTTTTATAATTTCTTGATTGACTATTGTACGGATCTGATTTTTTATTTATTTTTTTAAATAGACTATGCAAATACATTTATTTTTCACTTGCTACCCTTTACATGCCAAACTATCAAAATATAATTATTTCACTGCCTTACTGGTGGTTGTTGCCAGGCCGGTGGTGTTTTTTCAAATTCTTCATTCCATCTTTAGGGGTGAATCAAATTTCACGAACGATACAAATTTTTCAAAGTTACATATGGGCGACATATGTTGACACCTAAACACACACATGGACAATTTAACATTGCACTTGCAGGGGATGAAAAATACGGAAATCAAAAGAATTGGGATTTATAATAAAATGTTAATAATCTCAGTGTGTGACGATGCTCGTGCAAAGACTGGCCCACTCATGAAGGAAGAGATACATCCTATAATCGTTATATTAAGAAGACTGGACTCCTCCTCTTTTCCCCCTAGCCTCAGAAGGTGATCCCACCCATATACTTAAAATAAATTAATATTAAGCTGACATCTGTAAACGGTTTTAAAATTTTTGTCTTAGCTCATCTATAAAGACACTGTACATCATCTGTAAAGCCATTGACAACATGAATTTCTACAGTAGAGTAAGAGTCCACATATCAAAAGCTTTGCACAAAAAGAAAAAACGAATTTGAAATACTGTAGCCTACTTATTCACTTGCATACACAGATACATTTCCTGCGAACAGCAGAGAAAAGAGTTGCATTATTAAATTGGAGTTCCACATGGAAATCTCAGATCTGCTTAGAAATGTCACTTCTGGCAAGCGGTGCATGACTTGTGTTTGATTTCTCACTAAAATTTTAAAATCTAAAAACTCATTTAGGATGCGATGACATTTTCCATCCAAAACCCAAAAGAACAGTACAAAATAAATCCAAGCTCAAAGTGCAGAGGAAAACCTTTCTTGTACACAAAATAAACAACAGCTGATACGTTACACAAAAAGTAAAATCCTTAGAAAGTAGTTGCATTGATGTCGGCGTCACAGGAACTAAAGGTTTTTATATACACGTAAAATAGAGTAAAAGTGCATTTAAACATAAAGAGATGAAAAATGGGATGTACGTTTCTCCTCAAAAACAGGAATGGAAAAACCTCGAGTACCCAATAGTCATGACTTTACGATGTTCAAGGACATTAGATAGTGTTAACTGGATATGGAATGTGTTTGACTTTTGTTTCTCAGTGCTTTTTTCCTCTTTGCTCCTCCCTCAGCCCCAATAAGCTGAGGCAGATGGCTAGCCTCAGTGGGCGTAGTCAAGCCAGAGGTCATTTCCTGTTAAAAGGGGGTTTTTCCTTGCCACTGTTGCCAAGTGCTTAACTTTGTTTTTTTTCCCCTTTAAAATATTATAGAGTTTCGATCTTACTATGTAAAGTGCCCTGAGATGACTTGTGCTGTGATTTGGCACTATAAAAAGTATTGAATTAAATCGCTTGGACTAAGCTGACCTTTAAAACAGACGACCTGCGAGGAGTATGTTGATATTTTTGGCAAGTAAAATTATTTGAGACTGGTGAGTTTCACCTCTGAGACCAACGTTGGAAATAAAGGCTCAAATCTATAACACACTACACAAATAAGCATGCACATGTAGGTCTACTCTGTGGAGCATGGCACAGAAAATCATCAGAGCCTGTCGCGGCTATCCTACTGTTGACCTATATGAAAAACCAACCAAACAAAACTGTTATTAGTTTCAGAGATTTCCTTTTTGAGAACAAAGAACAGCGCCATTAAATCGTCAGGTATATTAAAATGCCAAAAAAAAATAACACACATACTGAGTCTGTGATGGGGGACTTGATATGAAGGGTTTCATTTTTCAGCAGCCTGAATAGACACAGTCTTTCATCAATAAAGACTTGAATCACAATAAAAGACAAAAAGTTGTATAAAATTCAGTTTCAAAAGATGACAGTTTACATGATGTGTGTGAAGGGGGCAATCAGACAGACAATACAGGCAGCCAGTGCTCATCGAAGGATGGACGCAGGAGAGGACAAGACAGGACTCCCAAAACGTCATCCAATAGTTATTTTCTTTGAGAAAACATTTAAATGAAACCCACGTTTCTCTTCTCAGCCGTCTTTGACCTCTCTCACCTCCATCTTTCATCAGCACTTGTGGTCAGTAGTAAAATTCACATACAGCTAAATACCTACACAGTACACACAAACAAAGTACCATCGTTTCCCCCTTCGATGAGGACGAGAAAAGAAAACAAAGACCGCTGCTGTTAAACTGACAAAAAAGTAAAGAGGAAAAAAATCAAAAGCAAAAAACAAAATATATACAGCCAAACAGGGAGCTCTGCTAGAGACAGAAACTGATATTTAACTTAAATGTACCATTCAGTTTGTACATCACAATGCCACACACCATTTTTGGCTATCCAATACAGTGAACGAACTGTGTGGGAAGGGCATATTTAAGCTAACATAAAATTTACATGTACCTTATGTCCATTTAAAAAAAAAAAAAAATGGAAACATGCAAGTGGTATTTTTGAGGCTTTAGTGAAGTTCAAGCAGCATTAAATAATTAATACCACGCTAATAGAAAGCCTTAATTTAAAAAAAGAAGAAAAATGAGTGCATTTTTACATTAAGACGTCATAGTGCCGCTCTGTGTCATCATCAGACTGTCGTCTACAGTAGTGACACTACTTTAGCTTTTGATGTCTTTCTCCAGTCAAACTAACTGCACCAACAGAAGTGCATACACACCAACTCTCCCCATTTAGTAGGAAGTATTACTGTCCCCACAAGCAGATGCCTCATCAACAGATTAAGTTCTGGCCACACACACATACACACTCGAATTCCCTTGAGTGTCGTAATCTCTGATATTTGGAAAAAATTATTTTGATTTGTCCCTATTGTGCGTTAAATACGCATCTATGTGGAGCAGATTGGATGGGATGAGGATTTTAGAGACTTTGGGTTTCTGAACCAATAAACTGTGTATGTGTGTCGAGAGAAATGCCCACATGTTTTAGAAAGCGAGTGTTGCGTCACCAAAACCCCTCATAATTTGTAGCCAGATGGATGTGCGCTCATGCCCCCTTCCTCCTCTGCCCCTTCCTCATTGGCTGCAATTTCATGGAGGGTTAAAGGGCAGAGGCTTCATCCCCACCGATGACGCGGCAAATCCAGGTGTGCATGTGCAGGCGTGTGTGTTGGGGTACAGTCTAATAGGATTATCAGGCTGCATGCACAGACAGCTCAAATCACCAATTTAAAAAAAATAAAATGGATATGGCTGTAGCACCACCTGCTGGTCAGCTGCTGTCATTACAGCTAAAAGTTCAGCTGTAATGGAATTTTAAAATCACCCTTTTCCCGTTTTATGTGTCCTGATACTCACATGCTCACATCTGGGATGCATTTTTCTAACCTCATAACAACTGGGAAAAATAAAAATCTCCTTTGGCTGTTTCCTTTCCCTGTCTTTCTCAAGGAGATAAAGCTGTGACGAAATAAAGCTGATCAAATTTGTAGTGAGAAGTACCCCTTTACCATTACTCTCAGCAGCTGGGAGCTACTTATGTGGTTTATAATTATGCTCCCCCCTCTGCACAGGTTAAAGCTTTCCAGAAACGTCCACAAAAGAGGTTAAAGCCATTATAAGCCTGGAGAAAAGATGACTGACCACACAAAACAATAGGAATGACGGGGGGGCGACATTAAAAGCAAGACAAGAAAAGAACAATGAAACAAAACAGCTCTGGTTACGATTCTTATGAATTATTCCAACATAATCCACAATGAGTTTTCTGACAAAAACGGCCAAAATAAAAAATAATATAGCTCTGTAGACAAGACCAAAAAAGGTCGGGATTAAAAAGAAAGAATAAAATTAGTAAATATTCTACATCATTACTATCCCACATTACAATCACTATAGACCCCTGTTGTATATTCCTTTGAACGAGTAAAAGTTTTAATTGAACGACATTTCTGCGTCTGACAAGACGGGCGTGGTGGACGAGGAAGTGGAATCGGCCAGAGAGACGGTGCTATTGTCCCGGCTCCTGTGCAAAGTGCTCCGACTGGGCGTTGACGAGTTAGAGGGCGTGGAGCAGTTGGAGGGCGGGCCCGAGCCTGTACTGGGACTGCTATGATTGGACAAGGCGGAGAACAGCGCGTTCTTTTGGAGATTTTTGTTTTGCAGCTCGAGCTGTAGGTGCTGGCAGATCTCCTCGGGAAGGCGGTGATACTCCTCTTCCAGTTTCCGATCCAACTGAGACTTAAGCTGCAGACGACACAGAGGCAAAAATATTAACACATTTTCATTTCAGCTACAACAGGAAATGACTGGAATAAAGAAACTGACTGTATATAAAAGATAGCTGTAAACATCGTATCTATTTGAAATCAGACATTAAAAAAAAAGTATTCGCTGAAGGTGGAAGCAGCCTCATTATTCACATTGACTTCTAAACAGCTGATCTCCTATTTGCAACCAGTGGTGCCGCCCCCTACTGGTCATTAGAAACAATGCAGGCTTAAAGAGCTTCCGCACTGGTTTCATTTTTGTGATCCTAAAGTGAGAGTTTAAAAATAAACCCCTGGGCTTATCTTTGTCATTTTTTTTATTTCTATTTATAGAGATGCCAGCATTGTTGCTACATGTATTTCTAACTTTGGACAAGTTGGTGATTTTTGGCAGATCAAACTTTTTTAGTCTCGCTTCTTTTGCTCACCTGTGGAAGCTCCTCATCTATGCGTTGTAGGACGTCCCGATGCCTCTGCAGCAGCTTGTCGTCTCTCCTGGTCTGCGCTTCCTCCAGCTGGGATACAGAAAGGAAAAAGAAAAGGGGGAAAATGTTGAATTAAAAAACAAAACAAAAACAAAGACAGAGGAAGTGCTTTGAAGTTGATATCAATAATAGAAATATGAGCTATAAACAAGAAAAATGGACTGCTGGTGATAAAAGATGAAGTGTGTGTGCTAGGGCGAGTACTTACCCCACGGATTAAAGAGACAGAATCTTGAATGTGTTTCCTGTTGATCTCATTCAGTTCCCTAAAGAGAAAAATATAAGGATGAAAAGAAGAGTGAGGAATTCAATTCTTTAAGATAAGGCTGACTTTTTCTTTACTAATGCTTAAAAAAAATTATTACGATTCAGCCTTGTCTTTTTCACGGTTCTTGGCTTCACTGATGCTGTTTAGTCGTTTCCTGTCCAGGATCTTCTGGAGTTCTTTCTTCTCCCTGCAGACACAGTGACACACAGATAGTAGGTCCAGACAAGGACTATCAAATCAATCTTGCAGATAAAAATGAAATATACCATAGTAGCTAAAAGGAGATTGTCATCCCCCAAACATCTAATACAAATTCTTTCTGACTCAGCTTTTTCCATTTGATCATTCATGTTAAATTATAATAACATAATAAAAACAAAACAAAAACTAGAAATAAATCTAAAAAAGGAGTGTTCTCTTTTTTTGGTTTCAGTAAGATGTCTGGCTGCTGCATTTTACACTTTGTTGACTCAAACAAGTGTATTATAAAAAATTGGTGCAGAGGTTTTTACAATATTGGTGCTCAGCTGTGGTGTTTTCAGTTCGATAGACACATATGACCCATAAGTCATATTTAGCTGCTGTGGCATCCAGCATTTAATATCCATTTAATAGTCCTTTAATGTACTGATTTCAGGAACGTTGGTGGGATTTTAAAACATTTAAAAAGACATACATCTTCGTCTGTAAAGCAGTGAACATTCACACTATGCCTGCATGATTGACACGTGCAACATCCCCCCCCCCCCCAGTGGTAGAAATGGACTGACTTACTTCTCGCATAGTTCCTTGACCTTTTTCACCTGAGCTGCTTGGCATTCGCTGGCAATCTCCTTCAACTTCTGGTGGGCCTAGAAACACAGCCCAGAAAAGACGACCTGTTAGCAAATCACTGCACTTTTTACAACATTGCTTCAAATCACTGACATTTGTTTATGCACAGCTCTATTAAGGTAACACCACAACATTTCAACCAGGTTGAGGTCTGGACTTTGATTGGAGCATTGTGACACAACTACTCAGGCACTCTGTTGTAGGTTGTCTGCTGTGCTTGAGCTCAATGACCCTGTTTCGTGACCCAGTTTCAGCTAAGCTTTAGCTTTTGGACAGATGTCCTCACTTTTGTCTCTAGAATACTTTGGTGTACAAAGGAGTTCATGGTTAGCTCAGTGACTGCAAGGTACCCAGGTCCTATTGCTGCAAAGCAAACCCAAATCATCACACCTCCACCACCATGCTGGGTGTGAGTCATAAACTTTAACATTTAACACGCTAACTGAGGTCTGCAGAGCCTGAGATGAAGTTTTGGCAGTTTCTCTGAGCATTCCACGGTTTGAAGATCGTGGCATTGTGTTAACACACACGAGAATGCTCCAGCACAGAAAACTGACAAAACATTCGCTTTTCTGGAGGTTTTCACAATACCTGATGATAAATAATCAAGTGCGCTTGATTAGCAGCCTGGCATGTGCTTACCAATTACAATTACCCTTTTAAATCTTATGGAAGTACTAGTAGTTCACAGCACTGTACATGCAAGAGCTGTGTGTGTGTGCGTTTATGAGAGAGAGATTACCTCTTGCAGGTGTGTTTTTTGCTTCTCTCTTTCGATTGCAAAAAGCTCTTCACGTAGTTTTAGGAGTTGCTGCATGTGAATCTCTTTCAGCTGATTCTTCTGCTTCTCCAGATCATCCAAGGCAGCCAACTCGCTCTGCACCAGTTCCTGGGACTCACTGAGGTACAATTTCAGGTAAGCAATTTCAGTATCTCCTTAACACATTTCATTAGCATTCTTTTGAAAAACTATTCTCCATCACTGGTTCCTTTTTTCATATTTTAGGATTTTTCCCCCCCAACATCAGGGAAAAAACTGCCCAGTTACCCCCCATGTCCATCCTTACCTTTTCTTGAAACTGCGTTTGAGTTGTTTCTCAATCTGGCTGCGTTTCCTTTGGGTGTCAGACTGAAGCTGGGTTTTCTGGTCCTTACTTAGATTAGACACCTACACAAACCACAAAAACCAATTTATTTTTGCAGCACAAAGGCAACAAGCAACAAACTGATACTTCAATTACTAGTTTCGATAATTAAATCCGTCTGTGCGTACCTTCTTCAGATGTTTCTTGCGCAGCTCTTTGAGTTCTTTTCTTTGTTTTTTAAGGAGCTTTTCATAATGTTTATTCTGCTGCAGCTCCTCTACAGACTGAACCTTGACATCTGACAAACACACAAACCAGCGTAAATATTGCTGTAAACTTGTCATTTCCATCTTGGCCAGCCTGACCACAAAATAATTTTTGCACACTTAGCTGTGTGTGAGATTTCTGTGAAATGAGTGAAATGAATAAGCTGGGATGACCTTACCTGTTAGGACAGTACCTATGAGGTCCTCCTTCTGAGATTGTACTACGCACAAAGAGAAATAAACACAAGAGGAGACACACACACAGGGCGCATGAAATGGATGATGGACGAATGACTCAGAATGCAAATAAACAGAACTTGATGCCACTGCTAGAAAAAAAGGACTGTAAAAGTCTTATTTTGAAAAGCCCGACGCTTTAACTTGTGAAAAACTGACATAGCGGACGTGGATGAATTACACACACAGTGAAAGTAGGTCATTTCACAGCTTTATCAAAGACACATATGTGAACATATTTCGTTAGGTAATTTCAACATATAATAGAGTCTTGGACCAAGACTGCACAGTGCTAATACACAGCAATACAGTTTCAAGATATCACAATTTCTATTACGCTATAGATGCAACTATAACAAGCAAACACATGTGCAGGCCTGTAGAATCTATACACTTAATCATTTAGACAAGGTTTGTGGCTACCTGGTGCAGGTAACTTGATGACATCAGGGGGATCTTCCTTTGGGGGGGGATGGGGTGTTGGGGAAGGGGAGGGGATTCCAAATCCTGGACTGACTTCTCTCTTGTTCTCTCCTTCTTTGGGCTGGTTGGTGAGAGGCTGGGTGAAAATGACATGTAATGAATTAAAACCTACAATAAAAGTGTACAGGCGAAAGCAAAAGTAGAGTGTGGGGGAACTAATGTGATCAACATACCTGTCTCACCTCACTGTTGTCTTCTAAGAGACTAGCTAGCTGTGTCTCTCTCTTGTGCTTCTCACTGATATGCTTAATAGGGTTGGTGAGAGCTTCTGCATACTCTGAAGACACACACAGATATCCATGAAACAATATACAGGTTAGTGTAACTTATAGTGCTGTAAACATGGCTGACAAAATAATAATATGAGAATAGTTTTCATTTTTAGGGTAGATTCATTTTTTAAAGTCTGTTTGTGGGAGTCATGCTAGCCTTTGCCCTCCATTTTGCCATGCTAAGCTAGGCTAGCTGGTTGCTAACTTTGATACCGCTCATGTCTGTAGAGTAAACAGTTTAATTTCAGGAAAACAGTAAATAAGTGAATTTCAAAACTAACCTTAAACCATTAAAATTGTTCCTTTAAAACATGTTGCTATGTATATCATATCATAACAACTAGCCAACAAACAGAGAAGACAAACATGTTAGCTAAAAGTTAGCTAAAGGTAACAATTTCAATTTCTACTTTGTTTTTTTTAGCTAAAAAGGTATGAGACTTAGATAAGTAAGTATTTCCACAAAAAGTTATTGCTCAACAGATACAATACATATAAAGAAAATGAAAGTAATTAAAAAATAATAATTTAAAAAATCCAGATCTAAACACTGAAGCATGGCTTGACCAAATAATAAAACACCTTCATATGCAAGTGGGCTAGAGACAAAACTATACACAAACATGTGCTGGCTAGTGTCATCTTCAGGGTGGTCAGGTGACCACACAGCTAAATCTGCTACTAATTATTGTTTAAAAGTTGCTTCTTTAAAAGTGTTATCTATAAGCTAGGTCGAGGATATATTGGGCAAACGTTGCTGAATGCAAGAAGAAAAGAGAAATGCCTCAAAGGTTTGTGGATGTAGTTTATTTTTAGCCTGTTTGTGTGACATATTAATCCAGAGTGATGCTTGCATGGTGTCATTACCCTGGTGTTCATTAGGGATGTAGTCCTGAGCTTCAGTATAAACCAGAAGTGACGGCAGCATAAGCGGCTGGTTTAGCTCATTCTTCAGGTTGATGTAATGGTAGCCTAGAAGGAGGAAGAAATAAATAACTGACGTTAGTACAGATGGTAAAAGACCATGTACGATGTTCCCACTGAGTGCAAATAAAGTATCAGTGATGGCCTCTGATAGTGACTGTTTGATGCCAAGAGTGTTTATTTCCTTACCCGGCCTAATAGCCGAAACAGGGAGAATCCGGTGTCCAATGAACTTGCCGTTTTCCTCAAACACAGCTATTCTCAGAGAGGCCAGTGTAGGGAGGACCACCTGGAGAGTGTTGACACCACGAGAGAAGTTTAGAGAGCAAGAGATAAAGGTTTAAAAGATATGCGAACCCTGCTCTGTTCGTCTGTTACCTTGTTAAAGACAAACATTTCATCATCCCACACAGGGTCCAGCGAGTTCCCATTAGATGTTTTGGTTCTGTACTTCCTTTTTGTGTCAGCTGGAAGTCCAAAAATGTCCACTTCCACATACACACCAACCTTCTTATCTGTCAGGAACTGGCCTGAGATCACCTGGTAGATGTTGGGTTACAAATTTGTCATTTTTTCACTCACGGGAGCAACGAAATTGCAAATACTGAACTCAGATATGTCTTACTTTAATTTTGACCGTGTTAGCGACTATGCCGTCTACTATGTTTTCTGTGAAAGGGTCAAAGTGTTTGTCTGTCCTTCTCATGAACTCTGGCTTCAACAGGTAACCGCTCAGGCCATTATACTCAAACACACCCATGTTCAGCTGCATAGGAAGGTCTAAGAGTAAGGAAGAACAAAACAGAGCAGATATTGGTATCAACCAGCATCAGAATTCCAACCTTTAATTGACTAAAGACTTTGAAAGACAACCAAATTAAAACAACTTTACAAATACATAAACCACAGTAATGATAAATGCATATTATTCATAGCTATTAATAATTGTTAGAGCGTTTAGATGGTGCCACCAGGTGTTTGCAGAGTTTATTTAGCATCTTTTCACTCAAAGCTTAATTTTAGGCCGGTTGAATTTGTCACCATTAAGGCCAGCAAAAAATAGGTTGCCCATACTCAGGTGCCAGTTCAATCCAAGCAAACACTACGATGGAGTGGCTTCAGCCTGTGCTGGGGGACA
This sequence comes from Simochromis diagramma, assembly GCF_900408965.1. Classification (NCBI taxonomy): domain Eukaryota; kingdom Metazoa; phylum Chordata; class Actinopteri; order Cichliformes; family Cichlidae; genus Simochromis; species Simochromis diagramma. The sequence goes on along the minus strand of NW_024387416.1, from coordinate 4,402,816 downwards.
ATGTTTGTATGGCATGAAGATTTGTTGTCCACTCTGAGTCCCATTGCATGTAAAGCATGTACAGGGTGGACCATTTATATGGATACACCGTAATAACATGGGAATGGTTGGTGATGTTAAAGTCCTGTTTGTGGCACATTAGTATATGTGAGGGGGCAAACTCCTCAAGATGGTTGGTGACCATGGTGGCCATCTTGGATACAACTTTTGTTTTTTCAATAGGAAGAGGGCCATGTGACACATCAAACTTATTGGTCACAAGAAAAACAATGGTGTTCTTGGTTTCAACGTAACTTTATTCTTTCATGAGTTATTTACAAGTTTCTCTTAGTTCACAGCCATTGACATGTTGAAGAGGTTAACATGTGAGGAGCGGATCAAAATTGTGCCGATATCTGGTGAACGCAGTAACCGGGTCATTGCAGCAGATTTCAATGCAAGACACCCTACGACACCACCCATCTCCCACGCTACAGTCAGCAAACTGCTTGCTAAGTTTCGTGAAACTGGTTCAGTGTTGGATTTGCCAAAATGTGGACGCAAGAAAACTGTCACTAATGAAGAAACATCAGTGGCTGTCCTACCTTCATTCAGCAAGAGCCCACTGGAGAGTAGCATTAGTCGAACATCCCTTCGGCAGATATTAGCTACTCACAAATGGCACCCTTACAAACTCCAGCTACTGCAGCATCTCAACGAGGATGACCCAGATCGGTGCACAGAATTTGCAGAATGGGCAAAACAAAGATTGGAACAGGACCCTCAGTTCACGCAGAAGATTTTGTTCAGTGATGAGGCAAACTTTTATGTGAATGGTGAAGTTAACAAACAAAACCACCGCTATTGGTCTGACACTAACTCACATTGGATGGACCCCTCCAAGACTGTTGGAACAACAAAAGTGATGGTTTGGTGTGGTATATGGGGTACAACGATAGTGGGTCCATTCTTCATCAATGGAAACCTCAAGGCCACTGGATATTTGAAATTGCTACATGATGATGTGTTTCCCTCTTTATGCACTGAAGCTGGCACGTTCCCTGAGTTTTTCCAGCAAGATGGTGCACTACCACATTATGGGTGCCAGGTCCGAGCATTCCTAGATGAACAGTTTCCTGGAAAGTGGATTGGTCGTCATGGGCCAGTTGAACGGCCCCCAAGGTCTCCCGATCTGACCCCCTTAGACTTTTATCTTTGGGGTCATCTGAAGGCAATTGTCTATGGTGTGAAGATACGAGATGTGCAGCACCTGAAACTACGGATACTGGATGCCTGTGCTGGCATTTCTCCTGCAGTGTTGCTATCAGTGTGTGAAGAGTGGGAGAAGAGGGTTGCATTGACAATCCAACACAATGGGCAGCACATTGAACACATTTTATAAGTGGTCAGAAACTTGTAAATAACTCATGAAAGAATAAAGTTACGTTGAAACCAAGCACACCATTGTTTTTCTTGTGACATTACCAATAAGTGTGATGTGTCACATGGCCCTCTTCCTATTGAAAAAAAACAAAAGTTGTATCCAAGATGGCCGACTTCTAAATGGCCACCATGGTCACCAACCATCTTGAGGAGTTTGCCCCCTCACATATACTAATGTGCCACAAACAGGACTTTAATATCACCAACCATTCCCATTTTATTACGGTGTATCCATATAAATGGCCCACCCTGTATAAAAGTAGCTCCATGTAGAATGAGGATAGTTTGAAGTTATAGGACATCATCAATATTTTTTGGGTTAGGGTTTGAATACTTGAGTCTTTTTGGTGTTCCAAGTTAGTCCCAATTTGTTCCATGATGTGAATGCAAAGGGTTTGCCGTCTTACAGTTTAGGCTTAACTTTTAAACACATTCAGTTTCTTTATATCCAAGACTAAAAGTAGCACAACTTACCAAGTGTCTGGAAGTTTAGCGCCACCATCTGGCATCCGACGTTCCAGAAAAGCTGAGGCATGTAGTTGGAGCTGTCTACTCTCGTTCCTTTAGGATAGATTCGGCTCAGCTGGTTCTTATTGTACCTGGAGGAGTCCTGCTAAGGATTAACACTGTATACAGAGGTAGAGTGTTGCACATGTGCAGAAACTATTTATTTATTACACACTGTAAACTGCACCAGAAAAAAAGAGTCACTGGTGTTTGGTCTAAGGTCGAGATCAAAACCAGATGAGACATTTTCCTCCATCAATAATGTCAAAAACTGTTGAGAAGGACTGACAGCACAGCTGATATTTAGAGAAACACAGTTGTTTGGTTGATTTTCTACAGTCAGATGAGAAAACTGATACTACTTTCAATGTCCGCTAAAACTGAGGCTACAGTCTGATGGGCGGTTAACTTGAAGCACGAAGATTAGAAATGAGGGAGAAAAGTTAGCCCGCCTAACTACACAGACAGGAAAGTATGCCTACCAGTGGTTTTTGTGCGTTTAATCTTTATTCCTAAGATTTGAGAAAGTCAGTACACCCAGTAAATAATAATTCAGCAAGTAAATTCTCATGAAACCATAAATTGTACTTTTTAAACCTTGCCCAAATACTCCTTTTTACCACTTTTAAACTTAAGCTTGCAAGGATACTCAACAAACTCTATAGGGAAGCTCTTCAGGGCATCCATGCCTTTGGTTTCAACAAACGATGACATCTCAAAGAACCTCTTCCTCTCTGTTGAAAGAAATGAGAAGCAAAGGGGGAAAAAAAACAAGTCAGAATAACCTGTGACAAGATGATGCTACCTGTGAGTGAGTCTGTTTGGCTAATGAGCTACACCATAAACACGGCTGCTCCTCTCACTCGCAGTTTTTGCCTGATAAAGTGAATGCATCCTTCCTTTTCCGTTAAGCACGCACACGCACTCACACACACACTTACTAGCTGCCCATTCGAAGGTCTTAAATTTGACGGGTTCAATGTAGTTGACGAGATTTGACATCTCCTCCGTGGCGTTCGCCTCGCTGCTGGCGGTACCCTGCGGGAGGCAGATACCACTAATCCATAAAGCAGCCTAATACCAGCCAGTCAAACAATCCATCAGTCCTCTTGCTGGCACCTACCTCGTCGGAGTTTGGCTTTTTCAGCTCTGCCACCGACTCGTCCTCCTCCTCCTCCTCGCTTTCTCCTTCACCTCCTGGTAGGGTGTGATTAGAAAAAGTAACTTTACATAAGACAACTTCTACAATGTGCTGGGATCCTTTGTTTCTTCAACCCACCAATGGACTTCCGAGGCTCGGAGTCTTTCACCATCCTTTCAGCCAGCTTTTCCTCTCCATTGGACAGGAGTTGGCTTCCCTCTTCTGTCAGAGGGCAGTCTACACACGCAACAGCAAACTATCAGCTTAACAGGAATTCTTTTGATCGTCTACATCAACTTCGTTTTCAGTTACAATCATTTACCACATTACAAAGGCTAAGTTGATGTTATTATCCCAGCAGGGGAGAACGGGTGGTTGCCTGCACTTTACCGTTGTGAGGCGAAGACTGCTCCCCTGGCTCTTTGCGCCTTATGCTGCCACTCTCAGAGGGTCGGTGATGGTGATGTTTCTTCTTGTTTTTGATAAGAATCTTCCCCATCAATTCCTGCGGCGAAGGCAGCAGCTGACCTTCGCTCAGCTAAAATCACAAGGATAACACCATGCTGTCAGAGGGAGGAGAATAATGTAGTCGCATTGACGACCTTCTTGATATTTAAATATAACGAGAAGAGGTATTTTAGAACTACACATATTTGACCAGAAAATACGATTTTTGTGCTCCTTTTCTGCAAGTTTTGCCCTTTTTCTTTATCTTATTATATCGTTTTGGTTTTTGCTTTTCTTGCAAGCTATTCTACTTTACTTCGAGCTGTTCTACGGTTAACGTTATAGGTGATGTAACACAGTAATTTTCTAGCTTTGGGGATAAATAAAGCATCTTTTCTTATCTTTACTTAACTGAATGAGCTGAGCAATAAAAAGAAGCACATGTGCCTTTATCTGAGATGAATAATGAGTCTGCGCTAAAAGAAGCAAAGCAAACAAGGTCACAGTTTTCAACAGTTTGGTAATGTTAAACTGGCCTCTATGACTCTTGAAACTAGAAATGCAGAAGCTAAAATAAGTGTTGAAACTCCTCCAATTTTCTAAGTAAATATATCTCTAAAGGTGCTATTGACGTGAAATTCTCACCAGATGTCAGCAAGTGATCCAAGTGTTGAACGCGCTTACTGAAATGTATTTAATACTGAGCAAAAGCCTCCTGTATGGAGAAACTAGTCGCATGCTTTGCTAAGGTGTGATTTTGGCCCATTCATCCACACAAACACTCTTCAAATCCTGATTTTTTAAATTTGATCCGGGTCAGGTGATTGGCCGGGCCGTTCTAGCAGCTTTATTTTCTTTCTCTGAAACAAATTAAGTTTCTTTGGTTGTGTGTTTGGGATCATTGTCTTGCCGCAACATCAATCCTCATTTCATCATCATCATCATCATCCTAGCAGATGGCAGCAGATTCTTAATCAAGAATGTCTTGGTACATTTTCCATTCACCCATCCTTCCTTGTTAGCTTCCTTTTATCTGAAGCTTGCCAGTGCTGCTTGCTAGAACAGCCACACCACACCGTGATGTTCACATCTCCAAACTTCACTCTTAGTGTGGTGTTTACGGGGTGAAATGCAGTCCCTTTGACCTCCAGACATGGTGTGACTTATTGCATCCAAACGGTTCAATTTTGGTCTCATCTGACAAGACTATAGACTCCCAGTATTTCACAGGCTTGTCTAAATGTTGTTCAGCAAACTTTAAACATGCTTCTTCAGCCTTGTATGATGAGCGTGCATACAGGGCATGGCGGTTGACTGCATTATTTATGGTTTTCTTTGAAACAATGGTGCCTGCTGACTGCAGGTCTTTCTGTAGATCTTGTGGGGACCACCTGGTCGTTGCTGGTTTATGGTGAAATGATGTCATTTCCACTTCTGGATTATGGCCTCAACAGTGCTCGCTTGAACCTTCAATAGTTCAATAGTTCAACTTCAAATTGTTCTGTAACCAGAGCCATTAGTATGTTTTGCAACAATAAGGGTTGTGAGAGAGCTCATTGGCTTTACCCATGATGAGATGTTTCTACCTTGGCAATTACATTTTTTTATAGGCCGTCGGTTGGGACTGAACCAGCTGATACTTCTTGTTCGTTTGTTTGTGCGTTGTGAAACCAAAAGCCAAGCATGACGGGTCAGGTCACAAGCTGATCGGCATAAGGAGTGCAATCGTGTTTGATGGTTTGTAAGTTGAGTAACACCGTGACAGACGAGTAAAAAGATATTAGTGTCTTAATAACTTGCCTTGAGGAACAGCAAATGTAATCATTAAAACTAAAAAAAAAACAAAACTTCAAAGTTGTTATATAAATAAAAAGGGACAAATTGTATATTTTTAGAGAAACAGAGAAACTCAGAAAGAGAGAGGAAGAGTGATCATCCAAAACTAGACTGAAAAAACCAAACACATGACCTAAACCCCCCACGCATTCACACTACTGAATGTGGAACTACATGAGGGTGCTGCTAATTATCATTTAAAAACTCATTGTAGCTGTGGAAAAACATCAAAAGCCAACTTCTAGCCTATAGCACCATCAAGTGCAGTATATACCAAGATGATGCTCTATCCTTTTTGCTGATTTGCTTTTATCTGAACCCCCTCGCTGAGCTGATTATAAAACAAGTACATGGCTAAAGATTCAAATCTAGGCTGATCATTGGCTACCTGGTATAAATGGAGGTCTTCAAGTCATACACTAGAGCTATGTTCAGGTTCGTGGGATGTTACCTTTCATTATAAACCCCATTAAAAAGGCTGAGTACACATGAAACAGCTAGAAGCCTGTTATCTGTCTTTGCTAATACACTGTTCACTGAGTGCAGGGTTTAGAAACTTTGGGTTCTATCTGGGTGAACGGGGGGGGAAAAAGCTTCAAGTTTTTCAGCCCAGCAGTGACCCGATCTGTTCAGACATCTGGAGTCATTTGGACTTTTACACTTTTAAGATAAGATAAAACTTTATTAATCCCTCGGGTGGGTTCCTCTGGGAAATTCGGTACTTTTACAAGTGTGGCAGCAGCAAATTGAGGGAAAAGCTCAGCATCCACATCAGAGATGACTTACTGGATATTTCTCCAATGGCTCGATGAGCAGCGCATCTCCAAAGATTGTCCTGCAGTACTCTGCCATCTTAGCCTGCTGCTTTGCTCTGAAAGGACAGAGGAAATGGTTGGTTGGTTGGTTTAGTGTCCTAAAAATCATTAACCCAATAAACCCTTCATTGGTTTAGGAATGTTTTGCACTCTGAACACTGCACATGTTACAGAGCGAGCATTTCCTTCAAAGGATTGGATTTGCATCTGGTCTGGTATTAAATAACCTGAACTCAAGCGTGCTGTGCTTATCCCTAATGCAAAGAGTCTGCAGAAGACCAAATCATCTGAATACTCCTGACAAAACACACAGACGTGCAACTTACGAATCTACGTGGTTTTCAAAGGACAGGATGACGGGGTATGGCGAGGTCTTGAAAGCACTCTCTGCTATGGCTTCAATCACTTCCTGCAGTCAAGACAAGAATGATAAAAACTCAAAACTGGACACAATCCCTCAGCACAGGTTTTGTTTGTTGAAAATTACTCCACATTAAATTTTTTACAAGAGTAAAAAATGACACAAAACTGCAACTGATCAAGCTGATCAAGAGGAAAACAAAAACTTCAAAGAGAGCAGAATTGTGCCTGTGACATTTCTGCAGCAGCTCCCACCTTAAAGGGGATCTCAGTGGTCATGGTGAACCCGTGGGTGATGTAGGGTTCTTCATCTTGTGGTCGGCCCTTCCAGCAGTCCAGCTCAATACAGCGACAACCGGTGAGCAGCACCTGCCTATACATCTCCACCGAAGAATTCCCGGTCAGCTGGCCCACTAAGATACGAGAAGAGCTATGGGTTCAGAACCAAAAAGCGCCCAGCAAATGAACAATCATGCTTGCATGCATGCCGTTTACATGTCACACCTGTGAGGTACGTGTTGTGTGACGAGTTGATAAAGTAGTGAGAGAGCGGTTGGTTCATGTCGTCGATGATGTCCAGCCTCTCTGGAGGTACGATGGTGTTTTCCTCTCCCCCCAGATACCGACTGAATGCCTGCAAACTGATTTGGTCTGCAAGAAAGAACGCGATGACAGTGTTTCAAAACAGCCGGAAACATCCCAACAGATCAAAGACTGCTGTTCTTAGGAGAGGCATCAACAGGCGCAGAGGGCAGCCAGATGTGATCGCTGCAGCAGGACAGCCAATCATCTCGCAGATCGCGGACTAACATAGTTATGGCTGTGCCGCTAATTTGTTCACAGGTTTATTAATATAATAACACAGATAAAGAACAGCCTTAGTACTTGAACAAAGTTTTTTGGCCTGCTATTGCTTCATCAGGGTCATCAAGAACTATAGTGCATACAGCACTTTAAATAACATGCGTGTTTGAGGAGAAAGACATGAAATTGTAATAGGTCAGTTTTAAAAACAACCAATCACATCCACCGATTCAGCTCTGAATGAAAGCCTGATGCCACAGAGAGTTACAGACCTCTCTCCAGCTGACTGGTGTTGGTCTCGTATTTCTCCATGATCTGTCGGACTTGGTCTCTTTTCAGTGGGGGGTAGAGCACCTCGTTTAGTCTGGAGTCTCTCTGCCTGCGGTTGATGAAGTCCATTAGCTGGTCCAAAGAGATGAACGGCTTCCTCTTGGAGCCACTGGAGCAGAGACAAAATAAGAGTCCGAGTGTATAACATGTACGCAAGAGTTTTACTAGAAATCCTAAGACTATAGCTAGAGCATCCTTAAAGCGCACCTTTCCTCAAAGATGCTCTGGATCTCAGGTCGAAGACATAAGTTGTCGAGAAGCTTCTGGAAGGCGTCCCAGGTGATATCATCTGGCTTTATTCCCTCTGACTGAAGCAAAAAGACAGATTTGATTTTATAAACAGGCTCTGCCTGAAGCACACACATTGATAAGTTAATAAACAACAGACAGCATCACATTACACTGCTATGTGCTGTTGTCTAGAGAGAATATTAACAGGCTTTTATAAGCTGCATTGCTCTGAGTACCCAGCAGGAGGCTCCAGAGTACAGCAATCTACAGAGAAATGCTGACAGCACATTTTGCACAATCTGGTATCTCTTCAAGAAAAAAAAAAAGTCTTGTGACTTCAAACTGATTTTAGGAAACATTGCACTGACTCATCAAAAAAAATTTTTAAAAAATAAATAAATAAAAAACTAATTTTACCTCAAACCCACAGGGCTGAGGTACTGTACACAGCAGATACAAGCAAAGATTAGCAGAAAGTTGTTTTAGAAAGAGTCTTAGTAGAAAGCATGTTACCATGATTAACATTTTAACCGCAGGCACACTGTCGAGAAAACAAGATTCATGGCAATCTTTAGTTTGCTGTGTAAATTGGTTTATTTCCATTGTTGCTAAAATGAACTTCAAGAGGTTTTTATTGGGTGTGAAAGAAAGTACTGTAAGAGAAAGAGTTGCACTTTGTGTAATAATTAAAAAGTTTAGCAAAACACTACGAGCAAGTTGCAGTAATCAAAGCTAGTCAGTTAGCTAGCTATACCATGTTTAGCTAGCTATATGTAGTAGCTGAAGCAGCCAGTTTACCTGTTCATTTATTAGTTCACCTGTATTTTCAGTGCTTTCACCACATTATTAAACCGTTTCATCAATTTGTATTTTAGTATGCAGTTATTTTATGTACAACAAAGGATTTACATTTGTATGTTAGCTTGCTAGGTGGTTTTTAAACTCAGGGTAACATGTGGCTACAGATAAAAGCTAGAAATGTTAGAAGCTGTGTTTAAAAACTGTGAGGCCAATATTATTTGAATACAAACATGCCTCTAAGAGCAGCATGTTAACTGTTGTGTAAGAGTACAGGCAGCAGCTAGCCTCTCTCTGTAACAAAATCCACAAACAAGCATTTCACGTGTTATGTCTTGTCCTGCAACCCACTGAAATCTTACTATTTTCTGTTATTGCTACTCTTCCACGGGCCTGCCAACTTTTGTTGCCTTCCTTGCACTGCAAAGACACACCAAGAACACAACTATATGCAACGCCTCCGCAGTTCAGTTCATTTCAGCCATTCTCGATGCATACACCAGTTCACCAAACCCATATGTCGACTATCCATGTGATCAGTGATTTTATTGAGTGATTACCTTGTTATTAATGAGGCCACACTGCTCCAGAGCTGTCTCCACTCTCTTTTTATCAGAAAACATCTTGATGACACTAAAAGACAAAGTACAAAATCACATTCAGATCAAATGTTTACAGTGACGCGTACAAGCAAAAAAGAGTTAGAAACCTAAGAAGTGATTGTAAACATAAAAAAAAATCAGAGTCACTATAAAAGAGCCGAGAGAGAAAGTGGAAGAGAGACAAAGAAGAGGAAAAGAAAGAAGAAGTGAGGAGCAGTTTAAAAGTGGTTGGCGAGGGTGGTACTCACTTCTTCACTGGAATCTTCCCTTCCTGGTTCACTTGAAGCTTTAACTTCGTGTACCTGACAAAGACAAAGAACAGTCAAGTATGAGTATTTTTTAATCATCGAAAATTCGCAGCATTGTAGGACGACACGCACACAAACTCTTACGCTTTGTAAAGAAAGGTGTTCCGCGATACATTCTGGGAAAGTATGTTTGTGGACAAAGCGAACAGCTCATCTGTCCAAATCTGGAAACACACACACAGACATGAAAGGATAAAAGACGGTTGTTTGACTGTTCACCTCATGTTAAACCTTGGTGAAACAGTTACTATATACAGTGTAGCAGACACACACAGGAATTAATCTCTGTTTTTAGCTATTTAACATACGCACACCTTTATGTCAAAGTAAAGTAAGCAATAAGCTCAAGGCTTGAGGGAATAAAGTCAGCTGCACAGGTAGGAGTGCAGTGGGGGACATGAGGATGGAGAAGAGGAAAAGAAAAGGAGGAAATACATTAAACTATAAATTATTTGGACAGTTAAGCTAGTTAAGAATCGTGGTTACCTTCGCTACATCCTCTTGCATGGCCTGGAAGTTGAGGAAAGAAACGTTGACCAGGTCATTGCCATAGACGACGGTTAACAGCTTCCCTTCTCCGTTCACCTCCTTAGTAAGGCCCAGCACTTCTTTCACCTTTGCGTCCTGGCACACAAAGATATTTATGCTTTTTCAGGATGTTTCATTACACGGACACGATCTAGCAAATTCAACAACGATCTGAACACTGAGCAGACAGATAAAACTCGTCCGTGTCTCCATCTCCTGAGGATATTAAATGTGATGCATGCGGTGTAGCGCCCTGATCTAATTAACCAAACGACTCTTTCCTCCTTTTTAGCCCACCCCTGTGTTCCCTCCACCAACTCTCTCTAACACTCAATGGCTTTCTGTCAATTATAGATCACTCTTGTGACATCATGTCTCTCTTTCATTCAGTTAAATACATTAGCCAGGAGCACTCTTTATAGACTGTTTATAGGGAATATAGTGCTAAAGAAACACGCAAAATGCTCAAAGACGGCGTCCATACTACCAATGTTCACATATCAACATGTGAAAATACAGAATCTGTAGGTAAGGGGCACAAATTCGAGCAGGATTTGGTTGGAAGCAGGTAAATACTTCACATGGAGACCAAATCAGGAAGTCTCACCCCAGATTGTAAATCTCAAAGGTGTCGTACAGTCGCTGACGGTTTCCTAGATTCACAGATGCTAACATGAGAGAGGAAGTGCAACCATGAATTATGAGAAGGCTCTTTAATAACAGAGATATCATCCACTGATTATAGCAGGTTTAGTCAATATTTTTAATGCACTTTTCATACTATAACCACGGTATGACATAAAAAATAAGACTTTATCTTACCATTTCAAGAACTATTTGTAATAAACACTTTAACGTGCAGAATGAACTCGCCACACATCTGTGTTTGAATTGTTTACCACTAATACGCGCCCATATTTCACACTCTGCCTTGGTCAGATCTAGGCTCTTACACAGTGACTTCCTCACTAACAGTCGCTGGTTATATCACTTCCTGTCTGATAGTCCATCTGTCATCAGCCTCATTAGCACTCCGTCACCTTTGCACCATCAGCTGAGAGAGGAAACGCACATGAATCGTTTGGCGACAGTCACATTTGAGCATCACGTTTGTAGTCAGGGGACAAAGTAACAGCTTCTCCCCCCTCTTTTCTCCCACACAGGCATAAACAAATATTACCAACCTTTGGCTGTTTGGCATACTTTCCCGTTCTGGTGTCCCTGATGTAACTGATGTCCAAAATCTCGACATCCTACAGGAGAGAGGAATATCAAAAGATTTGTGTTATCACACACACTCAGTGAAAGCGTGTGAGAGCAGGACAACTAATCTTTATCGGTCAGCCTATTAAACGGGTGGGGAAAGAGGAAATTGTGAGATGTAAGTTCATCTGTTTCTACACAGTGTCATGCACACATATCATATTGTTTCCCTGACTCTGAGGGCTTCTGATGTGATACATGATTATAAATCAGGAAATACTTGATGGACTCATAGAAATAAATAGAGGAAAAACAGATCTAATACACAGGATCCATGCAGCAGAAATAAAAGCCCTTACACTCTCTGTGCAGAGAGCTGGACTGATTAAAATAAAGTGCATCCATTTATCAAAGAGAAATTTGGGTGAAATGATCACATGTGTTTCTGGTGGTTCTGAATCTATTTTTATTAGTTATTAGGAGGTTTTGGGTTTTTTTGGATTATCAAAATCTCGATTGGAAAACGTGCTTTAACCAATAACGGTGGCCGAGCCTCCTTACGCACCACCGCTCTCGTGTCACATACGGGTTTTAAACATATTATTTACTGCTGTTAGCAGTTTATGTAAGACGCACAGCGAACAGAAATGCTGATAGAGCAAAAGTCTGCTGCTCTTGCATGGAGCAGTGTGGGAGAAAGAGAAAAAACTTGAATAAAAGCCTGTGCAAGAAATTAATTCCTCAGGCAAAAAGCTCATGCGCCGTCTACCTCGTTCCATTAAAACCTCTTTTATTTATCTTTCATCAGACTCCACCGCTTCTCTAGACACAAGCAGTGACATATGAATTGTGCGGGTGACGGAAGACAGAAAATGGCAAGGGACTCTGCACACACACAGGGAGGACAGATCTTTGGAGAACATTTGCATGTTTGATGCTGCGGCACAAATATATACACACATGAACGCATGCACGCACATGCAAACGAGTGAAAAACAGAGACAGAAACGAGTGAAAAAGAGGTACTCTGTAATAGCGACTGGCAACAATTACACCCTTAACTTAGCCTCGAGGTGATGAGGGGAGACAAAAATGGAAGGGTCTGACAGGAGGAGGGGAGCGTGGTCGTAAATCCAGCCATAAACACACGTGAGGATGCATGCATCGCCTTGTGTAAATATTTGTTTAGTCCAACACTCGTTCCCCAAAGCTGTTTTTACTTCATCCATGTCACCAAGTCTCTTCTTTTTATCCTCGCTTGCCCTTCTGGGTCTGAGCGGCTTTGCTTTAAAAACCTTATGACTCTGCTTTATGATTTCATCAGTGAAAAATATAAAGCATTTGTGTTTTTTTGCACGAGTCTGCACTCGTTTATGTTGTCAAACATGTCATTTTCATTCCTTTTCCGTGTTCTGCTCACACTGTATGCTCTGTCCAACATAACAGCAAAAACATTTCACAGTATTTAAACTCGTCCCTTCCTGATTCCTATGTCATTATTACACTCGGGTTGTGATTTTACCGCCCTGCAGACTGTCTCCTCCCCCGGGATTGGTTGCGAGTATTAAAGGTCAGAAGTGTTGGACCAATTGGATTAAACTCTGTCTCAAACCTTGTCCTCTGATTGGCCTGTGGAGAATAACTTGCTTCCTGGGGGAATAAACCACTTCTGGGTCTGTAGGACACACATTTATGTGCGCACGCACATGTCTTCTCTCCCACAGGCCATGGTTTCATTCTGCCTTTGCCATGGTGACTCCTTGGAGACCACAGAAATGAGTCTACAAGTTGGTCTGCGGACTGTGTGTGCGCTCGTGTCCTTAACAGTTAACATTTTTGCACTCTAACACACACACACACACACACACACACACACACACACTCAACACCAGTGATAATGCACGCAGACATATCCTTGATGTGCAGGTCGCAACTTGTGAAACATCCTGACCTGTTGAGCAAGACGGGGTGTGTATGTGTGAGTGTGCAAGCGCATGTGTGTCTGTGTGTGGAAGAGCCTTGCAAGTCAGTGCACATTGGATACACAGAACGCGAGAAAACCTTCACGCAGGATGAGTACGAATGTGTCAGCATGTGATCGGCAGAATGTGCCAAATGAAATCTGTGTTTTGCCACTAGGTCGTGTTTCCAAGTGCATGACGTGGTGTGTGAGTCTGTGTGAAGGTCGATCTTCTCTGAAAGCACATTCCTGACATATTCCATCCTTCTGCCCATTTGGCGCGTGTGTGCATCCGTGTGTAATATTTAAGCTAGTAACGGCAGCTGTAGCGCTCCATTCATCTTTTCTGTGCAAAGACCAAACACAGCCACTCTATTTATCACTTCAGACTCAGCTGCGGGCTCATTACTGCTCTGAATGACTCGGGTTATGAGTTTTCCAGGAGCCATGTTGTGATAAAGTGCTATAAATTACTTTAATTTACTGTTTTTGCTGGACCCAAGAAATTTTCCTCAGCCTGCCGTGTGCACTTCTGCTTCAGTTAGCGATTTCCTACATTTCCCAGAATGCACACCCGCTCCTTTTACAGCGATTACTGTGAACTTGTTGCACTCTGCTGTGGATTACACAGGCAGGTGGCTGACAGAGCGTTCCCACCAAAGAAAAGCCGAGGCGCACCCTTCAGAACAATTCATGTTTTATGTATGTTTCCGCGCTGACGCCAAGGAAGTGATACTAAACTGTCTCTTTCGATAAGTGAATTATTTTAATAAACCACAAAAGCACTAATGTAACATACTGCTGCGTAATAGTGGGCTAATATCCGCATTTGTTGCGAGCCATTATGTAAACTAGTGTAAAGACTGCACTAAACATGCAGTACCTTAATGTGACACCGCTTCCTCCGCTGTGTGGGTTTGTTTTTGTTTTGTTTTTACAAGCTCAACAATGAACTGTGAAGTTCAAATTTCAGGCCAACATCAACAACACATCATAAACTTAAAGAAATGACAGCTTAGAAATCTACAGGCACCTGCAAATAAGAATCAAGCGATATGATCCAGATCTCAATGTTAAATATTAAACGGACCATTATTACGCCAGTTGTTGTTTAAATAATAAACTTTTAGATAATGTTCAGTGCGCCAGGGAAGCAAGAAGAAGGCTTACCCGGCATCTTAAATCTCACACTCCAGCCTAGGGCTGGCTAGAGTCCCGCTCACAGCCACACAACTGATGTTTGAAATGATTCATTACATCACAGGAATACAGTCTGATTTTCGCATCTGGGCCCTCCAGAGCTGCGGAGCTGACATGCCAGAGGGTGAGATGGGAAGCTCTGCAGCTTAAATAGATCAACAAAACTGGGAGGCTGTGTTTGGTGTATGACATGATGACAGCGAGGCATGTTAAAAGTGTATAAAGTAGCGTCGCCGAAAGGATTAAATACAAAACTGTGCAAAGCGACCACCCTCCTGATGCAACGCTCCCCATTTATCCGGACAGTTGGAGTACACCGACTTGTGACAGCTTCCCCCCTCTCCCCAGCACATTTCTTTCCCCTCATAATCCAAACCATAGTGCCACTCCAGTTCAACAATAAAAGACTTATTATATGGCAACAAGAACAACAATATACTACAAACAAAAAGTGGGCAAGAAAGAAGAATCACACAAGCTGAACTCAGTCCATCCAGTGTCTGGGATCTTGCAGGTAGAGTCAGGCCTGTTTTTGGAAGAACAGCTCTTCCCATTCTTACCTACAGTAAGAGGATATGAGTAGTTGTCTGTTTTGTCCACGCAATACAATACAAGCAACGCCCAGGAGCCAATCTGACTGGCACAAACACGGGGAGCAACATAACCTGTCTCGTTTAATCAACAGAAAACATGTAAATCTAAAAGCTGATGTTTCTTTCTTTACTAAAAATTAACCAAAAACTCTTAGGCTTCTCACTTTTTTATGTGGATATCGGTATGCGAAATATAACTTTAAAAGGTGGACGTCGGTTGACTTTCCACACAGAGCTGGGTTAATCATCATTCATAGCTATGGGGGGTGGGGGTTGTAGCTCAGGCTATGTCTTAATGTTTTATTGTTTGCGTGCAGAGGTGAGTTTGATCCAGCAATAACTAGTAGGTCAGTTTATATTTAGTCACTGAAGTGAGTACAGTAAAACGCTGCCACGTTGCGATTAGGGCCTTGTTCACTTTCACTCCTTTCCTTCATTTCTTTGATTGACTTCCCGCTTCCCCTCGTCTCTCCTGCCTCGCCGCCGTCCCCCATTCATTTTCTCAAGATTAGAATAATATGAAAGGGCAACTAAACAATCAGGGGAGCGCCACTCCTTTCCTGTGACGCGCCCAAGTGTGTTTTTGAAAGATCACCGCTGCTAAATACGTCTCAAATGACCAATCACAGCTCCTATCAAATGGCACACAATGACGGCATAAAAGGAAACTGATATCTCCTGAGCGCTCATACATGCACACTAGCAGGGACAGTTAGGCCAGGACGGCGTGCGTATCCACCCTAGACTTTTCTGGCTGGGACCCAACGGGCCAATCAGTGCACAGCAGTGGAGAGGTAACGGACAGAAGAGGACTTTAAAGGACACAGAAACAGCAGAGACGTAAAACAAAGAGAGCTTTAAACTATTTTATGGCTCTGATGGGAGACTTGGCAAGGTGTTTATAGAAGGAGGAGGGGGGAACACTTAATACCCCTGTGAAGCATGGGACAGCTCTATAACTCTGTCATTTTGTTATATTTTTTCTGTCTATACCAGTTTGATCCCACTCTTCCACTCTGCCCGTAATCCTCTATTAACTTGCTTTCTTCCTCACTCAGCTGTTTCATATTTCTGTCGTCTTCAGAGTGAAAATGAAAAGCCGGCAAACATTAGAGCGAGAACGCGAACGTTCACATTTCAGCCACTTAGCAGGAGATCTGATCCAGAGTGATTTATAATGCGTGTTACTGTAAAATCACCAGAGACGGAGAAAAGATGCTGAATAAATGGAAAAATTAAGACTGAGACAAACAATAAAACATGAAAGAGAGCCGAGGTCCGTCCAAATGGAAAACATCATCGTTTATGGAGACGAAAAACAAGACTGAGAGGGGACTTGAACAAAATGAGCACCGCACAGTGTCTCAAAGTGCAAATAAAAACAGGGTGAACTGGGCTGAACACGCACACGAAAACTCGTAAAACACAAGAACAGTTGGACTAATCATGATTGGTCATGAAACACAAACACGCATGGATCAGTGCCGGGTTGAACAAGGCCCTCGTGTGCAGCCACCCGCAGCCCACGACACACACAAACACACACAAACTTAAAACTGAGTTTGATACTGAAACTGACATTACAGTCACACTCGTATCCTCAGCTAAACCTGAAACTGTAATCAGCATAAATCATTTTCCTGGGTTTGTCTACTTCACAAAATTTATTGTTTGCGTTGTTTCACAATGAAACCAGAACATCAGTGACATAGAAGTGCGTGCAGTTCACGACCCATCACACTTCACAGGCCTGTAAAACAAGAAATTTGAACTGGACGTTTAGCTCAGTTTGGGTGAAGTGACCATCGTGTGCAACTTTGCAACTAAATTCTCAATGCTGTAAAATCTCAAATAAAAATCTCAAGTAGCCTATAAGCGAGACGGCCGGGTTTAACACTGTTAAGCATTGTTCAGGTGTGTGCTGTGACCAATGTCTGAGATATTTTATATTGCAATTTGAAAGTTCTGTATATTAGCTGCCAGGCATGACTACTGAACAAGAAATTGAGGAAGAGGAACTGCTTTCACTTTGGTCCCTTTCATCATTATAATCCTAGCCAAACCGGTTGTTGGCATGCCATCACATTCAGGCAGATACCTTGGTTTCTAAGTAACTGGTTGGGGAGAAATAGGTCTGAGTAGGGGCAATGACAGACTACGATAGAAACGAAGTCAGGCAAGAACTTTGTCGGGCTAAAGTAGCTTAGCTTAGCCTAACTTAAAGCAGCAACTGTTGAATATATATTTAATGTGTTGATTAATAACCTTGCAGGTATATTCAGACAACAAGATTAAGTATAAACATGCAGGCAAGTAGACACAAACACCTGTATGTCTTCTACCAACTTCGAGCCGGTGGTCTGTATGTCGACAAAAGAAGCAAGTCTTTACAGATACTATGCTAATCAAAATGCATATTTGAGTGGTGTCTCTAAAGAAAAAGAAAATTAAGTACATCTTACAGGCTGTAAATGAGCCAGCAGTTTAACCACATTACCAAATCTGTACCTGCAAGTAAAACAGTGACAGATATACCCTGAGTACCCACAACTACAATTAACAAAGAATTGTTTGGGTTGTGAGTCGTGTTTCTATTTGCATGTGTTTAATGTGACATAAATGATTTTTTTGTGCCATTTTGGCACATATTTTTCCTCAAAATTGACATTTTCTTAGTTTTTATTGTTATTAGAACAGTTTTAATAAAAGTTTGAGCTTGTTTTAAAAAAAAAAAAAAGAAATTGTACTTGGACAGAGTTAAAGGGTAGGTAGTGGTAGGCTGCTGGGGAAAAAAATAGCAGACGTATATATAGAAGACGGGTTGTTTCAGCTTTCATGAAGCAATGGGTGTTAATTTGGCCTTGAAGGTTTATGCAATAAAATTCTGCAGGTGTGCAAACATTTGATTACTTACAAATCCCATTTCTGTACAAAGGCTGTGTTGAAGCAATCTGGGTTACTATACCCTCTAAATCTTTACTGGGAAAATGCTGTAGTGCAGAAAAAAAGTGCTGTGTTTCACTATCAAATGGTGAGAAAGGAGGAGAGATTGGTCGGTTGGCGGTTCATTTTACAGCAAGATAATGATCCAAAACTTCAGAATAAAAGAACCCGACAGTCGGCATCAAATGACCTCGAAACCCCACTAAAGAGTTTTAGGAGGAACTGGACAGAAGAGTGAAAGCTAAGTACAAGTGAAACACATTTATACAAATGTGTTTGCTCAGCTGTTGAGCGACTCAAAAGTTTATTTTCTATTTAATATTCAGAGATCTATTTTTTTAAAAGGGCCTTTTCATTTTCACTTCAGAGTCTGAAACATTACGCTGCACAATTCAGGAAACTGCAAAAGACTTGAGCAGTAAAGCCACACATACTGATAGACGCAAACACACAGAGACAGGGTGGCAGTCTCATTAGCTACGCCGAGAGAACGACACGTCTGTCAAACAGAAACGCACACATGCACAAGCATCTGCTCACACAATGGATTCGATACCGTGCAGCGTCTCAGTTCTTCTCGCAGAGAAGAACTGAATTTTGACACTGTGCGTGATTTTTGTTTGTGCGTGCGTGTCTGTGTGTGTGCGTTAGTGTCACTATGTTTCCGTCTATACAGGAGTTAATGGGAAGACTCGGTCTGCCATGTGCTCGAGCAGATAATGTCAACAGAAAATAAAACATGGGGAGGAAGCTGTCAAAGTATCGGCCGACACGCTCAACTTCCCCTGTGAACCACTGTGTGTGCACATATGTGTGTGTAAAGATGATCAAGAGTGTGTTATGCAAGCCCCCCGCTCCAAGTTAATTCCTCTGGGGATGTCCGACTTGAGCAAGGGAGATAATCTCTATTAGATCTCTACTTATACCTGCCAACAGTCATTTTACTGACAATTCAGTTGGTTCATTTACAGACACACACAGAGCTGTGTAGCTGCAAGAGGCTGTTACTATACTTCCTAGCCTGGCATATCCACACGCATGCATGCACTCACTATTACCCGTTCAGTATACGGTTCTGGTTCATTAACGGCAACGTTATTACCAAATGACCTCTTTAAAGAGATACGCACTTATTTAAAATCCCATCTCAGCCTCATCCACTGCCTAATGCCTTTTGTCATGTTGGATTTGCATGGTTCGTATCACTTTCACGCCTCCTGGGTGTTTTTTAAAAGTCACACCACACACACACACACACACACACAATACCTGACATGTCGGTGCAGGTTTTTGTTTGTGGTTTGTGTCCTACACGTCAGTCTGGTGAAGGTGTGCAAAATCACCGACCAAACCGGAAGTCTGAGACACAGGTTACATCCCTCAGGGGGCAAATGTTTATAAGCCCAGGTGGTATCGATATGACACCTTAAAGGAAAGAAGGAAGAAATGACAAGTGGAAGGAGGAAGGACAGAACAAGGGGAATTCAAGAAGTGTAGAAGAAGGGAGGAGGGATGAGGGAAGAGGGGGCAAAAAAAATTCCCCAGAACCCCCATGCCGCGTCTGAGCTACTTCCTGCCCACTTTCCCACGCCAAGAGAGAGAGAGAGTGAGAGATTAGAAGTGCTGTTCCCCCCAAAAAACAAAACAAAAGACCAAAAACTGGTGAGAAAATGTATTCATTGATTAAAATCTAGAGGAAGAACAAGGACAGAAAACCTAGACAGCGAGGTGGAATGCTAAAAGAAATGGAGATCAGAGAGGGAGGAAATGTCATCCTTCAGTTTATATTAGAGGAACATCTTTTGCCTTATCCCTCTGATAGCTACCAGCTGCCCCAAGAGGGAGAGCAACATGGGGAAGGGAAACGGCAGGGAGAGAAGGACAAATTGAAGAAGGATTAGAAGTGTAGACAGAGCTGAAGCCAAACGTGTGAAAGAAAGGACAGGCAGTGTAAAACCGAGCAAACGGGAAGATTAGTCATTGGGCGAGGTGCATTTCACCTCAAGCCAGGTGACAGCTGAGGCTGCTCTCCACCAGGATCGAAAGTACAGAACTGAATTGAGGTCAGTTTTATTCATTGGAAATGATCATCCGTGCTAGCACTGTCAGGACTGTTACCAAACGAAAAACACTAAAGATGTGCGTTGCTGGCGTTGGTCTTTAAAACCATATGACTCATCACATCCCGCCACATTCGTTTCCCGTTTCTATTCTGTTTAACCCAGACATTTACTCTGCAGTGAAACAAATGGTAGATGGAAGTTGGATTGACAAGAAGAAATGGGAAAAATCTCAGCCACGCTCAGTGAAAATATCACAGCTAGCCAAGTTCAAACAACTGGAAGGTAAACCAAAGACTGGAAGTGAAATATCTCAAATTGGGTGAACTTTATTTGCTTTGGAGTACTGAAGGGCTTCAAAACAAGTGCTGATTTATTAGCAGGCTAATCCATCACAGCATTTAAATAACCACTGGACATGCAAGGTGCACAGGGTCACAAGCAACATATCAGCGGTATCGGTACATCAGCGCTGGCATCTATAGCAGCCTTTATCAGCTGGGCGCTCGTCCCGAGTTAAACTTTTCTCAGCTTTGCAGAAAGAGATGAATGCAAATACCAGCCAAGGACACCGCTGATAGAATATGGAAGGATGGTAAATACATTACAGTGACTGGAACCTTGAATGTCCACTAGTGACTAGCCAGTGGTCACAAAGCGATGTGCAGTGGTTGAATATACTGGCAGATTTACACAGATTTTGGCTGTCAGTTTAGTATAAAAATAGCAATAGAGGGTGACTATAAGAAAAAGGCGAAAACAGGAGTTTAAGAGGAAACTGGCACCCAGCTTCAATAGGCCTCAGTAGGACTGCAATATAAGATCGCAGGTTCAATGTTTTTTTGTCAGCCGTGTGAGTCGGGCTATAAATGTCCCTTGCTCCCTCTCATAGGATGGTTTCTTACAGCAAAAAATAAAAAATGCATAGAAACTAAAATGGCAAACAAACTTTTGACATTTTTATGTACTTATGGCTGTAGTTTAACATCCATCCAAATATGCTCCATTCGCCTCAACCTTACTGTTCTTTTAACCCCAGTAGCATCTGCATGATACCTAATTTAACCTCCTAAGACCCGAACTCTTTCATGGCATGCATTTTCAATTTCTCTTTGCTATTTGGGCTGATTGGGACCTGATGAATGTAAAAACAAAGAATTACCCGATTTTCTTTTCTTTTTTTTTACTGATTTTTGCTTCTGAGAAAAATGAGATCCACATATGAGGACATTCGTTTTAAATTTCGATAGAACAGCGGCAGCATAATGTCCTCGTAAGTGGATATCAGGCCCTTTTAGAGCAAAATTTTGTATTTTGGTCTTGACACCTCAAAATGTGATGTCCGCACATGTGGACGACAGGTCCTAGGAGGTTAAGACACAAATATAAAGAGGAGGAAAGTTTGGCCAGAGGACAGCAGAAGGACACGCTGCAGAATTAGCAGGAAGTTGCAAGCATATGTTGTAACAGATGTGTGGGTATGGGATGTGCATGTGGATCTTGTGTAACCCGCGACCACTGGCATGCACTCTGCGTTCAGCATTTAGCCACAGCTATTTACTCAAGTGGGGTCTTTGGGAGTTAAGAATTATGGCAAGTCACAAGCCTTTACTGTTACAGATCTGAAGACGAAACGATGACCGAAAGGGTTTTTTTTTTTTTTTTTCCTCGACAGTGCCAAAGTGCTAAGTTTTTGCTTAAGGGTTGGAGGGCTGCAATTCCTCCTAGAAAGCGCCTCCATACTGGGTTCCTATTGGACCATAGCGGTCTGCTACAACATGCCTTAGGTTAGTTAAGTAAGGTCAAAGAAAACTTGTATTTAGGACAGTTACATTTGCAGTGTGTGCTGAGGCATCTCATCCAACAACATGTTACTCATCATAATGTCATGGGAAAACATTTAATGCCTCCATAAATCCCCAGAAATGACAGGCTGATTACCAAAAAAAAAAGAGCTTATTTGAACCCAAGCCAGGTTTTTTTTAAATAACCATAAAAAAATAAACAAATTTAAAGTTTAAATTAGAAACTTTGCTGAGCTGTTATTTGCTCAAAGCAAATCAAGTAATTTGTTTTGAGGCCAAAATAACAAATGAACATGCAAATGATGTATAAATGCAATACCAAAAGAGTGTAAATAGCGGTTGAAGTGAAGTTGTTCTTTGACTAGACAGAGAAAACTCTTGTTACTGGTCATGTTCCTTTATCTCAGAGGCAAAGAAAGGAGCACAGTGAAGTGAAAGACAGGGGGAAAAACAGTGCAGACCAGTGCACGGTGGGGTGTGTCTGCCCACAACCACTGTGTACAGCGCGTGTGTGTTTGTGTTTCTGTCAGTAACAGTTGGTCGTTATCGGCACTAGCAGAGTTGAGAATGGATAAACCCGCACACCAAACACCTCTCGCAGAAGGATTTATTTAATGTGTGACGTTTCCCAGGACAAAGCTCTTCCACAGAACAACGGAAGACTTATGGGACGTTCTGGGCTCTGAGTATACACTCATACGTCAGAGGTCTCATAAGCCGAACCTCTGGACGTTACACAAAGATGGAGAGAGGGCGATAACAAAGAGAAGGAAGGGGGAGGTGCAGAGGAAGAGATGTGAAAGATTGCTGTAGAAGGATGGAGAAAGAAATTATCAGCAGGAAGAAAATCGCCGTGAAGAAAAAGTGTCAGCAAAGAGATGGAGATAAATGAGACCCTGGAAAAAAAGAAGAGAAAAGTAGAGATATATTTAAAGGGAAATGTTAAACAAAGCGAAGATTGAGACAAAGGTGACACAACGCAGATGGAGATAAGACAGGATGAGGAGAGAATTACCTGGGGAAAAAGGTGAAAAGGCTCAAAGCGACTGAGATAAACCAGATTTCATGAGGAAAAGTTATGTGAAAAGGTGAGAAAAAGGAGGCAGGTAATCCAAATAAAGTCAGCGCGGAATAAAAGGAGGGTAATAGAAGGGTGATGGATGAAGGAAGAGGAAAAGGGATGGAAACATGCTTCCCCTGGGCTGCACGTAGGCCAATATTTAAGTGGTTTGTCAGGGATGCTCTTCTCAACACAAGTTTACTTCTTTTTTTTTCTCTCTTTTTTCAAATCAATGGCCCCACTGCATCCTGGGTGGTCAGCTCCTCTTCGAGTTATTCACAACAACATCTTTTCATCCACAGAGTAAATTTATTTCATGTTATGACATTACTGTTGAGCTGCAGCGATTAGAAGAACTATATGCTGGGCGGGAAACGGAAGAGAAACTCCGCTCAAAATGAAATCCACAGGAGGGGTCGAGCTTTCATGCTTGCGTGCCTGTCCTAAATAAAATGCAATGTCACCTTTGTGGTACAACACATCCTCTTAAGTTGTTAGAAAAGTGCTTTTGACATTTTTGGGTTGCGGACTTTTTCGATGTCCTTCCAGGCCTTTGCTGAGATTCTAAAAATGACTCTAGTGAGTGATCCAGTTCCACTCAGTGACCACGGGCACCCTGAATTAAATGAATCAGGTTGATGCAATAGATCTTGATCAAGTCAACTGGGAAGAATCCTCAAATTAAATCCTCATAGATGACTTTGGTGTAAATCTCTGCTCTTTATCATTTAAATGTCAGAGTGGCAAAAATATAAAATGCACTGGAGAGCCAATATTTTGGGTGGCTCTATTCAGAGAAATGGGTTTCTTCCAGAATACCCTTGTCATCTGTGTAAAAGCGTATTAACTGTTCTCATTAATGATCGCTGGATATCTGTGTTGCAGTGTCCTCTTTCTTTTCAGCTCTGCTTGGAAATCTCCTGGGGAGTCGCAACGCTGAATTGAAGCTTCACTCTGGTATCGTTGAAATGACTACAGCCACTTTAAATTAGGACTTCTGTAAAGCCCGAGTGCATTTTTATACATTCAGGTGCGCCTATTTTCAACAACACGAGCAACAGGACGTTTGCAAGGAAGATTTCCCCGAGCCCGATTCTCATTTGCTGTTCATTCTGAGAAAAGCTGAAGAAACAAATATAACAGCACTGGCCAGTCATTTTCAACATAACATCCAACATAATGAGCAAACACTATTAGTCACTGCCAGTCTGACCCTATCCATGTCAAGGACACCAGCGTTTCCCTGTAATTAGCCTTGGTGGCCTGAAGGTTTTTAAGGATTTTTCGTGGCCATGGTCATCAGAGAGCTGGATTCCCGCTACTGAAGTAAGAATGGGGACCACAATCGGCCTTAGTCATGCCAACACTAACAAAGACGAAAGGCAGCAATGAAAGAAAAGTCAAACACTGTGGCACACGAGGCAAATGAGGCGGCACTACCAGCGCTTGCTGCTTGCATTTCCAGTAAGGCAGAGGGGAATCTTCCTCGACTTAGGCATTGGTGTAGTGGAAAGATAAAATCTGATATTATGAAAATCCATCGTTTGCATAACTGGGTTCACGCAAGCAAATGGACTGGAGTCGGCTTGACAGACAGTCCACCTAGATTTCTTTCATCACACTCACAGGGATTAAATCTAATCTGGCATTTAGTGCAACTTTATTTCAAAGGAGGCATTAAACTAATGTTCTTCTTATTTCAAAAAATAAATAAATAAAGAAACACCACAACGCAAATGATGTAACAACTAATCAGCCTTTTTCCACACATGGCTGGAGTTTCTCTGCTGTAGATCCTCACGATTAGAAACACCCTGTTGGGTTTGGGTGAGGGCGCTGCCTTGATAGAGCAAGCAGGAGGGAGGGCACATCTACCCAATTACTGCCCGCTCTATTCTTAAATGGGTATAAAACAAGCACAACACCAGCTTGGCACTAGAGAATTGGCCAGTAAAAGACTGGAACTGTCCCACCCACTAAACAATCTCACGTGCAGCTGCATGGTGGTGAAGTCTAGAAAAGTTTCAGGACTACGGAGCATGTGTAGAAGTGTTTAGAGTCAAGCAAATAAGGAATCAGCATGTGTGTAACAGACGGCTGTTTATCATGGAAATGTTGTTTAACTCTGTAAAGCCTGGACCACAAAATAACTGCTGGAAAATCTAATTTTCCAGCAGTTTTTTCAGTTTTTTGTTTAAAAAAACAAAACAAAAAACTGAAGTGTTTTTATTGAACCTTTTGGCAACTTAGGAAGAACAAAAAGAAATGAAATATAAATTAGCCTATATGAGTTTTTATTTGTACATTTCTGGTACTTCTGGCATTTTTATGCAACTTAATGTTTAAAAATTTACTCAACTTATTCAGGTTTTAAATCACACTGATGATGTAAAGGTCTCAAAAACTCTTCTAAATGAAGCTCAAGCTCGCATTAATTCAATTGATTAGTAATGTGAAACCGGTCTATTTCACTTTGTGACAGAACAACATGGACTCAATACAATCCGGTCTTCAAGCGATGACGTATGAACCTTGCTTCCAGGTCCAAACTACTCTGCAATTATTAAGGCTGTTTTTTTAATGGTTTTAATGCTTTGTATCTTGTTATTTAATCTAAACAAACCCCTAAAAAAGTCAGTGGATGGATTATATCAGTGGTTCTGACTGAAGTTTGGTCCGTTTACAGGATCCTGCCATACAATTGCATTTCTCCAAAACCATCGGGGAACCCTCACGTTAACTTTTATTGAGTGTAAAAAGGTTAACGTTCATCCTCCAGCGTCACTGTGCTAATGTGTTTATGTCATGCTAACCATAGCTGTGTAGCTAGCCACCACGTTGCATCATATGCCAGCTAGCCAAACGTCAGTAACCCTACAAACGTGACTGCTGTTTAGTTTTCTGTCTGTCAGTTATATATTAAGTTATAGCAGAGCTGTGCATTTTATTTTTTTCAGAAATCTCTCATCAGAACATGGTATATTATGTTTAGGTTGAAACTAGCGAGCTAACTTCCTGCTAACTTCTAACTCCGTTAAATTTCATAAATCCTGTTTTCACAGACGCCTGTATTTTAAACTTAATTGTTACACCTGGCAGAGCAGCCAAACTGATCATTTTATTAAAGATCGAACAATTTAGACAGTTTAACTCTCAGTGATGCCGCAGTGTTCGTTTGACTTTGGGACCTGAAGCGGAGTTTGGACCCAGAAACGGCCAATGGCGTCAGACTTAAAGACTGGATGACGTTCTTTCAAAGCGCAACATGTGATAAATCTGTGGGTAGGGAAAGAGTGTCCGGTCCACCTCTCACCTCTGCTTCAGTCTACACGGATCTCTGTCCAAACTACTGGTACAATTGTGTTGTGGGTAATTTAGGCATCAAGCTTGCAAAAAGAAAGTGCATAGAGTGTATCTATTTTGATTTTTTTTCTCTAATGACTCCGAGAAAACTAAAGATGTACACTGTTTAATCAGTGACATTGGAAACAATGTGTTGTCCCTTTTCTCTCTTTCCTCAAATGCTGTCTCAAGTCATCTTTTTGTGAAACTATCTTCAGTCACAGTGAGCAGCTTTACCACCTTGTTGAAAACATTCAATGACTGACAATCTGACTCTTTGCTAAACAGTGTCACAGTTGCACCTCAGGCGACAAATGGCCTATTATCCTAATACCACACACACACACACACATATATATATAAGTAAGACGTCAGGATAGAATGAGTATTTAAAGCTTGTGTCTGTTATGTGAATGCACAAACACATGCTGACACATGTGCAGGCCGACAGCGTGACGTGTGCTCTGGCCCAGTTATGCGCACACATGCAGTGCGTACACATACTGCAAAACACGCAGACAGAACCCAGTGATAATATTGCCTATCAACAGGTCATTCCTTACATGCCTTTTGGATAAACAGACAGCCAGAAATAAAGAGGGAGAAGGTTTGTGCATGCAGAAGAAAGGGAAGGAGAAAAACAAAGTCACTGGGAAAGACTTTTGTTTGTGTGTAAGCGCGTGTGGGAGGGAGTTAATTGAGCTGCCCCTGTAATGTCATTTGATCCAGAAAGCCTTATAAAATGGACAGACCAGACCACCATAACCGAGATATACCGGTTATGTGAAGAGATGAGTAAAAGGATAACAGTGAGATATTGCCTATATCTCACTATATAACAGAAGGGCAGCTTTGTTCACAGGATTTGTTTATGGAAATGTTTATCCATGACAGCAGATTACCATATCCATACTCCAATATCAAAGGAATAACTCATTATGATCCCATACATCTACATACATAACCACAGTCAGAATCACCATCATGCTGCCAATTCCCAGTTTATTGCTGAATGCCTAAAATGCAAAATCCAATATTACTAAACTAATGGCTTAAACGTAACCTCTTAAGTCAAGGAGAGGAAGGACGGATGTTGGAAAGCAATAACACATGAATGGGGGGGGAAAGAGATGGAGGATTGCTGATAACCACAAAGACTACAGGGATCAGAGTGAACAGGAGAAAACAGGAGACAAACAAGGCCAGGACAAATTGATGAAACCCATTTTGGTTGAACTAATGGGCCGGTAAAACCACAATAAGTGACACAAAGAGCTGAGGAAGAAACAGCAATTTAGAAAGACAGATGAAATATGTAGGAGAAGTGGGACCGTAGCTATGTAGTGGTGTTAAAGTAGACAAATAACAAGTGTAATATCCATATTAGCACTCATGATGGTACATTAAAAACCCATTATGGTTAGAGTGGCTCATTTGTATTTGATCGTGTCCGAGTACTTCGGAGATGTGCGACAGTCTATTTGGCCGACTTTGAAGGTAATCAGTTTGTATGTGTGTAACTCTGTGTGTGTAAGACATCGAGTACGTCTCACCTGGCCAGCACCTATGGTCCAGTAGAGGAAGAATCCTTCCGGATCAACTTTCAGGTTTATCAGTATCGGCTGTGTACTGTTAGGCTCCTAGACGACAACAGAAATGCAGATGTTAAAAAATTGCAAACACAAAATAAAGGTCCAAGAAGAGAAAAAACACAATGTGCAACTCAAAACAGGAGCCAGTGTTTATTACAATGTGGGTCTTACTTTTTATAGATTTGGCCTTGAATTTGATGGGGTATTATGTTGGAACATTATCACAACACACAGTGAATTAAGGTCTCAAACACTCGCTCTCCGTCATTGTTTGCTAGTAAAAAAGTTTAAATCCTTCAAAAAGCTGAACTATCCACAGGGTAAAGACCTCTAAAGTACATTTCTGAAATGAAAAAGTGAGCCACGCCAGCGATGAAAGAGGATACTGGTATTACATCATGAGGCGTCAGCAGGAAGACTGGGAAACAACTATATTCTGTAATCTAAGATAAGCATGTAGCTTGTACTATAGCAGAATATAGATAATTTCAAAAGCTATGATTAATATTAATACGCTTGCAAGTACCTTGCTAACTAACTAGACATAAGCTGATAAAATAAATAACTCAACAGCATTGTGAAATTTGGTATTTTTGGCCAACTACAGCCAGTTTGTTGGAGTTTCAGCCAGCTGTTCCATAACATAAGGCAATCAGGCCCCACCGATATAGGATTTTAATATTGATACCAATACTGATATTTGGCGATTTCTTAATCTGATACATAAGCTGAATTATTTTTGTCTATGATAGAAAAAAAAAAAAAACTGATTTGACTAACATTTGTTAAGTCTAGTTATTTATGTTAAACCTTAAACCATCGCAGCCAAATGACTATTTTTAAATGACTTTACTTAAAAATATAAATGTAAGTGAGTGTAAAATCTGTACTTGCATAGCAGAGTGTAGTATTTAGGTCAGTCTCAAATTGCTCTGTAGTATTTTTCATTAGTTTGTTTTTGAATTTTAATTTTACTTTAGCTTTTATTAGCCTCCGTGCTATTTATAGTTGTTGTTTTTGTCATAATATGGGTGCCGTTTGTCAGTGGCACATTAAAGACGTTCTAAACGGGGATTGGAATGCGAACGCTTGAGTCAAACAGAGTCCCAGTATCAAACATGTCCACTGATGCATCCTCAGATTGACTAATCAGACTATATTGAAAAGACTGTAGTCTAAACTTAAAGGCATGTTATATATATTTAATTTTAGTTTGTTTTTTTTGTTTAACAGTTTTAATATAGTTGTAGTTAATTATAAAAAAAAAAAACAAAAAAAAAAACACGTAATGTGTGAAAATAGTGAGAGGTATTTATCATTGATAATTTAAAAAAAAAAAAAAAAAAAAAAACAGTGATTAGGTAAAACACCTGAACTTGGGACTGCTTTCACACTTTAATCATTTACATATTTATTTACGAGGAAAATGCTGTAGAAAAGAAAGTCATCGCACATTTCATGGACTACATAACTCATTTGCTTATTGTTGAACCGGGACAGATACACTTTGCTAACACTTTTCAAGGAAAATCACGACCCATCTGTATAGTAGCAGAAGAAGCACGGACTCAACAGATGGGAAAATCCTAAATGCTCGCTACTGACTGAAAGTTTGTTGTTACCATCAAAATTATGGCCAACCTACAAAAATAATAAGACCCAGTTAGTATAAAACTCTACTTTGTTTAACTTTATGACATTGTAGATGGACAGAAAGACAAAGGAAAGGACACCGTGTGTTTATGTCACATGTTGCTCAACAGCTGTTTTCAAGCTGGAAACCACAAGCTTTAACCAGCATGAAGATCTCATTCATGTGCAGCATAATGATGGCACAGAAGCCTGAATCAACATATCATTTGCATCATCATTATTGAGTCGTACGCAAGATACGATGACCACATGCACAAACACAGGCACACAAATACACACACAGAGCTTCTGGCTGCGTAATTACAGTCACACTCTGGTCCAACAGACAAACACATTGCCAAGACCGCCCGGGAAACAGGGATGTTGATTCAAATTGCTATTAAAGTGACAGACTCACAACACCAAAGCATCAACTTAACAATATACTTCTCATAATTGGATTATAAAGAGAGAGAAGGACCTCCTGGTAACCACATAAAACTTTCTCACTATCAACTTAACAAAGGAAAGAAGCTTTATAATTTCATTAATGTGTGGTGAAAAACATATGCAGCTATCATGTGAGTTCAACAAAGCTGAAATATTAATGACTGCAATTTTAACTCAAACACAAAAATGAAGCGAACAGGAAAAAAGCACTAGAAGGCTTCCACACAAAAACAGAGTGGGTTGATAAAATAAGTGATGGAGGCAACTGGCAAAGACAGGAAAACTTTATGGGACTCCATAAAGGACTGTAGTCCTTAAGTATACTCTTGTATACTTAAAGTACACAATTTTTCTTTACATCTATAAAACAGCTATAAAACGGCTAACAATGCTAACAGTTTTCATTTATACTTTATATCCAAAAAAGGGAATAAATATGCACCATATTAGTTTAGTGTTTTCATTTAAACCCATGAGCTATCCAAACAACACATATCTTGTGATATATTGTTATCTTTCACCATCTGTTACCTTTGGACAGAGCCTGGCTAGTCGTATTTCCTGTTTTAGCTTTTATGCTAAGCAACAAATTTAGCGTCTAATGCTGGGCTTCTTGTGTTACCAACCCTAAGCAAAAATATTCCCAGTGTTTCCCAAACTCTTAAAATGTTCCCTTACAGACTCCTTGCAAAACATACATTACATTTTAAGCTGAACCTACCTTCATTTTAGGCTCCAAGGTTGGCTAACAGAGAGCGCAGGTTAGCAAGAGAGGTAAATAAAGGAGAAAGACAAAGGTTTAAGAACAGGATAGAAGTAGGTGGATGGGAGCAAGAAAAAAATGTTATAATAGAAAATAAAACAAAATGTCAGGAGAGGTAGCTGAAGTTAAATCTAATGCTGTATCTTAAATCAGCCTCATTTTTCTAACTTGACCATGCATAATGTCAGCCATTTTATTGTTGCTATAGTGACTAGCAATGACTGAGTAGACAAGGGGGCGATTTTAGACCCATCATCAGGCCTTAATAAGCAGCAATATGTTCTTTTAAAAGTGAGCTGCGTTAGCTTAGTTAGCAAGAAGCAGCTATAACACAAAAACACAGTCTGAAGCTCCAGCCAGCTCTAGAGATACCAGGAGTTACTGCTTTGCTCTGAACAGAAACTCACTGACAGAATAATTTGAATGCAACTTCAATCGTGAAGTCAAACGTGCGCTTAATCACTGAACTCGTGACCTCTGCTTACTCACTGGTGCAAATGGAATGCTATACATCCCCAATTTCACGCTGTGATTACCATCTTAAGGCTGTGACCTGATGTCATGGCCTCTTATCAGCCGGTGATTGGTCAGAGCAAATGTCTTGCAGTGAAGCTTGCAAATCTCCAGCCTAGCTTTTGTTTGTGTATCTTATGTCTGCAAGACAACAGAACTGAAAACACAAACTAAAACTTCCATTTGGAAAGTCAGATGTTCCTAGTGCTAAATGACAAACAAATATAACAAAAACCCAAAAACATTCAAACAAAAAAGCCAGTTTTAAAAGATTATACCAATTGTTGCCTTTAAATTAAAGATTTTGCTAAACTAAGGATCTATTCAACCTCACCAGCTAAAAATGATGACGGCAATAAGTGGAACAATATGACAGACCTGACAATGTTACCTCAGCTTCATGCTCTACTGTCCCTGCAAAGCAAGACTGGATATACAGCTAATCATTGCTAGCCTATGTTGTAATAAAACTGCACACATATTGTTAGTTGAAGACAATCCGGTCGTTAAGTCTGACGTCACTAGCCGTGTCTGGGCCTAAACTCCGCTGCAGGTCCATGTATCAAACGATCACTATGGCATTACTGAGAGTTGAAAAACTGTCTAAAGTCTTTTATCTTTAATAAAATGATCAGCGGTCTGCTCTACCAGGTGTAACAATTGAGTTTAACATCCAGGCATCCATGAAAACGGAATTTATGTAATTTAACGGAGTTAGAAGTTAACAGGAAGTTAGCTCGCTAGCTTCTATCTAAATACAATATAGCATGTCCTGACTGCGGGGTTTTGGAAACAAATTAAAACGTACAGCTCTGTTATCACTTCCAACATAAATGAAGACAGAAAACTAAACAGCAGTGACGTTTGTAGGGTTACTGAAGTTTGGCTAGCTGCTATATAATGATGTGCTACGTGACCGCTAGCGACACAGCTATGTTAGCATAATATAAACAAGCTAACTTTTTTTCCACTCGATAAAAGTTAACGTGAGTGTTCTCGGTGGTCAGGAACAAATGTAATCGCATGGCAGGATGCTGTAAAAGGACCAAACTTCAGCCAGGAGAACAACGGAGATAATCCATCCACAATACGAGGTTAGTCATTCATATACTGCTGCATGGGCTGGGCTGTAGTTACATCCTAAGGTTTTAAAAACTGAGCTTAAATAAATGATTAGCGGTAATAAAAGCCGAGGGAGGTCAACAGTGATCACTGACTGTTTTAGGAGCTTTGAGATTAAATAGAAGAAAATACAAAACATTAAACATGTTAACAACACAAAAGCCATATTAAACGCAGACTACTTTAGGCCCGGAAGTAGGATTCGTCACATCATCACTTAACGACCGGATAGAAAGGTTACTACTTAGTACACTGAAGTGACCCTGTTCTCAATGTATACAACTTAGTATTAACAAACTCTATAGCATGACTACTGTGCACCATGAATATAATGAGCTGAGAAAACACATAACCAATATTAAATAACAGGCAATAATCCATGAATATGGTCAGGTCAGGTCATGTTTAGCAGAGACAAACAGAGACAGAATAATCAGGTTCACACATACACTGCATCTCAACTGCAAGCACACATTTTGTCATTGTGACTACAGTCATTATCAAGTCCGTATGTTTGAGATTGATGAGTCATCTTCGAAGTCAGCAAAAGCTGCAATGTTATTATTCCTCTAATTGTTAAAAACAGTAATAAAGTAGTAATATAATAGTAGTAAAGTAGCAGTAATAAAGATATTTTTAAGCCATGTAGGGGCTTATGTGGTTTAGTTCACTGCCTGCTATCTGCAAACTATTCTATGCATTATATTATAAATGTCATATGTTAGTACCTTCTGTGCAACATTCAGGAACAACTTGAGAATTTTTTCTGGAATTGAATGAAAGACCTGCAGCTGAAAAATAAGCAGCAGCCTGAAAATTAATGCACAATCGTTTCTAGGAAAACTTGATGCTGTATGCAATTCTGACAGGATTTTCTGATTAGGCAGACCCACCCCTTTTGCACCGAGATCCAGAGAGGGTGGGGAATATTTTAAACCATGCTGGAGACACCAGTACAACAGGATGATGGAAAGCGGATTTCTTTGTTCACACAAAGAAAAGTACAGGTGCTGCTAATTTACATGCATAAGTGAGAGATGTATAAAGAGACCATCTTTGGTTTAAGCTTGGTTCAGACTGTACTGAAATGGGACTAAATATGAGATTAACTCTAAATCTTACTCGGGTTTTCTTGTTGACACTTGCCTATCTACTGACTAATATATGCGCGGTATCTGTGTAATCTAGTGGGGGCAGACACGCAAGCACATACACATGATCTTTAGATTCAGATGACCAGAATTATAACAACATCACTATCAAGCCTACATGCAATACTACAAGTACTGGCTGGAGGATGAACCCAAACACACCCACACACACACACACACCAGTATTGGTCAAATATATTTGCATTTTAACGCCTGCTGGATTTTACATACCTGTTAGTTGCCTTTACAACTTGAAATACACACAGTTTCTTGTTTCTTTCACGGTTCATCCACTCTGACTCCACGTGAAGTCTGAAATACTTTCACTTAATTCTTTTGTTTAGTTGTTTTTTTCCTCCCTATCACTTAAATCAAGCCTGCGTGCCAAACATTCTTTGGCCATAGCTTCAAAAATGTTCGGATTTGACGCTTGGCTTGATATTTTTTAATCAGCGTACACTGAACGTCTTTGCTTTTGGGATTGTTGGATAGATAAAGTCAGTTATTTGCAGGCTGCAGTTAGGAATTTGTAGACCAAAAGATTAATGGTAGTGACAACAATTTGTCATTTATGCCTTTATTCTTTATCTGAAGGTGTTTTTTTATTTTTACAACACAAAGGCAAAGGTATTTTCCACCTGACATTAAGTGTAAAGGTTACAAAACTAACCAGGAAATCATTAGCCGGACACACGGGCGTGAATACACAGACACCATGTTTACTGTAAACACCCTATGATGTGTTGGTGTAAGAGGGGGATGGTGGGTCTATAATTGGACCTCACCCACTCCCTAATTAACCGCCATATGTAGGATCCCTCTGAAGTCTTATTTCCCTCTTTGCATTTTCATCGTCTCCGTGTCAATCGCTGCCTCGCTTTACTCGCTAAGCA
This sequence comes from Simochromis diagramma, assembly GCF_900408965.1. Lineage (NCBI taxonomy): Eukaryota > Metazoa > Chordata > Actinopteri > Cichliformes > Cichlidae > Simochromis > Simochromis diagramma. The sequence goes on along the minus strand of NW_024387416.1, from coordinate 4,368,405 downwards.
ACGTTTAAAAACATCTCTTCCTCCTTAATTGATTAAAGACCGTGTCTCCTTCTCCAGACTGCCTCCATATGCCCTGACCCAGTGACAAACACAGTCATTACCTGACCATATAATGTCAAACACACACAGAGTGGAGGGACCACCCCTGGAGCCGATGTCTTACACGGACAAACTAATGAACACCTCTTGAAAAATCACAATGTGTAACAGCTCAGATGTAGAAAGCCAAACACACGTTATACTGCCTTCACCACAAATTATTGTGTGTGTGTGTAATGCCAGTCAGGAGAAAGCCATTAGTTGGAAACTGATAAAAGTGGCTTCTCCGGCTGCACCTTTGGTCACTGCAACTCTGTGTGTGTGTGTGTGTGTGTGTGTGTGTGTGTGTGTGTGTGTGTGTGTGTGTGTGTGTGTGTGTGTGTGTGTGTGTGTGTGTGTGTGTGTGTGTGTTTTGTAATAGCTTACGGGAGTGGTGTGTGAAAGAGGGCCAGCGTGCACTTAGTGCGAGTGTGTTTCAGCAGCTGCTTTGGCAACATGGTAGAAGTTGATGACAGTAGGTAACCTTTGGACTCAAGACATAGGAGAGCGAGGAGGGAGAAGTGAAGCCAGAGATGTGAAAGTATGCCATAGGATTAAATATGGAAGGAATGAAATAAGCGGGTCTGTGAAGATTTATTTAGTGTAGGTGTAGATGGCATCTGATGGGCATACACACATACTAGATCTAAACACTAGATCTTCTCTTGAAGTCTTTTTAATATTTTGGTTAGTGCTACCTTCTTGCACATGCTCAGTACTTTTACGAGCACCGTTTTTCCTGTTTGCAGGTGCTGCACCATTTCATTTCCACGGGGTTCATTTAACTCATCTGATTGGGCTGTATAGGCAGCAAATGAACCACTAACCCTTCCGACGACAGAGGCACATTCTGCATACTGAACAATACCCAAGTGTGCACAGGTTTCACTCAGCTAAATAAAGTGCCAAGATCCATTTTTGTGATTTCCCCCCTTACTGGCACACACACACAGGACTGGCACTCTGTAGCAGATTAATGTTCACTAAAAGAGAAAATTGTTGTTTGAAAGGCACTTGTCTGATCAAAGTGCCCTTTGAGAGTAAAGACAAAAGTGTTTGTCGTCGTCAGGAACGACTACAGTCCAGTCTGTGGCACAAAAAAAATTCTTGTTTCTCCTGCAAATGCTCTCCGCTCGACTCGACGGACCTACCGAGCTGAACTGTTTCTCTGCAGAGAACTTGCTTTTAACGCAAGCGCAAAGAATTAAGAGCAACACAAGAAAGCCAACTCCTGCGCTGAACAGATGACAGGCGTCTACATTCAGGGAGCTGATCGGACATGTGCCACAAATACAAAAGCGGCTGAATAATCTGAATGTGGAACAATCACCAGATTTGCACGTCACACTATTCAGATTAATGTGCATCAGAGCATAAACAGTTACACCCTCGGCAGTCTTCAATCAGCCAATGTCCATCTCTTTGAATCATCCCTATAACCTGATCCAATTTCAACAGTCTGCTTGTCACAGTGATTTCTAACAGCGCTACGCGGGCCAAGTGTATTTCTATTCCTCGATGAAAACAGCCAAGAAACCTTGCTGCGCAGTAAAACGGTATCACATAGTGATGCTCAACTTTCCTGAAGACTAACATTGATTGGTCAGTTCATCTACAGGAAAGATCCATAGTGGTGATACAAAGTTTTCACATTACAGTGGTTCTAGTACTTTATGTGCTTTATGAGATAAAGGCCATCTAGGACCAAAAACGAATGGTGGACGATTGGATACGGCATGACATCTGACCAGACTCAAAACTCACAAGACACAAGACAGAAAGAGGGAAATACAAGAGGAGGGCAAAGGGGAGACTCGTCTGAAAATTAAGGAAGAGCTTAAGCAAAAGACAGGAAGGAGATAGATGAATAGGAGGAGGAAGAAAGATGGCAATGACAAATGGCCAAGAGATTACATACAAGATAAGAGACGGCAGAAAATGAAGGTAAAATTCGTAACAGAGTCAAAGAGGAGAAGGAGACAAGATGCAGAGTTCAGATGGCGGTCCCAACACTTCACATGTGGCTGTGGTTGACCTTCCACCTTTCTCTCTCCCTCTCCATCCGGCCCTTGTTTCTCACCACTCTGTCAGGATGTCAGCAGCGTTTGTCGACACGGTGTCGGGCCCTTCCCGCGATTCTGCGCATCCGTTCCTCCACTTCTACTCCTTCGCTCCTGCCTTCACTCTAATCTCCCAAACATCTGTCTCATAACGGCAATTTGTGGCGCGCCGCTTCCGCGCATCAATCGAGAGCCAAACCAAGATATCCACTTTGTGAAAATACTGGCACACAGGAGCAATTGGCACAATAGTGAAGCTCATTGTGCTCTCCTATAAAAGGACAGGACGACTCTGCTCGTGAGAGAGATCGGTTTCTCTGGTCTGAAATGTGTTCATTTTAAACACGGCCTTTCACAAACATGCCATTGTGAAACCCTGGTTTGCATCTCCAGCATCGTTAGAATTCAGCGTTGAGACATGAACAGCAAAGGGTCTATTTGAAAACGGAAAGGAAGCGTGGCTCGACAATATCTGATCTTGTTTTCAGAAAGCAAAGATCACCCTAGAATGCTGTGGCTATATTTCCTATCAGAGCTGCAGCGTGCGACTGGATACGGTCAGGCTGAAAAGCAAACCTTTACAAGAAGGTTCAGCTGATAACAGTTTTACTTTCATTTAACATGCTAATAGATTTCTTGCTTAATAGATTATGAGTAATGAGCAATTCGGGATACATTAAAAACTAAACTATAAAAACTTCTCTTATCCAATGCAATGGATGCACACTGATTGGGACATTGCACAAGTACAATTATTTAGGAAAATGATGGTTGTGTGTTGAAAAAGGTTGACTTTCATTGGCTATAAGGTGAAATTCAAATAAGCCAAAGTGCAGACTATGTGCATTTCTCTTCATTTTTTAAGCTGAAAATACAACTCAGTACTACAAATAGACATCCCATCCCCCCAGTAAGCAACTGAATATCGTCTTGGAGGCAATACCCCCCCCTCAGTCACTTCCAATATTGTCTCCATTTGGCACGATCAGCCGTACTGGCATTAGCATATAAGAACTTCGCAAAAAAACTCAAACTGTTAGAGCAATTTTTCAGACATTTTTGAAAACGCTTTCATTCCTGATGTTTTGATACAACAGGTTCCAAGTGTTTAAAAACTACTCATGTGACATTTCTCACAATATTGTTTTACATGGGAGTTCCGCAAGGAAACGTTTTCAGTCAACTGCCTTTTTTTTTTTCTTTCTAAAGTTTTTGAGTACTTAAAACCTGAGTAAGTAATTGTTTTATATGTTTTTGATGCAGTGACTTTTTTCTTCTAAAACACACCCTGTTCTTTAGACCTTTAGCAACACAAGTGTTAGAACTCTAATCCCTTGAAAATTATGAACAAAATTTTAAAAAAGGAACTCAAAAAACATCTATAACAACATGTCACAACATCTCACCCAGCCTCTGTTAGTTATATAGATGCAACAAATTCCTACTGCCTCCCATTTTGGTGTCTGACCTCAAAGGAACTCACTAAACCACTACAGGAGTGTGATTACACCGAGCTCACCTTCCTTCCTCCTCTCTGCCTTTGCTGACTTCCTGTAACATGTCTTGGCATGCTACCACCACCTGCACTACAGCGAAATAGTTTGATGTAATAACCAAAATATGAATCAATCATGCCTGAATCAGTTTTCAGGCATGAACTCCAGGGGAGGGGTGAGACTCAGGTTTGGATGGTGTCCATAGCTGCCCATTTTTCACATGTAGAGCACAACAGAAGACATTCTCACTCCTGGAAATGATATGTAGGGTAGGGCATGCCGGGGGGCAGGACACATGATACTGTCTTGGTTGCTGTGAAATCTCTGGATGATTAGCTGCTCTATCCTCACACGTGCAACTGGACATCATCCAGACTATAGGTAGCTGGCAGCTTGAAGATCAGTCCTTCAGAATGCATCAAAAGTGTTTATTTAGACATGCAATCTCTGTTGGGCAAGCTCTAAAAAAAAAAAAAAAAAAAAAACCTCAGGAGGGCCACAGTGCATGGATGATTGCAGCTATATAAAAACAGCTCGATAGAGTTAATGGAGGCCAAAAACTTTAAAGTGGTTCTGTTATATATATATATATATATATTTTTTTTGTCATGTATAGACTAATGTGTAATTAAAAAAAGACTAATGACTATGTCTTTTTTTTAATCCATTTCTTTGTACATAATTTTAATCTCTTGGAAAATCCAGTTGATTGATTGGTTGGTTGATTGGTCTTAGTCAGTGGTAAGATTCATGATTTGATTATCAAATAAAAATGCACTCGACTGCACTCTCAAGCCAGTGGTGTCAGAGCACAAAAAACAGTGCGAGTGCAACATTGGCATGAGTGCCACCGTGCGTCATCCTGGATGCTGCCGCGCATGTTTGAGCTGTTGATGTTGTCTTGGACATCCATGAGCGCATCATGTCTGGTCTGATAGGCTTCTGTGAATATCTGACTGGACAGAGGCAATGAGGTGATGAGGTGCTCCAGCATGTACACCCCACACTATGCCCGTTTCACCAGCACAATGGCCAACGATCAGGAGTTTATCCAGATGATTGCTTGGCCAGCATTTAGTCTCAGTAGGTTTTCTGTTGAACACGCCAGAACATGCTGGGTCATAACCAAGTTTTAGGCTGCACTTATCCAGGAATGGAGAGCAATGCTTCAACAACAGATCCAGACAGTTTTGCAGTCCACGTGCTATCGTCACATGCATAAGAGCCCATGCCTCACATTAAACTTATAGTGTTGGTCTATAAAATCTATTTAAAACACAAACTACAGTTTTCTTTTGTCTAGCACATACTGTTGCCATGGTGGGTGCTTATATTAAGCACTTATAGGGGGAGGAAGCTACAATGGCTTGTTTCAGACAAAGGACGAGGGGGCTGCACCAAGGTTGCATAGTTTTGCACTTTTTGCACGAGTAGAAAAACTTTTATTTCGTCAACAAATAAAAATGAGATGAAAACATTCCAGAGAGACGAGATCCAATCTCTCACCAGTAAACCTTTACACTTTATATTTTAGTCAGATGAATCGACTTTAGATCAAGTCTACTATAATTTTATGATATTTAGTTGAGTAAAAATGTAAAATTTAAACAGTTAGATTATGACTTAAACACAATAACATTATAGTCGGAATTAACACAGATAAGCATTATTTTAAACAACGAATCATGCAAAGCTACTCTGAGAGGTTATTATAATCAGACCAACGCCATTTTTCAGTTGATTTTCTAAACTAAGCACTAAACAGCCTGCAGATATGATGGAGGTATTGAGCTCTTGGCAAGTAAGCAAATAAGAATATTTCCAGAATTCAAACTATTGCTTTAACAACCTGAACGGGAATGGGGTATTATAACTGAGCAGACCACGGAGTCATTAAAATTAAACAGACTCACAATCATCCAAATATCATATTTGGCTTTTGATATGATGTTTAACTTTCATGACTTTATCCAAAGCACACAGAAGTGTACTTCAAACTAGATTAGAGTAATGGCAACCGCAGAAAGAAACGCCTAGATGGAATTTCTGAATTGTGAACAAGTGCTGGCTGTCAGTTTGGTTTGCCAGCACGGTCCTGATAAACACAGAGGACAACAGCAGCTTTAAGTTTCTTCAGCTGTCACCAAGATTATAGTTCTGCGACCCTATAAGTGAACTGCTGTGCAGTATTTCAAGTCTGACAAAATAATCCCAACCAGATTGTGGGAAATGAGCCCAAAAAGCAAGCATTTTATGGTCCAGCGTGCTTCACTCAACTTACAGGGTTTTGAAATGGAGCCAAAACCTGTAATCCCAAAATGATGCCAGGTTCCCAAACCTCTGTACAATTAATGAGCAACTTGTGATTCCATGGGACTTTGTTTACAAGCCCAAGTCTGCTTGTAATTATGCAACGTGAATATAAACAAGTCCACAAATTTCGGAAAAAGTCTACTTGGCCTATTCATTTTGGTAATGACCAAAGCGAACATGGAAGCGTGTGCTCTAAAAACAAGACAGAAAAAAAAGAAAAAAATCGATTGAATGAAACGTGCAAACACTCTGCATAAGAGGCAAATGTTAATGCTGTTAAAGTTTTTTCTTTTTTTAAATCGACTCTTAAGATTCATATCAGCACACTGACAGCGATCCAAGCAACTCTGTGGACAAACTGTCTGTCTCTGTTTGTTTAATTGGCTGTTTAGGAGGAATTTTAACCAAATTCCAGTTGGAATTTGTCTAAATTGAATTGTGGCCAAGCTGCAGAGGGCAGAGCAGCTGCAATGGTACAGTCAACAGACGGACCAAGGGAGAGTGAAGGAAAATGGTTTGGCTCTGGAGCCTTTACAACAAGCTCAAACAGGAAGTCATTCAACACAAAACGCACACCCATGACAAAACAACCACGCGTGCACACAGAGCACGTGCGCTTGTGTGTGTGCGGACGAGCCCGATCACAGACGAAAGAGGGTCAGTTTGGAACACATTCCTTCCTCCCCCGAGCATGAGTCAGTATTTGTGTGTGTGTGTGTGTGTGTGTGTGTGTGTGTGTGTGTGTGTGTGTGTGTGTGTGTGTCTCTCATTTGATGTGCCTACAGCAGACTTCCTAAAGGCCATTCAGAAACAGAGCTAAAGAAATCTAAAAACAATAAAAGTGGAAGAGAATACAGCAGCTGAATGAGTGACGTGTGTGAAACACAAGAGAGATGAATTAACGGAGGAAAGAAAGAGAGAGAGGCTGAAGCTTGAAGGGATGGTGAGGGAAGAACAGGATAAAAATCAGAGACATGTTGGGGAGGGACAAAGTAATGAGGAAGAGAGGAAAAGAGGGGGGTCGAATGAGGGTTTTTCATATAAACAAACTGTACCGCCCTCAGGCACTTTCTGTATATGTGTGTGTTTCCTAATGCTTATCTCAGTTTGCTAAGTACTTAAAGGAATACACCAAGTCTGTGACACAGCTGGCTTAAAACTTTGGCGAACATCACTCTGAGAAGAGAAAAATCACATTCAATATTCTTAAATATCGCAGTTAATAAATGACAAGCAACCACCAATAGTTACAAAACTACTGGCTCGCTATTATTTTGGATTCACGCTCAATTTAAAGCAGATGACGTCCAGTTTAAACACACCTCTGAGGCTTTAAATCTGGAAAGCTGCATCGTTCTGTTTCTGTGTCGGAAAAGCAAAAAAAACAACAAACTTTTAAATCGAACACAATCAAATCAAAGCCGCACGCCTACATTTTCTTGTTTCCATTCCTAAACTTTGAAATATATTAATTATCTGACTGAAATGATTTTTATATTAGTACAATCAGGATGACTCTGTGTGTTGGGTGGGTCATTTTTGCCTGATTAAATGTTCAAAGACGCTGTGACAAAAGACTTTAAAGCCTTTTTGTTATTTCCCCAGTAAAGATGAGGGCGGCTCTTTGTGCGAAAACAAAACATAACAAAAGAAAAAAAGAAGGGAAAATAATTCAACAAAAATACTGATATTTCAAACATTAATTGAAATATCAGTGTTGACTCATAACCGGTGCATTTCTTCATTTTTTAAAAAAAAAAGTGTAACCACAGGAAAACTTTGGGGCAACTGCGCCCCGAAGACCTTACTAATCGGAAGGTCGGTGGTTCATTTCCCGGCTCCTCCGGCGTCTGCATGTTGAAGTGTCCCAGGGCAAGTTAATGAACCTCAAATTGCCCCATTGAATCCTTCACAGTGTGTGTGTTAGGAAGTACTTAAAGGCATAGAGTACAGCGCAGTGGGAATGGGCTTTGAGCGGTCGGTCAGTGCAGGATTCTGCAGACCTCAGCTGGGCTGCCATGTTCTTTTTAGAGAGAATAAGCTTTCTCCTGGCAACCCTTCCAAACAAAACACACTTCTTCAGTCTTTTTCTAATTGTACTGTAGTGAGCTTTGAACATTTGTAATGCTAACTGAGGCCTGTAGACTCTGAGATGTAACAGAGTTTCTGCATTGCACTGCACAGTCTGACCTTGGGGTGAATTTGCTGGGATGTAGTTTCCTGTGAAGACTGTGTTACCCTTAACGCACACCTAAATGCTCCAGATCACTAAACTGCCAAAGCATCTGCTTTTATTCAAATGAAAATACCACTCCACTAACCATTTTGTCATTTACTAGTCCAAATATGCAAAATGTGCTTCTTCTTGAAGAGTTTCTTGCGATGGATAAATAAAACTCATCTTATCTTACGTCTGAGACAAGGCATCAATTTGGAGACAACTGAAAGAAAATGAATGCTGACTAACGGCTTTAAAACTGGTAACCTTCGTTTTTCCAGCTGTTTATTCTCTAAAACATTAGCGAACGGGCGTGTGTGTTATCTGTCCACTCAAGATGCCCATTTTGGCCCACTCGTACGGCAACGATGCCCAATGTACAATAACAGGCAGCTTCAAATCCTGCCATCGTAAAGCTGACACCAGATAATGTTTATATGTTGATTTTGGTGAAATAACTTGCTATAAAACGGCTGTTTGCTTTAGCCCTATATTAAAACGAGAGGAAGGTGCAGCAGCGCAAAACACACACTAACTCTTCGTGTTTTGTTAGAGAACGAACGGAAATCAAAGGGAGTAAGTTCAACAGCAGTTTGTCAGCCTTGAAGTTATTGCTGAAAGAATGCGGAGCTGAAAATATGCACAAAAAATACCAAACTTTTACTTGCTTTAACGCAGCATTTATCGTGCTGTGTGGAAAGGGAGGAAACTGAGATGCTCGTTGACTCTCTGCTGGCTAATTAGAAGCATCTTTTTCACTCACAGTCTGACTGTGTGAAAGAAGCCGACCCGTGCTCCTGAATAAAAGCACCGAGTCTCTCGCTTTCTTTAAATATTAATTCAGTCTGTTTCATGTCTAAGAACCTTTCTGGACACCGACTAGCCGGAGGCTTTAATCTCCAAACTCTCAACCACAGTCTCACTTCGCGATGCCGATTTTAATCCTCAGAGCAAACGTGCAGAGCGTTCCTCTGCACGTTTTAGTAGCAACAGGCCCTCTTGCGTCGCCGTAACTCACTTGTTGACAGCGGAGGGGGGAAAAAACAGCAAACAGAGAGGAGCGAGAGACAGACAAGGGCACGCACATATTTTTAAGTGTTCACACACTTAATAAGCGGCATAACCATTTCCTGGGAATTCCCTTTGAGAGACAGAGAAACAGAAAGCTAGTGTGTGAGAGAAGGGAAGGAAATCAAAGGGAGTTCAATGTGTTGCGTGACGAGACACTTTCCATGAAGGCCTGAAACATACACACACCATTTTATTGTGATGACATGTCGGGCTGTGTTGCTTATAAGTTGTCTTACTTTCAAACACTCTTGTGGTTCTTTTTCTTTTTTTTTCGCCCTGTTAAATTGCACTTGGCTGAAAGTTTCTCTGCGTCTTGTGTGTCAACACAACTGCACCATGTCTGCAAAGTGCTGCTATGATAACGGCTTTATTGGAGCTACACACCTGCCCGGCAGCGAGATTGTTGATGACCTGCACCGCACATGGATAAACACACTGTGGTGTACACAGTGCGAGCAGCTGTAATATAAATCCAACACACAGGGCCTGCAGACTGAGCCCTTCAGTCAGCCACTCCGTTAATCATTGATGGACGCCCAGACACATGGACACCCCCCCCACACACACACACACACACACACACACACACAGGTCAGTGACACAGGCTGGTGTGTGTTTAGGTTTCCCCGTACACACTTCAGAAACAAGCAGAAACCAGAGGGGAGAATTAATCACAGAAAGAAAGAAACAAAAACAACATTGATTCCAAATAGATGTAAGTCCTGCAGAGACAGGTGCCTTCTTCCTTAATCCCCTGGGAAAAGGAGGGAAGGTGGTGCAGAGGTGGGAAGGAAGAAGAGGGAGGGGAGTGTGTGTGTGTGTGAGAGAGAGAGAAAAGTCTGAGCTGAACCGGAGCCCAGGGGGAAACCGGCTTGACAAGAATTCAGCACAACACTCACATTCAAGCACAGATGCCTGCTGGCGACTACATGGGGAACTTTTTTTTGGCTGGAGTATCTGATTAACGCACACATTTGCAAATAAAGTGCGCTGCTGTGTTGAGCACAGACTGTGCACACACACCTGTAAATACATTATTACATCTGTGTCTACATCTCAGCCACACACGCGCGCACGCACAGGCACGCGCGACAGTGGGCCTACTGTCAAAACTGTCATGTTGTCCCTTGTCGTGTCTTTTTAGTCAAAGCGTGCCGCATCAGGACGGCCGATCGCACTCGTGTCGCTTCGAGGTCTTTTGCGACACGCAAACATAAATGGCACACTATTATGCGTTTGCTCTGAAGGAAACTTTCAGACATTTCATTCTCACCTCGTCCCACTTGACGAATTTGCCGCCGTTCTTCAGCGCTTCGTGGACGGCCACGGGTTTCAGCTGCAGCGCGTGGACTCCCGGCTTGGCCCCGGCCATGACAAGGGACTCCCAGCCCGGGTGCCAACGCCTAAACCCCGGCTACGGCGACTTGGAACTCCTCGGAAGGAACAGAAGGCTCTTCCTTCCTGCACTTCCAGCCCCAGAGCTTCTTTTACTGTTCTTCTTCTTCTTCTTCTTTTTCCGGGGAGAGGGTTAATTGAAACACCGAGCGAGGAAGGGAGGGAGGGAGGTTCTTAAAAGTCAGGCACTGTCCTTAAAAGTTAGCGAGCCTCCCCGAGAGTTTGAAGAACATGAGTAAAATCCAGACTAAAGACAGGACTCGGGTTGTTTCAGTGCGCACCGCCGCCGCTGTGTCTTGTCCGAGTCCACGCAAAGCGGTGACGCGCCTATAATTCCACTTTTTTAAAATTATAAGCTTTGATTCATATATTTGTTTATTTGTGCAGAATCCTTTAATCACGCACTTGAGCCCTTGGAGAGATCCTTTCCTTCCTTCCTTCCTTCCATCTGGTCGACCCCTCTCTCCTCTCCCTCTCGTTCCACTACCAACTTTCTCTGCTTCCTCTCTCTCTCCCTTGTCGCCTCCGACGCGTTTTTTTTTCTTCTTCTCTCCTCCTCCTCTCCTCCCTGCATGTTTTCTGTAGGGAAAAAAAGAGAGGATTTTTGAGAGGAGAGAGGGACGGCGTCAGATAGCGCTGAGTGAATGAGAATGAGAATGGGGTGGAGGGAGGGGGGGTGTAGTAAAATGGGTGTGTTTTAATTCAGTTCCTCTGCCTGCTTCTCTGTCTCCTCTGTACAGCATGCATGCAACAAAAGCTCAGAGAACACGGTCCAGCATATCACATATATGCACGATTGTTCCTGTTCCATGATTCGGCATCTCCAAATCTCCCCAACTCCATTCAGACAGCTCCGATCAATCCTAACTCTGCTTCCATTACACTGGGAGACCTGGAAGTGTCATATTTAAAAGATAATGACCCTTTTTTAGACAGTTTGGTCCCTTATTTGAAGTCAATCTACAAACTTCCCATTGTGCAAATTCAGACTGTCTTCCATTAACGTTATGCTTTCCCCTACATTTACCTCTAAGTTCATATAAAACATGGCCAAGGTCACGGTAAGGTCATCTCAGGCTCTTCTTGCTTTGAGCAAAGAAGCTCCGCCCAGCTAATGTTCCAAGTTTCTTTTTGCTAGGCTAGGGTAAACCAATCAGAACCCCCAAACCAACCACAGGCAGATGGCCGCCCCTCCCTGAGTCTGGTTTTGCCAGAGGTTTCTCCTTGTTAAAAGGAAGTTTTTCCTTCCCACTGTTGCCAAGTACTTGTTCATAGGGGGTCATTTGGGAGTTTCTCTGTATTACTGTAGGGAACGTCTGTTTAGCACTTTGGCTGGCACCCTATGTCTTTTAAATGTGCTATACAATTAAAGTTGACTTGATTTGACACTGTATTGTTAGTGTTTAATGCCGAGCGGAAGACCACACCTATGGCCAATTTAGAATCACCAATTAAAATAGCATGCATGCCTTCAGAGTGTGAGACCGGAGTGATTCGGAAACTTCCCACACAGAAACACGCTAGCCAACCAGCAGCCCAGAATCTTCACCATACGTCACGCCATTCTGCTAATCTTTAAATCCTCCAAATAAAACAACATAAAGGGAAAAGAAATCCCTCTTCTTTTCTCCGTGCGTACAGAGAGGACACAAACATTTTCTCTTTTGAGCAAAGACAGAAGAGTGACACAAACTATTGCTCTGAGGCACGAGGCAAGGAAAGCTGGGTACTGACGTAAGAGGAATAAAATATTGTGTAAGGCCGTTTTTCATTAAATATCACAGGCGCACGTAGGTCCCCCATGAAAATATTAGAGACATTTCCTGTAGTTCACTGCAGGGTGCAAAAGCAATCACCAAGTTCTTTTCATTCTGAATTACTCTCGCCTTCGAGTGCTTTAAGTCTGCTTCTTTGTTGACACTGATAGATTGCCTGCACAGTCAGCAGTGTTATTAAAAGACAGTATCACTGTTATTGGAAATGCATAGTAATCAGCTTAAGAGGTGATTTTGGAGCAATGAGTGGTTCTGTAACTCAGGAAGTTGGAATGCGCCATTAAGGACGGGCTCAAGATAACAAATCTGCGTTACAGAAACAGGAAATAAATCCGAGGACTGGCAGGTGAGGTAACTGAAGATCTTTTCCCCCCTCCCCTCCTCCAGATCAGTGGCAGCGTATCATGTTTAAAGAAGCATGAGAGCAACGGAGGTGGCACAGTTAGAGCACGGGCCTGTCCAAATCCTGCTGCCAAGCAACGTTTCAAGTTGGACTCCTCATAAAAAAGTGCTCCAAAGCAACTGATATTTTTTTAAATTGTTTCTTTTTTTTGGCAACTATTGACATTTTCAACTCCTCTAACTACGCTGGGCAAGAATGTGAGATATGCTGCAGCTTGCTGACTGACAGCAATTGAGTCTTGTGTGTGCGTTTCCTTGAAATCAAAAATCCTGACCCTGAATGAGGCAAACTTTCTGTACAGCATCTTGCATGACACCACACAAACACAGGGAGGATTGATGCATGTGCATTCTTTCTGCAGTGCAGCACGCATGCATGAGCACGGGGCCGTGTCTCTGTGCTGTATGGCAAGAATGTATGCACATCTTCTGTGGGTTCACGCAAACAATGTTGGGTTGAGTCCTGCATTTGAAGCGTGGGCACCTGTGCTGTCAATAGGCCTCTCTCCACCTCCCACTCTCTGTTTCACCCAGTTCTCTTCCTCTGGCTGCCCTATCTTCTCCCTGCTAAACAAACTCCCTCTCTCCTCCTCACTATCTCATCTCTCATTCCAACAGGTGTCGCGCTCCCATTGGCTGCTGAGGCTTATCTGCAAAGAAAAAAAAATTAGGTAATGGGATTAGGTAACAAAACATGATAAAAGAGTGAATGCAGACGATTACTTACATGCTTACATTGCATGTTTTCAAACTGTACCTGGAGTAAGATCAAGATCCTGGAGGGTGCTTCAGCCCTCAGGTCTCTGAAACAAAATCTCTCATGACCTAAAAACCACAAATAATGTGTGTATTGTGTATGAAGTGTGTGTGCGTGTGTCTAAGGTGAGACTAAACCTTAAACCTTTTCCTGTTAAAAGGGTGTTTTTCCTTCCCACTGTCACCATCTGCTTGCACATAGGGGTCACTGTTGGTCTTTATCTTGAGGCAACTGCCGTTGTGATTTGGCGTTATATAAATAAAACTGAAATTAAATTAAATTGCCCATCAACTACTTTAGTGGAAGAATAAAGGAAATTATGCAAAGGAGGACAGGCAAAGCACAAGGAAGTATCATTTGCTAAGAAGCGTGAAAAGGAAGGCGCAGAAATAGTGCGCATTGACTGGAAACGTAACTGCAGTGAGTCCGAGATCTAATCACGCTCAGGCATTTAGTTTTCATGCAACAAGGAAGTCGAAATCTTTATTCTTCCTTACTGTTTGGTTTACCCTCAGTTAAACAAAAGAAAGCAAAGCAAGTTGGATATTTAGAGAGAAGGAGAATAAAGAAAGTGAAAGATGATCAAAATAGCTTCCTGATAAAGAGGGTTAAGAAAAGAGACCCAAAAAAAAGGCAACAAAGGATAAAAATGGAACAAAATAAGGGACGCATAGAAGAGATGTGGAGAACGGGAAGACCCCACCACCACCACCCAGATCTTTTTCCCTCTCAGTCTAGTAACAGCCAGATCTTTCTCTCCAACGCAAAGCAAAGAACTCACAAAGACACATTGTGCAAAGACACACAGGCATATTCACTGTCTCTCCGCACACTGGCCTCGCTCTGCGCACAGAAGCATATACAGTGCACAGACTAGCTTTAATGGGAAAGGCCTGACTCAGTCAACGGTAGCAGAGAAAACTTGATCAGATTACTGTTAACAGTGTTGCAGGGATTTTGGCCTGAAGATGCTGACGGTTCACTGGAGGCCGGACCCATCTGTCTCCACCACACCGCGGGGTTATTGTCAATGTGTTCTCGAGAAAAGCTATCATGTGGGCGTGTAGGCGATGTGCTGATTACAGTCCCGCCCCCCAACACCCCAAGAGGCATTCAGACACAATGCAGATTCACATTACAAGAACTTTGATTTACTTGTGGTGCAGCTCCATTCATTTGAGTCTACTCTTTCCAAATGAGATGAGAGCTCCCCAATGCCCCCAAGAGCTCCCTATGGGGGAATCCACTCATTTATTATAGATTACTGATCGCGAAGCCCATTTACAACTGCGATCTGATCTTATGATGCCATCTAGTGGCTGCACAGCAACACTACTGTCTCTTTTTGTTCATTGCAAGATTGATTGTGCAATAATTAGGAATGTGGACGTACTAGATCCAGCTATGCCTCACTTGTTAAGAGGATACAGGGCTGATACCTACCTGTGCACACCTCAATCACAGTAGCCTGTGTTAAGCACAGGTGTATTTGTGCACAGGTGAGTCAACACTGTGTACACAGCATACAGTACAGGTTGCAAGGTTCTGCTTTGATTTATTACTTTGGCGGAGAGAGAAAAGGGAAAAGAGAGCAAGACTGCTCCACAAAATTGCGGCAGTTATTGAAATAAATAGAAAAGCACCTTTTTTGTCGAATATTTATTTATTCAGGCAGTTAGTAAACCCAAAGGAGCTGGTCTGGGACATGTGCATTAAAACAAATAAGTCTTCTTAACCAGAGAGTTTCTCCCATGTGTCTGTCTCTGTGTTGCATCACAAAGCTGACCACACAGGAAAGAGCACGTCAACAGCTCCCCCACGTGGATGTCCTCTTTCAGAATCAGAATCAGAATCAGAAAGGGTTTTATTGCCAAATGTTGAGCAGGTTTACAACATTAGGAAATTGCTGCGGTGCTTAGTGCAAACATACTGTCATAAATAACGCTTAAATAGACATGAGAAAAAAAATAAGAATAAGAATTAAAAGTGCTAAGTAGATAGATATATACATGAGTGCAGGTGGTGATCAGTGCCAAACATGGAATGATGCAGTGAACACAGCGTAGGGTCATGTGTTAGTGGTGGGAACAGTCACCCCCGTTATTGTTCATGAGTCCAACAGCAGAGGGGAAGAAACTGTTCTTATGGCGAGAGGTTCTGGTGCGAATGGACCGGAGCCTCCTGCCTGAGGGGAGCAGGTCAAACAGGCTGTGTCCAGGGTGAGAAGGGTCAGCTGAGATCCGAGCTGCACGCCGCAATGTCCTGGAGGTGTACAGGTCCTGCAGAGATGGGAGTCTGCAGCCAATCACCTTCTCAGCAGAGCGCACAACACGCTGCAGTCTCTGTTTGTCCCTGGTGGTGGCTCCAGCGTACCACACGGTGATGGAGGAGGTGAGGATGGACTCGATGATTGCAGTGTAGAATTGCATCATCGTCCGTGTTGGCAGGTTGAATTTCTTCAGCTGCCTCAGGAAGTACATCCTCTGCTGGGCTTTCTTAATGACGGAGGTGATGGTGGTACCCAGGAAGCGGAATGAGTCCACAGAGGTGATGAGGGTGTCAGTCAGGATGATGGGGGGGAGTGGAGCTGTGTGCTTCCTGAAGTCCACAATAATCTCCACTGTCTTCTGGGCATTCAGCACCAGGTTGTTGTGGCTGCACCAGGACACCAGACGTCCAACCTCCCTCCTGTAGGCAGACTCATCCCCGTCCGAGATGAGTCCAATAACGGTGGTGTCATCTGCAAACTTGATTAGCTTGACAGACTGGTGGGTGGAGGTGCAGCAGTTGGTGTACAGGGAGAAGAGCAGAGGAGAAAGAACACAGCCCTGAGGGGAGCCGGTGCTGATGGTCCGGGAGTCCGAGACATTCTTTCCCAGCCTCACATGCTGCTTCCTGTCCGTCAGGAAGTCAGTGATCCACCGGCAGATGGGATCAGGCACATTCATCTGGGAAAGCTTGCCATGGAGATGGTCTGGAAGGATGGTGTTGAAGGCAGAGCTGAAGTCCACAAACAGGATCCTGGCGTAGGTTCCTGGGGAGTCCAGATGCTGCAGGATGAAGTGTAGAGCCATGTTGATGGCGTCATCTACAGACCTGTTGGCTCTGTATGCAAACTGCAGGGGGTTCAGGAGGGGGGCCGTGAGCGTCTTGAGGTAGGAGAGAACCAGGCGCTCAAATGACTTCATGACAACAGATATCAGAGCCACAGGTTAGTCCAGTGATACTAGGTTTCTTGGGGACAGGGATTATGGTAGAGGACTTGAAGCAGGCAGGCACATGACATGCCTGCAGTGAGGAGTTGAAAATGCCAGAAAACACTGGGGCCAGCTCGTTTGCACAGTGTCTGAGGGTGGCAGGAGACACACCGTCTGGGCCGGGAGCTTTTCGAGCATTCAGATTCTTAAACTGCTTCCTCACATCTGCTTCATGAATATGAAGAGTTGTGGTGGGAGGAGGTGGTGTGAAATCCTCCTTTGTGTGGGGTGAGGAGTGGAGTGTTGTAGGTGAAGTGTTTGATGGTGGTGATGGCTCTATGGAGGGGGGAGAGGTGGGGGAATGAGTGTCCAAAGTGTGTTGGGGCCGTTGGAGGTGTGAAGGCTGCCTGATGGCTCGTCAAAACATCAATAAACAAAGAAACAAAGAAACAAAGCAGATGGCACTGCCTTTCTGGGTGAATTTCTGACTAAATAAGTATAGTTTCAGCTAAAACGTTGCAGCATGTCATTAATTTGTAGTCCTGCATGGAAACATACAGTGGATTTATCTATGTACTTATTTTTTATCACCAGAGTATATGCATATATTCTCTGAGTTGTATCAGATATTGACCTTATGAGACTTTTAATACAGAGCATCAGTATCGGGAACTGTGAAGGTAGGAAAATGTAAAGACATCAGCCTTTAATCTTTCAGCTGCAAACTAATGAACAACCAGGTCAAATTCAGGATGCAAACCAAGTTTAAACCCACCAGTTTGGTTTGTATGCTTGTTATTAGTTCCTGTCATGTTTTTGATGTAAAACAGAAAAGTAACTAAAGGAGACAAAACTGCAATAAAGTGAAAAATTACATTTCATTTACTGAATTATAATAGAATTAGTATAAAGTTAAGGAAAAACTAAAATACTCAAGTAGCACGTGTACTTCAGGTTTGGAGGTTGTGGAGCCATGGACTGGACATGACAAAATAATAATAAATAGTGTTGGACAACAAATCTGGGATCCACTGTGAAACACACACACATCCACAGGCCATCATTTTCCACACTTTCGTCTCATTTCAGAAGCTCCTGATCTTTGCAAGTTTGAGATTTGTAGGCCGAATATATAAGGTTTTAACATATTTGTCACACTTTTCACTCTCACCAGTACAGGCAGAGCTGTAACATTACATACTACCGTCATGCTGACCTCCCTCTCCACTGGTCTGTTTAACTGGAAGTCATAAAAAGCCATATTTCCCAGCCAGCTTCTACAACTCCAGTTAGCTGGTGTACTGGCGCTCACGCACACAGATAGTTTGGAAATGGATTTTGCTCTTTGACCTGTTGTAGCTCTATTGTTTCCTTCTATAAAAGTGACTGGTGTTTTTCACATGTAAGCGCACATGGATGTTTATGTTAGTGTGTGTACCGTACATGAGCGTGTACGGGCCTGCCTGTGCTTACTCAACTGTAAGTTTCAGACATGCTCGCTGAATAATTCAGGTTTTTCTACGTCTCGTTGCCATGGCTGTCTGTAAAATAGCTGCACACACACGCACGCATGCACGCACATAAACACACTGATGTGAACATGTTGACAGATGTGAACACCCCCATAGTCACACCAACAGAGCAAGCCGGAGACATTATGAATTCGCTCTCCCTCTCCTTACCTCCCCCTTTCACTTCGCGCTCCTGTTATTATTAAAACTCTTGTTATTAAGCAGCCTAGCCAGGGTGTAGGGTTCCCTGCTGTTACGGCACAATGGGCACACTGTGAAGAAATCTGACTGCACTGCGTTCCTATTCGTGGATCACATTCACCAAGTCGATCAGAGATGAAGTTAAATTGCAAAAGCAAACAAGAAGATCCAGCTGCGTTTTGCCCGTGGCACTGATTGCACTCTTGCAAGGGGGAGAAAGTGCATTTTGCAAACATGGGATACAATTATAATTCGCGTGTTGTGAAATGAAAGCTTCTTATTTTCACAAAGAGTGAGGTGTAGGCGTGAAAATGTACCCATATAGCCTAGATTTCACAGATTCTAGAGGAGATATTCTAACAGTTGTGAAGAAACTGAAAAAGGAAGTGTTTGAAGGGGAAAAAAATACATTTGTGTGAATGTTTTTTGTATTGGTTCAACACAATGCATGTGTCCCTACCCTACTGAGAATGCACACAACGATGGAGAACAGGCGATTTAAAAAAGGGCAAACAGGTTGTCAAAAGTTGGGCTGTGGGAGAAATCTTAACAGATCACGTGGGTAAATAACATAAGTCTTTGAAGTTGTGAGGAGCACTTATGCGGGCATTTTGAAGCGATTTAATAAAAGGAATGTGGACTCCGGGGGATGGGTGGTCACGTGGTAAAGTTGGGAAATACGTTTTAAAAGGAAAAGAAATAAAGTTTAAAAAGTTGGCTGCTTTTGAAAGCGGATGGTAATTAACGTCTCTTTTCTTTATCCGCTTTTTTTTTTTGTTTTTTTCCCCTGGTACGTCGGATGCGCTCGAGTCCGGTCAGAGAGCGCGCACGCACTCCTCGTGGGGACAGAGAGAAAGAGAGATAGAGGGGGAGAGAGAGAGAGACGTGTGATTTCTCTTTGTACTGAATGAAGAGTTGAGGCCGGCTCTGCTTCTTCTGCCGTCTCTTTTTATATAAGCGGAGTTTGCATGCTGTAAATAGCCCAGTAAGCCGGTTAGCCTTTACGTTTCTCCGTGGCCGTCGGTCCCCTTTGTGTGGTGGAAGCGAGCAGCCGCTGCGAATGTCCCTTTGAGCGATTTTTGACAACAAAAGCATCAGGTCCATCGTCCGTCCTTCTTCTTCTTCGGGGGATTTTTTTCCAAGTCACAAATTCACCAGCCGGGATTTTTCGTTGCGGAAAAGCGACGAGCCGCACGTCCACAGACCGTTTTCTGCCTTCTTTCTGTCGCTCACTTCACACTTCTGTAGCTCCGGGGGCATTTTTTTCTCTTTCCCAAACCAAGCGACAATGGCAGCTGTAACAAGCCCGGAGACGAGCCCTCAACCCCGGGTATATTTCCAGACGCCGGCCGGTACCACGGAGGAGCCGGAGACACCAGTTCGGAAGCAGGGACGCGTTACCGTCAAATATGACCGCAAAGAGCTGAGGAAGAGACTGAACCTGGAGGAGTGGATTATCGACCAGCTAACGGACCTCTACGACTGTGAGGTAAAGACCCCAAACAATAACCGGCCTCCAAACCGATCGAAGGTATCGATTAGGCGGCTCTGTTAAGTAATAGGGCTCCGCGGTGTAGCGTAACGGGGGAAAGTCTGTGTGTCTGTCTAATCCAAAGGCAAACTGTTGATAAAGAAACATTAACGGGCCCTTTGTCGGTGCTTTTGGCCTAGCTCCGCTTGTTCTATAGCCCAGAGTATCACGGACACATGTGGATCAGTATGTAAAATAAGGAAGAGCCTCACAGATTAATGTCATACATTTATTAAATCATCCACGCGAGCAGCCATGTGGGCAAACTTCATGTTCTCACCCACATGTAGGGCTATAAGTAGCACATGCACTTTTATAGCCTCGTCGCGAAATCGACGGTCGCTGCTCTTTGTTCTGATTGGCTGGAGCGGATTTAAAGCACACCTGTGAATTAATTTAATCCGCTATTAATGTCCGACCGGAAGTAGCGCCAATTCTCCTATTTCATGCCTTTGGTGTGAAATAAACCGTGTAGCTGCTTTTTGGGGACAGTTTTACTTTGAATAAATAAAAGCCACCAGTTTATAAGAATAAAACAGAGGGAAAACTTATTTTTGACCAGCAGTCTCTGGTTTTTATCCACCCAATTTTATTGTCATTCAGACAATAAAGTTTATTTTGTCCTACAACTTTTTAAGTGAGGCAAAACGAGTTTGATCAGGCACAAATAGTGATGGTAAACCAGAGACAGATGAGATGAAAATGTCTGGTTGGTCAAATATCCCATCGTGGAAGACCATTTTAATGATTTCCCTGGCCTTAGCGATGCTTGAGTGTAACCATGTATATATCAAGCCTGCGGTCATGGTGTCACATGGAGAGTTATAATGTAACTTGGCGGCAGCTGTGGTGTAGCTCTTGGCGGCAGTAGTTGGTAAGCTCATGTCAACTCACTGAGCTGGCATTGACCCACATTCTATTCCTGGCGTGAGGAATACAGGGACTTAACAGGTTTGCAGAATTCCTAGTAGTAGCTAGCAAGAGGATGGGTAAGAGGTGTAGTAGGCGGATTCAGAAGTTCCCTTCCAGACTTTTTTAAACCAGGAAAACTGGTTCTTTTTATAGTTTGTATTACTGAAGCTTCTCCACCATTGCATAATGTCGCTGTAATGGTTGTTTAGCCATTAAGACTCAAGTGAGTGAAAGGCGTCTGGCTGTTTACAACTGGAAGCCAAAAATCCATTCTTCTGGGAATTCATGACTCTAAATAGATATTATACTAAGCCCCAGTTAACCATGAAGATAAATGCACTCAGGGAAAGCCATAAATAGACGAGTCTGTTATTCATTTGATGTCAGAAAACCAGATAGTCCAGCACACCTTTGTTTCCACTACATTATCTCATCCTGTTAACAGAGGATCTCTCATGATGCACACTGTGGCCGGGATATCCTGACACTACAAAGTTACCAAAGCCCGCTGAGGTGATTAACGGACCTAGACGGGATTTTAAAATCAATTTGCTTTGATTGTCTGCCAATAACGGATTAATATGTTATGTGTAGTCATCGCAGAGTCCAAAAAGTCTGAACAAATGAGCTCAGGGGTAAAGCTTTTCAGCACTTTGGTCTAGTGTTACTTTTAAAATTAAAACAAAGTGGTTTTTGTGGCTTAGAATCGCCTTAATTTTTAATCCATTATTTGGCCACTATTACATGGATCACTGCGACCGATACCCAGACAGTCTGTTCAAAGTTAGTAACACCTATTTGTCTTTCTGTGATTCACTCCTTCATTCGCTTATCCCAGTCCATCTTTCATCCCCTAATCCGCTCAGTCATGCATGTTTTAATGCCCTGATGATTCACAGTTAGTCTGCTTTTCAGCTGTAAATGGGGTCCAAAAAAATACACAAATGGATGCACACTGACTTTATCTGTTGTTGTTCATAGTAAAAACCTGAGGCCGGTGGAGATTGATTACGCTCAGGTCACAGGGCAGATCGTGTTACAGTCACGTAAATGGGACATAAATGATTTAGTTCACATTTCTGGACGCACATCCATCGTTCGTCTCTAATGACGATGCTTATTTTTGGCTTTCGTCCACTGAATTCCTCTCTTTTCATTGTCCTAATCGAGTCCCTGTCTAGGCTGTTAGACAACAAAGAGATTAATTTACAGTTGGTTCACTGATGGAAACACATTGGGCTCATTTAGATGGGGAGATGTGAAGCACGTGCTGCTAAGCAGTGTAACTGGAGAGGCAGCTTTAGCCGGTCAGGGAGCAGAGCGGACACGGGGAGAACCCTCTTCACTGACAAAGGCAGAGAGCATGCTTGGGATTTTCTCCTTTTACCCTAACCTCGCTGTGCCTCCTATTTCCTATAATCCGCATTTTGCCTTTCACCCATCATTATGTCCTATCAATCAACCTCCCCTCTCCTCCTCCTCCTTTTTATTTATGCCCATTTTGACTTTTAATAAAACAGCGTGGAGTTTGTTCAGCAGGGAATTCATTATGAGCTATTTTCCCATTAACATAATCCCTTTAAACATGCTACAAGCAATCAGCCAGTCATTGCTGCCAGCCAGTCTGTCAGATATTCATCCAGCCGCTTAGTCAGCCTATCAGTTAAAGTTGCTATGGGTAATAGAGAGGAGCTGAGCCTTAGTATGATTCCATGGCAACAAGCCTTGTTAAATGTTTATGTTGGTTAACCACACTGTGGAAAAAGGGGCGCCCGTTTAGTCAAATTAAATCCTGTATGAAGAAAAGTCTGTGTTTTTCATTCTTGCATGATATTCACAGGGCTTTGGTGAATACCTGCAGCCGATGTTAATGTGGCATTTGCTTTGCCCAAGAAGCACTCCCTGGTTTTGTTACCCAATAGCGCAGTCCCTCCCAAACATGGCTACTAATACACATTTTTGCATTTGCAAGCGGCTACAGGAAAAGACTGTGACGTCATCTGTTTTACTCAGACTGAAGCTATAAGGACAGCAGTCACACATCTTTACTTTCTTTAATTGAAAATGAAATAATGAAACAAGTGACTATTTCCCCCCCAGTGGGGTTATAAATTAACCACATGATTCTGTGTTTGGGGATTTTTGCTTGACAAAACTTTGACTGTTTGCTGCTGATTACTAGACTAGGAAGAGACGCCAGTATGTGGCCAACGTCTCTGGGAGGTGTGGCATATGCTAATGTTACGCTGCTCAGCTGCTGCTTTAAGACGCTTGTATTTTATAGGCACGCGCAGCCTTCCAAAGGCAGGACCATCTATTTGATACTAGTTTGATTTGCAGCTGTTTTTGACGTTGATCTTTTATTACGCATGTTCTGGATGTTGTGTTCGCTTAGTTGTAATGAGCCCCAGTTGAATTTTGTGTGCTTATCTTCAATTATCTCCTGCCTTCTTCTCCAGGTCGCTTTTAGAAAAGACATTTTTAATCTCAAGGAGATTCCCAAGATAAATAAATGATGATATAGAAAAATAGTTACATTATCAGCTTTTACATGTGCTACTTTGACAGCAGTCACCTGTTTTTACTGTAACTGCCGAGCTATAAATATGTGTTGCTAAGAAATTTGCTCAGTAATATTTAAACCTTCATACATGCTTACCAATGGAGCAGTTAACATTTGCTAATATTGCCTGGTCACCTAGAAAAGCAGATTAATAAAATGTCGAAGGGGTTAGGGTTACTTTGTAAACATTTCAGCTTTATTGTTACTTTTTCTGTAACAATAAACTGGGAAAAAATGGAGCTAATTGGTCCGCCAATGATTGATAGCACACGCCGGTGGTGATGCTATGGTCTGCCAGTAAAAGACACCAATTGCAGCTTCTTTAATGATGATGATAATAATAAATAAAATTCACATCTGGTTTATTTGTAGTCGATTTAAATTTAACCAGCTAGTTTCATGGTTGATTAGCAGATGTTTGAAGAGGAAACACGGCTGTCTTTTCCACTTGTGCTTTACTGCAAAATTTTCATCTAATTCCTAATAAAATAAAAATATTATGGACGAACGTGTGCACGTCCTTAACACTTATTAGAGAGCAGTGGACTATATTAATGTCAGTGACAGTGGTTGATCGTTGTAGCATCAATATATGCCTCAACCCACCTAAAACAACTATGGAGTAATGTGTGTTGGTGCGTGGAGTACTGAAAAAAGCTACCTAGGCCCAAAACAAGACAGAACTTGAAATAATTCAGTGTTTTGTAATCAGACAAACGTAGAACAGAGCACTGAAAGTGCATTAAAGTTAGAAGAGAAATATAAACAGCTGGGTAAGACTAATGGTTAAAGAAGTTTGGCTAACATTAACTGAAACACAACAATTTAAAGCATCATGCAGGTTAAAGTCAGTTAAACTTCTCTGGATAATATCAGATTCAGTTGATAAAGTGGACCTAGAGGCCATGTGGTAAGGGCTATGATGGTATGTCCAAAGCGGGGGAAAGGGTGGGAACAGCTGCAACAGTGCCTCCAAATCCCATAACACCCCCGTCACACAGTTTATATTTTAAACTGTGGCAGTCTGAAAGTACAAACCCTTCACTGGGAGTAAAAGTTAGGGTGTTACGGGGCACACGATACAGTCGAGGAGTGTTTCTTCAAACGTTGGTGGTTTTAAACATGGTCTACACTTTCTCAGTTGTTACCGAGTCTTCACTCTATTAATGGCTTTGTGTATATAGTGCTAAGTGAGTTTGAGCGTATTCCGGGGAAAAGAAAAGAGTGGGAACACCAAGAAGGTCCACAGCCCCGCTTTTAGTAAAATAATCAAATTTCACTCCAGCTTTGCTATCATTTCCATGGTAACTGGCCTGTTAACATTTTATTTGTCAATAAAGACTCATTTTCTCTCCTTTTGCGGCGTTATCCCTTTAAATCACAGCGTGGCTGACCAGTCGTTACATGGTTAACACTGGAGCGAGTGGGCGGACCAACCCCCAAACTGCAGGGTCCTACGTGGCTGGCCACACAGATACAAACACACACTCACACACACACAAATACAGATGGGAATACTAGCGGGAACAGAGGCAGGATTGGTGAGCAGGAATGCAATAAACGGGGGAAGAGAAGGGGAAAAAAAGTAGAGGGGATGGCAAACGGAGAAGGAAAATGTAGTAGGAGTGGGCAGGGAATCTGGAGAATGAGAAAGTGCTTTTGGAACATGTATCCACTGCTACTGCATGATGTATACACTGACAAAAAGCAATGGTTTGTAGTCTCACTGCAGTTTAGATGGGTTTGTCAGGCACTAAAACAGCAGTGCCTGCAGTCACTCCAAATTAAAAGTGCTGGGAAGCAGGAAATGAGTTTATGTAAGTCCTAAGGTAATGCTTATGAATCAGAGAGGAGGGTTCTGAGTTTTTATATTCTGCTTTTATGTTTATTATTGCTTATACTGCACAGCCCAGGGCCACATTTATCACTTCTATCAAGTGATGCGAGTGAGTGGAGCATACACACCCTTTAAAAGCATCTGGTTTTAGTTTGTCGCTTGTAAGCCTATTAGCTGACTACCAGTCAACCTGCTCAGTCCTTAAATCTGACTATATCAGATGAAAATAATTTTGAAGTCATGCTCGAGCATGCAGTTTTTCTAGCTCAGTCTGATGAAATGTAACATTAGGCAATTTTAGGCAGATTTGCCTCTGCTTGCAAACAACATGTAGATTATGTGTTGTGGTGCTAGCTAGAAAAAGAGCGCATCCCTTTAATTAAAAGGGATGCATGCAAAAAATATTAAAGTGTTCCAGTTCCATGCGTTCAAGGTAATGACTCTGTGTAAACTGTAAAGCGAAAATACTCGGAAATAAACAAGTCACATGTGACTCTCTTCACATAAAAGTGAACAACAAAAGAGGAAATGCTACCAGCTGACACTTAACTCACCACAATAGTTTCAGTTCTTCCTGTTTCCCTTTTTCTTTAAATAGGCAAAGTCAAAGTTGAAATGCATTTACATGAAAAGAAATCACACTTTCTGAAATACAGGAAACACTGGTGTTTGTGTGCCCTTCAAAATAAAAGTACCTCTAAAATTTTAATATAGATGTACAGACATTTAAATAACCTCGTGCTTTATTGAGAACAGAAATTGTATATATTGTAACACAAATACATATTATTAGCTATATTTTCTTTGTTTATTATTTCCTTATTTTGTTAGCTAATTTTCACTTTGAGCGTGTTGTGGTCTCGAAAGTGGAAAAAAAAGTGAGAAGTGAAGGTTGGAGTTAGTTCCAGAAATACACAAAAAAGTGTGTGCATGCCCGTGCGTGCGCCTGTGTGTGTGTGTCTGCAGGAGAACACTTGTCAGGGAAAGCCAACCTCTTTTATAGCTTTTCCAGTCACGGATTAATTCGGCCTCTTTGACTGACTTCCGACTGTAAAAGGAAACGCACACGTGCACACAAACACACCCAAAGAGTAGCATCAAACATTTTCTTACACTGTTAACTTGTAAGGTTTGAATACCAATCAGCATTACCCTGTTTCACTCTGTGCAAGAGAGTGACTACAAAGAGTGGTTGTTACACAGCATGAATGAAAGACTCCACTGTGTCTTTGTGCCCACTCTCCCACACCAGTGCTCACGTGCACACACATCTGCACAGAGACGGACATACACACATCTACTTACACGTCACACCTGGTTCTACATGTTGAGGAGACTCTGCTTTTCCTAGCGGATATGAGGTGAGTCAGCGTGTGCCGTAGCCTGACCCACTGACTGACTGTGTGGATGTTTTTAAAACGGCAAAGGAACAAATCAGCAGAGTTGGAGAGGTGGAAGAATGCAAAGAATATTGTGAGTGAGGGAGATTAAACGTGTGTTTTGGTTAGTGGGTGAGTAAGGTCGGAAGGAAGTTGAGAAAACCGAACGAGGCGTGGATGAAGGAGGAGAGGAATGGAGGGAAAAGAACAAGGGATGTGAGTCATTTAGAGGAATGTTTATATGTTGTCACAGGAAGTGTGAGACAAACAGTGTGTGGAAAAATTAACCAGATTACTTACCACTTTCCCTTTAAAGAAAAAAAAAAACCCTGTTTATCTCAGTTTCTCAACAAATTGGGTCTTATAAGAATTGTGTGTGTGTGTGTGTGTGTGTGTGTGTGTGTGTGTGTGTGTAATACTCTGACTGTATTTGTGTAACAGATGTAAAGTATAGTTTTTGTTATCAAGAATGTCCTTTGAATGTTATCTGCTTGTCTTCTCAGTGTCTCTGAGGTTCAGGTGAGAGTTGAGTTATCACAGTTAACTCAGACAGGACTGTAACAACAGTGTGACTAAGAAATCTAAATACTGTTGAAGTTACAGCGACTTTAGTGCCCACGCTTCTAAGCGACATCTTTTTTTCTTCAGCGCTCACTTAGCCATCGTTGTTCCCCCAACTAAGAGAACTATTATGTGTGTTTCCAGTTCGGTATTTTTGTTCTTGTGGGATTTTACAGTTCAAAATCATCTTGAATTATCTCATACTGAGCCTTGATGCAGTTCCTGCGTTCAGCCACTGTGTGAAACGAGCTGTTTCGGCTCCCTTCCCCCTCCCTCTGAACTTTCTTATGATTTGTGACACTTGCCAACAGAAGGTTTGAACAGCATGTAGGTGGAGCACTTGGGATGACCATATTAGATATGTATGCTCTTACTGACATCATCCAGAGAAACGAGGAGAAAAAACTGTCTAAAATGCAGTGATTAGAGTAGCCTAAACTTTTGGATCGCAGGGATTATTTGCACATGCCTCATTTCTTAAAACTTTGGCCATGTTTAAACTGTATTAGGGTAAATACGAAGGACGACGGGGAAGCACAGTAGCTCCCTTTTAGATACAAACTTCAAAGAATATCTTTACCATGTAATTTAATCAGTATGCCAAAGATTTCTAAGCATCTTGTTAGCACGTGTCAGCTAGAGTAGCCTCTGCATACTGACTAACACCTCTTCAACATTTAAACCCTTAAGCATAGGTAATATAGGTTGGATTTTACCAACCAGTTGCTTGTTTATTGTCGTGAAACAACATAAAAAGATGTAAGATCGTTTTCCATGAACGTCTTTGTGCTATACAAGTGATTGTGTTTCAGATTGTATTTAATAGGCATATCTAAATAGGCTACTCAAGCAGTTAACGTCTTAATAATGAAGCACACGTTGACTTTCCTGCACTTTATTTTAAATGATCTCCAGTGTGCAGTATCAGACACTTTGCTCCTATTGGTCCTTACTAAACTGCTGCTTGCACTTATAGCCTCTTAAGTCTGTAGCTGTTTTGTGAAAGCTCTTGCACCCTTGAGGAGGCTTTTTTTTTTTTAAAGTGAGCATAATGGTGATGGTGCACAGACCTCTGTTATTGCTGTATGTGGCTCCAGAGTGTTGTTTTTACAATAGTGCCTTTTTATTTTTTTGCGGGGGTGATGTGCGTTTATTGGCCTCCGCGCTGAAACTGTATTAAAACAATGGCACAACCAAGACACTGCTCTAACATTTAACAGCAGGGGCTGGGCCTGGCATTGGATGATTTGTTTGGAGCCAGAATCCTCATGAGGTTTCTCCGTGCACAGGTTGAGTGAGGTAACGCAGATCCACTCAGGAGGGTTTTTTAATCCCGGGAGGTGCGTTAGAGCAGACGCCTTTTGAGCTGTTGTTCGGCAGCGCAGAAGAAGCTTTATTATTCACCGTCGCTGACTGTGTATGTGCATAATGTGCATGCACGTGCCTGTTTCATGCCAGCATCCGACTGTGCAGGAGCGCTTCATGTGTGAGGCTTGGGCTTGTGGTTGCACCGTGTCGACATTACCTGACACCTCCTGACCTGTTGTCAGTCTCAGGCAGGCGGCTAGTGATTTCTGCCAAGGTCAGACCGCAGGTGTCGTCCTGACTTCCTCTGTGATGTCACCGCTGTGAAACTCGAACACTTGCGATAATCTGGAGGACAGGTCTGTGATGAGATGGGCTCTGGTTCGGATGTCTTTGGGAACGAATGAAGGAAAGATGTGCGCTCGGATGGACAGACAGGGAAAACAGAGAGATGGTGTTATCAGTCATTTCTGTTACATTATTATTACATAATGGCAAAATTCAGATGCACATATTGGTGTTTCTATAGTATATTACCTTAGTGTGTGCTTTTTGTTGGAGTTTGCTTCAGCAGGAAGGAATAACAGACCATATTTGGTCAGTGTGTTTACAAGTTGCTTATTAACCAGGAAGGGAGACGGCCATATTTGGTTGGATTCCTTTGATGCTCATAGATCATTATTCAGTGCTCACCTGTTTAGGTTACTCATTCTAACACCTGACATGCAACAACAGTTAAAAGTAGTAGAAGAACAAATACACGTAGTGACTTATAGTCGCGGTTATGGGCACCTGTCTGTGACATTATTAAACCCAGAATAGAAACAAACCCCTTTTGAGGCGACAGAGTAAAAGTTTGCTTGGTTGACGTTGCTTTCTGTACATTCTGAAACTGATATGGTCAGAGTAACACAATCTTGACATGACAATCTGGAGACAAACATTGTGTGTTTCACTCGGTAAGCAAAAGCGTCTTTCAAGCTGCTGACTAAAGGGCATCAGGCTGTGCAGCGGACAGTCAGAGCGACAGCTTTGGCGTCTGCCTCTTACTCATTCTTTCCTCTAATGTTTCATCTTAGTGCGTCTCTGGTTATTACAGTCACTCAGGATGCAGCGAGAGGTCACAGAGTTGTACAGTAAGACGTCCTTGTTAAGTAAGACAAAAGTGGAGATACAGCGATACAGCTCCTAGTTTTTGCAGTTTCAGTCTGTTTGTTTTTGGTTCTGCTGCGATAATCTGTTGGAATCGCCTGCGTTGTGAGTTTTTCTCCTGTATCTGATTGAATATGGAAATGAACCAAAGCATTAGCTGATTAGATTACCCACTCTGTTGGCAGCGTTTGAGAGGTCAGAGACTCTGATGACTGATCTGCATAAAAGAATAATAATGTTCCGCAGCTCACTTTGATATCCATATGGATTATATCTCAATATTGGGGCAATGAATCGAGAGGCTTTGCAGATAAACACAGCAGCTCGTGAGCAAAAGTGAATTAAAACTGCAGAAGAGGGGCGGGTATTTAAACTGGACCTCCGTGACTTTGAAGTGTACTCATTGTGTTACAAACTAAAACAAAAAAAAAGAACAAGTTACTCAGTGAATGACATGGAAAATGAGCAAGTAAATTCAAAGCCCTTTAGTTTTGTTAGTAGTACTTGCCAACAGTGACATAATGATAATCTGCTGTAATCCTTGTTTGTATGCATTCTTATTTTAATCTGCGCATAATCTCCTCTTTTAGTCCCGTCGTTGTGGTAGTGACTCTTTCGCCTGGTTGAAGAGTTGTGTGTATTTTTGTTTGACGCTTGTACGCACACACAGAGCAGGGACTCTCCTAGTATCCATGGGTTTATAGGGGACCGTGCTCGGTGCAGCAGAGAGGTGGGCACTTGAGAGTTTTCGGTTCCCTTACTTCTGATGAGGATTTAGTAATTAGTCAAAGCTGAAGAGGAGAGATGGATGATCTTTGTGTGTTGTGACAGAGAGAAGCTGCGTGAAAATTGCATTTGAAAGTTGAAAGGTTATTTATGAACTTCCTGTCATTCCCAAACTGTCAGCTTTCTCATATTTTCTTTTTTTTTTACTTCTACCTAGCTGACAGATGAAGCTTAAATTTGCATAATTTTTTAACACCGCAAGTAACACTTCCCTCTTGATAGTAATGCTGATTTGACAGTTGGTCAATCAGCCTCTTTTGCATGCTATCGTTAACATTATACTGCCTAACCAGAGTCCGTGCACTGCACTTACTGTGATGTTTTCTATTTTTAGGCAACGTTAATGTTTCTGTAGCTTTAGATATAACGACGGTAACACAAAGCAATCACGGGCAACCTACTGTGACAGCATTGAGTCATGTGTTACTCTGCGATTCCTACTCCTATATCGAAAAGGCACTTAAACACTTGATGTATTAGTGTGAGCAGATTCATGAATCCACAGGTTAAATCACTCCTGATGCACTGCGTTAAGCAGATGAGCATTGATGTAATTATTTGGGTGGTTTTTTTTATGTTATTATAAAAGAGGTTTGATTTGTAAGGCAGTAGATCTAAACAGCAGTGACAAACTGTGCCCTCGTGTAGTCGTTAGAAAGGGTTACACGGCAGCATAGCTACCAATACAAGTCTACCCGGGGCTGGTTGTGACCCCGAGGGTCCAGCAGACTGTCTCCCTGGAAAAACCGCAACACAGACGTGTTCAGTCAACACACAGAAACCACTGAACCGTTTCAGTCAGGCCAAACAAGCTGACGGGGGAAATCATTCAACCGAACAGCGATCAGACATGACTATGGGCAGCTTTTGGGGGGTCAGGTTTGGATGACCTTCTGCACATTCACTGTACAAATAGATTTTTTTTGTGTGTGTGTGCGTGGGTGTTTAGTCTAAAATGAGAGCTTTACAGTTGAACCAAAGGTTGGCTGGGTGTTAGTTTTGACACGCTATCACATCCGCTAGTCAAATTATGATACTGGACAAAAATACAGATTAGTTTGCAGGCATGTTACAAGCGACGATATACAGGAAAATATTCCTTATGTGAAAGCTAAATGGTACGATCCACGTTTTATAGCCATTCCCTTCCCGCTCTTTATTCCATACTACAGTATCTGTCTGTCTTTCTGTTAATGCGACCTCTGTTACCTAATTGCAGTTACAGTGAATACTGCTGTGCCGAAGTCCTAATTATAGCGATGAACGTTTCTTGGCTTCATGTGAAGATTTGTTCTGTGCACTCGGAGCCCGTTTGGTTTGGCTTCCTCCTGCAAAAAAAATCTGAAACAACCCACACAGCACCGGGACTCACATTAGCATGCCCACATCTCTACCACCAGACTCTGGAGGCTCTGCTTCTTTTTACTTTGCATGACAGATCCGTTTGCATTTTATCTGTAGTGAGATAGGAGGAAAAGGCTGACAGGGCTGCAGAGTTAAAGCAGATGGAGGCGCTGGTAGTGCGTGCTAAATGAGGGCTGCGTGTTGTTTTTAGAGTTTTTATAGAACAGTATCATTAAGAAGCTACATGTGTCCTTGCTTCCTAGAGATGCATGCAGCGAAGCGTTAAAGTTTTGTTTTTTTGTTTTTTTTACATTTATTCTCTTTGTGATACTGTCCTTTATCGGGAGGAGGAAACTGCACTTCCCTGTTTGCAAACTTCTACACGGGGCGAGGAAGAGCAAAGCAAACCCGACTGATGAAATAATATAATCTAGTCTGTGTCCTGGCAGGCTGGGTTATAAACAGGCTTCAGTTGATCTGTGCTGCCTGCAGCTCTTTCTTTCTGCTTTTCATATGATTCAAAACAGGACATCATTTTCTTCCTGGGAGGAAGTACATCCAACTGATTAGACCCGCAATAGAGATGAAAATCAGGCACGCACGGGGAAGTGCACAATAACACACACTTTCGAGATCTTAGGCTGGGTTAAGTATTTTGCATCGATTAGGGACTGCTGTGGTTTATAGTTCAGCAGTCATGTGTGAGGCCACACATTCATTACAACAGCCACTCAGTACTTAAATTGAGTGGACAGACACAAACAGACTTGTGTTTGTGAGTTTGCCCTCTTTAAAGTCTAAGGGATACCCAGCATAGAAACTTCCAACAGATATCTCTACGCCTTCCCTTCCCCCAATATCTCCCAAGGTCACATGCTCAAACAGGAAGTGGTTGGACTGCCTTTGTGGTAAAGAAGAGACCCTCAGATGGAAAGCTTTGTGTGTGTTTTTTTTTTTGGTTTTTTTGGTTTTTTTGGTGCAAGAGCGGCGATCCTAAAAAGGAAGTTGACTATAGTACTGTTCTTGTTATTGTTAGACCTGGAGATTCCTGATAAGCAACCATAAGGGTGACACAGACTCAGATAGTAGGGAGATGGAAAGCAGCAGGCGATGACTGACACAATGCATCCCTAACCACCCCACCCACCCCTCAGTACACCCTCGCTGACCTCTTGTTGACTCCCTCCTCTCTCTTTCTCTCATAAGTGGTTTTAATGCCCACAGCAAGATGGCCCGAATGCTACGAACTGGCCAATTACAAACGCGCCATGGGTGACTCTCTCTGTGTGAGAGCAGGGCAGAGCGGTGATACCAACTCGAGGGGAAGGGCATCAAAGGAGACGTAAAGATAAACGGACGGCGGGAGAGAGTAAGGCAGGAAGCAGGTTGAAGCCCTGTGTTTTTCCGCTCTTCAGATCCTGGCCTCATCCTGTCTGCGTGCGTCTGTTTGTAGTAATCAGATGACCCTAGACAAAATTACCAGATCGGTCACAAGGGTGTCATGAATTACCACCTCAAGACAGCTTCCAGGCAACTTTTTAGCTTGCTTGTTTTCTCTTCTTTTGTAAGTAAGGCTGTACTAACGCCGGTTGCGGCCTTGTTTCTGAATAGGCCAGTTAGTCATGTTGCAATGGCCAGATAGACACACTGGAATTGTCCGCATTTACTTCCCCATTATCTGCCAGGATAACCTTAAATTCTCCACTTGACGATTTGTCATTTCCCAGGAAACTAATGTTATGCTCTGGGAGCAAAGAGTGTTTTTATCCCTAGTTTCTGTGTTATACTTTCTGTGTTTGATATTCGTTAGACCCCAGTTCTATTGCATATCCTTCCTTGCTTAATCCTGCAGTGTTTGTTTTACACACACGCCCGCACATGCATACAATATGAGAGTTTGAAGTTGTACTCACCGGTGCATGTGTGGTGCTCTGTGAGCTGTGGTTGCCTGGCAAACCCCCTTCCGTAGATCCACAGTTAAATATAATTTAGTAATTAAGCTTCAGTCATTATCCATAACAATGATGGTGTCGAACAATACCGGGTTTCAGCCATTTTACTCCTAGCGCTTCACAATAGACTAAAAGACAAAAGATGACATCACCCATTGTTTTGTGAACTTGCATTTTAAGGCCTGAAGTTTAGCATTGTGGCTGCCACCATTTATTTTTATTGAAGCTAAAAGTGGATCAGCTAATGCTTAAAAGAGTGGCTAGAAAAGGGCATCCATATAATCGACAGTCTTCTATTAACATATAGATACAGTAACCAGAACTAGACCTTCAACTACCTGCCATTTAAAGCGACCGCACCCCCAATAATGCAGAACTCGAAGCCTTAATGTGTAATAAACTGGTGAATCATAAAAGCATTCACCTCCTGTGGTTTTATTGTTAGAGGTGGGAAGCATCAGACACCACATGATACAATATTATCACAAAACTTCAATCACAATCCAATATTATTGTGACTTTTAGTATTTTGCATATGCTGAGTATTACAAAAACTTATTACAATTTAGCACAGTTGGTATCTGTTTTCTCCAATGAGATAAAGTTATCTCACTTTTTTTAGTGCATAATGAGATTGTCAAACATACCAACAAACCTGCCACGAATTTTCCCGTAAGACAGTCACGCTATCAGAGAGCAGCTGAATGGGATCAAGTTGACAATTAAACACAGTCTGTTTCTGATAATAGAGCAATTACTGTGATAAATATTTTTATATTTAACAGAAATTCAGGTTTAGCCATTACTTGTATGCTCAGCAATCTTCCTGTTCTGTAGGAATATAACAGTAATAATGCTCCTGGCTGTAAAACATTTGCACGTCGGATTCAGTAAAAGCACCTTGCACATCATATCCCACCTATATTTTGCATTTTTTGGCTTTTCAAGCCCAGAGTTTCTGCTTCATCTTGCCCAGTTGATCCTTATTAACTAAAGCTGCTCCGTTAGCAGTGCAGATCTGAGGGTATGGATACCATCTCCTCTCATCTGTGACAACCAAAACACACAGTAGCAGTGAAAGCATTTCAGCGGCCGTGCTCTCATCGCCAACACGAGTGCCTGGAACTCATCGCTGTCAGCATTCACACACACGTTTTATACCTGTGTCACCATGCCAAGTCAGGGTAATAGTTTTAATGGAGTGCCACTCTCTTAATGCAAATATACAGTGCGATTTAGTCTGATTTATTACCTTGTGATGGATGCATAAAGTGTGCGTTTGCCAGACAAGTCGCAAAGAAACTGCAGCGGGTGTCATTGTTTACTGCCACGCGGCCTACTTTTCCTACTTCCTCCATCCCAGCCTCTGTTTTCAACTTCCTTTTTCCGCCTGTCTCTCTTTCCCGTATCATACGCGGCCAAAAACATTGTTTGTGTGTTTTGTAGCAGAATGGGCTGTTGGCCATCCCCGGTTATTTTTATCCTGGTTTGTTACTGAGGCACTAGAAGAGCAAAAGTGGCTGTCTGTTCTGCCTACGTCTTTACATTTTCAGTGATACATAATCACTCTGTCTTCTTTGTTGTTGTTTCTTTCCGCTCTCAGTTTGCCCACATCCTATCAAAGGAATCAGTTACTTTATGCATGAAGTTGTCAAACAAGCCCGTGATAAACATCTACACCGACGTGAAGCTTTCCACGTCGATAAGACATTGACTAGCATCTGCCTTTGCTGCCGTGTCATTATTTCACCAGCTGTATTTCCAGTAGCAATGACGGGCCTTTTTGTTGTTATAATACAAGGACACTGACCCACTTGTAGGTCGTGTTTATGCGAGTGTGCGTGGTACGTTTTTTTTCCAGTGAGGTAGCCTCATACTGTCACATCTCATTGCGTTGTGAAGGAAGCCTCCAGACGATCTGCGTCTCTCTCGTTTCACCGCGCGCGACTCATATTCGCGAGCTTGTCAGGAAGAGTGTAATTAAGTTTCAAGAACCACGTGCTTGCGGTGTTTTCCCCAGTGATGCTGGTGATATGGGTGGCAAGTAGGGGTGTGGCTAAAGGGAGGTCTAGGGTAGCACAGCCCTACTACAGTATATGATGTTAAAGGATATAAATTGAAAGCTATTTTTACGTTTTGAAAACTGGACCCCCCTCATTTGCCTCAAAGTGGTCCAAGCCTGCCGTTTCCTAACTCCATTACCTCCAGTTGCCCACTATAGTGTTATGGGGCAGTACCTGTCTATGTTTAGGCAGGAGGTCTGACCAAAATGAAATCATGGTAACTTAATTTATCAGGTGGATTTTTATTCTGAAATATTTTTTGACTTCCTCTTTAAAAATATCCTGGAAACATCGCTTGTTGAGTTATGTTGCTGTTGCGTGTTAGTTGTCATCGTATCAGAGTGCATGAACCTGTAGGAGACTTTGGAACAACATGTTAGAGCTGCAGGTACCCACGAGTATTGATGCTCTTCTGAAGGCTCGTCAGAATAAAGCAGGCCCTCCTTCCTTTACCTGCACTCTTCTCTGCTCTGCTTTGTTTATAAACCTTCAGTGCTTGTCAATATCTTGTAATCAGCTTTTATTCCACTCCGCATCTTCTGCAGCCAGCAGTAAAAAAAAAAAAAAAAAAACCTCCAGACTAGTTCAGCAAGTCAGTCTGGAGGATTGTTTTGGAAATCCTCCCTCGTGATTCCCCGCTTTCTTTGTGTCTCCTCTCAGAAGCCTGTCTTCCGGCGTTTTTCAACATCTCCCTCACTCCTTCTCTCTCCCTCCTCGGCTTCTCTCTTTCAGTCTGCTCCACTCAGCTGCTCCCTCGTCTCGATGTGCTCCTTAACCTCTTACCTTCCTTCCTCTCGGCGTTCCCTCCCCCCCTCCCCTCTCAGATTTAACAGCGTCTGTTAAATCTTTTTCCATTAAGCCGTATGAAACATTTATGCTTTTCTCCACCTCGTCCTTTACGCTCACCTCACGAGTGTCTCACACAGATACAGAGTTAACAAAAAGGGAGGAAAAGAAAAGACTCATTTAGAAGCACATGGGGCGCCACATGTTGTGCAGATCAGTCTTTGTGTCAGACCTTTGTGTGTGTGTGTGTGTCTGTCTGCACTGGTGCTTACAGGATATCTGCATGCTGGTCTGTGTGTCAGTGTGTGTGCGGTTGTGTTGCTCTGCTGACAGTAAGTCTAGCTGTCACCTACAGTCTCTATCTCACACACACAGACTGCCCCAAATTAAATCCTTATACAGCCCCTTTTTACACACACACACACACACACACACACACACACACACGCACACACACACGCACGCACTTCAGCTCAGACTTATTAATGCCCTTCCTATAATTCTTTAATCCGTGTGTGCAAGGTGTGTGTGCGGGACGTTGAGCCATTTTCACTGCCAAAAGAAAACCTACCGCTTTGTTAATGTGCCCACACAGCATGTTTTGCCTGTCCATGTGTGGTTGTGAGTCTGACTGACTTGTGTGTGTGTTTTGTGTGACGGGATAAGGGGCAGTCAGGCAGGTGCAGAGACAGCTGGTGTGGGCAACTCTAACCGAGGGGGAGGACGAGAGCGAGGGAGAGATTCCTAGAGAACGACATGAATATAGGGGCAGCAATTGAGCTGCAAAAGAGCTCGGGGGGGCACAGAGTGTTTGTACGAGTGTGCGTGCCTGTGTTCTTGTCGCCAGCGGTGAAGAGCTTGGCTGGAGCACACTGAGCCAGTGTGTGCGAGCGAGGCAGATGGAGAGACGGGGACTAATAAAGCTTTTTAATAGTGCGACAGATTAATCGGAAGAAAGAATTGATTGGATAAGGAGAAACTGAGACGAAGATGAACTCGCCGCGAACTGCTTTCTTTATCCTGAAGACTAATTCGACGTTAGGTGTGAGCCTGATGAAGCTGGGCGATGACTGATTGGCTTATATCAGGTGTATAAATGTGTATTTTAATTTATGTGTTACTTTACTTTAAAGTACAAGTGTTCTAAATGTGAATGCAGCTGTAAAAATTCCCGATTCAAAGGAGCAGATTTCTCACTTTCAACTGGTTTTTACATGAATACAACATGGGTGGCCATCAGCAGTTAGCACCCTAGCTTTCAGTAATGAGCTGTCTGTAAATAGTAATTATTCTAAAATAAATGTTTCCAGTTTTGCACAACAGATTTGAAGGAGGACTCTTTAAAGACCTGTTAGAAACAGGAACTCGTCTGGATCCTAACTGTGTCTGTAGATGTCTTTCTTCTCAGGTGTTAGCTTTAGGACATGCACCTGTTCTTACTCGATCTCAAACATCCAAGCTATAGATGGATGGATGGCTTTGTTTTGCACACGTAAACCTGAGAAATGATGGGAGATGAGCTAGCTCGGCCCTCTCCACAGACAATAAAACACTGCAGCGCCTCGCCTTTGTGAATCTTGACACAGTGGGCACATGAGATGCCACCTCCTCCTCGCTGTGTTTTTGCTAAACTGAGCTAAATAGCTGGCAGACGAGCACCCCTGTCTCCTCGTGTAACTCGTGGGATGAAAGCCAACTACAAACGTCAGTCCATTCATTTTAATAATTTTGTGTGGCAAAAAGTAAAATGCCTTCGCACTGGTGTTTCTAGCCCCCAAACAGTATCATTGCTCTCTGTGTAACAGCAAATAAGCACAGCTTTTAACCAGATTAATAATTCTTTTAATTTTTTAGTTTTCCAACCTTGAAAATAAACTATTTTTTCATTCAAGAAGATTTTTTTTTAAGAATGAAACCTGTCTGTGCTGTTTTTCTTCTCTCTTTGTCTCCTCATGTCTCTCTGCCATGTGCTTTGGGCTGATGGAAGCACGCCGCCCTCTAGTGTCCACAGCCGGACACTCATCAATAACTGTACCACGTCATACAGAGAGAGAAATGCTTACGCTTGCTGGTCTATTTGCAGACAACCACATAATATAAACACAGGCACTAAGAATAGACAGGATGAGGACTTCTTTCCATGTGTTCGTGGAAAGAGGTTCTCTAGCATTTTTATAAGGAAGCCTGGTGGATGTTTGGTCTCTGATGGTGCTCTGCTTCTCTCCTTCTTTTGTTACATGTGCTATAGGAAGAGGCCATCCCTGAGCTGGAGATAGATGTGGATGAACTGCTCGACATGCCCAGTGATGTTGAACGGGCAGCCAGGGTCAAGGTAGGACACACGTGCGCACCTGTTTCAGAGCATGAAAGATGGCTGCAAACAGCAGAGTTATTTCATCCTGTTTTTCCCTGTTTTGTAGGATTTGCTGGTTGACTGTTTTAAACCTACTGAGGTAAAACACAGTTCTTCTTCACTCCCCTGCTCATAAACTCCCTCTGCCTCTTCAAGTGAACATTTCTGATGTGCATATTTGTCATTCTGAGTCCCCGCATGTGTTTCTGTCCTTGCCCTCTCCCCGTAGGACTTCGTCTCAGAGCTGCTCGACAAGATCCGAGGGATGCAGAAGCTCTCCACGCCTCAGAAGAAATGATGGCATCCTTCCTCCCTCCATCCTACATATTCCCCTCCACCTCAGCCCTCACCTCTCGTCTTCCTACCACAGCTCACGCTATTTTTTTTTAAAATCTTTTTTGTCTGTTTTCTTCCATTAAAGTTCATGAAATGTTGCAACTTGTTTCTGCTTCTAGTTAGACCCTCTCTTGTTGTTGCCTGGATCCAGCCCCATATGTCGCTTTTCTCTTTTGTTGTCATGTTGTTGGACTTTCTTCATAAAAACCATCAGCCAAGACGGGGAGAAAAAAGACAAATTAAAGAGTGAATTAATTCAAAAGCGACTCATTGGTCTTAATCCAGGCATTCTCCTTCCTCCTCTTTTCCTACTCCTACCCCTCTCTCCACCTTTTTTTTTTTTTTTTTTTTTGGCTCTGCTACCCGTTCCCATCCAGCTCTACTTCCTCCCCACCCACCCCTACACCATCTTCCATCTGTCTGAGGAGGAAGAGGAGACGAGTCCCCTAATTACTGCGAGCAGAGTGACCGAGATCGAGAAGAAGAACGAGAGAGCGCAGATGCCAAAAAAGACAGCGGAAGGGTGAACGAGGAGGAGGGTTAGAGGAAGGAAGAAGCCAATCAACTCGCTTCTGTCTCACCGATCTTTACGTTGCTGTTTTTGAGGGTTTTAAAGTTGACCCAGCCGCCCATTATAATTCTTTCCATAATTCCCGGTTCAATTTGAGGGCTTCACTTTAGTTTTTTTAATTAACTCTTTCGGGGATCAGTACAGTCTTTTGCTAGTTATCCCCCTCAATCAGAGGCATTGCTGCAGTGGTGCATTTAGAGACTGTCTTTTTTTTTGTGCGTGTGTGCGCATGTGTGTTTGTGTGTTTGAGAAGTCTGCACTATGTCATTTTGAGGGGAAGAAAAATCGGAACCACAAAGAATAATTTATAGTGTATCTTTAGCACGGCAAAGAGGGGAAATTTTGAAGCCTGGAAAGGGTCACCGGCTTGTTTTTGGTGGTCACGGGCTTAAAAACACTGATCTCCTTTGGAAGCAAGTTCTCTTTAGGCTGGATGTCAAAGTAGAAAGTTTCTTTTTCCTCAAATGCGTAGAACAGTCACGAGAGGCTCCTCAGAAGCCGCTGCACATACAAACGTATGTCTGTGTCGCTAAATGCTACGTGTGTGTTGCTACATAATGTACAGCAACATTTGTCATAGGAGTGTTTTTGGGCCTGTATATTCTGCTGTTCTGTATGACAGATTAGATTTTTAGCATAGGACTGGTTCCTGTTTCGTTTGGGGGTGGGGGGGTTCTGTTTTTGTTTCCTGGATGCATTTTTTGTCACACGGACACACACTGACAGTCCAACAAGGGGTCCCAAAACAAAGCTGCCTTTTTTTAAATCACTGCCCCTAACCCTTCCATCTCATTCTCACAATTTCTTCCTTTTTTCTAAAACATTATTAGACTAAACCATTATACTTTTTTGAGGGGGGGCGTTCAGAGCAGCCACATCTCTGACATTTGTCCTCTGCCTGACATGCCAGTGGAATCACCGCTAACATTGCTCAAATCAAAGCATGCATTTTTCTTTCTCTGTCACACACACGCACACAGCTTCTCGGGGCGGAGGAAGCGGAAACGCATCGGCAAACACAGCTGCCTCTAGCACAGATGTGCGCACACACAAACACCAGGCACAGTCAGAGAGAGAGGGAGACGAGGCCATAGTCCACCGCTGCCCCCCCTCCATCCTCCCGGTGCAGCTACCAATCCTCTCAGAGAATAAGCCATCTGTTTCTGATCCTGGGCCAATCAGATCAGAGACCGAAGCCCATTGGTTAACAAGAGAAGCAGCGAGATTTCGCTGTGGTTCCTGTGACCGATTGCTAACACCTGCAGTGACAGCAGACCTTCGCTGTCTGCCTCTTTCTCTGGTAGAGCCAAAAGGCACATGTGTACACACACACACACATCCCCCACTTTTCTCTTTTGCCTTCCCTCATCCCATCATCCCACAGTCACCCTTCTCTCCTCCCTCCCTTTTTCCTTTCTTTTTCATTTTTTGTTTTTTTATAAAGAGATGTTGCCTTAGGTATTATTTATGTTACACAAACCAAATAAACAGGAGACATTTTTCTTTTAAAGGGTAATGCAAGCTGCTGCCATGTGTGAGCAGACCTGCAGCGTGTGGGGAAAAATCTTGAATCTTCTGTTGGTCCTTATATACTCTTTCTTCTTTTTCTGGAAAACAAACTGAGATTCTGTTTTTTGATTTGTTGTTTTTTTTTAAAGAAGTGAGTGTTTAATACTTAGGCCTTGATACAGTGATTTTTGTTTAGGTAAAAGATGTTCTTTGCATTTACCATTTGAATACTGCTCTGTTTCTATCGTGATCATGACACTTCTTGACACCCGGCCTTGGATTAACACGTAGTTGAACAAAAAGAAAAAATCCACTCAGATGCATTTTGGTGCGATTGCTTTTGCCTTCCCTGCTGGGACATTTTTGATCGGTCAGATTTTACCAGGCAAGTCCAATCAGTAGCTGAAATTTGAGTGGATTTTCATTGCTAAATCCAGGTTTGGATTATTATACCTTCGTAGACTGTTATTGACAAGTCTGTTTTGTTTTTTTTTACTGTTGGGGAAAATTGCAAAAAAACAGTATATATACTGATTATTTTCATTGAGGCTAAATACAAGAGCTAAACCATGCCATTTGGAGGAGTGGTGTTCTTTAGATTTTTTTTTTTTTTAAGACTGATTAGACCAACAAACCAACCAACAAATGTAGCAATATCAACAACAGGTCTTGTTTTTGCCCAATTTTGTTACACTTTTATGCAACTTTAATAAAAACATGTAAAATGGACATTTTTCTCTGTGTGGTGTTTTATTATAGTACTTGGTACTGTTTGTTAATCCTTCTTCTGGAGCCCTTCTGCCTCACTTTGATGCCATCTTGTGGTTACTTGGTATAACAGCTACATCGTCCACCTGCTGAGAAGGTGAGAATGTCTGGGGATTCCCTGCAGGAATACCATCATACTTGGAGGATGGTTAATATAAGTTAAGTGAACGAGTGCATCATGCCATTCATAACTTTTCACCAAAGGTTCAGGGAACAACGAGAGCAATGAACAGAACAGGATAAAAATTTGATGTTTTAAACATTGCAAGGACGTTATACGTTTAGTTCACGGCTCCAACATTACCCCACCAGCAAAAAAAGGAGAACTTTGGGGGAGAAATTGGGATCCTTCTCCTATGTATGGGGTTTAATTACACCATCACACCCCTGAATTACAGCGTCTTACAAATGCAAACCCAGCCTATTTGACCACACTACCATAATTAAGTATAGGGGTGCCAGAGCAGCTGCACAGTGCTGGCAGTGGAAGAGCAATTGAAAAAGAATAACAAATGGATCGTACAGTACTGCGCCCTGTACACACTATGCTAAGCTACATGTCTATAAGTATTTTATAATTAAATATTTGTCTTAGATCTCGGACTTTAAATTGTATTCTCAGATTTGCGCCTCGTGAATGAAAATAAGTTCAATTATAAACCGCATTTTTAGAATCATATATGTAAAATTTTGATTATTTTTTATTTTGTTTTATATTTTAAAAAGCAATTTCCTCCAGTTATAGCATTAGGTTTTTATATTATATTATATTATATTATATATATTAAAGCAAAGTCTTAGGTCAAACAGCTCCAAATCCTTGTTGCAAACAACAGGTATACTGAATTCTATAGTATTTATGAAGAAATATGTTTGTCTTCCTTAAGTGTCCTCTTTAAATAATTACATCTATCTTCATGAAGTTGTACCAAAACACCTTATATCACCGAGACAATGTGTTTCTCACTATTATACGCACTCGCAGTGGGTTATAAGCCATCTTTCTCGCCCAAAGATAAACATTTCTTCATTTTGTGAATAATAAGGAAGACAAACTGGATTATAATTGGCTTACTGGATTCTGGTTGCGTATTTCTGATTGGACAAGAGACCTTCGGGTTGATCGCTGCTATTGGACAGTTTAGTGCTCGGTCTCCGCGCTCATTGGCTGAACTTCCGGGCTTCAGAGTCCGGCAAAGTGTGGAACTAAAGAAGACTGGGACGAAGAGGAAGTACTTTTTAAAATGGAAATACAGTAAATCATACTTGAACTTTTCGCAGCGGAACAACAGGACGCGGTGAGCGAGCTTTTCTCTTGACTGTCACATTTATGGAAAGAAGGGTTATTTGTTTACAAACAGCATCGCCTGCATCTGTGGACGGATAACGTTATTTGTTAATCCGTACGCTGTAGGAAGGTAGGGTCAGTATGGAAGCCCCTCCGGCGATGCTTCACTGAGTTTGATGGTTGTTTTTCTTCTACGAACCGGCACACACTCTAAGAGAAAACACTTGGCCATTAAATAAGATGAGTATTCGGACAATGTGATGAACAGGCAGTCATTCCGTCGCTGCGGGGTTTCAATTGTTAGCTAGTGTTGCACTTGACTTGTCCGTGGTGTAGTTCCCGCTAATTTTAAAAGAAAATGCAACAAAGGCGTCTCTGTTATTTTGAGGGGAATTACAATTAATTTCGCGTTCAATACAATAGGTTTCAGGCTAATTTGGGCATTTTATTTTACTCTATGCACCGCCGTATCTGTTATAACGTACACGGTTTTACTTTGACATCCCGGAAGCTAAAAGATAAAGTTAGACCGATTGAGATGGGACTTCCGGTAAGGTAACAAATAAGACCCCCATTAATTGTTGAAGCCAAATTGTGGAGCAACTTTAAAGTGATATTTCAGTTATAGTTTTCAGTTTTCTGAAGGTGTGTTTTATGGGGGATAAGCAAGACTGCGTTATTTTAGCTTGTTGTTGCCTGTATGTCTGTGAGGCCGGTCATGTCATTTCCGGTGTTGTGTTGTGTTTTTTGCAGTTCACTTGCAGGTTATGGAGGCCATACAGTAGCTCGGGGGTCCCACGTCCTCAGTCTGCTGTTAAACCTTATTCCACTCCGTCTACTGAGTAAGCAAAATTTCACTGTCATTAATCCACGGGCAGGTCTTAGTTTTAACAGCATAATGTTTTATGTGTTTTATTTTTTACAGACTGTAAAATATAAAATTTGACCCCTGACAATTTATGTTATTTTCAGATGTATTCGTTGTTGTAAACATCCCAGTCAGTGTTTTATATTTTTGAGTTTAATGTTGTTGGGACATTAATTGTGTGCTTATGCAGCTTTTTACATATAATTTATAATATAATTGAATTGTCCAACATATTTTCTGGACAAAAATATGTTTTTGAAGTGTGATTCTTTATAAAGTCTATATTTAGGATGTGCCCTTTGGAGTTGTGTGTAGCGTAAGTCAAGAATAATTCAAACACTGATGTCAGTGAAATAAAG
This sequence comes from Simochromis diagramma, assembly GCF_900408965.1. Taxonomy (NCBI): domain Eukaryota; kingdom Metazoa; phylum Chordata; class Actinopteri; order Cichliformes; family Cichlidae; genus Simochromis; species Simochromis diagramma. The sequence continues at coordinate 4,323,708 of NW_024387416.1, read as the reverse complement.
TTTAACAGACACTTTGGTAATATATCATTATTACTATTTTCATTATTATTATTTACTTATTTATACAACTTTTTTAGAAAAATTATATATGCACCCAACAAGTAAGACTTAGCTTACATGAAGCATAATTTTCTGGGTTAAATTGCAGTACTTGTAAACGAGCTGGTATTTATAGTGGCTTTCAGCTCAATTAATTTTCTACTGCAAGTCTCATTCATCCAATCACACACACACATTCATACAGTACTTTTCTCTAGCGACTTTCCAATTGGTAGACAACCCGCTCTGCCACCTGAGCCACAGCTGCCCCCATCTACCTGAATGTTTGTTTGTTATGCCGCTTAACACTGACCTATGAATTATTCAAGAAAATTAACCTAACTCAGTTGATGAACCAGTGGTGTGTCTACACATAACAGGAAGCAGGCAAATTTGAATTTTGTTTTGGTTCAAACTGCCTTTATGTTCGAGAGGATGTCAGGAGAGAGGTACAACACCGAGTATGCAGCTGTCTATAAAGCACAGTGGAAATGCAAACACAAAAAGTAGCTTCAGATTTTCAACATTATACCAATTTTAAAAAATGTAGCTAAAAGACCTCCAACAAAGCACAATATGCAAGAAAACTGTTCCAGCTAAATGTAGAAATAACAGACTTGTTTCATCACTTGAGGCAAAAACACATCATCGAGTACACCCAGGCTACAAAGGAGGAGATACTAGCAGCTGGTGACCCAAATGTAAGCAAATGACTCCACCGAGCGCAGCTGGAGCACTCACTGGTCGCACTCCACATGACAGGAAGAGCAAACTGTGGATGGAAATTACAGATGCAGCTACATGTGGCAGAGAAGGGTTTTAAGCAACAGGTTAAAAACTTTGGCCCAACGTACAACATCGCAGGCTGAAAGTATTCTTTCATTTTATTATGTGACAATACTGTGCTATATTTTTTTAGGCCATATTGCCCACCTCTTCTGCTAATGCAGTACAAACATATCTGGATAGAATTGGCTGTGTTGAGGAATAAATGTGGTCACACCAAATATTTACTTTCAAACTTGTTAGAATTGTATAAACTCGATTTTTGCACATTTTTTTTAAATAAATCGTTGCATCTATGGGCTCTGGGCTCAAGTTAAACTGCTCTGATGCCAAACTGCATTGCACCTGAATGCTTTAACGCAAACAGTCTTTAGTTTTATGTGATATTTTTATTAATGCCGAACATAGTTTCCAGCTTCCATGCCCGCCCAACCCCCTGTGAAGGAGCCGGAGGAGGAGATGGAGGCAGAGGGTGAGTCGCAGCTCCCCGAGGCCAACGGAGAGGTGGAAGAACCCAGAGAGAATGAAGGAACAAGAGGGGGAGGAGCCGAGGAGACCATGGAGGAAAGTACGGAGGAGAGGGAGACCGACTTGGAAGATAGTGACGAGGAGGAAGAGGAGGAAGAGGAAGAAGAGAGCTCAGGTAAAAAAAATAAAATAAACTCAAAATGCTCCACTAACGTTTATACTGCTTATATAAAAAGAGAGACGCAATGTAATCGACGCCACCTTAAACTGTTTTCTTTTTTCTCTTTGTCCTATGAAGAGATGGATGATGAAGACTGCGAGAGGAGAAGAGGAGAATGTCTGGATGAGATGATGGATCTGGAGAAACAATTCCAGGAGCTGAAAGAGAAGTAATTTTTGAAGCAGGGGGGAAAAAGGGATTCAACACTTTATCCTTCTCTTTTTTTCGATGTCTGAGCCGCCTGTTGTTGAGGCTGATTTCACCGTGTGATTGCAGGTTGTTTCGGGAACGGCTAAACCAGGTGAAAGTCAAGCTGGACGAGGTGCTGACGGGAAAGGCCGGCGAATACAGAGAACCGCTGGCTGCACTACAGAACAGCATGCAGATACGGACACAAGTGGCTGGTACAGAAAAATAAATAAATAAAATCCTAATCAAGTCCAATAGCCTAGCTGCCACTGTAGTGCAAACAACCTTGGCTGCCATTTGTCTGTAGTGAGTGTAGGCTGTCAGGATGCTGTTTACCTAACAACATAACTGACGATATAATTGTGGAAATTGGCCGACATATCCTCAGCATAACCATGTATACTATCCACAAAACTTAAAAAGAGGTTAAAACACACACACACACACAATACGGTAATATTATGTTGAAGCACAGTACGTATCACTCCGCGAGGCTAGCAGTAGTGATACGGCCCAGCCCTAAGTAGAGCTAACATTTGTGGACTCGGACACTTGGCGAATAAACTTTCATACAGTGTGATTTTTATAGCAGACTCGAGCCTAACCTTAGATGGCATGATGTTAGTGTCTAATGTCTAATCTGCTGATAATAAGGAATTGCGCCAACATCGGGAATAATCAAGAGTGTTTATGCTAGTTTTCATGTGTTTGTGAGTCCTGACTTCCTTTGTGTTCTCGCTTTTTTGGTGAAGGCGACACCTGCTCAGATGAAAAAACAGACATTATTCTTGAGTCTGAAGCCATGAATGACACAAAGCTCGTTCCTGTGGATTTTTAGTGGATTTTCATTTTTTTAAGTTTTGGATCAGTTCCAGCATCAATGTGTTGGAAGACTTAATTTCACACAAATCAGTGTATATTTATGAGTAATTATTTTTCCTATTAAACAACCTAAAAAAACAATAACTGACTGTACCTTTAAATCAATAAGGAAAAAGTGTGATGCCTCAAGGTAGTTGTTTACCCAGAATGCATTTCTGGTTCAGGGTCCTATTAAATATTTAGATTGTTTTGGACCCTCCAAATGCAGCACTTACTTATAGAGCATTGCTAATGTGTGTTTAACCAAACAGTAATGGAGTAGCAGTGCACATAATGCCAGTATGACCTCCTCAGACACCTTTGGCTGTCTCTTTGTGCAGGAGTGTACAGGGAGCTGTGTCTGCAGGTCATCAAACACAAGCATGAATGTGAAGTGCAAGGAGCGAGGCAGCACCTGGAGGTAGCGCGCACGTGCACTCTCAACCGCATTCTGCTTTCCTACTGGAGACTTAATATTCTCAACTAAAAGAGAACTAACGCGCTTGTTTGTATCTACGCGTGTTTTACAGAGTGAGCGAACGCTGCTGTTTGACGCCATGAAGGGCGAGCTACTGGAAAAGATAAGGAGGCTGGAGGAGGACAGGCAGAATATAGACCTCACCTCAGGTACGTGTCAATCGCAAAGCTGTTACGTACACATAAAGTACGCAAAGGTTATAAAGCTGAAGTACTGAGTGAAAGTGTTCAAAACAATTCATTTTAGTGGAGTTGTATAAGGTGGATTCTGTCTGTCCAGAGTGGAGCGATGAGCTGAGGGGCAAGAAGTGCAAAAGAAAGAACCTGCTGGGTCGATCTGAGAAGAAAAAGAAAGTAGCTTTGGTTTCAGGTAAGCACCACGTGTGAGGAGCCTCACCCGGGCTGATGTGTACATATACAGATGAGGAGATGAGCTCCCGTCTTATTGTTTAAGTGCTGCTAAACAGAGCGATTTTTTTTTTTTTTTAACAGTTTTCCATAGCTAGTTTTTACCCAGATTTACTTTTCACATAGAAATTTCACGAGAACTATTATTACTTTATTATTATCTGTTTGTTGTTGTGCTGGAAGCCAAAGCAAAGACTCAGTTTTGCTGCGGACTGCTTGAGGTTTTGCTTTCTTCGTGATTCCTTCCACTTTGATGAGATTCCCAGTTCCAGACACAGAAGCATCCCCACAGCATGATACTTCCACCACCATGCTTCACTGTGGGGACGGGGTTCTTTGGGTTGTACTTCCTGTTTCCGCCAAAGTGCAGACATTTTTATATGGTGTGTAAATTGGAAGTTAACCCTTTATTATACAATTAAAACATATCGTCGCAGAGCAGTGGTCTGTGCTATAGCTTGATGAAAAGGTCATTTACTTGCAAGCCATTTTTGTCAGATATTTCCATTGGAAATCCTACAGAAGGCAAGAACACAACAACTACGATCAAAAGGCAGAATCATAGTTGTTATTATTGGTTGTATATCATTTTATATATTGTTTTTAAATTAAGCTTAGATTCAATTAGTTTCCAGAGTGTGTTTTCTTGTTTCTGTGTAGTTTTCAGTCTCAGTCTCTCAATATGACTGCCTCTGTCTCACAGGGCCTTTCATCGTCTACATGCTGAGAGACATCGACATCCTTGAAGACTGGACTGCTATCAAGAAGGTCAGAAATCACTTGTAAAAGTTCCCTTTGACTTCCCAGATTCTTCAGCTGTCAGTCGATAAAGATGCAGCTTCAGGGTGTGTACACCAGCCTGCGTCCGATCGTGTAAACAGCGTCTCTGTTTTTCAGGCGAAAGCAGCTCTGTCGCCACTAAAAAAGAAAGTTGAAAGTAAGTCTGCTCCAATCGTCTTTTATTAACGCAGCAAACTGAAAAGGTTTGGTCTCTAAACGATCCTGTTTTGTCTTTCAGAGCGGTGATGAAAGGCGGATCTCTGCAACAGCGACACCAAACTTAACACACACTCACGTTCCCAGCTATTTCCAGTTCAGGTTTTGTCTCGTTGAAGCCCAGCAGACTGTTGAGTTGTTTTTCTGCGCTTTTGATCCCACCTGCCTACCACCCTACTGCTTGTTTGTTATCTATTGCTATTTAAAAGAAGTTCTTAACGATATGACAACCATGTATTTATAGAATGATTTATAATGCTGATTGAAAATCTAATCTTTTAGCACACAACCTTTTTGTCTGTCTTTTTTTTTTTGTGTCTGTCTGTGTGAGTCAGAATCACTGAGACATACTCGGCTGTCTTGGATTTGTTTGATCATATTGTGTTGTTGCAGCTGTGCGTTGTCTTGCACAAAAGTTTCTGACTGCCTGGAAGCTGGTGGGAGAGGAAGGAAAAGAAGCTTCTGATAAGCAATGTTCACATAGGACACCCAGCGACTGTGCAGAAAACACGCGTATCTGATCAAATGACATGAAACTCACTATCATCACGTGTTAATTACACCAATTAACAAATTCTAAGAGTTCATGAGCAGGACCGAATACACAGGCTGAACCATGTTTTCAGCCATCCTGACCACCGCCACATCTTTACACCACGGAAAAGATGGCTAAGCAAACTTAAAAACGTCCAGCAGGTGGCAGAATTTATCTTTATTTTTAAAAATCTGATCAGGATCGTGACTGATTGTGAAATAAATAAATAAACTGGTTTTTATGCAGGTGGAAAATCAACATGTTTGAATGTTTCTGCTGAGCATCACCACAGGTGAGCAATTTATGTGAATGAATGCTGGGCAGCCCAGTGTGCATGAGGTTGGATTAATGCAGCTTTAAAATGTCCTCAGTTTGTTTTTGGGGGGGTTTGGAGGAGAAGCAGCAGGAACAGTGGAGAGTCAGCTACAGGTCACTGAAATGGCAGCTCCTGTGGAGGGAGACAGAAGGTTAACTAGCCACAAAACGCACTCAAAGACCAACAGCCTCCTCTCAGACCGCTACTTGCTCCTGCGTGTTCTGGGTTCAGTCTCTCTGGAAATAAAGGATCTTTTGATCTGTAATTACAAGAAGTGCAACTAAAAATAATGTTCAGATTAGTTTCAGCGGATCTTTAGGGCACCAGAGGAAATAAAAGGTGGTGACAGTGAGAAAGCTCATGATGGTGTGGTTGGGGGCAGCAGCCTACGCAAAAAAAGCCCAGAGCTCCCTCTCTGCCTCCAGGTCAGCTGAGACATCTCTCTGGGGTGTCCTGGGTCTATGACCCGACCTGAAGCACCTCAACTCAACTAGTGAATTTTAAAGCGAATACACAAGAAAATCATAAGTTACTAATCATAAATAGCTGGCACATGTAAATGTGCATCGCTTTGAGAAGTCAGTAAGGTGATAGTGATCTAAAGCATGAGAGAGGTGGCAGGAACCCCCGGCTGACCAGGTAAATATGTCCACATTTGAAACAAATACCCAAAACCCTGTTATAAAACGAAACATCTACCAACAAAGAAGAATCAGAGGAGTCAAATATTCACATCCTGGTCTGTGTACAGATCTTTAAAACTAAGTCAAAAACATTTCACCTATAAAGAAAATTTATCTTTCCTCGGTTTTCTGTCGATTCAATACAGACAAAATAATGTTACATAAACTTTCTGAGAAATCGAACTAACATACTCGTCCATACGTTGTTCCTACTCGTGTCCCTTTGCCTGATCGCAGTCTCTAGATCGAGGGTGTCACAGTGTACTGATGTGAAGTACAACTGGTGCCGGGCTTCATATTCACCTCTGCCCACTGAAATAGGACCATTTCAAGTGATCTTTGCTGAAGGTGTGCCGTTCTTTGTCTTCACTCTCAGTCTAATTAACCTAACCTGCACATTTATATGCAGGTTAGTAGATCAAAGAGTTTGCATGAAGCTGAAAAAACGCTCTAAAGGAGACATGTGGAGACCAGTGTGTGTGGGAATCATTTATTTGATGTGAGAGGAGTGAAGTTCAATTATGTGTTTACAAGGTAAAGACAGAGCTGTAGATAATGACAAAGTGCTTTCCCCCTCTTTCACTAAACTCCAGGTTAAAATCTTTCTTTGTCCTCTGGATTACATTTTTCAGGGTAGCTGTCATAAACATGGGTCTGCTTGAAGTTATACTCTCGGGTTTGTGGGAGATGGATTCAAGTTCCATCTCATTCCTTCATTTTTCCCTTCATTGTCTTGCTGATCCTTTTATCTCTCTCCTTCCTTCTTTCTTTTTTCAGACCTTCCTCCCTTTATCTAAGCTGCTGATCGGTTACTTTAAATGGGATGTTGCATCACAGTTCATGACTTCAGCATCTTCCACCTTCCCTCGTTTTTCTCACAGCTGCTTGCTGAGTTTACGCGCCTGCCTCTCCCTGGCTTCAAAGGCAGCCTTGGTGTCTTTCAGCTCTTCCAGCTGCCGGCGGATTAGAGCCATGTCGAGCTGGGTGGCCTCGCACTGCTCCCTCAGGGCGGCCGACTCCGTCCTCAGCTGCGCGGCGGCGACGGAGAGCTGCTCGCTGCGTTCACGGCACTGCAACTGCATCCTCTTGGCGTCAGTGAGGAGGGACTCCACGCTCACCGCCACCGAATCGCACTGGTCGCGAGACATGTCCTGAGCGGGGATAGAGGGATGGATGGAGGTCAGGGGTCAAACCTGAATGGATGTGAGTGACGGTAAAGCTGGCGGTTGAAGGGCTCGCTCCTATTTAAATCTGAGATTTAAGGACTCAGCTCTGTTTTACAGATTTTGTGCCGTCTGATTTGGCAGGGGGCTGGAGCTTTCCTGCCAAAAACACAGATAAAGTGAATCAATAGCTGGCTGTTAAAAGTCCAGCACAGATCAACAGGTTTAAAACAGAACATTTGATCTGTGGAAAGTGAAGTAGCTTAAAGAGGCTTATCATGGCTTAGCCTGCAGTGTCCACTGCTCCTCTCTATGTTTCTCTTTTATCCTTATCCATCTCCAAAACTCGTGCCACTTTTTTGCTCTTTACAAAAACACTGATTTCTAAAATCACAGGTTGTTTTTTCTAATTAGCAGCCAAAGAGTAACAGCAAAGCAACATGTGACGATGTCTTACCACAGACTCCAAAATCAGCTTTATCTCGACCCTTGTGGTTTTCTTCCTGAGACTCAGTTTGCAGGCAGGGCTCGCCGTCCTCCAGGGTGCTCTATCCTTCGCTCTTTTTTTGCTGTCAATTACAGATACTTTAAAGAAACCTCCAGCAGACCCTGCTATAGGTGCGGATGGTGCGAAGTGGCTGTAGAAGCTCGTTTAACAGGACCACTGGTGATTCTTTTTCCCCTTTGAAATGCCAGTACGCTCTTCACGTCCTTCAGTTTCTGACCTGTGTCCGTCTCTCCAGTGTCTTCCTCCTCTCTTCAGTGAGGATTAGCTGTTACCTCAGGCTCAAGTAAGGTCAGGCAATCCAGAGATTAGATAGTTCAGGGTGACGTGTTGTAAGAGCAGCTCATTGGGTCTATTTTGATCAGGGAAGGGGAAAGTAGCTCATTTAGACGCTCAGCCTGGAATATCAGTTCAAGTTATGCTTTAGTCGGCTGTTGCAAGTCACCAGGAATGATTAGTTTGAGCAGTATTGATAGAATAATGCACTTTTTTAAGGTTTGTATAAAACTAGCTTTTTCAGACAATAAATATCCCCCACAGTGGTCTTAAATGTATGTTTCAGGTCTCTTCTGGATGACTGCCCTGTTTTGTTTTGACACTGATCGAACACAGCCGAGACTTTTCACTGGACCGCTGCTTTACAGAGCCGCTAGCTAGAAATCTTGGAAATGGTTTTGTAGACTTTTAAAATCTGACAGCCGGCTTATGAATCTGCGGGTAGCAACAACCAGGCTGTAGGTTGTACACAGAAACACAAAAACACTATAAACATATCCCTGATAGTGAGAACAGGCGAGAAGATCATTCCCTCCATCACAGACACCGATCACACCGGCTGCATCTGGAAAGCCACCAGCGTCGTAGAGGACCCCACACACCCCTCACACACACTCTTCACCCTGCTGCCAAGAGATACTGGAGCATCCGGGCCCGACTGTGAAAGTTTGTTTCCCCCAAGCCGTCAAACTCCTGAACACTCAGTTCCTGGACTGACACACACACACACACGTCACTACCAAGCACTTATCTGCACAATCTCAAACACACACTTTCATCCATTAAGCTACTTTTTGCACAATGCTCAGTCTTTTGCACTGCCATTGTTGCACTTTTCTATTGCACTGTTGCGTCTGCATCGCTATGTCTGGTGTTGCACTTTGTTTTTTTTGCAGTTTTTGCGCACTTGCACTTTACGTAGTCTTGTGTTGATTTTCTGTGACATGTAGCACCATGATCTTGGAGGAGCGCTGTCTCGCTTCACTGTGTACTGTACCACTGCACACGGTTGACAATAAAGCCACATGACTTGGTGCAAGCGAATCTTTATTTATTATTAGCCACTAGAGGGAGACATTATTCAACGTTTCCATATGCCTGTTCCCCATGACAAACATGAGCATGTCCAGAAATGTCACAAATAAAGCGCAGCATGGCAAACACACAGTCAGATGTAAGAAGCACACCTGACTGAACGTCAGGCCCGAGCTTAGAAAAGGTTAGAATTTCAATTTTTTAACGTCTAAACGTTATTTCCAGTGTTCAGCTGCAGCGTGTTTCATCAGACGGTGGCACTGTAAGCTAACTACCTGTGGTCATCAACAAATGTTTCAAGTCAAATCAAAATAATTCATCAAAAAGAAGCATACTGAATCAGTGTGGATGAACCCAGCAGCAGATTTCAGCAGAACAGCCTCAGACGCTTCTTTGGTTAAAGGTTGTAAAAGTCAGAGTCAAACAATAATCGAAAAACAAACAAACAGTGAAACTTCTTCCTGTTTTTCTTTTTATTTAGTTTCTAATGACATAATCACCACACAGATCAATACTAAGCGATCTTTAAAGCCACGTGTCGACACCTTAAACTTGAAGACAATGCAGTGTTTTAGGATTTTACAGTCAACAAAAATAAAATGTGTTAAAGTCTATGGCAGATTCCGGTTTTGTGAAATCAGTAAAAAGAAAAGTGTTTTATGTAGAAAATTCTTAGTCTTACTCGTCAAAAGTACATCTGAGCACAGTTAAATTATAAAATCAAACCTTGTGATAAACAACCTCCCGTTCGTCGGCTGTGTAAACAAACCCAACACAAGCTCGCTCTGAATAAAAAACAGAGAAGTTTCTGTGGAGTCCACAGACGTAGATATGACGCGGCGGGCGAGATGTGGGAAATGGGTAAATTCAGTACCAGCGCCTGACAGCGCTTCAGTGTTTCCAGTGTGTCCTGACACAGACAGACAGGCTCTGCATGCTTGTGCATTCAGGTGACGAGGTGGCCGAGTGGTTAAGGCGATGGACTGCTAATCCATTGTGCTCTGCACGCATGGGTTCAAATCCCATCCTCGTCGAGCGGAGTTTTGGTTTTGTGGTGCTTTATACATACTGTTAAACCCAAAATCTAATATCTGTAAAACCTTCCACGTGCATTCTCAAAATGTTGTTCACTGAAATCCTTAAAACACTTCATTTAACCTTTTTCCACACCCGCTCCCACTATTTGGTCTTATGTGCTTTTATAACCCCCTCGCTCACACCCGTTCTCACTGGGGCCTTCCGGGACGGTTGAAAAACGGCTCAGTCTCTTCGGGCGTCACACCCGTCTCCCCGAAAAGGCTTCCAGTTGGTGCGGCTCCAATCAGCTTGGACGCTGAGCCCCGACGCCTCTGGATGATCACCAAAACCCCGATGATGAGCCAGAAGAAGAAGTTGATCCACACTGCCGTCTGAGAAGAAAACAACATGACACGCAAGATGTACTGGAGGCCCTTTTACCTAAATCTGAACACATATGATATGCTAACTTTGACTACATCTCTTTATTCGTGGGTTTTTGTAGTGTTGCAGGACTCCAGTTCATACCAATGCTTCTTTATGTTAAGCATTACAGTAGCTAGTATGTGTGGACCATGTGACTCCAGCCAAAAGCATAAAATAAGTGAATGAAGTACCGACCTCAGCTTTATGTAGACTGCTGTAGAACCTCTCTCCATCAAGTGGGCTGGCCCATTTTTCAGACTGGGCTTTTTCACAACTTTGCACACAGAAAAACATTGAGCATTAGACAGTTTAAAAGAAATCCGGGGTTATGATTTAATTCATTTTGGATTTGTCTTATATGAATTTAGTCTTGATTATTGGTCACTGATTCTATGAACAAATAGAAAAACTGCAGGCAGTTTTGTCAGAGGAAGCAGTGGAAAGCTGCAGTTACATAACATGAAAGTAAGTGGAGCTCAAAACAAGCAATTAAAAACTAACAACACCATGCACGTCTTTGCTTCTCTTTTAAGTGCTCGCCCTTTCAGAGGATTACAGTGTAGCCAAGGATGAAAAACTGTGTGCTGATGACATTTTTAAAAGGAAAAAGGGCATCCTGAAAGACAGACAAAGGCCAAGAGTAAAACAACTAGATGGTTATAACTAAATCTACCTTCATATGGCTTCATATAGAGCTCTAAGAGAACGTGGGCGGGTGGTAAAGTGAAGCTTTGGAAAGGAGAAAAAGGGGAAAAAACAGAAAGCACGCAAACACAAAGTGACGCTCCCTAGCTTTCAAATGTTATTTTCATTTTCATATGAGAGTGTTGACGAAAGCGTTTGGTCCTGTGCCAGGTGTGGATGAGTGCAGGTGTCACCTGGTAGTGTTGGGGACGTTTTTCGTGACAGACGAGCAGAGCGTGTCGCGCCCGATCTTCAACATGCAGCCCGTGACGAGCAGGAAGAACAGGAAAACGCCGGAGACGGCAATAAGCACGTTCATCCACACATTCTCCCTGTGAAGGAGGAGAAAAAACAAACAGATAAGAGCGGGAGAACAGCACTGTGCTCTTTAAAGTGAGGCAAAACAGAAGAAGGATGTCAAACTACAAAATGCAAGCTAATGTGTGATTGTGTCGCCATGCCGTGGTATGACACATGCGTTTCTGCTTCTCTGTATCAGCTCTGCAGCTTATTCTGTGCTACATCGCTGTGGCGACACACGATTTCACTTTAAGTTCAGCTTCAGGAGCTACTTAAATGATGCCAGTTTTAAACCTCTGACAAAAATTCAACTTTTTCTAAATGTATTTGTAGCTTCTTTTGCTTATGTTGGCTACAGAGAACAATGTTTACATGCACACTTATTTTCCTGGGTAATCAATCAGTTTAAACTAAAGAAATCAGCCTAAAAGTGCACGCAGACATCTGTTAAATTCTGTCTACAAGATGCTTAAAATATCCTTTCTTGCGGCTGGCAAATCAAGCTCAAAAGAACGACACAATGACAGAGCAGGCCAGCATTTATGCAATATTTGAAGGAAAACACTGACGATTAAAATTGTTTTTAAACCCACACAAACACTGCAACTCTGTACTTTGTCATGAAAAACACACACACAGCATGTGGTCACCTTTTGAGTTCCCCTTCGCTGCAGAAAGTGTACACCCAGTACACAGACAGAGAGAAACACACCACTGCCACCATGATTGATATGGCCGACACAAAGTAACACAAAGAGGAGGATGTGGACGACTGGACTCCGATGAGCTTGGACGTGGCATTATAGCTGACCGCTCCGTACAGCATACAGTGACCCCCGAAATTACCCTGAGTAAAAAAGAGAGACAGAGGTTTGGGGGTGTCACTAAAAGGCTTGAGTTCCGCTTCACCGTTTCAAGCGCTTTGCTGGATGCTACAATAAGCGCATCAACGGTTGCATCTGACGTCTATAAATGAGCAGCAGGGAGCCAAATTGGGCACGAGAGGCGTCTAGGGTCACATGATGAGCAAAGCATCCGAACTAGAGGTACAGTTAAAAACCTGCGCGCGCACACGCACGTTCACAATTTCACGTGCATATCACGTCTGTTAAGCTAACACAACGAACAGTTGTTGACACACAACAATGCTCGTGTGACACTTCGCTAAAAGTTTGTGGTACATTTTTCGAGAAGTAACTTCTCCGATGTCTACAGTCCAAAAACATTAAAAATATGGAGAAATTAGAGTTGAAATGCCGAAGGTAATGACAGAGTGGGCAGAACTGGACTGAAAGTGGAAGCGCGTGTCAGTTTTTTAATCCCTCGCGCTGCTTTTAATTACCGTGTAACACCCAGAAAACTGCGCAGCTGTACGAAAACAATTATAGTAGCTTGAAAATATAAATCTGTAACACACTGTACGCTGAATTATGGTTAAAGGACTTTTCTTCAAAAAATAAAATAAGAAGTTTGTTTCTTTTTTGCTAAACTTTCTGGGATAGACAAACGCACTACAAAGTAAGTCCACCCGGAAGAGGACGCGTACAACATGTAATATATGGAGCAGGTTAGTAAAACTTAGAAAAGTCACCTGGACGATGGTGACAGACGCTGCGGTAACAATCCCGCAGACAAAACAGCTGATGTAGAGACCCCACTCCAGCACCAGTAGCACCGCTAACGCCATCATCCAGCAGCAGCTAAGTCCGCGTCTGCAGAGAAAAGAGCTGCCGTGAAGGTAGCAATAAAAAGGCAAACAACTTCCGGTTAGTTCCTTCACAATAAAATACCAAGCCTCCAGCAACCACGATTCGCAAATATTAAGAAGACAGTGAGTTGATTAAAAACATGGCAAGGCAAAGTAGTAAACGTGTCCGGGTTAATCAATAAAAAATACATGAAAATGTATCAGTTGTTTGTTTAAATAGACTGTACTCTTATTTAACCGCAGACTGCCAGAACATTGTGTGAATGAATCAAGAAATAAAGAAAGGTCTCATATATTTGTCACGACCTTGCCACACGTCTCAAAAACATGATTTAAAATGTTTTAAGCCTGACTTAACTTACCCGTGTGTTCTTCAGCTGGATTATATTCTGGAGGTCAAACAGTTTGATTTCCGGTGATATTGTATCTTTTTTATTACCTTCACCCGCAGTCAAACAGTCCAAAGTGAAAATCGTACGTCCAAACTCTCTTCTCGATATTAGTTCGAGCAGCAATAGAAGCTTCCTCGGAGTTTCACCGCAGCGCGTGAATGCGTAAAAAACAGCTTACTTGTCACACGTGGACACTGCTTGTCATACAGGCCCTAGATCGTTTCTCTTCGCTCAATCAGTTGGTTTCATCTGATGACCCAGAAAGATAAACTGAAAGTCTGCAGCTAGATATGTGTTAATTCACTCATGTTAACGCCTATATTTACGCAATAATTATTTTTATTATGCGGAAGCAAATACTGCATGTTTGCATTGTCTCAAATATGTAGATGGTTCAAGTTAGTCAAAGTCTGAGCTTCTCGAGGGTTATGAGGTATGAAATGCTAGAGTTAGACACAGTGTGTGTGTGTGTGTGTGTTGCTTCCTTCCCAGAATGCTTAATGAAACCTTGTGACTTTGTGTCCTGTGACCATGTCATTTTTATAGGGTATATGTCAAACATTTTAAGCCTGTCAGATTCACCTCTGCACTAATAATAAGCTTACTAATTCCTGACACATAGCCAGTGTTACATCATTCAAGGCTGACTAGAAATAACTAACTGTTTTCTGTAATAACATGCCACACAATTTCTAATGATATGTCATTAGAAAGGAGCTTCAAAATTATGAATCAGCGCTGTTAGCTTTCATAGGAATTGCTTATGTGATTTACACCACTGGGTTACAAAAGTAAGTAGAAAAACAAATGGTATGTTGCAGAAGGTAATACAAGACAGAAGGTAATAAACTGATGAATGGATTGATAAATAGAAAGAAGCGAGGATTTTTCACAAATAATTCTTAAATGTGGACAAAGAAAGTGTTGCAAAAATACCAAAATAATACTACTATGTTGAGAATGTAACTTCACTTAACTAGGTGACTGGACTCATTGTTGGGGGAAAAAAAGTAGACATGCCAGTGTGAGTTTGTGTGTGTGTGCTGCTGTCTCAGGAGGCGAGACTAAGTGGTGGGCAGAGCCATCATAAAGTATTAGTGTCAGTGAGCATGTGAAGGTGTTTTTAGATTGAAGCCTTAATGCATGCTGGCACAAATGTTGGACCCCAAGACCCAAACACTAGAAAGCTTCCGTTTGTCTATGTGTGTATCCACAAATCATCACACAAGCCTTGTATCTCTTTAATTCATGATAAGTTTAAACATCAAAATTCACCAAAGTCTGAACGAGGCACAGATCTACAGTAAAGAATACACTATGTACAATATAAAATAGAGGGACATAAAAGATTACAACGCAAAACGGAAATGTAGGAAACATGCACTTGATAACACGTCACGGATAGGTCGAGGCTGTCGGTTGACATTTTCTTGAAGAGAAACCCATCTTTCCTCGAGATAAAAGTCATGATATAGAGCGGAGAGAGTGAAAGTTTCCCCCTTTTGGAAAACAAATGTTGATATATACTGTATATAATTATATATACTTATTGTGCAAGTGAACTATTTAGATTAGCAACACTTTAAAAAGAATTCAAAAACATACGTAAATATATCAGCAATAAGAGCACATCAAGGAAAGAACAAAACATTAATTATACTGTTTTAAATTCAATATAATGTCCCTCTTGAAAGAACAGCTGTTTTGATTTGACTGCATGTACAAAAGCTTGATAATAATTTAATACTGAACAGAGAGATGAGAGGCATACACAAGCAGCAAAAACAAAAAAAACAAAACAAAACCCACCGACCAGATTGTGCCGTGAAACAAGATCAACTTCATTTTGAAAATCTTAATCTTTTGAACTTCGGATGAAACGTGACGGTACGATGTTGTTGGAGAGAAAATAAAAATAAAAGATAAAATCCTGATGGAGAAGCCCACACACAAGGCAGCGTTAAAAGGTCATTTCATGATGAACGCCCCCTGAGGGAGGGCAGCCCTGAAATGTTTGAGTGTGATTGTTAAGTACTGTTTGTGCGAGATTGTTAATCATCGCACAGCAAAATCACTGCTTTATATTTAAAATGTTTAGCAGCGATTTTCCGAGTAGGAACACCGCTCATTAGTGATGAAGCCAGAGGAGCCGGTTACCTAATCGTCAAAGGTGATGCGCGTTCGGACTGTGTGTCAGAGCGAATCTGAAGCTTTGACTTTTCTGGTTTCCAGCTGTAAGAACAGCATTCTTGCTCAAATTTGGATGTAAAGGTTGTCATTTTTTTTAATGAGACTTTAAAACGTTGTTTTAAACGTAAATATTATTTATGGCAGCATCCTAGAAAGTGGTTCTGGCCCTTAAACCAAACCAACCGGAGATAATTTATCTGAGCGTAACCGCACCTCCAGTTCTCTGTCTATATGTGACCCCCCCCCCATTGCAACTACAAGCTGTTTGTTCTTGTTTTCTTCACTTCTCATTAGTACAGCGGGATTTGCCCGGCCCACGGGTCACCGTCAGTCCCCTCTGAGGCCTTCTCCAAACCACAGCCTCAATTCATCCTCAAGCCATGTTCCATTATCTACCAGAAATGGTGTCAAACCTAAAATGAGGATGTGGTCCAAGCTAATGAAACAGCAACTGAAAGATGAGCGGGGAAAGCAGTGCTGAATTTGAACCCTAACCCTCTTCAGTGAAACTGAAGCTTACGCCACCGACAGACCTGAAGCGTCTTATCATGTACGTTGGTGCTCCTGGAAACTGGAAGCTTTGCTATGTGACTGACTTTTGCGTCAATGTCCACACTAAAAAAAAAAAGAGTCAATTTGTTTCCATGAACGTGAAGTTCAAAAATTGTATTTTGTGTCTATTTCACAAAACTACTGTGAGAGTGTGCTTTTAATAATAGCTTTAGATTTCATGCAAGCAGCTGGCTGCTGAAGAATGTTTGGAGAAGGAATTCCTGCTTTGTCCATTTTAATTCAATGGTATGGTCACGTTCCTTGATAAGTGCGGTCACAAGACTGCAGTACTGAGGGTTTGCTGTTGAGCCTGTATACCAAACCTGCCTGTCAGTATGAGAAAGTGTATGTATTCCTCTGCAAGTCAGTCGAAATTCTGTAATAGTTCTAAATGATCTTTTGGATGGTTACATATCAGTTTGCGATGTCTGAAATGTACCAGTTTCTGAATGATTTATGCCTTGTTTTAGTCAAATTATGTCTGAGCATGCATTTGTGCACACGGACCAGATAAAAGCTGTGCAATCATTAGCCAACTGGACAACCTGGCAGCCTGAATGCATCTGGTAGAGGACTGTCAAGTTTACAGATAATTTTGTATATTCCTTTCTTCCAGCAGGGGTCGCTGTCTCTCCCCGTCCAAATGGCTGAGTAAAACTCTCTCAGAGCCACTTCAGACACCTCGATGAACCTCTCTGGAACCTGCACACAAAAATATGATGTCAAGGAGGAAATGTTTATTAGGAAGTCTTCTGGAAGAGAAAAATCCATTTTCACTTTAGTTTAGTATCTGAATCTGTCAGTCACATATCCATCTACCTTATCTAAAGGGATTTAAAACTGAGAAACTTGTGTTTTTCAGAGAATGTGAGGTTTTGATTGTCTCTGTACTTTCTAAAAATCTCATAAGCGTTGTTGAGCAGTGAATAGTTTCACAGGAAGAACATTAGAATACCTGTTATTATAATGTGCATTCAGTGCACCCTCACAGGTGTTTTCACCCACTTTGGTAAAATACAGACTGTGACTTTGATTGTCTCTGTTTGTCTGAACGCGTCTGTCAAAGCAGACAGCTTTATCACAGCACGTAGAGACTTCTCATTGATTATTGTTAATAAGTGGACCTATTCTTTCGCCGCTATGACGGAAAACACGTTAGAAGCGAACACGATCTATTCACAGCTGAACCGCACAAAGCTTTAAGCTTTGTGTAGGCGAGAGTGACTTTTCAAACTCGAGCAACCTTGTGACTTTGTTTTTACGATCACAGAGGCGATTCGGTTTTTCAGCGCTGCCTGAACGTTTCCCGGGATACATTGTAGCCATAGTAGTTTTTGCGTTCTCAATACCTTTTTAAATCCAATGACGTCTGACAAATAACAGATCACCTTGGGTGATAAAATTAATCATCATCTGTAGAATTGGAAACTAATGTGCGATGATTGTTTTATGATAGTGTGTGTCCTTCAGCAGGTCAGTGAGATATAACAGTGCTTCATTTTCTGTTTCCTTTTCATGCACAAACTCATACAAGTAAAATAATTTCTCTGCTCACTAAAGGTAATAGCACATTACACGAAATAATAACCCCAAGCTCCAGTGCTTTTCATTTCAACGGTGTAGTATCTTTTTATTGTATATCTTCATCTTTATGCTATACATGATTTATTGAGGTTTATTTCCTCCTTAGACTTATCCTCTGCTCTGAGTTTACCAATTAATATCAGATCAGGACCTCATTCAGAGTCCAAGCAGCAGCCATATCTGGCACTTTATTGACCTCTGAAGGACAAAACAGCTTGAGTCTTGCCATCCTCACCTGGTTTGCACAAAGTGGGACTTTTATTTGATTTTCAATAAGAATGGCTCAGTACACACATTAAATGTTTTTAAGAACTGTTTGCTCAAGAAGGTCAAACAGCTCAGATCAAATGATCTTAACTCAAAGGACCGCTGAGCTTAAGAAAATCAGCAACGGCTTGCGTTAGGCATGTATGTGAACCTTGAAAAGCATTCCAGAAGACAATCTATAAAAGACATCAAAAACAGAGTGCAAGTTATCCTTCAATACATGACCCAAGACCGTGACACTGTAGACAGCACTTTAACTTGATTGGTATTTTCTTTTAAACACAGGAGCACTGCATAAAGATCCATAATCCATTAGCGCTGTACTTAGGGTTGAGGAGTATTCACATCCCCAGGCAAGGACTGAGTCCAGTCGTACAACCGGTAGGCTGAAAGCTGCAACTAGAGCGTCTCCTCACCTGGTAGATGTTGCTTTTATTGTAGTGCATGTTCAGTATGCGGTAAAGCTCCGTATCACGTCCCACTCGCAGCTGACTCTCTCGGCTAATACGAGGCGCACCATCCCTGTGTTACAGAGACAAACAAACTCATTTAAATACACTCACAATAAAAAACCAGATAAGAGAACCATGTATAATTTACATAAATGATATTCAGCTTCAGTTTGTTTCTGACTTTTTGCAGTCATGTTTTATGCCCATTGCTATTTGTTTTACTCGCTACCATCATGAGTTCACATCAACATGGCCACAGTGTCTAAACACCTGAGCACTCACAGACAATAGCTGGTTATAAAAAAAATCTATATTTTTATCAATAAGCCTTTCCGACCTCTTAAATCAAGCGATATAAAAAATGCAGACATCTATTTCTCAGCTGCAATGGTTCGTTTGATTATAGCAGAAGTGAATATCTGTCATGGAGGAAACCATGATGCTTCATGCGGTTCCAAAGTCAATCATGCGATGTGTGATTCTCTATTTCTAAAAAAGTTATATATGATGTCTGATGTATAAATCAGACTTTACTTCAGCTCGTCTAACAGGGGCAACATGTTCACACTCATAAGGCTCACTGAAACAATGAAAGTATTGCAAATAAAATGAGTTTAACATGAACCAGTGCCAACCCAAACCGACCGGGTGAGAGCCTCGCGGACAGCCTGGCGTGCAAAGCGCTCCATCTGGATGTAGAAGAACTCTCTGAAGTTACTGAACCATTTAATCATCTGGGAGGTCACACAGCGATTAAACTAGACCATGGATGACAGGAGAGGAAGTGAGCAGGTGAGGACAGCAAGAGAACAGTGCTTTTTTTAAACACTTACAATGATATGCTAAATTAACCTGACTTGAGCTAACTTAATTGCACTTTGTTTGTTATGTCAAATTACATTCAAAAGACATTGTATGCCCCCCCCCCCTTTTTTTCCCCCCTTAGTGGTCATTAAAGTAAATGACCTAATCTAAGGTTTTCTGTTGACACAGACTCCAAGAGGAGAAATAATCTCTGCAACTCCACACTGTTTATGCTTCTAAATCACTGTAAGCTTGCAGATTGTATCAGATAATACCACCTTATTAAGAGATACCCTGTAATAATAATTTATCGCAGCATATGCATTTATAAGTGCAATGAAATATGGAAACAAAAACGTCTGGGATGCAGTCTCCAATATGTGACAGTTTTGGTGTTTGCGCATGGCCGGTTAGCTCAGTTGGTTAGAGCGTGGTGCTAATAACGCCAAGGTCGCGGGTTCGATCCCCGTACGGGCCATATATGTTTTCAAGCAGTTGAGCACCTTTAAACAAATGCTTTTCGCTTTATTTGCAGAAGAAAATCTTATTTAAAATGAAATGGAAAAACACCTCGAGCTTTGAGACCCGACATGTCCAAATGTGACATCAGCTTTTTAACTTATCCACAAAATTTCCTAAAATAACTCGTGAGCTGTGCAGCTCTGGCCGTGCTCCACTAACACCCACTGCGACATGGCCGGTTAGCTCAGTTGGTTAGAGCGTGGTGCTAATAACGCCAAGGTCGCGGGTTCGATCCCCGTACGGGGCAGTTCCGGATTTTGTGAAGCACCAACCACTACATACATATAACACACATGTTAGCGCTAGGGCATTTTTTCAGAGTAAATATTATATGGGCTCCTCTGTATCTATACTGATATAATACATCAAATCAAACCACAGTAATATGGGTACATTGGCTACAAGATTCAAGCACTTTTATATACATGTTACATCATCAGTAGTGAGCAGTTTTTTTAACTTTGTGTCTCTGTATTATCACTGAAGATTTTATTATATCTGAATACTTGGAGTGCACAAATGTCCTGGTTTCCCCCAGTATATCACTGGTTAATTAGGTGATTTAAGTGATGGCCTTACAATAATTGCAGTCTTACAGTCAATTTAAAATTTTTTAGAAGATTGTTCAAACTGTATTTGTTTAGGCTACAGTATGTCTCAAAAGTCATTCAAGGACTACTCGTTTCCTTGAAACTCCTAAAAGACCTCCCAACTATAACACAACTGAACTTATGTAGTAATGAAAGATTTGAATAAATTCAAGATTCTTAAAAGCAGCAGCATTTGCATACTTTTGGGGGATTCGTGTTATCTGAAGCAGCGCTGCATCATTTCAAATCAAGACCTTAAAGATGTGCCTCATTGTCTTGTTAAAAGAAAACAATGTAGCTACGAAGTGCAAAACAAACACTCGTTAAGTGCTGTCTTCAATTATGAATGAATTGCTAACAGCGTAATCTGAAAACCCCACGTGGTAGCAACCCCACGCACACATCATCTATTCATCTTAGACAAAGGAATTGAGGTTGGAACCCACCACTATCAAATTTGGACTCACCAGACCACAGCCCAGATATCCACTAGTCTAATGCTCATCCTTTGTTATGCTTACTTAATACTAAATTGTAAAAAAAAATTAAGAAGTACAAAATTCTTTCAGCAATTTGAACCCAAACGCCTGATAATTTCCTCAAAACAGCTAATCTTAAGATTCTAGGAAGCAGTGTGGTGGGCACTAATTTTAGGGCTGTTAACTGGAGATTTCAGAAGCTTTTAAGTCTCTGCAGCAGTAATAACTTCTGGTCCTTCTTCCCTCACTTGTAAACACCACGCCTGTTTGAAGAAACCTTTAAAGTCTTTGTAATATATGGACTCACATTCATGTCTTAAAGAAATGCTGGACAGTCAATTCTCCTTCCTTAGTCATAATATCCAATACTACAGCAGCCAAACTGGCCTAACTGGCATTTCATAGCTGCGACGTCGTCCGTATTGTTTTAACAATGTAGAAAAACCTTCAGTGAGCAGGCGTGTAAAACGCAGTGGCTGATATACTGCCGTGTGACTTTGAGGCGTGTTAAAAAATAATCACTTTAAAGTGAAATTGTCATTCCAGCACTGAGCTGGTGTACACACACCTTGACATCAGGGAAATACGTCTTGAGCGTGTTGGAGCTGGGATAGCGAGTGTAGAAGAACATGAGCTTGGCTTTCTTCAGATGGCAGGGTGACAAGCCCTCCTGGGTGTACATATGAGGTGAGTTAAGGAGATACATGTTTAAACACACACACACACACACACACACACACACACACACACACACACACACCAACACAGCTCTCATCCTCATTCTTTCAAGCACACTGACAAAAGGATATCCCCCCAGCAGTCAGGTAGAGCTCTCCTCCATCCATCCCTCCTCCTCGCATGCCCCCATCTCCCCTCATCACTCGCTCCCTCTCTCTCCCCCCGTGCGCGTGGCGTGCAAGCGACGGGTCCAGGTGGCCGAGCAAGGGGAGCGGGGGGAAGGAGGGGTGAGACGATGGGTGGGAAGAGAACTCCAAGAAAGGGTCAGAGTTCAGGTAGTCTTTGCGGGATGACGGGAGGTGGGGGAGCTGAGGGTGGTGGAGTGAGCGGGAGAAAAGCTGCTGCATTGAGTAGTGGAGCAAGGGGAGAGGGAGAGGAGGGGGCGGAGGCGGGGGAGGAGGGGGAGGCGCAGGGAAAGAAGAGGAGGAAGAAGAGGAGGAGGTTGAAGACGGGTGGAAAGAGGAGGAGGAGGAGGGATCCTTGGGCTGAGAGGCTGGAGGCAAGAGGGGAGGGTGAGAAAGGGGAGGAGGACGAGGCAAAGAAGGGTGGTGCAGGGAGAGGTTTGGGTGAGAGGGATTGAGGTGAGTGGGGAGAGGTGGGCCAAGGAGTGGGTAGGCCTTTCGCGTGTCAGGTGACCTTTGAAGAGTCAGTGGCATCGCTAAATCGGACGGTTCAGTCCGACGGGGTGGTCGCGGGGGCAGGGCGCTCCCGTTGCTCATCTTGTGGAGCTGCTTCTCTCTTTCTCCGTCCTGCCCTCTTGTTTTGTCCTCCTTATCGCTCATTGTTTCTTCTCTTCTTCCTCTCGTTAACAGCCCCATCCACACTGCCTTCTCCTTCCCTCCGTCGCTTCCCGGATCAGATGGGAGAAAAGAGATGGCAGCGGGAGGAGAGGAAGGAGCGAAATCGGTCATCTCGGTGTAAAGGCGGAGAACTCGGTCGATGACCCGGGCCACAGCGCTGCCCAACTCCAGCTTCAGCGCCGCGGCAAACTTCTGCCCTCCCTCCTCACTCTCGTCATCTATCCCGACATCCCAGTCTCCTCTGACCAAACCTCCGCAGTCCAGCCACAACCCCGATCCCTCCATCACACCCTCCAAGTGCAACCCTCCTCCTCCTCTTCCTCTCTCCATCCTTCTTTCTCGGTCTTTTTGCAGCTCCTCTTTCCGTTTGTGGAAGCTGTCGAAAGGGGACTCGGAAAGCAGGGAAAATGATTCCTTTTCCATCTCTCCGCCATCAGTGTCTTCCTCATCGTACATCCCTTCTGTCATGTCCTCCTCCTCTATTAGCCCTACATCCTCTTCTCTCCCATCAACTCCACCGCTGCTTCCGTTTCTGCGCTTCCTTTTCTTCTCATCCTCGGCCATGTGCTTTTCCCCAAAAGCTCTCCACACTTTCTCCTGCAAAGCCTGCAGTCTCTCCCTTGCCTCCTCCAGCTGTTCTTTCAGCTCTTCCCTTTCCCTTCTCCTCTCTTCCCTCCCTCCTTGTTTGCCTCCCTCATCGGCCTCTCCATCCCTCTGTCGGTTCTCCAGCTTCATCCTCTTCACTTTCAGGATGTCTTGATTCCATTCGACTGCGAGAGCCGCGTCATTGTGCCTCTTCTTAACCCCGAGCAAGTCGTCCTTTCCCTCTATCGCCCCCTCATCTCCCCCTTCCATTCTTTGCTCCACGTGTCCATCCCTCTCTCCTTCATCTTCCTCCACATTTCTGTCCTCCAGGTGTCTGTGTGTGCTCAGGCTTGTGTTCAGCAGCCCTCCGATCCTCCTGGGGCCTCCACCCGGCTGGAGGAGATGGTGGATCAGTGGAAAGCCGGGGGGTCTAAAGGCAGGAGTAAGACGGCCAGCATTAGCCTGAGGATGGATTCCAGTAAGATCTGTGGAGTTGAGAGTTGGAGCAAATGTGTGTATCTGGGGAGCAGAATCATCAAAAAGATCTGTGGGTGAATCCATGGCTGTAGAGAGGCAGAAGGGACACAAAGAGACACAATAAGGATTATAATTGCTGCATTTGTGATATTTTGAGTAGTAGCAAGTGTTTTGCAGCCAAATGAAGTTACATACATGAGGTTAAATTTCATTAAAATATATCAATGATTAAGATGACCATAGTTTTGTGTGTAGTGCTCAAAGTGCTAAATGATTTAGTATTTAATTTAATATTTAAAGCTCAAAACAGAAAAGAAACTGTTTTTAATCAGAGTATAGCATTAAACCTTGTTGGATAATGATATTGATTATAGTGGAAATAATAAGATAACCACCAAAACAGAAATGGTTTTACAGGTAGAAGTCACTGACATGTTTCCCTTCTCATCTTTTCTGATTGTTTTTTCCACTATTTTTGCATTTGGCTAGTGTCAGTGTGACTGCTGGTTGCACGGGCAGTCCAACTCCTCCAGAATGGCGTATCAATACCTCCCATTGCCAGGAGATTTGCTGTGTCTCCCAGCACCATATCAAGAGTATTTAGGAAATTCCAGGAGACAGGTAGTTACTCTAGAAGAGGTGGAAAGTGCCCTAGAAGGTCTTTAACCCATCTGCAGGACCGGTATCTGGTCCTTTTGTGCAAGGAGGAAAAAGATGAGGACTATGAGTACTGCAAGAACTACAAAATGACCTCCAGCAGGCCACTGGTGTGAATCTCTCTGACCACACAATCAGAAACAGACATCACGAGGGTGACCTGAGGGCCTGACATCCTGTAGTGGGCCCTGTGCTCGCTGCCTGGCAGCTTGGAGCTCAATCGTCATTTCCTATAGAATACCAGAATTAGCAGGGCACCCTGTGGTTTTCACAGATGAGAGCAGATTCACCCTGAGTGTAGGTGATAGATGTGAAAGGGTCTGAAAAGCCGTGGGGAACATTATGCTGCCTGTAACATCATTCAGCATGACGAGTTTGGTGGTGGGTCAGCGATGATCTGGGGAGGCATATCAATGGAGGGATGCAAAGACCTCTGCAGGCTAGGCAACAGCACCCTGACTGCCATTGGGCATGGGGATAAATCCCACAAGCACATGGGGGCCATACAAATGAATTCAGTACTCCGTAGGTTGATCATTTTCACTTACGTCAAACATGGCATCATTCATTTCTAACACATTACCCAGTCGATAACAGTATAGGTATACAGCATGATTGTTTTTGAGCAGTGTACAATTGTGCTGGCGGGGTGTGGTTTCTGGGCTCAGTCACAAGAGGGAGAGTTGAAGCAGTGTGTTTGGGGGAGTAGTGTCTGATGAAGAGAGCAGCAAACCTGTTGGGCATGTCTAATTAACCTCTCCTCTGACAGTAATTGTGGGGCCGGAGACGAGAAAACACAAAACTGTTAGCAGTGAGCCCGAGAGGCACACAGAGAGCCAAAGATCAAGTATAAAAAGTGTGTGAATAAAACCGGGTATAAAACACACCTTTCTCGCCCGTCCTTACTGGGGACCCTGTCACCAAAATTTTTACTGTATAAAGAAGAAACAGGTCTTACTAAAAAGGTTTGTAGGGCTTTTTTATGTGGATTATCTGCTCTGGTTGCTTTTCATTTTTTTCCAATGTCATTTTTAGTTCCATTCAATTGTAGCGCACTGCAGTAAGGGCAAAAATCTCAGAGGCTGTTTTGGTTGCATAAATATCTGCTAGATAGCAAATGTTTCTGTTTATCTGTGACTGCACTTGGTTGACAGTGAATGAGTGCCCATCGCAACGATATGGCTGGAACGTTACCTGGACAGCAAAACAGGTCACTGGTCTATTGCAGGACACAATCACTTTCACTTTAATAGCAAAAAGAAACAACTCCAATGTATTTGTATAGAGCTAAACGTTCATTGTGGCAGTGTTAAAGAGAGTACATTTAGCTAGAAAGCACAGAAAAGATCAGTTTCATCAGTGAGGGAAGCGACATCCTGTGGCACCAACTAAGACCTAATGGAAGGGTTAACATCTGGCTCATGATCTTTGTCACATATCGCCCTCCTCTCTTCAGGCTGTCCTTCCTGTTGTGCTTGAACGTGTGTTGTCTTAGACAGTGCAAGTATCAAAGAAAAATATATGTGAGAAAACTGAGGAAGATAAATGCACATAGATGTGGATCACGCACAATAACAGAAGTTTGGAAAAAAAATACAAAACACTGCATGGTGGAAAATTTAGGTGCTTATTACACTCCCAGGCTAATGCTATATGGCTTGCCTACAATTCCTGGAAAAGGTTGTAAAGCAGAGACCAGTGAATGCCAGGCTTATAAACGACAGTACATCTCACTGTTTAATCAAGATCAAAAACACACATCCCAGTTCCTATTTTATATCACTGTGTAACCTCATTTCTGCCCCGATACCCCTTTTCCTTCCTCTCCATTCCTCTCTCATCCTCTCTTCCTCCTCTCTCTGTTATCAGTTCAGGCAGCTTGTTAAGCACTGTTTGATCAGAGTGTTTACCGTCAAACACACACATGAACACACAGACACACACACACACACACTTTTGCACAAAAGCAAAAGAGGCTTGAGAGAGGGCTAACAATGGTCAATGGTCCTTGTGGAGTGAAATAGAGTGAGAGCAGCATGTACGTAGTGTGTGTGCATATGCAAGTGTGTGTGTGTGTGTGCATGTGTGTGTCTGTGTGCCTACGTGTGCATGAGCAGTAGTCCTACTTAGCTTTGATAACACCGCTAATCCACTTCAGATGGATACACTACAGCTCACTGAACAGATGTAAGGACAGGACAGATGTAAGGACTGACAGAGGTACAGGAAAATACAGAAAATATGAACACACACACAAGGATGCACAAACACAAACACACACATCACAAAAAACAATAGCTAGACAAAACAGATAGATAGATAGATAGATAGATAGATAGATAGATAGATAGATAGATAGATAGATAGATAGATAGATAGATAGATAGATAGATAGATAGATGGTGAAACATGAAGAGAATAATCCTCCTATAAATAGCTAAATATCAATTATTCAAATGCCCTCTCCTCTCTACTATAATACAGCCCAGATGGCAAGCCAACCAATGGGCTTATAACAGGGACAGATTAGCTTTTCAAAGCCAGTGCAAGCTGCACAAAACATGAGCAATGACTATGAAAGCCATTAACCACTAGATTAGGCTTAAGAATGGTGCTCTTGGACTGCCGGAGCTGTCACTGGGTAGACTGACAAGAGCGAAAACACGCATGAAACAAAGCACAGATAACGCACTGGTATTATATGATCCACTTAAGTATGTTATATTGGAAAATTACATTCAAAAAGTTCATTTTCTAACATTGGAAAATAATAACACATTGGTTACTAAAATGTTCCTAATACTGGGTTGCAACCATACTTGTCGAATGAAATTTCTTTTAATTGGCGTATTTTTAAGCAGAGCTGGATAAATGTAACTCATAACTATGGATTTATAACATACACAATCAAAAATATTAGCTAAGGACTTTTTTTATGTTATAAATTATTTGGGTCAGTCATTTTTCGGGGCCATTTCTTTCCCCCCCTTCACATAGGTTATATTCTATCTATCTATTTGCGGCGTAATTATATCACTTTGAATAATTAATAGAGTGTTTAAAGCCTCCGCGTGGCAACATCTGCTTTGGCGATTCTGACGCACGAGCGGTCAGTTTGTGCGGGTGCGCGCGCGCGCGTTGTGCGTCCTGTGACTAATTGGCAGCGGCGGACTAATGTCGCAGTATGAAAGAAAATATAAACAGAGCGAGATAGAGGCGAGCAGCTCGAGCAGACGCTGACCTTCGTAGCTCTTTAAACGCCGTAAAATGTCAAATATGTAAGGCAGAGGTTTGAAGTTTAAAATGAACTTACTCTCAGTCACAGAGAAGAGCTCCAGCGGTTCCCCGAAGCCTTCCAACCCCAACGGCCGTTTCTGTGCGCTCTGTCTCGGTTGGTTGTCTCCTGCTCTCACCGGACGGGCCTTGGACATCGGTGCGGGCAGACAGGAACCAGTCAGCAGGAGGATTCCTGCTTTTTCCCGCTTCCCTCTTCTCTGGATTTGTTCCGTAACTCTCTCAGTTTTCCCTCACTCGTCAAACGCCTCCTCTTTACTCTAGTTGTGTCACTGTGCAGGTTTTTCCTCCCTCGCCAATCCATCTATCTCTGGCTGGCATCAACCTCACGCGCTGCACCCGGTGTGGAGTGGCGCGCGGTGGGCGGGCGAGCGGGCTCGAGAGCTGTCCACTTGACAGTCCGGTCCCTCCCATGTTGGCAAGACCCCCAGTATGCACACACATACACACACACATACACGCACTCTGCTGTATTAAATCGTCGCTTCATTTGAAATTAATTGGCTTTTATATAATTCACGTAGCAGTTTGTGACAGAAGGCTACTTACCCACAGACGAGCCCATAAACATGTTAAGGGGAAATTACTCTGACCAAAAACCGAGAAGCATTTTTTCAGTTTGTGTTACAGTAGTGATGCCACAGACCTTCAGCAGCACATTCTCTGCACTGCGAAGGTTTTATTTACCGCCGACTGTCACCCGGTCAGTCATTAACAGTTTTATCTGACCACAGGAATCTGTCTGTGAGATCCAGCACCCCTGAGCATAAAGACAAACACAGCAGAGTATCTAAAGACTCTCTGTCTAAATGCATTCATTTTTAACATGTGGCAGCTTTAATCCGATTTTACACAAATTATGTGAATTTAACAGTGTAAATGTGGATTTATAGGATGCCTTTAAAATGCATAGGTATAATATTTGGAAGCAGCAGTGCAAAGGTACCCATGTTCAGTGGACCATAATGGTCTTTTTTTTTTTTTTACAGATGTCCTTGCTCTACTTCAGCTTGCCTGCTTTAATTACACAGACACCCTGATAGCAGGGAAACATTTTGCTTTAACTTCAGCAGCACTTAGTAACCTGTTGCTGGGAATGTCACCCACCCAAACCCACCACTAAACTGTTCGCAGGCTCTCCCAATGAGACCAGGGGCCGCTTTCAGACTGCAATTTTTTTGTGTTAATTTTGTATTTTTTCTTTTCACGTATCACCTAAATCACGCCCCCCCCCCCTTCCCCCAACACCTCTGCCTCATCCCATCTCTTCCTTTCTCTACTTCTGATTAAAACTGGTTATGCACTGAGTGAAAGGTCGCAGTTGTTATGGAAACAAGGCTTGTAACAAAAGCTGGACACATGGGTGCAGAGGGAGAGAAAGAGGGGAGAAAGATGGAGAGAAAAAGAGGGAGACGTATCTGAATAAACATAAACGCGCGGAGAGGAGGAGAGGGCAGGAAAGAGAGGTAGGGAGAGGTCTGAATAAATAAAAACATATGCAGAGGGAGGAGGAACGAGAGATGGCGAGGTCATGAAATAATGGCTCCATCTGCAATAATAAATAACAAAAGATAATGCTGGGTTTTTGTCATTCTAGGAAGGCGTTTGAGGAACAAAGGTGTGTGTGTGTGTGTGTGCTGTGAATGTGCGACCGTGTGTGTTTGGACAGAGTGGGAGAATGCAATTGATAGATAATACATGGATCTGGTGCACAAGCTGGAGAATACTAAAAAGCACAAATTGTTCACAGAAAAGCGTACCAAAAAGCCTAAAATTGTGTGTCTGTCTGTGTGTGAGTGCCTGAACGTCATCTCTCTGAGGGCTCATATTATGTTAACCACTTAGACTAACATCAAACACTCTCTCTCACTCTCTCTTACACACACACACACACACACACACACACACTGGTAGGAGCGTGAAGGTGCCAGCCATATAAATAGGATATCCCAGAGCGAGAGATAAAAAGGAGAAGAGATTGACAGAGAGAGAGGGATAGAGATTATATATTCAAAGGGGAGAAAGAAAGTGGTGAAAAAAAGGATGGTGGGGGGGAAAGAGTGAGAGAAACGGAGAGGGCAAGAGCAGGAGGGGGTGAGGATAGATAGATACGAAAAGATCAATAAATGGCATAAAGTGTATGTTCATTGATTTAGTCGGAGTGAAAGAGTGATGGCGGGGAGAGACGAAATTAGAGGACAGAAAATGCTGGGAGCAGAGAGGAGGGCAGCGAGTGGGTGGTGAAGGGAGAAATAGATATAAAAATCTAATTAAAGTTGCATTAATCGATACTTTCATGTCAACAGTGGGTCAGATGAGTATTTTCAGCGCAAGAGAAAACCAATCACAGTGACAAAGTAGCAGAAAATGATCACCCAACGCTGCGGCTGCCCTCAGCTCTGCTCTAAAAGCGTTATGATAAATCACCTGCTCATCATCTCCCCAACTTAGCAACTATAGGTTGAGAACACCCTGGAGGATTATGCAGGCACAAGTCAAAATATTTTTTGAACTAGTCCAAAAAGAGAAAAAGCAGCTTACTTAAATCAGATAGCCAAAGTCAAAAAGGCCAAATTAGTGCGAGAAAAAAATCAGTGAATGCAGGGTTGCATTACTGCATTGTACAGTACCAATCAAAAGTTTGAACACATCCATTCATTCAAGGGTTTCTATTTACTGTCTTTTTTCTGCTTTTTGGATCAAAATGTCATCAGAACAATGAAACAACACACAGGAAACTATGATGACCCCCCAAAAACTGTGTAAAGCAAAGCAACATATGTTTGACATTTTTGATTTTTCAAAAAGTGTTCACCCTTTGCTTTGATATAAACTTTTCAAAGTCTTCGCTTCCTCTAAATCTGCTTCATAGGATGTCACTTGGAAGCCTTTTAAAAGAGTCCCCACATATGTTATCTATCTATCTATCTATCTATCTATCTATCTATCTATCTATCTATCTATCTATCTATCTATCTATCTTGGCAACAGTAGGAAAGAAAAACTCCCTTTTAACAGGTGGGTCAGCAGATATTGCAGAACTCAATATCGCTCCTTCTTCACCTTTAAAAAGCCTCAAGGTGCAAATTGGATCATTCTCCTGTTAATAACATCAGACAATGTTCCAGCTAACTGGCTGGTAACTCCACTGAATGCACTGACAGCAAAGGTAACACTGGGACTTTGTTTCCTGCAGGGCTGTCCTCATGAGAGACGT
This sequence comes from Simochromis diagramma, assembly GCF_900408965.1. Lineage (NCBI taxonomy): Eukaryota > Metazoa > Chordata > Actinopteri > Cichliformes > Cichlidae > Simochromis > Simochromis diagramma. The sequence goes on along the minus strand of NW_024387416.1, from coordinate 4,293,016 downwards.
TTCATTGTAGCGTTTGATGGTTTTCGGTGCTGCGGTGTGTGTGCGACATGCTTTAAAGTCTGATCGTTTCACTGGGTTGCTTGGTTTTCATAGATTACACCTATTTCTGAAGTAAGCACACATACTAGACTGAATCCTACATTTCCCATAATGCAACTCAATGACATATTTCAATTAAACCCTTCCTGGACGTCCATGCCTTCTTTGCAGTCTGAAGGCAGGCTTTTGGCTCCACTGATGACCATGTCAGTGAAAAGTGATCAAGTACGTTCATTTTTAGACATTGTTTTCCTTCTTGGAAACAGAAACAGTTATCACCGGGTGTTATGAGATTCATCAGGATGAAGAAAACTGAATTTTCTGTCTAAAATTGGTGGAGTTTTGCTCAAATGTTGAAACTCTTCCTGCATGCTTTTAGTGATACGCTTTGTCTGACGTTCAGGCTCTGGGTCAAATTGAAAGAGACACAGAGAGGCTGTTAACATATGTCAAGACAGGCAGAAACAGAGAGACAGGCAGGCTGGAAAGGGTGAGAGTGAAGCAGACAGACAGAAAGAGAACAAATGGTTGTGCGTGCATGTGTGTGTGTGAGAGAGAGGGAGACAGAGAGAGGAGAGGGAGAACGAGAGGCAGAAGTGTACTCAAATAGCTTAGGGCAAGGTGACAGAGAGAAACGAATGGACAGAGGAATAACAAGCTCACAGAGGGGGGTTAGTGTGTATGTGTGCGTTAGGGAACAAGAGAGAAAAAGGAAGACACACAGGGCGGAAGGGAAGCGCAATAGAGGAAGTTGAGAGAGCAAAATTAAAAACAGTCAGAGAAAGTGTGTGTGTGTCGTGTGTGTGTGTGTATAGACACCCAAAGGTGTCACAGTGTGCAGTTTGGCTTGATGATGACCCACTGGGCATGTAGGTCATAACGGTTTGTCTCTCAGAGGCATGACTGTATGCCTGCATGCATCCATTAGTGTGAGCCAGTGCGAGAGAGTGTGTGTAAATAGAAACTCGGCAGACGCGCACACACATGCAAAGTGGGTCTCTTAGAGTGCGCTTAAGAGTGTGTTTGGTCAGGGGTTGGAGAAGCAGTTTTTCTAGTCGCCAGGACTCAAAAAGATACTTAAACATACACACTCATGTCACCCACACATGCTGCAAATCCAGAATGGGTACACACACGCATAGCTGCCCTTTATGTCATACATGCACACGTAATGTACCATGCATGGCACTAAATTATGCACAAATACACACAGGCGCACACCGACACACACATCTCTTTCTTTTGATCTCTCGTGATAACGCACACACACGCACAGGGGGAAGCTATTATGCTCTCAGGCTGGAGTGTTTTGATGGTATAATTGCAGTGACCAGTGAGGAGAAAGAGACGGAGTGAGGGATGGGGATGGAGGGAGAGAGAGAGAGAAAAAAGAGGAGAGTGCTGACACTCTCAGCATGCTAATGTTGTGAGGCTCTACCCCCCCTGTGATTTCAAACCTCCCACCCTCCCTCCATCTCTTTGTCTCTCCATCTTCCTATCTCACATCCTCTACATTTCACAGGTGGAGCACTAGAACGAGGGGGAGATGGAGAGAAAGGTAGAGAGGTGGAGAGATGAGAGGAAAAGAGGGATGTATAACAGGATGGAGCAATGTTATCTCTTGCTTTCTCTCGCCATCCCTCCATCCACTTCAAGCTCACTACAATGGTCAAAACAAAGCATGCAAAAAGAAAAAAGAGGAGGTATGGTGGAGGGGAGGAAAATAGAGGAAGAGGGAGGGTCCTTTTTTCCCATCCCTTTAACAATGGAGGGATGATCTCTGCTTATCCTCTAATCTCATCCCGTCTTTTTCCCCCTCTCCTCCGTCCTTTCTGTCATGTCTCACACTCTGCAACCCCTCGATGTGGTGGGAGAAAGGGTAGCCTTTTCCTCTCGTTGGCCTCCCTTTTTTTTGTCACCTCTCCATCTGTTTGTCCTTCCAGCGCTCACTCAATCCCTCTCTCCTCTCCAGAGAAGGGATTCTGGTGCTGGCTGTGATCTTTTTTTCTCTTTTCCATCTTTTTTTTTTTGGCATTTCATCTCTTTTCTCTTAGTCAAACATCCAAAATATCCCCTAACAAAAAGGTAGTCGGTGCGTATCGTGGTTTAGCTTCATTTACATACTTGGTCACAAAAATGCATGAAAAATTGATTTGACTGATGAAGTATATGCAGATATAGTCACCGTCACTAAACGTTATTTTTTGGACCATCTTGCCGTTTTTTTAACATCCAACTCGGCATGCAAAAAAGCAAAACCTGTAGCATCAATTTTTCATTAAGTAGTATAGCTGAAGGCAGAAGAGTTCGGCTACAAGTAGGTTTCAGTTTCCTCCCCAGTTCACTGCTTTGTGCTCAAAATTGTTCATCTGGGAAAAACAAATATGACATTTACCTTGATTTTAACATGAACAGGGAGCATGAGTTTCTGCACTACAGCGTTTGTTAGTGGTTATAATCCAATAAGTCAACAGTGCCTCTCAGAGGTAATGCCTTGCTACTGCAGACCCACATGCAACGCGATTGTGAGGGGCACTGGGAATAGTCTCATTCCTCCAAATAGAAACAGGATGAAGTGAATGCCCTCATAGTCCAAATGCTCAGTATGACCCACCCCCTATGCAGTGCGACAGATAAAACCTTCAGTATCTATGCCTGCAACAGGGAGACACCTGTTTTACAGGTATGATCAGTACTTTTTGTCACACTGGTCTTAATCATCCAAGCTTACTTAGTTTGAATCAGTGTTTTCAAGGTGGCATAGTTAGCATGACTCCTGGTCAGGCTCCTGCTCCAGCTAGCACATGACGTTACACAGCAGTGGTTGGAACAGTTCCTGAGCCAAACAGTGAAATCAAAGCAGACCACGCAAAACTATTATTCAGCATTTGTAGTTCAAAATGGGCACACTTTTATCTATCTGCTGCTTATATTGAACTGAAAAGGCAAATATAAGACCACGAAAGGCCTAAAGACAACATAATCCCCTTAATAATTTATTTGTATGCCCTTATTAGATTAGATAATAAAAGACAGTTGGATCTGTTAAGGGGCAAAATGATTATTTGCATCTTTACTGAGGAAAACAACCATTCTTTAGTGACATTTAATGTACTTTTTATATGTTGCCATCGTTTTCAAAATCAGATTTATTCATGTGACTACTGCAATTATGTCACGTGTACTCATTTCAAACAGGTAATTAGAAGATAGATCTCAGTTTAATTTATTAAAAAATGAGTGATTTATTCCAAATAGCACGAAGGTGTTGACACTGTTTGCACTTTTACTACTTACCTGTAGTAAAACCACATTTATTTTGAATTGATTGACTGATTGTGGACAGCTGTAGTTACAGACTTGGTAACACTTTTGGCTGAAGCAGTGAAGCCAGTGTTTCAAAATGTAGCGAAGAAGCGAAGGAATCTTACTCACTTAAATTAAAATCATATTTATTAACAAAAGATTGTGCAAAAATGTGAATCACTGATACACTTATACATTATTGTGCTCAAGAAGAGGACAATGTAAAGGAAAGACAAAAAGAAGAAGAGATGCATTAATCCAATAAGTTAACAGCTACGTTCAGTTTCTGTATATGTAGGTTTTGTGAGTCACAAGTTTTTCAAAACAAAGGCAACTAAAGATCCAGTTTGTACTGTAGTGTGTACCTCAGACGTGTGGGTCTGTATGTTTGTGCCATGTTGTTTCATTTCCACGTGGATGCGGTTGTATTTGGGAATGCCACGGTCCAAATGTCCGTGTGTGCACGTATCCGTGAAACTGTTTATCTCTACTTTTCGTCAGTATGCCTTTGCGTGACATGCCCGTGTATGCCACGACCCTGAGCTCCATTGTGTTCCAGCTTCTCTCATATATTGTACATTGTGCGTCAATACACGAACGTGCATCTAGTGGTCCTCTGCATGTGCAGGTGTGTGAGTGTGAGAGGGTGAGGAGTGCCTTTCGACCAACATCTCAGCGTGCTTCAGGTACTGCGCCGTCCTTCGCATCACAGACTCCCTGCGTACTGGATCAGTGTCTCCTGCATAGACACAGTGATAAAAATGATTAGTGTATAATATTGTACATGTGGAGGGTTTATCTGAAAAGTGTAACAGAACAGAGGAGACTGACAAAGACAACAAAAGGGACACGTTATGCTCATTCTTAACTTCGCATTCTTGGACTCAACTAGAATATATGAAAATAATCCTTATTTATTTGTTTGAGACAAGCTATTACAGCTTCCCAACCTCTCCTTACAGCTTTCTTCTGATTGGCTCCCCCCTCGTAAACAAAAGGCAGAACTCTGTGTCTGAGGTGTCCATAACAGGCACATCCAACCTGATGGACATCATACAGAGCTAAGTGTCGGAAACATAGTGTTTGCAGCAGTCTGAGTCCATGAGTCTAAACATGCACTGACCTCATTATCATTTAATATGACCATCTACCATTATATTGCTGTTTGTATGAGAGATAGCATAAAAAAGCATAATACAAATCATTATCAGTGCTTTACAATATACAGATGATTAGGAAAAGGAAAACAAGCCTGGCAGCAGTGGGATTCGAACCCACACCCCCGAAGAGACTGGAGCCTTAATCCAGCGCCTTAGACCACTCGGCCACGCTACCTTGCAAAAAAAAACACTAGCCCACTGTCAGAAGGTTAATGGGTTAGCAGAGTTTACCCTCCTGACCACTCGACCACACTGCCACAAACCTCCCTTTCAGACATGAAAAAAATACAGTACAGCATCTTTGCATTTAAAGAGGTAAGAGCCACAATGGGCACAAATCAGTTCTCACACACTAACCAAAGCTTTGCAAAAAAGAGCAACTCAGTTCTTCTTATGAAGCTACTGAACTGTACTTTCCACACCTGAAAAGGTTAAAGTGGCAGTGGTGGGATTTGAACCCACGCCTCCGAAGAGACTGGAGCCTTAATCCAGCGCCTTAGACCGCTCGGCCACACTACCTGTACATCAGGACACATGGTGCGTGTCGACATGCTGAAAGTTGATTCTGGTCCTCTAGACATTGGGGAGCGTCCCCCAGGAGGGTCATAGACCCCCTAATGATCCTCTACACAAGGTGTGAAAATGGGTGTAGGTCACAATCCAAGCTCCTTAGACGAAGAGTAGAACTGTTGCAACATTTCCCTTTGGCCATAAAGAAACGCACAATTCACCATAGACAACTGATGTCAGAACTTACTTGTCAGTAACACAACAGCTTATAGCAAAATAACAGCTAACGCAGGAGAGCAAAGTTGTTAACGGCGCATTTATCGGCGTGGTAGCAGCACATCGGACAAAGTGCTTGAATATGGTCGGTGAGGCGTCACAGCTGTAAAGCTAACCGCACAATTTATTTTTCATTTGGACACGGTGCACCGTCTGGCATTCTGCAGGTTCTGCAGTTGACAAACTGATTTCATGGTCTATTGCCATAGCAACAAAGCTGCTTTAATAATTGACGCAGAAATAGACATGACAGAGAGCATTCGAGTAAAATGCTCCATGTGAAAAAAACATAAAAGGTTTTTGTTGAACTCAGAATGCTCACAGCAGATTAGTCATTCTAATTTTCCACCACTGCGACAACCACCTAGTAGTAGTAGTAAGTAGTAGTAACCACCTCCTCAGCTCCTTCATCAGTATTTTTACCTCTTACAGGAGTATCTCTCTCTTTCTCCACCCACCCACTGATACTTTTGTACACTGAGGGCTCACCTTGTACTCCAGTGATCAGAATATCCACTGCCATCCTGTATCCACAAATGGCAGAACTAATTTCTCCCTCCTTCTCCCTCTCCATGGCAGCTGTCAGCTCCTTGGCAGCTTGGTTTAAGTAACCCCCGTCCTCTCCGTCCACACTGTTTGATGGTAGTGAGAATAACTCTGAGTGGTCGGCGGAAGAATTGGATCTATCTGTAAATCAAAGAAAAAGAGATATTGTAGTAGTAGTGATATTGTCTTTAGTAAACTATGTTTTATTTGTTAGGTTTTAAAAAGTCACTATCTAAACTTAATCACTGATTGTGATGCTTTTAACCAGAAACAGCAGTTAAGTCCTAATAGAGCTCCAGCATAAATGTATAAAGACATTTACACTAGTATATGTTATCAGGAAGCCTCAAAAAACACTGATCACAGACATCTTCTTATCCACTGACACAGTAAGTAAAAGCGTTAATGGATAAGACACATATTCGGGAAGACTAAAATCAGCTTTATATGATTACATTCACATTTATTTTGGCATCACCTTGTTTATAGCAGGGATCAAAAACAGCCAAGTCATTATCAGATAGTGGAGGAGGAACTTCTTCCTTTGGGGATGGGAGTCCTTCAGCCACAGAGTCAAACAGTGAGTCGAATTCTTCCTGGGTCTCTTTTGATTCGGGGTCCGTGAATGGAGATGGGACTGGAGGGAAAACACGGATCAAAAAAGTGAGAACAACGGTAAGAATATAAGAATTAAATGAGGACATAACAGACCATCACACATTGTGAGATTTCTACCTCGGTCATCCAGCTCTGTGTCGCTAAGCTCCTCTTGCTCTTCTTCTGTTGGAGATCCTCCGATCTCACTGTAGGCTTCAGCTGCCACTTCTGGTTCTCCCACTTCTAAGCTCAGGTTATTGCCCAGATCCTGGGGCAAGGTGGGAGCCTCCCTGCCCTCCTCTTCCTCAGCAGGCTCACAGTCTGATGCCCTACGGTTGGGGAGGGGGATGAGAGGAGGAGGCAGAGGCCCCGCAGAGGAGAGAGGTGTGGCATCCAGAGGCCTTGTTACCTCACCACCCTGAGTAAGGGAAGGGATAGAGTGGCAGCATTAGAGAAAAGAGGTCTGGTAATATAACGAATGTTAACCTGGCACACGTTTCGTTTTTCTGTTCCGTCTTTTAATGTTTGTTGAAATTTGAGTAATGGTTGATTTTGATTGTAAGAGTGCCTCTCTTGAGTGTGTCTTACTCTGAAGAACTCCTTCAGCTGTGGGCTGTTATACAGAGCAGGAATGCTGGTAGTAAACTGAAGCATGGCCTCTGCTGCTTTTCTCCTTTCCTCTATCACAGCCCCATCAAACCTTCCTAAAGTTACAAGAGACAAAAGGGAAGTGTTACAATTTCTTTTTCACTTCTGAAGCTGCCGTTAGCGTTAGTGTTAAGTAATCGCCATTTGTCGAGGTTAAAACTGCTGCCATCATATTAAGCAGGGCATGAAAAGTTGAATGAACTCATGAATCATCACTGTTTATAGGTATGGCTCAACTGATTTGCTGCGTTTGCAGTTTGATTTTAGTAACCACTGAAAAATGAAGCCAGTTCAGCTCTTTGTGTACTATAACTTTGCTCTTCTCTTCAGCTGGCTGACGGACCAACATGAGAATGAGGAACAGCGGACCACAGACTGAGTTACCTGACACTGTCTCCATCGACAACAAAACTCTCTGCAGGGAGTCGCACCATTCCCGGAATATGCTGCTCCTGCTGAACCATATTTACACTTGAGTTTTTACACACAATGTTTCGCAAGGAGGCCAACCCTAAACATGATGCTTCTAATGAAGACAAATAGAGGTGTGTCTTAAACTTACTTTTTTCTCTCCACTGCCAAATGAAAATGTTTACATGGCAGTGGTGGGATTCGAACCCACGCCCCCGAAGAGACTGGAGCCTTAATCCAGCGCCTTAGACCGCTCGGCCACACTACCTGCTGAAAAGCTGCGACTCACTATCCTACCTCATTTTACGTTTCTCAGAATACATTTGAAGGGAGGACTGTACTCCACAGTTCTGACATGCTAACTGTGAAATTAACTTTGATTGGTCGATGTTGCTGTACACATCACAACAAAGTCCAAAGAGAGTTCAGGTTTGCATAACTGCCACACTACCACAAAACTGCCCACCTCCCATTCAGACTTTTCTCATCAGCATGATCTGATAAAAAATACAGCACAGCTGCTTTTCATTTTCAACACTCATGCAAATAGACTGCAGGAGGAAGGCAAAGCATCTCTAGAGAACACATACACATGCTCCCCTGGAATGCTTTCAGGAAGGGTCACATTAAAACAAATGGAGCTACCTGCTATAAATAATGAAATTTTAAAAGAGCATATCCAATGCATCTCATTATAACAAATTTAGCACATATAGCACATTTTTGGAAAGGTCTGATCCAACATTTTGAACAGTTCTCAGATAATTAGTTTCATGAGTCACTTCAAGATATTTAAATAGAGACACAAATCCCTCTGGGGTTCTGTCAGGAAGAGTCAGATTAAAACAAATGGCGCTACCTGCTGTAAATAATGAAATTTTAAAAGAGCACCTCATGCTGGCAGTGGTGGGATTTGAACCCACGCCTCCGAAGAGACTGGAGCCTTAATCCAGCGCCTTAGACCGCTCGGCCACACTACCACAAGACACCCCTCAGTTCATCAGCAAAAACAAACAACACAGCTGTTTTTCCTTTACTTTAAACAACAGTCAAAACTCACAAACCAAAGCAAAAAGACCGACCCTAAACATGTCACTTCTCATAAAGACAAGGAAATCTGACAGGAAATGTCACAAGAATTGTGACGAAAGTCTCAAAACAGGAATGAAAGACATTAAGCACAACAATTGCATGAAAGGCTCCGCGGGAATCTAAAGCATAACACAATCTTTACTCATGTACCAAAAAGTTGTGCTCGGGGAAAAGGTGGAAACTCCTCCTCTCTTCTGAAAAGGTTCCTGTGTGTGTAGGCCAACTCCCCATGGAGCTTCTTCAGCTCTGAGAACCTCCTCCACACAACCACCTCCTTCACATCTTCTGGGTGACGCTTGGACACAAACTGCAGATGACAGAATATAAAGTAAAGGTCGCTTAACTGGCTGCATGTTTAACAATGAGACACAGCAGATTTGCTTTTTGGCAACACTGCAGAGGCCACGATTTAAATGATAAATTTAAGGGAGAGCCATGAGTGGTTGATCCTCTTTGACTTTATACGCATGCCTCTGTAGTCATGCGGGTGCTCATGAACTGGATCACAAGTTCTCTCTGTTTCATTGGGCTGCTCATTGTGCACCACTGCCTCAAATAAAAGGCCCGTTGTATAGTTATTTGTTTATTTATATGAGAAAGCTGCGGGGCGCCTGTCACTCTACTTCGTTATAAATGAACACTACTTATAATAATACCAAGTCACTTACTTTTAACTGATGTAAAAGACCAAAGAGAACAGCGCTAAGCTAACACCTTTGTGCTACGCATTTCAAGTTAAAATACGTTTTGTCAAGTAATAAGCAAAACAGCTAACCACGTAGTCATTAAGCATGATTACACCCGACTCTACGATAGGTTTCAATTAATGACGCTGTAGCTAAGGAGAGATAAACAGTGTAAACTCACCCTCGCCGTCACTTTGTACTCGGTGTGGCCCTTCTCGTGTGTGCGTGGGTCGGCAACGGAGAAGAACCGATAATAGTCTTCTTTGAGTTTTCGTGACATATTTGCTCTCGTCAATAAAAGAAAAACGGCGCTGTGGTTTTAGCGGCACAAAACGCGAACGGTCAAAGGCTCTGTTGTGATTCTTTCGCCCCTCCTCTCCGTGGATGTACTCATTTCCTGGTTGGTGACGTGTACGAATGCGTGATTACGTAGGAGAGACGAGACGTCAAACTATTCAGTTTAATGTTAAACAATTTATTTCCTCCAGTAGGTACATGAAAATAAAATTAAACATTAAAAAATACTTTTTAAAAATGAGTCCATGGTTTTTACGTACTTTTTTCTTTATTTCTTTGTTATATAAATTAAATCTAAGAAGCTATAATGGATCCAGTCCCAGGGATAACACATACAGACAACCATTCACACTCGCATTCACACCTATAGGCAATTTAGAGTTACCAACTAACTTAACCCCACTAACTGCATGTCTTTGGACTGTGGGAGGAAGCCGGAGCACCCAGAGAGACCCCACGCAAACACGGGGCGAACATGCAAACTACACAAAGAAAGGCTCTGGCCATTCAATGTGTGGTAGTTTTTTCAAATGTTGTTAAAACTGGAATAGTAAGATGAAATAATATATTAAAAGTATATATAGATATATAAATTTATGTAGCAATAATTTTATGAATATATGAAGATAACAGTCAGGACTGGGCCAACCGTATCCATATCCACTGTAACCACAATGTTACTCACTTTACCTTTCTCTGATTTTAATATTGTTGTTGATCAGTCACCGTTGATTAGTCACATTGTCACAGTCATAAAAATGCCCTCCAACTTGTATTAAACATGTAATTATCAGGGAAATACTCCAGGGGGTGCTCTAATGTTTCGTAGTTTTCAACACAGCATAGACACTTAATTTAAACATTTTAAATTAAGATATTCATTTTTATTTGTATGACTTGTTGTGTTTTTCCTCATATAAACCCCCCAAAACTGTGTTTGTGATGCTAAAAGGAAACATATTCTCCATCAAAGATGACGCTAAAAGAAAAAAAAGGCACATAAAAGTGTTGGACATACCCTTTTTGAGACAATAGAACAAAGTGAACAACAACAGACGGTACTGAGGAAGCTCCAGCTGTGCATATTGTCTAACATCCCCTACCACTGTATTCCTAAGCTTTTATCTGTTTCCCATAGGATATAAATGTAATGATCAGAGGCATGTTTAGTTGCTATATCTGATTCACCTATTTACAGCAACACAAAGGCTTTGAAATTGTCAAAATATCCTGAAGATCCTCATATTCAATGGTCCAAAGCCTTCCTCTCAAAGCTTTGAACAATATTCTGAGTTTAGGCTGACGCTCACAGGTCCGTTGTCATCTTTATTGGTTCTGCTTGTCTCTCTGGCAAATTACCAGCTAAACTATAAGAAAAATGTTTAGCATACCAAATGACAGACTAAGAAACTCAGCTCAGCAGGCTGTAGTCATGCTGCAATGTCATATTCAGGTCCATATAGATCACCTGCATGTCCATTCCGGACGATCTGATATCCTCGTGTTGGCGTTGTTCCCACATCATCATAATTAATGTTTTTCCAGGGTCCACATTACAAGTGACCAATCACCTTCTTGTGACGTCATACTTTTGCGACTTCGAAAAATACCCGCCTTCAAAAACAAATGTTGTTCGAGAAACCGCCTTTTGTCCGCCGATCCAGCAATTTGAATTCCACCCAAGATACTTTTCTTTAATAAACAGTAAGCATTATACACATATTTCCCTTGAAATGGCTGAAATGGATAGCTGTTTGTTTGCTAGCGATAGGCTACTTGCGAACCAGTGTTCTCCAGAGAATTGCGTGTCAATGTATTATAATATATAATAAATGTACAGGTGAATATAGATGTCATAAAAATGTTGTCAGGCAAAATTGCAGTAGCTTCCCTGATCATTTTACAAACATAAGTGAATAGAATTTGAACTAAAAGGCCTGGACTAATGGTTCTGTGGATCAAAATATCACCTGGAAACATAATTAACTGGTCCATAACTGTGAAACTGGACATGAGTTCTTGATTCCATGGAGATTAACAGTAATCCAGAAATTTACAAATTTGTCCTGGGCCATCGTGTTAATGTTTTAATTACACAGTCTCCCAGGGACAACAATTACACGGTGTCCCTGCAATTTTGCCTGACCCAACCCCCGGGCCACGAAACACCAAAAAAGTTGGGGAACGCTGGTCTAGAGAACACTGGTTAGCTAATGCTGTCGTCAAGTAGCCTATCACTAGCAAACAAACAGCAAGCCAAGTGAGGAACATATGTATAATGCTTACCGTTTAAAACGTATCCTAAAAGGACTACAAATGCGGCGGTTTCTCGCAAGTGAAGCAGAGCGCTGGATTGACAGACAGAGGCGGGCACAAGTGAAGAAAATTTGTTTTAAGGTGGGTATTTCGAAGTCGCAGAAGTATGACGTCACAAGAAGGTGATTGGTCACTTGCAATGTTGAACTTGGAACAACATTTATTATGATGATGTGGGAACAACGCCAACACGAGGATATCAGATCGTCCGTGCGGGGAGTGCAGGATGTCTAATCTCTGTTTGGGTGGAACGAGTAAAAATAGCAGAGGATGGTTTCGATCCATCGACCTCTGGGTTATGGGCCCAGCACGCTTCCGCTGCGCCACTCTGCTCACACAGCACAAGCTGTCGCAAAGCTCTTCACATGGCTCAGCTGTTTTGCATTCTTATCACAGAAAGGGGGCCTTCTTACATAATTTGCAACCACTGTTTCCTGCTGACAAGAGGAGGTGGTTAGTTATATAGAGAGGGGCTCAACAGAGGGGAGAAGGTTTAGAGAACCGGGCAGGAAAATGCTGTAATGGTAGAGAAGGTGATGGGAATACAAAGGAAGGAATTCTTTTAAATATGTCAAGTATATTTTTCACAGAGCTTAAAAGCAGAAGTCGTGTGTATGTTACAGTATTGTGTGCTCTGTGATTTCAGCAGTGTGTCCCGCATCTGTGTGAGGTGTATTATATTCGATCGTTTATATTTTTTTTTTTTCTTAATGGTGCATTTTTAAGGAGAACTGACTAATTAGCTCCATTCATGCAAAATTAAAGAGAGGGAGGCTTTCCAAACCGAACAGGCTCCTCTTTGTCTGTGAGAGGAAACTAGGTCATTCGTTCTCATTGTCAGAGGAAGAAGCAGGAGGCGCTGCTTAATGGGCAGAAAAACAATCAGAAGAAGAGAGAGCGTACAAGCAGAAAAGTTACGAAATGTACAGTCGGCAAGACAACGGCACACGTGTGGGATCAGATATCCCCGCTGAGGGACAATATATTAGTTGCATAACTGAGAGCGCTAACGTTAAACAATATGGCTCAAAGTCCACGTGCAGTCTGATTAATTGTATGTTTCGCTCTGTAAGTCATTCTCTGTATCACCAGTGCAGCACAGTCATTGGTGGATTCTTCCTTTCCCCTCTATCCAGGACACAAAATGTAGCCGCGCATGTTCTGTTGGCTGTAGATCCAAAAGACAAACATGCTCATGTTTGTTGAAGAGGTGAACAAATCAATCTGTGAATACACCTTTGCACTTTTTAGATGAGATTAAAGCAGCATTTCCCCGAACTTCATTCGTTCGGTGTGAACTTTGAATGCGAGAGCTCATTGCAGGGAACTTGAAACAATGAGATGAAAGCGCGGCCAGACTGGTCTGAACTGGTCTGAACTGCTGATTATTTTCCTTTTTTTCCCTCTCCTACCAAGCACATGCTGTCTTACTAAATAAACTCTCTCATGGGGATCAGACGATTCTTGGTGTAGCCATATATATGTGTGTGCATGAATGACTGCATTCAGTGAGATGGTCACTCGAGCCCTGACTGACTGACACTAATCTAAACTTTAAAAATCTAAGCAAGAAGTTTTCACATAGTGCTTCTAATCAGCTCCTAATTTGCCCTACTTTGATCTTGTTACACAATCAGTTACTATGGTAATGTGAACTGTAACCTTGAACCACAGGTACTGTACAGTAATCCCTGTGTTCTTCCCCCCTCCACTGAAAAAACAAACTATGCAGCAACTTTGGCCCTCTTTCCTCTCTGTTATTATGCTGTGGGGGTCTGTGTGCTGGCTTATAGACTCCAGCAGAACATCCCCTCCTCCTCTGCCAAAGGCATAAACAAAGAAGACAAGTCTAGGAGTGAATTAGTCCCTCCGCGTCCTCTGTGAACTTGTTGTGATGATGGCTAATGTTCTTTCGTTCTTGTTTTATTGCCAAGTTGGGATTGATTCGGTTTTCCGAGGATTCAGATGCTGCTTAGGTTTTGACCAATTTATCCTGTAAACTCTGTTTAAGCAGAACTGAAAACCTCACAGGGCTGAGACAACATGTGTGAAAAGGACACTAACGGTCTCTCCGTCGCTCTAGGCTTTGCTTCCATTAATACCCCGAGCTGTGCTCCGCTCCAAATTTTTGTTCCAATATATTCCTCACCCTCAGCTCAAAAACATGTTTACACATCCCTCCCCTCTCTCTGCTTGTCTGCTCTTTCCCCTCATTCCTAGTTCTCCTCCCTCCTCCAGTCTCCTGTTTCCTGATCTACTCACTCCTCCTCCCAGTTTTCCCCACATGTTCTGCTGATTTTACAGAAAAACAGAGCATATTCCGCAACTTTTCCTTATTTCCTCAATACTTCCCAGCTGGAAAGCACAGTGTGTCCACATCAGCCAATGCTCAGCAGCTCTGTTACAACCTGACTCTGCCACTTACGCACACATGATCAACAGGCAGAGATAAAAACAGAAACAGCTGGCGTGTGTTTGACTTAGATGAAATAGGAGAAGTGAGCATGAGTGCATCATGTAGATATGCAGCTGCCAAACACTGGTTATAAAGTTAGATTTTATTCTTGGGCATATTTAAATAGTCAGCAGAAGACATTTAGAAAGGTTTTAAAATTAGCGACATCAGGTAGCAAAAGCCTGGCACAATGACTAAGCTGAATAACAGCAGAGTATAAATAGATTTAATGTCACACATCCTAAATTAGACACCCCTCCCTACCACTGGTTAAGGTTTGACCGAGACATAGCCACATGGAGAAGAACATGTACCAGTGGTGAAGTCTGAAAATGAAATAAACAGGCACCACACTGTTTCTGGAAGACATAAAATAGTCCCTGAAGACAAATATGGCATATAAGAAGATCATGGCCTGATCTATAACACAAAAATCTTCTGTGGGACTTTGGTGAAGTATATCTTTCTTTATGTTTGCACTCATATTCGATCTACTTTTTAATGCCGATCATAAAGGCTTTCCGCTTGCCAACAGATAGTCACCACTCTAGTTTATCTTTTGTCTGACTGTACATATTCCAAAGTGGCCTCTTGAACAGGATACAGAGTTCACTGAACTCAAATGATCTCCACAGTCACCAAATCTAAATCCAACAGAGCTCCTTTTGGATGTGGTGGAAAGAGAAACGTATCATGCACGTGCAGCTGACAAATCTGCAGCAACTGAGTGATGCTATCATGTCAATATTGAGCAAAATCTCTGAGGAAAGTTTGTAGCGCCTTGCTGAATCTATGTTGCATAGAATTAATGCAGCTCTGAACCCAAAAGGGGGTCCCAACCCAAAACTAGCCAGGTGTACATAAATACTAGTAAGGGTTGCAGTAACGTCACAGGACTCTGAAAGCCCGAGCTGTTGGAGTCAGTGGACTATACTGGACGTATCACTACAAAATAAACTGATTAAGTAGTCAGATAAAAAAAAGTTTGAAATTAAGTGCCGTAACATGTCACATCTGTGAAGGCAACAAGCACGGAACAAGCATACACATCCAGGGGTTCAGTTACATGAAAATGTTACATAACTGTTTCTGCAGTTACCTGTCACTGCAAGTTGTTTACTTGAACCTGCTTAGCAGAGACAGAAAGAAACAGCACCAGGGTCGTGTAAAGGGCAAAAACACTGTGCAGACATGGAGGAGTAGAGAGCAACAAGCAGCCTGAGAAGACACAGATAACACATCTATCTCACAGACAGCCAGCAAGGTTCTTTGTTATAGTTACACTGTAAGAGCAGAGGGAGAATTGCAAAGTGTAAAATCAAAGTTTGCACCATTGCACTACATGAAACACACACGAGTATGATTCATTTATGCAAACATTTACGGCAACTATAAATCCAAGCATTCTGCCTTCATTCTGTCTAACTTGTATGTCATAATAAATCACATCAGTGTACAGCAAACTGGACAATTAGGGTGAAAAACATGCCCCCACACACATACTCTCTTCCTAGAAGTCTACTGTTACTTCTAGGCAGTAAATTCTGTAGGGTTTGTTTGTAACTTCTCTTACTGTAACTCGATGAAGGTCAACAACAGCTGGAGAAAGATTTAGAGCTCCATCTGGGACAGGAGGATGTTAGTTTTTAGATTGGCTGCGCCCAAATATTGTCTCCAACAGAGATATACATTGTTAGACCTGGCATGAAATAATCTGTCATCGGCATGAGTGTGATCAGCTTTAACCCGGAATCGACACAGAAAATAAAGTCACGGCAGCACGAACCTGACATTTTCAACCAGGCTCCAACAACATATTTTATACCTTTACAGAGAAAAGATGCTCAGTTTTAATCTGTTGCTCAGCTCCCAGGAGAAGCATTGCAAGTACAATTCAACTCAAATGGGATTTTGCTGATTTTGTTGTTTTGGTACTGTAGAGTCAGCGTGATCACAGGAGACTAAGTGGTCAGCTGTTTACACTTAAACACTGCAAACAAGGTCTATATGGTAAAACAAAAACAAGAAGGCGACAGAAAGGCCCTCAGGCGTGAAATTAGATCAGTGAAACACAGAGTGGCAATCTCCACTGATCAGAAGAAGACAGCTGGATAATCACATTACCAATCATCTTGCCTGTGAAGCAAACTGGATTATCTTCAGTTTGTATAATAACTGATAAGTGAACTTGTGAACAGCATTTTGTAGAGCGTTTCATTTACACCATTATGAAGGAACAGAACAAAGTTTTCTTAGTTTGGAGCATGGAGTTCAGTTTGTTTATTAGTTTGTTTCTCAGGTTTTCTCTTGGAAGAAAGAGAGACAGCAAGCGAAGGAGGGGGAGGGAGAGAGAGGGAGGGATTACCGGCTCCCCCAGTAGGCGGAGAAACCGGGCGGGTACAAATACGCGCTCTGATCCTCTCTACGCGCTTAGTAGAGAACAAGGGATAACCGGCTGTAAACTAAAAGCCAAACCGGGACTATACATTGTATTTGACAGGTAATTTTGATTTACTTCATCAACTTTTCTGCCACTCCGTAACTTCAGACCTGCCGTGTTATCGGCGGGAGTAGTGTTCAGCTCACAGCCGGAGAGACTGCCTCGTGTAGGAGCACATGACGCTAGGGATGGGTTTGATTTCATCATCTTAAAGGAAGATGGAATTATACGATATCACACAGCTTTTGGAGTTGTTATTGCTACCGGGTCGATTTTAGCTTGTGTTCGGTGAAAGTTTCAGACATTTACGGTGTACTTGTTTGAAGAGGTTTTATTTAATGACTGTTGAAGCGAACTGGAACAAACCGGTCAACTACTAAATTTCCGCTTTACACCCCTTTAATCTTAAAGCCATGTGTGTATTATGTTATATTAGACTGTCAGAGAGCTACTTGTTGGGGTTTTTGTTTTTGTTTGTTTTTTAACTAACAAATTTTCACTGTCGTTTACTCGTGACATTTGTTTAAATCGTTTTCTTAATAAGTCTATGCTTGCTATTGTTATGCTCTTATTATGAAGGGTAGCTGCAGTATTTCCGTAACTCGAGGCTGACCGCTTAACGTAAGAAGTAGTAATTGTTTCGTCAGACACCGGTGGAACATATGAGCATCTCAGGAATGGGTCTTCCGTTTATTTGAAAGTTGTTGGGGTTTTTTTTTTTTTTAATTTACAGCTGATATTTTTGTTGCTAGCGTTTTGAGCGGGTTTTGAAGTGTGACTGACATGAACTAGTTTGTTTGTTTGTTTGTTTTTAGTTTTTAATGAGCGCTTTGTAAGGAAAAACAAACAAGAGCTTGTGTCTATTTAAGTAGGGAACCGCACCGCCACTCCTGTTTAATTCCTACATAAAAACTGGGTTACCTTAATGAATCTAGTCGTTGCCTGTATGTCCTGTGTAGGGGGGGATGTGTTACATAATGGTGGACAAAAGGCGAGGGGATGAGACTTGGCCGGTGCTGCCTTAAAAAAAAAAAACTCTACTCCTTTTGGTGGTCTTGTTTTTATTTAGCTCTTGGGTGTTAGCCAATGAGAGTGCTTTTGCAGATACAGTTATTAATTCATAATTTTCCTTTGTGCTCCACCTCCAGAGAAATCCAGTTAAACCATGAATAAAGACACAGAGATCGACATGAAAGAAGTGGAGCTCAACGAGCTCGACCCAGAGAAGCAGCCCATGACGGGGGACGGTCAGGCTCCAGGCGGGGAGAAAAACGGCAGCGTCAAGCTGAAAGTTCCCGATGATGAGGTTACCTTCACCGGGCTGTCCAAAGAGGAGCTGATGAAGGTTGCTGGCACTCCAGGGTAAGAGCTGCAGCTAAGAGCTGTTTTCCTCTGTGGGCGTTAAAATAAGTGGACATTTTTACATTATTATTTTCTTCCACAGATGGGTGAGGACCCGCTGGGTTCTTCTTGTCCTCTTTTGGTTGGGCTGGATTGGTATGCTTGCTGGAGCCATTGTAATCATAGTCCAGGCTCCTCGCTGCAAGGCTACTCCTGAGATGAACTGGTGGAATGAAGGGCCTCTCTACCAGATCACTGACCTTGAAGCGTTCTCTAGAGGATTGAAAGGTAGACTATTTGTGGAGAGCTTATGAAGCTGATCAAGTGGTTTTATTCTTGCAAGTTTAAAAAAACTGCCATGTTTATTCCCAAAATGAGAGTTGGAGGTTGCACTTAAAGTGCCCCAGTCTTGAGTTGGGTAACATGCTCTGACTTGCATGGATAACATCTTGTGACAGTCTCTTGGCTTTCATTAGTTCTCTGTGGCCTGTGTCAGCTGTCTAGATATCAAATTGCTGACTAGACTGCCAAAGTCTGACTAAAGGTCTTAAGACAATTTAAAAGAAGAAGAAAAAAATGAACACGTCATCTGTTTCATATCTCTATTCAGATATGGCCAAGTTGAGCAACTCTGGAATATATCAAGATGTCGTGATCTGTACATACCAAAAAAAATGTTTACTGCAGGCTTTTAAAATCGGGAAGGAAGAACAGTGCTTACTACTGTTCATAAAGTGAACTGGTGGGGAGCACTTGGGTTTTAACAGGCTTTGGGTGGAATTCCAAAAACTCCATGTGACTCAGTTTTGTTCTCTTTATCAAAGCCACCCTTGTGCTCAGGCTTCACATGGGCAGCAGAGGGAGTGGCTGGGATCCTTCACATAGTCTTGCAAGCACTGCGGTGCTACAGTCTGAACTATCAACATGTGTCTAAAGCTGTCTGTCCTTTGTCCCTAACCTGCTCACACCCTGCTGCTTCTCACACCCTCGTTTTTCTGCCTTATGTGAAATTTACACTGACCCAGCATTTTATTTACTACCTTTGTTTTTTTCTTCTTATTTTTTTCTTTCAGGTGTTGAAGAAAAGTTGGATGACATTAACCAGCTAAAGGTGAAAAGCCTGGTAATCGGACCTCTTCATACTGTCCAGGCCAACCAGATGACTGGTCTGAACCTTCAAGAAATTAGTGCAGAGCTTGGAAAAGCTGAAGATCTCGACAGCTTGTTGAAGGCGGCCCACAAAAAGGGTACGTAATTGTCTGATTTCAGATCAGTTACTTGCTAAATCGTTCACACTAAAAGAGTAACTGGTGCTCTGTTCTTTCATTAAGAGTGGTTTCTATTTATTGCTGGATTCTGTACTCTTGAGGGCCAGATGTGAGCAAACATTGCTGTTTCTTTCAGGCATTTCTGTGGTGCTTGACCTGACTCCAAACTACAAAGGAAATCCTGTGTGGTTTGATAAAACAGACCTTACAGAAATAATGGAAAAAGTCAAGGTAAGCACACAGATTTAATATTTAATTATTTGCAGTAAGAAGGCATATTAAGCAACATCACTATCTTTACATGTGATAAACAAATGGCACATTTTTGACTTTTTGCCCCATGGACAGATGATTAAATTGGACATTATATACTGTGGTGTAGATTCGGGTCTTGCTGTCACTGTAGTTAATTTGAATCTGTTCTCTTCCAGACTGCAGCCAAGTTCTGGCTGGATAAGGGTGTTGATGGCATCAAGATATCTGACCTTGGCATTGCCTCCGCCAGTCCTGAATGGGCCAAACTGCGGATGGCGGTCCAGGGAAATGGCACTGATGACACCAAGAAGAGGTTTGTGTGGCTGCTATGTTCTGACCTTTGATTCAGCACAAGTAAACAATGTTGACCACTAAACGGGCTATTTTATTTTAGATTCTTAACTTTAGCTATTATCCACACACATAACAAAGTTGTAGGGCTTATCTGTCCTGGAAAAGTCATTTTAAAAGCATCAGTAAAATATCAGGTACAGGATACTTTGTTCTGAGAGAACATGGACATGAAAAATAGTCCCATCAACATTCAAGGAAGTGTTTCAAGATGTATAACAAGTACAAGTTCTAGACTGACCTGATCCTGTTCTCTTTTCTTTAGGGCTCTGATGGGTGTGGTCGACAATATTTCAGCTAATGAGGTGTCTCAGCTAGTCAATGTCTCTGGTGTCGATCTAATCTTGTCTGACCTGCTCAGTAGAAACACGGAAGGTAGGCTGCTACTGTTTGCATAGTAGTGATTATGATTATTATTATTATTATTATTAGTGACAATAATCCTAAGTAAATGTCAAAAAGGTGCATTGTAGATGATTATGGTACCTGAATATCCACAGGTAAAGAGCGCATTGAGGTCCTGAAGACCCTCCACTCTGAGCAGAGAAAAATAGGCTGGGGTCTCGGTGCTGCTCAGAAGGACCATCTGTCTAAACAGGCAACGACTTGGGGCCTAATTCGTCTCTACCAGCTTCTGCTCTTCACCTTGCCTGGAACCCCTGTGTTTACCTACGGAGATGAAATTGGCCTTCAGGCAAATCAGATGAGCAACAAAGCAAACCAGACCAAAGAAGCTCCGAATATGGTTTGGAATGTAGAGAAGGAAGAAACTGACGGTGCTAAGGTAAGTGTGGGTGTGTTCAGTCTGTCACTGATAAAGCGTTCGTTTGCTTTAAGTGCAGTAAACCATTTTCTTGAATTTCATTTACAGTCTAACCATACTGAATACGCTGAAATAAGGAAGTGGTTCAGATCCCTCAGTGACCTGCGAGGCAAAGAGCGCTCCCTCCTGCACGGCGACTACTATAGTCTCTACAGCTCTGCCACGTCTCTCTCTTTCCTTCGTGTGTGGGATCAGAGCGAGAGATACATAACAGCTGTAAACTGGGGAGATGGTCTCGAGGAGCTGAAATTAAATCTGGAACCCACAGGCAAGTTACAGTTCAATGGACATGTCTACTGACGATATCTAGCAATATCTATTAACTCTGCTATTTATTTTAAACTTGACGACCTTTGTTTGTGCAGAGGGGGTAGAGCTACCAGAAACGGCCAAGGTGAAGCTGTCAACTGACCAAGACTTTGAGGTGGACTCGACTGTAAACCTGAAAGACCTCAAGCTCAAAGGCGGACAAGCACTGCTTCTGCAGTTCCCCTACACGGGCTAAAGATGGCGCCAAAGGATAGGAAAGCTGCATACTAATTAGTGTTGCTCTTATTAAAATCTACCAAATGCAGTTTCTGAATACATTCTTATGGATTAAAACTGCATTAAGTAGATTTCAGTCTGACAGAACATAAATTTAGTGGGTTAAATGAAACATGCAGTTTAAAAATGTTTAAAACATTAGCTAGTGCAATAACACTACATTGTTCAAATGTGTGAAAGACATTCCATTCCTGGTTCTTTGAGCATTTTTTCTTAAGTTGTGCTGTTTATGGTTTTTAGAAATCTTACATTTTTCCTTTTTAGTAACTTTATGAATTTTTGGGGAGAGTTTTCGTAACTCGCACAGGAAAAAGAAGTAAAGTTTGGATGCATGATGTTCGAGTCTGTCAAGTGAAAAGAATAAACGGCGTTCTGCTCAACCGCATATTCGTGTTTTTGTGTTTGTGTGCAAGGCGCCTTTAAGAGTTGTGTTTACGCTGATAATATCACATAAAATGTTGACTGTGTTTATGCAGGAGATAATATCAAATGAGACGTTCATTGTTTTCACTGCATTACAGGTGTGTATGTGTGAAAGTGTGTCACAGATGTGAGCGGAGGAAGTGTTTATTTTATCAACGCCTTGAGATGGGTTTTTATAGACGCAGCAGACACACCTATGAGTCTCACTAAAGGGGTCACACACCTGTCCATGGCTCTCTTAAAGTAACTCTATGGACAAAATCCTCTACATTACAGTACACACAGCTTCACATGTGGCAGGCAGATGAAATAACTGGCAGAAATTCAGCAACAAAGAGTTCCTAGTACAGCATGTTTCACGATGGGCTTTGAAATTAATCTTCTAAATAAAGTGGCTTTATGAGCCATTATCTTCCTGATAAATGAATCAGCGATGATAAAATCAGCTAGACAAATGAGTAGTTGGTTACAAATGTCTACTGTCTGTACGTGCCCCACAGTTGTAAACTTATGAAGTCTCATGTAAGTTTAGAGGGGAAAAAAGTTATAAGTGACTTTTTTTTTTAAAGGAACATTTAAGTTATTTCGCTAGAGACTGTAATTCCAAATTCACGAGGCTCATGTTTAGACGGCTATAATGGGATGAACTTTTTCTTTCTTTCTTTTTTTTGCCCGACCAAATATCAAGTTTAAGCATTGACCTGTCTGATTAGGAAGAATATGTAATATTTATATATTTGTTACCCATTTAAGTTATTGATCTTCAACAACAGTCTGTGGTTTCGCCATTTACACTGACATTCATTGTTTGCCTTTTTTTAAAAACCACGTTTTCTTGTTACTTGTATATAA
Source organism: Simochromis diagramma (assembly GCF_900408965.1). Taxonomy (NCBI): domain Eukaryota; kingdom Metazoa; phylum Chordata; class Actinopteri; order Cichliformes; family Cichlidae; genus Simochromis; species Simochromis diagramma. The sequence continues at coordinate 4,270,378 of NW_024387416.1, read as the reverse complement.
AAATATATAACAGTTATAATTAATCCCTTAACTCTGCAGTGTACGATCTGATGTCAGTCCTGAAACCTCCCAAATAGAAAATGTAGGTTTTTTAAAAATTGAAATACAAGAATTAATTATAAAGAGGATTTCATCAGCCAACACAATAGCACATAAAAACAGCTACTATTACTACTAAGCGCTGTACTCATGTACACTTATATATATGCACATCTGTGAATATGTTGCTGATAAATGGCAGCGATGCAGCTCAGAGCTTTTATACCAATGATACCAATTTATACCCTGACATGTAGTTAATGTATGAGTACAATGATGTTCTACAATTTCATACATTATATTACTATCTTATTAATACAAACATCTTTTTGTTTGAATATATATTTTACTCTAGTTAACATTTAATTGAATTAATACTATACAATACATATTCATGTCTGTTTCATTTTGTTGCATTAACATATTTTGTTGAATAACCAGTAACTGTGACTGTATGATATGTGAGGTGGGTAAAGACTGCAACATTTGTCTCCACAATGGAGTAAATTAAAACTTTAAATTAGTACAAATGAATCAAAATGACCTTAAAGTGGTGGCGCTTTTAGTCCGGCACTTAAATGAATGCATAGCTCTATATTGCCGATTATACCTCCGTGCTATAGCTTGAGCAGCAAACTTGAGCCTTTGACATTTGCTTCTACTCGAATATTTCTCCATAAGGGGGTTTTGCTCGTAACTAATTTTACACCAAAACAATGTTGATTCTGTAATGATCCATCTGAAAAACAACAATCACTTTCATATTCTTAAAATCGTCCTATAAATATCACTTTTATCTTAGTTAGAATCATCATAATCCATTGTATGTACGTAATTTTGATCCTTCAGATAGTTACTGAAGCTATTTTAAGATTCAGAGGGGAAAAAAAAGTCTAGTTTTTGATGTTCAATCATGTTTTGCATTTATCTTTGGGACTGTCAAAATGCTGTGCTTGGTACAAAATCCACATTTGAAAAGCTCAAAAAGATGCAGGCTAACTGCACACACTGGCAGTCTGGCTTTCTTTTATATACTGAAAAGCATGAAAAGTGTGCTTTATGAATGGAGAAGCCTTGCTTTGTAATACAATGCCATAAAACGTGTCAATTTCTCATTTAAAAACACTGCTTTAAGCCCACTCTTTTGATAAAAATGTCAAACAATTCCTCTGACACGTGAAACTAAACTCAGTAGAGTTTCGGGGTCTTGATACAATACAGGGCCGCCGTGCTGTGGTATCACAGGGGAGGTTTGAAGATGATGATACCGGGAATCAGAGCCCGTGTCGCACCTATGCTTGCACCCCACGCCGCTGCGAAACCAAACCACCGCCATGCACACTCATGACTGACTCTCAGTCTGAGTCTGACAGATACAGATGCACCTTTTACATCACAGTGTCATGAAGATACATGACCTTTCTTCAGCTTTCATGGAACACTGCAGCTAGTGAAATACAGTACTGTAATTTAGTTAGAGTGGAAAGCCAGAAAGCAAAGTGAGTACAAGATATTCTCGTTTCACACAGCAATTACAAAGCCAGTCGCTAATTTATACTAATGAACAATTTAATACACCTCTTGTTTTGGTAATATTCATTCGTATATACAAGAGGATTTATTGCCTAGATATACACACGTTTTAAACTTGTTCCCAGTAAAGACTTTGTGTAAAACAAAGGTGTAAAACTCCTTTTAGTTCATGGGAAACATACAGCCCCATTTCACCTGTAAAATCAAGAAAGGTGTAAAGACGTAGATTCTTTAACTCCGACCTGTCCATCCCAAAGATTTTAAAAAGGTATTAAATAATTTTTCTCATTTAATGACCATTTATTAAATGATCCACTGCCTCTCATTTAATGATCACTGAAGATATCTTCAGGGTTTTAAACTGATTTTCAACACACTGATTCTACCATCAACACATACGCATCACAGGTCACAGTGGAAAGATGCAGAACCGTCACACCTATAGATTTTGTAGATAAAGAATACTGGTATTTCACACCTTTATGATTCATCTTATTCTGACCTAAAAATAGTTGTAATTTTCCAAAGGTTTTAACTGGTATTAATGAGCCTGGACAGCATTTTTTTAAAGCCATCCAGTGAGCTGAATATGATCTTTTGGCAGGTAGTTCTGGCCCTCTGGCCACAAGTTTCACACTGCTGTTGTAATCACTTTCACTCCATACTTACAGTGAGCCAGGTCACCATATCACCATATATTAGTATAGGAGCAAGAATTTTATTAGAATACAGTAAACTTGTTACATAGTTTAATGCATTTGTTAACACTTTCTAAATATTTGGTACTATTCACCCTGGAGAAGTGAAGTCTTAATTTATTTATGGTAGCTATAGATACAGTGTGTGAAAAATAACGCTTAGTAAAGTACAAAAACATCCACTCACCAGCCATTTGATTAGTTAGTAGAGTTCGGTAGGAGGGGTTGGACGCCTATTTACCTTCAGACTTGTTTTAATTCTTCATGTCACAGATTAAAAAGGGTGCTGCAAAATTCCCTCTGAGATTTGGGGCGATAATAACACACAGTTGCTGCAGATTTGTCTGTTGTACATCCATGATACTCAACTCCCGTTCCACCAAAAGATGCTCTACTGGATCCAGTTGCAGGAGTGTCACGTGGTGTGGTCTTCCGCTGCTGTAGCCCGTTTGCTTTATGCGCTGCTTGACCAGAGATGCCCTTCTGTAAGGATTGTTGCCTTCATGTCACCTCAAAGCAATTTGGCTATTCTCCTCTGACCTCTGACATCAACCAGATAGTCTCACCCAGAGAACTGCCGCTCATTGATATTTTCTCTTTTTTTTTAGCGCATCCTCTGTAAACCCTAGAGATTGTTGTGTGGGAAAATCCCAGTACATCAGCAGTTTCTGAAATACTCAGATCAACCTGTCTTGCACCAATAACTACATCACGTTTAAAGTCATTAAATCACTTTTCTCAGCTTGAACGTGTCTTGAACGTGTCTGCGGGCATAACTGCACTTGGTGTGAGTGGCTGATAAGATTTATTTTTTTAAGGAGGAATTGTACATAACGAAGTGGCCGGTGAGTGTGTTGTGCATTGTCTTTATTTAGATAAACAGATAAAAATACTGACACCAAACCTATTTCTAAAGCAAAGCCAGAAGCTAAATAACTTCAAGTTAACTTAAGTTTAAAACAAAAGTTAAAAATCTCTGTTAAGCTAACAAAGCTCACACAGAACATTTTTTCTTTTTGCCATTAATAAATACTCTGAGTTTCTCTCCTATTCACTGTTTTCTATCCTTTCCCTTTCTTGTCTTTTTTCTTCTCTGAGTCAGATTTTATGCCAGCCCTACCTCTCCTGCTAACACCGTTCCCCACTGTGCGGCCTTGAAGCCCGAACAAGGTACGTTCAAGTCAAAAAATATCTAAATATACATTTCTCTTGGAATTGGTAAAAACTTCTTAAAGAAATGTGTGTTCACCCTTTTTTGTTGTGAGACAGATAACTTTAATAAAAACAACAAATAGGTCCGAAAAAATAAATAAATAAAATGCTAGCTTGACTTAATGCCGAGGTAACAAACTAGCTTGCAGCACCTTAGCTAATTAAAATGCTGCATCATCACGGTCTAATTTATCTTATGGCGATATGAACATATTTAGGAGGGTTTTGAATGTCAATCCAAGCTTTATTAGTTTTTTTTAGCTGATATTTTATCCTATAAATGACAGAAAGATGATTCGCCTTTTTCAAAATGCTTGTAATAAGGCAAAATTACATAATAAGTTCATAATTAAATTGCCATTTATGAGCAACATTACTGATTCCAGGCTTCAATTGTTTCAAATCAGTTTCACAGAAGTAAAGTTTATTAGCCAGGCTATAATTACACTACTAGGTTCACCTGCAAATCAATTTTGTGTATTTATTAAAGCACTTTTATTTACGTTGTTAGCTTTAGAGGCGCCAATAAGTAGAATTTAGTTCCCTAAGATCTAGCTGCTGCTCCGTGTTCCCGTACTCACTCACTGCTGGCTGCAGACGGCCCATTCATCATAAATGTATGAGAGTTGTTGTGATCTTCTCAGTTAACTGATGGCAAGAGAACAAACAAGCATGTTTCCTCTAATGTATTTAACTTTCCCTTTCGCTTAAACTGAACCCTACACCAACATTGATTTTACCTTCCTTGTCTGAGAAAACAAGAGAAACACTATATATTCTGTTGTAATGGCAAATACTTTGACCATACACAGATCGGACCTGGACTCTCTACCAGACTGCAGTATTTAAAAGCTGATTATTCAGTGCATTTGGGTTTCTCTGGGGTCCTGCTTGTGTATTAGGGTGTGTGTGTTTGGGTGTGTGGCCCTTTAAAAACAAACAGACCAAAAGAAGACCATAAGAAAAAATGAGGGATGAGAGAGGAGAAAAAACACCCACTCAAACTGAAAGTGTGCATATGTATGCATGTATATGTATGTGTGTGTGTGTGAGGTTAAAGCCACACGCCGGGGTGTTTTTTCTTCTCTTTCCAGCATCACTATGACACAGCTCGTAATACACACACACACAGAAATGCATGCACACATACACACACACACATACACGCACAGTGGCGTTATGACAAGGTTGATCAAAGACTGAAAGAGCGACAGGCCGATCATCTTTGGTGAAACTACGTCTCTCTCGCTCACCGTGTCACTCTCCACCCCTTTTCTCACACACATGTCTACCTACCAGCAGACCATACACACATGCATTTCACTGCCACTGGGACAGCTCTCCTCGTGATGACAACTTAACAGGTAAAAAGACGGTTTTTGTTGTAATTTCAGTGTTTTTGTTTCTTTAAACAAAGCACTGTGGGGCAGGACTGTTTTTCAGAATACATTTAGAGAAGATTTAACGGTAAAACCCTGGGTCCCAGCATTAGCACAGTTAGCATACTCACACAGAAATGAAACACACCTGTCCTGTCCAGTCTTAGCTATCATCATTTACCAGTTAATTTAAATTCAGCAAAATTTAAATTCAAGGTGGACTTTTTTTTCTTTTTTTTTTAAACGATTAGATATTTGTAGATTATGTCTAATCTAGTTCAGTCTAAATTCAAACATACAACATTTATCCATGAAGAATAGGATATATATTCGCAGGAATATGCATTTTATACATTATAAAAGCTGCAAGTCAGTATTAGAAGTGATTCATAATGTGTTTGTACAGCTCTTAAACTTTGAGTAATGACCTAAATATGCAGGCGCGTCTCCTCCTTTCGCATTACTTGGACTGTTTTAATAAAAGCATCACTTTTTTGCTTCCACTTAACCTCCTGAAAGTCTGACTGGTAGGGTTCTGCGTGCATTAAATGTTTTGAGCAGCTGAAAAAGTAACTAGAAAATTATTTTCTTCTTTTCTTTTTTTTCTTTTTATATTTTTCAAGTGACAAACTGCACACTGCTAAGTCTCAACATTACTTGTAGCATTTCAGTGTTGTTAGCCACAACATGTTGGTGTTTACACCAAACATGCTCTTATAGAGAGAGGCTTAAAACCACAAGCTCGACTTTGTTCATTGTGAACATTGTTAAGATGAAATCTGGGCCTCTGCTTACCGCTGACCAGTTACATATAAAGTTGTTGTAGTGTAGGTATTAGCCAGACAAACAGCTGCGTGTATTATGAAGTATTTATTGAATGTGGCATTGTGGGGTAACGGTGTGAAACGGCTCTTAGTCAGCTTTTAATGTTTCGACGATATTTGTTGAAGCCGTTAACATCGAGGTGTTGGAAGTTTTGGATTCTGTACTTTTCTGTTTTAAGAATATTTCGGCGATGTTAATCGTTTCCCAGTTGATTTAAATGAGGTGGACCAAACTTTAGATGAAGAGTTTTCCTTGTTGTTGCTATTTTTGTCTTCCTCCGCTTTTGTGACCTTCTTTGACATCTGCAGACAGAACGGGGGCAACAACTGCCTCTTGTGTTGTTTTTTTTAAAGTTAGGAAGTAAGGCTTCAGCGCCTGTGGCAATGATTAAAAAACATATATACAGAACTTTTTTAAATGCTCGGCTTTAAAACCCGTAGTTGAGAAACCACAATTAAGTAAAGTTATTATCTTTAGATGACTTAATTAACATTACTCTGGCCTTTTACACTCTTTCTAGAAGAGGAGGTGAAATAAGGAAGCCAAAGAAGCTGCAGTACATGCTACTTTCACCCACAGACATAAGGTGTAAAAGGCAAGGACGATTTCCAGAATAATTCTATCATTTGTTCATATAAGTTCAGGCCACGGTAGGTATTCAAAGCTACCAAGTGAAGTAAAAGACAAGACGAAATTATTGCGCAAGAATACACCGCCGCCGCGTTTAAATGCAGTAAAGTCGCAGACTTTAAAGTCTTATCGTACTCTGTCAACTTTAAGCATTTCGATGCATTCTTACCCCAGTCGGCTTTGCAAAAAGAGCTCATGTCGGGCCTGTGAGTGAACACTGACATTCAATCTTGCAGCACATTTTAGATATGCTCAGTCTTGGCCTCTGCCCTCCACTTACTCTTGACACTGACTTTTTAAATCAGGGAGCGTAGGGTTTTTTTGCTTTGTCGATTTCCCCTTCAAGTATCAAACGCTTTCCAATACTTGCTGCAGAGTCACCTTCCTGAAGCACCACGCTGCTGCTGCACAACTCCGGGTAGGAGCGTGTTGCGTGTTTTTAGTGCGTCTGCCGTAGATTTTAGTCGAACAACCAAAAAGCCCAAATTTGGTTCAGTGACTGAATTTTCTTTCACTTTATTTCCCACACGTGTTCTTACCTGCCATGTGATGTTTTTTTCGACAGCGGTTTTCACTTTGCCATAAAGCTGTGGCAGGTGAAGCATCCGGAAGGCAGTTTTTGTAAGTACAGTGTCTCCCTTCTCAACCATGGAAACCTGTATCTCCCTCTCAGTTGTTGCGGTGGCCTCTCTTACAGTCTGCCTCGCAGGATAACTTGGCCTACGGAAGATTTACACTTCGCCCTAAGAGTTGATTTTACGGAGTCTGATAATCATCACCCATTTTCACATTTCCATATCCTGATTGGTCCTTTGTTCAAAGTAACGTATTTGTAAATTGCTGTGACTCAGGGTGGGCTTGGATCATCTGCTGATCAGAAGCTTTGTGGGTCAATCGCTGACTTCTCCAGTTCAAACCCTGAAATTTGCAAGATATAGAACCCTAAACTGCGATTGCGAGTGCTCATAGTTAAAAAGCGCTTAAAGGCACAGATTAATGTGATATGTGAATTTATATGGGTGAAAACACGATACGTTTGTATCAGTCCAGCTACCAGATTCATTCTTCTTTAGCTGCAAACCTGCTGCAGGAATTACGATAAAGGTGGCGAATACTACAATTCATTATTTTGTTGTATACTAGAAAATAATGTGAATGTGGCCCATTTGGAGAGACTTGTTTTCACCTTGAGTATTTTCTTACAATTTGTCGCGAAAAATTCTAAATTTTTTGCATTAATTTCGTAAAAAAACAAAAGAATAAGACGTGAAAGATTCTGGGCGCCCAAATATTTCTCTCTCATTTAGAGCTGTGTTTTTTGCTCTGCTGCTGTTTCTTGGGTGTTATTGTATTCATACAGACATCAAAGTCACTGTGTAGCGTAAAACAGGTGTTATGAATGCTAAAGAGGTGCACAATGAGGATAACAAGCAAATAAATTCATCATTTAAGAACAAAGAAACACATCAATACAATTAGCAGCAGAGAGAACATAGGTAGATGCAAGCACAAGGTGCTTTTACTCTCTCATAGTTGATGCTATCTAATATGAATGCACCAGTTACTGCCTAACCACTCCTTGTGACCAGTTTCCAGTGGCCTAGCTGATAATCATCTACAGTTCTTCTCATCGGAGGTACTGTGTGGTTGCACTCATATCCTTTAGTACATAAGGGCACCTTTTTAAGTAGTGGATGACATGATACTCTTAACACCTTTTAAAAATCCTTATGAGCTGTAATTTGTTTCCTCTTAACTGTGTCACAGAAAAGTTTTAAAATTCTTTGTCCACTAGGTTATAGTGTAAAATATTATATAGAAAACTGATGATAATGTCAGTGTAATTTGTTTTATTGTGATTGTTTAAAAAAAAAAATCTTTTAATATTGTTACATAGTACCACTTTCTTTAATGAAAGCTTAGTTATACTAGGTTATCTTAATGATAATAGTATATTTAGCACGGGTAAATTAAGGACATTTTATTAAGCATTTCTAGAACTGCAAATCAAAGCCCATTATGAGTTTGATATCTTCAGAGCTCTGTGACAGCTTTCCGCCCTATCCTGAAGGGTAGGTTATAGGAACTGGGCTATACTGGATATTAAAATGCAACCTACACCCATTTCTCCGAGGTATATATTTCAGTCGCATCAGATTTGGTAAAGTTGCAATTTTGTTTGTGGGGGTTCAGTAAGATTAATGTTGAGTCACTGGTAATGTACGAGTTCGGTTAGCCGATGTAAAAGTGTCAGTTTTGTCTTTCTTTTTGGTGTAGTGTTTCAGCTCTCGCTATTACCTGCGATTAGGAAACTGAAGCCGTTTTCACACACAAACTTTTCTAGAGAATTGCAAAATGTTCCGCCTGCGTTGAACGATCGGACATTCAGCTGCAAAACCCGTGCGGTATCTAATGGCTCCGATTTGAGAATAGCTCTGGTGAATTTACAGCTGTTGATGGGTGGTCCCGTGTCCTGCAGTCCGCACGGTCAACAGCAATGTTCGGCTGGGGGCTACATTTGAGAAGAAAGAAGAAAAAAATAATAATAATTTGGACAGCGTCCCTACTTGACCTTCACATTTTCAGCGGTTGTTGTGCGACTTCAGCGTTACTGGTTTTCCAGATTTTCCCGAGAATCGACTATCCACAGATTCCAGCTTTTATAAAATTGACAGTACATTTGTAAAGCTGTACATATAAAAATAAAAAAATTAAATAAAAAAAACACATTTTTTTAAATGTGCATATGTGAAGACTATGGCTTCCGGTCTAGATCTGGCCTATTGCAAATTTTGATTTGGTCCACATTTGAATTTATGCTTTTTGGCCTGCCTACCTATAGCTGTAACAAATCGGTCTCTACTGCACCTGAAAGCTTACAAACCGGCTGACAAGTTCATGTTAAAGGGCGACAACATTAAGAGAGGTTAGAAATTGAATACTTACCTACGGAGCATCCATTGGCAGATGACGCGTCGATCTCTCTGACCCAAATCTTGATGGAGCTGTAGAGGCTTCATCGATCAAAGATCTTTGACTTTTAATGAAATTTCCCACACAGCTGTGGAGTTGTCACGGTTAGGCTTGTGAAACCAGCAGTGTGAGACTCGAATATCCAAGAACAAAACTAAAGATTCCTTATTTCACTTTAAGTATTTGATTTTAAATGCCATGTACTTAGCAGGAATAACAAGGCTTGTGAAACAGGTCGCTTCCTTGCACAACTGTATTCAGACTTTATTATTTTGATTGACTATGATAGGTAAGCAGGTTATTTGATGATGTAAGATGGCCATGATGAGACATGCAATCCACAGTTAATCCAAGCCTGTCAAGAAACACTGTCTGCGACTGTGAAACCGTTTGCTTTCACTACTTAAGTTAGAAGTTAAGGGGATAAATTCTTGTATGTTCTGCATTACGTCGATTCTTCTGCTACAGCATCAGTTGACCCCTGTGACCTTCATGCAAATGGATGTAATTTAAAACGGAGAGCTTTGCAGCTGTGTGCTAAATAGGTTTGAGTCATGATTGTTACTAGCTATGATAGTGTAGCTGGTCTCATTTTTTTACCCGGTGACTCGTGTGTGTGTGTGTCATGTAGTCCCGGAGACATCGTCTGTAACAGGAACTACCACAAAGCCGCTTGTGAGTACTTTCGCAGGTGTCTGTGCATCTTGATATTGATATTTTGTCAACGATATAGTGTCACAGCAGTGCAAAATGAAGTTACTAAACTTTACAGGTATGCAGCTGAGCTCCTTGCTGAAGCTGGATGTAGTTCAACTCGAGAATACTGAGGACTTGTGTAGCAAAAGTAGTAAATACCACTGATTACTGGCCCAGAAAGCCAAGGTGTTAACAGAAGTTGCAGCTTGTGTTACTAAATGGCTTCTTATTGGAGATTTTATCCAATATCCATGCGTGGGGATAAGACTTTAAATGATTATATTATTTGGATCATATTAAAGCTCCACATTTAAATATCTATTCACCAGCTCGGCCTTCAGCGAGCGTGACCGTAACGTTGTCGTCTGCCTGCACCTATGTACATAAAACATCATGCAGCAGAAAACTCAACGTTTTGAAAAATCTTTCATCATATTCAAACAGGTTTCATGACTTCTGCAGCTTCTGAAAGGCCGAAACAAAATAATGGGAGATTTCTCAACAGTTTTAGGCAGTGTTAGTTTATTATAGCTCTCCATTTATAAAAAATATTTTCATTTAAACGTTTTTAAATGAAAATAACTTGTCACTTTTATACCAGGCTAAAACCTTTTGCGCTTTCTTTTAAGTCGTTAACTTGTGAAGAAGACGAAGAATCACAAATTTTACATGAAAGAGGTCTGTAGCACCTCGAGTACATTTGCACGCAGCGGGGTCTCTGAACATTTTCTCTTCTGCCCTGTGATCTTGTTTTTAAGTAATAAGCTTCTTTTTTTCCCCTAGTTTGGGGAATGACTAACACACGAAGAGGAAAATATGCCATATTTCCAGCCTTAGAGGTTTTTGCATGAAATACATCAGTTTTCAGTGTAGTGGTTTTAGAACTTTCCTTCCACTCGCTTTACATTTCAACCAAAGCTGTAGACGTCTGGTGTTTCTGCATTCGTATTGTGAGAATAAACATAGTTGCACATATAAATCAATGGTTAGGACCCCAAAGCTAGAGCGTCACTGCGCTGGTTCTTAAGTGTGCAACTAATACTTTAAAAATAACAACTTTGTGTCAACACGTCAGCTTTTTGTTATAAGAGTCTAATGTAGGTTTGACATTGTTGTAGATGCGGTGTGTTTCTAAATTGTTAATGAAAGGGAAGCTCTCGACTTACACTTTCTGTAGAGAAAATATCTTCTGGTTATTCCGAGACGCTCTCTGCGCATCTTATTATATACTTTAATAAAGGAACGCGTTCCTGTTTTGAAAAACAATCTGTCTCACCTGCTAGTTGTATGCTGAGCAGTTTGGTAGCAGTTTCATTATATACACTGTATGACTTTTTAGGCGATGTTAGATTTTGTCGTAGTAGCACAGAAGATCGACAAGGTTAGTGAGAGGCGCTGTTCAAACGGCATTTTTTTTTTAGTGAAATTGTCTGCTTCGTGTTTGTTTCAAGTTCTCTAATCCATTACGTTCCTCTCTTCCCGCTAGTCATCGCTCTTTTTTTTTTTTTATAAGTGACGGAAGACAGACAGAGATACGACTCGGAGAGAAAACACGAGAAAAAAAAAAGTCCAGAAGTGCTCGACTCTTTCCCCCTCCTCTGCTCCCGCAGGTTTTCAGGGTGAATTCAAGAGAAAACTAGAGAAACGTCTCCCCCGTACATCCTCCCCCGCACATCCTCCTCCGCACTCCCCTTTTATCCTTTCACATTCTTTCATTCACACTTTTTTTTTAAAATCCGGCTGTTTTCTCAAGGTGAATTTATTTATGCAAACACTCGTTTGCATCAGATTCAGACACAACATAAGAAATCTCTGTAATTAAAGGGTCTTTAGAGCAGTTGAGGTTTCTAAGCCCTGAACGTAATACGTTAGTGAGGTGAAGAACAATTTTAAATTGTAATAATAACAGTAATAATAAAGCTTTTAGTTTACTGCCCTTTTTAATATTGAAATACATGATTCCATACAACTATAATTTTATGTTGGCATGATCATCAAAGTAGTAATGTTAGGTTAGAGATAAAGAGCCTGAGAAACCCACTGTGGTGATTCAAGTTCATCTTTACAAGTAAACTCTGGAGGAGAAGACGCTCCGTGCCACTTACCAGTTCACTGTACTGCATTTGGTCTTTTGGTATTTGAAAGGCGTCAAAGACAAACATTAAAAAAGATAAAAGATTAAAAAAAAAATAGGGACAGCAATCTCTCAGCACTGTTAGAGAACAGACAGCGTGTGTCGTATTTAAAATCGAGTGTTTAAAATCTGATGAAATGTTTCACTCTGGCCACCACGAAGCCTTGAAAGAACACCTTGTAATTTATAGAAATAAAATATGGGTATTTAACATATATGCTAATGTTGAGGTTGATCTGTCAGACAGTTGAGTAGTTACTGCATTATCTATTATGCATGTTAATACTGAGGTTTCCAGTGTGTAATCTCACTGTACAAGTGACCTCAGCATTAACATGACCACCTACACACTCAGATACTGATTATGATTGTTGCTGGATTATTGGATCATGCAGTACTTATAACAATTCTTCATTTATTACAAAGTCACCCACCTCTCTAAGGACTGGACTTGAAATATTTCCAAATGTGAGCAGTTGGACAGTAAATGTCCCCGGCTAGTGTGGCTATTAATCAAACAGGCATCCCAATTTAACTGTCTAGGATACTTTGATAATGCTCAGTTTGTTCAACTTCGTTTTTGTTGATTTAATATGTAGAAAGAAACTCATGCACCTGAAAAATATGCATGAGTTTAATGTTTATGTTTATGTCTTTGATTTTAAAAAAAGTCTTCAAGTAAAATAATAGGACAAATACCGATTTTTACACCCTCATGCTGTGCAGCTTCCAGCTGTTGACCTCCGTTACTGGATATTTAAAGTAAGAGAGCACATTGGCACAGGTTATATGTGTACAGCTGGTTCCAGTTTTATGAGCTGTATATAATTGTATATACATGTGACTGCTGACTGTATACACTGTACAGATCTTATATACTTATACTACATGTGTAAATATATATTAGTTCACTACTTTTTTGTCTTGTTGTTTTTAACTGCTCATACTTCCAACCCTTATGTTTTTATACCAACCACAAAGTATTTTATACCTTAGCACTGCCAGTCAGTTAACCACATAGTATATTTAGATCCTTGGCGGTGACGCAGAAGGCTCATTTTAAATTAACTGTAATATATTTAAGGACTCGAGTCCCTCATGGTCTCGTGTGTTAATATGACCCTGTGTGTGTGCGTCTTTGTGGCAAACGTTGCAGCTCACAGAATTGTGGACCTGTCGGTGGTTGTGTCTGAGGTCGTGAGTTGGTGTTTTAAGGTGACTACATGACATAACAAAGGCAGAAAATGACAGATTAGCAGTTAAAGGTGCATACTATGTGTGTGTGTGTGTGTGTGTGTGTGGCTGGTGAGTGGGTGGGTAAGTGGGTGGGGCTGCAGTGTTTAGAGGGTTCCCTGAACCTCATCGTTTGTCGCCGTCTTCCTTCCTGTTTCATTCTTTCTCACTTCCTGTCAGCTGACTCAGCCGGAGAATCTTGATCTGGTAAACATGTATGCTACCGCCTCTGCACACGCACTCCTTCTATATCACACGCACACACACACACACATAAAGTGTGCTGTAGCTAGACAATGCATGTACATCCATATATACTGAACCACACCATGTGTACCGGAAAGAAACACACAAGTACTTTTAGCACTTGTTACATGGTCAGAGTTGGTTACTGAGCCGTAGAAATGCAGCCCATGTAGCAAACCTATAGCTATATGTATATAACATTAAAAACTGTTATTACTCCAGAGTCTGTGATGAACTGCTTTTGAACACACCTCCCCCCTCAAAAAACCCCCAGCATAAACTAAAAAGCTGACAACAAATGAAGGGATAGAAAGAAAAGAAGAGGCAGAGATTTAAAAAAAGGTGGCGAAAGAAGAAAGACGGCATGAGAGACAACAAAGTTGGGCGCTCAGTGAGAAAAGAGAAACAAAGAGATAAGGCCAGGCGAAGAGGCGGAAAGAGACACAGAGAGATGGAGGAGGGGGGCAGAGAGATAAAGATAGCTGAAAGGAGGGAGATCCGTCAGCGTTTGTTTCCTCAGGATGTGGTTACCACGACGACGAAAAGGCAGCGAGGCAACATCACTACCCCGCTGGTCCTCTTTGACACCTGCAAGTGTGTGTGAGTGTGAAAGGCAGAGTGTGTGCGCGAGTGCGTGTGTGTACATCTGTTTTCAGTGAGTAAGTAAGTCGGTAAATGAGTGTATCGCTGTGAAAAAGACAGACTATAAGAGCTGTCCATTTTGCTTCAAGTGTGACAGACAGTGTGTGCGTGCGTGCGTTAATGTATGTGTGTACTGTCAAAGGATGCACAGTAAGGGGAGAGAGAGAGAGAGGTAGTAGGAAGGACTGTGTGAGAGGTCGAAAATCTGAAAGGGGAAATAATTAGACGAGCAGTCGAGACGGTGGAGAGGCAGGACGAATGATGACAGCAGTAAGAAGAACAATAAGAATCCGAAAAAATGAACAACAGAAGACAAACTTCTGTGAAAAGGAAATTAAGCGCCAAAGACTGGTAAAAAAAAAAAGAAAAGAAAAAAAACCTCAATACGTATACAGTGTATTTGTCGCTTCATCTCATCTTACTTGGTTCTTTCTCTGTCTGACTCACTCAGTGTCCTATTTAGAGCAGAGTGTGGTTTCAAGAAAGAAAGAAGAAAAACCAATGAAGACTTAAAGATTTAATGCAATGTAAATATCTGTACTTGAACAGTATAATGTCAATCACAGTATCAGAAAGAAAAGTGACTGTCATGAAACTGAAGGAGCGTATTAATTTTTCTTTTCAACAGAGCACCGACTGGTAGGAAAATGCCTTTCTCTTCAGTCACTTCTCTGGTTTTCGTGCAGCGTTCGCGCATTTTTCTTTAGACTATGTTGCGGACATTTACTATCTCATTGATGATCTGATTAAAAAAGGTGCAAAACTGTGTAGGTGTAAATGCTCAACAGGAACGTGAATGATTAGAAAAATGAAAATGGACATTTAAAAGACGTCTCTAATAGTTAAGAACTGCAGCAGTTTGTGTCACGGCGTGAGACTACCGTTGGCTGATTCATGATGCTTTGTTTTAGAAACAGTAGAGTAAGAAATCATCAGGCCATTTAAAAATAAAGTTAAATAACATGTTGCTAGCTTGATGCTGTGGTTACTAAGTTGATGCATGTGTGAGTCTGTAGGCCTGTTTGAATGACCCTGCTATGTTAGTGCTGCTTGCTTGGTTGTTTTGATTGTAACAAGAACACATGTGGTTTTTAGCTAGCTCAGATTTTGATGTCGGCAAAGATAGAAAGCATAACAATACATGGCACAACTGATCTTTCCTATAGGTTAGTTATCACCACACAAGTCATCTACTTTGCACAGACGGCTAATTGGATACTTGTTTATCAAATTTATGTTTTCATACTTAAGCTCTGTTTTTGTTACCTTCAGGCACTCTAGCAAAATCCAGAGGCCCATTATGGAGGATCGTTCATCGTCCACCCAGTCTTTCTCCAACCTCAACCACCACCGCCATCGTCCATCGTTTTCTCTCACCTTTGCCAACTGCCAAGGCTCTGAAGCGGGATATCTGTCATCTCAGCCTGGCCAGGATCCTCTGGAGCAGTACGAGTGTAGAGGGGAAGAATCCACTGCTTCGTTCCTGACATCAAACGCCTCCTCTGTGACGAGGAAGACGAGTACTGGGGGGGACAGAGTGTTCCTAAGCACGAGTGCCAGCAGTTTGGATGGAGATGCTAGTTTTGGCCACCTTGATGGAGACGGTGCCTTAGGCAGCCATTTTGACGACTCTTGGTATGGCAAAAAGGAAGCTTGGGAGGATAAGGATAGTTGTGAAAGCACCACAGATGGGAAAGGTGATTGTTACAGTAACACAAATGATGTTTTTTACACGATAAACTGTCCGAGTGAGGAAGGGGCGAGGCGTAGAGTCAGAGCACCCTATAATAATTATGCTCACGTAAAGAGTGAGCCTAAAAGTGACACTGTGGTTTACAACAGGGAGGGTAACGTTAGCCACTTTCCTAAACAAACTCCGTCTTGCAACAGAACTGGTACAGTCAGCTTTAATGACAGCAGCGTAGATTATTGTATGATGGACGCAAGAACAAGTGATAATTATTTAGGGAGAGACGACAATTATGGGCCCAATTGTGGCTCAGGTGAGGTTCAGTTTCAGCCAGCAGAGGCTGAGGGACATTGGCTTAATGTCTCTCCCTCAAGTCAGGGAGAGGCGAGGTGGAGAGCATCAGCGGTCAACCACGCGCTGGCCTCAGGGGCCCTCCCGCAGAGATCGCTTATCGGCATCAACAGCAGGACATACACTCAGAAACTGGATTCCTTCTCTGAGGCCTTTCTCTCCCAGCGAAAGAGAAGATTTCCTGTGATACCCGGTGGAGATCCCTCTGGACAAATCTGGGAATTTGGAGTAGGGAGAGGCGAAACCCCAGGACTGGTCAAGTCAAGGCAAAGCTGTGCTTTTGACTCAGACTCCTATCTGCCTCCCTCTTCCTCTTCTTCTTCTTCCCCTGCTCACCCCTCCTCTCTTCCATCTTTCCCCTCTCCTCCCACATCCTCTCACTTCATGCCTTCTGTTCTTAGCCCTCCTCCCACACCTTTACCTCCTCCACCCCACTCGCCCTCCAAAATGGACTCGCCCAGTGGATACGGGGGCACCGGACATTCAGTCTCTCAGGGAGAATCACTTGGTATGCTCCAGTTTTTTGCCTCCCGCATCTCATCCGCACCTTCTGTCCACTCTTCTGGGATGATATGGAAGCTTCCACTGCTGTCGCACAGCTTTCCACAGTCATCTGGTGACCCCGGCAACATTGAATGCAACGTAAGAGCCTCCCATGGTGACGACTATGGCAACATGACAGGTATCGTATAGCTTTTTTTTTTTTTTTTTTTAATGAAATAATGAAGTAAGAATCCAGAAGAATATATTTCAAGCTTGAAGGATAAAGACCGCCCGCAGGGTAAGAGGGGGATTTTTATTATAGTTTATTTGACTGTTTGAGAAAAAAGAATCAGGTTTTTTCCCCTGTAGAGGTCAATTTTTAAGATTTTGTTTTATTTCACTTCTTTAACTTTCAGACTAAAATAAAATATCAAATACACATTTAGTTATTCATTTTTTAACATTTGTGCTTTTGGATATTTATGCAAATTAATGCATATTAAATAAGATAGTGTCTAATTTGCATATATAAACATACAGTTTTAGGAAAAAAACTACTCTTAGCTTTGACTTTAAATACTAGTTTTAAACTAATATGAAATTTTACAGCACATATATTTAAAAGAAGCTTTTTTAAATTACATTTTTCAGTAGAACTGACTGAATTTTTAGGAGAATTTACTTTAAATTAATTTTCCACTTGTATTCAAGTCTGTAAGGTTTCTATTTAAAATAAACTGTACACATTCACAGCCTGTTTTATAAAGCATCCTTTTCCCAAGAACTGGCAGGCTGCTGACAGTATTACTGTAGTACTGATTTACTAATCGATAAATGATAAACAAAATCCCCTTAGTCAATACGTTTGAGTCTAATATGACAATGAAATGAACAAACAAAGACCAACTTTTAATCTGGCTTCATATTATGTTCAGACTTGTGTTGTGGAAGGTGGTGTATTTTTAGAAACACAAAGAAAAATTGCCTGAGTCTAAGTAAACAGCGATTTTGTTTTTTTTTTACCTTCTTCCCATGTTGTGTCCCCTTTAATTACCTTTATTTTCCCCACTTATCAAAAACCACAGGTTAATGCCCACATGTAAATTTACGGGACATGTGGGTTTTTGTAGGTGTGCGTGTTAAGTTTCCCATTTCCCTTATGCAAATCAGGGTTTCACTTTTCACATTTTCACAACCAGAACCATTCGTAATAGATGCATTTCATACATACATTTGAAAACATGCTCGTCAAAAATGAGCAGAGCGAAAATGCGGGTTTTTCTTGAAACTCGATCGTTGTTTTTCTGCGTAACAGAGAGACTTTAGTGTGACTTTCTCGCTTTTTTCTCGCTTTTGTTGGTGCACAGATATTAATGACTTTTTGATGATTTTGTTTGTGTGTCTGCTTGCCTTGGAATTACACAGTCAGACAAATCAGTAAATAATAAAGCCCTGGCAGCCTCATTATTTGCGTGCACACTCACTGCACTCCCTTTACTAATTTCTTCCTCCCGATTATGTTTTTCTAGCCGCACGCGACATTCTTCAGTCTCCTGAATCAACCCTGCTTACGCCCTCTTCCCATCGTTTATCCCTTCACCAATCCAGAGCCCTATGCTCCTCCAGTGGTCCATCCCCCAATTCCCCTTTCCATCTTCCCTCTCATCCCCATCATCCGTCTGGGGAACATCACGAGACATCAGAAAAGACGTCTCCTCATGTTCTCACCCAGAAAGTAAGGAATGGACCCGCCAGTCTAAACCAGTCAAATCTGCAGGTATAGCACACTTACCAGTACGTGAAATAATTAGAGACGTTTTAAACTTATGCATTGATACTCAGGGAAATTGTTTCGTTCAGTTTGCTGGGTTTCAGACAACAAAAGCAATATCAGCTTTGTCTTCACATATCCAGGACTGTGAGGTCCAGCGTTGGTCTGCATTAAGACTAATCAGGTTCTCAGGTTGTATGATTGCATAAAAGATAAAACCTCAGATGATGGATAACCTACATTAGAATATATAATTTTATATATGTTGCTAAATTATACTTGAGAACATCTTTGCATGCAAGATTTTACAAGATCAATTTTGAGCCTTGTTATTGTTCTCTATGTTAGAGAGGCACAAAATTACCTATCCACTACAGAAGTAGTGCAGACGCAAACTTCATGTCTCATTGAAGATGTGAAACTAAAAGAAAACATATGTAATAAAAATATAAGCCGTGGCATGCTGCTCTGTTTTAATTGACACATTTTCTCACCGTTACTCTTCCATGGCCCAAACTCAGGAGATCAGTTAGCGAGGAGGCAGGCGAGACTCGCTACAGCTGGAGAGGCGTCGCAGTCAAAGTGGGCGGATGCCTAAATGCTTCTTTGTCAAGAAATTACGTTAGCTCCAACTGCATTACTGCTTCTAAAACCACAGCTTTTTATTTTTAGACATGTTGAGTAGATAAACTGTGTAAATGAGACAGACATGGAAATGGTGATAGGCCTGTTGTTCGCTTTAAGTTAGAGTAGGCTGTTGCTCGGGCACCCTTCATATTTGTCTCGGCGTACATGAGAACACACGTGATCATTCAGCATGCATGTTATAAATTTGATGTTGGCCTTTTCTCTGTATTTGTAGCACAGAAGTATCTCTGATCCCGTCAGCTCTTACACTTAGACCACTGTGCAGATGTTTCTAAAGTCTCGCCCCAAAATGTTAGATTATCGTGCCTTAGATCATCAAGGATATCAGTCTCATTTTTTTCCTTTTGTTCTCAAAGCAACAAGACAAGCCAGTCTACACTGGAAAGCCTTTCCCCAGCCTGCTTCGCTCCTGCAGAGGACTGAAGAGGATTTGTTACACTCCTTATCCGCTCCTCAATCCTGCCCGCAGAGGAACTGGGCTCTTCTCCTCCATTTCAGGTCTCCATCACAGAGAGGAAGGAACAGCGTGTGAAGAAGAGGGCGAAGAGGAGTGCAGCGTGTTTCGGTAAGTGCTAAATATCAGAAGACTAGTGGCAGCAATACAACAGTTGTTACTGTACTGCTGGCTAGGATAATAGTTATAGAGAATCAGAGCTACAGATGTTTTGTTAATGAGAAAGCATTAACACATCAACGGATATATATTTAGGTACTTTAAAGTTTATATTGTTGTCTTTTATGTCTGTTTTCATATTTGCGCTCCGTTTGTTTCTCTGTTTGTTCCCCTGCTTCCAGATTTGTCAATGTGGGTCCAGATTTCCAGGCTAATCTTCCTCCATGCTTAGCCGATGGCAAACAGTCAGCGCTGCGGTCACCAGACGAAGAGTCCCTTAAGGAACAGTTACTCTGGAAACCATTGGACAAGAAAGAAGAAACTGGTGACTTACCAGGTCAAGGTAAGCAGCACACAAAAATACAGTCCAGCTCAGGACAGTGACTGCACTTTTAAATTTTGTGGAATTCAAGGACTTTCAACATTTTAGGGAAGCTAAAATGTCAGGGCTGAACTCAAAACAAGTTGATATAAGTGAGCAAAATAATAAAGTGTCTCTAAAATGAACTGGTACTGAACTGATTAAAATTTACTGGGTTTATCTGTGCTCAGTAGAGAAGCTGCTGTCCATGTGCAGTTCCAGCTGCCTACCAGGGGGAGGCAGTAACTCCGAGCTGGCTCTGCACTGTCTGCACTCTTGCCAGGGAGACACAATGGTAGGAAGTCTTTCTTCTTTTTCTTTATCCTTTTCTTTTTTCTTTCTTTCTTTCTTTCTTGGCAATGTTGCATCCCTCATTTTCTGTTCTCTCCATCTTCCGCTACTCCCTCCTATGCAGGCAACACTGGAGATGCTGTTGTTCTCACAGCCGTCACCAGCAGGAGACTACCACTACTCTGGTAACCTTTGACCTCAGTTTAACTCACCTGCTTAGATGACTCTTTGGATTGACAGTGTCTAGTTACCCAGAAAACAGTCATACCTACTTGTAACATTAAAAACAATAGTTTTTTGTTTTATGAAAATGATATGTTAGTATCATGTTGGCATAAAACTATGGACATTTTAATTGGATCTCCATAAAGTCATGTTGCATGACTTTTTATTCTGTCCACCACTACTCCAACCCAACTTTTTACTTGGTGATGATGACGATGATTATTACTATTATTATTATTAATATTATTGTTTTGCTGTTATGCATATAAAAAAGGTTCTTGTTGGTGAATGCTTGCCTCTGAGGAAAACAAAAATTGTCTTTGCAACAGCAAAGTCCAATAGTGGTATTACTTGTAGGGGTTTGATTGGAGGGGTTAATGTGTCTATAGCCATCTATATCAGAAGATTAAAAGAAGTCACATGATCTGGACATGGGTCTGTGTTCAGATGGGATACAGTTTTTCTAACTAACTATCTAAATAACAAGGTAACAGCAAAAAGCGGTGAAGCAAAATTAGCTAAAACATGTTGTGATCGTAGGCATTTACCTCTTGTGTTTCTCTGAAACACTAAGCAATGTGAGACAGCAAAGGCGGAACAATTCTCACTGTGCGTACAATGAAGGCATTGTAGCAGCTTAGACTTCTCTCTACCTCAATCACATACCACAGCCCCTCCCCCTTGCCTGGTGCTTTTAAATCCACTAAGAACCATGTAAAGTACAGAATGGACATTGTTTTGCATGGTAGTACCCATGTGTTCCTGTAAAAAAAGCTTTAATACTCTAAATGCAGGCAGTACTGTTCACAGAGACAGACTGCAGATTTATTGTTCATCTATTTGTCTTTCACTGTCAAGTTACTACATGTGGTAGCATTGCTTAATATGTTACTGTGACCCTGTAGTGTTTCCTTTGATTTCTCATGCACCTTTTGTCCCTTCTCACTCTCTTGTTGTGTGTAGGCTGTGATCTTTGGACAGATACTGAAAAGACTCTCTTCAGTGACGCTCTCGGAACTTATGGAAAAGACTTTTCACTCATACAGAAAATGGTAAAACACAACAAATGGTTGTTGTTTGTGCAACACGATGACACACGGCACCAATATCACGGTCACATAATCAGCCAGCAGTTTACTGAGATAAAAATAACTATTTGTGGGTCAAATCAGCGCATAGAATGAAAAACAGAACATCAGCACCACAAGTATTCTGCTGGTTACTTCAGGGTGAAACAGTATGTTCCTCAGATGCAATTTTCTTCTTCTTCTTGCCTAAACCTGTTCAGTTTTTGGTGTCTCACCATGCATATTACTGGACTGCATCGTCTTCCCCAAAGGGCCTTTTGGCACTTCAAGGATCAAATTACTAACCTTGCTGTTCATACACAAAAGGCAGTGGCTTCACCGCCCGAGCCATCA
Source organism: Simochromis diagramma (assembly GCF_900408965.1). Lineage (NCBI taxonomy): Eukaryota > Metazoa > Chordata > Actinopteri > Cichliformes > Cichlidae > Simochromis > Simochromis diagramma. Next base: position 4,248,284 of record NW_024387416.1, on the reverse strand, counting down.
GCGAGCCAAGTACATGTTGCAACTCGATTCACAAGAGCAGCAGTTTGCACACGAAAAGTCTGGACGAAATATCTGAATGTGTCAGGTGATTTTTTGCTTCCTGACACATGTCAGTTCATAGGGCCTTTTTAGCCATATTTACAGCAGAAGCATAGACTGATTTTATATTCCTGTGTCACGGTGTAAGACATATGTTATGTGGCAATAAATCGAGATTGGTATGTGTGTGTGTGTTTCAGGTGAGGACTAAGACAGTGTGTCAATGTGTCGAGTTTTACTACCTGAGCAAAAAGCTGCAGGACAAGCAGAAGAAACAAAAGGAGGAGGACGAGCGACGAGATGTAGAGCTGGATCAGCAGAAAAGTGTAAGAAACATTAAAAGAAGCCACGAGGAACTTAAAATTGCATTTTTTCCCCCTTTTGTCAACATGTTCTGTTTACTTCTTTTGCATTTGAATGCCCCATGTCCAGCTTTCTTTCTCCCTGTTGTTAGTTCCTGTGGTGGTTTGTCTGTTCTCATGATATTATAGATTAGAAGCTAATAGGATACAGGGTATTTGGACTATTCGTGTCGTCTAACATTAAATGCGTCACATGAATGGAGCTCACAAGTCAGAGAATGCTAACTCTTAAGTGCTCCTGTTACTTTAGGTGACGCCCATGTGTCAGCCAGTGGACAAACAGTTTGCTCTGGAGGGGGCTGTTCCTGTGACCCCATTGGCTAGCTTCTTCCCCTGCAAGTTGTGTGGCAAGTAAGTAGCACCAGTCATAAGAAAGGAAGCTTGCAACAAACTTTTTTCTGCGTTTGGCATCAGGGCAAACAAACAGATGGTTTTCATTGTCAAGCATTCTTTTAAATTCCGTCGTTCCCTCCCCTCCTTGTTTGCTCCAGAATGTTCTACAAAATCAAGTCCCGTAACGCTCACATGAAGATCCATCGCCAGCCTCAGGAGGACTGGACCGACAGGCGGCTGCAGCACCAGCTCCTCACCCAGCGTCTGGCCCTCAGTCGTCCCACCAACCTCATGCCCACCCCAGCTAGTAATCTGCTCCCAGCCCAAGCTCCGGCTCCAGCATTTACCTCCTCTGATTTTGCCGGAACGAGCAGCAACAGTATTGTAGACAGCGTCCACAATTCTGTGACCAATAACAACCCCGGCGTTCCCAGCAACGCCAACGTCCTAGATCCCAGCACGGTTGTATCTTATAGCAGCATTGCTCCTCCAGACTCTCATGGGATCGCCAGTATTGATGGCAGAGACTCAAATCAAAGCGAGCCCACCACTGTCTTACCCTTCCATCAGTCATGGGGCTCCTTCGGACATCCTCCAGACCAAAGTGCCTTCTACTGCAACACAGGGGGTAAGGAGGATGTTGGAGCTGAGACAGTGGGGGGGAAACAGACAACTAACTGGCAGTAGTGGTCAACTATCCCACAAGCATTACCACCACTAAAGTCTGAAACGTATTCAAACTTTGTGTTTAAGTTCAAACTCGTGTTTTATTCAAACTTAAGTACTTTTATGAAACATTATCAAAAGATACATTTTTGCTGTAAATCCTGTACTTAAAGGTGTTACATATTTAATTGTTTGATAAGCATTTGATGTTTGAATAAATGTTTAAATTGAGGATTGTTTTTTAATCATTCTGTATTTGTTTAAATGGAATAAATGAAACCTTTTTTTTAGGTGTAAATTTTTATTCTTTTATTCTACAACGGTTTGTCTTATATTGATGCAATCAGTTGTTAAGCTCCTTTGCGCCTCTCTCGAGACCACCTTTCTTCTGATTGACTGCTCCACATAAAAGGCAGGCAGCAGGTGTGTGAGGCTGTGTGCATGAGATGACCACATTAGTGTTATTTTTCTTTCTGACATTATCCAAAACCGAGACCAGAAAATAATTTATTTAGAGTATTGTCAGGTAATTCATCACGTGTCCTTGAGCCACAGTGACTCTCCCCTTATTTCAAAAATACCTTAGATTTGAAGGTTTAAAATTCAAGCAGGGACTGCAAAGGTAGACGTTAGTGAACACAACCACAGACACACAAACACACACACAGAGCACGTTGAAAGGGTTTGATATAACACCATAATGGGCTAATATTGACCTTGAGAGACCATCTTCTCTCTTACAGCCGTCTGAGTGCACACAATTGTCCCGTTGATGGTTAACTACAGTGACTCTGTGTGCATAAGTGTGTGTTTGTGAGGGAGAGAGTGCATGTTGTTTTTCATAGAAACTTACAGGAAAAGAGAAACTGTGCGAGGGTTAAGGATGATATTAAAACTCCTCCATCCAAGGCTGTCTTTTTGAAAACTGCACAAAAAGACAACTCGGAAAAAGCAGATTTTCATATTTCTTTTCTCTGGCCTCGTGTTTATTTCTCAAGCGACTGGGTCAGCTTTGGTCCACCAGGTGGTTTAGGCTCTATCAGGGTGCTGAGTTTTCTTTGGTCCGCTATCTTAGTGACAACTATTACCATCAACAGAGCGATTAGTGTGTTTACAAAGGGTCCCTGTTTGTTTGTTCGTGGATATATCATTCTGTCCTTCTAGGTGCACTTGTTTAAAACACTTGGGAGCAGGTACTCAGTTATACTGAATATCTTTGTTTTGTTTTTCATGTATTCGTATTGGAGCATTCCATGCTTGACCCTGTTTTTGCCCCTGATAATAGTTAACAAAGGCCTTTGAAGTGAAACGCTCCCTCCTCCTGACAAAAGTCCAACATCTCTGGCACGTTTTTGTCTGCCCTTCTTTTGGCATAACGACGTCTAACTACTTTTAGAGTGTGAGCTGCTTCTGCAAGCAGGGTTCTCCTTTCTGTATCTTTTGCACATATCCTCCTGCAGAGACAAAGCATTATCATCGTATTTCTAACATGAAACAGGTTCATATTAAGCTGGGGAGACAAAATGAGCCTTTCGTTCACTCTTATGTCGAGGAGAAGGGGAAGCAGGAGCAACAGTGTTGGCCTTTTTCAATGAGTAAGAGAAAGTGAGAGTGCACAGGCTTGCAGATAATGGGGAGAGGGGGAGCAGACCAATGAGGAGAGAGAAGTGGGACTGAGGAGAGAATAAACAAGTTTCTGAGCAGTATCCATTCACCTATTCATAGCGAGCAGCCCCCACCACGTCGCAACCGTTCCAGCTTTCTCTCATGTGGCGTGCTTCTATTTTTCCCAGGCCACAATGGAAACGGTAAATAAAAAACAGCTTGTTCAGTCACTTTGCTGTTGTGACAGGCATAGAAATGCCTCGGCACTAAAACTGCACGACGTTTCTCATCATACGCAGTCTCGTTGACAATCAAGGTGCCAACAATACCAACAGTATTGGGCAAGTTACTTTGAAAAAGTAATTAATTATAGTTACTAGTTACTTCTTCAAAAAGTAACTGAGTTGGTAACTGAGTTACAAGATTCTAAAAGTAATTAATTACTTGAAAAGTAACTATTACGTTACTTTAAAAAAAAAAAAAAAGTTTAAACCCTCTGGGGTCCAGGGTGTAATTGGCCATTTTTAACTACTTTTGATGTTTCCTCCACATTTCACCTTTAAAAACTTTATTTGCCTTGTTTGGTATCATTCTTTTCAGCACAACCTCACGTGTCTGAATTTACAGTTATGTTTTCATTTTGACATACTGTATTAACACAGTTGATCTAAAATCAAACAAAAAAACATAAAATCTGAGTAGAAAAGGTTATATTTTTTACTGTAATAACCGCAAACATGTTTAATGAATCATATTTCATAACTTTAAATGCAAATATAAATTGTCAATTTTAAAATCCTATGCACAAGTTTTGTAAACAACAAAGTTATTTGCATCCATTTACCTTTTACCCTTTTTTAACTAACCATTCAAACTATTTAGGGAACAATCAGCTGTTCTGCATTCAGTAAGATGCCTCACAAATTATTTGTGCCACTCCAAAGAAATAATTTCTGTCCACTATAAAGGAGAACATCACAGCCTGATACCTGCAGGTCTGACAGCAGCAGGTGTATCACTCCTGTTTCTGCCTGGAGACAGCAGTCGCCTCATTGTTCTGACACACAACAAGCAAACTATCCACAACACTACACACTAACTACACAAGACAACACATTAACTACACACTCCAAGCACGCTAAACGTCACAAATCTCTCACATCTCAAAACTCGCTCTCCCTCTTTCTGCTGTCTTTATCTCTCTCGCCGTCACTTCTAAAACTTCCCCCTCTTCCTAAACAATCAGATATCATGTTGCCATATCATTTTTTGATTGGTCGATGGTGCATTTTTCCACCAAAATGAACAGGCTGTTGTTTTTTTTTTTTTTTTTTAAATATTTTGGTCATAAGCAGAGAGTGCTTGCTAGCGCTGTCCTTAGACAGTAAACATGACGAAACTATTGAGGAAAAAACATATTGTTTATCATGACTCTGGTTTTACCTGGCCTATCAATACAATTTAAAAACTGGCATATATCACCACTTTGGACTCGTGAGTGCATTTGAGAAGAAAGATTTAAATAATAAAGTTTTATCACAAGATACAACATGGATGTGCACTCTGTCACTGACACAGTTGGAAAGGGGACTCTATTATGTATTAGCTGGCACAAGCATCACTTTGTAATTAGAAAACCTTCTATTTTACTGTATCAGCTTCTGGCACCACAGGCCTGTCTGTCCTGCAGTGAAACAGTAAGCTGCACCCTCAGCTAACATTTAACATGTTTTACTTTAATCTTTACTTTCTTTATCTGTGGTTGTTTTAATCACTCTGAATAGTTAGCAGCACAAAGTGTAGTAGCTGTCCACCCGGGCTAAAATATCACTTGGATAGTAAGTACTGACACCCTTCATCTGTTCTCTGGCATTTAGGGAAGCTCACAAGTCCACAACATGGCAATAAAATTCATCAAGACCCTTTTATCCCAGAAAAGGACCCCATAAACATTCCTTTGGCTTGGCCCAGTGTGGCCTAGCTACAGCGGCGCTGGTGCTGTTACACTTTGGCTTGCTGTGGTTGCCCAACTTGGAATATCTAAGAGGTGGAGCTCTGCTTGTAAAGGAGATATGATATTAATCACAAACATTAAGAGACTGGCAGAGAGGGGAGATAGAGAGCCCAACAAAACCTGGAATAAATGAAGGATAATCTGTGAGCAGGAATTCTTCAGTATTTACTTCTCTACAGTCCTTTAATGAAATCATTGCTTTGCCCCGCCATAACTCTGGTGGAGTTGTGTGCGTCCTGTCAGGAATGTCATTGACACAGACTCTGTTATCTGAGGCCGATAACAGAGCAAACAAATGTTGAGAAACAAACACGTATGTAATTGCGTCTGTTGTGTGTGTGTGTGTGTCTCAACTCCCGTCCTCACATTGATACATGCAAATGCAGACAGGCACAAAAAATCCAACAAATTACAAACTTGTCCTTGAAAAACACATGAAATTGCTATTTTATTCTCATTTTTAGCTAAAGCAAGCATTGATATGTCAAGATATCAAAATATCTGTCTTTTAAATTAAGATCAAGGTTTAGATATACTCGGGGTCATAAGTACTGGTACCATTACTTTTGAGACACTGAAAAGGCGATTATGCATAATAACGGCTGTAAATCCTAAACAGCTGATGCAATACTTTTGATGAACACCTTGAATTAAAGCTGAAAGTCTGCATTTTAATCACATCTTGATTATTTGATTTACAATCCACTGTGGTGCTGTACAGATGCCCTAAAACCACGTTTCATTGCCTAAATATTGCACAAGTCCTGTCTGTGCGTAGTGCATGATGATTGGGATAAAAGCATAGAGGTCTATTGTTCAGTTTATAAAGCAGGAGTACAAAGAACCATTTCGAGAAGCTGTAATCAAATCCGGTCCTTTTCAGCTCTTTCCTCATTCACAAGTTCCCTCCTTACAGGCCAGGTAAGCTCGATCTTTAGAGACGAACAAAATGTGTAAGAAAAGAACAAACTGGAAATGTCTCAATATAAATTTAGCACAGAAACTGGAAAGTAAACTTTGTTTGGTTGATTGTTTCTTTCTTGTAACAATGCTTCTTGGAAATAATCTTATAACACTGGAAAACCTTTTTATTTCCCCTTAAATGCTGCCACATTTGTAAAATAACAAATAAAAAAAAACCACCTTTGTGGGTAGAGCAGCAGAGTTGAGTATGCATGTTGCACCCATGACTCTCTGCCTTGCCAAACAGGTTATTCTGGTTCTGAACTCGAACTGGAGTAGATGTTTGAAGTCATTTTTCCAGTGAGGGCGAAGTCGCTGCACACCCTCACACTACCTCCACCAAAACCTGTTTCCTTATCAGTGCAGCAGTCTGCATAGTATTCTATGCATCTCCTACACACTTTAACCCTCAGATCCATTTGCTGTAGACAGAATCTGGACACATCAGGCACCTTATTGTCAGCTCCTGGGGAACCAGAAACTCAGATTAGCAGAATAAGCTGTTTGTCATTGGCAGAAAAAAGCTGGTATTCCAGGGGCACAACCCACATACTGGTCTCTGCTGCTTAACCCATAAATGATTTTCCTTACAGATTATATTTTTGTCATTTTCTAATTTCTAGTTGACTGAGGAGGATGGAGGACAGAGAGATTGTACAAGAACAAGAAGGACGAATAGTGAAGTCAGCTAGAAAAGCAAAAGTTATCATTCACAAAGTAGTTTTCATGTATTTCATGGAGGTAGCACACTTAAAAAAAACACCAGTGGACATTCTAAAAAGAGCATATTGGTATGAATGGCAGCATTTTACAGGATTCATACCACTCTGAACACGGCTGAACAGGATGACTGACACTACATTCATGTGACGACTACAAATCTGTTCTCCACTCGTGAAATTGTGGTACATGATGCTCTGCGTCTAATAAAGGGAGGGTAATAATGAGTTCAAAAACTTTAATATAAAAAACACCTCTATTACTAGTTTGCTTTCTGTACAGGTCTTTGAGGTGGGTGATTTTCCAGTGTCTGTACTGAATAATGCTACTTCAAGTGCTTGATGATTTGGTGGCTTGCCACTATGTGTTTAAGAGACTGAAATAATGTTGTGCATGTTTCTTATCTTATCTGCTTTACCTCAGATAATTCTTTAACTTTAACTTTAACTTTTTTTCTTTAATAACCGAGCCTTTGCCTGGGGTTTGATAACTAAAGGTTCCACCCTAAAACGGGTGGATTAGATTGAAATCTCTGATTATTCACTCTGAATTACTCTCTACTGCAATAGGTCATCCAATTAATTAGGTTGCTTTAGAGTGTAACATTGTAATGTGTATCTAACTGAATTTAGGTTTGCAAACAGCATATCCCATTAATATTAATTGCTCTGCACTGCTGACATGATCAGGAGCTGAGCCCCCCTAAGAGTCTGAACCTAGAATCGCCCCTGCAGCAAAGAAATAATCGACCAAACAAAAAAAGTCATTACTTTTTGTGCTAAGTTTATATCCTTTGCCCATTATTTATACTCTCCCTACTCTCCATTTGCCCAAACTTGAAACTTGTGGCTGCATTCTCCTTTCCTAACACATGAGCTATTCCTGCGTTGATGAGCTGTAAGGGTGCAACGCTGACAGCCCCTTCGTAATTACGTAATCTTACGTAGGGGTCTCCCGGTCTGAGCTCTTTAAACCCTGCCGCTCACTGCGTGCTGTCATATTCCCCTCTGTGATTGGCTGAGAGCAGAGGGGGGCGCGCCTGGTTGCGTCATGTGAAAGAGAGGGATGAACGCTTATGGAAGAGAGAGAGAGGAGAGAGAGGGAGATTAACGGCAGAAGGCAGGCGCAGTAGCAGACTCCATATATCCGCTAGTCGGAGACGGACGGTGTCAGCTGCTAGCTAAGTTAGCTTCAGTAAGCAGTTAGCAACTAGCTTCAGAGTCCTAGCTTCTTCACTACACATAAGAGCCAGTGTGTGTGTGAGAGAGAGTGTGTATCTCAACGCTTTGAGCGCCAGCTCAGCTGTCCCAAAGTGACTCTGTGTTTGCGTGTGCGGTGCCAGTCTGTGTGTACACACAGGTCAGCCTCTCTGCTCACTCTCTTCCTCTTTCGAGTAGCAGCAGCAGTGTGTCTGTAACTGTGTGAGAGAGGTTAGCACGCAAAGAAGCAGACGCACAACCATAAACACTCTCTGATAGTCGACTGTTTACAGTTGGTGTCCGGTTACTCAGCTGCGGATTCACATCATTTCACTGACACCGTCTGAACGCCAGCATGTGAGTACTGATGGGTTAAAGCGTGTGTGTGAGAGAGAGTATGAATGAGTCTTGTTTGTTCGGCTGTCATTGATTGATTGCATTTGACTTGAGATTGATCGAGAGTGACTGAATGGCCTAATTTGTAAAGTAACTTAAGCGTGGCACGTGTTGCAAGTGTGGTTTAAACCACGGTCTTAGCTGCACAGTTGTGACACAGGTACATGCGCAAGGTGTGCGTGTTTACCTGAAACAGAACATGAAGTACCAACTGCGTTTACGTTTTAATCAGGAGCTTGCTGTTAGTTACACACAGTCACACACTCATAGCTGACTTATAAGCGACTCAAATGTGCACACAGAAACTTCAGGCTTGAGATTTCGTTTCACTGGACAGTTGCAGTAGGCGTAGAAAAGTCATCACTGCTAGCATTGCATAGACAGTATAATATAAAACTGCAGGAGTCCTTTAGCAGATGGAGTTCTGTGTAAAGAACAGAGTAGACATCTGTGTACATGCTGAAACTTGCAGCTTGCACAATGTGTTTGTTTTCGTGTAAGCCACACATAAATGGGAGCTCTGACTTTTTTTCCCCTCACAGATTCTGTAATGCAGAAATTTGTTCCCTGTCATATTTGACCTTTGATCCCGTGGATGTTGGACTGTTTGTTCATCCTCAAAACAACCTTTACTCTGCGTCACACTGTGGTACATGCCAACAGCTGTCCCATCCCAGAGCTCAGGGAGACCCAGCAGGAAGTCGGCTAGTTTGATTAGTCATAAGCAGGAAATGCTGTACATCCTTCAGAAGGAACAAATTTCACCTTGATGGTAGTTTTTGGAGCAGTAAAGACAGAGCAACGGGAGGAAAGTGATCCAGAATTTTAAAGTAGCGCATATCCAAATCTTTAAGAACTCTGTTTATAGTTCTTATCTTCCTCCAATAACTGACACCTCCAGCTTCTTAAAAAGACAATTTTGCAGTAAATTGTAGCAACACAGAACCTTTAGAGCTGTTGTGAGTGCAATAAACTGAAAAGGCATGCTACAAAGTCATCTTAGCCCCTTTTGATGAAGACATGCACTTTAGACAACTGTGCCAGCTGACACTCCTGCTTTAACTGTGCTGCGGTGACGGATTTAGGTGATATTTGGAGGTCTCGGATGATCACAGGAGATTATATTTCCAGACGTAAGTCTTTACTGATATGTCGTAGGTATAAGGAGCCTTTTTAAGTACTCTTTTCTGAAATGCTTTCTAATAAATTAAATGGTTCACGAGGAAAAGTGCAGCGAAGACTCAAGCACTTTGCAAAGTGGCATCAACATTCTTCTGTCTCACACTTCTGTCTCACACTACTTCCAGGTTACACAACTGCATGTTTAGTTAAAAGGCAATTCTAAAGACTTACACTTGCACATAGGTGTGAATTTTGGTGTGAATAGTTGTTGCGAGCTGTGGCGAGCTGTCCAAATCGTATTCAACTTTCACCCTATTACAGCTTTGATAGGCTCCAGCCCTAAACTGTAAGTGGAAGAGAATGGATGGATGGGTAAATATATAAATTGTCAACGTAAATTTTGATGCATTTATAAATTCAAGTGACAAAAGATGGATGGATATTTTTAATGTATGCTGGAAACTTGGACACACTTGTGTATTTCAGTATGCATGTGTGCTGACCTGCCTTATCCTCCCCACAAGTTTTTCAAGCAGCTAATTGGAGTGCTGACCTGTTGTTGGGGTTTCCATGTAATTGCGAATGGATAACTTGTATTATTCATATAAAAATACTGGACTTTCTCCTTTAATTGCCGCCAAGGCATCATCCAGTCATTTGCACTTAGCTGAGTCAACAAGCGGTGACATTAAACTGGCAATCAAAAACTGCCACTCTACAATTTACCCTCTTAGGGATGTGATATAAAGATGATTTTGTGTGCTTGTTAAAGTTTTCAGTTGTGTATTCCTAGATGTGCACACACCTGTTGTCTCTCTATGTGTGAGAAAGAACAACTTCAGACAGTGTCTCAACCTGATCCTCTTGACATTGTCTGGACTTTATGCATGAACATGGCCATGGAGAGCTTTCATCCAACATTTCTTATTTTGGTTGGTGAGTGTGAAACAGGACTTTGCATAAAAGGGACTTTTTAAAATGGATAGTATGCAGCCTATAGGTTACATCACACTTGACTAGTGTAATATAACCTATAGGCTGTTTTTTACACACTGCCTCTCTACAATTCGAGAGCTTTCTCCTTTGCAGTGTTCATCATTGCTCCCACTGCATCACAGATACCTTTCTTGAGAATAAAATCGACATATAAATGAGAAGTCAGTCCTGAAAAAGCTGAAAATAAATGGCAGGTTCTCAAAAGAGCGTCTAAATTGATCAGTGAAAGTAACGTGAAAATTTAGGATTTATGTGAGAGATCATGTTTCACCAGTACATCGTAGGTCTTCACGGGGCAGCGTGTAGCAGCGGGGGGTCGGACCATCCTGGTGACTCAGCTGGTAAAGTGTCTGAAAGTCAAAGTAAAATGCAGCAGGTTCACATAGCTCACAAGTCTTTTCAGTGCACCACATGTTATACCATCCATTCTCTTCCACTTATACTTGTCAGGGTCGCAGGGGGATAACCCAGGGCACACCCTGGACAGGTCGCCACTCTGTCGCAGGGCTAACACATACCCTCGCATTAACACCTATGGGCAATTTAGAGTTACCAATTAACCTAACCCCACTAACCGCATGTATTTGGACTGTGGGAGGAAGCCAGAGTACCCACACAAACACAGGGAAAACATACAAAAACCTTCTTGCTGTGAAGCAACAGTGCTTCATTCAAGTTCGTGTCCATGATTACACTTTAGCTAAATGTCTGCTTAGTAGTTAATTTAAAGAAGCTTTATGCAGCATTAAAACAAGTTCCAGGTCCACTTAAATGATCACAGGTGTTTCTTGTATCCCAAACTACTTGTGAATTCAAACCCATGATTTACTTTTCCACAAGTTCAATAATCTAACTTTTATGGTATGAGCCCCACAGAGTCAAACCTTAAGCTTGTTCCTGCTGCGTGACGCTCACGTTACTGACAATAACTTTGAAGCCTGGTTTACGAGGGCTTGCTGCTCTGATACAGCTGATCTTTATTCTGTGTTATTCTGTCTTGTAAACATTCTTGTTTAAAGAGCCCGGATATGGTTGGCCCCAGTTTACACAAACAGAGTAATCACTTCTGCCTATCAGGTCAGAGGCAGGTGGGGCAGAGATGGAGACTGCCGGGGTGGAAGAAGGAAGAGAGGAGGGAAGGGAGTGCGGTTGAATGCACATCCATTTTCCATTCGGTGTGCATTCTGCCTTTCTCCATCGCGGCTAATGAAAAATTACTTTTTCAGGAATCGTTGGATCGAAGTGAATCTGCTTTATGTCTTCGGGGAAAGATGTGTGTGTGTGTGTGTGTGTGTGTGTGTGTGTGTGTGTGTGTGTGTGTGTGTGTGTGTGTGTGTGTGTGTGTGTGTGTGTGTGTGTGTGTGTGTGTGTGTGTGTGTGTGTGTGTGTAAATGTTCTGTTAAAACTTGTTTAGTTCAGTTGTAGCTCACACGATGAGGACATTGATTGCAGACTGTAAAATACGTGTTTTTCAGGTGCATTTCAACACAACAGCCTGCAGCTGATTTATTTGTATTAAGCTGGATTCCCGCATATGTTCACACAGCACATCGTGCTTTGTATAAAATATTAAATTCCTGTAAGTAAACAGAATAATTAACTATTGCCTTTTCTTTACATCAGTAAGCTTACTGAGCTGGATTCACATCAGATCAGACATCTAAACACATTCTGACATTAAGTTGTGTTTGGAGGCACACATGCAATAACATGAGGCGCCTGGTAAAGAAAGTCTAAATGTATAAAAGCACATCACGACTTGTTATACAAAGTTACAACTATACACACATAGTAGGCTGATAAAGGCATGTATACAGTGCAAAAGTCTTTGATAGCAGAGTAAACAAAAAAGGAGAGACTTTTTCTCAAGGTGGAGAAGTGGATTAACAAACTCACCACACACTGGGACAGTTTGGGTCGTCGACTGTGAGTGCAGAATACTCCAACTTTATTTTCAGTTTTGGAGTGCTTGGTTTAAGAAGGAGCAGAATAAACTGAAGATTGACCTCCTTTTAGCTCCAAAGAGACATATGGGGGGGGCTTCCCAAAGTCTGACATGCACATGCCCCAGAATCAGTGTCCTCCTCAGTCACGCTGCTGCTATTGGATTTAACTTGGTGGTTACTGGAGTAACTTATTGGCGTGTTTCACTTTTTCATGACCGAATTGGTGGATTTAATATTTATAACATTTGTAGAAGTATTTATAGCTGATAGCTGAGGGGGACACATTGACCCCATTAAATTTACCTCAGAAGTTTGATGCTGGAGCTCAATTTCATAATTGAGTGTGTTTTAGTAGTAAGGTTGGAAAAAGCAAGAATAATTTTTCTGCTTAGGAAGGTATGCATCACTATCAGTGCAGCACAATGCAATTTTTTTTGTTTCTTTATTTTTTATCAAGTTATAAATGCACCGCAGTGATGCTACTGATTACAAGTTTTGCAGTTTTGCGTAACACTGCCGCCATCTTGGATTTTGCAGTCTGTGTCGGTGGGCTTTACAATGACTTGGAAGTGGCGTTCCAGCTCAGAGTTCTGACTTGCAGTTCTGAAATTCCGACTTTCGTGGAACGCAACAGTAGAAATGAAACTGGTCAGAGCAGTTTGAAACCTGAGCTTTTGTCTCAGAGATTATTTGTACGTGCAGTGACCGAAATATTTTAAATTTAGCCATATTTTGACAGAAAAGAAAAGAAAAAAGTCTCTTTTGGTAATTACTTTGAATATATCTGGTGACTAAATGCTTATTTTTATGCCTTTCTAACTAGTTTTCATTAGTAGAACTATTAAACTGTCTCCTTGCTGATAGTTTGTAAGTTTCACTGCTAATCAGTTAGCCGCAGTCAATCTTCTGTTCTGCCTGCTGGTTCACTCGTTGCACTGCTTGTTATCAATGCTTCCCGGGGAGTTTCTCACCTCAGAGTTGGATGAACTCCAATTCAACCATCTCAGGCTGCAACTGGTTCTTTATCTGCTCTGGAGATCCACTACGATAGCGACTCAAACCTTGCAGGAGGTGGAAAATGGGTTTGCGCGCCACTATGCCGAGCACACTGAGGCTACCTGCTCTGGATTTGAGGAAGGCTCACCGAAAAAGCAGCTGATGCTTTTGCTCAGTTATGTTTATCACAAAGTGCTAAAAAAAGAAAAGAAAACGCAGCTATTTAATATTTATTTAACCTTCTCAAGGCAGGCGTTGCAGATTTGCAACAGTTAAAAGCTAACAACCTGATTACCCCACATACATATTTTATGAGTTTTTTTGCTCAGAAGTACCACTGCAGGTATTCTTTTGTGCATTAGCAACAAAAACTTAATTGGAGCCTGAGAGGGTTAAGCGCTGTGAAAGAAGACGCATGTCCATGCATGCCACTTCAGCAGCTGCACATGTACGCACTTGCATTGAGCTTTTTTGATAGTCCTGTTTTTTTTTTTTTGATGAGCCCACAACAGCCAGTGAACATCAACAGAAGTCCATCACGTACAGCACATCCTTTTCTTCTAACGATAACCCTGAATGCTGTAAGCGCCAAAAGGTAGACTGTTTGTTATTGCCCAATTTCTGTTGGATAGCTAGCTCTATGTATTTGCCCCTCGATTACCCAAGCAGGGCAAAGTCGAAACTAGTTATGTGTGTCTGTGTGCCACAACATCACAGGCAAGACAGAGCTGAACTTTGATCTCCAAGAAGTTAATGTACGAACCAGAAGTCGCGGCGGTGCTTTTAAGCTGCCTAGCACCCAAAGGTTTCACTCAGTAGCCATATAACCTTTCTCTGAGGACAGGATGATGCATGCATGTGGCAACACATTTTTCTTGAACTGATTTTTCTGGGTTTTCCAATATAAAAATTGAAGACCACGTTAGCTATTGATGATGTTTGTGCTTGTGCCTTTTTTTGCTGCTGTAACTACTGAGAGGAAGAGACACAGAGAGAGTTGGAGACTTACAATAGAGAGAAAGAGGTCATGGAGTACATTTGGCATGAAGCTATTATTCCACTTCGGCTTTCCAGCTGGGATTTCTTTTTTTCAGTACTTGTATACGGTCGGGGTTGAGTTAGGGAAAACGTTGATGCTAGAGTTGTTTCAGATGATGCCATACTGCTGTAATGCATCGTGTTTCATCGTGAGGTGTGCTGAATGAAATCAGGAAAAGACAGGAAGCACGTGATACACCTGGAAGAAACCAGCACCATTAAACGCGCTCGACCCGCCAAGATGAAGTGTCTCGTAATGAATGTAGTTCCTCTAACTTGACACAATAAATCTTTTGATGGTTTTTCGCTGCTTTATTTGCAACTTTTCACTGACTGTGTTTTTAGTTTTTGTACTACAGACATTCATACCATAGCAGTCTGCAGGAGTGAGAGGCCTGCAGCTGGTTTGGAGCCTCCACAATGAAACAGCATGCAGATTTTTTGCTTTAAAAATTCTTTGAACCTTGCTCATATCTGAAACTAAAACAATCCCGTGCATTTTTTTAGACTTAGTGAAAGGCGAAGGTCACATTCCTTTGTCTGTACGCCTGTTAGAGGGCCAGTGGAAAGGGCTCTGTTTTTCTTTCTCAGGTATGCTATGGATATTATATTGAAATTACATTTAGAATAATTGAAAATGTAATTTTTTTTGTATGATTTAAAAAAAAAAAATGCATTTCTTAATGATATCTAGTACTTGATAAACTGCAAAACAAGATGTATCTGATGTGTCAGTGTTTTGTTAATGTAAGCAGGTTTATTCCCTGGATAACATGAGTGGTTCTGAACTCTGACTTGGTCGCTATTTACTACAAAAAGGGATCTTGAAAAAAGTTAGTTTTGTATATAAATAAATAGGAAAAAGGGGAAGATACCAGAATGTATGGGTTTTTTTTTTGGATCTTCTGTTTTTTGCCCTTCCAGTAGAGTGGAAATTGTAGCTTCTTCAAAACACTTATATGCCGTTTAATCCTGTAAAAGCTCCTGTTGATAAAGCGGATTTTGCCTGGATTCCCTCAGTTCAAGTCATGCGTCAAAGTGCTCTTAATTTGTCCACCTGTTGTGCGTGTATGCACGTCTTGAAGTAGGCGCCATGTTTTGGTCGTTATCATACACAAATCCATAACAGTCTTTCAGAATATTACATTTCTGAGAGTTAGCTCAACTCCTTCACCTCCTTGAGGCTTTGTCCCTTTCAGGCTTTAGAAGATTGAGCCCACGACAGCAGACAGTCACGTGCCTCTTTAAACCTGATCAGGTGTTTCGCATAAAGAGTGAAAAAGTCCATGGGGGAAATAAGATGGGGTGGTGTTCTGTGTTAAGTAGGAGAGTTTCAACCTGGGTGAGCTTGGTTAAAATAAACACCCGTGTTTGTGTTGTAGAACGTGACAGAATTTTAAGGCTGATACCAATACTGATATTTGGGGATTGAAAAATCGAATAATCTGATATTAGAGCTGAGAGCTCTAATATTTGTGCAGTTACTTATCCGCTCAGATCAGAATAGAGAGAGGAGAGCTGCAGGAAGACGGCTGTTTATTTTCATACTCTGTAGACGGAGAGGAGCAGCAGAAGTATGCAGAACAACTATACTGATGGTCCTGATAATAAACACTCTATTGCACAGTACTATCATGACACTTAATTCACGATACAATGTTATTACAGATAATAATTATGTATTCAATAATAACTGCACATAGACTTATGTCATAAGTTAGCATAACCCTTTCTCTGGTACTCAAACGTCCCTCAACTTGTGCCTCAGCAGAGCCTGGGTACGGCCCTGTCTATGGGGAACCATACCTGGGTTTCACTGCCTCCAATCTGTGACAGACCCTCATTACCCACAGGATTTAATGGGGGTCTTTGGAAGCTTTGTCAAGCTAAGTGTGTCTAATCTTCAGTACTTTTTTGGTTGAGCGAGAAACTAACAAGCCCGAGTGAGTCATTGCTTTGCCATCATCGGATGGTGGCGTGTGACACTGGCGCTCATGTTCGTAGTATTCCACGACGGTCCTTACAAATCCCGTGAGTCACATCTGTCCCCCGTCGACCTTGTTAAGAAATCCAAAATCCAAAAAGTCTTTGTTTGTCTGTGTTTGACTAGGAAAGAAAACTCATTAGAAGAACCTCGCAGACCATGCTAGAAAAAAGGAGCGCCATCCGGTGGATTGAAGGAGAATTCGATTTTATTCTTCTCGTACTAAAAAGTTCATCATTTTTACAGTTGAAATAATAGGATACGTATTTGGTGTAGCAGTGTTGTTACAAAATATTGGGTAATATTGCGATACACTGTGTTGAACTGGCTATTCCTTCGTTCTGTCCAGCACAAATTCAGGGGTTTTGTCTTTTATCAGTTTTTGTCTTTTCCAGCTTTAAGTTGTCATGTTTGAGTATAAGGTGGGGTTTGGGTTTCTCAGCACTTCATGATAAAGCAATGCCTGATTGCTGTATTTCAGACAGTAAGGTGGACCGTGATCACACCTCATAATGTTACATCATCTGCTCTTTATATTAGTGCTGACGGATCAAGGAAACGTAGCTAGAGTTGTCTCATAGAGCGCTCGTGCAGCTGTATTTACCCTCATTGTATTCCTTTCTGCAAACACTGCTGCCGAGTGTGTAGCCGGTGAGAACATGCAATGTCTGCGCTGCAAAGACAGCATTTATGAAAAGCTTTCCAAGTTTCAGGAAAAGTACACGTCTGTGCTTTTCCTTTCAGTTTGTTGTTGTGTTTAACTTTGATCGGGCCTCAGAGTGAACCAAGATTTCCAGCTGTGAGTTCCCACATCCCGGGAACACGAAGCCCCCGGTTTTATTTACCTGCTCATCTTACATTTTTTAATATGAACCCAAAGCACCCTTCATAGCACTTGAAGGAGCTCCTCATACCGGACAACTGTATCTGAGTCAGTCTCTGAGCCAAAAATAGCAATATAATTCACGCTCTCCAAAACCAAAATTGCACTCAGATTTAGTGCGACAGCCGGACTGTCCCAGTATCTCCTCGTCATACCACAGCGCACTTTCTGGGACACATTTGCCATTGTTGGCTGCGTGATCTATTAGTGGAGTGAGATGGGAAGACGGAGAAGTGCAAAGCAGTTTAATAATGCTCTCAGATAACGACAGAAGAGGACACATGTGGAGAGGAAATGATGACTTTTGATTTCCTTTTTCTCACAATTGTTGTAGATGATTGTTAGCTAAGTGTTTGTCTCAAGGCCTGATTTGTACTGTCACAAAAAAAATAAAAAAAAAGGTGTGTGTCATATGAGCTCCTTACAGTGGAGCCGTTGAGGTGAAGTGAAGAGGTCTGCTGCTGTCTTCTTGGATGATTTGTGATTCGGGTGGATTTTTAGTCATTAAATCCGTTTATACCATCACATGCTGTGTTTTGGGTTCAGTCTTCTTTCCTCTGCCCTCTGCTGGGATTGCTCAAAAGATTTCCAGATTTCTAAAGATGAAAGAGAATTTTAGACGACAGACAACGCTTTAAACTAACTGCGATTAGGCTGCCGGCTGAAAATGTGTTATTGTATTTTTCAGTATCTTTTTTTATGTTCCTGAACGGTGCTTTTAATTGCTACGAAATCTTTAGGGGAGACAAAACAATATTGTATATTGTTTTTATTGTATATATTTTATAAATAATAAGATACTAAATATACACAATATGCAGATTTGCAGAACCTCCTTGCAGCTTTGCAAGTTTGCAGGTTTTATTTCTAAAAGGTTTCGTGGCCTTCATCATGACATGACTTCCACAGCTTCCCTTATCTGACAGCTTTTTTTTTAATAACACGACAGTGGAAAGTTCACGTAATATGACGTCTTTATATATGTTCCCCTGACTTGTAGCTTCATTTTCACAGTCACAGCCTGTTTTCATTGGCTGCTTCCGGTTCATGGTGATGGTTGTCATTAAGGCTTATTTATGGCGTTTAAAGAATTAAAATCTAAAGTTCAAGACTACCTAGAGGTACTATTACAAGGTTCAAGGAAAGGATCCAGTTTTTTCAGTCTGTTGTTGTTAGGCCCGATCAGTATTCAGGGCTTGGGAAACTGAATCTGTTTCTTCAGGTGTGCCTGTTGTTTTTGTGTAGATGCAGTATTTGGTTTCAGGCTGAGTTTCCACTGCATGGTGTCTACAGACGGCTTCAAGGCATTAACTTATTGAACGATTCTTGTCTCATTTATTCCTTTTCTAATTCGGCTAAATGCTAATTATTTATAGTGTGTGATAAAAGTATTTCCAAAACAGTAGAATGTGAGTAGAAAACGACTTTTTAAATCTTTATCCAGATCTGTATCTTGGTGCTCTAGTGTCTCAGCACTTTGTCTACATAAGTAGTGCAGTGTGAGAAATGGCATCATATATCTCAGCAGAAACAAACAATTGTCCACAGTAAAGCAGGAAATAACTGTGTAGTGGCATGTGGCTCTGATATGCTTATTGTCAATGCAAAGTTGAATTTTAAGAAATTTTTTATTGAAGATATTTGGATTCACATACAAATAATATTATGGCTTAGGACAAATATGAGACTTGAAGGATGCATTTAAGTCATTACATAATCAGTGCATTTAATAATCAAATGCATTGATTATTCCCTTTAGTTTGGTTTATTGTTTCATTGGCAAATTGATACTTGTTCTTTCAAGGGGACCTAATTGACTGTAGTTCCGACGTTTGACCACAGTGTGGCAGCAAAGGACTTTTAGTGAAGTGCAGGCTGAGGTCTGGCCTAAAGAAGAAGCCTGGCTGCCTCATAAGCGTTGAACTTCTTCTGCCTGTCTCCTCACATGAATGAGAAGCTCTTCATCAAGCTCAGGTAGCTGTGACACGGTTTGCACATTCATGCACGTGCGTATGGGCGCCTGTGCCATGTGGCGCTCACGCGGCTGTTGTGCTGCTAAACGTTCGTAACAGTCAGTAGCTTAATGCCCATTTAGTTGTGACGACTAGTGGGTTTGTCAGGTTGTGTGTTTGTTACCGGTTGTTAGCTCAGAGGGAACAAAGCTACAAAGCTATAAGTATCTTTGTAAGAAATCTTTTGACTTTTTTATATTTTTTTGAAAAAATGGGCAGAAAAAAGGGAGATCTGTGTGTCTGGTACAAAACATAGTTTATATGGTTGTACTTTTCTAGGTAATTAGTTTTCATTTTTATTGCTGTAATTTGGTAGAGAAACTGCACAAACGCACCAGAAACTCATTGTCGTTAATTGGACACTAGCAGTTGATTGGCTGCTGGCAAGCAGAGCAGCAGCTGATTGGCTTTCCCGCCTCCTCAATTCCCTTTTTTAATGACAGTCTGGCTTCCTGGACGAAGTTATGCTGTAACTAATCAATTAGAGCTTATCCTTTGAGACTTGTGTTTTTTTTTTTTTTTTTTTTTAAATTGTTATTAGTATCTATCGATTTTCTTCCGTTTATCCAATTCAGGGTCGCAGGCGAGAAGCACGGTGCAGCCTGGAGTCACGAGGCTAAGGCAGAGCGCCAGGCATCATCAATTTTTAAATCGCCAGTTAGCTGAACCCCACTAACTGCATGTTTTTTGGACTGTGGGAGGCAGCCAGAGTACCCAAAGCGAGCTTGCACAGTTACAGGGAGCAGAAAGGTCCCAGACTGGAGTTGAACCTCACCCATAGAGGCCATAACCTAACCATGGGCACCACTGTGTCATCCATTATTAGTACTAAAATGGTTACTGTGTCATTGTACAATTCCAAAATATGTTTTAAACATAAAAAAAAATGGTCTAGCTTCCATTAAAAATACTGGTCTATCCATTATGTTCTCAGCCACCTTTCCCCAGCAACAGCCATCACATTCACAGGCCTCAACCATTTGCTCATTGTACAGCCTTTCTTTTCCTTCCCCCCCTTCCTGAATCCTTCAATAATCCAGGACTCTTTGTAAATATTAGTTCAAGGACAATTAAACACTTCTGAATAAAATGCCATGTTGTGGAGGCTCAGCAGTAGCTTAAGAGGGAGCTTCTGATTTAATTTCTCCAAATGTGGTTCACACATCCTTTGGTGAGAACCACAGATCTCCGAAATACTGTTTTTTTTTACATTAAAAAAAAAAAAAGAGCCTTGTTTCGTTGTGCATGTGTTAGATTTATCTTAATATTTTACTCCTGTCTTCTTACTTTGCATTTGTTTTGTTTGTGTAGTTGAACAGTTGTTTTTTTTTTTTTTCCTCTCAGGATGTTTAGGTACACTTTAGCCCGGAGTGGCTTTGGTGTGTTGGCTCTCCGGAGGGCTTATGTTCTCACCCGATTTGCTCACTCTGCCCCGAAGAATGAGTATCGACCAATCAAGAAAGTGATGGTGGCCAATAGAGGTAAGACTGCTTTTCTTTTCTTTCTTTTTTTTCATACCAGTTATAATTTCCCACTGAAGAAGACAAGCAATTGAAAGCACTGTTAAATTAACTACAGTTTAATGCAGTTTCATTTATAATGTAAGAAAAAAGTTATGACATTTACAGTCTCCCTGAGGCGAGAACAGACTCTTGGATCTGTTAATTTTTAATGCCCAGCATTTAGTTTGCCTTGGCGTATGCTAATATTTAAGCACACATTGTATGTGGGTGGCTGTTGAAGCTAGCTTTGTTTGCTTTAACCTAAAAAAATATTGGATATGAATGTGGAGCTGCTGCCACAGCCGTCATTACTCGGAAGTTGTGCTGTGTACTGGGTCTATGTATTAAAGTGTTTTTGAATTTTCTGCTCTACATACTGTCACTGCCGTTCAAAGCTCAACTAAAATAGACATGAAAATAAAAAAAAAAATTATTTATCCCGCTCTGGTATCTGAGGTCTGAATAGAAATGTAATTATAGGGAAAACCCGAGTTTCCTGAACACAAAGCAGTCCACAGTACGGTTGTTACAGGCGGGATAAACATCATTGATGTGCTTTGAGAGGCGGCCAGCGTGCAATTAGTTGCTCTGTCAGGTGATGAAGAGTGTTTGAGTGATTAAATAAATAGATTCATGCTTTTTATTCAAATTGCTTTTATTATATTCATTCCTCCAGTCACATTTAAAATACTTGATTTGCTTCATTGTTTCATTATTCCAGTTTTATTGGTGCATGGGTTTTCAGTACTGTTGGAGGTCTTGAAAGCACGTGTCGCTCTATAGGCCCCCTGTTGCATGCATACATCTCACAAAGGCTCTGTTTAGCTGCTGGAATACATCAATGTGATTCAAATGAGTTGTGGTCTGTCCTTCATGCTCGAACACAGCGGGGCTTTCCGTCCATCCCCCCCCTGCTTCACATCAGCCTGACGCGATAGCAACACCACATAAGATCACATTCTTCACACTGGAGCGCATCGGGCCGTTCTTGGCTGCAGTGTGCGCGCGCCTATGTGGCGATAAGGGCACACCATCATATCATATCAGCCCAGAGTCCACTTCACCAAACATATCTCGTCTCTGCCATAGCCTCTCTGCTCTTTTAGCAACTCCTCTCCTTTCTTTTCATTTCTGCTCCCCACTTCCTGTCACAGCGTTTCGTCCTCAAGACAAGCTCGAGTGCCTTTTTTCTTTTTTTGCATTGTTCTTTTAAAGTTAACTACATTTTGATCTGTCAGTTTTCCATACATCTCGTCCTCTTCTCTCTTATCCCTCACGCTTTCATCCCTTTCATGTTCATGCTGTTGCTCTTCTCCAGAAGTTTCTCCTTTCATGCTCGTCTACTCTCCTCATATTTTTTTTTTATTTTCTTTTTTTAAAGCCGTACAAATGTTTGAACGCTGTCCTCGCCTTCAAGCAAGAACAACACAGCTTACTTGTTTTCAGCGACTTAACTTTCTCCCTCTAAATGCGAGTTGCTTGAAAAACAAGTATTTGGCTCTTGTGACAGCAAGATAAAAGTCAGGCAGCGTTTTGCTTGTCTGAAGCTGAGATTTTACGCTGTTCTCTCAAACTTGAGTTAAAAACTGTTGACTTGTTGCAGTGTCTGACGTTTTTTTTTTTGCATGGGTCTTGTTTTCATGCAATACATTACAAAGTTTGGGCTTTTCTCAGCTGAGGCATTAGATGCAAAACGCTACAGGATGTTGATAAAATGCTATAAAGTCTGTGCTTATAAAACCTAGATGATGAAAGAACTACAGCCTCCCTCTACACACAGTCTCCTAAAAAATAAAGAAACATTTGCATAATAAAGGGAATATATTAAAAGAAAACAGAGAGGAAGGGAACAGATGGAGCTGGGAGAATGAGATGTGGCAAAGCTAAACCAAACCGCCTTCTGCATTGAGTCATCACATGTGTTCCTTTCGTCTTTCAGGTGAGATCGCCATCCGTGTGTTCAGAGCCTGCACCGAGCTGGGGATTCGAACCGTGGCCGTGTATTCAGAGCAGGACACTGGACAAATGCACAGGTATTAGTGTGTGCTACATTAGAGTGAACCGTAGTGTTTTAAATAAAGATGGCTTCACGGGCATATGTTGCTAAATGTCTCTCCTGCCACTGCTGGATATTGATTACAGAATGCTAACAGCTGATTAGAGGTAATAGCAATTGAAAAGGAGTCTTGGGAGCATTTTTCTCCGCTCCAGCGCTTTGGGTGGGTTCTTTGTTTTGCAGTTGATGTTAAGTGGGGACATAAGTATAATTGTATTGACATTACAAACATTCAGGTAATCTCACAGCTTAGTTTACATGCGCACAAACTAATCTGGCTCTTTGTGAGCTTCAAATATAACACAGATACTTTTCTACCTGTTCCTGTTTTTCCTTCCTAATGCGTTTGCTTTTATTCGGCTCCACTTTTATTCCATCATTTTCTATTTCACTCTTTATATGCAGCATTGTACCCAATAAACGCTGATCGTGGTAATGTTTTAAGTGTTTATAGTTTGACTGAAGTACTCCTGTCCAGTATTTATTGAAAGCTGGTGCATATTTGTACATGCAGCCTGATTTTTATACACTTATATCTTGAGCTGGCCACCTTCCGTCTCACTAATGCACGTCTTTGCGTGTTCTCGTCTTCACAGGCAGAAGGCGGATGAGGCTTACCTGATTGGGAAAGGCCTGCCACCTGTTGCAGCATACCTGCACATTCCAGACATCATCAAAGTCGCCAAGGTAACGAGTTTTCACCTTCACAAAAGTAACTCTTCACCTAAAACTTCACCTGTATGGTGGTTCACATGTCTCAAGAGAAACTTGGAAGAGCTAACAAAGACATAATAAAGCCACTGGGAAGTACAGCTATGTGGTAATCAGATTTTTTTTTTTTCACTTATTATTTTGGCTCTCGGTGGAGTTAAATAAACAAAATGAGGCAATTCAGATAAAACGGTTTATTTTCAGATTGATGTTCTGACCAAAATGAAAGCAGTTCAATCGTTTGCCCCTGATTTAAGACCAGCATACTCCATTTCCTTACAGCGCTGTCATGTACAGTGCCCATACGCATCTTAACGGTCCCCTAAATGAAGAATTTGATAAAGTGCTGCTGGCGAGTTATTAATTTTTGTATTGACTGTAATTGAATTTTTGCCTTTGACTGAAATGAAAATCCATGCTATGCAAGTCTCATCTTTTGCTGTCAGTAGTGGAGCAAAAAAAAGCTTCTAGCTGGAGACCGGACATGGACTGGAATATGATTCTTTTCTGTTCACTGTGTTACTTGCACAAGAAAAGGGAATATTGTATTTCTATGCTCTACTCGCACACCCCTGCCCTGTTGTTTTCCTTCGTGGTCAGTATCCGTGTCTAGTGTCCACAGTTTCTTGTTTCTTCCTTTTCCCCATCTTGTTTCTCCTCTCCTTACTTCCTTTTCACTTTTCATTTCCCATCTCCCTTCCTCTCCTCTTCCCTGTGCCACTTATCTCTGTGTAGATCATATCGGCTCTTTGTTGCATCTTTCCCATCCTCCCTCCACCCCTCCAGGATATGCTGTCAGTTTATTATCATTTTTCTGATCAATCTCTCATGTTTTATACTTTTCTGCGTGGGCATGTGGTGAGCCAGCCAAGTTGGGGAGCCTTTGGCATCAAACTCATTTCTCTAAAAATCCGTCTGGCTATCTGAGAGCTCAGCCCATGCCAGCATTGTGTGTTCCTGTTTTCACCCTTTCAAATTTAGTTTGTTTACCTCTTGTTCACAATGTATCTTCACTTAGCCGCTAACAAGATGATGATTTTCTTTCTTAAAATTGTCCAACATGACAATTAAAACAGTTGTGTTGGACGTGAATGCGTGAGCCCACACGTGCACCCTACTGTATCGTATTAACCTCTGTTAATCTTCATCTGCTGTCCATGTCTTGCTAAATTTGTGGGTTTTTTCTTTCTTTCTGTCTTTTACCTGCTTGTGTGCATGCATGGCACTTGCTATGTTTCTGTGTGGCTCAGTGCCTCTTTTGGCCTGCCAGTAACAGCTCCCTTAACAACGGGACAGCCCATAATTATAGTCCGCCTTGTATCCGAGAGCAGATGGCACATACTGATCCAGAGATGGCTCTATCTGTCAGCCTCGGCAGCTACTGTATCTGTCTGCTACCCTTTGGTGTGTGTGTGTGTGTGTGTGTGTGTGTGTGTGTGTGTGTGTGTGTGTGTGTGTGTGTGTGTGTGTGTGCGCGCGCGCGCGCACTTACTCGATACCTTCCCGCTGACCCTCAAATTATCTACGCCTGTCTGTTCACTCAGTCTCCTACTGGTGTCCATTATGATGATGATTAAGGTAATGGTAACTAAGATAAAATGAGAATAAAATGAACTCAGAACCATTTTTTAAGTAACACAAATTCTTTGCACTACCATGAGATTGCATGTGTTAAAGCATTTAGGTTAGTGTGTGACACCTCTTTGTTTCTCTCACTAATAGACAGCCAAGTGCTAACTGAGGCCCGCAGTGGCTCTCTGTTTAACACTACTCATGCAGCTTAGCTGAGCTATATTTACTTTCTCTGGGATGGGTGAATTTAAAAAAGTCTATCCATCTGTGCCTACTTAGGACAACGGTGTGGATGCTATCCATCCTGGCTATGGTTTCCTGTCTGAGCGGGCAGAATTTGCTCAGGCCTGTTCGGATGCCGGGGTGATGTTTGTCGGACCATCTCCAGAAACTGTGCGCAAGATGGGTGACAAGGTGGAGGCTCGTTCCTTGGCTATCAATGCAGGTATGATACGACCACCCCAAAATGATGCTCAGTTGCATGTACTTTGAGGCTTGCTCATTATAGTGGACCTGTTGTGCTTTTTCTAGATATAGGTGTCTGAAATAATGAAGTCAGTACAGGAAATTTCTATGAGCCAATATCTCAGGCTTCAGACTCCTCCAAATGCCCCTTTCCTGACAGCATTTTTAAAATATTCCTGGCTCTTAAAAATGGCAAATGTGCTTAATTTGGTCATCTCAGGTGAGCAGAGCAGCCTCACAACCCTGCTATTCAAGCCTTCATTCTGCAAGGGCCAGCAAATCAGAAGAAAGTTGGCTCGAAGGGAGAATTGAAACGGCTTGTATCAGAGGATGAACTGAAGCACCAAGGCCCTGCAAAATATGAAGATTGTTTTGAACCTTGAGTCATACAAGGCTGTTGGAGTAAAGAGAAAATATGGAATTGGAAACGTGTATAATAGATTCGTATTATGTGATGGTAGTAGTTGTATACTTACTATGATAAAATGGAAGCGTAGCTGACTGGTAGTGTGCATGTAAAGCTTGTGACGCTATTAGTAAGAGTGTGGTTTAAATTTAAATCACTCTGCAAGATGACTCACACCTCCATCTACCTTTCACTCTGCCTTTGCATTTGCTGTCGCTTTAATGCGTGTATTAAATTTGTATTCACTGAGGTGATGAATATTTTAAGAGCATGCTCTTTTTCTTTTACGCAACTGTAGGAAATCTAACAAGCTCTATTTCTATTAATGGGATGCTTTTGTCATTTTGAGCCACTAAATAATTTAGTATTTCAAGACCAAGTGAATCTTAGATTGCGCTGCTGTCTTTAATGGCTGCCCATCTTCTTTGATTATATCAGTAACTGTCATAATTATGGTCCTAGAGGTTTTTATTTTCCTTTTTCCCTCCTCTGTAACATTTGACATCCTTTTTAAAGTAATGTTTGTCACAAACCCAACCCTGTGTAGGAGTACCTGTGGTCCCAGGAACAGATGCTCCCATCTCAAGTCTGCAGGAGGCGCAGGCGTTTGCCCAGACATACGGCTTCCCCATTATCTTCAAAGCAGCCTATGGTGGAGGTGGTCGCGGCATGAGGGTGGTCAGAGAATATGAGGTGAGCGCTTGTATGGTGTCAGAGGAAGCCGTTTAAACTGCGTCTTGACTGACCAACCTAATGACACTTTTCTTTTTCTAGTTTTTATTCATTCGGTTTGCTTTGAATCGAGTTGAAATTGCTTGAAAATCTCAAACTGGGCACCAATCACTCTGGATGTATTGGAATCTGTGCCCTGAAAGTGGCTCGGTCACTTAGTGAAGGAGTCTGAGTGATTTCTGTTTGGCTCTTTCTCTTTTCTTTTAAGTGAGTATAATTGGAGGCTGTCCAGCAGGCACAGTTAAAGTGTTCTCACGGTTTAAAAAGTGGACAGTTAACTGATTTCATGCATCTTACCTTTTTGACTCTTTTAAATGATTTTTTTTTTTTGGTCCATAAGAGTAAAATGTCTCAACATGTCCTTGATACTAATAACTGAAATATAAACAGAGTATATAAATAGCAGAAGATTGTCAAAATAGGCAGCATAATCTTATTGTGGGCCCATATTACAAGAGTTGGAATTTTAGATTCATCTCTTGGCTCAAAAGTGTTATCTGGATATAAAATGTGAGATTGGTGCAAAAAGAATGGCCGACAGATCGTGTTTTTTTTCAGCAAGACTGTATGTAAAACAATGACGCAATAAGGAACAACTGGACTTCGCAATATTTCTGTTTATTATCCCAACTTTAGTGCCTGCAAGTATGTTTCAAAACTCTTGCCACATCCAGAAAAACCCTTTGGCTATGCAGGTGGAAACCTCCGCTCAGTGCAGCCACACGTGCCTGTGCGACCTAGCCAGTTAGCTCAGCAAAATGTGCTCATTTAGTGATGCTGGCGGCTTTTCCCTCCTCAAGCCTGTGGCGATAATGCTGTGTGGTTTCTCATAGGCCTGGTGGAATTTGTATTTGTTTTTTTTTTTATTTATTACCCGGGGCATTTTTGCCTTCATGTGACTGGACAGTGTAGACTTTCTAGAGGGGACAGTTTCTAGACAAATCCCAGGCTGCTATATCAAGCATTGGGGCTTAATTGTCACCAAGCTGGTGGGATTTCAGTATTAATCTATTTGCATCACTACTTAAAACACAGCAATTCAAAAAATGTAAAATTGATAGAAAATAAAGAGATGCATAAACCTGTTAAGTATGTCCCCTTTTACTCATCGCTCTGGCTTGTTTTGCTCTCTCAGTTGTGCAAAAGTGTTGTCATAAACACCCAGATTTAAACTCTAAATATCAAACGTGTCGTCTTTTGTTTAGCGATGTAAAACTCTCACATAACCAAGACTCTGAATCAGAGTCATTGTCGTCACTGACCGAGGTCTGGGATCAGATTTCTCTTTGAATATCCGAATTATCCCAAGCTCCAGCAGTCTGAGCCCGACATGACACAAAGTGGTCATTAATAATTCAAGAAGTGCAGTGATGGCCTGCGTAAGCGGTGCTTCTGCTGTTTTATTTCATCTATATTGAGTATGGTGAGCATCTTTTTTTATAACGGTGCTGGTTACAGACCGTTAACCTCGCAAGAGTCCCTTAAAATACATTCATTAAGCTTTTCAGCGTCGATGCTTGGCTGATGTTTGGTGTTTTGGGAAATGCTTGTGGGAAAAAAAAAAAATCAGGATAGCTGTACTTTAACCTCATAACCTCAGTTGATTGCTATTGGCGACTTGGCCAAGCAGAGACGGTACAGTTTATCTCGACACTGTTCAATATGAGGGGAATTGTGTTAAGTCATTATTTCTGTTTTATTACATAATATTAGAAATTATAGAGGGTTAAAAAGAAGCCAGAGATGTGATTTTTATTTTACCCTTTATAATTATATATATTTTTTTTCTCAAAATGTGTCCCTCAAAGGGGCTTTTATGTCTTTAAACACCAGGAAGTGTCAAGTTATCACCCCTGTTTTAGTGCATGCCTCGAGGTTGCTTTGTTTCTAGCGTTAGCAATATCAGGACAGCGGAGGGAGCGTCATTGCTGCCCCTTGATTATAATAATATTCCCTGATGACCCTTTGAGCACTGTAATATTATCCTTTAAACTGCATTTCTCAAGAATGAGTACCATAAATGGTTTAACGTGTTTACTTGGCCCTCAGATTAACCAGATCGCTCTCTCCTATTTGTATCGTATCATGTCGTTGGGCGGATGTGCTGCCCGAAACATTTACTAAAGCCTGGATCGAGAAAGACGAGTTACACTGACAAGTGTCAGTTTAAATGTAAGCCCGGCTTTATTCACTGTTACTGATCTACATGAGTAGTGGCAGCGTTGCGTCCTACTGTAGTCATTGAGCCTTGCAAGTCGGCAACATATTGGAAAGTGTGACCTTTTCTGAGTTGTACCCCCCGTCTAATTAATTAGTTGTTGACATTTCTAGTTATTCAGTTGAGTCACAAGGGCCTCAGCAGCTCCAGCAGATACGATGTGAGGAAATTGTAAAGAGGTTTCTCTGTACTGTTGGGACCGCCAGGCAACAATGCGTAGGTTGACTTTTTATTCCATTAAGGCCGGCTCGTAGGTCATTTGTATGCTGAATTAACAGACAGAAGCTAATATTCTCAACATATTGTAGGATGAGATGTGTATGTTTACTGATAAGCAAGGCTAAGATAAGCTAGTCTGCTAGATTTTAGTATTTCCACCCCTCTAGGATGTGATACGCTTTCCAAAAGAAGTGAAAGAGGACGAGGGAATGGCAAGCATCAAAGCTCCAGTGGCCAGAGCTGACGGTGCACTGAGAAGATGTGGAAGGAGTACAAATGCGATCTTCATAAGTTTCCCAGTCTTTCAAAAGTCCTCTTGCACCTACAGGCTCGTGAATGACAATGTAATTGAGCAACTTTGAAGCATTTTTTCCCCCCAAAGTGTTGCATTCAGTCAGACTTGGGAGTCCCTGACAGTAACTAGCAGGTTTTTCTGGTTTCTCAGTTGTGTTAAGTTTGCAGGAATGATGACTGGATGAGATGTAGACGTACTAGCAAAGCAGCTGTTCTTCCTGTGCTCGTAGCACTAGCTTCAGTCCATGATCACCTGATTAAGTGGTCACAAAGCCAGTTGGTGAATGCTTGGTTCCAAATCATTTGATTGTCCCCTTATTGATAACCTGTGAGTCTGATCAGATATTTAAAGGCTTATTTAGGTATTAGAGTTGTATAATTTCCTGTTCTTTGAAAGTTGTGGCTTCCTTTTGTGCCATCTCTGCCCTTTTCTTTGACACACTGCTTTTAGCAGCGCTGATGACGTCTGCAGTTCCCTTGAATGTTGTAGTTGTGCCTCCAAATGCATTTTTTTTTTTTTCTCAAGGCTATGAGATGACAGCTGAGGATGGACTCGAGTTTCCTTTCCTGAGGCTCAGGGGAAGGGCGCGTGGTTGTGATTTGTGTCTTTCCTCCATAGAGGAGACTGAATTGACTGGCAGAGTTTTGCAGACTGACAAACACAGATGGAGTCGTGACCTTGAACATGGTGGACTGTGATCTTCCAGAGATATTGTGTCCCGTCTTACTCTCTAGGGGAATGTAAACATTTCTGTCGGGACAAATAAAATATTATGTGCAAAAGGGGAACAGCAGTTGTCTAAATAACACGAATAATACCACTCCATACATTTGAAAAGCATTCGTTTGCTGGGACTGTCTCTTGAACGGTTGAACTAACTCGGACATGTATGGATTTCTCTTGTTTGTCAGGAACTTGAGGAGAATTACCAGCGGGCCTACTCTGAAGCCCTGACGGCTTTTGGGAACGGAGCCTTGTTTGTCGAGAAATTTATTGAAAAGCCGAGGCACATCGAAGTACAGATCCTTGGTAAGTGCACTCTGACTTCATTTACGTTTGCCTTTTAACTATTTATCTGGTTTATGTTTATCGGAGTTTCATTAAGAAGGCAAACTGCATTGTGGCCCTTGAAATCTAAGAGTGCTAAGGGAGGAGGTGAAGCAGATGAACAAGGAGAGGGAAGATGATTTATTCTCCAGCCATTACATCTTCTCATTTTAGTGCATGTAACTCTGCAAGCACTCTATTACAGTACTGAAATCCGACACCAACACTTGCCGGAAGTGCCTGTACTGCACAGAGGTGTCTGCATGTTTCCATGGCCACACATACACAAGGTGGCATTCAGAATTTGCCATAGCTAATCACGTGTGCGTGCGTGTGCATGTTCACTGTGATTAATTGCTCTCTTTAGGGCTTGCAAAGGATTTTGTGAATTTTCTGAATTACCTGCTAAAAGCCATGTCTTTGCCAGCCCTCTGAATTCTGGCAGTCCTTCAGTCTCCACTTTCCTCTCTGGGTCTCCCTTTAATATTCTCTCCTTTTTTTTCTTGTCTCCTCCCTTTGCCATCCAGTTTCATTTCTTCCTGTATTTATTTTGCGTTTTCTGCCCAGCTTCCATCAATCCTCGCTTCTGTTAGATTGTAAGAACTATTTCAGAGGTATATAACATTAACTAGTGCGGTTAAACTGTGATAGTTTGTAGTTATTGGACTGTTTTAACTCAACAAATGGCGGTTCAAACATGTTTGCTCGTATTCTATTCTGCAAGGTGATTGTGATGACTAACAGTTTAAACGATTATTTGGAAAAGTTGATCTGAAAGGGTTTTGATGGTCCATTAACTGCAGTAATTTTCAGTAAAATTGTTACAGATGAAGAGCTGTAACAACAAAATGGTTCACAACCGTGAGCCACTGAATAGCTTTGGATTTTGAATCATTTGAACAAAAGGAGAAATTTGAAGAAGTCAAATTAAAAAATGTCACTGTTATCGAAGAGAAAAGGACCAATCTAGAAAGTGTTTGGGGAATAAATAAGTGAAGCAAAAAGGCTCTACTGTCTTGACTGCATTTGTCTTTTAATGAACTCTTGCACATCAAACCATTTAAGTAGGGCTGTTCGATATAACGATATATATCGGATGACGATATAAAAACGCCTATCGTTTCATTTTACGCTATCGTTTGTTTCGTGGTGTCGCAAAATAAACTGTTTGCGGTAATTTTTCATCGTTTTGATGGTCACTGTAGTGGCTATATTTCTTAAAGTTCTCTTTCTCTTATATTTAATATAACCACACTATGGACAGACAAGGGCCTGTTTTTATGTGCTGTGGTTAGCAACAACGACGGTAACAGCATCGCGTGTCCGCTTGTTTATGTTCCACATAAACCTTTCACAATAAAGCTCAAGATCCTGTTGAGACTTTTCAAAATAAACTGAATCACGTGAAAGAGCAGATTATTTACGGATGAGAAGTAAAAAAAGAGCCGCCAGGTGCTAAAAAAATAGACCTTAGACTCAAACGTCAGAACAGGCTTTTCCCCGCAGCACGCCGTGTAATAAATACTCACAAAGAAAACGGCCGCCGTTACAACTTATGACTAAAAATGTATCGTTTCATGCATCGGTTAAAACACTCGACTCCAGCTACATGACGCGCAGCTGGAAACACTTCACGCAAGTCGAGCTGCCCGAGATTCACAGAATTTACAGAAAATGTTACATTTTTGTGATTTATATCGTTATCGGGACGACAGAATTCTTATATCGGGATATGAGAGTTTGTTCATATCGCACAGCCCTACATTTAAGTAAAATCTGTGGAATTTCATTTAGTTTGCTTCTCAACTATCAGTCTTATGTTTTAGTCCTGTTAAGTAATGATGCCACTAAAAGAAGCCTTGAGTTGTCACATTGACATAAAATGTCTTACTCATCATTTCATGTCATATTCAGTTGTTTAAAAGCTCTGATCTGCAGTAGCAATCGATCAAATCTGATGCTGTAATTGCAGCAAAAAGCTGTTTGTGGTCACTCTAAAGCAGCGGTCCCCAACATTTTTTGCGGCACGGTCCAGTTTAATGTCCGACAATATTTTCACAGACAGTCCTTTAAGGTGTCGTGGATAAATACAACAAAATAGCGGTATTGTGTAAATATAATGATAAATGCGAATTCACTGTAATTAGCTTTATTATCCTCTTGAAATGCACCAACAACATTGAGAGTAACATCCTCCTCTCTGCCCCTTAATGCTCTCTGGTCGCTATGGTAATGTGCAAATATTTTTTTTTTTCTCCCCAAAATAAGACGCACTACTACAACACAGGAAAAAGACCCAGGGAAACAGAGTTAACGATAAAAACCCTGAAAACCATAAATTTTACTCTGGTGGGCCGGTACCAAACGACTCGGTGGGTTGGGGACCGTCTCTCATGCTCCAAAATTGGGTTTGCCTCACGTAGCATCAAGAAAATGTCCTGTCCTTGAACACAGCCACACTCTTTACACTGCTCTTTGTCCTCATACTGCTGCTTATCTACTTTAAAAAAAAAAAAAAAAAAAAAAAAAAAAATGCTTCCTCTGTTATTTCCTCACTTACATCTTTGTCTTTCCTCAGGCGATAAATATGGTAATGTCATCCACCTCTACGAGAGAGACTGCTCCATTCAGCGGAGACACCAGAAGGTGATGCCCTCTTTTTCGTCTTTGTTTTCATTTAAGATTTTATTTGCGGCGTTGCTTCATTAAGTAGATTAATATGAAGTGCCTGATAATGGTGGGTGGGCCTGAAATAAGTCATAAGCATGGATTGGATGTGCATGCATTGCTGAGAAAATTTACAATAGACTGTAGTGTTTAGTTGTCCTTTTATTTGAGGAAATGGGCTAATTTAGTGGCGTACTCTGTGTGACATTAATAATCCTTTATAATGGTTAATAGAGCACAGGTGGCCCTGAGTGTCATAGAAAGCTCCAAGCTGCAGGGGGTAAGAGGATCTTACTCCAATAAAAATTATCCACTGTTAATCCTGCGTGAATGGGAGTCTTGGCAGTAACTGCATAATCCTCCGACAAATCAACTTGGATCAACAAAAGCAGTTTCTTTGAGAACGTTTAAATTCATTCATATTAATCAGGCGGGCATTCATCGGACAGTTACTGGAGAGAAATGAGGTATTACGGCATCACCTGATTATTAAATTAACAAAAATGACTGAATATCAGATGAAAGGGGGAATAGAAATAGAAATTGCCATCTAATCATTCAATGTAACAGTGCTTTCATCAGAGGAAGCTGATTAACATGTGTAATATTTCATTACATATTGTCACCTCAGAGCAGTTTTAATCATGTGTTTTCATCACTTTCTTCCTTTCCCCTTTAATCAAATTACAGATGATAATCATATTAGTGGCTCTGTTCATGCTAGAGCTGCTGGTCTTTGATTCTGGCAGCCTTAATCTGCCTTTGCCCTTAATCTAAGATCTCTTTCAATCTCAGAAACAAGAATAGTCGCTTGTTGAAGTAGATTTGGGATGGCAGAGCGCAGCTGGGATATTTTTAGTTTTCTTTATGTCGCAGAAGTGCTACTCTTACTTGGAGAGAGGCTTCTTTATGGCATTAAGATTTGATAGATTTTGAGTTCTAGGGGTTTCACTTATTTTAAAATTTGTGACGGGTCACGTTGCCTTGAACTGAGCTGCCCTGATGGGTCGACTTGTTTGACGCAGTGAAAAGAAATGGATCAGGCTCCAGCGTAGTGATCCCAGCCACCCAGCAGCCACACTAAACACAAGGCTGTGCATAACCAAGATAATCTGCTCACTCTGTTTCACTAACACTTAAATGACAAACTCTATCAAGCGGGGAAAATAAAAAGACAAATTATAGTATTGACTAAATGGGTGAAGTAGGTTTATTAGTTTGTCTTATAGTGAAATACAGTGAAATCTGGGGCTTTGGGAGCACTTTTGTAAGCACTATAGAAAAAGCACCATTCCTTATAAACAATAGATTACATTTCTGTGTTACGGGTAAACAGCCACTTGTAGTAATGAACCAATAGACAATTATCTGCCAACTCTGCAGTACCCAGCAGCTCTCTGGAGCATTTAAGCATCTTTAAGCTCATTGTTCTGATTCATCACCCACAGCTTTACACTCATCAACGCTGTTTACCATGAAAATAAGCCTGCTACACGCTGCCTATCCACCCAAAAAAGGCTTACAGAGCAGGTCAACATACTGGATGATGATGTGCAGTTATCGTGTTTCATATTTCTAATTTTTAATTATTATTTTTTTAAATGTGGTTACTAGTTGTAGATGCCCCTAAAATAGTGTAAAGTCATCACCATGGCTAATTACTCAGTCATACAACCTTGGTAGGGTTTTAAATTGCACGTGTCTTTCAGCGCTTCGTTAATAAAGCCATTTGCTTTCGGGCTTATCGAATGCACCACTAATGTCTAAGAGAATTAAGAGGCAAATTTTTATCCTCTGTGTTGGGCTAAATGAATCAGAACTGAGTGTTGTGATTTAGTTGAATCCAGATTCCTCCAGAAGTGTCAGAATGAATTATTAGCATCCGTGTCTCTCAGTGCCTCAAGGGCTGCTAATCTACTAATAATCGAGGTCTACTACAGGCAGTGGATACATCCAGACCCCGCCTCCAGCCCTGTTGTCTTTGTCTGGTGACTGCTCACCTGAGGGTTTAACCCCTGCTTTACATTGGGTTTCTGTCACGCTCCCTTGGTAACAGGGCTGCCTTTTGTCAATCGGGTTTTCTGCAGTTTCTCCGGATGATTCATTGTCCTACATTTCTGTGGGGAAAGTTATTAATAGATGCTGGGAAAACAAAAGTGCTATCCTCTGTGTGTTTTGAGCCTTCATTTATCCCAGGAGGTTTCAGATTGTGTCATGAAAGCTAGGCTTACAGGGGTCCAATCTAAAGATGCACACTATAGCCAGTACACACTGCAGTCATCATTTACTTTAGATGTTCATTTTCCTCCTGATGTCGGTAATATTGATGGTCCTATTGATTTGAAGGTTGTGGAGATTGCACCGGCGTTCCAGCTGGACCCTCATCTCAGAGATCGTCTTCACGCGGATGCTGTCAACCTTGCCAGACAGGTAAGGCTGCTTTACCCATACAGCCCCCCTCCCCCCTGTTGCAGTTGTGTCCTGATGTGAAGACAGCTTCTACATTTGGACGCGGCGTTTGCTCCGCAGACTGTGAAAACAGGTTGCAGTGTGTCGAATATGCAGCGTTAAGTTTAGAACACTTGTTATGAAAAGTTGGCAGCCTGGGGAAGAAATGGCTCACTGAAACTGAAAAGGCTTTCCTGGCGAGTACTGCCAACCATCGGGTTGTTTTTAAGAAGCCTGAGCAAATTCCCCATACAATTCACTTTCCTGTGTATAATTGGTCTGCAAGACCACGGGATACTGCCCAAGAATTTTAATGTGCCGACTACCTGTGATTATTTTTATTTATTTATTTTTTATTTTTTTTAGAAGGGGATGTTGGCGCTTTACCTAACTGTGAAAATGAAATTGTTATTTGAAAATGGGTGGAAATGGATGTCAGCAGTGTAGACTGAGGATGCAATTGTGAATATGAGTGTTTGAACAGTTGGAGAGCATCTCACCTTGTCTTTAGCCTTTTTTTAAAATCATTGAAAAGTTGGCTCAACTATGACAGCGCCACTTAAGTCGAGCCTCATCTCTCAGGAGAGATTTCAAGAAATGGCCTTTTCGGGTAATGGTCCAGTTGAGGAATGGATAGGAGCGATGAGGGAGGAGGTTGGAGACAGGGATGGTGATTTGCTGAAGGATGATCTTTGTTACTGATCGTTATGTAAGACAGACTTAGACTGGTGATGTGACCTTGCTCTAGCAGTGAGGTTTTTTTTTTTTTTTCTCCTTCTCCAGTAATCGTATCAACATCACCCAGCTCGTCTGCCTAAAGTGACAAACCATGTCTCCTTGTGTGTTTAAGAGCAGCAGCGGCGAGCTCTTGACTGCATATTACAGCTTGAAATGAGAGTGATGTCGCTCTGGTGTGAGGATGACGGGTGCCAACAAGAGTACAGCATGCATGCATGCTCATGCACATACCCGTTTTTTATTTTTTTGTTCCCAGCTGACTTAAATATGACGAAATATAGTGTCTTCACTCGTCAGTGCAGAAATAGAAATAACTGTAAAATACAAATGGTAAAAAAAGTGTGACAACATCAATAAAATATATTATATTACTTTCTCTTTCAATATGTTAGTGATACACTGGCGCCAAATATATTTTTAGTCAAACATGCAGGTGCTCCTGCCAGTTTACCTCTCCAGAGTCAATACTTTGTCTCCCCACGGTGGCACTTAGAAAGTGATTAGGAGACTGGCGACTGATTGGACGTCAGGGCAGGAAAAAAGTCAGTAATCTAATTATTTGCTACGTCGTTACAGTTGAAGAATATAATCTATACCAGTGGTCCCTAACCTTTTTTGCCCCACAGACCGGTGTATGTCCGACAATATTTTCAAGGACTGGCCTTTAAGGGGTCGTGGATAAATACAACAAAATAAAACCAGTACCGGTACCAAAAAAGATTTATTCATAACACATGGGAAAAGACCCAGGGAAACAGAGTTAACGATAAAAACGATTAAAAAAAACAAACAAACAAAAAAAACCCGCTAAAACCCCTCAAAACCATAAATTTCACAGCCGAGCCTCAACTCTTGCAGTCCGGTGCCAAATGACTCAGTCCGTGGTTGGGGACCGCTGATCTACAGTTTAAGACCTCAGTTACAGGTAATGGTCTTGGTCATAGATGACTTATCTGCAGTGTATCCAGAATTGCTGTATTATGATAGCTTTGGTTGGTGCCTGTCATTGTTGCTGATCTCCTTAAGCTTGTAATAAAGGGATGAGGCATATTGCTGATGCTGATTTTTAAAAAATGTAACTGGTTAACTTGACAAGATGAACATGTTGTGCTTTTTGTGGGACAGCGGTTGGCACTGATGTCTCACAGCAGGAAGCCTTGAATCTGCTGGCCAGCTGTGGCCTTTACGGTGGATATTGCATGTTCTTCCTGTGCTGGCATGACTTCTCTGTTCTCTACTCAAACTTGCAACCACAGTCCAAATATGACTGCTAGGTTAATTGGTAACTTGAAATTGGCCTTTAGTGTGACTGGTCTGTGTCCCCCTCCCCTTCTTCCTCTCTGGGTTCAGGCCAGCTAAGAGGCAACAGGCTCTTTTTAAAAAGATTATTTTACGTTCTTTACTAGTTAAAGTTGTAACAGTAGTCGCATAAATGTTTGGATTTTACCTCTTCTGTTTATTGCATACAGAGCTTGAGTTCTCATCCAGCTTAGTTTTTTGCAAAGTAGAACAAAGGTGAATAGAAAGTCTCACAGACCTGCAGCCTTTGCAGATTATCACCAGGGGTCTCACTTTCTCTCTGCATCACCTTTCATTTTCTTCCTTCCACACTTGCTCCCCCCTCCCCCACCACTGTTCTTGCATTTTTCTGCTATGTGTTGTGACTGCATTTCACTTTAAGTCAGTCTCCACAGTGAAGCTTCCACTTCAGAGCTGAGCCCTGCTCTCACCTCGGGTATTGAAACATCCCCTTAGCAATGCTGAGGATGCACTCTGGTGCTTACTTCAGAATTATTAATGGGTATGTGCATGTGTCACAGCCTGTGCATGCATGTGTGTGAAAGTAAGGTGATGCAAGCTCTTATAACCCACACTGGAATACTCATATTATTTCTACATACCCATGCTTGATTATACTTTCTTTCAGTTCTGTCCTGGAAAGGTAGACATCTTGGTTTCAGTTTTCATTTTGATTGATGTCTTTTCATTTTAATGAACTCACTGAATTTAACAGCATTTTGTATGAGACATTGTTGTTATTATGTCTGTCCTCCTTATTCCTCCTCCTCCCAATATCTGGCCAAAAATGCCAAACACACTGTTGTAAACCGTAGTTGGTAGTATAAAGATGTGCTCAGTAAAACCAATTCATCCTCTTGCCGACTCAAACAAGCTCACACATGCAAATCTGATTCTGTGAAAAAGTATAACAGTTTGATTTGTTTACTTTTTGTTTGTGTCAAATCTTCAAACAACTTTTTTATTTTTTTTTTAATGTGCACATCTGATCAAATGTGAAAATGGAGCCACACATCAAATAACTTCTGGATAGTTTTATTTGTTGTGACATTTCAGAACTTCAAAAAAGGCATAGAGAGCAAGCACAAAGTTTGTAAAATTGAAACACAAGAGTGTAATTTTTGGCTTGGACAAAATTACAAAGGGCATATTCTTAAAATATGTAAGAAAAGGAGGATTATCAAGCTCTTTGTATGTCTCTAGGGGCACATGTCTATGATTAAAGACGATAATAAACCTTCCTGGATGTGATTGACTGTTTGAAATTCTCCAATAGTAAGATGTTAAAGTCGGGCGCCTCTTACTCAAGTCCTGAAATCTGAGGTTTGAAATATCTGAGTGACACTTGGGAAAAATTCAGTCGATGTAAGAACTGTGAGGTGAAGAACACTGTTAACCCAGGAGGCTGCTGTCACGAAACATTTTGATGATGCTCAAACCTTTCAGCAGAGTGTTCTTTCAGCTGAGTGGAATGTTAAATTGTCTTGAAATTCCACAAACTCTGACATTATACCAAAGTTAAGTGCACATGTGGCAGCGTTGCTGGGATACTTTGGCTGCTTCAGGGGAAGGTGAAGTGCCACACCTGAGGGGTAACCTGAATTCTGCTCTACTAGAAAATTCAGAATGAGAATGAAGTTGAGTTGAAGCTGAAGTTAACGGTTGTGAGCGAGAGTTAAAAGTAGAATTTGTCAGTGGCCTGCTCAAGATGTGGGTTCAAGAAAGGAACTCTGCAGTGAAGAGTGGGCTGAAATTCCACCGCGGCATAGTCGGGCAGGCTGATCTGCTATAACCGAAGAGCTTGACTCTAGTTACAGCAACAACTAGAGTCAAACTAGCAATGAAGTGTAGGGGGATTATTAGCAGTTAGACTTGCTGTAACTTCAGTAGACTTTACGCTTCCTGAGGGGAAATTTGTGCAAAGTGCCACAATCTGTTTCTGTGTATAAGAATGAGATCATAAAAGCTGCAATCATAAAACCATACATAAAAGAAGAACATTAAAAAGTATTGTCCTCTAACTACACTGTGTGTGTCTATAAAACTACATTCACCAGCCACTTCATTGCTTACACCCTTCTAGCTCTGGGTTGGACCCTGTTTTGCCCTTTAGAGCTGCTTTAATTCTTTGTGCCACAGATTAAACTAGGTGGTTATGGTCCACACTGACATGATGGTATCACATAGATTTGTCACACACATCCATGATGCAAATCTCCCGTTTAACCACATACCAAAGGTGTGCTCTAAAGTGGCATTTGTGTACAGTGAACTCATTTTCATGTTCAAGAAATCGGTTAGAGGATACGGAGATGGATGCATGCTTTCATGTTGCGCACACCAATTTCTGACCCTGGGATGGTGCTGTAACTCGAGAATGAGGCGACGTGGGATTTTATAAATTGATACAATAATTTTGAGATGTATTTGAGATTTGTAGCCTCTGTCCTGTTCTTAGCTGTTTTGAAGTGACGTCCAGTGTTGCGTTTATGCTACTGTAGCACATCTGCTTCAGTATTCAAGGTGTGCCGTGTGCTCAGAAATGCTTTTCTGCATGACTTGGTTATGACAACTAGGTATGTGTTACTGTTCCCTTATAACTTCAAAGCAGTCTGGCTGTTCTCCTCTGACCTGCGGCTTCAACAAGTAATTTTTGCCCAGAGAGCTGCTGCTCACTGGATGTTTTCTTTTTTTCCCTGGACATGGTTGTGCAGGAAAATCCTAGCAGATAAGCGGTTTCTCAAATTCTCTGATCAGCCTGTGTCGCACCAACAAACATGGCACGCTCAGAGCCACTTAAATCACCTTTCTTCCCCATTCTTATGCTCTGTTTGAACTTCACATAGTCTTGACCATGTCTACATGCTGAAATTAATCAAATTGCTTCAGTCTGATTTGCTGACTGGATAATTGCATTTAGAGTAGCTGAATAGGCGTACTTAATGAAGTATCTGAGTGTATATCCATACATTAATAAAAACACTAGGGCTAGAGACACAAAAGCTAAAGTCAGTTCAGTCTTTAGTGAGTTCTTGGTTTAATGGAGGCTTGAACAAATGAGGTGATGGTACATATTCAAAGGAGAAGCGATGTTCAGCCATCATTTTGATTGCATGTTTAACTACCTGCTTGAACAGTCCTTTAGTCTCTGTACGTACTAGATGCCTGCTTTCTTAGATTTCTTAGACTCTGGATATTTGATGTAACATTGTAGTGGATATGTGACAGCTTAATATCAGATTCCACAATATAAACTCTGGGGATTTGAATCCTACTTCATAGCATTGTATAAATATTTATCTTTTTTCCCCATTCTCATCCACACACCTGCTGTTTCTCTCTTATCTGGTTTTAATGGCGGCTCCATAGTGTTGCTTTTATATATATTTTTATTTTTATTTTCCTCCTCCCATCATTTTTCCATCTGTACATATCACACATCTTCCATTATCAGCAGCCTCCATCGGAGTCTTTCAGAGAAACGGCGCAGTCTTTGAACTCGATACAGGTCACATTTCCTGATAGAATGTCCTGGAGAACAAAGTTGCCTGGCAACACTGAGCTCAAACCCTTGTGCTGAGAGCTGGAGTAACTTCCTGCAGCCATTAGAGTCAGATCTCACAAGAAAATCAGATGTTGTCAAACCATGCCTCTGTGCTCTTATGTGTTATCTGCTGTTCAAACAGCTGATTTTTGTATACACGCCTAGAAAAGGATTTGGGGGGGGTTCTGGCTTCTGATGTTTTGTCTGTGTTTCAGTGAAAGGTCTACAGCTGACATTTCTTTTTACCCGCCCATGTATGTCCCAGCCAGTCCTGATTAGATCTGAGTGATGTCTCACTATAGCAGTGTGAGATTTTAATAATCAGTGATGGGCCCACTGATTGGGTGCATCATTGCTCGCTCATTCATCCATGTACTGCTTGGCTTATTATTTTTTTTTTAATACCTCTTGATATGTGATGTGCAGCAGTAGTGTCCTATATCGTTTACTTCTGCAATGAGTTACTAAAGAAAAAGCTGCAGTGAAGCCCATCTGTCTTTGCTTGGTGGACACGAGTTTTATGATGGAAATAAAGTTGAATATCTGCATTTGAGTACAAAATTCCCGGTTTGACCATGAAGTTTTTCGGTGCTTGCAAGCGTGGAACATCTGTGCACTGATGGGCTGTGGTTTATTGCACATATGCTCGACAGTCCTGTGATAAGTAGACAGACATAAAGTAACATGTCTCAGACACTGCACATTACATGTGACAAATTCTGTTACACTCTAGCATTTCCGGAGCTGCAGCGACTGCCCGAAGAAATCTGACTTGTTGAGTATAGACTAAGTGGTTGTTGCTGACTGGCTGTGCATAAATCTGTTAGGTTTGCTGTTTGACAACAGATTAATTCTGATCCGTTTTTGCTGCATCAATGAACAGTACTGAATATCCTCTCCTTCAAACGTTCAGAAGAGACGCAGTGTCACGTAAAACAAGAGTGTGGTTCTGTGTAGTTTACGGCAGCGCTGCTTGATTGGGGGGAAAAACATAGTTCTCATTATTTATCAATTATTTATCAATTATTGATATCAATGTGACTTTATTATTATATCTTTTTTTTTTTTTTTTTTTTTTTTTTTTTGGAAGAGGAATTTCCCTTAACTTTTTTTTTCGTAAATAAAATGTGAAAAACATGAGGGGGTGTTTGAGATGAAACCTGTCTTAGAAGGGCCACGGCTGGTCTCTGCCAGATGTTTGAAGGTGCAGATGTGGACATGAAGAGGTGAAATGCATCACATCAGTGCAGGGAGTGTCTGTGTCAAACACACATGCACATAGGGTTGTTTCAACAGGTTCTCCTGCAGAAACGCACACGTTTACATTTTTTCTGACTGGCTTTGTTTTAAAAAAAATAAATAAAATAAAGGCTCTTCCTGACATCATGGCTCAAGCTGAACAAAACTAAAAGTGAGTCTGAGCCTATGGGAAAACTCAGAGGTGCTCTGAATATGAAGGATAGGGTTGTTTGACCACAAAATGAGTGCCTAAAATAAATGCTAAATGTTAACGGTTTCATTGCAGTTCTTAGACAAATAAGACTAGCTTGAATTTCTGAACTTAAAATCACAACACCAGATATACTGAAAAGAACAAACCTATTTAAGCTTTGTGAACTGTCTGACTGATAACATACTTACACTTTCCTCATTTTCTACCTCATTTTCTACACTGGTACCATCATGGTGGTACTCTCCCCGGTCTGACATCCTGCCATCAAGCTGTTTACAGGCTTTCAGCTTCATGAGATATTGACTGAAAATGAATAACTCCACTCTGGGAGCAGCTATATGATAGTTTTTAGGTGAGACTTGGCTGGGATGTTGCCACCAGACTCTTGGTATTATAAATTATTTTTGATGTCTGGTTTGTATGCATTTTTTTTTTTAACCGGTTTTCTTTGGCAGCTATAATTCACCAAGTACTCTTTATTGTAATGATCCTTTTTATGCTTGTATGTTAAATGAGCTCATTATATGTGTGTGTGTGTATGTTGAGGTTTATTGATGTCTGTGTTCTCTTATGGGAAAGTTTGTTTTTCTCTCTTACTGTCCAGATATCTCGATATAACTACATCTGATACACGCTTAGTGTTTTCTCTGTATGGTGCTCAGTTGGTTCACCCACACTTTGGGCCTCTTCCAGTGAACTCTTTGAACTGTCTTTGTTACAGTTTGGCAGCAATATCCAACTTTCTTTTCAAACCTCTATATCATGATTGGAATTTGGCAGAGGTAGCTGTTATGAAGGAGCGTAAGCAGTGAGAACACAAGCCTATGATCTGCAATGATATTGCATTTTAAGCTGCTGTAATGAATTTGGTTCACTTGATTCCACAGTTTGCCTCGAGACACTGGTGCATTTAGCAGTCAAACTCAGAGTGTGAAGGACAAAACACGTCTTGTATGTTTCAGAATGAGCTGCAGCTAACTGTATAATATGCACACCTGATGTTACTATGCACAGGAGCTCACCATGGGTATCTGTGAGCGACAGAAGTAGCCGCCTAATTAGCTTAACTGTTGTGGTGGTGAGGAAAAGCAAACAGGTGTGCCTTTGTAGGTAACTTTAATGCCAGCAAAACCTCAGTGCCTGACATTTTTGTTTCATGGTATATTTATCAGTTTAATCTGAAGGCAGAAGGCAAAGTTGCTGTCATACGCTGCATTTTGTGCAGCTGTTTTGGGGAATTCAATTCTGGTACTCGTGTGGTGTGATGATGATGATTGAGGCTGTTGCATTTTAAACTCTGATTCAATCTGTTTTGTTTGGTTTAGTGGCAGGTGGGGTCCCCCCCCCCCCCCTTCTGCAGAAATGAAACGG
Source organism: Simochromis diagramma (assembly GCF_900408965.1). Classification (NCBI taxonomy): domain Eukaryota; kingdom Metazoa; phylum Chordata; class Actinopteri; order Cichliformes; family Cichlidae; genus Simochromis; species Simochromis diagramma. The sequence continues at coordinate 4,204,267 of NW_024387416.1, read as the reverse complement.
TATTGATTTTTATTTGTACACGAGTGGAAGACGGCAGAAAATTAAAATTTGTTGCAGTGTTTTTTTAAGTGTGATGGAGAGAGGAGAACAGGAGCTTGAAATCTGTGTGCATGATGACATGAGAAAAATAATTTAAGTGTAGTGGAGAGAAGGAGAAATAATTTATTTCTATTTAGTATTGTGCCTGTTTGCCTACTCGTCTTTCTGTCTCTTGAGAGAACTGCTGCTCACAATCATGTCCACAGCTCATCAGCGCCAATCGGGGTAGCCAGCAGGGCTGTATCATACCACTGTAAGTTTATATGTGATTAAAAATGTAATACTGTGATATAGTGATGCGCTGTTTACATACCCTAGTGTCGCAACAAACTAACTTGTTCAACACTTGAAGCACAAACACGCAGCCGAGTGCTACCAGACTATGAAGGCGGAGGAAATGCTAGAGCCGGTGATGTGCGACTGAAATGTAAACAAATGACTCGAGCGAGTATCGCTGGAGAGCTCGCTAATTGCGCTCCATGTGACAGGAAGAGCAAACGGTGGGTGGAAATTACAGATGCAGGTACACGGTAAAAAAAGTGTGGCTTTAAGCTAATGGATAAAAAGCTCGACCCGAGGTACAACATACCAGCTACAAGACGTATTCCAACTTGAGTTTTAATATGTGGCTGTTGTTTAGTTGCTAAAGAGTTAGAAGGTTAAGGTGCTTTAGTTATTGTTAAACTCAGGTGTTGTATTTCAAGTTTCTTGGAAAAACACTGCAGGAGCTACTTTTGTGCTAACATTTGATGTTTGCTCTTCCTGCCATGTGGGGTTCAATTAGCGAGTTCTGCAGCAATGCTCTGTCGAGTCATTTTACTTTTGGGTTGCACATCACCAGCTGCTAGGATCTTTTTATAGGCTGGTTAGATTGAACTTAATTTTCTTTCCCTTCTAGTAGTGAAAAGGTTTTCCACATTTAGTTGGATGTTTTCCAAAGTATTGAGTTGTTGGAGGTCTACCCTGTGCTGAAACCCCTTTCATGCTGCTGGAGTGGCTTCCTTTGTCACCGGAGGCTGACATGCTACGCTCGCTGTCAGACATTTGGGCTTTATGATTTTGTTTTGTGAGCTAAAGAACATAAATGCACAGCCCATCTATATCCCTGATGTCTCAATATGACACTTGGACTTCGCTGGTAGCCTATCAGGAGTGGGAGTAGCTCATTGGGAGAGGAGGAAAAATGTCCCTAATTTTGTTTGCACTAATAAATGCTGCTGTCTGTAAGCACCATTTCTTTTCTATATCATCATCACAAATTTCTTTGAGTTATTGATATTTTGAAGCTATATCACCCATGACTAATGGCCTCTACGGTTTGTATTATGAAATGTGGAAATAAAGACATCAAAACACTACTATTTTCCCCTCCTTCTTCTTTCCCCAGTGCTTTTTGTCTCCTTTACTCCCCAAGAGCATTCTTTATATCGGTGGTCAGATAAATATGCAAGTGGCTTACACATTTGTGTAGCACAGTTTCACATAACAGCTGAGCGCACTGGTGCTTGTCAAATATTATTCAAATTGGTTAATTGTGGATTTGTTTGCTTTTCAGGGAAAAATTATTGCGCTTACGAGACTGTTTTTAGGTCATTTCACTTTGTTGTGATATGGTACAATAAACTGTTCTCCTGTTACTGAAGTTGAAAACATGATAGTTACAAAGATATTACTGAAGCTCCAAATCAGAACTGTCATGTCGAGGCGCTCTGTAGTGTAGGATGAAAACCTACGTAACAGGATGTATGCAGAATACATGTTCACTGTAATAAAGGAACACGGAGAACAGAAATACTGAAGAGCAGGTGTGCTTGAAACATCACTGGATGCAATGATTAAAGAATCTGGAGCTCTGCAGTGTGCAAACCATTATTTCTAATAAAGGAACACAGAGCAGGATAAACCAGGGTGACTGTGGCACATAGTCTTAGTTTATATGCACAGAAAATGCTTGTTAGTGGTAGTGCTGTAGCTGAACGTTACCCATTTGGATATTTGTTTTGTTGTGTAGATATTCAGTTGTCATTTGTGATTTGGATAACTGTTTTGAGCTAAATACATTTACTAGCTCACAATGGATGCATGATATCTCCTTCAGTCTACGGTCTTTTAGGCTCATTGTTCCTAATTAGTAACTTCATACATATTTATTTGGATTTTATTGAAAGAAAATTTAAGTTTTATATTTCATCCTAAAACCAAGTACGTAGTAAAAGAATTGTAGATGCATATCTTTCACTGTACAGTTTAGTGTTAGGTGGGCAGCAAAAGTCTGATACAATGTGCACGATTGAGGTTTATTGTGTTGCTTGTAACTTGTTGCGCTATTGTGGCACAGCTGTTAAACAACTATCGAATTTCAGAAGTTAAAAAAAAGTGTTTAATGGTGTAAAGAAGTGATTTACAATAACTTATCCTTGTGCTGACACAAACAGGATGAATGGAAAAACTGCACAATGAAGCTTTTTTTTTTCCTTTGCATCTGTGTAACTGTATTCATGGATGTAATAAACAACCAGAACCACTAGTTTGTAGTTGGATATCATTCTAGTCCATGATTTTGTTTCCTATCAGTCAGAAGAACTAAAGAAAAGAACTGATGTCCTAAAAATAAGAGCAGGTGTTTGTCTGTTGGATGCCAGTTCATTTAAGGAGAAGAAAGGATTCCCATTTCTCCCTCTTTGGTCTTTGTCTTGGATTTTTGGACTCTCAGTGATACTAGTATGCCGCCATTCTTAAATGGCAGCACCTGCTGTGTGTTTTTTTTTTTTCCAAGGATTTAAGGCGGTCTTTTTAGTGACCGATGTTTCGAGTGTCTCTGCCATCTCCTGTGGTTTTTCAGGCCCTTTCCCCTGCCTGTCCTTCTGTAAAGCTGTTTGTGTGTACACACGTCTGTCAATCCAGGGTGTTAAATGCAGAATTAGTTCTGCTGTCAATCACCATGGCGACGGTGAGCGAAGAGACGATGCGCTCTAGCCGAGACGATTCATGTTCCCCGTCGACACGTACGGGAGGGGGCTCGCAAATTCAGACTGACACTTTGTCTCTGGCGCTGGTCAGTGGATTGTAAACATTTTCTCTACCCGCAGACCCACCAACAGTCTGTCAGCATGCTTCTGTGTGTTTACACCCATTTGTGGCTTCAAAACCTTTTTGTCCTCGAAAGCCTGAAAGCATTCTGAAATAATCAACTAGAAAACCCCACCGTGTTTTTCCTTTGTTTTGGTGCTCTTCCGCTCTCTAACCAAAGTTTTTACACCCGATAACCTGCGAGTTCTGCTAGATTATGATCCGGATGAGCTACAGTGTCAGTTCTTTAGCAGTACACGCATTAATGCTGTTAACTTCTTAAAATGGTATAACTAGGCCAACACAATGTTTTGTGTGTGAACCAAATCAAACTATCAGCAACCAAACAAATGGAATAAAAAAATACTTTTATATTTATCCCATATTGTCTCAAGTAATCAAATTAACAATTATAAGTAAATAAACTTGTTCTGCTCATTTCTCTCATTTCCCAGTCATTCAATCTCTGATGAAAGATGCTGTAAATGCAGTGTTTAGAAACACTACTCATTGTTTTTTTTTTTTTTTTTTTTAAAAATGATAGTAAAACTAAATTTCAGAGACTCCCTCCAATAAAATGTTGAAGTAGCACCCGCTCTTTGATTAAGAAGTCTGAATGAAGCGCTCTGCAGAAACACAACAGCATTGATGAAACAAAAGGAAGATAATTGGATGTCTAAGAAGGTGGCTGTAACGACAAGCTAATCTCACGTTTATTGTAAGCACCAATAAGCGGTAAATAATTGCTTTGTCTTCTTTCATCCTTTACCACCTCCGTTCGTTCTTTCTTTTTTCCTTCTCTCTTTCAGTTTGGTCAATAGTTTGTGTGCACAGTGTGCAGAAAGCACAGATGGATTCTGCTGCGGTCTGTGAAATGTAGGATGCATAAAGTGGTGCAGGAGTCTTCCATGTCAGGGTGACATTGGCACTTGTGATTGGATGGGTGCTATTTTGAGTATCGGTGGCTGGCATGTATGTGCAGCAGACTGTGCGTGTCTGTGTGGACTGCATGAATTTGTACATTTAAGCTCTGTGTGAGACGGGCAGGGTTGTTTTTGTTGCTGATTATGAATGGAAGTGTTTTTGTGTTAAGACGAGCATAAAAAGCTTTTTGGAAGTAGAGTCCCACAGAGTTGGCGATCTGAGACATTCTGGGGAGGATAGAAAAATTTGGGAGGGAAGAAGACTTTGGGGCGGGGAGGTGGGGGGGGGGGCTTAAGTGAGGTGTTGGGACTGAGACTAGAGGAAGAGAGGTGCTATTGATTGTTTCTGCCAGCTGGGGGGGGGGATGTTGGGGGGACTCTTGCCAACTGCTTTCTGAAATTACAGCCAAGGGAAAGTTGGATGAATGTCATGGAGGGCGCACTAGAAAATGGTGGGTGAGGGGAGACAATTAGTCATAATGTTCAGTAACGGTGGTTTAAACAAGGCAAACAATAAATGGCCGTGTGTGGGGGGGGGGGGGGGGGTACAGAGGCAGAATAACTATTCTGAAACTGCTAAATGAAGCAGCTCTTTAATTTTGCCTTCAGTTGTCAAACCTCTCACCTTGGACCATCTAAACAACAACAAAATGCATCAGATGCTGAACAAAGACATGATTGCAGGTGTTGCAGCAGTGCGTTTGCTCTGTGGTTGGCTCTGACGCCTAAAGCCTGGAACGGGGAATTCAGAGTTTGGATTTGTGCTTGTATCATAGGCCAGGATCCTCTTTTGTGACGAGAGGCTCTAAATTTGAAGTGTTCCAGTTACTTGTGGGTTTTTTTTTTTTTTTTTTTTTCTTGTTTAGAAAACAAACAAACAAAAAAAATTTAGTAATAATGATCTAAAGCAGTCTTTCTCAAAGTGTGGGCTCTCTCTGGTGGTACTGCAAGCCTTATTAAATGCAAAGTAGTTTTACCCGGAAGCAGGTTTCATCAGGTAATCTTAAAGATTGGATATCCCACCTGTTAATGTTTTAATGCAGTATAGTTGTTATTATCACTTTACACATCCTGTTTATGACAGTTAAGTTAAATAACATTCATATAAATTCATTTCATTCATTTTATTTATATTTTTTAAACTATGTTTTCGGTAGCAATAAAATAATGTGGTTTTATTTTTGGCAGAGTGTGCGTGTCACCATTTTGTCTGGAAACATGATAGTTTGAGAAGTTTTGGATGTTTTCTCATAAAACTTTGTAGGGGTGTAGCGGGGTCACGTTCAACAATCCATTAAAATTTGGCTCAACTCCAACTAGGTCTTCAAGGTCAACTTAATGATTTATTGGTGGAAAATTGACAGTTTATAATTTAGAAAATGTTTCTTACAATAGAAAGTATTGTATAAAGATTTAAAGTCACATTTAACCTTTGACCTCTTAGAGATCAATAGATTGTGGTGAAGGTCAAAGTGATAATAAGTCTACAGAGCTTTTTAAAACAATTTGTTGCAAATACAAACAATAACATATAGACATAGATGGATAGCTATATGACAGGGGTAGGTAACTCCAGGTCCTGCAGGTTTTAGATATCATGCTGGGTCAACACACCTGAATCAAATAGTGAGTTCATTACCAGGCCTCTGGAGAGCTTCAAGACACGTTGAGGTAATTTAGCCATTTAAACCAGCTGTGTTGGATCAAGGACACATCTAAAACCTGCAGGACATCGGCCCTCGAGGCCTGGAGTTGCCTACCCTTGATATGAGTCAAAATATCACTTTACTTTATCACTTTGTACATCACAGGAATAACTTTAAACATAAGTGCATTTCCTTGTCATGTAGAAGCGCTGGTTGATACTCATATTAAACATGACATTTGAAGAGAAGTTTCAAATGTCATCATATGTACAAGTAAACCCTTGGAACCAAAACTCAGACGAAAAAAATCAAATATGCTCAATGTAGCATGTAGTAGTTTTTCCACGTAGGGTTGTTAAAATGGCTTTAATGTAACTGGGCTGCCACGATTAGACGACTAGTCGTGACTATCAATATTGTCGACGACTAAATTAATAATTACATCGTTTGAAGCTTTGTAAGATCCTGAGAGATGCAGGAATAAGTAGTAGGATTTAAGAGTGTTAAATTAACCAGCTGTGATACCTGTGACTGTTCTTGGTCAGTTTTTAGTAGCTAAGTAGACTTTTGTTTCTTTAATTTGAGGTCATCACATTTTTATGTTATAAGCAAAAATGGGCCTTTTGTTTTGAAAAACCTCTGTGTGCAACTTATGATTTTAAAAAAAAAAAAAAAAAAAAAAAAAAAAGGTTAAAAATAAACATTTCATTCATGGTTGATTTTAATGAGTATACCAGTGCAGGTTTTAGGCACTATATGGTTAAAAATAACATTTGTTTTTGGAGGTTATTTAAACACGCAGCCAAAACATATTGCAACATTAGATTTTCCTCATACCGCTCAACCCTACGCCAACACCTGGTATAAAATCCCCTTTAATCCAGCTGTGTGTGATGTACTGTTTGACATTAAACTGCGTAGTCGGCAAAGTTTGACTATTTTCTCTTTGAACTAATGAGGGACACCTTCCTCCAGAAACACATTAATCCCTCATTTTTGGGCAGAAGCTCCTAAATTACACTTGAGCTTCTAATGAAATCATCAGTCACATTTTGGTGTTTCCTGTTGGGTCTCATTTGGCAGCCCTGATGAGTTTACATTAAATTATTTCTTTGCATCCTAGTAATGCACAGTGTGTCTAAAATGTCTACTGCAGTGCAAAACCACCAGCTTTAATTCCCGTCAGCTCTTATGAGGACTTGAGGAAGAAATGTGAACAATGCACGCAGTCATAATGTGGTGCCACATGCAGTAAAAGCTAAAATCTCTCTCAGAGGTGGAGGAAAAGTAATTTACCTTTGGGAAAATTTAATTTGAAAGATGAGTAGACGTTTCAGTTATTTGAATGAAGAGACGACTATCATTTCACCCCTGCTCTCTTCTTAAGAAAGGCACAGGGCCTTTGGTGCAAACTGGCTGAAGAATGAATGTGGAAATTGTAACCCCTTATAATGGACTGGACTATATAATGAAATATGCATGGTTATTGCTCTGCTTCACCCTTATTCCTTTTAACTTCTGTTAGTAAGCAAGAACTCGTAATAAAATGAGATTAGACACATGCTCGTTCATACTAGCAGCATCAGCAGTTCAGTGTTTCTTGGGTATGCGTGTTGGATTATGTATTTAAGTCTTGAGTGACCTTGCGTGACCTTCCTGTCTTTAAGTCTTTTTTTAAAATCCTTTACTTGAGTTATAATTTTTTTCCCATCCCCACTATACCATGTCATTGCTCCCCCTGGGGTCTGACTTTTTCTTATTTACATTCTGGGTTTCCTTGCTTTCTTCACCTTATCATTTTTTTAACAGCTTTCTCTGCTGTTTAAACTGTTGTTTTCAGCAGCATTGTAAAGACCCATAAAGTATGCATCCATTTACTAACACCCTCGAGTCTATCCCAGCAGATAACGAGCCAGAGGATTTTCTAGTCAATTAAACTGCTTATTTAAATTAAACTAGTGCAGAGACGATATAGGAAATGTCAAAATTTTGCTTTGTGGAAAAATATATTTAAATTGTTGCCAGCAGAGGTGCCGGTTTAACTAGTGTTGCATCACATCTTTTAACAGTCTCAAGTGTTTGGCTTCTTTCTTTAGACTCTGGTGTCCATGACCTCCAAAAAAGATTTGATTTGTCAGACCTTAGGTCAGTTTGTCCATTTCTCCTGGGTCCCCTTAAATGAGTCAGGGTTCAGAGAAGGCTCCAGTTTCTCATTTTGTTTTCTTGCAAACTATTCAGTTTTCTGAAATGTTCGTCAAAGCACTGAAATTCCACTAGAAAATGTTTGATTGACGGCATGAAGATCTGGATCACTCAGTATGTTTTGTGGAGATGTGTACTGTAGATAAAATCCCCACAACGGTATGTGTGCAACGGAAAGACACAGCTGGGATGCACTGTTGGCATGTGTAACTGCAGAGGTTTAGTTTACACAGGTTTAGGGTTCACTTATAGGGCAGATTACTGCCAGCAATGGCACTGACTGTTATTGAGACGAAGGATGAGAGGTGAGTTGGTTTAGACCCAGTCATTAGTAATCGTGGTGTCTGTGAATGCCAGTTTAGATGGGTGTATAATGAAAGTTTGCATTTAAGTCAATGCCGGGTAGTTCTACTACGTTATTTATACAAAGCCGAATCACAATAACAAATGCCTCAAGGCCCTTACAATCATACCCCGAAACCACAACAAACACATGACCCTGTATGAGCTAGCACTAGAATAGAATGGCCTTTTATTGTCATTGTGTACATGTACTGTAAGGTTGCTTCACACCAGCTGTGCAAGAATATAATATAAATGGTAGACGGTAGGAATAAATAATAAACAGGAGAAATGTGTACAGTCAAGGATGTACACAAAAAAGACAGGCACACATTAGAGAGCAGTTGCAAAGTGCTTGAAAGTGGTGCAAAGGAAAAAAAGACTTGGCCTGAGTCAGAGTGTGAGGGCCTGAGTGATGAGGGTTACTCAGACCGTGGTTACTCAGATTGGTGAGGTGAGTGGGCAGGGGTGGGGGGAATAGTCTGAATGGCCCTGGTAAAGAAGCCTTTTGTGTTTGGTGTGGGACCTGATTAACTAGAGAGCAGCTTGTCAAACAGGTGGGGGGGTGCAAGGGGTCACCTGTGATGGCCCTTGTTCTCCTGAGACAAGAGGATCTAACGATGGTCTCCAGGGGTGGCAGAGGGCAGCCAGTGATTTTTATTTTTTTTTAATTTTATTACATTTTTTTTTGGGTTGGTCTTAATTACCCTCTGTGCAGCCTTCCTGTTCTCAGTTGTAACCACTGTGCACCAAATACCCAGGAAGTAGGTGAGTACGCTCTCTACTGAGGAACGGTAAAAGGCCAACAGCAGCTTCAAGTGGGAAGGAAAAATCCCTTTTAAGAGGAAGGAAGTCCCAGTAGAACTGAGGGAGGGCAAATGTGGGTGATTTTAGCGATTCCTCTGCTCTTCAGAGAATTAGGTCATCTATCACTCATTCTCATTAGACATTGTTAATCATGAGACTATTCTACAAATTTGTCTCTGTTGGCTGCAGCAGTAATGGTGACCAAGAATCATTGATTAATACTTTAACTCTCTTGCAGTGCTAGGTGAAGATTCAGCATTCAGAATGGCTCCACTGGGAAGCTGTTATTTGCTTTATATCCTTTATCTATATGCTGTAAAGTTTATAGATGGAGACATTGATACTGTGACCATACACTAATCACTCATAACTACACAACTGACAATATGGGAAGAAGGCAAGTGGGTGGAGGCAGTGCGATGCTTTGGGCAATGTTCTGCTGGGAAACTTTGGTTCCTGCCATCCATGTGGATGTTACTTTGACACGTAACACCTACCTAAGCATTGCTGCACACCGTGTACCTGCACTCATGGAAACAGTATTCCCTGATCTCTGTGGCCTCTTTCAGGAGGATAATGTGCCCTGTGTCATGGTCACTGAACCGCTTTGTCTATGTGCGTAAAACATTAATTTTGCATCAGTCTAGGCTCAATTGGAGAACTGTGCCACACACACGAGGTGCAAGATATGTGTGGTATTACCTGGACAGCTCTGGGCTCACTAGGCAAATGACCGTGCCTCCACTCGCTTAGTCTTTACTTAGGGGGATTTGGGCTAGCTCACGCAGTCTGGTCTTGAGTTGCGGTTTCTCACCCCGTGCTGTGGACAGGTCGGTATTTCATTGACATAAAAATGATAATTTCCAAATAAACAAAAAAAGGAAAACAAAACACTCAGAGACGCTTAAGTGCCTGCTTACTCAAAACACTTGCATCTCACACCTGCCCAAGTCATTATATTGAGGGCAATTTAGTACACTCTGCCTTTTTACCCACATCCCTCACATCCCAGTGGCCAAATCCTTGAGTGGATGGTACTGTGACACCTGCCACAAAGCAAAAATGAGCCAGGAATAGTTTGAGCACAACAACAAGTATCGACTTGGGCTCCAAATTCCCCAAATCTAAATCCAATCCTGCATTTAAGGGATGTTCTGGACAAATGGGTCCAATGCATGGAGGCCCCACGTCGCAACTTACAGGACTTAAAGCATCTGTTGCTAACATCTTGGTGCCAGATACCACAGCACACCTTCAGAGGTGTAGTGCATGCCTCAGTGGGTCAGGACTGTTTTGGCATCAAGAGTGAACAACACACTATTTGTCAAGTGCTCATAATTCTGTACCGATCAGTGCACATCCTACATTTTGCTGACACTAATTGTGATGCATAAAATGTATCAGATTGACACGACACACACGTAGAGCTGGCAGCAAACGATAACAAACCCCCTTCGCTCCTATTTTTCTTGCCGCTGCAGTTTCCTTTTTTGTTTCCTGTTTCTTTCCAGTTCACCTCCCTTCAGCTGTGTCAGATGCTGTAGTGTGGGTGTTGTCATCCAGACTACAGCCAAATCTTAGGCTCGCACACAAATGCAGCTGCACTCAGGAGTGTGCACAGAACTGCATTTTTAGGGAGTTGAAAACCCATTTCTGTGTGAGACTGAGGGAGTGGAGGGGAGGAAGGAGTGGGGAAGCAAGTGGATATTAGGGGGAACAATAGTGTTTTAGCCTGAGTTTTAGGTAGCTAAGTCGCTAAACATGCATTTCTGCTGAAAATGGATTGTTTCTGTCTGATTCGGGCCGCACGCCAGTCTACATTAGTAAACATTACTCTGTTTGCAGCAGTGTGTTCACTCCGCTTGTATTAGTGTATAGCCATGTGTGTTTGTGCCCTCCTTTGGTCCGGCCTTGTTCTGTTCTGTACCCTTTGATCATTAGACTGCTGCATTCATTCCCACTTCTCATCATTTTATAGACAACAAGCTCATTATGCTTCCATTAACTGCTGACAGAGCGAAGGGTGATTGAGGGCAGAGTGAGAGACAAAGGGGAGTGACTGAGAAATAAAGGCAAAGTGGAAGAGAGGGAGGAGGTGCTAGCTGACCTAACAAAAATGAGAAATGATGCACAACATTAAGATGTGAGGAGAGGCTGACTCAAGAAAGAGGGGAGGTTCGGTGAGGTGAAGTGAATGGGGAGCAGTGAAGAGAAATGCAAAGTCTTCAACTTTAGCAGGGTGCAAAATATGAGAAGTGGGATTTGAGGAAAATGTTGTGCGTTCAGTTGAAGGGGTAACAGGGAGACTTTGAGAATAAGACTGAACATCTTTGTCCTGCAGTGTGTACCACCATTTGAATTCAGCACACACTCTCACATGCTCTTTTTTGCTATATAACGCTTAATCTTTTCAAGGTCTGAGGGGATTTCTTCATCCCAGCAAAATCAACATTTAGCAAGCATGATTGGAAAGAATTACTGTCAAAATGTGTTTTTACCTTCTGATTGTGTGACTTGATGTCGGTACTTTCTACTTCCCCACTTTAAAAATTTAATTCCAGGTTGAAATGGAGGATATTCTTACCCTGAGGTTTGAAGCAATCTGCTTTTCACTGCAAACATTTGATCATATTGCAGCTGTAATTAATAACGAACCAAAGCTGCGCGCTATTGAGCTTTGACAGGTCCTTGGCTCTTTCTCTGTGCATGCTGCTCGACTTGCTGCTCGACTTGCTGCCCGTATATCAGAGATTCTTGCAATGTGACTGACCGGTGATGTAAAACGGTTACACGTATACTATGAAAATAATAACTTATTGAAGGCTTAAATGTTTGTATTTGGAACATTTTTATTAGATTGCTCTTAGACCTTCATCATATATTAAACATTAATAATAAAACGATTAAATGCAAACCAAGTAATGGAAGTCGAGATCAAAAACTGCTGATTGTATAAGTCAGTGTCTGCAGTGTAATGTAGCATTTTTCTCCATAAGTTTGTCCTACTGACTGCAAGGATGACTGATTTTGGCTTGACTGCTTACAATTACAGTGAAGTGATTTGAATGTATACCTGGAACACACATTGATTCTGGTATCTACATACCAGGGGTATGAGTTGCAATCTGAAAAGCAGTCTTCAATTTGCATTCAGCTTTAAACAGTCCCCTCACAAACGGACACAAATGTTAAGAAAAAGGCACTGTGTGCGGGACTAACGGCTCAGCTTTTCCGGGGTGATGTTTTCATTAGCGTCTTGTATCGTAATGGCATTACAATACACTTAAAACATCACATTTGCCATTCAACTTCTCCTATCTTTTCGAGTGTCTATTCTTTCACACGTCTAGCTGACCTATGCTGGTCTCATCATCATAAGACATCAAGGCTGTGAAAAATAGAAACGTGACCTCTTTTAGGTTTCCTGGTATAAGAGATTTAAAGCACTGCCTTTTAGAAATGTCATGTTTGGTACAGGGCGCCAAATGGAAGAAAGCTGCATGTCGAATAAAGGTCTCCTATCTTCCTCACGCTGTTGCTGGACCATATTTTGAAACCAGTAGTGCTCTGAAATATGCACTTCCCCACTTGAGAGATGAGAGGAGGGTATACCAGATTTATACCAGATATCAGTGCAGTTTCTGAGAGCGTTTTTCTATTCAGCTTTTTTTACTTTTATTTATATTCTTCTAAGCTTAAAAAAAAAAAAAAAAAAAAAAAAGTTGATGTGAGGTTTAGTGCTGGTGCTTTCTCATATTCACCTAAGCCAGACCTTCCCAAAGTCTGGGGCCCGCCCCCTAGGGGGGGCGCAGAGCCATTGCAGGGGGGGCGCGGTATGAAAAGTTAAAAAACCCCCAAAACAAAACGCTTGGACACTGCTAGCAGGGGGCTCCCACACAAACGCAAAGCAGGAGATGAAGCATAGCTGAACATGTTTCCAAACCAACTTTATTCTAAGCCAAAGACTAGAAAATATGGTGAAGCATATCTGCCCTTTGGTTTCACCTGCACAAGTACCGAGGTAGGTCTCCCCTGCAGAATTGGTTTTCCCTTCGTCGGGAGCAGCGCTGGGCTCTTCAAATCACGGACAAACAACATCCCACATTCTTGATTTGTAGTTTACAAACACTTGTTGTAATGACTAACTACTCCTGACATTTTGGAGATGTTGGCTCTTTATACAGTAAAGTTACAGCGGGATACAAATAATATCAGGCTGATCCTGCCACGATTTGTTCCCCCGTTCAAATCACGGACAAACAGGATCCCACAGCTGTTTGTTTTTAAACCCATTTTGCACAGAGGCATTTTTTGACAAATGTATTGACAGCAATGTTGAATATTATTACACAAGGAAAAAACAACTACATGTAAAATAATCACACCGTGAGGCCTCTGCCTTTGTAAATAGTGGGACAGTAACTGCATGTGTATGTAAGCCTGTAAAACCTGAAGATAGAGACAAAATACTGTTAATCTGCCATTCTGCAGTTCATCTCATGTAAACAATGTGGCGCACAGGGTGACGTGAAAAAAGGCACATACCTTTAACGTTGCGTGACGAACTCTGTATTCTTCGTCCACACGTAAACGCGAAAAAGTTTTAAAAAATCTCAGTTTTCGGTGATTGGAAACGCCGTTTACGTGTGAACGAAACAGCTGTGTTTTGAAAAATACCTGTGTAGGTGTGGACGTAGCGTAAAAGAGTAAGTAGTTTATTTTCTTACTACCTGTAATTTATTGCAGATTGCTTGTATTTGCTTAATTGTTTACTAAATGTTTGAGGTGTGAAATAAACCGCAGTGGTTGTGTGTGGTTGGAGGATGTGTTTGTGCGTGCGTGAACATTTTTCTTGTAAAACAAAGCGGGCCTAGCAAAAAAGTTTGGGAACCACTGACCTAAGCTGTGGGCATCTGTCGAAGTAAAGAAGTGCAGAATGCAACTGAGCAGAGCAGTGACGCCATTTCATGTCTGGGAATTGGAGTCCTCACCTTTCGTAGAGTAGAAATGGCATTCAGTCTAAGTTTTATCTTCATGCATGTATGTTTGGCTTTTCAGAAAGTTGGAATCCATCTTTGAAGGTGAGCTTTTGCTGTCGGATTTTTGGAGTAAGTCTGAAAAGCACTTTTTTTAAAAATTTATTTATTTATTTATTTTTAATAACTGTGTTCGTGTACACTCGATTGCTTGGTTTCTTTTCTGTTTAGATTTTGTGCATTAGTTTTTTCTAAGATTGTTGCCAAGAAAGTGCCAGCAGATGTCTTTTAGCGTCTTGTTCATCATAAGTGAGCATTGAGTTTTTCGTCAAATTACCTGCATCAGAGCTTAGACTGTGGACCAGCTATGGTGATGTCTTTTTGAGAAACACTGGCTGTGTACATTGATATGAGCATGAGAGCAGCACTCGTCTAAAAACTGGCAGAATAAGCAGTGGAAAGAGGAGTAGATTGAGGCAGCGGGGAGGAGACGGATTGAGAGGAGGCCTTTAGAAATAGGGCAGAGGATCAGAAAGACCTGTATAAAATGTTATGGCCTCATATATATTGCAGGCTTCAGAGAGATGGGGGAGAATGCAAGGAAGAAAATTGAATGGAGAGGGAGCTGGTAGATGTCTTGAGATTAAGGTTCTTTGTTGTTTAAAATAAATATTTTAATATCTATAAATGGGTCTTTGGGTATTATATGGCACCTTACTGATAATTCCAAGCTGTAGGTTCATCCAATTTTTAGTTATGTTGTATGTTTTCAATAAGATGTATAAAAGTTGGCTGCCTAACATTTTCTAAGGGCCAAAGTTGACGCCATTAGATTTCTACAGGAAAAAATGATCCCCTAGCACATACACATGGTCTAAGATGTATAAAATAGCCCCTCTCTTTCTGTATAGCGGTTTATTTTTTGGTGTCATAAAATGTGACAGTTTGTGTTGCCTTGCTGTCAGCGAATCAGCCTGTAGAATCCTTCTCTGAACCATGCAGTGTTATTTTAGGATGAGTCTGTATTTCTGTGTCTCTGCAGTACAAGTAAAGTTATGGTTATAGTTGGCCTTTTTCTTTTTTAAATTAATTGATAGTAAACATCAGGTTTTATGAGCCCACAATGCTGTGTGTCCACCACATGTGGACTGTAAATTCCGGTTAGGTATTGTCTGTAGCTATACTGATTTAAAATCTGTGTGCATTTCTCTCCCTCTTTATATCCCTTCTTTCTGTGTGCACTTTTTATGAGTCCATTGCTTCCAGTCTCTGTACACCTCCTATTACACTGTTGGCTGATGGTCTTGCAGCTTCTGCTCTGTTCACACGATCTCGCAGTAATGTGAGGGAATATCAAAGGATCAATTTTTATATATTTTTCGTCAACATCATTGATGTGCCATGACTGTGAAATCTGAAAGTTTTTCTGCAGCTACAGAATGACTTTTGTTTATGCAATAGCTACTTGAAAGCACAGAAATAATGCAGGTTGAACAATCTTTCCACATCTTTTAATAAGTGCATCTAAATTCAGTTGTCGTCATATTCACCTCAGCTTTGATTTGGCTCATATCATCATAGGATTTCTTATATTGTCACAACATCCAGCTGTGTGTCATACAGCATCTTTTCTTTTTCTTTTTCCATTCTACTCTTGGGGAGCTGCAGGCTATTACAAATTGGGCATAAGAATAAAAAATAGGTCAAAAAATACGGTAAAGGAAGCATGTGACACGTCCTTTATGCTGTTTATTGAGGCTTCATTGGAGCAGTGCTTTAATCTGCTACTGCTGTAGAAAGCTTTTATAGACAGTCTTACCTAGTCTATGTCCATAAGCAGTGTTTGTTTAAACTGTCAGCTTTGCACAGTAGTAGCATGTATGTACTCGCAACTTCCAGCCTTTTTGCTTTGCTCATCCCCACAGCCTTTCCTTTCATCAGGCTTATACCACACATTTCAATCGTTATTCATCCCCAAGCCTCTCATTAACACCCTGCCAGGGTCTCTTCCAGCAGATCTACAGGTGTTTAGGCAAAGACGTTGTGAGCAAAATCTGTCTTTAGCTGCATCATTTTTCTCTTACTGTCTGTTCATTGTCCAGCCATCTGCTCCATTCAACATCTACCTTCCCTCGTCGCTTCAATACTTTGTTTTTGTGTCCTGTTCATGGTTCTTCTGCCATCTGTCTCCTCCCATAATCACTGACACTTGCTCCTTTTTTCCCCTCTTTCTTATAAAGTAAAGTTTTGTTTCATTTTTGGCATCGTGAAGACTTAATTTCTGAAAGCTTGATAAGCATAAAGGGAAAGGAAAGAGATGAAAGTGGACCACATAGGGGGAGATGATGGTGGGGCAAGTAATGTTTTTTGACTTGTTGCTAAGTAAAGGAAAAGAAAGATGAAGGGAGAAAAGCAAAGGCAGTGATCAGAGGGCAGTGGACAGTGGGGGGGCTGCCAGTGCAAGAGAGTTTACACTTAAGAGAAAAGGAGTTTTATGTACCTGACTTAACTGCCTCTTTTTCCTTTTTTTCTCCATCCATCCCTAATATTTCTGCTTTTAATTATACATGGTCTGTTTGCCAGCCATCTTCTGATGGCCTGAAGAGTATAAAAAAAATTAGAATACATCCATGTTTTCAACAGATGTTTCCATTATTTGTTTAATGTATTATCTCTGAGCCTGCCATTTGTGCAACATTTAATGGCAGTTAATCAAATCTTTGAGGCATTTCATGTCTAAACACCTTTAAAAATCCAGCAGTTTGGTGATTACTGCTAATTGGTAAATGTTGGGATGCGACTGTGACTGATTGTGGCAAAACAATTGGGTCTACTGAACATGATCACAGGAGAGGAGTTTGTCACATAAGACCACAGTAGCAAACAACTCCAAAATAACTGCTACTTCAGTTACAGAGAAATCCCCAGCAAACCCTCTAAACAGAGCAATTGCTATGAGTTTTACTCTTTCATCCCTGCTTTACATATCTGTGACAGTGTTTATACCCACGATACTCTTCCTGAAGTCTGTTTGGTTTTCTGTTGAAGACCAAACAAGTTGTTCGCTTCATGTCTTGCAAATGCCTTGGCATAAAAATGAAGCTGCAAGTGGTTGAAAATGGCTATTGAGAAGATGCGAGAATGACCTGAATCTTAATTACACAAGCGAAGAGTAGAAGTGAGAGTATAGACGGGCATCACTGAGAGAGAAAGAAATAACGAGCAGCTGGAATGAAGGGATGAATTCATGATTTGTAAATGGATGGAGGGCTTCTGGTCAAGCTCCTTTCATTACAGCTGGGATGAATATAAATGTGTGTGCATACAGGGATGTGTTCATTATGTTTTTGGCTTTTTTTGTGTGTATTGCTATGTGTCGGCGCCTATGTGTGCTTTTAGGCTGTGCATTGTTTTGGGAGGGTGAGCTGCACTGCTTTGGTAGCTGTCTGCAGCAAAGGGATTAGAGAGGTGGCACCACTGAAATGTAGCTGATCTATTTGAGCGCGTGTGCATGTTGGTTTTTCTGTGGTTGTATCAGCTGTGAATTGTGTGTGTGTTGCAAGTCTGAAAGGGAATTGGATCAGATTACAAAAAGTCTTGGCACCAGATTAACTCCAATCCTCACAAGAGAAGAGGGGGGAAAATGAGAGCTGTAGTTGAAGCGAACGGCATAGCGATGTTTAGATGAGGTGTAGAGTGTGATGTATTGTACGATTTATGTAATATTTGCTCCGTGAATCAACTGTGCATTGAAGGTTTGCGTGTCAGCTTATTTTCACATTTTGATTCCCTCATATTATACAAAATGCTGAAAGTGTAGCCTGTATGAGCTTTCATGACGTCGACTGTTTCACTGCTTTCAAAATGAGCCCGATGGCAGGACTCTGCTGCCTTCATGTAGGGTTAGGTTTTCACTTGGGGTTTACTGAAAATTAGGTGTCATTTAGGAAACAAACCAGTGATTTACGCCTTTTGCCGTTTAGCAAGTGCTGGACGCTTTGCCTTAGCATATATTTCTGAGAAGAGAACACTTGAGTGCTCCTCCGTAGCTTTGCAAGTTTGAAATTTCCAGACCTACCAAATATTTAAACGCAGTAGATTATGCTCATTATGTTGGACGTTTTTACATCAGAGTTGACTTCTGAATAATCGAACTACAGTGCATTTTCTCAAATCTTTTCTTTTGCATCTTTTAGCAAACCTATGTGTATTTATAGTTTATTTACTTTTATTTTATTAACTGTGCTGTATTTTATGATTTTAATCTGCGGAATGAACAATGGACGTGAGTGTATTTGTATGCTACTGAAACATAAGCTCTGATTCAGTTTCACTGCACAATGTTAAGTACACCGACAATAAAGGAATCAATCTTTTCTATTCAGGAAAATTCAGTTCTGTTCAGGACGTCGACTAAACGTAACACTAGTAAAAAAAAATGTGTTAAGAAATGGGCGTCTTATCTCTTTCAAGTCATTTTTAGACATTTTCTTGATTAGTAGCTAAATATTCTACATCCTGTAAATAATTTTGTGACATACTTTCAAAATAAACTTTTTATTTTATTTTTTTATTATTTAGAATTTCTTAATTCAGATGGCGATACCAACTGCTACACTTGGTTTTCTCTTGGGACTGATGTTTGTTTCCATACATATGAAGCCCGGTTTATAACACCGGTACCATGGATTGTGTTCAAAGCATTTAATCCCACTACTTTGTTTTGTTTTTTTTATCCTTTATTTGATGGAACAGTGGGGAAAAAAGGAAAGCTCAGACTGGGGAAAGATACTCTGCGTTAGCTTTATGGCATATGGTCATATGGCTCCCATTCGCAACCCTTTGAACTAAACTGCAGCCCCTGAATTAATCCCACTACTTGTCAGTAAATTTACGAGCAATACACAACAATGTCACCAGACTTACCCATTTAAAGAATCAGTACCATCGATTGTGCGATTGATTTGTTTTGCTAGCTTTGCAATGTGCTGCACATCACACATGCAGCTTAGGAGCTTTGTAGCACATTACTATGACTGTCCCTGGGCATTTCATGACCCAGCATGTGTCGATGTCAGTCTGGTGGATATGGAACATTGGGAGATGGCAGGGGATTGGGAGGATTTGTGTGCAGTGAATTATCAATATTGCTGTTCCTCTGAGGATTTGCATGTTGTGACAGCAATCTGGCAGTGACAACCTTGAGACAATCATTTCTTGTTTTTTAGTCTGAGTGAGTCTGCAGACCTGGTGACAGTGGAGAGTGTTTGTGTGTATATGTTGTGGTGGAATTTAGGATTTTTTTTTTTTTTTTTTATTTATTTTTCCTCTTTTCAGGCTGGGTTTGAGGGCTTAATGTAATTGAAAATCTAAGAAATAAATCTTGAAAGCTCTCTTTCTCTATCCCTTCTCTCCATGACTAATCCTAAGCCAGGTTCCTGATTTTTAGTTCAAAGATGAACAGTATTGTTATGCCTTGCACCAGCCTTCATCTGCCAGCATCTTTGTGTGTATGTGCCTGCGCGTTCGTGCGCGTGCATGTCCTTGCAGAAATCAAACGGCAGTAGGCTTCAAAATAAAGTGGGGGCACCGCACATAATAGACATTTCTTTCTTTTTTTTTTCTTTTTTTTTTTTTTTTGATGAGACCAGCTGAACCCAATATTTCCTGGATATGTCAAAAAAAAAACCTTCCTGAAAATTGGCAGTGTGCAGTAGATTCGCAGGCTTTGGTGCTAGAAACCGTCTCTTTGCAAGTGCCTATTTTGTTCAACAACTACATTAGTATTTTGACACAAATCTTTGTTTTAATTAGGAATTTGGATATTAACAGTCCCATACACACTGACGATAGCCCCCCCTTTTTTTTTTCTGCTGTTGGGATACTGGGAGCCTAGTGAGCCTTTCTGATAAGTGACAGACCATCTATGCTGTTGTCGTAAGCAAATATAAAAATAAACCTAACAAAGTACTTTAGATGTGTAAACCTAGCGAAATGCACACAGAAGCAGACACAGTCTGTGAGAAAAGCAAAGTACCTGGACGGGTCTTGACGTCGTCATAGTGGAATCATTTGTACTGCCTCCCAGTTCATGTTTAACTGTTGGTATCGTCCATTCAGGAGTGAATCGGGTGATAACTGTCTAGTAGCATGCAGAGGTGGTGGCAGTGTTCAGAGTACCGATATAAAGAAAAACACAACTGATCGACCGTTTAGTCGGCTGATGAAGTCCTTCGATCGGGTTTGTTTATTCTACACAACAAAGTGAGCGCTGAACTCAGCCACCCTGTGTGGACTAGAAAAGTTAATAACAAATTGCTCAAAGATAAATTGGTTTCAAAAACAAGAGATCAGTGACATTGCCTCTAAATAAAGCTTAGAGGCAGAAGGTAAAAGAGATGAGTCGGCGTGCAGGGCCATCAGAAAACACGTGACTGTGGAAAAAGTACTGTACCAACCAAACCTAACAGCTGATCTGAAAGCTGTTGACTTTTTGGGGTTACAGAAGATGATCATTAAAAACTGTGTTGTGCAAAAGTCTTAATCCAGCTCTCCTCTTTCTGTTTCTAAGGAGACAGACTTTCTTGTAATATTTCTGGCTTTCTGAAGGTTTTTTTTTTTTCCTTGAACTTTGGCTGCTGCTTCTCTCATTTTCAGTCCAGTCCTCGCATCTGACCATTTATAGAGGAAGTTTTTTTCTTTCCTTTTTTTAAAGCCACTTAACACTGACCTGTGAATCATTCAGACATAAAACGGCATTTAACTCTGGCTAAACCAGTGCTGTCTCTACACACAACAAATTTTAAATGATATCTTTAGATACTTTGTTACGTGCATTTTGTCACAAAAACAGTTCATTAAGTGTTGGCCCCATTAAATTAATCTTAAACTTAAGAACGTACGTGTGTCCGTGTGTATTGTCGTTTAATAAAAAAAGACTGTTCAAGTGGAGGACAAATGTGTCACGACTTAAAAACAACTCTTTACAACAGATGAGCAGTTTCTGGAAGTCATGTCCTTAAGAAAAAGGAAAAAGTCAAACTGCCAGGTAATATAGTTTATCGTCTACTGTTGACAGTCTACCTCGTTTCATCGGAAGTGCTCTTAATAGGATGACTGCCAAGAAGCCTTTATTAAGAGAAACGAGGAGAGGATGAGATATGCCAAATTACACAAGCACTGCAATGAAAAGCTAGCTGTCATCATTGGAGGAAGATATGTTGAGTTTTTGTCACAATCATTATTGTAAGACATGGAAAAAGTGAGATTCAACTAGAAAAACATGGATAAAGATAAAGCGATGCGAATGATTGTGACCACTGTTTATTTTCTAGAGTTTGTTGGGCTTATAGATCACCAGCAGACTGTGTCCTATAATATATTCCATGGAAATATTTGCCGTATTTTACTGTCAAGTGGTTTTATTAAGATAAGGTGGCTTTAGCAATTAGTCATTGTATTGTATAGACGAGCGGTTCCCAATCCCGGGCCATGGATGGTACTGGTCCGTGAGTCGTTTGGTGTCGGGCCGCGAGATTTGAGGCTCGGGTGTAAAATTTATGGTTTTTGGGTTGTTTTTTTTTTATCCTTTTATCCTTTTCCTGGGTCTCTTCCCGTGTTGTAGCAGTCTTATTTTGAAAGAAATATTTACGCGTTACCATAGCGACCATAGAGGAATAAGGGGCAGAGAGGAGGCTCTTGGCGCATTTCAGGAGGACTCTGCTAATAAAGTTACACAATTACACTAAATTCATGTTTATTGTATTTACAAAATACCACAGTTTGTCTAGGCCGTCATGGTTTGGTGTCGAGCTGCTTCTTTCACGATATTGGTTTCATTTTTTACTTTTTTGCCCCCCTTGGATATGATCAAGGTATTTGGGGTTTCAGTGGGTACTGTGCATCTGCCAAAGATGACAAGTTCCTGCTGAGTTTTAATTTTGACTTCTTGTTACCAAGTTGTAAATGATTTCAAGGTAAAGTATGTGTAGAGAGGGTAACCAGGGAGACGGGCCTCCATCATTTAAGTTTTCTGCTATTTTACCTCTGAATACTTCCTCTAATCTACTTTCACTCTGTCCTGTTTCCACCGTCTCTGAACACTTCCCCCGTCTGTCTTTGTCCTCGTTTGATCATCCATCAGTTTTAACTCCAACTCCCCTCCCTCCTTCATCCATTGACACTCAGCACCACGAATCGTTCTTAATGCATTTTGTTTCACACGCTGACTCCGTCTACCTCGTACAATACCTGCTATCCATCTCTGTCACTTTTTATTCAAAGCTATACACCAGTGTCCATTCATCAGTGCTGGGATCATTTAAGCAGAATCAAACACTTGCAGCAGGGAGCTAAATGTGTAAATGCTCCTTATGCTTTTTACAGATGCTTAAAGAAATGTGTGCGTATGTTGTGCGCATGCTTTCATGTGCATGCTGGTGACCTCTCCTTGTGCTAGTACAGTTCATTGACTTGGCTGCCAGACCTTATAAAACGGTGACCGCTCAATCTGTTACATTGGCTGCTACTTCACTGACTCACTGTGTGAGCGCAGGGGGGGAAAAAAACACCAGTGTAATATGGAGTCACACACACTGGTACAGTACATGTGGGAATCTGTGTGCACATTTAAGTCGATGGAGGTGTGTGTTTACATGTCTGTTTGAAGGCTGCAGTGTGTTTTCTCATCTCTTTCCATGAGAATTCATCTATGAAGTCTTGGATCAAATAACTGGCTTCATGCAGGAGGTTGAAGCAAAGGTGAATAAGGCTGAAAACTGGCATTCTGGGAATGTGTGTACACAAAGTAGCCCAGCAGTTGTGCCATCACCAGAGATCAGGACATATAGCTAGTATGCACACATGTTTGCATGTGTTTAACGTAAGTTTTCTCTGTGCTTGTGAATGCTTTGAGTCTGTTTTTGGTAGAATTTGCAAGGTGTTTTCATAAATAGGTCTTTTTTTTGTTTTTTTTTCCCCCTTTTGAGGAGAAATCACTACTTTCTGAATTTTGTATTTTTATTTTATTTTTTTCAGTCAGTATTTGATGCATGAATTTGCATGTGAGTCTGCATATTATACACCTGATCTGTTTACTTGTGAGATGAGTTTTCTGGGGGCTGATGCAACTCTACAAGTTTTGGGATTAATAAGACATTTTAAGCAGGTGTTATTTTACTCAAATGGACAGTTTGATTACAGACCCATGTTCTAGCCTGGTTTTATTTTTCACTCTAACTGCGTTTCCACAACAGCGATGCTCTGTTCAAGTCTTATTTAGTTGCCAGAGTCTAATTGCTGCAATTTAGCTTAGGGCCATCTTTGTCTCTGCAATCAATCTCCGTCTTTTCCTCTGCCCGTTTGAATGTCTTAACATTTATGATCGCCAAATGGAAATCAAAGCAATCCTGAAGGCATTAAGCTGGCTTAACAATTAAGAACTAAACAAGCATGTTTGTTTAAATACAGGAGAGAAGCAATTTAGGTCCTTAATTTCTCTTGGTGAATTCATCCTAGTCTGATTTAAATAAAAAGCTCAACACTACAAAACAAGATTTGCTTTTCTCTGGTTTGTTTGTACATTTGATTACTTGTGGCCTTTACATTTTATTCTAACATTTGCGTTTTGCTTTTTCCGTTTCTCAAATGCGGTAGATTTCAAATAATGACAAAGCTTTGATTATAGGAATAATCACTGAGATGTTATCTGGGGAACTTGGGCTGGTCTGATTGTTGGTGTACCAACCAATCACATTGCTTTGCTCACATCAGGATTGTAATTTGTGTAAATCTGCCCAGTCTTGAAATTATGGTCACGATAATAAAGGTTATTTATGTAGCATTTATATTCCACTTACACTCTGTATGCAGCTCCCACTGGGTGAAATTAAACTGGTGCTGAGACAATCCAAAGTGGGAGTTTGAAAGATGAATGAATGGAAAGCGCTCGTATTGGCCTGCTAACATGCTAATTTCCATCAGAGGTGTGTTACTCTGAGAGCAGCGATGTACAGCTTTGAGCAGGAAAGCATTTGGAGTCGTGCAATTTCAAAGAATACCAGTTACACAAGGTGATTATATAGTTCGATTTTGTTTGGGACAGTTACGATCGGGTGCCAGACTAGTTTCTTTTAGACAGTCATTCCAAAAACTCTGTAAGGAAGAAACGTGAACTATAAACAACTAGTTCAAAAAACTGCAAATCCTGCTTGACATTAAAATCAAAGTGAAAATTGAAAAGAACCAGTTGATGGTTCTCCTTTGTTTGTAGCCTTTTTGTTTTCTGGAAAATAAGGTTAAAATGCAATTTTCCATAAAACAAAGCAGTTTTCATAGTTCTGATTAATAGAACATCATAACTGTGCCAAAAAGAGAATATTTGTTGGCTGACTATGTGGAAGTCGTGAGATGTAGTTTGCACTTTCTTTTTCTTCTTTTTTTGAAGGCTGTTGTTAGAAAGTGAGTCACATTAAGACGAAATATCAAAACCTATTCATCTTTAATGACCTATGTGCCTCCAAGGTGCAGTATAAAATCAACATGTTTGTGATCTGCTGAACTGGTAGCTCCATTGTTATGCTTTTGCTTCCATGCACTGCACAGGGTTGACTCCACCTGATGTGCACTGTTGTGTGTTCGTTGGTGACGCTACTTCGATGTAGCAGGGGTCTAGCCCTTCAGAACATTGAGACCCAACACGCACCACAACGACTAATCAGAAATGGCTTTGCAACACAACAAAAACCAACAAAAACCCAGGGTGTTAAATCATCCTTAGGACTTCTCAGTTTCCAATCTGTTCAGCTGTCAGTGGGTATATGCCAGAAGAAGCCCAGCTCGGGGCGGCACTATGGTGCCCACAGGACCCAAAGGTGTCCCTCCAGGTGCTAAACACAACAGGACAATTACTAGATTGCTTGACCATAGCCTGTAGGGTCAGACTTGTGTGAGTGTGAGAGATTTTAGATGCGTAGCTGTATTAGATCCTGGTCTTTTACACTTCTTATTTAACCATCATCCCTTATTTTCTTCATATAAACTTCTCAGACATCTTAATTGAAGATCCCCTTTCCAGTAGAAAGTAGTGATGGGAAAGCAAACTTAATACATTGGCAGTGAGCAGTTATCTGACCCAATGCACAACCAATATTTGTGGAGCTTTTGATGCTATGTGTCTCTCTCTATGGATCCCATCTATCATTTTGGGTGTGGAGGTGTTAATATGTAATAAGCCCAGGGTGGAGTCTGTAATTAGCTCACAGTTTGTCATTTGCCCGTTCACATGCAAAGGTTGGATCGGCTATAAAAGGAGACGCGAGTTTCCCTGCTATGCCCAAGGGCGCTTGGAATAGAGTATGTGGGCAGTACCTGAGCCACAGCTACCCCTTTGTCCACCCCTATTATGCTCTGTTTATGTTTTCCTTGTGGCACTTCTACACTGTGCACATCATTTAAAGGACATTTCAAGATCTCATCCCCAACAACATCGACACATTGGCGGTATAAAGTACACGACAAGGGTTGTGATTATAATTACAGTGTAGTAGATGAAAGGTGGTAGAGAAAATGGTGTTTGAGATCGAAATAAATCCCTCTTGATTAATGACCTGATTTTGCATTAAAGAAAGATGAAAACTGCCCTTTACACTCTAAACAAGTAATGAGGCTGATTCTTTGTGCTTTTATGTAGTCATGTTTGCCTGAAGAGTAAGAAGGCCTTTTGTTTTTCTCCTTCGTGGCTCAACAGGATGAGTGGGTTTACCTGCTCGATTGTTTACACAACTAATGCTACCAGTACAACTTGGATAATTAAGAGCTATAAAATTGCTCTCTTGTGATCTTGTCTTGCTGCAGGTTGGATACGAGAACGCAGGAACTGTGGAGTTCTTGGTGGATAAACACGGCAAACACTACTTCATAGAGGTGAACTCCAGACTGCAGGTTGAACATACGGTCACCGAAGAAATCACAGAGTGAGTAGAAGTTCACCTTTTGTAGATGCTGGAGTCGTTGCATTTTGCATGTGTTTCTTTGGGGTGATTGGTCCATAGACGGGGATTCTCTAGGACCTGCCGATATGCTAAAAAAATCAGGTTGTTGGTTGTGTTTTCTTAATTGTTGAAAAATAAATAAATCAGTGGCTGTCTTGCAAGCTGCACAGAATGCAAAGCTGGGTCACTACTTCAGTCTAGACATACATCTGTTTAGATAAAGAGAGAAAGTCTTGGTGCTTAATAAATATACAGTCATGAGAAAATAATTCTGTCCTGTAAGAAGCTAAATACACCCTTACTGCTTCTGTAGTTATTAAGAGGGTGAGCAGCAGCGAGGTTCTACTAATTAACTGCTCTTGATTAACGGATCAGCAGCAGGTGTGAGCGCACCCATAAAAGCAGGTTTTGGCAGTTTGCTGGGGTGTAAACTCGATGTCAATATCTTCTCACGGGTAAATGTCCCAGCACCCTAAGATCAGACCATTCAGTGCTTAAAAATTAAAATAAATTAATCAATTCTTAATGGCATGTTTGGTAAAAAACAAACACCTCAAACTGTCAAGCACGGTTGTGGAAGGGTGGTACTTTTGGCTTGTTTGCAGCTATAGGACCTGGGCAGCTTGCAGTCACTGAGCCAGCTTCTCTGTGTATCAAAGTATTCAAGAGTCACATATGAGGCCATCTAATAGCTAAAGCTCTACTGTAATTGGGTATTTCAATAGAACAGTGAGCATAGCAGCAAATAAGAATGGCTGTACAGTCAAGGCGTTGCTGTCGTCCAGACTGCGAGCTGCTTAAAATGCTGTGGTAAGAAAAAAAACATATGTTGTGCATATGTTATATAAGTAAGTAATAATAATAATAATAATACATCATGTGAGCATGCAAATATTTAAAGAATGTTTAATCTTCGTCAGGTTTTTTGTAGGAATAATCAAGCTTCACTTTTGGCAGCATCAATGTAAAAAGCTTCCTGCTCTGAAAATTGTCTCAGGTAAAGGCAGTGAATGTTAGAGGTACATGGAAGAGGAGTGGAGTTTTAAGTACATGAGGAGGCAAAAATGGTCAAAAAGCAAGAAAGAGGGTGAAATGGACAAGACGAGAAAGAGGAGATTGACAGAAAGCCGACAAGTACAAAGAGATGGCTGCAGGACAGAGGTGATTAAGAAAGAAGAGGACCTGAGCAGGTGGAATCAGTGAAGAGAGAAGCTGCAAGATGAGGTCAGAGGAGGGTCGAGAGACAACAAGTTTAAATGGGACAGGAGAGAACGAGAGGATAATGAAAGCTATAAATAGCATTCTGCTCTACTGATGACCTGTGAGATTTGCTCAGCTGAAACAACACAGATGAGACACAACATAAGACACAAATGCCAGATAGGTACAGATCCATTGGCACTGGAGTTGCACAAAGACTGACAAATCTTGGTTTTAGCACTAATGTGTGTACACACAGAAAACCACAATTAGACTAATTAATGTAGGATTTTCTGCCTAATTTGCTGCATTAATAAACGGAGCTGACACACTAACCAGTGCTACTATAACACTAAGTTATTGGCAGATGGTGGAAACAAAACATCTGCTGCACATGGCAAACACATGACTGACAACTTGATTTCTTTCTTCTTAACCAGTTTCCACACTCTTGTCTTGCATTATCTTTTCTTTCTGTTGGTCTTGTTTTTTCTTAAAGGATTGAGGGATTTGCATTGCAGCACAGTTAATAAGCTCTGAGTGGAGGAAAAACATCAATAAATATTTGCTATGGTGATAATTTAGTCAAAGAACTACTTGCAGTGGAAAGGTCTTCTGAAACCATTCATTACTCTGCGTTTAAGTGTGTGCCCTTAAATTGTAGGTAATTGCACTAATTATTCAAAAGACAACATTTAAGGTTCGGCATTTCTTATCAGTCCAGATTTTGGTTGTTTAAAGAGAAGTTTGCCTTCAGGGTTGTCTGACTAGGTGAGAGCTTGCTTTATTCAAACCAGAAATGTATCAAGAACTCTTGTGCCTAAAACTTGGAGCCAGAAAGACTTGAAAGCCATTTTATTAGGTACAACTTGATAGTTGTACCTAAAAGACGGTCCACTGTCAGTGGTGCTTTATCTTGCTGGAAATCAAGATGTGTACACTGTATTAAAGGGATCGATGTGATCAGCAACACGTGTGCAGTTTTTGGTGAGCCTGTATTATATCCTTAGTTTCTTGTTCGAGCAAACAGGAGTGGCACCTGGTGTGGGCTTCTGCTGCTGAAGGCCATCAGCTTTAAGGTTTAACGTTTGTTCGGAGATGGCCTACGGGCTTCCAATCAGCTTGAAGCAGTCTGGCTATTCTCCTCTGATTTCTGGCATCAAAAAGGCATTTCTACAGAACTGCTGCTCTCTAGATATTCCCTCGTTTTCTGACCATTCTCTGTAAATCATAGAGCTATTTGTTTAGAAAAATCCCAGTAAAGTCGGTCAGCAGCTGCTGCTCAGTGAAATTCAGAAGGCCATCACGACTGTGTCAACATGCCTAAATGCATTGAGTTGCTGCCATGTGATTGGCTGATTAGATATTTGCTTTAACGAGGAGTTGAACAGGTGTGCCTGGAAAAAGTGGCTGAGTGTATTGCCTTGCCAGTGGCCCTAAGAGGTACAGTTTATTGATTTAAGCCCCTGGATATCCCGTGCCCACACATGCCAACATGTTTAGATATCTTCCATGGACTTGAAGTGGGCCATGTAGTTTTCAAACCCTGTGTGTGTGCAGATTGTTCATCATTAAGTCCTATCAAAAATGTCAAATAGTTTATTCTCAAAAGCGCTTTGCTTTTTTCTTCCCCCCCCTTCCCTGCCTTGGCTAAGCTTAATAGTTTATAGTGTTGTAAATAACTGTAATTGTGCGAAACAAAGGCAGTAACCTTCAGAGGTAAAAAATGAAGCCGCTGTGGATTAGCCATGTCCTTAAATATTCTCTTGAGAACTGCTCCAAAAGTGAGTCATTTCCCAGGCTCTCACATTAAAAATGCCAAGCGTAACAGCAGAATTAAATGTTCCACGTATAGCGTTTAAAAGAGGTTTTGGTCTCTACAGCTAGCTTCTCTCTGCATTCACAGCTTTATGGTGGGTCATTTTATGACTCTGGAGTTTTTAAATGGTTTGTGCTTGTTATTGCCATTATATTTGCATTATTAGGGGTGCACATGCTTTGGCTTTGCACAAGTTGGTAATTTGAGTTACTGAACTGGGCATGTTGGCGGTGTTGGTGTCTTTTGGACTTGAAGTGCAGAGATGTGGTTAGTGTGTCAATAATTGAAACGATTCGTTTGCAGCATGTACATACCAGAAAGAAAAGATGGCAAACATGGGTCTGCTCATAAGAACACTGAAACAAAAACTGCTCAACATAAGACTGATGCACTAATATTAGAAACATTCCTACTGTGCAAAAGGCACCAAAAACCTTTGAGTTTACATAAACATATCTTTAATGTGTTATCTTTTTAAACAAACCAATTCTTAGATCCTGATCTGCTTTTTTCTTCTTTAGTCATGTCGCCGTATGAATGATAAAAACTAAGCAGAGCTATACTGGGATAGTCTTTAGGAAGCAATATTGTTAGAATAAGATGGCATGTATATAATAAGTCGTGCATTTCATATTTGAGGAGCAGATATTGCCGTGATGTAAACACGTACTGCTGTACTGCTATTGAGTGCCGTGCCAAGTCCAATATATTTGAAAATGGAAAGGGACGCCAAAGAACTGTGGCAATATCATACTAACATTTCATCTGCCTTCAACTCAACAAGGACGTCTGTATTATTGCATCATTCTGCATTATTTGTGAACACCAGATAATATGAGCAATACTTCTACATTGTATATCCATATTTTTTATCCCGTTATTTCACTGCAACCTCATCCACCTGTCCCCTGCTTGTATCAGCAAGACAATAAACTGACAGTCATTCTCATGTATTACGGATCCCCTCTTATCCGTCCTTGCAGCAGTTTGTCATATTTTGTTCATCCTGCAGAGAAAACCCCATATAGCTGAGGAAATTTGACATTTTGGGGAATTGGGGTCATTTGAATTGGCAGGAGTGCAGTAATTACTTGAATCTGGGCAGCTCTCCCTGTGAAACGTGTTTGAAAGTTTCAGCTGTCACACGCACAGCTTTCATTTCAGGTTTAGCTCAAAGCGGTTAGGGTTACTCCCGATGACGGCTGGAAAGAGAACAGTGCCTGAAAAGGAGAAGTTCAGTGTATATTCGTCTTAATTGTAGAGGAAATGTACTTTTGAGACTAACATTGCATTTGCGTGCAAACGACAAGTGAAAACTGTATTAGGGCTTTACTGCGTCCATTCATCTTTGAGCTCTGTTTCACTTGACTGCACTTCCAATCTGAGGTGTGAGCACATTAGTTCTTGTTTTCATGCGAAATGCACTCTTATTAACAGACTTGTCAGGGAAGTATTTTACCAAGTTCTGAAACTCTCTGCTGAACTCACCGTTCATTCCCCCACGCTCTTCCAGCATTGTTTTTCACCACTTTAATATCTTCAGTTTAATTCATTCTGTATTCTCTGTTCAATTTAGCTTTCTCCAACCTGGCTGCAGCGGAGTCCTAGTTTAATTTTATACCTTAATCCTCCCTCTGCACGCTCATTCAAAACATTTATGTACGTCCGATGGTCACCATGCCAGTAAGCCTACAATCATTGTAATTGGATTATCTCCCTTAAATTAGTCAGTCATTCTTACTCCACATCTTTATTCCTTATCTCTTCTTTCTATGTTTGATGTCTGTCACTTTTTGGGTTTTCTAGTTTTCCTCTTTCTGTCGTGTATGTGTGGATTACTGGATGTCCATTATCACCTGTAATCCTTGGCAGGCTTTGCGGGAGTTGATGCTTCATGTAATGGTGCTCATATCATTTCCACTTAAAAACGGCAACATAAGTCCACAGGTGTGGGTTTCTCTTCGTGTATATAGCTGGATAATGTGGAGAGTTGACAGGAGAGCAGGGTCCAAGAAGTGGCCTGGGGCTGGCTAAAACACAAGCTGCTGCAGTGTCCTTTTGGACTATGCGTCACCCTCAACCAGTTGAACTCTTGTCATCCAGTGTAGTTGAAATTTGGCACCAAAAGTACAAGTAGAGGCAGTGGCTTCAAACAAAACAATAACTCTCCCGTGAATCTCTAGAGGTCTCCAAATGTTGGCTTTATCTCGCATGAACTATCTAGCAGTAAAAATGTTTGTTGACATGAGGTTTGGAGCAGATTTTTCCTCTGTTGCCAGCAGCTATTTAAGAATTTTGGTTCTCAACATTGGGCTGATGTGGAGCTGGGTATTTGTATTTTGATTTTTAAATGTATGAAAACAGTCCCACAAGGCATACTGTGCCCAAATAACAGAGGGAGGTGGGGCTCACAAAAATCCACCTGAACACGGTGCTCCTCAAAGCCCACTCACTCCTCTTTAAAGGAAAAATAAGTACAACCTGCACATGTACATTTCTTATCTTCACCTTCCATCCACACGGGGATACTGGGATAAGTAGAGTTCTACTACTTCACCTGACTGCAAACAGGAGTGATCAAATGTTATGCAGATCCCTTATTTCTATACATGTTAGTGTCTCCAGTGAGAAGCTAAGCTGGTAGTAATAGGATGCTATCTGCAGCGAGGGTTAATATAATACGTATACTTTCATGTATCAAAGTTGCCTCCATCTCTCTCTTTAATCGCCTCTTCCTCCATACCATTCTGTCTCTTCTGTCGCTCCTCCCTCACGCTGTTCCCTTCATCTGTCTTTCCTCAACCAACTTGGCGCATTTATTTCTTGACCTCTGCCCATTTCTCCAGCCCTCCCTTCTCTTTGTCACACCATTGCCTCCTGTTCGCTCTTCCCGTCTCCCTACACCATCCTTTCAGCCCTGTCAGTTCCTCCCTCCGTATCTACCGCTCTCTGTCACAGCCGTGACTCCTTCTCTACCCCTCTCCTTGCTCTCCTCCCCCATATCCATCTCTTCTGTCATCCTCTCCTCTCATTCGTATTCACCCCAACATCCATTTTCATTCATCTCTCACCATCTCTGTCCTTAAGTTCACCTTTGCCTCATCCATTCTTTGTCCCTTTATGAACTTCTCCTTTTTTTTTGTCCTCAGTCTCTTAGTCTGCTCTCTTATCCTGCTGGCTCATCACTCTGTACCTGCCTGTCTTTCTGGCTCCATTCATTCATGTACCTAGTGCAGGCAGCAGACAACATGAAAGATGGTTAAAGAATAGCTTTGAAGCAATGAAGTGACATTACAAAGGCAGCTTCACACATGATATACTAAGATGCAGCAGTTAACCTGGTATAAATGGCTGAAATCAGGCCTACACAGATGTCTTAAGCATCTTTTAAGTGTCCACAGATCTCAAGTCCAATGGGTAAAAAAAACTTCCTGACCTCGAAAGCCAAAATCTCCAGAGTCTCATTGTGACTTTAACCTGGACAGACGTGCCACCAGGAAGCACTGATGAGCTGACCTCAGACATTGTAGTTATGTGTGAATTTAGAAGTTTGCCAATAAAGGAAGGTGCCTGACATGAAGAGCTGTGGAAGTTGTAATCAGAATCTTCAATTTGACACTGAACTTTATGAGGTGCTGCTGTGGAGAGGACATAATTGCTCTCACATGTGACCTTTTGTAAGAATGTTTAAAAGTCACTGGTTAAAATTTGGGCACGCTCTTGCTCCCATATTCTTCTTTAAAGCAGGTCAAGTATTGGGTGATTATCTATACTGTTTCCTGGGTCAGTGGCTTAGTTAATGCTACATAACTCCATGACAAATATTATGTAGTTAGTCAAGAAACTGAAGAAGTAGGGTTATATCTGCGGACACTACAGATGAATTGTTCTTCTACTCGGGCAGGAGTTTGCTAGCAGGGAAGAATCACTTGAGACCCATTAGCACATAGACCTCACATTGCAGGATGCCTTAACCAATCCAGTGAGACCAGCCCGAGTTCTTTCTCAGTACAAATGAGTGTAAAGACGTTTGCATTAAATAAGCAGTTGTGTACTGTGAGTTTCTTTTCCTGCATTGTCCACTTCTGATAAATCTGTGCAGGTGCAAACAGTCAGTCTCCGTAAAGACAAATAGCAATTACACATCTGCTGATATCGCCACAAACCTTAGATTTTTCTTCTTAAACATTCTTCCTGTGTTTCCATATGTCCTCCCGCTTGCTCTCCCATAACAGATGCTCTTTTCACTTCTCCTCCACCTTCTCTCCATATTGCTCTGATAGTAGTTGTCTTTTTTGGTTTTCCACAGCTCTGGCATCTTGACAGGGTGGTGTCTTTTTGACTGAGAAGGCATCCTCTAACTTTTCGCTGCTGCTTTTGCTTTGCTCTTTCTCTCAGCAGTGGTAATGGGCACGTACACAAGTGTCAGTGAGGAGGCGGAATACCACAATCTGTAATCGTAATGAACACACTCACTCACTCGCACCTCGCTCTCATTCATAGATGCACACACAAATACGCCCCCCTAATGAAAGATTTTCAAGTCCAAAGGCATCAACGAAGACGTGCGCACACTCAGAAATACACAGGGAACATTGTGCAAATACCTATTCATCTGTGTTCCTGCTTTCCCGAATTCT
Organism: Simochromis diagramma; assembly: GCF_900408965.1. NCBI lineage: Eukaryota > Metazoa > Chordata > Actinopteri > Cichliformes > Cichlidae > Simochromis > Simochromis diagramma. The sequence goes on along the minus strand of NW_024387416.1, from coordinate 4,170,614 downwards.
TCAACAATGGAGGCAGTTCTGTCTGGGGTGTCTGCGTATGCGACAGACAAAATGTGAGATAAATGTAAGATATATTTTGCCTGGGAGGTATACCCTGTGTGTGAGAGACGCTCGTCTGTCTGAAAGGCACAAGTGTGTTTGTGAAAGACGGCGAGACCGCCTCTGCATTCAGCTCCAGCTCTGTCTTTGAACTTCTCCTCTCTCAAGGTTCAATTTGTCTGTAATTTAGCTGTAAATGATCTTTCCTTTGTACGTTCAGTGTGTGTTTCTGAGTGACTGTGTGCACCAAGTCAGGGTGTGTGTGTGTGAGTGTCCACATGCTGTCAAGGGACCCTGCACATTCGGTTGATTGGTGGACAGGAGTCCTTTAGATCCTAAAGTGATATAATTATACCCCCAGGCTCATGCTGGGCTCTGTGTATTCTAAAGAGACAGTGAGCGATTGTGTGGCTGTTGTGGAAAAGGGGTTTTTAAATTAAATTTTAAATCTTCATACGTCTTCATATAGGCCTCGCAAAGAGTGCACACGAGTTCCTGAACTAGTACATATGTAGTAGGGGTGCAACGATACACAAAATTCACGGTTCGGTTCGATACTTTGGTGTCACGGTTCGATATTTTTTCGATACAAAAAAATGTTCATGCATTTTTAATTTGTCATTTATTAAAATTATAAATATATATTTTAACTCAAAAGTACAGTTTTTAAATTTAACCCTAACCCTTGTGCGTGTTTTTTATTTTGACAGCGAATGCGCACCTGCGGACCACTTATGTGCAGCCCTGGTTATTTAGCTCGTCATATTGCAGCCACAGAAATTCTTTTGTCCATGAAACCATAAAGCTGCACTTTCTTTTTGCCTTATAGTCTCATTTGTCATAACTTCTCCGTTTTGTGGTAAGCTTTTCTTTGGCTGTCACTTCTTCACCCTGACCTGTCTTATTTGGCTCAGCAGAACTGAAATGCTTTTACACAAGCACTCACATAAGCTCAGCGATTCTCTGCGCGATCAACCTCTCACATGTTTAAGCTTGCTGCGGGAGATTTCACTTGTCATGTTTGCATAGTAAGCTAACGATTAATAAGACGATGTCAGAGGAATTGGTGCACAAATTATCATCACTCACAGATCAGTGCTGTCGCTCTCTATACACAGTTCGCACGATTGCAAAGTGAAAGCAAAAAAACAAGCGCAAATTCAAACGCGACTTCAATATGTCACATATTGACAGTGGCTCACCGATGCCAATGACATAATTACCCAGCTACATTTCTGAAAGAATGCAAAAGCATTGACATATATTTTTCCTACAATAGCCCGACGGGCAGGGAAGAGATAGATTTTGGTAGCCCGACTGAAAAAATCGCTAGCTCCGGGACGTCGGGCTAGCGATATTGCAAGCCCTGTATCTGATTGAGGAATCACTCATCTTTGGAAAAGAGAGTTTATTACAGAGAAATGTCTCTTTCCAAAATAAAAGCTATACTATCCGCTTCTTCTGGGCTATATTCTCAGCAGCATAAGGAGAATCATGTGCTAACAGCTGTCTAAATGACTCGGCTAAAGTTAGTAGCATGCTTGCTTTTTTTTGTCTGCTTCCACTTGTCTTTGCACTAGGATGATGTCGGCGTAAATGTGCAGTCATATTCGTTGTGTTCCCACTAGTGCTTTCAGGTTAATCTTGTTGAAATGACCTTAACGCCACAACACGGCAAATCTCCGTTAACGAGCTACCGCCGATCGCTCCGTGCATGGGGCTAGACGGCAAACACGTTAACGAGCTAACTGCGCTAACACACTAGTTCACACCAATGTAATTGAGCATTGCATGGCACATCCAACATACTGTTTTACTTTAGTCCATGACTCGCTTACCTTCAGGGTCATACCTCACATGAAAACCAAAATAATTCCAAACGCCAGATCTGAATGAGGTTCAATTTGCCTGTTGCAAGTAGAGCTTAACTTCTGTCTCGCTAGCTTGCCCTGCGCTCTTCCTTCTGACTATGCTGTCTGTGTTGAGCGCTCAGTGGATCTGCGCTCGACAGTGCAGCCTAGGCGGAGTAGTCGAACGCAGATTCACTGAGCGCTCAACACAGACAGCATCGTCAGAAGGAAAATTGATAAAATAAATTACAAATGTTGTATTGTTCGCTACATATGCGTACCGAACCGAAAGCACTGTATCGAACGGTTCAATATCGATACGAATATCGTTGCACCCCTAATATGTAGTGATGGAAATCGAGAACCAGTTGTGGAAAAGCGGTTCTCAGTCAAATTTCTTGGACTTGTTAGTCTGCCCATCGATCCCGCTTATCGGTTCTTGGACTCTCGCTACAATCAGCTTTCAGTTTGCATGTCAGGGGAAAACAGCGACATCGTCTACAGCGTGGATATGGACGTTTGTTTTTATTGCACAAAAGGCTGGATGTTTGCAAATGCAAGTCTGCCACTGCTCCTCTTTGTTGTGGAGTACCGCAGGGTTCTGTGTTGGGCCCCATTACGGTTTGCCTTGTACATGTTACCCCTGGGTTGCATCTTTGACAAGTATAGAATGTCCTGTCACTTTTATGCTGATGACATTCAAATCTATTTCAAATTGTCTGATGACATGCCAGCTCCTTTGAATCACCTGTCTGCTTGAAAGAGGTCAGAGTGGCTGTCAGACAACTCTCTCATTTTAAATGAGAAGAAAACTGAGATCATGTTATTTGATAGTCATACTCCATATGATCAGCTAGCTGCTGGATTTGGTCCTTTTGCTAGCTTTATTACCGACAGTGTAAGTAATCTAGGCGTACTCCTGGATAGTTCATTTAAGCTGGAAAAACAGGTTTCCTCTGTGGTTGGTTCTGGCTTTTTTTCAATTGCGCCAAATTTCTAAGGTCAAACGGTTAATACTGCGCAAAGACCTTGAAAAAATTATCCATGCCTTCGTGACCTTTATTATTGTAACTTTCTCTACTCTGGACTCCAACTCATTCACCTCCAACAATTACAACTTGTCCAGAATGCTGCAGCTCTCCTCCTAACTGCAACTAGTAAATTCGCCTCATTAACCCTGTGCTTTCTGATTTACATTGGCTGCCTATTAAATTTCGTATCGATTTCGAAGTACTGTTGCTTACGTTCAAATGCCTATACAGCCTCGTACCAGACTATCTTACTGACCTACTCAATCTTTATACTAACGGGCGACAGTTACTCCTGGCTCAACCCAGGCAAAGTCTAAAGACTAGTGGGGACCGTCACGTTGCCTCTCTAGCACCTTACCTCTGGAATAGTCTCCCTGTTACCATTCGTGCCTCTGACTCCATTCAATCCTTTAAAGCACGCTGGAAAAATTACCTATTTAACCTTTTACCCCTTGTTAATTCTGATTCTTAATCGCTGCATCTTTCCCTAGATTATTATGTATTCTCCCTATCTCTACTCACTAATGATTTTGTTTTTCGTTTTACTGTTTTTAATTTTTTATTGCTCAGTGTAATCATTTGTCATTTGCTTTGTGAAACACTTTGTGTAACCTGGTTTTAAACGTGCTATATAAATACATTTGTATTGTACTGTATGCTAAGCTAGCTGTTAACCCAGAGTGAAAGCAGCCAGATCCTGAACTTCAACAGGTAACAAGCAGATAAGCAGTTAGTCTGCAGCCTCCCCTTTTGTGCTTGTTTTTATCTTTGCTTTGTGCGGTCAGCTTTGTATTCTAAGTGAAAGAGCTTAGATGTGCATCCTCATTAGCGGTTTCTGTTGGCGTTTGGGGTTGTAGCCTCAGGTTTATGTTAAATGGGGATTATGAGACTGTTTCAGCTATTTTTACAGAGTAACAGAAAAGTAATGTAACGAGTAGTATAACAAATTACTTTCTCCTGGGAATAATTAAGAAACGTACTACATTACTTTAACGAAAAGTGTTCGGTGTAATATATGTAGTAATGACTTTTGAGTGGAGACTCCAAAACTTACCACAACAAAGACGGGAAATGCTTCAACAGACATTTGAATCGATCATGAATTAAATTATCAATTTCCATTCCTACACACGTGTCAAGTCGATATTCAGTTCAGAATAAGAAAGAAATAGGGAAATCGCAATAAGAAATTCTAACAGTTCATGTACAGTTAGGACAATTTCCACACTGGAAATATTCTGCTAACAAATGAAGCTGCTCCACCTTCCAACCATAAATGTTTCTCAGTCAGTGCCTACATCCTCTGTTTGAGTCACCCCATCAAGCTCCATCAATTCAAATCCCTGAAAACAATCATAGGTACACCTCATGTGAACCATATCTCACCTTCAACACTAAAGACTAACAGTCTGATACATGGTACAGAAAGCTCTGGCTTCAACGTCATATCTGGAAAAACTGCTTTTAGTTATTGTTGCTAGCTTATAAATGACAAATGCAAAAGGACTCAGCACTTATTGCTTTGGTAATACCATTAATTATTTTTAATTAACAAACCCCACAAACATGTGAGGGTGGTGGTGCTTGGTGTTTGAATGCTAATTTGTTGTAGCACAGGATAAAAGTTGTGGTCAGTAAGGCAAAGTTGCAACAGTTGACTATATGCAGTAATTGTTTAAAGTACAGTTTGAGACTCTATCCTGTCAAAATTCACATACAAAACAAGTATAAATGTCATATGAAGGAAAGTATCTGCTTCATGACAGCCTCTGCAGCTGCTGCGTTTTTTAGATTCTATAAATAGAATGCAAAAAAAATCTAATATGTGCTCATGTGTATTAAATTTCAAATGAGTGACATGGCCAGATGTACAAACATGCAGTCCATGCAATAGCCGCAGTAGACTTGGACTAAAGATATTTTTTTTTCTTGAGTAATAACAGAACTTTGGGAGGAAGCCATTATATTTTGTGCAGCATCTTCATTTCATCGTTGTCTTGCCAGTTGTTTTCCATTCTTGGCAGGAAAAATGAAGCTTTCCAGGCAGCTTTTAACCCACAAGAAAAGACAGTTAAACCTGTTCTATTGCAAGATGGAAATAAACAATCTGTTGCCACCAACAGTCGGTGTTATGTTGAAAATAAATTTTGCATGGTTACTTAACAAAATCCATCAAATTCATCACTGACATAGCCAATCGATGATTTTTAAACAGTAGCTTGCATGTGAGCTGTACTGACTGTGCGATGTGCTTTTGTGTCACAGTGAAACTGATAAACACGTTCTTGCATTGCTGTGCTCGATGTTAAGTCTAACATTTCAATTGTTTGGAGTTCTTGCACTGATTAATCTGACTGTGCGGTGATAGAATAGGGTAGGGGTGGGGAATCGTCCAAATGGCCCAGGGGAAGAAGCTGTTAAGTCTGGAGGTGTGGGACCTGAATGACCTGAGTGCTCTGACCAGAGGGTAGCGGATCAAACCAGGTGGTGGTCGGGGTACAAGGGGTCACCTGTGATGGCCCTTGTTTTACTGAGAAGGGAGGATGTGGTGATGGCCTTCAGGAGTGGCAGAGGGCAGCCAATTAGTTTATTGTTACTCTCTGCACAGCCTTCCTGTTCTCTGTTCTGGCCCCTGCATACCAAACACCCAGGAAGTGGGAGAGCACGCTCTCCACTGAGGAGTGGTAGAAGGCCAGAAGCAGCATCTGGTCCAGGTTGTTCTTCCTTATGACACGCAAATGCAGCTGCTGCTGAGCCTTCTTTACCAAGGTGATGGTGCTGTGGGTCCAGGTGAGACCAGCTGAGATATGAGTGGCCAGAAAAGGTGGAGACAGGTTTCATCCATTCTCCCTTTATAGGGGAGTGGCCCTGTCTGTGTCTCCTGAAGTCCATTATTAGATTTAAGTATGTTCAGCTTCAGCAACGGTGGGAGCCCAACCACGTTTGTGTCATGGGGTTGGTGTGCATACATGTGTATAGGACATATAGTAGGGGGCTGAGAACACAGCCCTGTGGGGATCTGGTGCTGAGTGACAGTAGGGGGGAGAGGTGAGGCTAGTTGGTGAGGGTAATCTCTTAAAGCTGGTGGTGGTATTTTTTTATTTATTTTTAAATCCATAATCGTGAGGATTGGCCGTACTAAATGAGTCTTGTATAGTTACATGTGTTGTGATGTGGAGTAACCAGGATCTGCTGTACGATGTTAAGTGTTAATGAGGGAATCAGAACCTGATGTTATCTAATACTTCATGTTTGAGGACTACGGTTTATGACAGTTGAGAAAAAACGAGTACGACTACATAAATGGCCCGCTGTGCCGTTCTGCTCTTTGAAATGGTGAGAGAGACAATAAGAGGCAGTGTTTGAGAGAAATGCCTTCATTACATTTAGCTCTTAATGCAGCAACAGGATGAGCAGATGAAGAGGGTGCCATGGAATATGGCCTTTTTAGAAGTGCTGCAACAAGATTATGATTGTCTATCGAGCAAAAACAAAAGTGTTCTCATGCTTTTATTGCTTCTATTTTGTCAAATTTCCAGACAAAGTTGCAGGAAATTGGATCCTGTGTGTCAGACAAACTGAGTTAACATTATTTTGGGCTTTATTGCTTTTGGTTATGTGTGTGTTCATGTGTACTTGAGAGAAAGTACAGCACCCTTCTTCTAGCCTCTAAATATGTGGATATGCGTGCATGCATTAATATAGCGGCGCTTGAGAGAAAATGTGTGTGCTGCACCTGGTTATTTGTCTGTCTAGGCTTGCTAATTAGTCTGAAATGACCACTCTCAATCATCATCAGGCTGAGAAAGTGTTAGTAGGGATTAAGAAAGACAGAAAGTAACAAAGCCTCACATCATTTGACAAGAGTCTGACAAACGAGGGGTGGAACTGGAAAAGGGAAAAGGACGCGAGGTGAATTAAAAGACGAATAGAGTGACCCAGAGCCTCTGTAAGAATAAAGCGCAGCAGCCTGCTGGACCAGAGTTCAAAGTCTGCGTCGGTTAGATATGTCTGAGTCTAGAGAATTCCTGCATGAATATGTTTTACTGTAACGCTCTTCGCCATGATGCATAATAACGCCTTTTATCTACCCTTCATTTTCTCGTCAAGCCTTTTTCCCCCCTCTTTTTGCTTGTCTTTCATTCTCTTTTTTTTTTTTTTTTAATCGTCTATCTTCCTTTTGTTCTGTCCTTCTTTTTAATTTCCTCCTCATTGAATATTCAGTTCAGCAGCCAGCATCTCCAGCTCTCTGCTCTTGGCTTTGATTTCCTTTCTCAACGTGGGAGTTGAAGAAGTTGCTGCCACATCAGCAATTATCCCCCTCCCTCTTCAGTTCTCTCAACTCTTTGCCTTTCTCGTGTTTCTTGGCACATTAACTATATTAAGATATTAGTGAAAAGGTCAATTCAAAGTCACTGTGCATTTATTTTTAATTAAGATCTCATAAACTACATACAGCCATGCAGTTGACCGCACTGAATTCATTTCCCTCGCTCAATCTGCTGATCAAATTACCTTGATTAAAAAAATATATAAAATATATTTTTTAATTGTTCCAGTCATTGCTTCCTCTTGCACTTCCTAACTGAACCACTTTCTTTTGCTTTCTGCTCCCTTCCTCTTTGTTTACGCTTGCCTGTCTCTGTGGTCCTCGGCACCACAAACACACGCCGCAGTAAACAGTCTACCTCTTCTCCTCTGGCCACGCAGGGTTTGTTGCGTGCGTGTCCATAAAATAACCACTGGCAGGCAAATACTACTAAGCAGTGCAGAGGACATGCTTTCCCTTCTTGTAATATGGCAGATAATGATTGTAGTAATTGTCAGGGTGTGCATGTGTTCTGATAAAACGTGTGTATGTTTATAGTACAGTATGCTTTGATGTTGGTGTAAAGAATGTGTCTAAGCGACACATTTTCCAACTGAATCTAGCTATTTTGTGCTGTGTGTGTGTGTGTGTGTGCGATGAAGTGTACTCGTGAGTGTATGTGTGTGTGTGTGTGTGTGTGTGTGTGTGTGTGTGTGTGTGTGTGTGTGTGTGTGTGTGTGCATGCACTCTGAGGAGTTTGGTTTGGTTTTGTGAGCACGTCATAAAATAATTTTAAGGTGATTATAATTGTGCAGCGAAGCATACAGTGAGTGATTGAGAAGTAAGCATATGAATAAGAATGAGGGATGTAGCTGTGTGTGCGAACGCCAGGGGAGAATCTCATTCATGTGAGTGGGAGAGTGAGTGGAGGCTATTTATGATAACAGGAAGTAAGCTTATCATGATAATCATGACAGCTGCCATTTTTATTTCAGTTTTTACGTACACTAAGGACTGAGGTCTCTGAATAATTTTCTATATTTAGTCAAGTCATCCTGTCTAATAAAAATATATGGATGAGAACATAAAAGCGTTTGGTTATTAATTATGAATGGAGCTGTTGGTAGTAGCCATTAGCATCGAGGCTGTAAGGAGGTGCAAGACAAAAAGGCTTGAGCTTAAAATGTGCCTTACAGGCAGAGTCGCTTCATCACTTACTCAGGCATGTTTGTTTTCATCCCTGTTGTGTTCTTCATATTTTTGTTGTTCATCCGATGTTTACGAATCTGGTAGATCCACTACATTACTGTGCCATTAAACGAATTTATGTCAAAATACTTAACAGATGTGCCAAATGTGGTGGGGGTTGTTTTTTTGTTTTTTCTGCTACACATCAATTTGCATATGTACTTTGTGCGCTGATGCTTTTATGCTGTGTCACACGTTGCAGTTGTTTTTGTTGCTACAGGGTTTAGAAGAGAGGTCAGATTGGGGAACACATCCTATTACAGATGCATTTTCTAAGACTGCATCAGCAGTGAAAAGTTCAGTCATTTTTGTGTAAGATTAACTGTTATAGCACGACGTGTAGGAGTGAAGGGGCACAGCATCTCCACGCTTTTATGACCCATTGTTCCAGTGGACTGGATGCCACATGTGTGATAAGAATGTGTAGCCGGGTTTAGTGTGAAATCACTTAAAATGTGTTTGTATTTGATATGTTCTTCACAGAAAATGAGCGAGAGGCAAAGGATTTTGCTCATCAACTTACCTTTATGCGTTTGCTTCCATCCTCCCCACAACTCAGACACATAAGAGTCACAGCAGATTGTGGGCATATTTCATATTTAGTTGGATCCTAAAAAGAATCTGCTGCTTATATTCTCACTATTAAACTTTACCCGCATATAGTAAATGGATATGGATGTAGACTACAATATTAGCAGTTATATGCTATCGGTTTGTATCTTAAAGTAATGCCTGCTTTTGTGTCCTTGTGGTGTTTGTCATGTTTTTGTCTTTAGATTTTCTTGTTCACATTTGAGAGACAAATTAGAAGTTGCGCTACACTTCCTGCACTATATCACTGTCCTCTACATGTATGAGGACTGCACAGCCATATGAGCGCCACCATTTAAACCCAAGGCTGGAATTATTAGAACTGTATTTGCATGAATTACCATAGCTTAAATGATAAATTAAACTGTAATTTCCATACATTTTGTCCAGTAATCCCCTTTGGATTCATCCAAAGCCTTTCCCCGGGGCTCAGGGCTTCTGAACAAAGTCTTTTAAAACACGTGATGAAGACCAGAGGAGTGCGCATCAGAGGGAGGCATTTAGTGGTTAAGGCCTTGGGACAGACATGCGTCTGGGGGATGGGAGCGGGTGGGGACCTGGGGGCCATACGTCAGTCTTCCCCCTAAGCTGGAGATGCAAGTGACTGCTTTTTCTTTTTCCTTGGCTTTAAATGTTGTCTGCCACCAAAGAGGAGCAGCAAAAGCGGCTTGGCTCTCGCTGAAGACTTACTAATGAAGATGTCAGTTTCATTTCTGACTTCACTGCGCAGTCATGAACCACAAGGGATTTGTCAAGCACTGATTCACTTTGTGTGACATACTGTACATTCGACCCGCTGATGCTTGTGTGAAAAGGTGCTGGAGCGTTGTCTGTTTGAACCAGCCAATCGCAGGTCATGTTTGTCAATATTGTTAGGTTGTCACACCCACACACCGACTAGCAAAATAGATGCCAAGCTCTGCTGCTTGCATTCAAATGATTCACCAGCTTGTTAGGCAGAGATCTGTGAGTGGAATATAATGGGCTGAAATGACAGATGAAATCCCTTCCAGCTACACGTAAAGGAAGCTTTGCTGCCTCGCTGTGCTGTCTGGCATACAGCAGGCCTAGCTATTGAGGAGATCATATATTTAATCAGCTTCCACATAAATTGTCTCAAATGCCTCTGCTTGTGTCAAGAAAGATATTTCTTACACGCGAACACAAGAAACATAAATATCCATACATTAAAAGGAAATTGAGTGTGCTCTGAGCAGTGGGTTTAATTAGGAAATATTTCCCTTTTCGCTTCGGTATAGAGAGGAATCCCCTGAGACTTTGTGCGACTGGATTTCTTCCTTGATTTGTCTAAAGAAAATTCCACCAGTAAGGTTACCGAATTTCACAAAAATGTCACAGGGTCCCTGAATGCATAGATGTATGCTTACCTGTGACATCATTGTTTGCTATAGACATCAATTTGTCAACAAGTAAAATCGCATCAGAGAGGAAAATGTTGCGCTGACGTGCTCCTTTGTTATGTGTGGACAGTGTAGCTTCGAGTAGCTTCGAGTAGCTGCTGTATACAGCGGCCTGCTTCAATAAACGCTCAGTAGGTAATCAAATGCACATTAATCTGCAGCTCAATAATAAGAAAGTCTCACGTCTTCATGAGTAAACTCTGGGTTGAGCTTGACTTTACTTAGTTTGTAGTTAAACAGACCTTCGTTTCTTGTGCTTTCTAAAATTCTCCTTCCAGTCACCATCCTTTTCTTTCCTCATCCTTTTTTGTGACCCTATTGCCTCGGTTTCCTTCTCAGAATGTGCTGCTCAACATTAACTCATCTGCACATAATTCATTTTGTTCTTTCTCTGCCCCGCTCTCCTCATTCTTCTCTTTCACGCTGTATTTATTGCATATCGTTTTTCTAGCCTTTGTACTCTCTCCTTATTGTTGTTGCCTCCATTTTATTCTGCCAAAGCTCATATTTTATACTTATCACGTTATCTGGCTGGTCTGACTCATGGCCCCGTGTCTCGGTGTATATCTATCTCTTTGTCTGTTTGTAGGGTTTCATAACTCTGTTTACATGCGCCGTTTGCTCGCTTCCTCTTGGATATCTTTGAGTGTGACACACATGATGGATTTTTAACTACATGTGTATTTAGTATGTTGACTTGCATACCTGTGGCTGTGACTGCGTGGGTGTTTGAGGGAGGTGGGTTATTTATCTGCATCTTTCCTCCCTGTCTCTATTTGTGACTTCCACTGTGCAATTTTCCGAGTGAGAGAACTTGGATTGCCTTTTATCAGCCCTGTATGGACTTCTGCATTTTTGTGTTTTTTGTGTGTCTGCTGGTGTGGTTGTGTTGTTTTCCATGTACATCCTTGGAGACTTGAAGAGAAATTTAATTTAAATTTAAGTTCAACCCCTTGAAATGCACTATTCCAGTTTCTTTCTTTTTTTTCTTCCTAGGCAGGTAGATATATAATTATATTTTCACCATAATTCTGCAGGGTAGCAGGATACAATTAGGTTGCTGAGCAACTCAAAAGGTGTTAATTGTATAATTTTCATCTATCTAGAAGAAGCTGATTATAGGTGATCCAATATCAAAATATGTTTCTAAATTCCATTAATTAAAACCCCCCAAAAGTGCTTGAAAGTCAGGTTTCATCCACGTCATATTGACTGACTAATTGTACTTGGAAAAATAGGTGTAGAAGACTAGGCTTAACTTTCAAAGGTCATGTTGCATGATTGCCTTTTGCTTTGAGACGAGGGTACCTGGAATACAGATAAGAGTGAAGCACACGGGATAAACATGTTCGAGTGTTGCGTAGGTGTATGAGGGATTTTTCAGGGTTCATGGGGGCTTGTGGGACTTTAGAGGGTTTTTTGCTGTTTTACCTTCAGGCTCAGTTTTGGGCCCAGTTCAAAGGGAATTTTCCTACTGGCAGAAGCCTACTTGATGATTTCATTGCAGCTTGTGCACTCATTGTAGACCTTGTTGATGGTGATATTTAATTAATATCACCTTATTTAATGTTTAAGGGTTATTTTAGGATGCAGATTTGCAAATTGAGAGCTTAAAATAAAATCTAGGTCTGCGGGTAGGTTTCATTTCAAACCAGCACAGAGTTGAGTTAATATTAAGCTGTGGACACAGACATCAGGTCAATATCCAAGTCTAATCACCTCCACAGTGTCTCAGAGCACATCAATTTTACAAATGAGTCTAGATCTTATGCTCTGAGCTCTTACTCCTGTTAGATCCCATGAAAGCCTTGAAATGTAGCGCAGTGCAAATATAAAGTTGAGATACAAGTCAAGTGTAAATGAGGACTTGCATGAGTCCATGAGTCTGCTGCTTCCATGCTGTCTCAGAGTTTTAATGATCGGTGATTTCAGATAAGTCTTTGGATAGCTCATGGGTCAATCAGTAAGATCATGTTGAGTTCATGTTAAGTTAATAAAGCATGTTGTAAGGACAAAGCTGTCATCCCAGCCGTGTTTGTTAGAGATGTTGGATTTCTTGTAGTTAAAAGGGAAACGAAGCAATGTCTGTTTGCCTTCAAGGCAAAACATCTGCTTGGGCCTGCATAACATTTCATGCATACAATTCAGCAATATAAGCTGTAGTTGGGGGTTGACCTGACTGTTCAGTTTCTCAACTGCAGATACATTAACAACGATTCATTTCATAAATTGTTAGCTCGTTTCAAAACCTCTGCCAGAAGGTGCTGTTTTTAAACTATTTGAATCCACTTTTATTGCTTGCTTTTCCTTTTCATAAAAATGATCCATTTTTCTTTTTCATAGCCGTTTACATAACTCCCTCTTTGACTGAATTACTTCTTGCTTTGTGTAATTAAAAAATAAATAAATAAATAAATGTCCTGCGGCTTGCCTGGTACAATAATCATATGGACTTTATAAAAACGACACAAAGCTTGATGACTAAAAGTGAAAATCTAAATCTTGCCTATAACCAGCCACGACATTACGCTGTGTGTCCAACTGTGTGACTGTCGGGGTTGTCGACTAATAAATCAGATATGGGTGACATTGTTTTCTCAGAGGAATGGGGGGAAATAAAAAAACTAAAACAAATTGCTAACAGTATTTGTGATTTATACTTGGGGAGCCTGTTCAAATGTAGTCTGTGTGGAAATACTCGTGACAAACTTGACACTCCATTATCGAGACTGACAGTAATCATTACACTCACAGTATATCTAACATTGCCAGTTTCCTATTTGCATTATGATACATGTTTATTTTGTTCTACCTGCACAGGATGGACAGTCTGTTTGCATGACTGATGATGAGTTTTGGTGAAAGTAGTCGATGTCTTATTGTTACACCTGTGATGACGCTATTGTGCTGCTCTGGTGATTGAATGGAAGAAGCTAGTGTCATAGGTAGATGGTTTTGCCAGACCGTATTGTAGACTGTGTCTGAAAAATGCTTTTTAAAAATGTTTTGTTGGCATTTTTGTGTATTTGTTTCTCCCTGTGCCTGTCCTGTGTTTGCAGTTTCTCCCTTTGTCCCTTCTGTTTCTCCCTCCCCCCCCTCCTCTCTCTCCTTTTGGCTTTTCTCCTCTTGCTCCTCGCTGCCTTCTGGACACTAGTTAGTTTGCATTCCCCTCCTCACACTTCCATCTGCTTCATAACAAGGAAAGCAGGAATTAATTAATAGGCTCATAGTGAGACTTGAGAAAATGGGAGGAGGGGGGGTGGTGGTGGTGGTGTATCCAATCAGTCTGGGTGTATTTTATGTGCGGGTGTATGCCATAGTAGCATGTTTGTCCATATTTTGACTCCTTGCCTTATCCTGCTCCACAAACTACATCTTTCTTTTTTCAGCCTCTCCCCTCCTCATTTTTCCTCTTCCTGCATTATTGTGCAATATTTCCTCCCTCTTCCGTGTCCAGCCATGTTGATTGCATTTGAACTGGTCATTTTCTTTCAAAAAAACTGCGAGTCAAATTAATGCCAAAACAGCATCCTCCCACCCACAGGATTCAAATTCCTCATTTCTTGATCCCCCTCATCTCCTCATTGCTCCTGTCTGTCCATTTCTCACCTCCTGTACTCGAGCTCCGTGTTCTTTTCTTGTTTGCAGTCTAAAAATGTCTAATGAAAATCATACAAACCAAGATGGGAGGCTTGGTGGCTTCATTTCCCTCCTTTTCTGTCTCTTGCTTCATCTTTGTTTGCTTTTCTTTGATATTCTCTCTCGCTCCATTTACCTCATCTTTATTGTCCCTTCCATCCGTCCTTCATACTTTTCTCTCTTTGTCTTTAGCTTTCTCTCTGTGGATCTCCTTTTCTTTCACGTCCTATTCATCTTTTCCCCTCCTGATTTCTCTTGTTTCCTTTGTTTGTGTTTATCCCTCTGTCTATTCCCCTGCCATCCATTGCTAACACTTTATCTGTTACACTGTTTTTCAACATTTTTATTCCTGCAGGCCCCACTTGGAAGAATTTTAGATATTTTTTCCCCAGTCATTTAGACATGAGTTGAGGTGTGTGTGTTGACAATGTATGCACATTTAGTAGTCAAGAGTCTGTATTAGTTTTCCTGAAATGAGAAATATATTTCTTGATTTGCGTGTTTTTTAACCGCTTGCCCTGAAGCCATCTTGAAAAATGAATTTACCAGAGACGTGGTTTGTGTGAACATGAACAGATATGCCTAGGAAACATGTGAGTACACCCTGAAATGGTGTGGACAAAAGCTCAGTTTGGCTATGTTTGCTTCAAAAGGGGCAAATGTTTTGCATGTGGCCACATGTGGGAAGGGAAGGGGCAAAAGACAAGAGGATAAAAGAACAGGACAGAAGATGGAAGCAGAAAATTACATCTAAAATATGTTCTATAAAAATGGCAGGATGGTGACGCAGTGGTTGGCACTGCTAAAACACAGCAAGAAGACAATGTGGTCAAATCCACCATCGTTCTGTGGAGTGTTTGTGGATTGTCTCCGGGTACTCCGGCTTCCTCCAACAGGTCAAAGACAGATTTAGTGGGGTTAAGTCAATTGGTGATTTTTGAATTGGCACCAGGCATAAATATGAGTATGAATGGTTGTGTGTCTGTATAGCCCTGTGACAGATTGGTGACCTGTCCAAGTTGTGTACCCCACCCCACCTTCTTGGTATGTAGTATAGGCAGTGCAGTTACCTTTAACAACAATACAAGAACAGAAGGGAAATATGGGCCAGATCACAGGTTCTAGATTGTAGGCGCCAACGTTGTCTGACGACAGAGGGCTCGCACGCAATAGGTGTGAACAACAAAAAAGCCTTTATTAACAGTTATCAAAGTTTAGTAGATTGTGCACAGTTAACCAAAAGTGGAGCGCGTTCTTGTAAATAAAATAAACCCACAAATAGTTGAGCCAAGGATTAGGGATGGGTATTGATAAGATTTTCACGATGTCGATTCTGTTTAACGATTCGATTCTTTATCGATTCTTTTTAAAAAAGGAGAACACTAAAGTCGATTAGCTTGGGACTTTGTTTTATATCTTCTCTTTGAACAAGATAGAAATTTAGGAGTAACATGGCCTTACAAAACCCAGCAGTGAGATCTTAAGAGATCCACAGCCTACGGCTCTTCAATGGGGTGTCACGGGGTCCCCGGGGAAAAAAATTGTAAATGTAAAATAGTAAAAGAAATATTCTTCTGTAGCAATAACCAAGTATAACATAAATTATTCTGTAGCAATTACACAAGAATATCCAGTAATGTCCCTGCCTACAATCGAACACATTCACTTACCGAAAATCAGGGGCATCTGCTGTGGCAAATGGGTGCAAGCCTTTGACCACAAACTTAGACGAATGTCACCGAGCAGTGACTATCCTGGCCTGAAAGGAGACGCTACCGGTAGACTGCAGCGAGAACTGCCAGCATCTGAGCCAGACTCTGTCTCTCTCATCATGGTCACCTAAATGCACAGTAATGGCAGGTTTTGTAATAAGGCAGATCGCGCTAACATAATATGCACTGTTAGTTGATTATTTACCTGCCGCATTAACGGGAGAGGACGTGCAAACGTTACCGCTGCTGCTGGGTTGAGATTCACGAGTCCGGAGCGGAATTAAAAACACGACATTCATTTAAGGTCATCGCGTGTTTTGTGAGCAAATGCTTTTGCATAGTCGTAGTGTTTCCTCCCTTAAATGAAATATCCACTTTGCAAGTATTGCAAGTTGCCCTGTTGTAAATGGTAAATGGCCTGTATTTGTATAGTGCTTTACTAGTCCCTAAGGACCCCAAAGCGCTTTACACAACCATTCACACACACATTCACACACTGTTGTCATCCGTTCTCGTAAAGTATAACCAAACTTTTGAGCGTTTGAGCCGCCATGTTTCCTGCCAGGTAAATGACGCTCCGGGCGACTGGAATCGATAAAGGAATCGTTTGCAAAAATGGCAAACAACTCCAAGGAACTGAAACAGTGGGAACCAGTTCTCAACAAGAACCGGGTTTCGATACCCATCCCTACCAAGGATATATTGTCTTTTGTGTCCTTTAAAAGTCAATTTCAGTCTGTCAGTGTTCAATAGTCACTCTGTGTGTTTGTAACCAGTCGGGTTATAAATCTACCAGTTCATCCGGCTCTTTGCGCTGGGCTCGCCATCCAGTACTGGAAAACGGATCCTCGATTCTTCTCAGGTCCTCAAAACCAATCCAATCCAAATAAGCGAAGGGAAAAAACCTGACCACGTGAAGCAACAAATGCTACACGGGGCTTCACAGTGCTCACGTTGGCTCACGGCCTTCGGAATACACTATCATTATTTCACTGAAAAAGGACTTTTACTATCCAGTTAGCTGCTTCACCGCACGGGTAACGGATCTTTCACCGTCTCTGTCTATGCGTATCTGACTGCTACGCGAAGGCGCACACAAGTGTCTGAGCAGCGCACACAGATTCAGACCAGCCAATGATTGGTTGCTCAGTGGATCTAACGAAAACACTCCGCACCTTTTTTTTTATCCACATATTAGTTAATCTTATGTTTACATGCTTTTTATCAGTATTTATTATATTGAAATGCTTTTATCAATATTTATTCCCATTATGAAATGAGTATTTTAATCAAGAGTTTTAATATTTATGCTTTTAATCCCGTTTTTAACACTGGGTTGCAGTAGATAATAGGACTCATTTCCTTTCTTACTGTGAATAGATTGCTGCCATTTATCTGTTAAGTGTGTAACTGTAGCTCAGAGACGAGCATAAAGAAACAGCTAGCTTGGTTGATCCCAAATCTGCCAAAGAGCTCCCCAAAGCTAATTTAAATGCTATGTTTGTTTAGTTGGTGTAAGGCAAGGCAAGGCAAATTTATTTGTATAGCACAATTCAACAACAAGGTGATTCAAAGTGCTTTACAGAGACATTAGAAACAAAAACAAATAAAAAGCATGATTTAAAATTGATTAAAGCAAACAAACAAACAAACAAACAAACTAATTAACAAACAAACAAACAAAACAGTATATAAAATCAAAACAGATAAAATAAGAACAGTAGATAAAATCAGTAGTTAAATGTAAGTTTTGAAATTTAAGCTTAAAAGTGTGGATTTGGTGCTTTATTCAAATGCAGCTGAGAACAGGTGAGTCCAACCTGGATTTAAATAAACTGAGTGTTTCAGCTGATCTGAGGCTTTCTGGGAGTTTGTTCCAGATATAAGGAGCATAAAAGCTGAATGCAGCTTCTCCGTGTCTGGTTCTGACTCTGGGAACTGATAAAAGACCGGATCCAGATGACCTGAGGGATCTGGAAGGTTCATACTGGGTCAGGAGGTCACTGATGTATTTTGGTCCTAAACCATTCAGAGCTTTATAGACCAGCACCAGAACTTTAAAGTCTATCCTCTGACGGACAGGCAGCCAGTGTAAAGACCTCAGAGCTGGACTGATGTGGTCCACTTTTTTGGTCTTAGTGAGGACTCGAGCAGCAGAGTTCTGAATGAGCTGTAGTTGTCTGACTGATTTTTTAGGTAGACCTGCAAAGATGCTGTTACAGTAATCAAGCCTACTAAAGATGAATGCATGGACTAGTTTTTCCAGGTCCTGTTGAGACATCAGATCTTTTATCCTTGAAATATTCTTGAGGTGATAGTAAGCTGACTTTGTTATTGTCTTAATGTGTTTTTCTAAGTTTAGGTCTGCATCCATCACTACACCCAAATTTCTCGCCTGGTTTGTGGTTTTTAGATGTATAGATTGAAGTTCTCTGGTGACTTGTAATCGTTTTTCTTTGGCACCAAAGACTATTACCTCAGTTTTGTTTTTGTTTAGCTGGAGAAAATTGTGGCACAACCAGTCATTAATTTCCTCAATGCATTTACCAAGAGCCTGTACAGGGCCTCGGTCTCCTGGTGACATTGTGATATATATTTGTGTGTCATCTGCATAGCTATGATAGTTTATTTTGTTGTTCTTTATAATCTGTGCCAGTGGGAGCATGTAAGTTTCATATGACCAGATGAGCCGTTTCTCCTTGTTGCTAGGTATGTACGTTGGATGTAAGGGCTGCTGAGCAAACAGACATGACGATGATATAAATCCTTTCCTCTTACACTCGGCTGGAAAACTAATGTATATTTACCTGAAAGTCAGATAATTTAAGCTCGTTTCTTATTTTTCTGCCATACTTTGATTTTGCAACAAATTCTTTATTAAAGCTTTCCCGCCTTATGCACTGCCGCCTCCTCTTTTCCTCCCTGTCTTATCTCTTTCCCTGTTTTACCATTATCTATCCCTCACCCTGAGTCATTCCATTTTACTCACTCCCTCGCTCCCTTCTCAATTCGACATGGACATCCTCCTTCTTATCCCACTCGTTCCACACTCTAATTTATCCATCTTATCCCTCTATCCTTCCTTCCCTCTCCAGTCCCAACTGCCCTCCCCCCGTACTCTGCCACCTTCACGTCCTTCCACCTCCTCTTTGCCTTCATTCCTTTTCTTTTGAGCAAGGCCAAATCCAATCTTTTCCACACTCCCACTTTTCCCACTCGTTCTTTCAGTCTTAGTATCCAGCTTTTTATCCTTTACCATACTCCCACTCTTTCTCCTTCCACTCGCTTCATTTCTCACCCTCCTGCCTCAAACATTAGAAGTATAGCTGTCATCTTGTCTGGTTTTTAATTTCCTCCATCTGTATGGTTCTTCAGAGTCAAGTTGCGCATTTTCTTTGTCTTTTACTTCCTTGTATTGCTCCTTCCCCGTTTTCTGGTCTCCTATGGCCACAACAAACTGCTTCATCCTCTCGCTATACTATATTCTTTGTATCTTCCACTTTTATTTCCGGGCGCACAGCCACCCCCTTCTCCCCTGCTAACGAGCTCTGAGTGAAGCGACTGAAAATGATATGCAATTAGTACTCAGCCTTCATGGCCTCTGTGTGCGCGCGTGCACATGTGACAGATTGAGACAAAGTTCTCCGCGCTTGCAGCTCGATGCCGTGCTCTCAGGTACAAGAATGAGGCTAATGTACTTTCCACGTGCAATGTGATGATGTAGGAATGTGTTTGGTAAAGGTAAGTAATATGAGTGTGTCCATAATAACAAAAGGGAAAGGCAGAAAAATAATAATATGCTGGCAATGTCCATATAGATTATGAACATATTTAAGAATTTAATGGGGAGAAGTGGGTTTGTCTGTCACAGGTCAGTACATTATACATCCTCTATGATCTCGCTGCACCTTGGCACTGTAACAGAGCGTAACTCAGAGCAGACATGATGATTCATTTTAATAGAATTACATTTTAATGAAACCTTCATTGTACTCTTGACTCTGGAGATGACCTGCAGTAATTTTAGGATGATATTTGGGATGAGTTTCACGGGAACAAATGTAACAAACCAAATGGCAAAGCAGCCAGATGCATGTAGTTGTGGTGTAACACTAGTAGTGGCATGTAGGACCAGTTAGCGCTACTTTGTGCCTTATTTGGCACAAAGGGATGCATGCATAAAAACTGGTCCTTCGTTACGGTCTTTCTCTTCCTGTTTCTACCACCTTAAACTTGAAATTGAAGATAGGAAATGAGTCCTATGTCTACTTTCTTACTGTGAAAAGATTGCTGCCATTTATCTCTGTATAATTACCTTTAACTACAGTAGGAGGCCAGAAGGAAAATATGGGATCAGATGGGTTCTAGATTCGTAGGAGCCAACGGTGTCTGACAACAGAGGACTTGTACACAATAGGAATGGAAAATTCCACAGTATATCAGGTATATATTAGCCTACAGCTATGGCTTGTTAAAGGCTCTAGATCCAAAGTACCAGGCAAATTAATTTAGCCATGTGTCATGAAAACAGGTTAAACTAAATAATCGGGATTTGTTAGTACATAATCTAAAAGTTTCGTGAACCCTTTAAGATGTACATGGCCATAGTGCACTGATCCAGCATTTCCAGTGCAGGATATCTTGAGGAAAGGAACTGTCTCATTGTCTTTGATGGGAATATTTTACTCAATCAAACATGACGTTTAGATAAAAAGACGTTAAAGTTGACTCGGTTAACGGTGATGTCTTGTTAGGCTGCAGCTAAATCCTCTGTCAGGTTGAGTGTGTTGGACTGATAAGACGTGAGCTAGCTTGGATAAAACATTTGCACTGGTGGATAAACAATATGCGCACAGGCTTGACCTCGACTTCAGATGAAAGGGTTTACCTCATCTTTGAAGTTTCTCGGAGGGAGACATGGTAAGTTCAATTGGAGTTTAGACTTTTTGCGAAGACTGCAAGAGCCGATTTGTCTTGGTGTCTTTAATGTAGAGCTTTAACGCCGGAGTGTAGAATGCGGATTTGGCTATCAGGACTTTTCCTTCCAAACATAAGGCCAGTGACTCTTTAAAAGTCAATGCTTAGATTCCACAAGAAAATGTGCGTTTAGCCATCAAAGCTGAAATATAACACGGTATGAAGACAGACCTCCATACTTCAGATATTTCTTGGGTGTCTTTGTCCTGGTGAAACACGGTTTATGCTGCTGGTCCCCAAAAAAGCTTTTGTTATACTGAAATCTGACTTGCACTTTGATAGTAGCAGTCATTAATGAATCCAGCTAATGCTGGAAATGCCCAATGATTGAACCTTTATGTAGTTCCATAGTTGATAAAGTGTATGTCTTATTTATATCTCTAGTAAACTGGTGTTTCAGAGTTGGTCTAAGTATTTACAGGCAACTTAAGTAGCCTTAAGTGAGGTTGTTGCACAGATCGTAGAAGTAAAGGCCAAGTAATGTATTTGGCATTTGGGTTCTGACAGCATTTAAAATAACAAAAGGCAATTCTGGCAGGGATGATAAATAAACTTGTCAGCTGAAACGGAGCAGAACAGATCCAGTATTGGACTGGGTATGTTGAAGGATTTATACATTCTTGGTATTTTCAGGACAAAAAAATATTGGATGTATTGAAGGTATGGCCTTACAGTCAGAATAAGCCGTACTCTAAAATTATTGAAAGAGTTGAGTACAAATAACCATTTAGTAAAAATCTGTGAAAATATTCATATTTTTAGATGCAAAAATGTACCACGTACACAGATATAGTTTGTTGTCATTAATAAAGGTGGAAAGGACTTGCATTTCTACAGCTACAAAGTTTGCTGAAGGTAGAGTTCGTTCCCTCTCGTTGGCTTAGTGTATAAAAGAAAAGAGCAGGCAGCTTTGTATTGCATTGCATTTGTTGTAATCATTTGCTAAACTGGGGAATATGCTCCACTAAACCTAAAAAAAACAATTGACAAGTGCCTTAAGGCAGGTGGTGAATGTCTGAATGCAGTCTAAAGTTGTTGTACTGTGGTGGGTTAGAGTCTGAACCTTGTCATCATTTTCAGTTTGTTGTGCTTGCGTGCGTCATACTTGAAACGAAATAATTTAATCAAATTTCCACCATCTAATTGACAAAGAACAAACCGCAGGGTAGTGCTGCAACTCAGGAGTACCTAGTTTGGTGGGCTCTAGGCGAAATATAATTAAACTGCTATTTGTAGCCTGCCTGTTGTGCTCGGTGCATGAAGGGTACTTGCATTGGAGAGTGCACACACAATATGCAGAAAAGAGGGCGTAGAGGTCAACTACTTGTTTTTTTTTTTTCTTTTTTTCTTTCTTTCTTTTTCTTTTTTTTTCTTTTTTAAATTAGCCGACTTTTATAAAATTACATGTTGGCCATGGGTAAATGGATCTGGTCACTTTTTGGCAAAGTTTGCAGTCTTACTAAGCTGGATGTAGTAAAAATGAGTAGATGTGTGAAAAGGCAGTGGCAGTTATCCTTGGCACAGCTGCATTAGTGCAACACATATAATACACATGTCACATTAAAGAGAAACGGTCTGAATTTTGCGCTGTCAAAGTATCAGACTTTAGTTTGACAGATAAATTTGTAGAACTTCAAAATATTTATTTTACATGATACATTGTCAATTAGTTTAAAAAAAAGGGTAGCATCGTAGTGAAGTCGCGCTCCGAGGACGAACAGCAGCATCTCCTGGGCTTCGCTCAAATACCTCAACTGTACTAGTGTGAGTAACTTTTAAAGTGTGTATGTGAGAGAGAGAGGAGGGGGGGAGAGAGAGAAGTAGCTGCAGTGTCAGAAAAGTAAATGCTTTTAGTGGCTGTTACCTTACTTTAGCCATGAAGTGTGTCGGTGTAATCTGAGGCTACGCTAAAGTATCAGGTGTAGAAGCAGAGAGCTGCGATGGGCTGCAGAGTGTGTAACCGGGCTGCTTAAGTAGCAGGTCAGTTTTTAAACTTTCTAATTTTGTTGATGCTGCAATTTCTGGGCTCCACATACTTTTAGTTGTGTGTATATAGGAACATAACATTACTGTACAGAGAACTTCCAGATCTGGCATATTTCTCGCATTGAACCATAAAGCACAAACGGTGAGATTGAAGAATATTAATAATCCATTTATTAATTATGCATACCCATAACCCATATTTTTTTCCAGTTACAAAGTATATATTCAACCTGATTTTATGTCCTAGGCTTGCAAATGAGTCCTGCATTATATATGTAGCATGTATATTATAGTAAAGATGGTTATGAGATTCTTAAACAAGAGAGAAGAGAGAAAGGACACAAAACATCAAATAGTGACGTTTAGACAAACAGCATTTCCGTTTGGATATTTCTTGATCTTTCACTCCCTGCTTTAGTCTTATTACCGCAGGTCATTCTCAGACCGTGAGATTATTTGAAAGTGTGGAAATGTGGGTCTGTAATCTATTTGAGTCGGAGCTTTCAGGACATATTATACAGCTAGCTGCATTATTCCTAACCTGAAGTTCTTAGCTATCAAACTCTCGTCCCTGCTTATAGTATCCAACTTTGTTTTCATACAGATGTTTCAGGTCAGTCCTAATAAGTGTGGTTAATCCTGTGTTCTCTACTTTGCCAGAAGTTACAACATGTAGCATTTACTGTCCTCACATTTTTATTGTAGCCGAGCAACAGCTCTTAGGCTGTAGCGCGGCATTTACTTCACTGAAGGCAAATCACCTTCATCCCCTTCTTGCATAGTTGGGCCACATTGTGTAACTTGCTAATGATCCAAATGACTTTTATTCTGTAAATGACTGCACTGAGGGACAGATGTTGCTGCAGGCGCTTTAATTTGTCGGAGTCAAATTAGTATACAATGAATTTCATAAACCTTCAAGGCGCTTCACTCAATCAGAATAGCCTTATGTTTTCCAGATAAATTATGTACAGAAGGAAATCTAGGTCAGACTTGATCTGTGCAATAAAAAAAAGCCAAGCGTTTGACTCTCAACTGAGAAAATGTATTGTCATCTCGTTTGTCATTGAAATATTTATTTGCATAACACTAAAGAAGTTCAGTAGGAACACAATTTCCATTTTCCATCTCATAAGCCGTATATTAGAATTTCAATAGTTGTCCTTTTGGGTTTGTTTGTTCTTTTTTTCCTTTCTTTTTCTTCTGCATTACTTTTAATGAATATCTGAATGCTCTGCAGATGTCAGTGTGTTTATGTTAAGGGAGCAAGTTGAACTGCTGACAGAAGGCGTTACTGTCAAAATAAATTTGTCTTCACCAATTATTATATGTATTATAGTTTTATCTCAATTATTAGCCTCAATAAAATTGTACACAACACAAGAGAGAGAATAAAAATCCCTGTTCCTGTGTACTGTCGGGCAAAGCTCTATAGCCCTCAGAGGCTAACAGTGTTGATACATAGTGACCAGTTTTTGTTTTCTCAGTCTGGTTTCGAATCTGTATCCTAATTAAAAATAAAATAAAATGCAGAGAAACCCAGAAATTTCCATAACTGCTGTTGGGGGCATATCCCAGTGTGTCTCATTTCATCTTGTTCTTTTGTTATTGGAAGATTTGAGTGGAGCTGTCTAACTTCAAAGTTCCAACTTATTCATGAAAGTGGAACAAAGACATGATGTTGGCGCCTGTCCAACTTATCAAGAGAGAGTTGGTGTCTTCCACCAACACATTTCACAGCAGGCTGATGCATAATCGTCCTTCTGTTTAGCCAGGATGTGGATGCAACAGAAATGAGACATAAAGGAGATGAAAGCCAAAACAGTGACCATGATCTAAGCTTGTGTGCCAAGATGTTTCTCATTCATCCTTCAAGCTGGAGAGGTTGTGTAGTTGTTTGTCTTGGGCTGTGGGTGGGCTGTGTGAGGAATTACATCTCCCCTCACCCACACATTGTGTCTGTCCACAGCTGCATTTAAAATGTGCCCCCATTAAAATAAACAGGAAGAAGTATTTTTATACATTTGGTTGTGTGTTTGACTGCACAAGGTCATGAAGCTTAACCTAGAACACTTCATTGGAGCTTTACATTTAAATAAATGCATTCAGATGAGCCAAAATTGATGTTAAGGGTTACAGCTCATGGAAATGGGAGAAACTCTGTCCCTCTTGCATTTAAATTCCTTCTTATATTGAATAATCACTGAATACAGATTTACATAATGTACTGCTGTTTGTGTGCATGCACTTGCCCCTGAGTGATGATGCATTTCTAGAGTTGTGAATAAAGTGTTTTGCATATGTAAAACAATTTGTATACTTTACGTTTCTGATGTTGTTTGGCATGTAACATAATACACAGAGCTGAATGAAACACATGCTGTGAGCATCTACATCTGTGAGTGACACATTCAAATTTAATAAATCAAAATAGTAGTGATCTATTCATCTTTGTAGCACCTTAGTATGCCTAAATAATCTCTAATGAACACAAGTTATGTTACCTGTTTATCACTTGGTTAGATTATGTTAAATTGGATTTACTGTGCCCAGCTTGTTTACCCCTCTCTCACTGTCCTGGAGTTATTGTTTCAGCAGCATTAAATTAGTAGTAGGATATCAAATGCATTGTTTGCTTGTCAAACACTCCAGATTCATTTCCTCAAGTGAGAAATTAAACCCATTTTATCTCCAGACCCTCTCTGCCCCGATTTTATGCCAAGAACAGCTAAAAAAATCTTACATTAAGGGGAAAGTGGTCTTTCTGCTCCCATAAGTCTTGTAAGTGTGGGGAAAAAATGTTCTCCACAGTGACATCAAGGGAAATTAAGGGCTATTCAAACCATACTCAGGTTGTCCATAATTCACCTCATCGCCTCTCTCTCTCTGCAACAGCGTGGACCTGGTGCATGCTCAGCTCCATGTGTGCGAGGGCCGCAGCCTGCCAGAACTCGGCCTCAAACAAGACAAGATCAGGGTGAATGGCTGCGCAATCCAGTGTAGAGTGACCACCGAGGACCCATCCAGAGGCTTCCAGCCAGACACGGGAAGGATTGAGGTAGGCTTTATCTACAAGTGCCCTCATTGTGTTCATTTGCTGGTGTAGTGAAGCTATTTGTCTACTAAGTAACCTAATGAAGGTGGCAAAGGCCAAAAGAAGCCAGCTGATTTTACAAAATCAAAAAGCTTTTTTGTGGCGGTTCAGATGGTGTGAACAAGACTGCAGGAGTTAAAAGGTTCTTTCTTTTTGGCCAAAAATGCAGGAATAATATTATTATTTAAAATTTCACGTGTACATTTTCCACCAGTATCCTGCGATCTCTAAATTCACCAAATCTGCCAGAGGAGTTGAGTGCACTCTATCAAAAGCCAGTGTTTGCGGCATATCAAATTATTTTAACCTTGTTAGTTTATACTCAAACAATAAGAGCCTTGGAGCCGACCATGCGTGCACCTGCATTGTGATCTTGATTTCTGAAAATAGAGCCAGTGATTCCAAACGAGAACTATTCCCATAGTGATATGATATAATTTTCCTGTTTTAATGAGAGAGGAGTATTCACATCCAGCACGGCCTGGGTGAGGCTGCTGCTACTGACAGGAACTAGAAATGTGAAAGCTTTCACTGATGGGTGCATTTAAACTGTTAGACTGAGTGGGTTCATCATTGTCTGGAGGTGGGGGTGTTGAAAACATTTCTTTTGGTTTACAAGTACTCTGTTCCACATTTTGATTAAAAAGAAATGGATTACCAATGACTTTCTGGTCTTACCAATTAATTCTGTTAAAAAGGGGTGAACTAGAAGTTGTTTTGCATATAGATTTAAATTTAATTTGTCATTTCATTTGGCTCAAAGGGGTTTTAGTTTATTAGCGGGATACGTGGCTCAATGATCAGACTTAATTTAACCTGGAAATATCAGCGCATTAAAGGAGCCATCTCAGAATTTTCTTAATTTTAAGTTGTATTATAGTAAGCAGCACATATTCCAGGATCACCTTTAAATTGGCCTTGCAGGACCAAACATCGAATCTGTTTTTAAATACCATCCTCATTAGATGGCATTCTCACGTTCATTACTATTCACCGTGAAAATTATGTGAGAAGAGTGGCCATGAAGAGGCTTGTGACCTTTCCATTTCAAGGACTTTCCACCTTGTTTCTACTCCATATTTTTCCTCTTCAGCTTCCCCCTGCAATTCTCAGAAACCGTCCTCCAACCTACCACTCAGCTCAACAATAATGTACATATTTCACACACCCAGATTCCTTCTTCATAGAGCGCTCACTCTTCTTTTCAGCTATTTTATTAATTTCCTTCTCCATCGGGTTTATTTTGGTCTCTTTACCCGTCATCCTGCACCATTTACCTGTGATTTTGAATGAGGGAACATGATGGACAATAGAGGGAGGCCTCACCACCACCATGCAATGTGAATGAAATAAACACAAAGATGGAGGAATGGGACACCAGGCACTTAATAAATTATTGCTGGACAGCCGTGACTGGTCGGAGGCGGAGCAACACAGTAAAAGGTGAAGGGCACGAGGATGAAAGTTATAGGTTGTAATTCACTTGATGTGTCCGAGGAAAGTCGAGTAATTGGCTTTGAGAAATAACGACACTGAAACTTCTGCGCGGGGTCGGATCAGATACAGATAACCCTTCAAACACGATGCTCCAAATATTTGAAACCCACGTGGTTGTAGCACAGAAGGTGATGGATTTTCAGCAGTGCTGTGTTTCAGGAGGAAAGGACTGGAGCCCTACACTTCTTCCATAAAGCACCAAAATAAACTGTCCTTTACTTGATTAGAAAAAACAACTTCACGTTAGAACAGCATAAAAATCTGCAAAAATAAAGGTGCGATATTTAACGTTGGAGGTAAAAAGGGAACAGCACCACATCAGAGGCTATTTTTATATCTCATCTGTATGTGAAGAGCAAAGTGATGCTCCTTAGTTCCTTAGTTTTCTGGGGCTGTTCACTGTGCGCGTGTGCGCTAAAGCAAACAAAACGGGGAGGAAAAATTGAACTTTGATAATAATAGATAGCAAGATTTGAACCTGAACTTCAAAATCAATAGGCAATGTTTTATTTATTATAGGAATGAAGTCATTACTGAGTTTTTCTGGGGCTTCTAGTTACTTTTCTCACCAGTATGGTGCCATACTTGCACCAACACATTCACCCCCAGGCAAGTTTCTGCCCTGAATAGATTTAATAGATGTGTTGCCGGGGAATAATGGATATGTTATATAATGTTAAAACAAATCACACCAGAACTACCACAGCTGCATTTTCATTGCAAAAAGTTAAAAATTTTATTGGTACATTTTTTAATAACAGTTCAGTAATTTATGCCTTTTTAGACTTTTTTAAAACAACAAAGAAGTTAAATTTGCTTAAAAACAACTGAATTTCAGTAAATCTTTACAATATTAACCAGCTTCATGCAACACAGCAAGGTTAGTGTTTAATTTGCGCAGCGTGGATTTACCACAGAGGTCTGCATACACTGAGTGATATTAAAATCTCACAAGTTTGACTTGTATATTTCATGTCTGCTCTTAAATAGGAATTTCCTTGAGGTGTTGACTACCTGCAATATATACAGTTTCCCTAAACTACTGTTTTCTCTTCTTCTCTCGGTTCATATTTTCCGTAAGATGCTTTGCTTATGCACCATTAAAACATTGGAGGAAGCAGAATGAAAAATATGCTAATGCCTTAGCTTTAGGGGAGCGTAGCCTTGAGCAAGTAAAATGGTGTTTAGGCATAGGAGGCACAGAGAAGAGGTTCATAGAGGGAGAAATAAAGTAAGGTGTGAGCGAGGGATGAGGAGTGATGGATGCCGTAGTGCAAGCACGGCAGCAGCCCCGTCGACAGAATGACTGGGAGGAATGGACTGCCTGCTTTGGAAGGCGAAGGGCGGAGAGTATTAAAGCAGCACCTTGACATTTTGTATTTTAATCAATTTTTCTTCAGACGCTCTTCACATTCGGTGTGTTTGCGAGTCTTTTGGCACGTAAACGCTGTGATCAGTTTAGCTTTGTGAGATATGAAGGTGATTCTAAGAAGCACAAGTGGAAAAACCTTTACTCCCATAGTGTGATAAGTGGATGATGAAAGACTATTTACTGAACCCTGAAATCACGTTACGGCAGTAAAATAAAGATGGTGGAAATATGGTTTTGTTGTTCACAGCGGGGGAAACAGTGGGGGTGAGTTTGAGCTTGCTTCATAGTATGCTGAGGTATTGAAGCGAATGATTAACATGTGATCTAAGGGAGCAGCGATCACCCTTTTTTCCATCTCGTTTATCTGCTGATCCATCTTCAGAGTTGCTCCATCGTGCTCGTGTCTTCCTTTCCTCTTAACTCTGTCCTCCTCTCTCCTTGTCAACGGTGCCCTTTTCTCCCAGTTTCCCATTGTTTCCACATTTGCTCTCAATCCATTACGTCCAACTATCAATCTTCCCTCATCCTTTCACCTTTAACATCCCTTAACCTTTAACATTACCAACAATCTCTTCCAATCCTTTTCTCGCATTTGTCTTTCCCAGCTTCGTCTCTGCAAGGCCAAGTCCTGCTGTTCTCCTCTCCTCCCAGTGTTCATTTTATTCAACCTCCTGTTACTCAGAAACTCATTTTACATCTTCCTTTTCCTCTCACTCACTCTGCCTCCACTCTGTCCTTCCTTCCTCCCTTCCTGCTGTCATGTCCTGCTCGGCGTACTAAACCAGGGGAACAGAAAACCCTTACTGGAGCAATACCAGACTACTTCATCTTCTCCTCCTTCATTCATTGTCCCATTAGTCATAATGTGACGATCAGATGAGGATTTAACTGTCCTCCCATACATCACTTGTCTTTTCTCTTCGACGTGTCAACCAGCATTACTCACATCTGTGTCTCCACTTCCACCCCCCCAACAGCATCCTTCTCTTGTTTGTTTCTTTTAATGGAACACATTTGCATGCGTCACTCAGCGTATTTGATGTGTTTGAAAATGCTTGTGCACGGGTCTGCAGGCCTGTGTGTGCCGGTATGTGTGCCTCGTTCATCCGAGGAGCAGTCTCGAGTTTGAAAACAGGTGGAGTCCTAATTGGAGGAAGTGTATTTGTCTTGCCTATCATCATAAAAACACCTTCAGCTGCACACCATAAACAGACCGGCTCGATCTTATTGGCAGTTTCATCACTGGTATCTTTCATTTTCTTCCCTGCCATTAACAGAGCCGCCAGTCAGCGGTGTAATCAACTGGTGACTGAACTTGTTATAAGTTTGAACTCCTGCTTAAAAGTTTTGACTGTTGATCGATTTCCTATGTGCTGTTTTTGTTTATTTTTGTGATTTGGGGTTTTAAAAAAAGTGGTTAACATAAGAGGCATTTTGACAGTATGTTTTCAAAACTGTGGTCCTGCATTACACTGTGAAAGAGGCTCAGAGTTGGCTCTTTAAAAATGCAGGTATCTCATTGGGTCATCTCATGATGCCTGCTACCATTACCTGCAGTACTGTGAAAGTCTTGGGCAAATGGATGCAGTGAGTTTAGTTGAGCATGTAGAAACATAAACGAATATAAGGCAAAAACGGTGTGGGTGTAATTCAAAGTCAACATTTGGTACGACCACCTGTATTCTTCAGGAATGGCTCTACATGCTTGTTGGACATTCAGAGCTCCCCTTTCGATGCTGGGTGCCTTTTTGTTCTGTTCTGTCAGATAATCCCACACTCATTCAATAAAGCTGACATTTTAAAATTTCAGCACCTCATCAGACCTGTTGCCACTGATTTTCAGTCCAGTTCTTGTGTAATTTGGCCCCCTCAGCCTTTTCTCCCTGTTTCTCTGCCTCAAGAATGGCTTCCCGACAGCCACACGTCCACTGAGACGGTTTCTGATGAGGCTTTAGTGAACAGTGGCTGGATCAACTGAAGGGCCAAATGCCTCTCCAGGTCCTGTGTCAAGTCTTTATTGGATTTTTTCCCCCTTGTTTCTTATGAAAATGACTTTAAGATGCTGTAGATGGCTGGGGTTGCCACTCGCAGGGAACACTGTACCGCTTGCCAGGTTTTTAGTTAATAGATGAATACTTTTATTTTAAGCTTTTGTCTCTAAATTCAGCTAAAGAAATGGAAACAAATGTCATTGTGACAGGCTTTTAGTAACAAAGTGCCTTAAGGTGCAACACTAGTTAATCTCTTGAGTTGGATGCCTTTCATGCTTGAATGAGTCATTGGTCAGTAGCTTATCAAACGAGTAAAAACAAACACTGAAAATGGTCAGCTACAAGGACTGGACTGCACATGTGTGAAGAAGTCAATGTCCAAAGGAACCCTTTGCACAGACTTCTGCACAATACTGTATTCAGACCAACCAGTAGATGTGCATTCAGGAAAACCCAGATGAGTTTTTCGAGAAGAAGCTGCCGTTGAAGAGAACAAGCAAGGGAAATGTGGCTGTTTGTCATAGCTATTTATTAATACTGTGCAGTTAATGTTATTATCGCGCAGTCTATATATGCGAACACCTGATTTTTGCATCCTTGTTTATTGGATCCAGTGTAGCTTGTTTTAAACTTCTGAGACTTCATAATCTTTAGATGCCTTAAGGATGCTATAATGTAATTTCAGCTAGTTTGAAAGTTATTAGTCCAAGTCTGGTGTAGGGCTTTGCAGTCTACTTGTGGCGTGAAAGAAAAATGGACCAATCACAAGGCTGTGTGAGTAAATTAGATTAAATTGCTAAACTAAAACCCACAGTGACACGTAAGGATGTAACCTTGGCGGTCTGTGCGCTCATAACTCAAGGACTAGCAGTATTTTCCATAATGGTAGTAAAAAGTGTCAAGGTCAGCATTTGTCTATAAAAAGCGGTTTGTCACCATTACTGGTAATGATAATGGTAACCTTATTATTTTATACGCAGATTAAAGTCATCCCCTCGCAGAGAGACTAACACATTCGGTGCAGTAAACCGTGTCATGCACTTATTAGTCAGCAGGATGTGATTTTCCCACACATACAGTTTGTAGATGTGATGATGCAAGATCACATCTACTGTCCAGTGCCTTCACGAGAGGAAACATCTCTTTTGGTTTCCGATAGCACTATACAAGGATTACACATAAAGCAAGAAAACAGAGTGAGGGGCACGTTCACATTGCCCCTTGTTAACACCCCCGACCCCTGACCAGAACACCAGACCTGCAGGAGGGCAAACCAGCAGCTCTGTGGCTACAGACACACATGCAGTCCTACAAGATGTGATTTCCCAAGAAAAAGGGTTTGACCTTGAAGGTCGTGGGTGGGGTGATTCCTCCCGTGTGAGCAGTGTCTACGCAGGCGGAGTTTGTTGAATCGCTGTGTGAGGAATATGTTTTTATCATATTTATGCATTTTTTTTTACCCTGTTTTTGTATCATGCATTGAATGCAGCATTTTCCCATCTTTGCTTCTCATCACCATGGTAATTATAGGCCCATACCAGCCTGTATTTTTACAGAGTGACATTTCTCCCGTTCCTTTATTAGTTTACCCTCGACTGAATTGTCTGCTCATCCATTTGGTGTGCCTCACTCTGCGTTCCCACCTCTTTCTCATCTCTCCTCTTTCCTTTTGTATTTTTAACTGCTAATTTTTGTTCATCAAAGCCAAATATTTGCTTATAATGTGCACGGAAATGATCGCGTTTGCAAATCCTTTTAATGATTTGATTAAAAACAACTATGGAACATGTTGAGAGACTGTCGGTGTTTGTATTGAGTCAAAGTCTCGGTGTGCAAAGTTTCTTACTTGGTTGCTGTAGCTCATTCAGGAGAAATCTATTTTCATTCAAAGACCAAAGCTTATTGAAATTGGGGAAATATGCATGAGTGAACATCGTGAAATGCTTTGTCTCCCAATTTTCACTTCAACTGCTCCAGATTCCAGGTGTCAAAGAAAATCCCGACTGTTATGGATAGTCGATGGCATAGATTTTTATTTATTTATTTATTTTTTGGAAATCGTTGCCGTTCTTCGGTAGTCTTCATTCCCAGCGACACAGCTCCTCCCAGCAATAAGAGCATTTGTGATTATCTGGTTCTTTTTTTTAAAAAAAATGTTACAATGAGACAAATTGAATAATTCTTGTTAGCAAATTGGTCTGCCGACGAAGTGAGGAGTAAGTGGATACATCTCGGAGGAATAAAAGAAGCAACAAAACAAATGAGTTTTCAGGCATAAATCCCACCACTCACACATCATTAGGAGTGATGAGAAAACAAAGCACGAATTAAATGCTCAACAAAAGGTGTAGTTTATCAGCAGAGGAATGCACATCTACAAGCTGTTGCCCCTGCTATGCACACAGTGTATTCTAAAAAATATTCGGACTTGAGACATGTTGTAGATTTAATTATTGAAACATAAAATTACAATCTTTGCGTCAGTCTTCACTCTGGAGGAGCCCAGGAAGACGAGCTGCTGCCTTTTTATTGTAGCTGTTGGGGATAATGAAGAATTGATGACTGTGAAAACATGTTTGTTTGTTTTTTTTTGTTTTTGTTTTTTTTTTAAAGAAAGTTAGTTTTATACGAAGACTCACCAGACACTTCATTAGGTACGCCTTGCTTGTGCTGGACTGGACACTGTTTTGCCTCATCCCACAGGTGTTTATAGGAGTGAGATCTGTGGAGACTGTATAGAAGCCGTGTTGAGTACCGTGAAATCATTTTCATGGTCAAGAAACCAGTTTGAGATGATTTAGTGTGACTGTAAAGGGATGAACACAGTCAGCAAGAGTACTGAAAGGTTGTGGCATCTCAGCAATGCTCACCTGGTACTAAGATTTAAGTTTTAGCCCATCTTCACATTATGAAGGCATAACACATCAAATCTGCTCCAAGGTTTGTGTTCAGAGATGCTCTTCTACATACCCTGATTGTAATAAGTGGTTACTTGAGTAGGGGTCAACGCTTCCATCAGCTTGAAGCAGTCTAGCTATTTTCCTTTGACCTCTGACATTAACAAGACATTTTCTTCCTGCCGCTTACTGAATATTTTCCTTTTCCCCCTGATCATTCTCTGTAACCACAGAGTTGCTCATGTGGGAAAATCCCAGTAGATCAGCAGTTTCTCGAATATTCAGACCAACGCGTTTGGCACCAACAATCATGCCACGTTCAAAGTTAAATCACCTTTCCTGCCGATTCTGATGCTCTGTTTTAACAGGTTGTATTAGCCATGTCTACGTGTCTACATGCATTGACTTGCTGCTATGTGATTTCCCTAATTAGACATTTGCATTAATGAGCAGTTGAGCAGGTGTACCTAACAAAATGTCAGGTGAGTGTGTATCCTAACAGAAACCCCAGCTACATTTCTCTCCATATTTTCGACCAGTGTGGTAGTTGCCATCCTTTTCTCCTTTATACTGCATCTTTCTCTGCTCCCACTGTATCTTTTCCCTTCTATTATCCCTTTCACCCTCTCCTGGATCCATTTCCATCTGCCTTCCTCACTTCCTGCTGTCACTATCAGTTTCCTCCTGTTTTCTGCCTCTGTTTATGTATGTGATCTAGACTGTACATGCAGGTGTGTGGGAGTGTTGGTGTGCAGCACGTTCAGACGTAGATGTGCTGCATGCACACAGGTGTGTTGTGTCTATAATTGAAATTCCCTGCTGTTGACAAGCCTTCTTGCCGTCTCATATTCCTGTCGTTTATGTTGTTTTTCCAGCTGATCCTCCCTCTCTCCTAACTCTCATTTATCATTCCTCCTGTTTTCTATCTACTCTCGCTATCACCCTCCCATCTCCTCTCTTCAGTTTCATATTTATATTTCTTTCTAGTTATTATTCACTCGTTCTCTGTCATTTCTCATTTTCCCCCCTGTGCACCTGCTTCGTGTCTTTTGCTCTTCTGTTAGTTGATTTTTGCAGTTTCATATTTCTTTCAATGTTTTCTTTCACCTTCTTGTCACATTGGTCCCCATCTATTTTTGCCTCTTCCTCTCTCTCATACCTGATTTCCACCTCCTATTCTTTCTTTTGCACCTCACTGTCATGTCACTCGTTAGTTTTTGCAGATTTCCCCCAGTTTCTCTCCTTTCATCTAATTTTTAAACGCTCGTTCTGTTGATTTTCTTATCCCCCTCTTTTCATTTATTTCTACATCTTTTGAATTAAACACTTCTCCTTTCTCTATCCTTCCACTCATTCTCCCTCCTTTCATCCCCTCTATGGAAATCTTTTCCTTATTTGTCACTTAGTCCCCCGCGCCTCCATCTTGCTTCCTCCTCCCTTACTCGTTTGTCTAAATCGGATTCCTCCCTTTTCTCCCTCCTGCTTTTGTGCACACCTGGTCTCCCATTCACTCTATTCACAGTATACTTCATCTCTTTGCTCCTTAACGCTGCACTATTTGTCATTTTGTTTTTCTTCTCATACCTGGCTGTCATTTTCTCTCTCCTCCTTTTGTTTTCAATGTCTTACTTTGTCTCTGCACCCTGTGTATTCACAGCTCTTATCTGTGTTCTTTCTCAGTCTTACATTTTCTATGGAGGATGCTTGCATGTGTTCACACATCTAGTATTAATATAATACAATACTGCATGGTTACATCGAGTGCCATGTCTGTACTGCATTATTGAATCAATACTTCAGGGAATACTTACAGGAAATCAGTACATTAGGAAAGGCTTACCTTTATATTTTTCCTACACAGTGTGCATATTGAAAGTGTTTAATTTGGCAACAAAAATTCGTTTCTCTTTAGTACTTTCCCCTTTTGCGTCGGCTGCGAGAGGATTGGAGTAACTGAAGTACTCTAGAAGTAGTTTTTTGAGATTATTGTTCAGGCACTTTCTCCTGTAGAACTTCGTAATGTTCGAGCTTTCTGATGCTTAACTTCATCTTGTTATTTATTCATTAAAAAAAAACAGTTCCCACAATTTGATGTAATTTGTTCTTTAATCTTCCTGCTGTTACCGTGTAATTGAAAGGCAGATCTGTTTGTTGATTTCAGACAAGCTCATTTGTTTGCGCAGATGAAACATTACTGAAGGATGCTCGACTTCATTGGGACTAAATTTGAGGAAGTTTCCATTTTTACCGAAAAAGTTGCGACTGACCCTGTAAAAGATGTTTGTTTAAAGACAGATGGAGACAGTTGAGTTTTTAATGTCTAAAATGGCATCAAATGAGAAATTACGCCTACACTCTGTGTTTTTCAGTGATTATCCACTTCAAATGAGCGTTTCTAGCACCTCAGAAGAAAAGAGGGGCATTAATGTTTCTTTAAGACAGCAATGACCTGAAACTTGAGCTTTTCATTACAGGATTTTGAAGCTGTGTAATGATAAAATACCCAGTCTCCTTCTGAAACATGACTGTTTCTGTCAGTTTTAAATGACAATAAAATCAAGATTGTTCATTTCTTGAGTGCGTAAGAGGTAAAGACAGCTATCAGCTTCAAGTGTGGTGAAGCACAGTTATTCATGTTTTGACTGGGGATGCACGGAACAAGTAAAGCAGGTGTCTTCACTAGTCATTTATCAAAATGCCTATTTTCAGTTTTCACAGTGGGTCTACATTTATGGGCTCAAAATGTGGTCATAAATATTTTGTACTTGTAAAAAAGATTTGTATGTGTAAAAAAGATTTGTGTGTGGACTTAGGGGAAAAAAAACCTGCAAGTTACAAGTACGGATTTTGACCCTATTTTTCTTCCCTTCATCTGATTGGTCAATGTCATGTCAATCACAAATGTAACAATCCAATCAGAGAACAGATGGGTTTGGCTGTCGAGGGGCGCTTTTTTTTTTAACTGCAGGTCTTTGAAGGGAATAAATGCCCTTTTACATGCCAACCCAGCGTTTTCCTTCATCACCACGAAGGAAAACAGTCTGTGGTCGTCCAAGTTTGGTGATTTTTGTGTCACAGGTCTACGTGTTTAATACAGGGACTTCCACAGCCTTTTCAACAGCACTGCGGACGCAGGGGGGGGGGCAGTGTTTTGGAAATGACAGTCTTCATTACAAAGCTTTCTTCGTTATGAATTAGCATACATGTTTTTATTGAACATTTGAAGAACCAGCAAAAAAAACAAACTCTTGTAGAGGACATAAAGTCAGAGATAGAAAAGACAAGGAGCAGGTGCATCTAGTACAGGTAGAGCTGCTGCAAAAACCCACAGAGCCCAGCAGCCAGCGCAACAAATTCTGGATCCTTTGCTTTTAGTTAGCAGTTAGCATTAGCAGCACATCCTGCGTCCGACGTGAAAGGACTTTTATGCTGCGCACTGTGACTCACAGCAATGGTCCTGGGTCAGCCCTGACTTTGTGTTAAACTAATCCTAAAGTAATAATGGTATTTCTAACCACTGATATAGCACAACTTTTTCCTTTCAACAGCTACTGAAAGTTAGGGGACCTAGCTGCTATCGGATATTTATATAGCGATCCTCCAGCTTCAAACTGTATCACCCTTCAAGGACCTGCAGTTCAAAAAAGCGCCCCTCCGACAGCCAAACCCATCTGTTCTCTGATTGGATTGTTACATTTGTGATTGACATGACATTGACCAATCAGATGAAAGGAAGAAAAATAGGGTCAAAATCCGTACTTGTAACTTGCAGGGTTTTTTTTTTTTCCTAAGTCCACACACAAATCTTTTTTTACGCACACACAAATCTTTTTTACAAGTACAAAATATTTATGACCACATTTTGAGCCCATACACATTCACTAAGGCTACGTTCACACTGCAGGTCTTAATGCTCAATTCCGATTTTTTTGATCAAATCCGATTTTTTTATTTTTTTTTTTGTCTGCTTGTTCACACTACAAATAAAATGCGACAGCAAACGTGCTCTAGTGTGAACGCTCAAAGCGGCCCGCATGCGCAAAAGAAGATGTCACACATAACACTGTTTAGACCCAGAGCAAACAGTATTGTTTGACTGGTGGCTCTTAATATACTGACTTTGGACTTTACGTTTCCCAATTTTTGCTTTAAGTTATTTTGTTATTTACATAATAATGTAGATAACCTAATAATTATCCTTATTGCTGTTTTAGAGAGGAGCGGTGTTTCAAAGGATAGTTGCAGATTTCTGTCAGAATCTGCAGATTATGCAGTACAAATAAAATGTTCACGTTTCTCCAACGTTGTCTTCCCAACAGTTTCACTAACATCGACACTGGATGGCCAGGAAGCGTTCGCGATGTCTTCTCCGGCGCTGATAATTGGCGTCTGTCTTGTGTCAGTGACGTAAAAAACGGATTTAATGCGACATGACCGTTCAAACAACAGTCGCTTTCTAAAACATCAGATATGTATCGGATTCAGTACCACATACGAAAGTGACCCAGGTCAGATTTGAAAATATCGGATTTGTGCCGTTCACACTGTCACACCATGATCGGATATGGGTCGCATAGGGTCAAAAAATCGGATTTGATGCACTTTCGCCTGCAGTGTGAACGTAGCCTAATATGTGGATGAAAAAGTTCTTTATGCAAAAAGAAGTGCATGCAAAAAATGACCATAAGTCGTGAAACGTATGTCGGTGAATACCAATCATTAAAAATCAACAGACTTATATGTGCGCACCATTTCTCTATGTAAGGAAATAAGCTAACCGCACAACGCAAATATTGTAAGAGAATCCCAAAAAACAAAAACATGAGAAAGTCCAGCTGAGGAAACGGAAATGGAGGTTTCTGAAGAGGAATGAGAGAGGAGACACGAGACGGGCTGAAATAACAGACGTTGAACGTTGTTTAACCTTCGATGCTCAAGTAAAAATAGAAAAACTTTGTACATCAAAGCTGATATAATGAAAAGGGATAAGAAGAAACAGGTGGAGGAACAGAACCACCTGATCTGTCAGCCCAAGATAAGAAACTCGAAGCATTATTGGAAAACAACCATATCCTTCAGCATCAGTGGGATTGGAAATGAAAAGCTAGACTTTGTGTGATTATAATAAAGAACAATGGGCATATTTATAAATAAGATAATGCCTGCTAGTATGTGTTGAAGCCTACATTATGCTTTTGAGGCTGATTTAAAAAAGATTTTTCTGAAACTGATGAGCAACCAAAAAGAAATCAGAGTATGAACAAATTCTGATAAGATGATATTGATGGACCTCAGGTTTGTACATAACTCACTGTTTGTGAATGAGGCCCAATATTAATCTGACCTCATTTTCTTGGGCAAAGTCACAACTTTTAATTGGTATTGTTGACAGCAGCCGCATGCTTCCTCTGAGAGCGTGGCTACTGAGTTGGACTGGCAGACAAGTGATTCTTTGCATGCTAATTGCAAAGCAGAACAACTGAAGAAGGCTCTCAGGATTATTTTCTCTGGTAGCCATCCTGAAAGTCCCCTGTGTCCTCCAGTGGCCCTGCATTAGCATGACAGGAGTCTGAGCACGCCTTTGTTTCTCAAACATTGAAATGAGCTGGCATATTATAATGCAGAGCCGGTGTCTGTCAGTGCACTGGCTTGCACATCATTCAGTTGCCTTTTCTTTTTTGGGGGGCTGAAAAGGAGAATTGCACTGAAATAACGGCGTGTATGTGAGTAGTTGAAGCATGAAACTTCCTCCAGTTAGCTGGAACTGAAATATACCACCGATTTCCCAGAACACATGACATGATTATCACATATCGCTCAGCTTGATTATGAAGATGCTATCTATTAATAATGAATAGATGAGTGCACTGAGTATACAGGGAGTGCAGAATTATTAGGCAAGTTGTATTTTTGAGGGATAATTTTATTATTGAACAACAACCATGTTCTCAATGAACCCAAAAAACTCATTAATATCAAAGCTGAATGTTTTTGGAAGTAGTTTTTAGTTTGTTTTTAGTTTTAGCTATTTTAGGGGGATATCTGTGTGTGCAGGTGACTATTACTGTGCATAATTATTAGGCAACTTAACAAAAAACAAATATATACCCATTTCAATTATTTATTTTTACCAGTGAAACCAATATAACATCTTCACATTCACAAATATACATTTCTGACATTCAAAAACAAAACAAAAACAAATCAGCGACCAATATAGCCACCTTTCTTTGCAAGGACACTCAAAAGCCTGCCATCCATGGATTCTGTCAGTGTTTTGATCTGTTCACCATCAACATTGCGTGCAGCAGCAACCACAGCCTCCCAGACACTGTTCAGAGAGGTGTACTGTTGTATTGCACACCTTGTGCTTTTGGGCACTCCAGTGATGTTGCAGCTCTGAAATATGGCCAAACTGGTGGCAAGTGGCATGTTGGCAGCTGCACGCTTGACTTTTCTCAGTTCATGGGCAGTTATTTTGCGCCTTGGTTTTTCCACACGCTTCTTGCGACCCTGTTGACTATTTTGAATGAAACGCTTGATTGTTCGATGATCACGCTTCAGAAGCTTTGCAATTCTGAGACTGCTGCATCCCTCTGCAAGATATCTCACTATTTTTGACTTTTCTGAGCCTGTCAAGTCCTTCTTTTGACCCATTTTGCCAAAGGAAAGGACGTTGCCTAATAATTATGCACACCTGATATAGGGTGTTGATGTCATTAGACCACACCCCTTCTCATTACAGAGATGCACATCACCTAATATGCTTAATTGGTAGTAGGCTTTCGAGCCTATACAGCTTGGAGTAAGACAACATGCATGAAGAGGATGATGTGGACAAAATACTCATTTGCCTAATAATTCTGCACTCCCTGTAGATGTGCATATGTTACTAATGAGCGTAGTTGAATTTTCAGTTCCTCGGACACCAAAACGCTTGAGCTGATCCAGCCATGTGAATCTGGTACAGCAGCTTTTCTTCAGTGTTGTTTATCCCAGATATCAGATTTGGATGTGCCGACCATCCCGTCAACACCCCCCCTTTCTCTTTACATAATCTGCCCTGCAGGCTGTTCATATCTACTCCTTATATTCATCCCACCTCTCCCACTTGCTGCATTTTTGTCCCCCACTCTTGTTCAGCTTTGCTCTCTTCACACATCCCCATCCTTAGTTACTCAAATTCTAGTCCGGACCGTCTTTACTCCACAGCTCTCACCCTGTAGATTTTGAACTTAAAGCATTTACTTTCAGGTCTTTGATTTCTCTGGTCTTATTTTATTCCTCTCCCTCTTGACATGCAGAATATGCGCTAGACTTTTCAGCGCACGTGTCCTACATAACTGCTGCCTTGCTGTTGTCGGTTTGTACACGTCGTCTTGTCGGATGTTGTTTGCTTTTTCCCATTCCTCTGTGTTCAGTGGAGTGCCAGTGTGTGTGCACTCGCAGGTTTAGTGATGCATCAACATCCCTGTATGAGTTTCTCCTTGTTTCTGCATCGGTATGTCTGTGTGTGTTTGCGTGTGTGTGCGGGTGGTTTTATCAGCTCTTGCAGATGGCCCCAGTCTCTCATCCATCGTTCCACTGAAATGAAGAGCCCTCTGAAGAGTAAAGGCGGAGAAGAAAGGAATGGACAGACAGACATGGAAAGAGTGAGGGGGCGATGACGCATGGAGTTAGCGGGCGGAATGGTGGAGTGGGGGTGGGGGGAAACATGTTGAAACAGCAAGAGGTGGAAATGAGAAGAGGATGATCAAAAGATGGACAGATTTGGAGGAGTAATGCAGAGAGTTGGATCACCAGAAGTGGCCATCTACACACCCTACAGTGTTTTGTGTACAGTGAACATCTAAGAGCGTGTGATGGTGTGTGTGAGAGCTTATAACATGACTGCATGGATGTGAGTTGTACCCAACTTATTTGATACTGCACCAACAGACTCGTTTGCTTCAAGCTGCATGCGTCTTGGTTTTTTTCCTTCGTGTGGGCCTTTGGAAGTGAATTTTTACTGTCGCTAATGTACAGCTCGCTGTAAAGGCTTGGTCACATAGCTAGAGGTGTGCGTGCACATTTCTGTGTGACAGTTGGCTTGCATTAAAAAGAGGCTCTTGAAATCGCCACTGGGTAAGCAGTGTTTATGATGCGCTACCCGCAGGAGAGAAAATAAACAGAAAAGAGACGGAAAGCCAAGAATAAATAGAATAAACACGCGAGGAGAGATGAGGTGAAGGAAGTGAGTTTGTGCTGCACCGAGAAGCGTGCGGCAAGCATTTGGAAAAGGTGAGCGAGGGACAAAGTCTAAGTCTGGAAACAGACTTTAAAGAGCTTGAAAGAAAAGCAGACTCCAGGGTGGTGAGAGGGAAAGAAGCCACAGAAGTGAGGGGAAGGATTGTTGACAGGTCGAGCAAAGAGGTAGTCAAAGGAAGGAATTGTGACCTAAAAGCACAAGGATTATTTTACCTTTATTTTTATTTTTTGTAAATCGCTTAAGGAACTAACAAGCAAAAGGGGAAAAGAGTAGGAGGTCTGTGTTAGTATGTTGTCCTTTTTGATTGTTTCTCCCTGTTGGGCTGTGAAATGTCATTCCCGGCAGACCTCCATTTTTATTGGAGAAAAAGACGGCAGTAGCATGCAGAGATGGAGGAAAAGAATATAACAGAATAGAAACAGCCATGAAATACAGCAACAAAACTGAGTATTTTGAAACCCTAGGGTTCTTTCTGAAAGGCATACAAATATGTCTTGTTTTTGGTGTTTTGTTCAAGGTCTTTATCAATTAATATGGCTAGTTTGAGGATTACCAGGAGTAAAGAAAATACCTTCACAAATAAAGCTCCCCTTTGGGTTGGGCTGTTCTTACTTAATGAAATATGAAATACAGACATCTAAGAGGAGATTTATTTTTAAAAGTAGCGTTAGGACAACAATAAAAGCTTCGAACGGTATTAAAATTGGAATAAACGATTTACAGTAATTTAAGTTAAAGATGTTTGTTGGTGAATATTGAAACTGACGGGGGGAAACATTAAAGACAGAAATCGAATTTAAAAAGATGAAAACATACGGGAACATTAGTGTTGTAACACATGAAGAACGTCTGACACTATTAAAGGGATGTGGTGCTGATTGAAATTCAACATAGTGAGTTTTTAGAAGAGCAGAGATCAGGTCCTGTACTATGAACAAGTTCAGTATACCCAAAGCAGTTTTTGGGCGTAGCAGCCACATGAAGCTGGTTATCAACTCTAAGTTATTCCACGGTTTCCTCCTGTGCATTCATATGAGGGATGGTGCTGGCAGCATCTGACCAACCACAAAGATGGACTGGTGTACTTGCAGCAGAGTAGGTGAGTTTTATAAAGGCTGATGAAACTGTAATATTAGAAAAATAAATATTGCATTAATGTGTGCACTTTAGGTGCTGTTGTCACTACACTGGACTAGATCTATCTCTTTTTTTAG
This sequence comes from Simochromis diagramma, assembly GCF_900408965.1. Classification (NCBI taxonomy): domain Eukaryota; kingdom Metazoa; phylum Chordata; class Actinopteri; order Cichliformes; family Cichlidae; genus Simochromis; species Simochromis diagramma. The sequence continues at coordinate 4,127,498 of NW_024387416.1, read as the reverse complement.
CCACAGGAGTATCTGATGGATTATCTGGTACGGTGGTGTGGAAAAATCTTTGACCCCTTCCTGATGTCAAATGTGTCATCACTCATCAAATGCAGTTTCTAAATTAAGGTGTTTGTTCTTAAAGGGAAAAAATCCAAACCTGCGCCGCCTTCTGTGGAAAAAATGATTGCTGCAGATATTTGTCCTTTAATAAAAACTGCTGTCCATGCACAGAGGGATCTTCCAGAAATAGTGATGCCATTTGCTAGAGAATCGATTGGTCAGTAGGAGATGATTTCATACCTGTTGATCTCTTCTCTCAAACATAACCTGCTCTGGAGGAGCATTAGATGCTGTTGCGATTTACCCCAGTAAAAAACCATCCATAAAACAGTTACCCTGATGTTACATGGGCATCACTGCTTCATAGTGCAGGGCTCTGTCCAGCAGTGGCATGTGCTGACTTGTACAGAAAGGCAAGCAGAGCAGTGAGTGTACTGACTGCATACCTGTGCAGAGCATGCTGCAAAGAAATTGAATATAACTTCTTGCTGCTTTTCCAGTGTTACTTTTAAGCCTTATTGAACTCATAGAAGACTGTGGCCAGTGTGTTTTGACACAAACTTTATACCTTTTCCCTCTATATACAGAAAATGATACCCCTGACTGAAACTGGATTTGCCGTGCCTTAACATAAAAAGCTAAAATATTTCTGCGCTGCTAGCGGATTATATGGTGTAAAATGCTAAATTCACAAGGACTTTGGGAGCTCCTGTAATCCAGGCCAGTTATACCAGTATAAGTAGTATATTGCAGAAGGCAACCAGTCGTTGTGTATGACAGAAAAGGGGGGAATTAATGGGGAAAATGGAAGACGCTGTAAGAAAAGAGGAATAAAAATAATCTGTGAAATGACATCTAATCTAACTCATTTTCCATCCCTGTTTGGCTGATCCACAGACGGTGGCTGGGCTCTATTAGTTGGACGTAATGAGCGAAAATGTACAGCACTGGCGGGAATGTAATAATTTGTTTCACGGCTGTGGATTAGGACTGTTCATGCTGGTTAAACAGATTTTTCTTTGAATATCGCTGGGATAAAGGCAATTAAATTAAAATTTGACCGAACATTAGCAATTGGGCAAGAATTGGATTGTGACTAAAGCTCTTATCTAGTCCATATGCTATACGTGAAACCATCCGTGTTAATGTGACGTGTAATATGAGAGACTGGGCTAAAGCCAGGGATCCTCATTTAATTCACTGCCACGTACAATGTGCATAAATATACACTCGGCGATCTCGCGTCGTTCCTGTTTTGAGAGCTGCCGTCTGTTCTTGTTTATATGCTGCATTTGTGGTTAAATCCCTCTAACTCATTTTGAATTATGGGCTGTTGCTCCAGGCTCCAGCAAAACCATTGATCAGGCACTTTAAATGTCAGCAATAATGAACTTTACCTGTTGACGCCAGATTAATTCTTCTGTCAGTTAGCCGACATAGGAAATGAGGTTCCTTTTTAAATTGGGAGATACACACACTCCTACACTCACTGTTCATCTTTTAGTCTTTGTTTTTGTTATTTAGTTAAATAACGTTTAATAAGCCTCTTTGGTTTGAGCTATGTATTCTGTCAGGTAGTTTCGAGTTCACCAAACCCTCTGTGAACCAGACAAGAACTCGATAACAAAATAAAATCGTGTCCACGTTGAATAGATAGCTGCAGGATTTGGCTCCAGCCCTACAGCTCGACCATTTGTCTTCTATTTCCATATTGTCCCCATTAGCTCCCATTCACATTCTTGTCTCTACCTGTCTCTGCCAGGTTTGCCTGGATAATGTACTTGCTTCAGGCTCACAGGTTGCAAAGTGTCCATTCCTCATCCCACAGATGTTTTCACTACTTTTCTGGTGTGCCTGTGAAGTAGCGAACTCCCGCTCTCGTTTCGGTGTTTTCTCAGCCTGTGTTTGTGTGATACTTCCCTAGGTCATGTATGAAACGAATGAAACACTTCCACACCTTCTGCAAATGCTTTTCTCGGAAGCCGACAGGGTGGTATTTGTAAGCGATAAACCAAATGGAGCCTGATGTTAGGTCATGCTGAAAGCAGCCGATAGCTGTGCAGCAGAGGTTTATGGGTAATGCACACAGTAATGGCTGAACGCTGACACGTTACTGCCATGTCGCTGCTTTCATCCAGGAATGAAGTCGGTAAACTGAAAATGTTCCAGCGTTAAATGCACGACGGATTATGGCCGAGACGAGAAATGCCGCATTTATCAGGGTGTTGTTTAATTTCCTTGTTTGCACATTAAAAACAACCAGAATGCTGGAGGTGATGATGTCACATGGGCATTTCTTATTGACATATTTAGGTTGCGTAATTTAGCCAATATTAACAGATATAGCTATAAGTTGATATCATGTGAACCTAACTTTTGTTTGGTTTATAATTAGAAACATTTCCTGCCATAACATAATTTCAGTTTGAGTCCAGCCAGGTTATTTTGCCAAAATCCTAAAAATCGACGAGGTGTACTTAGTCAAAACATGTATTTGGTCTCTTCGTTTCAGTGACATCATTCCCTTTCCTCGCTACTCTTTGCTCTATAGTCTTTTTTTGTTTTGTTTAAGAAACTCAGCAGGGAGAGAGGACCTCAGCAGAGACATTATTCTTCAATAAAAATTTCTCTGACCTTTCATTTTTACAATAAAGTAAAACCTCAAGACACCTGAGTTTGCTCAGTGCCCTGTAAGCCCAAAGCCAAAGTGAAGTCGGCTCGATGTCTCTGGTGTGCTGTGACAGTGTGTGGTGCTGAGCGGAATGATGGTGATACACAGGACTCAGGATAAAAAAAATATATCTTTAACTTTTTGAAAAGCCGAGACTCAATCTGAGGTTTCACAATTGTGTTGTTTTAACCAAAGGAAGCTGCGTTCCTCCTCATAGGAATACTGTTACTTTTTAAAACCTGCTTTGCGTTTCCATATTTTGTCTAAAAATAATTGCAGGTGAGGGTGACTCAGCAGTAGGCCAGTGCATTTTCTCTTTGGTACGACCACATCATTACCCTTCTCTGATTATTTACTCCTGCTTCATAATTGTGGATAGAGCAGCAGGGTTGTGAGTTTAATGGAGAGAGCGGAATTAAATGCAATGCTCTTGTGTTTGCAGATTTATAAGTTTGATTTGAGCATGTTGCTGATGTGTGGGCTGACATGCTTTGATCTGATTAGAGAGCAAGATTACCTGTGTGCATGGGTTTGTTTGAGCGTTTCATGAAAGAGAATAAATGGAGCTAATGTCATTAATGCCGGTCATGTCGACCCCTCGTGAAGACGGCATGTCTCTGAAAGCCACTCATAAATCTCGCATGCTGCAGAGAGGGAGAGGAGTTGGGGTCAGCGGAGACCAGTGGGGACAGAGGGCAATAAAAGAGTAGAGAGAGAGAAGAGAGAAAATGCGAGATGGATGCTGAGCAGACAGAGGACAGCTTTCCTCTTCTCCCTTTTTCTCCCCAGTGTGGCCATCTGTACAGAGTGTGATTAATCATCCCGTATCCCCAGACATGGCAAGCCGATGCTGTGACACTCAAAGTCTGTGCGTGTGTGTCAGTATTGCACTTGTGTGTCTGTGTGCTTTGTTGTTGTTGTGCGTTTTAATTCTCTCGCCAAGAATTTGCCTGTATGCACATGCCTGTTATATGTTAACAACCATGTTTGTGGTCTGCTCGAGTGCGTTTGCTTGCCAGTGTGTTGGTGCGTGCGAGGGGGGGAAGCCACAGACAACTGGTGTCTGTGTGTGTCTGCGTGTGACATTTATGACACATTCTATTTGTTTATTGTTGTGCTGCCACCAGTTACGACCAGTCCCCGTGGCAACAAAGCATCCTTGGTGTTAATTAGCGACATGTCCCAAATGGTCTGCTTGAGTGGAAAGGGAGGGAGACTAATGGAAGTGGTGTAGGTGTGAGAATTTAGGATAGAAGAAAGCATAAAAACAAATGATTTAAAGGAAATGTAATCGTGTCCCCACTACATTTTGTTTTTGAATAAAGATGATAAACAAAAATATTACAAACATCCCATCTGTGTGCAGCTTTTCTTCTGTACACAATCTGCTCCTGGCACACACAGTAATTGTTTTTGCATTTAGGCAAAGAACACTTGGATACAGTTATCAATTATCAATAGCAACTTGCATGCAATCATTATGTGAACTGCTGATAAATATGTAATTGAAGCCACAATGTCTGAAGCTTAATCTAAGCCTGGTAGTGGGTTAATCCAAAATGGGACTTATGGTGCTCCCACAAAACACAAAGCAAAGTTTTGGCATTATACATTTATTTAGACATGTCTCTGTGACGAAGTTATTTGACACCACATTGTACTTGATGTGCAACTTAAATTTTGCGCACGTTCAACATGGGAGAAAAAATTGATTCATGCAGTTTTTGCAAAATCCCATCATCAGGGGGTCCTGCAGGAAATTTGTGTCATGACTTACAACATTTCCAGAATCCTCTTTTAACCCTACGCCATAACCTTCCACACCAGGTGGCCACTTTGGGTGGCTGTAGCTCAGGAGGTAGAGCAGGTCATCTATTGATCGGACAATTGGTGGTTCAACCCTAGTCTGCATGCCAAGTATCCTTGGGCAAGATATTCACCTATTCACACGAGCACTTTCTATGATTTTAAGTGCTAACTAACATTCACACATTAATTGGAGAGCAATGTAGGGTTAATATGACATGTTGTATTAAGTGCTTAGTAGTATAAGAATCCATTCAGTTACTGTGGGCTGCATCAACCTGATGTGTAGTTTGAACTTTTGAGGGTAGCTGTAACTTTAAGACAGGAAACACAGAGCACTTGGAACAAAGTGAGAGATACTTAAAGTTGGGAGAATGTTTCTGCGTCTTGCTTCCATGTTTCCTGTGGATTGTATTCAAGTCTAATAACACGAGACAAAGCTTCACTTAAATTCAGCATGGACCACAGTGGCTACATATGCTGTGATATGGGGCAGGACCTCCACTAATTTTAGCTCCACTCTACATGTGCATGCTTCCTGGTCTGGGAGAAAAGATTATTTGATGTGAATATTGGTGAGCAGTGGGTAGACTTGGAGAGGAGGCAGGTTAGTCATAATTAACTATGAGGAATGGTATGATGAAATGGAAAAGGGATAGGGCAGAGGAGAAGAGGGTAATGGAATGGGGAAGTAGTGAAGGATGATGGACAACGAGGAGTAGGCGCCATGGTGAAATGGGCAGAGCAAACATGCTTTGGATGGATAGCGAGTCAAACACATTCAAAGACATAATGTACTTAATTTTGTCTGACCAAAAGAATAAAACCAAATATGTAAACATTACAATGCTACAAATAAAGGCCGCAAATTAAAAAAAGGGAAAGAGCATATGGAGAAAACCAAAACATCTAAAGATAAAGATTGGACATAGCGTGCACAGGTTTAGGTTTTGAAGCTAGATCAAAAAGAAATGTATTTTTTTTTTTTTAAATAGCTATGCTGCCATGTAAAGGCAAAGACTAAAACCTTGGACAGCAGGTTACGACGATACCACCCTGATTATGACCGATCTTATCTGAACTTGGAAGCTAAGCAGGGTAGGGCCTGGTGACTACTTGGATGGGAGACCACCTGGGAATACCAGGTGCTGTAAGCCTTTCCTTTCCCTGGCTGTAGCTTGGGAGGTCATCTACTAATCGGAAGGTTGCTGCTCCAGTCGGCAAGATGCTAACCTCAAATTGCTCCCTGCGCACTCTGTGTGAATGTTGGATAGAAAGTACTTAAGTGTAGAACAGTGCTGGTATAAATGGGTGTGAATGGGTGAATGACACATGTAGTATAAAGCGCTTCGAGTGCTCAGAGTAGAAAAATGCTATATAAGAACCAGTCCATTCACCATTTATAAATATTATTCAGGCACTACTAACCCTTTGAGGTCAGAATATGGCAGAGCAGTTACTTTTAGCTGTAACCTGTAGGACAAATGATTCTCTTAACCCTTTAAGACCTACTATAGAACCAACTCCGCCAGAGCTTACTTTTACTTATTTTTACATGCTGTAGTGCCATTTTTGGGAGCATTTCAAGTTGATATACATCAATACAACCATTATAGGCCAAATTTTAATAATATGTATGCATTAAGTGTATAGTAATTACATACATTGCAAAAAAATGCAATAAACTACAAAAAAATTGAAAATCATTTTTGTTTTTTAACATATATTTCTAGTTAGAGAAATTTAAGAGGCTTATCCCTCAAAACTGTAAATACAAAAAAGTTGCACAAACTAGTTTCCCACCACAGGAAATTTATTTTTAGTGTCTTCATAGTTTTATTTTTGGAATACACCAATTTTTATGTACTGCAGCAAAAACAAAAATATTCTAATGCAAATTTGCAAAAAACAGCATGTGCATCAAAATAAACATAATATGCACTGTTGATTATTTACCTGCCGCATTAACGCGAGAGGACGTGCTGCTGGGTTGAGATTCACGAGTCCGGAGCGGAATTAAAAACACGACATTCATTTAAAGTTATCGGGTGTTTTTTGCATATTCGTAGTGTTTCCTCCCTTAAATGAAATATCTACTTTACAAGTATTGCAAGTTGCCCCGTTGTCATCTGTTCTCGTAAAGTATAACCAAACTTTTGAGCCGTTTAGCCGCCATGTTTCCTGCCAGGTAAATGACGTTCCGCAACGTGGTGACGTCACTCGGGGCGACTGGAATCGATAAGGGAGTCGTTTGCAAAAATGGCAAACAATTCCAAGGAATTGAAACAGTGGGAACCGGTTCTCAACAAGAACCGGGTTTCGATACCCATCCCTACTCATAAGGCCCTGATGGTAAAAAAACTACATTTCCGCAAAATGACATCACTTCCGGTGATCGGATCAAACAGCTGATCGGATCGGCAAAGCGTGTTTCTGGAATATTATGTTTTTGTTGCTGCAAGTGCTTTTTATGCAATTTTTGCAAAGCTATATGTGGAAGGAAACCGTGACCTAGGACAAGCTGATGGCATAAGATGTAAGTACAACTGCTCCGGTTTTATATGCAAAATAATTATTGCGCTAGCTTACATGGTTGCAGTGATACCGGCATTTAAAAGTAGTTACGCAAAACGGAGCGTGCCCGCTCCGACCGGCTTTAAAGGGTTAATCTCCCAGAGAAAATGTCACCGTGTCACTTTTACATCTACTGAAATGGAAAAATAGGAAAAACAAGGATATCTTGGAGAGATGGAGACAGTGAAAATGAGCAATGATTGAAATTCATGGAGGAAATGAGATGGTGAAGAAACCAAGTATTATGATGATTACAATGCAAAAAAGAATCAAGCAGGCATTTAAGAACCAGGGTTGAACAAACGGAGCCACAAAAAATTTTAAAATAAAAATAAAAAATATTTTTATAACAGTATAAAGCAGTTGTGACTGTGCGGGCGAGCTGGTGAGGAAGGGGAAAGGCAGAGGAGCCGCAGGAGGCTAAAGAGATATTTTAGGGGTGAATAGAGAAAAGAATCACAAAGGTTTGTCCAATGTCACAAAGATGGCACGGAAAAAAGGACAAGAGGGTGCAACAACAAGAGAGGGAGAAGTGGCAGCTAGGGCGGGATCCGCAGAAACTCACGAGTATCACAATGTTTTTCAACAGCAAAATAGCTCAGGCTGTTATAGCATTAACAAAAGGAAGGAAAGAGCACTTGCAAGGACAGAAGTACTTCCATCAACAGATGGATTTCAAATGGGGGGAAAAAGAATGAGCAGAAACTCTTGGGGATAGATGGAGGTGAAAAGAGGCTGGAGTATTTGAGGAAAGAAGAAAACGAGGCCAACGGAGTGATCCTGGAGAGGATGGTGAAGTGGTACCCAGACTAAAAGTGCATGATAGAGGAGGCCTGTGAACTGGAGCTTTCTGGCAAAACTCAAAAGTTGAAGATGAGCTTTACGTTAGATTATAGTTATCTCAAGTAAACTTGAGGGCAAGAATAACTCTTGATATAATGTCTCGTCTTGCCTCGAACGTATTAACAAGGCAGAGGAAGGGGCAGCGATTGAGATGGGATGACAGCAACGGATGATGGAAGAAATTGCTTGGATGGTGGAATGATGCTGTGCAGACTGTGAGGGAGATGGTCTGATGAGAGCTCACACTGTTAAATCAGACGCGTGGCAGTTGTGACACTATCTTCAGCCGCTGGCTGAGAGAGACGAGCACGATGAGGAGAGGATGGTAATGAGGATTTGGAGCATTTGGGAGGAACTAGGAGCCAGAGTGAATGTTTGTCATAATGTCAAGCATTCAAACAGCCATCCTCCTCATGTTGGCACAGAGGAATACAGGTTGGGCTAAGGAGGTGGAGAAGGGAACTGTGGGCAGACATCTTACAGGGATCCGTGGCCTGTTTATGTTTGTGCCCCACATATTAGTACTAATATATTTTAATCAGTCTGAGCCCTGGGGTGTCAGAATACATTTGCTCAGTTTGAGTCCGGGTACAAGACGAATACTAATATATTTTAACGATCCTAAGCCTCGGGGTATTAAGACTGAATTTACTCAATTTGGGGGCTAACTTAACACCCATATATTCCAAGGGACACCTGACATAACAGTTTATTAAACAGAAGCCATGCACTAATACAATTTGTGGCATTGCTATCTACGCTGCAAACATCGGAGCATCCCGGATTGTCCTCAGTTCAGTTTTTAGGTGTTGATTTGTTTTGAATATCAGGGCACCATAAGCATTTTGTGCTAGTTTAACAACAAAGGTGCACGTTGTGTAGTTGTAGAGTAGTGCAAAGATCCTGCAGCGCACAAGTTGGATGTTATATCAGTATTAAAGCAATAAAAAAAAGAAAAATCTGGTGTTTTCTGCCACTGTGGTTCCAGAGTCATGTTCACATTGTTCTCTTTAAGGACTTCAGCTTAAACATAGTCATGCTCTTATAATGTCCTTGTTTTGTGCACAGGTGTAACTTGGAAGTATTATGATTTAACACTGTAACACACCAATGTTTACCAGTTTTACCTTTTTTTTGTAAATTTTTAATCTTATGAGGAAATGAAATGTTTTCATAAAACTTGAAAGTGACATTTTGATCTAGGTATTAAAAATGCCGACAGCATCCCCTAAAATATGTCTGCAGCTTAAACACTAATCAGCTAATTAACCTGAATGGGGTAATTGTACTATATTGAGAGGCCATTTGGACCATCTGGACTCTTAGACTTTGTTGCCATCCTAAGTCGGTCTAGCACAAAAGTTCAGCATGCTCGTGTGACCCGTGCCACAAGCTGTCACAGACTAAAATGAGTCATAGCGTGGCAGCAGTGCTAGAGTATAATTTTGAGTTTAAATCCCAGTGTGTCCAGATCTGTGCTTACTTTAGATCCCCCACGGTGAGAGCCTCCGTAAGAGCTGTCAACGGTCAGTGAGGCCAGCATTCATTGGATGAGAGCAGTAGCATGTTTTCAAAAAGCTGGCTCCCAGGCTGTCAGAGAGACTGTGTGGCTTAGGTCTCCATGTAACATAAGTATTGTTTTTAATGAATCTGGCCTCCAGAGAGCAACACAATTAACTGCATTTCCAGTCAGCTCATACAGAAATATGCATTTGAACTGAAAGTGCTGTCTGAGACTTAGTAATACCAATGGCAGCAACAACTACAAGCATTGCAGAAGATGGAGAGGGAGAGGACAAGATAAGTACTGGATAACACACAGGACAGCAGATGTAATCTATGGGATTGTAATCCACTAATGATTTTACAGATGAGTACTCTTTGTAGTTTCAATTTGATTGGTTAACGAAAACAAATGAAGGGACAAATTTTGTGTGGTACCCTTTATCTCTAGATGTTGAAAATGTGTATAAAGTAGCCAATCCAGTCCCTGCAGCTGACATTTTCAGAGGAATGTTTTCTTTTGTTTTTTGGTTCGAGTGTGCTAAACCACTTAACACTGACCTTTAAATCATTCAAGAATAAAAAAGGCACCTCAATCACGGGATCAGCCAGTGTTTTATAATCATTTAATTACAACTTTCAAAACAATTTTAAGTTGTACTGTAGGCGCTTTATTGCAAAGATCCTGCCGCAAAAACACGGTTTGCTCAGATTTCTTTAACTGAATGTACAAAAAAGTGTCAGGTCAGAAGCAGAGGTACATCTACAGGCCATCTGTAAAACATGGTGGAGGATCTGTGATGTTTTGAGGCTGCAGGTCAGATCTTGTTAAAATTGATAGATTTATGAACCAGAAATTTATAGTCAGATTTTGGTCCAACGTAAGGGGCAGAATTACAGTTACAAACCTCACAGCTGCATGTGGATTTGTTTTGTTGCTTCATATATGATTATAAATATTGCTGACAAGTCTCATGCAATATACAATACATTGGACTGACTTGGTCAGAAGTAGTGGAGTCTGAGTCTGTTCAGCAGAACAATGTTCTTTCACATACTTGTGAATGGATCCGTTTGCAGTTTTGATTATAGAAAGAAATGCTGCAGAGACTGAGGAAGTCAAAGATAAGGGTGTGTGTGATGCATCATGCATTACTGCAGGGGTAGATCAAGGCTTGGGCATAATAATCAAAGTGCTTTTGTCCTTGTTAGACAAAAAAGACATGCCCACACAGTAAAGACATGCGCACAGACTCGTGCAGAATGACTGGTTTATACTGGTGCTTTTACATTGCAGCACGAATAGCCACTCTTTTCACACACACAAACACACTTTGATTATATTATGCATATCCAGTTTCCTGTTAATCTGTCAGAGTAATTCATCAGTTTCAATGATAAAAATGTAGCTCATTAATTCATTGGTCTTTGTAAAAAGATGGCATGTGAGGGAGAGAGAGATGAGGCAGACAGAGGGGTCATAAACAAAATAAGACAGAATGAAAATTAATTTGGATTGCACGTATGCATGCATATAAAGATGGGACGCTTAATAGTTTTCAATTTCAAGTGAGTATTTTGCTGCGTTTGTGTCCTTTTAAAGGAGGGCAGATGGAAACAGGTCTGCGATGGAGCGTTAGCAGATATTAAAATCCTAATTTTACAGTTGAGCACAAAGCGTGGGTAAGGATATTTAAATAGTATACACCACATACACCTATCAGCTGTGGCGTGTATTTAAAAGGAGGTAAAAACTATATTTACAGTAAGAAACAAAGTTGGTTTGAGGCAGAGTCCAAGCTGAAAAAGATGTTGGAGGAATAGACTGAAAGGGCAAGTTGGAAGTGTAATTGAGGCAAAAGTTCAAAGAAATGGCAAGACCTCACCAGAAGGTTTTGGATGAGAAAGATAGTGAGTAAAGGAGTTTAGATGAGGGTGGATTAGGAGGGATAAAGCTGTACCTGAGGAGATGGACACAATGGAAAGGGAAATGCCGGATAAAGATGGAACGTGGATGTGAATTTGAGACGTGGAAAGATTAAAATGTATTTGAACAGTTAGATTTTCCTCTGTTTTCCTCACTTATCTCCATCCTCTTTTCATAAAAACAATTATTTATGCAAGTATTTGCAATATTTTTGTGATGATTTTTGTATTTTAATATCGTTGAAATATGTTGAATAAGGAAGCTTTGTAGAAACGGCTGTTTGATATGTAGCTTCACCTATTAGGTAGGTTGTTCGCCTGTTAAATCTTCTCAGAACGATCCTTAATGATGCCATTCCTTTAATTCAATTTTATTTATACAGCACCAAATCACAACATCAGTCGCCTCAGGGTCTACCTGTATGGCAGGGTAGACCCTACAATAATACATGCAGAGTAAAACCCAACTACAACCCTATGAGCAAGCACTTGCTTGTGACAGTGGGAAGAAAAAACTCCCTTTTAAGCAGAACCAGGCTCAGGGGAGGGGCAGGGGCCATCTGCCGTGACTGGCTGGGATGAGCGAAGGAAGACAGGATAAAAAGACATGCTGTGGAAGAGAGACAGAGATTAATAACAAGTATGATTCAATGCAGAGAGGTCTATTAACACATAGTGAGTGAGAAAGGTGACTGAAGAAGAAACACCCAGTGCATCATGGGAATCCCCCAGCAGCCTACACCTATTGCAGCATAACTAAGGGAGGATTCAGGGTCACCTGATCCAGCCCTAACTGTACGCTTTATCAAAAAGTTAAGTTTTAAGCCAAATCTTAGGAGACAGACACTATCTCTACTTTTGAGTCCAAACTGGAAGCTGGTTCCATAGAAGAGGGGCCTCCCATTCAACTTTTAAGTACTCCAGGAGCAACAACTAAGCCTGCAGTGCGAAAGCAAAGTAGTGGAGGCAATGTGATGCATAGCATCCAGTTGCACGGTCTCACTGGTTCTCATTGACGACAAAAGACAGGAGCAGTTGGATGAATGGTGAAGCGTGCAGGGACATACTGCCCGCTCTAATTTAGTCAAATGCAGCAAGTTCATTGTGACTTTGAAGAATACTTTCACTTTTACATTCAGTCTCTCACTTCATCTTAACCTCCCTATTCTTGAGTTCACCACTGCATATAACACTAAAGGCTAAAAGATCCACCATCTTTTTGATTGGCAGCTGCAAACATGACAAAGGAGGAAATCTATTCTTTGTCCGTGCTTTCCAACCTTAGTTGTCATGGTCTGACGGGACTTGACGGAAAATCATGCATTTTATTTAAGATTATTTGAAAGACTGGAACGGGTATGCAGTTTGTTGTAAATCCACATTGTTGGGTTAATGCTATATTTTTCTTCAAACCCCTTAAATTAATGCTTGGTGTCTGCACTTCATTTGGATGTTGACTGTTTAATTTCAGATCTGATGTTGTGTCATACAGAGAGAAGATACAGAAAATTTGTGACTGTCCAAATATTTGTCAAACTCTATATGTGCTTAGAGATTCAAATGTCTGTGTATATATCTGAATAGTTTTAGGCAACCAAGATAATTTGTTTCCTCAAATTGATGATTTAATTTAATGTTTGTTTTGTTTTTTTTAAGTGCAATTTTACTTTAACTGATTTCTACTTTCTTTTGTTGAGCTCTGTGCTGCTGATGCGTTCCTTTACTGTCACTTGCTTTTGTGCCTGGTGTTAGGGAGCTGCAGTGTTTTGTTTCTCTCAGGTTAACGCTTGTAGGCTGAAAGTAGTAATTTTTTATTTTATTTATTTATTTTTTGAGCATCTATCTGCATCCCCCTGCTGAACACAGATGTTCTTCTTCACTTTCTGTGACACAGTATGTACAATGCAGGTTTAAAAGTGGTGTTAAAAATAAATCTAGGAGATGGTCTTTTGGCTCAAAGCCCCTGAAGGTTCTTTGGTGAGTCAGGATTGGAAAAAGTTCTCTGCTTCTGAACTTTGCTCTTGATCTATATTTTTCACCAGCTGCTGCTACACCGATTGAACGAAGGACCTGGCAGCCCACCCAAATGTTTTCCCATAAAACTGGCTAACTAATAATCCCTCTTTCCCTCCCTTTTTTTAATATCTAGCATTATAACTTCACTTCCCTTAACCTTGGCTTGTCATACCTTAGTTCTTAAGCGGCATCCACACAGGGAGGGCTGTGATTACAGTGACCAGAGACGATGTAATGTCCATGAAATTTAGCGGATTGAAGCAACGACTGGTTGAGTAACAGTCGGCTCCATGAAGTGACCTGAATTAAACTCAACTATGAGCAGCAGTTGAAGCCACTAACATTGAAAGTAAAGTGCTGATTAAAATATGATGTCATGGTAAAGACATGAGGTTACCTCATGTCCACCAGTGATCAACCGTGGGCTGCAGAGTGATGCACAGCGAGCACTTTAAGTCGATGAAGCTTCACTTTCACGTTTGCTTTTTTTCTTTTATCATTTAATTGAAATTTGCGTAGCAGCTTTACCTTAATCTCTGGTATTTTCCTCAGCACTCCTGATACTCCCTCTTGCTCTCACCCCACTTCACTCCCACTTTTGCTTCCTAAGCTCCCACTGTTTGCGTTTGACTCGGCTACATCGCACTCTGGCTTTGTCTTCTTTGTCAATTCCCCTTACAGCTCTCCTCCCTCAACTTTACTCTTTTTCTCTGTCTATCTGTCATGTATTTTTAATGCCTTTGAGACCTTCAAGTCTTTGCTAGTTCAGCTTGACTTCAAAATAAAACAGTTGAGTTCTGTATGTGTTGGATGGGAGGGGATGAGGAGGAGGAGAAACGCTGAGAAGGGATGGTCTGCAATGCATGAGGTGACAGGTACAGGACCAGGCCTTTATTTTAGACGTGTGGGATGTTTTTGAGAGAGTGAGGTGGGGAAAAAAGACACGGAGCAGACGATTCATATGAACATTCAGCAGATCATCAAGTACATGAACCAGTTAATGACACAGATATCAGCCTGTACACAAACCTACAGTTTTCTGGTAAACGGAGACCAGTGTATAACACAGTCGATCACATTCGAAGCATTTCATGAAAAAAAAAGGGATGGATAGTCTGTGTATTGCTTTATCTATCTGATCATTTCTTTCTGACAGATGAATTGATGCGTTTTAATTTGTTGACTCATTCTAAATATTATAAAACCAGCTGCTTTTTGTTTACCAGATTCCTTATCTTAGAAAGGGCTAATATTCTTTCCTCTTGTTTGGACTAGCTAGCAGTCTACGGTGATGCTCTTGTCTTGTATTTGCTGTAGCATTTAGTGCAACCAGTGCTAATCTCTTATTTGTATGCTTTGAATGCACAAGTAGGTCCACTTCATGAATATGGTGTTATTGTTGCATATATAAAATATAAAAGTGACAGAATAATAGCTGAATTCATCTTAAGAATTGGCTGAAAGTTGAATGACTGTAGGAACAAAGTTGGAGCTGGTGGAGAAATGGAGTGAAAATCAGGATGGTGCAATGTAGGGAGGGGAGAAGTAGTTTGAAGTGACCTGCTTAGCAAGAATCAGATGCTTTTTGTTATACTGTATAGAGAGCGTGAGGATAAGAGAGAAGTGATTGCCAGTGAATTTTGGATTGTGTTGTTGCTTTGTTGCTATGGTGTTGCATTTCCTAATGCAGACATGAGAATGAAAATGGAGACAGAAACCACACAAAGTAGACTGTGATCAAATTTTTCTCTTCCATTGAATTTTATCTTATCTTTGTCCCTCAGCCGTAGAAGGCTGTTGGGGTATTGTCGTCGCCCTGCTGGGCGGGCGCAGTCGGGCAGGCAACGTAGACACGAACGAAGCGACCTAAGAGTTTGAAATTGATACCCTAATCGTATCTACTAAAAATCACAGATGGATTTGAATCTGTGATGTTGACTTCTGAAAGTGTTGTGAACATGATAACTTGAAGGAAGTGACCTAGGATTTTGAAATTCATACCATAGGTTGTATCTACTAGCAGGCTGAGGGTTGCCACTGACTGGCGCCAGGATTTTTCTCCCATCAAAGTGCCTTTTCCCCCCTCCTCTCTCTCTCTCTACATTGTTCCTCAGTTGCCATATTTTCCACCCCCCTCTGTTTTTGTCACATGATTAAAAAGATAAATGTGCAAAAGGTTTCGTAATGTATTATTGGCACACAGCAGCTTCCTTTTAATCTGTCATCTGTATGTGTTTACTGATGGTGCTGATTGCATCTGTGACCAGGAACATCATCTTGTGATTTCTGGGTGTTGCTACAGGAATAAAATTTGGATCATAATGTGGGGTTTTTTTTTGTTTATTTTCTTCTTCCCCCCCCCCTTTTTTTTTTTTTTTTTTTTTTTCTGTCTTGGGTTGCTGCAAAAAGTTTTAGAATTTATCTTTACGCTGCATGGCGGGGTGGCACTGTGTAATTTTAGAAAAGAACAAATTGAGATTGATTGTACTGAAGCACACAGAACAGATAAAGGCTGACAAACTGCTCGTGTCTGCAGCTGTTGGTGTTTAATATATAAATAAAATCCACTGTGAATAACATTTCTAAAGCAATAAGTGCACAGATACTATTTTAAAAGTTAAATGCAATTTAGCAATGGAAACTGCATTTTGCAGTTTTTTCTTTGTTTGGTGAAATGTGAAATGTTTGCGTGTTATTAAAAGTAGCATTTCATGTCGAATTTGACGTTGAACCACGTAGCAATCTGAGTTTAAAAAAATAAAAGCACCTTTAACTGTTGTACTGGTTGTTAATGAACTCTTTATTTGCTGCATAAAAAATACTGCTTTCTGTAACTTTGACAGTTCTATAACAAAATCTCAATGAAGGCCTTTAATTTATTGGACATATTTGCATACACAGAGGAAGTTTATATGAAACGCAGGGGTGGCCGATTAATGTGCTGAATTAATATTTTTAATTCAGCACATTCATGTGTCCCTCGGTTTCTCACAACTACTGAACATGGACGATTCCTTTTCTTCCTTTTTTTTTTTTTTTTTTTACTGTAAAAGAGTACAGAAAAACATATCGGTGTATGTGATAGATTTTAAAAAAAAAAAAAAAAAAAAAAAAAAATGTAGCTGACTTCATGAACCTAAACAGCATGATCCTGGAGGCGCAAGAAATACGTAGCATCGAAGCAACAAGTACATCAAAGATCTGTTGAAGTTGGAATTGACGAGGAAGCACTTGGATATTAGGATGGTATAGGCATAGCCTTAAGATGTGTTCGGCGCCGTCACAGTGAGGAAGATGGGCAGCGCAGATGAAAGCTGATAGATAGTTTGAACTTTTGGGTGAGCCAGAAGAAGATGAGAGAAGTCTCGACAAGCCTGAGCAGTGGCTAAGGCTTCTGCCGCAGGCGAAGAAGTGCCACATGCACACGGAGGAAAAAAAATCCTTTAATATTGCACTAGCAATCAAAAGTAAAGCACACTGGTAGAAAATCCAAATACCTTGACTGGGGATGATGGCGTTTCACATAAAGGTCCCCAACTGTGTTGAGCAGAGCAAGATTTTTAAATCCTGATAAGTTGTGTGTCCAACTAAAACAGCCACACTAGCAGTAGTCTTTCATTTGACTTTTACTCAATGTTGCAAAAGACACATTCAGTGGGAACAAGTCGTCATGGATCTTATAGGAGTCAATTATCACCTCAAGGTCAGACCATGCAGTGCTCAAAAAACTTCAAAATAATCAAAGACCTACCTCTTACTCAGAAGCTAAATGAAGCCTACAAAGTTCATGATGGTACAATCAGAAAAAGCCTGAACAAGTGTGGCTTCTTTGGAAGGGCCAGTAGAAAGCCTCTACTCTTTGAAAGAACATGGCAGCACAGCTTAGATTCAAGAGCTTTATTGTCAATACAACAGTATGCACGGTATACAGTGTACCCAAATTCTGTTTCACCCCAAGCCCCCCATGGTGCATTATAAGTATATAAAACATATATCTCCAAGAGATATCAAACTAGAAATTACAAATAAATAACGTGCTAAACTTCAGTAAAATTAAGGGATAAAAGGTACTAATTACTAACTATACAATACTATAATGATAACTATACAATACCATCTGTATGATAAACAAAGACATGACAGACGATACGAAGTGGATTGTGCAGTGGTATTGAATACCAGGTTCAAGTTAGGGTCATGATATTATAGACGAGACATGTGCAAGATGCAAAATGTGCAAATGTAGTGTAGTTTAGCTTTACAAAGTTGGAACTTTTTACTGAAAATAGAATTCAGCATATCAGCACAAACACTACATACAAACTGTGAAACACTGTGGTGGAGGGGTGGGCTTGTTTTACAGTCACTGTGCTTAGGCATCTGCCAGTCACTAAGACAACCACAGTCCTCTGTATATTAAGGTCTCGTAGAGTCAAATGTGAGGTCATGTGACAGTGACCCAGTGGAAGTCCAGACCTCAGTCTGATTGAAATGTAATGGGGCCGTGTGCAAAACGTGTTGTAAAGAAGAGTGGGTCAGAACTCCTACACATCAGGCTGAAAGTCCTACAGATAACAATTCAAGTTATTCCTACCAAACTAGGTTCAACAAGCTATAAAATCATGGGCTGTGCTTTGTTACATGACTGCAGAGTCTCTGGTGTTTTTCACATAAGTGTTTAATAAATTTCACAGCAATCCATCCACATTTTTATTGCGAATCAAAACATGGACAGACCCTATTTAAATCCATAAAGTCATGCTGTTATTTTGACTAATAACAATTCAGTAATAAACCATTAAACCAGCGCAAACAGTGCAGCTTAGCCAAGAATGAGAACAAGCATGTAGCTTCTATGAGCATAAACTGCAATAAAATTTAGGTTGAAAGTAAGGGCAACCTTAATGCTCAGGTTGTAATTGACCTTTAGATTTGCTTAAATGTAAAAAGCAGAGAGACACTAGAAAACATTAAGGTGGAATCACACAGGACAGATGTGAACTTTGAAGGTGTTTTCTGAGGACACTCAACTAGATTTCCATATTTAAACATTAGGACCTAAAATCCAACAGCTTCCCTGAGGTGATGAAACTTTGATGGGTCTTGTCTAGGCTGCTGAATTACTATGTTTGAATTTATTCTCCTCAGACACTTTGTTTTTATTTTTTGAGTATAAACTTAGACATCACTAGCTCTCTTCAGAATCTCATAGGCATTGACAGGTGGAAACTGTATGTGCAAGATCTGAGGATTTATTTCAATGCAGTACATACGCGTGTAAACATGCATCTTCATAGCAGAGGTCTGCATCTCCTCCTGAACCAACTTATATCTACTGTGGCTGCATGCCTGTGTAAGTGTGGACTGCTAGTAATTCAAATAAGTGTGTTTGTGTCCATTGAACCTCCGTCCAAACCCCCAAACAGCTTGTAGTGCTGTCACAGACATCTGGTTGCCACTGACTCTAATGGTCACACGGATGTTAAATACTACATGAGGTGTGTGTGTGTGTGTGTGTGGGTGTGTGTGGGGCATCAAGCATCTCTGCCCCAGTATTTCTTCCTGAGGTTATGCTGGGAGTCACTTTGTTTGGATTTTTGCTTGGTGTTGGACAAAATGTGGACATTTATGGGTACATTTTTAAGGAGCTGTGTGTGCGTGATTTTTATTTTTCATATTTTCTCCTCATGATGGTAGTGAGGAATCATAGAACAGTTACTACTGTATGTAATTAGGTGATTAATGGCAATTTTTAATAGAGGAATATATGAAGGAGGGAGGGATGAAATTGTGAAGAGATTAAGGAGAGGGTTCAAGCAAGGAAGATGGCAGTTGAAGTGAAGTGCTGGGCCACGGGTGTGTGGGGTGGAGCGAAGATAGGAATTACACAGGAGTAGAAAGGAAATAAGAGGAAAGGGGTGAAAATGAGAGGGAGGATGATGAGAATATGAAGAGAGGGGAAAATTAATGTGTTCTGAGGAGTAGAAGCAAGGCAGAATGGATGATAATTGACAGAAAATTCAGAGCTAAAAAGGGAGAAAATGAAAAGGAGGGAAAAACTGTGAAGCAGTAGTCTTCTATTGCTTATTAGGGTCATTATACCTCCGTCTGCAACGCACACACTGAGAGGATTGAAAGGAGAAAGCAGTTCAGTATGAGTATCAAAAAATGGGCTTTTGATAAATGGCAACAAGAAGCTGAAAGCAGGGCATGTGTGCTCTGCAGTGTGCACGCACATTTACTGTCAAATTAGTTAGTACTTGGCTATAAATATGTTTTTATTATGAAGGACACAAACACATCTTTGGACTTGGCCTAAAAATGTATCGATGCTGCTGTGAAGTGGTAAATAGAGGGAAACGGAAGGCAGGAGGAAAAATAAACACTGAAAGTCAGAGCAGGGAAGAAAGGAAGAAAAGATTTTAAATGAAGTAAAAGAGGATAAATAAAGCCAGTGATACCCCAGGGAGACATACAGGGAGGAAAGTGAGGTAGGTAATGGTTTTGTGAGATGGTATAAAATAGAACCTGTACTGTACAGGACAGGAAATGAAGGTGAAATTGAAAGTTTAGGAGTAAAAGTGAAATAGAGTATCAGAGTAGATGTACTTTAAATTCATGCACTTGTACAGCAGCTGTGGATTACAGCCACAGATAATGACAAATATGCACAAAAAGATTTTCCTTTGACAATGTCACTGGATTATTTGCAGTAGAAGGATCCCCGTGCATGTAAGAGATGACCAGTGCAGGTTGGTTTTTCTTTTCCAAAATTCAAAAATAATTTCAGTGAAAGAAAATGGGTTTACAAAAGGCTCCTTTCATGCATCACTGAAAGTCTCCAGTTAACTTTCTGTTAATGAAATGAGAATGTTCATGTCTCCCTGGTTTCATACTTTGCTAATAACTTGTGAAAGATTGTAGAAAATGCAGAGTAACTTTTAATTGAAGCAAGGAGAAATTGCTTTGCTGTCATTAGAGTAGTCATGATTCAGCTGAGTCGGATTTATGTAACCAGTGCAGCCATTAATTCTGTGAAAAGGTCTCTGTTTAAAATAAATAAACCTCTAGTGTTTGTCCCTTTGTGTTATAGTGAAGTGTGAGAGGTCCCGCTTATTATCAACATAGGCATTTAAGTTCTCCAGTCAGTGTTGGCGGCGTTCGGTATTAAAGCAGACCAGCGTAAAGCACCTGTAGCTAAAGGCCAGTAGCATCACATGGATGTACTACATACACATAGAACACCATTAATTTAATTTGTAGCAATTTTTTTGCCAAATTTGTTACCCGTCTGATACCTCTGAGATAACATTAACATAATGGCATTATGTTTGGGTTATTAGTTTGTCAGGTAGGTTGTGTGTGTGTGATATTGATTTCAATTGGACATGAACGGTCTGTTTTGGTCTGCAGAAAATACTTTTCTGGCAATGATTTAACACAGTCTGAGGAACAGAAAGAGATTGTGAGCATACTTTGCATGTGGTTGGGCTTAAATTCTGCCAAAGTCTTAACAGCATGTATCACATGTCTTGATTGTATGTGATTGGTGACTGAATCTTTTTGAGTCTCTGTAAATAATATATAGACGGCAGGATTTTTAGACTACACTTGGGTGCATAGTTGCTTTAGTATTTTCATTTATTTGAGAACAAAAGTCTGGATGGAGCAAATAAGGATCTGGCTGTGTGTGCTGCCTTACGTGTTCCACGTCTTAGATGTATTCCAGTATTGAAGGCAAACGCCAAGGTTTTCTTTTCACATACGTTCATAAATAATCGAGGTAGTAATGCATTGCTTTCAGAGCTTGTGCATGTTCTCAGTGAATGTGTGACCATAAATGCGCAGGAGATGGATGACGTCCATCTGAGGCAACAGTCTGTTACTCATTTCCATGACTGGCCCTGATTTATCTGCTTTCTGTGCCACATACAAAGATGTCACCTTGTTATGCTCAACTGGAACAGCATATATGCTGTGTGATTTCCTTTTTCACACTTTGATTCAAGGTTCTTCTGTCATTAGCTCTTCGGAATATTAAATACTATAACCATTATGGTGTCAGTGGAGACTGAGCTTATGGCATCTGCCCACTTTCAAAAGTTAACATTTCCCTTGGAATTTCTTTAATTTAGGCTAAAGTGAAATAAAAGGTCAATATTTTAATTGAAAACTGTGGTAAACATACTGGCTCGGGGGGGGGGCTTGTGACAGCATACCAAGTGCACATTTTAATTTGGCACGTTGCAGTTACATGATGCAGAAGCTGTGACAGCGAGACACCCAGTTATGAAGGACATCAGTAATTAAATTCAGGAGATGGCCAGATTTTTCCATGGCTGCACATAAACTGTCACCAAATTCCTTGGGAGTCAACCCACTTACACATTTAGCAAAAAGAAGAGAAAAGTAGGAAGATGCTTTAGAGACATCGAGTCTTTAAAACTGGTGACAAAGTTGTGAAGTTTGTTTCTGTGTCAAGTGATTGAAAGCTGGATTTATTTCCCCCCTTTTAAGTTGGTGTTCATTTCTGACCTCCCCACAAACTTTGTATAGAGAATTAATTAAAAAGGGTCTTTTTAGGGGTCGTGAAGGACCCTCCGGCCTCATCTGGTAATGCTTGGACACACGATGCAATTCTTAAAACATGTTTGTCTTTTGTTTTGTTTCTTTGAAGTATTGAAATAGGTGTTGGCGAATGACCTTGTTTTTACTTCACTTCCCCCTGTCTCACTTCTTTCCGTCTTCATTCATCCATGCAGCTTGACTTCAAACATTAACATGGGACATACGTTTTCATCTCTCCCCAACTCCATGTGTTATTCTGTCTCGTTCCCTTCATTGCTCTCTTTACCTCTCTGTGTTTCTGCCTCTCCATCTGCTCCTCTCCAACTCTAATTGGTACGATATCAGTTGGAGCTCAGATATTGCCTTCACTTTTGGTCTGTTTCTGGCAGGCAGTGTTGTCTCAATGTTTCCTCTCCATAGATCAGATTCAGGTGCGTTCGTGCTGTCTTATAAGTCTATATGTAAGCCTAGACTGCCAAAATGCAAAAGAGTTTAACCAGGTAGCAGCAGGACTGAATTTGACGAAGGTGGTGAAAGGTTTGAGGTGAAGGGGCTGTGAGTGAGCCTCGGTTGAGGAGTCTGTAAAGTGGGAATTGAGAGTAGAGTGGATAAAAGGAAAAACGGACTTGATGGTAAATGGTTTGGAGAGTGTTTTGAAGAGGTTTCATTGTTATTACAAAAGCAAGCTAACTGTGAAATCTGGAATAGGGTCCACTTACGGAGGCTGAGAAATTGAACCATTTCTGTGTTAAAATCCCTAAATGAGGTGAAGGTAACAAGGATCTTGTTCAGTTGTTTGTTTGAAACGAAGGCCCATAATCAAAGTCATTTCACGTCTGTTTCTGCACTTTACACTCCCCTGCTGCAATGTACCACGTCTTTAAAAACACAGTATTGTCAACAGCGGGAAGCTGACCAACCGATATTAGTTTATATTACTTTAAATTTTAAAGGAACAGTCTGCCGATTTTGTAGTTTTACTAGAAAGTTAGAAGTTGCACTTTTAATTAGTGTGTAAGTATGTCTTCCAACAATCGATGCATTGTCATAAACTCAAAATTAAGCAATTAAAAATGCACAGGTGCGAACGCAGATTTTTTTGGAAGCCGCCATTTACCCCACCGTCTTTACTTCAGGGGCAGAGGTTCGGCCAGTTGTGTTTATATATGTGGCCACATCCACAGCACTCCTGCTGCGGAGGCAAATGTGAGCTTGGGAGCTACGATTGATCAAACCTGTGACTTTGTTTCCTTTACCAAAGAAGTGAAAACACATTAAATCATGTTTCTGCTTTGGCCCTTTTTATAATTAAAATTTTTATTGCTGAAATAAAAGAGAGCTGTGCAACAAAAATGTTTGATGAATTTGCTCTTTTTGTATAGTAAAGTGTCTTTTTGTTGTTATTGCTTGAGAGGGATTTCTCCAGTCTCTGAGTTCAGTGGTGTAAAGCTTGTCCACATGATAGATTGCAAAGCTCTCACACTGAAACTCTGTGATCTCCCAACAGTTGGATAAAACCATTTCAGTAAAACCACTGATGTGTTGTTATGTGTGTAGACGTCTTAAATCAATGTTCAAATGGGCTCTCTGGACTCATTTTTTTCGTGCTCTTCACTTATTACTGTTTTAAGGTGGCATATCGACTTGGTCAAGTGAAACTTTTCAGCTCATTTGTTTGTGCCAACCGCACTGTAGTTTTATGACTCAGTTCTCTACAATCTTTACATAAGCTATTGTTGCAATTGAAGAGAAATATACCATTGATCTATGCTTCAGAGTGAGTGGAGGATAATCTGAGAGAGGCACTTTGAGCATTTAGAAAAGAAGGTAGAGATCACATTAAAGGAGACTTTCTTTCAGAGTTTGCAGTAACGACTGAACAAATTGCGAGGGTAAAAGGAGGGAAGATGGTGAAAAGTGGCATTGTTTGATTGTGGAAATATTATAAGGAAGATAGTATTAAGCAGAAAGCCTTCATTTTAGCTTGTGTGCACATGTGCATTTACTGATTAACAGGAATCCCAAGGAAAACAGGAGGATAAAGCTGGATTATTGCATAAGGAACAAGATGACAGCCCACACAAGTGTACAAGACAACAGAGAACCAAATCAGAGTGAGTGTGTGTGTGTGTGTGTGTGTGTGTGTCAGTGAAACCATTTAAGCACTTAAATTATTTGTATGTCTTGTGTGCATGAAAGAAAACGAGTTAAGATGGAGATAAAATGACGTGGTGAAAGAGTGAGAGAATTTTTCCTGTTGTACAGCGCCCTGAGCTGAAAGAAGCTGCCACCTTCGCTTTAATTATTTATGTGGTACTTGGCCTTCCATTTAAATCTGCCTGTATAGTCTCTCATACTTTTCTTTTTCTGGCTGCAAAATCTTTAGAGATGCTGTTTTTGTTCGAGTCCATGCTGAGCGAGTGGATGGTCTCTGTGGCATTTTGCTTTGGCACCATTCTGCTGATATCTAAATGCTTGAAACCACCGTCAATGCAGTGATCACTTCATATATTGACAAAGGCACAGCGTGAGAGTTCACAAGCCCTCGTTAACAGATAGCAGACAAAAGTAAATACAGAAATGCCACTACACTGGTTTAATTTGGGAAGGGGGTGGGGGGCGCAGAGTGGAAATGTTTTGTTTCTGAAAGTGTCCTGGAATTTATATTTCCTTTTCTTTTTTCCCCTCTCCCATTTGTATTTTCCCATTTAAACTACTTGTCTGACTGGTTCCAATATCCACTGAGTCGTTTGGCTTCCAGTCCAACTACATATCCCATGTATATATATTTGTTCAGTAAAGTGTAACGGTAAGCATCTGTCTTCCTGCCCATTTGATTAGTCTCCTGACACAGGCAGCGCAGAGTTGTTTACAGTTAAAAAAAAAAAAAAACTATTTCAAAACAATATTGGTATCAGATTTCTCTGCATGAGTGTGTGTTTTTATAGCCGCATTTCTTATTGCTGTCCAGCATATATTAAAGCCTGTAGCAAAGATTTATGTATTCAAACATAAATCTTTTATTAAATACATCAGTGTTTCTTTGTGTGGGTCCAGTTAAGTGAGACTGTGCAGGCAGTCTTCAGTGTTGCAGGAGGCTGCAGCTGTATGGCAAGATTGTTATGACAAATATGTCATACGTGTCTGAACTAGAGAAAATAAACACAGGCAAAGTGTGTAGGTTTGCATGTGAGGCAAAACTGTTTTTAATCTAACTTCCACTTTGATATCCAATCTGGATTTGATGACAATCTGTTGGGGATTTGACCTACTTTGGTACAAATTAAATTGACAGTATCCGAAAAGGGAATTTTGTTGCAGGTGCTGACCAGACCGTTGCCCTCCTTTTCCCTCCTGGTGGCGTTTCGTCCAGGATGGCACATCCGTATGTGGTGTTGCAAGGAGTTTTGATGTGTCTCAAGAGTGTGGAAGAGATGCTGTGAGATGGGCTCTTACATTATGAGAGAGAGCGAGACGACTCAGCAGGATGGCCAGTATCTGCTCCTCTTTGTGAGGAGGAACAGAGGGTCCCAGCATGTTTCTGACCACACTATGAGAACTGGACTCCATGAGGTGGCGTGAGGGCCCGGCATCCTGTTGTGGGATCTTAGTTCTGAATTTGCCAGAAAACGCCAAAACTGGCAGGCTCACTACAGGTGCCCCGTTCTCTTCGGAGATCAGAGCAGATTCACACTGAGCATGTATGATAGATGTGAAGGAGTCTGAAGAAGCAGAGTGTGGCTAAAGTCGTGTTATCATCCAGCATGACTGGTTTTGACAGAGGGTTAGAGAGAGCCTGGGGAAGCATATACTTGGAGGATCAAGGACGGTAGCCTGAGTGCTGTTAGGTACCAGGATGAAATCGGAGCTTATGCCGGTTCAAAGGCTTTGGCTTGTGGTGCGCAGAAATATGGTCAGCGTGTATAGGCAGCTCCTGGATGATTACATTGATGTCACTGACTGGCTCTCATGTACCTCTAAGGGGAACCCAAGAATTAGCCTATACAACGTATTGTATCAGTGCACCTGATATTAAAAATCACTGCAGACTGTTAGAGCTCTCTGATGCTCTGATCCAGGTCTGGGAGGAGAGATCCCAGGACACACTCTCACCAGGAGCGTGCTCAGACGTTGAGTGCATACATACTACTGAGCCATATTATGACACAACCTATTTCAGTGTGTGTGTTAATTTTTAAGTTTTTTTTGAAGTCTTCTTAGACTCATGTCTTCCCTTTTTCTGTTCCAGGAATGTTTAAAAATGGGTTTTAACTTCTGTTTGGACTGGTGCTCTTTGTTGGTACTCGGTAGCTACAGATGTAAATCTTTTCTTGTGCCAGATTTCTTATGTATTGTCACTTCATGTCACGAGTCTCACTTTGCAGAAAATTACTCCTTCTACTCTTGATCATATTGATACACTGTAGCAGCAAAAACATTGTAACATGCATATGGAGTATTTGCAGTCCTAGTTATCAGAGCTGCATCACCTCTGTGTTTGAGTCATAGCTGTAGTTTGAAAATACATTTTTTTATTTTTTTTTTTTATTCCATGTGCACAAGATTTCAGCTACTTAACAGTTCAGTGGTTTTGGTCCTTAATTCATCAAAATGTTTATGTGGGTGAGCAGTCTGCAGCACTCTTGCATTGCAGCCATGGTATTGTAATATGTGTTGAATGTGTTTTGGGATTGTCTTGCTGAATAAGCAACAGTCTCCTTGAAGAAAACTCCATGTGCTCCGTATCTTGCACAGTGCACCAGGCACTGTTACGGGCTGCTCCTACATATAGCTGTCAAATCATCAGATCCTGCTTTTAGATTTAATCCAGTGCGATTCCAGTGGTGGTGCCCTCCTGTGCCTCCTCCTAGGAGATGTCCGTGGTCATCCTGAGATCAGGTCCATCAGCACATGTTGATCCAAATGTGAGACTGTATTGCTGTTCGGTGGCCCTAATAGTTTCAGAAACTTTGAGGTTTTTGCATGCCAACAACAAAGCCAGGATGTCAGGGACAGAATTGGCTTCGAGCTAATTACTGATCCGTCTCCCTCCTTTTCATCTTTTCAACCTCTGTATAAAAGAGTTCGCCAAGTACCGTTCTCATTATGCAGTGGGGTGTTGCTGAAACAGGCCCAGATGCCCAGCGAACCTCTGTGAAGACTATAGCCTGAATAAATCAAAAAGCAGCATCAGTTTGAGCATAAGCAATGCTAAGCACTTTACTTGCCTCTGGGAGATCTAGCTTTTTGATATTAAATAACAGCGTGCAAGAAAAACCTGGACAGTTATCAGACAGCCAGTCACTTGAACATAGCACTCAGTGCAAACAACTGCATTTGTCTTGTGTGTGTGTGTGTGTATGCTTGGCCTGCAGCTTTATAGGATGACAGAACAATTTTAAAATATAGCCAGTCCACAATAAGGAAAGATTTAATGAGTAGTGGAAAAGTAAACAGATTGTAGATTTTCCCAGGGGTATTTGCACAGATGAGAGCTGGCAACGGCCTCAAGATGACTGTGGAAACAAACTGCCCTAGAGCCCCATTGGCAATACCGATAAGCCACAGTTGGCAGAGTACAGCCCATCAACAGAACTGTGGGATGGTTTTCTTTTTTCTCTTTGTGAGCAGCAGAAAAAGAAACCTAAGATATATTTGGGTTCGCTTTATTTCTGACTTTCTTTGTCATTTCAATTTGCAGAAAACATCACTGTTCCTGCTTTTTGTGCTTCAGTAAAATATTTCATTTACCACTCAGTTTTGTTTTTTTGTCTTGTTTTTTTTTGGGGGGGGGGTTAAACAATGCAAACAACACTGTAGAGATTGGGCAATTTCAAGTAGATATTCCACGTTTTAATTTATCAGGCACTATTGAGAAGATTTGATCAACTTTTTACACAAGCATGGCTGAAACTTGGTCTAATATGTGCAGAGTAGCTTGTAAATTGTAAAATAAAAGTCTAAACATTTGAGTTCTACTTGAGCAACACTTGAAGTGCTGATGACCAGCCCCATATCAAAGGGGAGATCCTTGAAACAGGATATTGCTCTCTGCAGGCAGTCTCTCTCCACTTGGTCTCCAGTTGAGTTGAAACAAATCAAAACTCCTCCTTGGTGGAGGACATCTCAATGAATAAGTCATTCTTTGAAATATTAAATTCAAATTGAAAAATGCATCAATACTCATGGTATTTATTTAGTATTCAGCTTGATGATCAGATGTATTGATGTCTAAATTGCAGTTTCACATCTTTTACTTCCCTGCTGCGGCACTTAACTTGGCTTAAATGTTGCATCTACATGTGCTCATTTGGGCTGATTGGGCTTTTTTTCAGTTTTGACACAGATACTGTGGGTTCTTGTCTCTTTCTAAGACGCCGTCCAGTTTATAGTGAACCTGCCTACAACCACAATTTCCATCATCGCCAACTTGTCCTTTTTTCCTTTTCTTTTTTTTTAACTGTTAAATCCATCAAGTGCAAAATACTTGCACCAAAATGTGCAGTCCTAGTTATTCTAGCTGCATCACCTCTTGTGCTAACTCTCATAACGCTTTGTTAGCACTCCTCTTAGCAAATTCTGCAGCGATTAAATGGTTAACTTTGTTCTACCACAAGTCACTGGTAAAGAAATGGTGTACAGATGTGTTGAGACACCCCTCATTACTTTATATTTTGCTTCCAAGAAGCTTTAGATTTTTATTTTTATTTTTTTGTAAGTGATCCTGACCAACAGTGCTCAAATTTTCCAAAGGCCTTTCAAAGTTTTTCTTTGAATTTTTAGTTTTCTGTTTATCCACGTAACACTGGCACCTTGTTCATGGGATGAACAGGTCTTGTGTTTATGCATACTACAATTTAATAAAGAGCCAATGTGAAATTCTGTCCTTGGATACACATGATTTGTTCCCATTTCTTTAGTCAAATCTGTAAAAATTGCTATAGACAATAGTTTTTTTAATGCATAAAATAGTATTTTTGCACCAACAGGGTGATTCCCAAAGAACCATTTGCCTAAAAAATGGCACATTTGAACAGACAAACCAGACAAATAGAAGACAAAGTAAGACGTGCCAGGCCTAAAACAAACTATCTACAGCAGATGAAGAGTATCTAAAAGTCACATCCTTGAGAAATGGACACGCCACAGACCTGACACAGGATCTGAGAGCTGCATCAGGCCCGTTAGTTTATCCTTCTGCTGTTCAGTGAAGCCTCAGAAATTGTCTCGGTGGAAGTGTGGCTGTGGAGAAGACTAAAAATTAGTGGCAACACGTCTTATGGAGCGAGGAATCCAAATTTGAAAGATTTGGTTGAAATCATCATCGGCATGTATGGAGTAGGTCAGGAGGGAGGCACATCAGTGAGGCTCTACAGCCATCTTTAAGACATAGTGGGGGTCAGATGTTCCACCATGCAATATAGTCTAGAAAGGTTAAATGCAGAGAGGATTTTCCCCACAGCGATCAGTAAAGTATACATATTACATTATTATTTAAATGCCATCAGTCATGGGTCGACCACCGCAGAGCCCGGACCTCAACATTAGTCTCTGGACAGAGAACAGAAGAAAAGGGAGCCACAGCCTACGAAGACTTCTGAACGTCCTTTAAGAAGCCTCGAGAACTTTGACTGAAAGCTGCCTAAGAGTTCAGGCCATGTTGAATAAAGATGGTCATACTAAATACTGACTTTCAAGCTTTTCATTATGTTCTCTATTTATGTGTTTGCACATTAAATTGCTGCTCTGATTTTCCACTTCCCATGAAAAACAGAGATGAGGCTTGGCTTGATTTTATTTTTTTTTAAACATTACTATCACAAATTTTTTATTTAGTTTTTTTTAATGTGGCAGCGAGTTGTTTCACAGGAGAGGGGTCATACTAGATGAAATGTCGAGTTGTGGCGCAAATGATTAATGAAAAAATATTATTATGAATGTTGACAGCTCTGCACTTCATCTGTTAATATTAGCAGCAGATCACCAGTGTGGCAAAACATTGTTATAATTATAATTTCGACTCCTCTTTCTCCTCCAGCCCTCGAGGGGCTCCATATGCTGTAGTGTTGGACACTCCTCATTCTCCTCTTCACTTCTCCTTCCTCTCTGCTCTCTTGCCAAGTGGTTTGGAACAGTTCAGCCTTTCTCACTCATCTCATGCTCGTTTTCTTCACTCTCATCTCGTTATTTTCCTCTTCTTGTATATCTGGCCTCCATTATTTTCAGTGTATGTTATGCTGAGGTTTTAGGCACCTGGTAGATGTGATGCTTCAATGTCTGTTTAAATGACAGCCCTGTCAGAAGGAGCAGAATATTTTAGCTTTTGGTCTTTTAAAGTTAACTTTTATATTTTAAATGAGGGAGTGATGAGAGACATGTGACTAAGCTTGAAAGGCTTCATTTGAATCTAACACACTGTTACATTTCAGTGCACTGAGACACCAGGATACTTTTTCTGCCTGGCTCCTTAATATGCTTTTTTTCAGGGTCTGAATAGATGTGCCTGCACTGGTCATTGATCCCAGCTCAAACAGTGATTGCAGGGACATACCAGTATTGTCCGTTTCCAAAGTAGTGAAAATACAACCAGTTAATAGCAGTTTCAATAGCAGAAATAACACAAATGTTAGTGCTTCCTGTAAAATATATCGAAGAGGAATAGCTGGGGGGGGAAATGCATTCAGTAGCATTTCTAGACCTTGCAGGGTAATACAATAATATCCCTAATGAGAACACTAAATCTTGTATTGGCAAATTATCAAAGTGTATTATCTTGCCAACTGCAGAACAATCCAATGTAATGAAATCCACAAAAATACTGTGCATATATTGTTTTGCACATTTGCTTATTGTTAATGAACAAATCAGAAATTGCAGAAATTGAGAATTTGTCCTGAGTGTACAGAAAATGTATTATATATATAGATAACAGACTATCAATAATGACCTTTTTTCTATATTAAATGTCTCTCTTGTGCAATGACAGACATTTTCCTTCAAAAATATTAACCTGTGCCGTGTTCTTCCTGCCAGGTCTTCCGAAGCGGCGAGGGCATGGGCATCCGTCTGGACAGCGCCTCAGCCTTCCAGGGTGCCGTCATTTCTCCACACTATGACTCATTACTAGTGAAAGTCATCGCCAGCGGAAAGGACCTGAACACAGCAGCCTCCAAGATGAGCCGAGCTCTGGCTGAGTTCAGAGTGAGAGGGGTTAAGGTAGGACATTCGGCCAAGTGCGCTCCAAAGTGTTCCAACTTTGTGCATGTTTTTCCTGGTTTAATTTGCTTTTCAAGCTGTTGTTTGGCTAGTTGAGCTGATGAGGAAACTCGGGAACTAATGAACATTTTGGCATGAGGATTGATTCTTTCACAGCTCGGATATAAATTGAATTCTATTCTGTGTATTGGTGGCTGGCATGGTAAGAGCCCGTCTAAAACTACTCAGGGTAGTTTAGATTAATGGTGTGATGCATTTAAAGCTGAAAGAGAGCGAGTGTGTACTCAGTTGCTGCAGAGTGCCACAGCTAAGAAGTGGTGCGCTTAGTCTTGGACACTTAGCCTGTGTGACCTTTCTGGCTGATTACATGGTTTATGTTGCTCTTTATTTCTTGGCTTTCCGACTGAAAACACACTCTGCCTGTGTCAGAAGGTGCCAGTTGTTGTTGGCTTATAGCAGTTTTGTCACAACAACTTGCACTTGTTAAGGTAGTGCTATCCACCTTTCATAACACTGCAGCCCATACACAGAAACACAAGTGCATTACTGCTGCTGGTGAGGGAATAACACGCCTGGGAGTTTATTTCCCACTTGCAGCATAAAGAGAAAGATGTAAACGATGTGGGGCGATCATGGCTCAAGAGTTGGCAGTTCGTCTTGTAATCGGAAGGTTGCTGGTTCGAGCCCCGGCTTGGACAGTCTCGGTCATTGTGTCCTTGGGCAAGACACTTCACCTGTTGCCTACTGGTGGTGGTCAGAGGGCCCGGTGGCGCCAGTGTCCGGCAGCCTCGCCTCTGTCAGTGCGCCCCAGGGTGGCTGTGGCTACAATGTAGCTGCCATCACGTGTGTGTGAATGGGTGGATGACTGGATGTGTAAAGCGCTTTGGGGTCCTTAGGGACTAGTAAAGCAGTATACGGGCTCTTATAGCGCTGTGTGTTTGCGTGTGCACCTCACACATCTGTTTTTATTAAACCACGGTGAAACGGATGAAATGTATTTTTAATCTAATTATGACAACTTGCATTTTATTCATTAATAAGAAAACAAGTTAAAACCCCCTCAATCCATGTGACTGTGATCACTAACTGCTGAGACGACCATCAAAACATTCCTGTTAAACTTTGTACAATGTTACATTGATAAATGGAAACCTCTATATTTTTTGTATTTATGTGCCAGCATAATAACATTTAGCATTTTATAAACACTAAAAATGCTAACATGTTATAAAACCAATTAATCGTTGAATTAGACAAGCACAAGATTTTTATTTTTTTTTTGTCATTTGGATTTCCTGTTGCTGTCATCATTCACACATTTCACAGCACATTTAAATGTGCAATTTTCTCTCCTCAATTAAAAATTAACAAGATGAGTCTAATCCAACATATACATGCAGCTCAAAACATGTGCCTTTTTCTCCACTGAGAGGTAAATGGTGTTTTTAATCTTTAATCTGGCAACAATGTATAACAGTGTATCAGAGAGCCAAGTCTCTGATGTTTTTGTTGTAAGATTAGGTCGGGCAATAGATGCAAACATTCACTGAAGTGAAAAACTTGATTTGAAATCTTTATGGTTTTGGTAAGTAGACAAAGTCGGCTTCATGAATAGTTCAGTATCAAAATATCTGATCTTAAGCTGTGGGTAAGAGAAAAGATGCTTTCCAGTTTATTTAAGTTAACATAAACAGAAAATGTCATTAATGATTTCAAAGCAAAAAAGGTTGCAAAGTTTCATTACATCCATAAATCCTCTCTGTGGTCTTTTTCCACTGTACAATGAACATGGCTAAATGCAACAAAAGGTTGAAAATAGGTGACAGTTATTTTAGGATAAAGTCTACAAGTTTACATTTTATGAAATTTAAATTGGTTCAAGCAAAAAAAAAAAACAACAACAAACAATCAATTGTAGTTTCTAATTAACCTGGTTGGAAGACAAAGTGCAGCCTTGCTTTTGTGTAACAGTTAGAAAAGTTGCATCAGCTGTGGAAGATGTAGATGAAGCTGTTGGAGCAGCTGGGTAATGGAAAGATTGCAGAAGTTGTTTGGATATACAGAGATGGGGTGGAGAGAAATTTATTTTTGTCATCTTATCCTTGAGCAGTCTCTGTTTCCAAGGTTGAATTCATGCGATGGCTGAAATGCAGAATGTTTCGGAGAGGGTTTCAGACATGCATGTGGCCAATCGGCGGATTTGCTCATGCTGAGGTCTTCGGTATTTCATATTTTGAATCATACTTGAAAAAAATCACTTTTTTCGTGTGTCTGTAAAAGGGTTTAATGGAGGGAAATGTGCAATGCTTAGGAATAGTGTATCTGAGCATGTATATCACACATACTTTGAGGTTTGTCCATTTTGGGTTGTTATACTGAGTATAAGACTGAAGTGCTGGTGTGTGTGTGTGTGTGTGTGTGTGTGTGTGTGTGTGTGTGTGTGTTGCAAAAAAGGTGATCTGAATGTACAGGCTGGACCTAGAGCAGGGCGATATGACCACAACTATTTATCACGATATACATTTGAAAATTTGTGATAACGATATAACTGGCAATATAATTGACACTAGAAAAAAACACTTTACAACTCCACAACTTTATTAGTGCAAAAGAAACAAAAACAATGTGTTTTCACTTAAACAAGCAGCTGTTTTTTTTATGTGCATTAAAGTTGCTGACAGTTTAACCAAAAGGCATTTTCAGTGGAAACTGGCCGACATATCCTCAGCATAACCATGTATAATATCCACAAAACTTAAAAAGAGGTTATACACACAACACGGTAATATTATGTTGAAGCACCGTACGTATCACTCCGCGAGGCTCCTGCCTACGATAGCCGTAATGCTCCGACAATCCATCAAGCGGTGCGGGTTTGTAGCTTAGCAAAGTCGTACTAAAACATTTGATAGATTGTTCGAGCGCCGTGTACGACATAAAATTGTTTCGAGGTCGGTAAACACAACCAGAATTCATACATAAGGCACACGGAATTATAAGGGGCACTGTCGATTTTCAGAAAAATCAAAGGATTGATTTTAAGTGTGCCGCATTTTCCAAAAAACGCGGTAATAACGACGGCCCGCTAGCATGCTCTACCAAAAATAGTGCTTTGGTGTGTATCTGACGGACGAAAGCTAAACCAGTTCCACACCACTGAAGTTGCAGCATTTTTACAAACCAATTCTGGTTCATCCGTTTCATTCAACGATCTGTTTTCACCCTTTTCATTCTCCGTCACCGCCATACTTTTTCCGCCACGTGCGTATGAAAACAAAGGCACCGCGCCTACGCGCTTTACCCATATTCTATTGCGATATTTTGTTTTCTTATCCAACATTATACCGGTATTACCGTGAACGGTATGA
Organism: Simochromis diagramma; assembly: GCF_900408965.1. Taxonomy (NCBI): domain Eukaryota; kingdom Metazoa; phylum Chordata; class Actinopteri; order Cichliformes; family Cichlidae; genus Simochromis; species Simochromis diagramma. The sequence continues at coordinate 4,092,965 of NW_024387416.1, read as the reverse complement.
TATGGCCCAGCCCTAGTTGGACCCCTGGCACAGCGGTGCAGCCAAGTGTGTGAAGTCTTTGGATTGAAACGCTGAATCTGTTGTTAATGCTGGACTGTTTTTGTTACTCCATCTTTCAAGTGGTCCAGTGAAGCCAGAGCTGTGTGGAAATGCAGTTTGTTTCTTATGCAGGAATGCCACACATTGATAATAACTTTTATTTATTTATTTAATTTAAGTAATTGTTTGAAAACTGTGCCCAAAACATGCACATAAAAATAAATTATTATGAACAAAAGCTTGGAGTAAATGAAAGTAACACTGAAGCTTGAAGCTTTAGCTTGTTATACTGAGTGTTTAACCTACTTTCAATGGCGATACTTTTTTATAACCAACTTTGATGTAAAACAGAAACAAGGTTATCAGTGTGCAAAGGCTTTTTCTTATGCTGTTAAGAGCTGATGAGGATGGTGTGCGCCACACGTCAGCTACCCAGTGTGACCTTGCTCAGTGCCTTTTACATCTGAGGAGGAATAGCCTTCTTTCTGTTCTGTATCAGCATACTCCTGTAAAGGCTCTGAGCCTCATGGACACCGGCAGAGAATGGGACATTGAACGTCACGTAACAAGGCCTGAAATTAAAATTGTTCGTGTAAAGAATGCTGGTGGCGGGCAGGAAACCATGACGACAGTTTTCGTAGAGGTTTTTTGAGGAGAACTGGCAGCTTACTTTTGCTACCATTCAGTTTTAGGTTGGCTTACATGGGTGTTTATGTCCCAGGGTTGAAGAATTCAAGGACTCGTTCCTTTAATTATTTCACAAACAAAAACATTCTTCACCAAAGTGTGAACAAAGACTTGCTTTTTCTTCCATACATTGCTTTTACCTGCGTTTAAGACACTGGTTGTCATTTCTCTGATCTGTGTTTTAGCTGCTGCAGGCTCAAATTGTTCTGCTGTGCCATGTTATCAAGGACTCTTCAAATCTTGCTCTTTGCTGATTTCTAAATCACCTTCTGTTCTATTTATCCTTCATCCTCTTTTCTAGTTTCATACTGGTGGGTGAAATCACCTTGAATTTTTTTTCTCTTAACATGAAACACACTCACACATGCACAGCCCACATGCTGCAGCAGCACCCACCTGATACCACAAGTACTAATCTGTCTTCATATAGACTTTTACAGTAAAAAAACAGCAACGCTTCAATTCCTGTGAATCTGGGTACTCCACTGTTGTGGTTACAGTAGGTCTCAGCGTAACCGCAGCTATGGCAGTCATAGTAGAGTCTCAGCATGTTAAGAGCACTTTTACCTTGGAAATAAAAGTTAAAACTAGAGAGTGCACTCAACAACAAAGTTTGAGCTGCTCAGTTGAAGCGGCTGCCTGCTGTGCTCCGTTGTGTAGAATTGTGTTTGACATTTCAGATGTGTTTACCTTCTGTTTCTCTATACAGTATGCATCCACATGTGCGCATGTCTATCAGCATCTCTGTGTATGTGCAATGATTGCGAGCACGCAGCTCCCCAAAGAAGAATACGTGTGTTAGGCAGGGAAATGTCACGCATTCAGCGTCAAAAAGGCAAGAGACGGGAAGAAAGATGGATGAAAGCAACAGGACATGAGGCAGGAGGTTGAGGGTGGATGGATAGGAGGAGCGTGGGGAGAAAACATTAAAAGGCCAATCAAGATGGAAAGAGTGCAACATACATTTGGTAAGCTGGGGTCTGTGGACACCCGTGTACTCTGCTAGTCAGTGTCGAGAAGATTTATGGAAAAGTTGAAACCTGTTGCTTTAACCTAACTGTTTGACAACACATTTAATTAAAATTCATTAGGTTTGCGGATTAGTCTATTTATTTTTTAAAGAAAACTTTGAAGGATGCTAACTACAAAAATCTTATCAGTGAAATTAATTTACCAGTGCTGAAACAGTGCACAGGATTGCAGGAAAGCAGCACATCTTACTGTAATGCACCAAATCTGTCAGTAAACCTCAGCCTTTGAGCAGCAGGAGAGCTTGGGTCTAAAGATGTAAAATGACCCATTTTTAGCATTTATACACTTAAATCACTTGCACTTAATCAGTGCATATGAAGTTGGATAGAAATTGGATGTTAGCATTGTGAAATTATCTCCACTATAGTTGAAAATTATAACGTTTGGATATTAGTCATACCAATTTCTCACTCTAAACCAGTGCTTCCCAGCCTTTTGGAGCCACAGCACATATTGCACATTAGAGAAATCACCCAGCACACCACCAAACAAAAATGTCACCAAAACAATGTTGATCATTTTTCCCTGCGCACCAGGTATAGCAGAATTGACTCTGTTCGTCCCCAGTATACCTTTGTTGCTTTTTTCTGACCACTACTCAAGCTAGGGCCTTCATCTGGATCGTAATTTTCTCCAGGACTCGGGTCAGGGTGGCTACTTTTTCTTTTCAAGTATTTATCCATTGCTATTATGTGCTGCGTTGTCTAACTCACAGCATGATTATTATGTAATTTCTTCTTTGTCTTCTTCTGTTTTACTGGCAGTTAGCAACCTATTTCATTAGAGCAGGTAGTAGTACTGCCCTCTAGTGGAAGAGAATGTAATTGTTCAGCCAGTACTCACGGCGGTCGCTTAAAGCAGCGGTCCCCAACCTTTTTTGCACCACGGACCGGTTTATGCCCGACAATATTTTCATGGACCGGCCTTTAAGGTGTCGCGGATAAATACAACAAAATAAAACTAGTACCGGTACCGAAAAAAAGGTTTATTCATAACACACGTGAAAAGACCCAGGAAAACAGAGTAAACGATAAAGACGATAACAAAATAACGCTGAAAACCGATAAACCCTGAAAACCATACATTTCACACCTGAGCCTCAACTCTCGCGGAACCAGATAATCTTGCACGGCACACCTGATCGTTTCTCACGGCACACCTATGTGCCGCAACACAGTGGTTGGTATTGATCACATATTTCAACAGTATCACTTTATTAATAGTAAAATCAATTTGTCACTAGTTGTATGCATGTAGGATTTTATCACACCTTCACAGTGGGGCCTTTGTATGTGGGTTAGAGACATCCAAGCGCCGTGTGTAAGGGAGGTGATGGTTGATCGTAATTCTCCTTTGGGGGGGGATGAGCTGATCTGGGAGGTATAGAGCTACGTGATGTGCTGTGCAATTTTCTTTGAGTTTGGTCAGGTTGCATAAAAGAGATCAGGGCGGCGGCCATCGTCAGAGACCACTTTGGCGTTTCTCCATGTTGCAACATGTTATTAAACCCACCTTAAAAGATGTTCACTGGCGTTTGCAGTTTAAAATTTCCACAGCAACACTTAATGATGACATCAGTGATTTCAGGAGCAAATACACTTTTTTAATGGTTTCTGCGCATGTTCTTGCTAATTCCTGTGTTTTCTGTGACAAAAATTATTACCTAAAGAAGGAGAAAAATAATAGTTAGGGTCAAGTCTGATCTCCAACAATCCAATCAGTCAAGTTTTGTAACTGTGGTGATTTGAATATTGTAAAATTTTCCACTTCTGTTCTTTGGAGGTGACTTTTTTTTTTGCCTTTCACAGGTGGTTTTATATCAGTTGATGTTTAACCATGCTCTGTAAGGGTGAGATGACCTCAGTTTCTTGCATCGTTTGTGAGAGACGGATGGAAACTGTTGGGGCAGAACAGTGGGGTTTCTATTCAGAGAGGCTCTTTGAAGAATTTAGTAATGTTTCGCTTCATTATAGTCTGAGAGATCACAGGCTTCATCTCAAGATTGCCTCTGACTTTTCCCTCTGTTCCTTATTTGAATGAAATCTTTAGTTTTGACTTTGTTTTGCATAGATTAGATGGAGTTACTGCAGAATTTTTCACATAAAAACATGATATACAATATAAAAAACCTTTAACTGGAGTGTTCAAGTGAATTATGGCTACTGTGAATATCAATGCTCACAGTATGCAGTTATCAGTGGAGCAGTTGGCGTGGAGAAATGATAGAAATGAACCAAAACTGTCGTCGTACCTTTCATGTTGACACTGTTTTTCCCCTTTTTTGTGGAGGTTGCTGATAGTGTTGTAGTGACACAGCTTAATTTTAGATATCAGAACACCAGTAATCCATCCTGAAACTGTTTTGTTTCCACACTGGTTTCATTTTCGCTAGTCTGATCTGTGTGTCGGGGTTTACACAGCATTTCCCAGGGCTTATTCTTTCATATCTTCCTGTTTTATCATACACTTACTTCTCAGCTTGTAAACAGCCCCTTCACACTTTATTTTATTCTCTTCTGTGATGCTCTCCCCCCTTCTACAACCGTTTGACCTCAGCCTGCTTTCAAGAGCAAACTTATCTTTTTTAGTTTCAGAGTGCTGAGCCTCATAACGGTTCACCGAGTCGGTCACATGAGTTGTTCTTTTTTTCCCCCCCGCATGAGCTTTTTTCCTCATATCTCCATTTATTTCTTATACCTTTAGTCTGTCCTCCAAAACCCAAACATTAGCCTTTTTTTGTTAGTTATACCGATGAATTGTGACAGATAAAACCCAAATATAGAACTGCAACGTTTGAGCTCATATAAATCAGTAGTCTGGGCTTTTTATGTATAGCATGATGATCCTTTCTTCCATCTGTTGTGGCCCGAAGTTCCTCCAACAACTACACTTCTTTATTTTTTATTTTTTTGATCCGGGATAATTTAAATAGCATCTACGAAGAGCAGAGAGACAGGAAATCCATCTCATCTGACTTTTCAGTAGGAGGAATAAGTGGTTTAGATTCACTGTGAAACACAAACACACACGCTTGCTTTTTGTCACACACAGTCCTGCACTCTAAATCTCATATGAAATAACACAGTGTCTCCAGGGGCTGGGTTATCTGTCTATCTCCTCTTCATTTCACACCTCTAAACAACCACTTGCACGGTACTTAATCACATGAATAGCTTTGTAATTGTGTGTGTGTGTGTGTCTTAAACAGCGTGCCTTTCATGTTTTTGTGAATCTTGAACACACTTTTGTTTTATAATTAAGCGCTCGTCCTGAAAAGCCTAATTTGAGGAAATTCAACAAAAGGTCAAGAACATTGAAATCCAATTACTGCATGGGAATAAAGTTGTGGTGAATGTGGGAATGCAGGATGACTTTAAAGATACTGAGAAAAATATTAAATATATTAAAAAAAATATAAAAGGCCGTGATGGAAAAGAAAAGTGGACACGTAAAACATTTTTAGTGGTTTGACAAAGTGAAAAAGTCTCCAAACAACTTTAAATCCAACTTTCTCTCATTTTACCTGTTTAATACTATCTATATATATTTAAAATCTTCTAAAGGTCGGACGCACAAATCACTTTGAGCATGCTGGACATGGACATATTAAAGACTCTACAGGCAAAGTTGCTAAAGCTGGCCAGAGTTTGGAGCCAGCTACAAATCGGCAGTGTTGATTTGAGCAAAGGATCACAGCAGTTAGGATGGAGATGAGTGAACGAGAGGTTCGATGTCCTCTTATCTGAATATATAAACAAGTACCTGACATTTGTTATTATTTATAACTCTTTCCAGTAGCAGAGCGCCTCATTTTAACTTGTTTCAATGAGAGAAGATCCTGTAACTTACTGCAGTTTGGGGGAAATTGGAGGTTGAATAATTTCTCTTATTATGAAAGAAGCAAAGTTGATTTTTGTTTGTATTTGTTTGGTCAGTTATAGCTCTTAAAGGATGAGAATCGTCGAAATTTGTATCAACAGGTCACACTCGGTGCATCTCTACTAGCATGTAAACATTGCAGTCCTTTAATAAATCACACCACTACTGTGTGTAGTTCTTCGGTGGTCATTCAGAAACAAGATAAATGCACCTTCAGTGTAGTAAGTGAAAGCTCTAAGCTGCCTTCTCTCGATTTACAAAGCATAACTACATATTGAGATTATATGCTCGCTAAAACAGCGTTTCAGTTCCAACAGCTAATTAAACAACAGACATGAAACAGATGTGTTTGTAGCCAGAATCAGCATCTTGCTGCCACACGCCAATATACATCACAGTAAGTTTGAACTGGGTGCTGTCAGCTGGGACTTTGAAGGCGTAACCAGGATTAAACTGGCTGGAAATTGGCTGTGACAAAAGGATAGAAGCATGGTAGGGCTGGAAAGGGAGGCGAATGAAGAGGAATAACATGGTGCTTTTGCTTCCTTTGATTTTCTCCGCCATTTGTTTTAAAGATGGTAGATGATGGTAGAGTGGTTAACAGAGGTTGTGGGTTTAAACCTACTGTGTGTGGAGACGTTTTCTAGTTTACTGCCACAATAATTGATGATTCTAAATTAGTCAAAGGTGGTCAGATCAATTTGTGCTGGTGCTGCGATGGACTCGCCCGCTTGTCCGGGATTTACTGCACTTCTTGCCTGGCTATTGCATCCTGCGACCCTAGCTGGATGTTGTTAGCAGTAAGAAAACGGATGGATGTTGCTCCATCGCCATTCCCCTGTCGCTTTTTCTTTTTTCCTTTTCCCTGTTTGCCTTCCACCGCCTGCTCTTCCTTAACATCACAGCACACGTTTATCAGCATTCATTTAAAAGAACAAAAACACTTCCTTGATCTTGCTCCCCTGCGGTGGTCTGGTCGACTGAATGTTAATTTGTGATAAGAGCGACCGATGAACACTCAAAGAGAAAAGGCAGGAATGACCTTACTGAAGGTGACACTTGATTACACGGGTTAGTAATGTACTCAGGCAGGACACGGGCCGTCTGTCACGGCGTCCGTGGTTTGAGGCAACTTGTTGCAGTATATGTAATTATGTGTTCAGTTCACTAGCACAGAACAAAGGTAAATACTCACAAACTTCGTCTAGCTGTAAATCACTGTGTGTAGGCAGACGGTGAACTGTTCTGGCAGCTGCTGTTCAGCTGTTTTCCAGCGTAACACCTTGAATGGCAAAGAAAGTAGTCATGAATGAGGAGCAATGAATTATAAAGTGTCAATGTGGGCAGTGAGTACAAATGAAAACCAAAGAGCAATTAAAGGCTTGGATTGAGAGTGGGCAGCCGAGCTTCTAAATAGCCGTGCAGACGATGAATATGTGGACAGAACATGTTATTTTCACTATGTTTCAAAAGCCTCTGTTGATTGAGCATTGTTTCTAAACTGTTTTTGGTCCCATTAACCTTAGACACATTCAAAATGTTCATGTTTTTGAGACAAATAAAAGAAAGTGTGTTAGCGGTGTGTCTTTAAAGGTTAGATTTGTGCTGTCAGTGTTTTGCTGACTGAAACCTTTAGGGACGTATTCAGGAGTTTAAATCACACAAGTGTATTTGTGTGCGTTCCCATGCATAGTCATGAATAGTGAGACTTGGTAGAGGTGACGTGAATATAAATGCGCACACGAGTGGGGTCTAAGTAGTTTTAATTAAGGGTCGGTACACACACTGATGTTTTTACTCTCACACACTTAGAGGAAGCTTTTAGGGTTTAATGATCTATTACTCATACACAAACTCCAGAATCTACTCAACACTCAAGCATAAGTTCCCATTGTATGTAAATCCAACTGATTTATGCATTGCAATAAAGGGTCATATATATCCTTTAAGACTTTGGCATCTTCATTCTTGTGGCACAGGTGCCTCTGATAGCATTAATTGGAAGTAAACATACGGAGTTATCAATCCTCACTGATGTAATCATTGTCCAAGCGCTGCGTTCTAGGTGTTTTTCCCTTCGGCTTTTAATTACAAGTTTCCGGAACACAGGGAAGACGTCAGGAGCTCCAGGTTCATTTGTCATCGAATCGGACTCGACGTCATTGGTTTCCTCACATGCTTTCACTGGCACGCAGCCTCGATTTCACAAAAATCGTTGTCATACAATTTTAGCCGCAGTGGCCATGCATCTGTCTCTCTGTCCTTTTCCCAGGGGCTTCACTTCTTTCCTCAGAAATTTCCAGCTCTAATTGAAAAGGCATAATGGAACACAGAACTCGATTACTCTCGACCGGCTGGGCGCCTGATTATTCCAGCCACACTGACGAAGAGAATGAAATGCTTTCGTTTCATCTTGAGGGCAGCATTAAACGCAGCAGTAGTTTATTTGCAGGGAAATGTGACAACTGCACCTGCGAATGCACGTCTTTATTTCTTAAATATGTTTGAGAACCTGAAGAACAAACCCCAGCCTTCATAAATGTCAGTTTTGCTAATTCTACGCAGAACTGCTTTAAAAAAAAAAGAAACAAAACCCCAGAATCTAGAAATCTGCTTTTACATTAAGTGTTGGCATATCTCTTTTGGTTTTCTGAGTTATTTAACAGCTGGGTTTGCTTGTTTCCGTTGCAACATCTGGCAGCCCAGTGGCTCTGAGTGTTTTTTTTAAAGAGTGAGCCTGCAGTGTACCTGCTCTCTGTTCTCTCCCTAATATAAAATTCTGTTACAAGGCTGCACTCGCTCAGCGTTGGTTTGAAAGTATCTGTTGTTCCCGTAAAGCTGAATGGTTTGTCTTGCTAACCGTTCAGCACAGTTCATCAATACGTTCTATAAAATTTACCTCTGACCACATCTTCCTTTGTATTTTTGGTCTTTGTGTTTTTGTGCTAAGTGCCGAGTTGAGCTCCACATTACAATTACCCTTTTTCAAAATTGCACTGTGTCCATACAATAGTGTGTATGCACACTCATTGGTCAAATTATAGCGTTGCTCAGGCCTTACCCTTCAATTCCACTTAGACATGGGGAAAAAAAGGACTGCGGACTTCAGGTGCACTTGATTGCAAGATTTGAGACAAAGTAGCGTGTAATGTTCTTGTTGGCTGTAAAACTAGCCTTTCCCTTAACAGTCGTCCAGTTGAGACATTTACAAAAGGCCTTGTTGAGGCCATACAGAGCCAGAAGGCTGGCAGAGGTGACATGTTTACAGCTGTCTTGGACAAAAACCTTTCACAGTGGCATTTCATCACAAAGTCGACACTTCTAGGGGGATCGATACGGAAGGAGAGGGGGAAGAAAGAGCGGGGGGGGGAAAGCCCAAAGCTTTGGTTGCTGTCCTGTGAGACTGCATTATTCATTAAGCTTGGATTTTTAGTGTGGGGAAGAAGAAACAAAATATTGATTAAAAGTTAGCATTTTAAAGCAAGTTGAAGCTGAATATGTGCCTTTTATATTTATTTATATATATCCTATAAATAATAAATATATATAGATATAGATATATAGATAGATAGATAATAGAGAGAGAGTCTCGGTTTTTTAATTACTAGTGAACACAACTAGAGAATTTAGTTATGCTGGTGCTACAGAAAATGTAAAAAGGAGGTCATCAAAAACATGAGGACTGCTATTCTAGTAGGTGTGAAAAGTCACAGTAATCTATTCTGTAGTATACCATAAATTTGCTGTGCTTTCATTTTTGCCTGCTGTGCAAATGGGCTGTTCTGAGCAGAGGAAATGAGTACCAGTCTGCATTTCACACAGCAGCCCCTTGATCAAAGAACATATTTGCTGAAAGTTGGCGTATTCCTCGGAGGCTTGGGGAAGCTATGTTATGGTAAAGTAAATGTGACACTCCAGCACAGAGTTTGGCATGGGATTATTTACAATTAGGAATTTCAGGGGGTTTTACACACAGGAAGCCCGTGGGCCACAAAGAATCAGCGCAAAAAGTGGAATAACTTTGCAACCGGTCAGAAAGGTACGGTCCTTCCCCGTCCCCGGTAATAAGCTGAAAACCCATTTCTTCCCACATCACCTTCTGTGCACTGAATCATATTCCCTCTGCACATCTGCTGCCTCTAATTTGGTCTTAAGTTAAAAAAAATTCTCTTATACCTCCATTTCGAAAAACCTTTATCCCCATAATGTTGGTGATCTAAGAACTGAGATTTATTCTACCATTGCCTTCACTCCTAAGTGGCTCTGGGTAAGAGCATCAAATAAATGCCTAAAACATGAAATGGAAAATGTTCCCCAAAATGGTCTGAGGTATCTTTTTCCTTTCTTTTTTTCCCCCGGTCCAAAGAACCTGCCAGATAGCTGTCAAATAACTAAAATCATCCTTATGTACATAATTGGATAAGTTTCTTGCTCTCCTGAAAGAAAATGGTTTAATGGCCTGATTTGATCTCATTAAGTCTGGTAGCAACGGTGCATTTCAGTTATCAGACCCTTCTTTGGGCTTTTATCCTAAGTAACAGTAGTTTAGGATGTGTCAAATAAATACACAATACTGAAAAAACTGAGAGATTTTCATCAAGAAACAGTTTTGCATGAATAGAGGAGGATTTGTTTGCCACACACACAAGAAAGAAAAATGGCCATCTGTCGGTTGGGTTTGCCAGTGGCCGTCGAGTGTTTGAACCATAAAACAAGGCTCCTCACCCTCAGAAGAACAAATGGAAAAACACTGAAATCTTGCACTTCTAAACTCATCAGATACACAATGTGTTTCTGTACCGCAGAGCGTTGGTTGCTTGTTGAACTATTTCAGAAGTGAAAAGCCCAACATTAGAAAGAAATGGAGTCCAAAAATCCCGAAAGGTTACAAACTGATTTGCTTGTCTGGAAAAGATGTTGGACTTGAACTCTGTGGAAGAAATTTCCAAAAGCCCATCTGTCCAGTAATTGGAAAAACGGAAATAGAATAAAGTAGAAAGTTGAGGGATCGGAAAAGTGTTAAACCTTGAGGAATACGAGGCGGGGAGGAGAAGCGTTATTAAGAAGCTTGGTAAAAGATTTGAAGTGCTACAGGAGAGGGAGGGGTGGAGAAAGAGAAATTACTTTGGGAAAGCGCCTGGTGTTTTGGCTGCTTTAATGACTGATTGAGAACAAAAGTCTTTTCTAATTCTAATGAGTTTAATTATGGCTTGCCCTTAGCCAGGTGTTTGGATCAGCTAATGTCTGGATTCATTAATTGTCAATTAAAACAGAATCAGGCGCTTGCGCCCAATCTCAGCCACCTCTCACAACAAACATTAAAAAGTAGAATAACTGTTTGCTGTGTTCAGCCATCTGATGACTGTCCAAAATCAGATAAGCCTGGTTGGTAAAGTTCTGGTAGGAAATGAAGATATTTAGGATATGCCACTCCTCCCCCTTGAAGGAAAATGGCATTTTCTTATCGGTGTTTCCTCTGATGATTTTGGATTGGCACTTTGGATTTCATTCTGTAATACAGAATGAGGGAGGGGCTGAGGAAGGATAAAAGGAAGGATGCATGAATAGGCTTTCAGATCGATAGAGGAGCCAGGAGGGAGTGTTAAGAATACAGGCTTTTCCTTCTCGAAGGTTTAAGTAATAAGGTGTGTGTGTTTCCGTGTCTTTGTTTTCACATGTGTGCAGGGCTCGGTGTGCTCTTGTGAGAGAATGCGGAGATTTGTTTCATTTTGAGTAGACAATGCGTTTAAGCTTAATGCTCGGGGCTGCTGCTGAGAAAACAAATGCTTTCAATTCAGGATAGCAATAAGGTATGGTTGGTAGGGGGTTGCAATAAGTAGGCTTAGAGATGAGTGTTAAGTGCAGGCTGCACTTTTTGTTTTTCAGTCATGATCATTTTTTTCTCACCTGCCTTTTCGTGTCTTCACTTCCTCTGCCACGTCTTAGATTTCTGTCTGGACTGTGCGAAAGCTGAGCATTAAAACGTTCACCAATGTTGGATTTACTGCAGGCCAGCTGCATTACTTTAACTGTGTTCACTCACTCTGACAGCTGAGGGTAATTTGTAATGTGAACATGCCACCCAAACTAGAATTAACTGAGTCTAGAGCGCACCAAGACGCTTAAATGATCACTGCTCTGCATTGTTAAAGGATTTTCACCTGACAGCATTCAAAATGCATCTCAAGTTATGAAATCACCGATTTACTGACACTTTGTAGCAGTTGTTTGTTTATTGCATCTGCAGTAATATTTTCTTACGTTGGATTAAGAAGAGAGGTTAAAGAGCATGTTAAACTTGCTTTTAGGGTGGTGATGGAGAAGTTTGGTGCAACTTCTGAGCTTTTCTGTCTTTGTGGATCTAGATTAGGGGTCTCAAATTCGTGGCCACTGGCTGCCCACGCCGTATATTGATGTGAAGAAATATAATGTAATTTGACACTTGAAGTTACTTTTTTGTTAGGCAGGATTTGTTTGAGTGCAATTTTAAAATAAGTTGTTCAAAAAGCAAAAATAAATAAATTTCAGTTTTATTTGATAGCCACAGAGAAGAAAGGAAAGGGAAGCGAGGACGGAGAGAAGGGGGAAGACATGTGGCAAAGGGTCTCGCGTCAGGCTCGAACCCAAACCCGGGCCCTGAGCTAAACCGGCGCCTGTGGATGAGGATGCTTTAAGACTACATTGTGATTTGTAGTGAGAGCAGGTGGAAGAGAGCCTGCAGAGATGGAGGTATGATGTGGAGAGGAGAGGAATGAAAGTCAGTAAAAGCAAAAGAGAATGCGTGTGTGAATGAGAGGGAGACGGGTGTGACAGCGGAGATGCAAGGAGGAGACGTAGTGAAGGTGGACGAGTTCCCATCCTGGGGTCAACCTTTCAAAGCAATAGAAAGTGCACAAAAGAGGTGAAGAAGTGAGTACAGGCAGGGTGGAGATGAGTGTCAGGGGTGATGTGTCACTGATGGTAGTGACCTGTGTGGTTTGGAGATGGTGGCTCTGACAAAAAGACAGCAGGCAAAGGTGGAGATGTTAAGTTTCACTGGGAGTGAGGAGGATGGAGAAGATTGGAGTTGATCAGAGGGACTGCTCAGGTTTGGCAGTGTGGAGGCAAGGCTGAGATGGTTTGGACATTTGCAGAGGAAGCATAGTGGATGTATTGGACGAAAGATGCTGAGGATTGAGCTGCCAGGCAGGAGGTAAAGAGGATGATGAGGAAAGGAGAAGTAGTAGCTAAAGTTATGAGCCGCCACACCAAACAAGTGTGAGGCGGCACTGTAATGTGTTAGGGAGCTGGGATGCTGTAAGTACGGGTAAAATTTCCTTCTGTTTTTCTGCTGTGTATATATGAGGCTTTTAAAGTGACTATTTTGTTCCAGCAGGGCTTTCAAGTGTCCCAGAATAGTGGTGGACTGTGTAAAGAAATGTCAAGCAGTGATACTTGTTTCAAAGGCCAGTGTTAGTTTAGTTTGAGTCTTTTTCTTTTCTTTAAAAGCTTTGTAACCCTGCTGTTATTCTCATGCTTTAAGATTTTCTTTCCCCTTTTATTTACCTTGGCATATCTGTTTTTCACTTCCTTGTTTCTTTTTCCTTTGTTATTAAAGGTACTGTGTTTTTTCCCACTAAGATTTGCTTGTTACTATGTTTTTGTTTTGTTAATATGCAGGTTTGCAAGTGGGTGTGCAGGGTAGTGGTGTTGAGCTTGGTTGACTTGCATGTGTGGCTGAGGTCATGTTGTTTGCATGTTGCACATTTTTATTTGTTTACAATTATGTAAATATCATAGCTTAATTTTGCGTATTCATGTACAGTTCCCTGACAGTGTGTACGCTCTTGCAGAGTATGAAAGCAACAGAGTTGTAAGTGTGGCCGTAAGAGTCCATTATGTTAAGTAAGACTTGCTGCCAGAATTCAAAACCAGCAGAAAGGACGGGGTCATCGGCTTTGCAGGCGTATAACAGTGCTTTCAAGGCTTTGAAACTGAAGCACAAGTGTGGAACTTGTTATTGCCTTGTAAAGAAATAAGCTCCCTGAAGATGTTTGTTGCCCAGCAGTCTCAATTTCTGCATTGTGCAGTAATCATGGCATCACTAGGAGAAGTCATCAGGCCATGGGCGTGCTAGGGTTAAATCTTATTCTGTTTCTTTCTGAGAAATGATCAATGGAGGCAAAGCAGAGGGTGGCAACGGATTCATCTGGAAGCTTTGTGTTTGAGCGCAAACATGGCTATCGTAACGTTCTTGTTCCCTTATGGTTCTGTGCAGGTTCTCAGTTATCCAGGTCATTACTGGTGACTCTAGTGACCCGAATCTTTTTCATATGTTGACTTGTAGCAACTCTCACTTAATAGTGAGCTAACAGTGCTCAGGAACATCTGCTGGGGAAATCCCCCCCCTCTAAAGGTTAAATACTAGGTACTAGAGTTCCCCTATGGGCTACACATTTAAGGAAATATAAACTGAACGAATCCTTAATTCTTTAGGATAATTTAGGTAAACATCCACTGTTTTGTATTAAAGTTAAAAATGTGATCAATAAGAAAATGACGCATCTTTCACTGCGTCTGGATAGAGTCGTTACCTGTTCCACGCAGTGGAGGAAGCTCTAACATCTGTTTTCAGTCACTGCATAAATATTTAATTATTCACATCTTGTCTGAACAATTGCCCACAATAGAACGCTGATTAAAGCCCACCCTTTGCTGAACTTTGCATTGGTTTTACAGAATAATCAGTTGGTGTTCATGTAGGTGACTGACCTGAACCTTTTTATGCTTTAAATTGTGCTGCTGTCTTTATGACATTCAATCCAGCCTGTGCATAATAACTAAGAACGCATGAGACCGCTGCAGAATGACTTCATGATTCATTATTTCTTTGCCCACAGACACGAGCTGAGTCATCATTGACAAATTATAGCTGGAGGCTGGTGCCATTTTCTCTCAAATAAAACCATGATCGGAGAAAGTTTTTTAATATCTCAGAGTCCGCTCAAATGGTGATCAATGCCGCCTTAATCTTTTTTAAATAGGTAGCTCTTTTACTGGAGCAAATAAATGTGTTTGATGATCAAATGCTCCAGTGCATATTTTCAAGTGGAGGAAGGGCTGCACATTTGTTTTCTCTCTCTGTGGTATTAGTGCTTTGTTCTTTCTTTTTGAAATAGATTTTGTGATTCTGTGTTTTTCAAATGCTTCATCCAATATTTGGCAAAGGTGTTTGTATAACGATGGGAGACTTTATTTTTCTTTCTCGTCGTCTGAAACACACTTCATGTCCCAAGACTTCCTCACATTTTCTTATTTCCCCGTCTCAGAAAGTGCTATGAGCGCAGCAGAGCAACGTGTCTATGTCTGACATCTCTGTATGCAGTTAAACTGCATTTTCCATGGCAATAATACACTTTCTGCAGTGTCCTCTGCACTGTTGCTCGCAAGCATTTGGGGATATTGTTAAAGCTTCGCTGTTTTCTGTTTATTTCCTTCCAGATGGAACAAAGATTTCAGTAGACGGCGCACCAAGCTCTGTAAAACACTTTCAGTATCTTAAAATAATCATGTCCTGCAGCATTGGGCCTTTAGGCATGGGTAGATAAGGGGCAAGGTTAAATGACTTACTGGTTGCTGAGATGCAAAGTCAAAGGACACTTTGAGCCCACTTTCAGCAGTTTAGGTGCTAAAGTTACAAGTCAGTGTTTGAGGGTATAAGACAAACGATGTTCTTCAATCAGGTCGGTCAGTTTATTATAGTTTATTCTGTGAGTGACTGATTTGGTTACAAGCTGAACGTGGCAGCCGAGAACAGTGCAAGTAAAAGTTGTTGCCTCTGAGAGAAACTCGGCCTGTCACATGTATCTTTTTATCTACCAGCCCCACCTATTCCACTACTTTCTGTAAAATTTCAAACTATGCACTGTTAAAAAAATACAAAAACGATTTTTTGCGGATGCATTTGCATTGGTGCGAACATGCACATATTTCCATTCCGACTCTTGTTGAATGCTTACAAGCAAATGTTTGGTTTTCATTAGCATCAGTGCAGCATTTATTCTAGGAGTGTTGCCACAGATAGAAATGTTGCATTACCATCAGGCCCTGTGACCATTTCCCAGATGACTTGATTTTTCTTTCTTTCCTAGTCCTTTTTATTGGTTTAACAAAGTTTCTTGGTTTCTAGATGAGGGCTAAAGAAACCTAAAACTTTCCACAGAATCTGTCTTATATTGGCTCTCAGACACAAAGAAATCCTACTGTCAACATCACAGAAAAGAAACTACAGAAGGTCCCAAGATGAGTTTTTACTGCATCTTTCTGATCATGAGTATGAAGGAAACCTGATGTGTCAGAAGAGTAGGTGGTGGCATCGCCATATGGAGGACAAAAGAGAATGAACAGTGGGAAAAATGATGAAGAGAGGGCAGGAAGCTCCCCTTTCATCCTTTGTTCTGGGGAAAAGTGGTGAAGAGATGGGCAGTGGGTGGCATGTTGAGAGATAATGATGAGCTGAGTTCCTGTGGTGAAGCAAGGAAACGGAGGAATGTCTCATCAGGGGCAACGTATGAGAAGATTGTTCAGAAATAAAAGCATACTGAAAGGAAACGCAGAGAAGTTGAGAAACATCAGTGAAGAGGCGTAGTGGTAAACAGAGAAGACGTTGTGGAGACGTAGAGAATAAAACCTACTCCTGTTTTTAAGGTACCAGTGAAATGGCGGCATCCTCTAGTTGCAGCAGCGGTCAATCAAACAGGAAGGTGCGGAGTTGAAATAAGGATGGAAGTGAGAGGAAAGGGCTGCAACAGCAAGCACTGCTCTGATGAACGTGGGGGGAAAAATGGGACAAACTGAGTAAATGGCAAGTTTGAGACTGACTGAAGGTAGTGACCAAGAAAGGGGGTGAGAGGGGAAAGAGGGGGAGGCTGGCAAGATGCAACGAGTAAAATTTAAGGAAAAGAAAGAATCTTACTTGGTTTAGATAAGAAATCAATTACCAAAAATGAAAACTTAGTAGGTGTCCCAGTTTTCTCATTTTAATCTTTATCAAGTATTCAAATCACTGTTTCCTATTACACTGATTTACAGCCAAAATAAACTTTAAAATTTGGTGAAATTACTAAGTTGTAATATCTGAAATTCAATGTATTGTGTGAAATTGTTATCTGATATGCTATTTGGGCATTTCTAAGAGTTAGTGTCTTCACTGAAACCAGGAATGACCTGAATACTCTTGAACCGTGAAGTTTAAACTGGGTTGGATGCTTATTTTAAATACGACCGCTCTTCCTAAACTATTCATCCAGTTGTATGCTCGTATGCAACACAACTGTCAAATTTTAAATTTGACGATCCCAGTAGCAGGAAATGCTGCAAAAGTTGTTTGAACTTGTTAAAAACATTTAATCTGGGTTTTTCTTTGTGTAAAACTTTTTTAATGTATTGAGGGGAAAAGTGATCCAACAGCTGTTTAAACTGTTATATTGTTGTTGCATGTTACAACTTCAAAAATATTGTCAACTAGTGTTGTACACAGATGGTGTTGAGCGGCTCTGCAGTCTTTAGAGCTTTGTGCAAATTACAAGTTAAAATTCATGGCGACCGTGGCAAACTGAACAGCGACAAAATTTGCAAGGGCGAAGCAGCTAAATGAGAGCGTGTGTAACATTTGACTAAGCTGCTAAAGTACCACGCTGATTTCTGGGTTAATTTTCTTTTCTGCTTTTTAGAGTTTCTGAAACTCCGATTGTGCCGTAATTCAGGGAAAATTCCACATTCAGGGTTTAGTTCTTAATTTAACCTTGAAACATCCTCAGATCTTTATACCCAGTTACCTTTTGCTGTATGTTGCCATACTAAAGTAACCTATTACTACTTTGTTTTTTCTTTTTTAAAGAATGAATAAAGGGGATATTGAGAAATGCAGGCAAATGTGGGAAATGATGCAGAAAATGAACCATAAAGGGAAAACTGAGAGACAAGGACAGAGGGGCAAACATGAAATGCCACAATGTATTTAGGTGAGATAAAAACTGAATGGAGCCGACTATTGTTTTAGCAGTGCAGTACTGCTATAACAATGAAAACTGAGGACCAATAAAAGACTCAAACACTCAGTAGTAGGGCTGAGAATGAGGCAGAGAATATTGTCTTACAGTGAGGAGAACATATTAAAATGAGTGAAAGATTGCTAAAGTGAACTGGCAAAACAATAGAAGAGCCAAGCGATGGCGTAGAAGAGAGCAGGGAGGTCAGAGAGAAGTGGAGATTACGAGTGAATGCAGTGAACAAAGGATTGAATGAGAAGTCAGTGAAGGTGAAGGAGAGCAAATTAGATAGAAGGCTAAATTAAAGATTGTGGAGAGTGTGAGAGGAAGGTAGTGAGAGAAAGAAGAGGGGAAATGATGCATGAAGGTAACGCCGTGCAGGTGGCTCTGTCTTATATCATTTTAGCACCTCTCTACTTCCAGCATTGGCTCCACTCCTCTTTCCTACTGTTGCCTTCTTTCTCCACGCCTGCTCTTTAAAGTTATGCTGTGTAGCATAAACTTGATGGAATTAAACACGCCATATGTTTGCCTCATTATCGATGTTTTGCACATTGCCTATCAGCTCTTACATTTGGGTAACATTTTTATTCTATTCGGATGCTCAGCTATCTGTAAGTGTCTAAATAAGGGACTAAGAATGAAATCTGGTTCGCTGTGTCACGCAAGGTCAATTAATCTTTCTCCTCCCGATTTGCTACAATACAGGAGGTCTCCTCTACGCTCTCTCCCTTGATCTGTATCTTTCTTTTCTGCAACAACGTCTTCGAGGCTTGCTAATGATATTGTGATTGCAGTAAATGCAAGGGTAAGACTGTTAATACTTTAAATCGGTGCATAAATATTGTCAAGGTTCCTTTAGATATGACTGTAAGGTAATATTTACATGCGCGTTCATCAACCTTTGTCATTAGATGTCCCGACAACCTGTATTTATCATTCAGACTGCATTTCCCCTTAGCCTTGTTAACCGTGATTGGAAAATGATTCAATGCTAGACAGAAACGGTGATTAGTGTCTGGCTGGTTTCTATATGTTGAAGGCTCAGGATAGCGTTTTAATTTGAAGAATCAATGAATAGTGCAGCTTAAAATGGTAAAATTACATCTTTTCACACAGATGAAGATTTTAGGTTTACTGGAAAGGTGTTTTTAAGCCATGTTTTTACAAATTTCAGCTTGACTGAACAGCATGATTAAAGTCTACTCACAATAATATGACATGCAGGTGTGGTGAACGAACCATCATCAGTCTGTAGAGCAAAAATTTAGTTAAATCAACTTTGCTTAAATATTTTGAGTGGGGGAAATCATTTGATCCCCTGCTGGATTTGTACATTTGCTCACTTACAAAGTGATGAACAGTTTCTAATTTATGTAGTAGTTTCATCTTAATGGGGAGAGACAAAATATCAACTGTAGATCCTGGAAACCCAGTGAGTTTTATAAAAGATTTAAAAGATGACTTGAAAGAGATGCATGTCGTTGATTGAAATATCTATCCTCGAGCAAAAAATAACTCTGTACAGAAAGCATGTTTGCAAGCCCAGCCGTGTAGTTGGTCACCAGGTTTCCGTACATCTCAGGTGGGATTTAGGCTCTCTGCTCTTTAGCCCTTCAGCTCCCTTCGCAGCTTTTCTACAGGACTGAGGTCACTCCATGACGTTAATGGGCTTCTTCATCAGCCTCACTGTCATGCTGAAAGGCTCATCCACAACCCTTGCGGCACACAGTCCCGTTCATCGGCTGCTCAAGTCCCCAAGTCATGTTGACGCCAGGGAGTTTGATATTGGTTTCGTCCGATCCACACTTTTCTCCCAAGCCTCCTCTGAATCGTTCAGATGATCATCCTCACTCCATGAGGCGAGATCTGGCGTGGAGCTCAGACTGAGGGCAATTGATGAATTTTATATTTCTTCAAATTTCCGACTAATCATGCAGTTGTCACCTTCTCGTCAAAGCTTATCGCTGATGGTCTTTTAGCCCAGACGATGCAATGTTGTCCCTGATATCCTTTCACAGTTCTTTGGTCTTGCCCATGGTGGTGCACTGATTCTGTGGACAGGTGTTTTATACACAAATCAGATGGCTTAAAGGTGATCAAATACTAGCTCATTCTGTGACATGCAAATCAGTTTATAACTTTTACGTTTTTCTAGATTTCTTTCTTAGATATTTTCTCTCCATTTAAAGGAAAAGATCATGAAAATTAGAGGCTGTTCATTTCTTTGTGAGCAAACTTACAATGATTATTCTACCAAGTGAGCTTAAGAGAAACAATGTTTTTCTTGTGGACGTTACTTATCGCTGTAAATTAAACTCTCAATCTCACACTTATAGCCACTGTATCCTGTTGACACTTGACGTAAAAGTGACTAATTAGGTGAGAAGCCCCGTGTGATTTCTGCTGCTGCTCCGTACTGCATTCACTGAACGGTGATTTAAAAATGTATTATACTCGCAGGTAAAGCGCAGTATCTGAGAGGTGTTTCCTATGTGCATTTTCTTCTTCATATTTGTGATCTCCAGCTTTACTTAGAACCTCATTTTCAATAGCTTTGTGTAGTCATTTGTCATAATTTCAGGCTGGTGAGACAGCTGCGTAGCGCTCATGGAGTGTTGGGGTTTGTAATAACGTTTTCTCAGATGTTCATGGGATGTTTGTCCATTAGACAGATGTCTTGTCTGCTCCTTTTTTTGTCAAGGTGTACACTTCAGTATGTTCTATAACTGGTCCAACTGGTATCTAGCACGTTAGCTGCTGACTCTTAAAGCATCCCGAGTAAGCAGTTAGTCAGCACACTGCAGGGAAATGCATCATACCTTTATCATAACTGCAAATGTCAGAGGAAGTTTGGCTGCTGGCAGACACGACCTTTCGGGATGCACCAATAAGACGTGCACACAGAAACATGCAAACGCTGCCAGAAGGTTATCTCGCAGTGCACAGACACACGTTTGTTTGCTGAAAGGTAATTTTGTCTGTGGCTGTGAATGTTTGAATGTAACTCAGCCTTTTTAATTGTGTGAAATTGGGACAGGTTTTTGCCATCGGCAAAAAAAGCCAGGGGGAGAGTTGTGCTGCATTGTTGATCTTACCTGTCACACTTAAGTGCACCCATGTACATGCAGGCAGACATGCAGTTTTTAAAGGTGACTGTAGCAAAGACTCTGGCCACATTAAAAGGAAGACTCTTATGAGTTTTAAATCAAATTGCCCTCCAGCCTCATGTGCAGAGACACGCAGGTGCGCGCACACTTTCCAGCACACCCTGTTTTACTCTCCTTGTCACTGTTGATGGTCTCAAATTCGAACACAGTCTGCCACTCTAGCATTGCCTGGTGTCTGATGCTCAAAGCACAAGAGGGGAAAAAGACCCTTTTTACCCCATCCCTGACAATTTGCATTACAAAAATAACACACACAGACTTATCACACTGTTTGATTTCGATCTCTTCCTTAAACAGATTTAAAAAAGTGTCTTACTTATGGGCATACTGTGGACACTGAGAGGCACGCAGTGAAAACCAAACTTCTATCTCTATTTCCTTCACTTTTCCTTATCGTAGTCTGTCTCCAGGTTTTCCAGTAGTCTCTCAGCCACACCCCTCCCTCCATATCTACATTTCGGCAGCATCTGCATAGGACTCAACAGAAAGTGGAGACAGGAATTAAAAAAAAAAAATATTCATGAAATATAAGACTTTATTCTCAGGTGGGCTGAAAGACTAATTGGAGTAAATATTAAACCGAAGTAAAATAAACAGTTGTGCAGCCCTGTGCAGGAATCAGTTCATTTCAGCTAGGGATGCAATGAATCACAATCTCACTAATGGTTCATGTTGGTTTTTCCTTTCCCCATTTTTATTTTTTGTCTTTATTTTTTTTGCCAGGGACACACAGAAATCTTCAAGTCTTAATGCCCTTCATCACAACAACATTTAGCTACAACATTATTGCTGCGATACAACATTGCCACTGTTGATCTTATTGTCGATGTCTAGTGATGCACCAAATTCAGCCCACTGTTGAAGTGTTTTCTCAGCAACAAAGTGAAATAAGTACGAGAAACTCCGATTATGCTGGTGGGATAGTTTTTCCCCATCTAACCTCAGAAAACCTCAGAAAAGGGCAGAGACGACTAGATCCGTTCTACCTCCGCTTCAGCTTTTTCCGCTATGACCTGAAAGATGTAAATAATTAACAGAAATGATGTTTTGGTTTGATAGTTCATGTTTGACACTTTTCTTCTTCTCGTATGTTTAAAAGTTTAATTAGTTCTGCTCGGATGCAGATTTCTGCCAGCTCGCTTCGTTTCCAAGTGAGTGTTGATCTCAGCTGCAGATAGCATTGAAAGGAGCTTGTAATGTCTTATATTGAAATACAGAGCCTGTCTGAAACCAGCTAATATTGTTGATAATAACAGAGCATCGGTTTCAGGATCCATTAGCCTGACGGCTTTTAGTTCCCGTTCTGTCTGTCTGTTGTCACATCAGCGCTCTTTCCCATTCTGTGTCATATCCAATCTGTCCTTTGAAATCTTGTTTACACCTTTTTTCCTTCTAAACCCTTTTCTGTCTGTTCCTGAGCTCATTGATCTCCCTTCTCCTACCAGTTTGCTTCTTTTTATGTTCTCTTTTCCTCATGTTTTTTTCTTTACTGTAAGAAATGTTTTTAATTACCATAAGAAATGTTACTTCACCCTTACCTCCTAATCAGCTCCACTGACTGACAAGTAAACAGCTTCATTTTCGCCCCACAGATGTGCGTGTGCGCTGCAGCTTCTTTGACTCACAAGTTTGCCTGGAGCTCAAAACATTTTCATGAGGACTGAGTCATCTTCACAATTCTGTCCAAGTGCAAACTAAACCAAAGCAGCATTGGCACTTTTTTTTTATTAAACTATATCCAATCTAATTTTGCAATAGATTTGAATATAACACTGAAATCTGCTGTTGTAGATGCACCAAAATACACACGATTAATATTCACATGCAGTGCTTCTTTCTTTTTTTTCTCCACGCATACACAATGTACTTAAGTAGTCAAGCGCACAAACATGACACATGGCCACGCGTTAATGACTCAGTCTCAGTTCCATACATGTAAATTTTATTATTTATATCAAGTCAAGAGAACAATATTGACTTTGGCAAAATGAAATGAGAACAGAAAGGAAACAACACTGATTGTTATTATTGGAATTGGCTTTGTTTAATAGGCATCTGTGTGTGTGTCTGCTTTGGAGTGTGTGCTTGCCAGTTTGTGTTTTGTGCTGTGCGCTTATTCTTGTTGTTGTTGTTGTTGTTGTGGTAGTTAATTTAACTGCCTAGTCATAATCATGTTCTTTCCTACTCACGAAGATTTCTTGTCTAAAACAAAAAAATCACACTTTTCATAGTTTGCGTTCGATCCTAGAATCACTCCCCAGAAAACTTTGAAAAACAAACACATGGTGCGACAAGTAACATTATTTTATTTATATACTATATATGTATGTGTTTGTGTGTCTCTCTCTCATAGAGGTTTTTAAGAGTCTTCCAACAGATTTTATAGCGTTTAGTGGCTTCTGCAGCAGTTTGATTCATTTACTGTTTTTTTTTTTTTTTTAACTGCTTCCTCTCTGAGAACATTCGATTTGGATTTACCATGAACCCATGTGGCACAAAGGAGTTTGAAGTCACACAAATGAATTTGAAATTTTAATTCCCATTTAACAGTTTCTGCTTTCTCACCATGCTACACTGCTGAAAATAAGTTGTACTGGTTGTGGCGTAATTAAACATTTCGCTCTGCTTTCACTCTCGGTGGAGCTCAAGGACGCCTCTCACCTTAATTTTTAGGGGTTTTTTTTTTTTCCTTTCTTTTTTACAGCATATCCAGAAAGCACTAAACATTTTTGAAACATGGAGTCTAGTTCACCGGCTCGCCCCCCACCCCGCCCCACGAACATTCATATACACACAGGCACACAAATGCATCCTGTCCCTGATCCATAGATGCATGCACACTTGCGCATCCATTAGCATTATTCATCTGTTTGGTCCATTATCATCTGACATCCAATACTATCTCGTCTTTTACAAATGCACACGCTTACACGTTCCATTGTGCACTCCCGTCTCCATTTTGTAATCCATATCAACTCCATTGTAATTCCAGTGTCTTTCTTTTAATAATGTCTGGGCTCCCCTCGCTGTTTCCAGCCTGTATCGATTGATCATGTCCAATGCACCCAGCTCTGTATTTATACTCCCATAATCCGCAGGCGCAGCGAGCCAAAATCATTGTCCAGACACAGAGGACACATAAAAGTCACATTCAGAAAAGAGCTTCAAAATGGCCGGCTGCGTGAAAGCCAAAACAACAGAGTGGGGCTGTGTCATCCAGACCTTTTCACTGATGCATTTCTGTCACAAGTATTTCTCCAGTATTAACAGTGGTGGTGTTCTTGATCCGGTGTAAAGCCTCATGGTGGTGTGGGAGGTGAGACTCTGGAGAATTGAATGGTTGTGTTAGTGTGATCCACACAGGTCACAACATCTCCTCCTCCTCTGCTGTAACCCTTGTTCTGTTTCCTTACTGCTGTTTTCCCTCATTATTTCCTTAATTTACATCCCCCCATGTCCCTCTCACATATTTTTTTTTTTCCTTTCTTTGTCACTGTCATGATTGTACTTTCTCTTTCCCCGTCGCCTTGAATTTTTAAAGATTTTTTTTATTATTAATTTATTTTTTTGGTCACATTTCTCTGCCATCACTTTCAAGGTTCCTCGGAGAGCCTCTTACAAATCCTGACCTCACTCCTTGGTATACTCCCTCCTCTCAGCTCACAGGGCAAATCAAGAAGCTGCATTAGTGACACTTGAGTCACCTGCTCTCCTCCCTTCCTCTGAACTGGAAGTTTTTCATCTAAAACGGTTTTGCTTTTGTAATCCCTCCTCACCTCTTTGGCCTTCTTAAATCAGCATCTCATTCAAACTGTCCTCGTACAGAACCCTTTATCCCCCTCCACTTTTTGTAATCCGTGCCCCTATACGACGCTTTCCTCCAGTTCTTCCGCGCTCTTTCCATCCTTTCCTTTTTCCCTACTCCTGTCTTTTCCATTATTTGCTTTCCCGGGAGTAATCCCAGTGTTAGAGTTGGAGTTGGTGGCGTTATAAGCATGAATATATCCCCTTTGGAAATCACAGTGACCCCCGAACCCGCCGCTGCTTTCGCACTCGTCGCTCGTGGTCGACGACGCTGTGCTTGCTGTCGAAGCGCACTGCACCAGCATTCCATGCAGCGACTGGCTCCGCCTTGTCCAGATGACGCTTAGCCGCTTGGCATAACTGACAGCGCCGTAGCGCCTGGCGACACTCGCTGCGGCATCAGTCGCTAGCGCGACCGAGGAGCCCATATCGAGCGAGTGCCTCCGTTTGCTAACTGTTCCACAGGCGGGGCTCAGAGGGGAAACGGGGCTCTGATAAGCCTGTGAGGAGTTCCATTTGTCCCTGCCTCTGGGTGCGACTCTCCAGTCCAACAGCTCCGAGTCTCTCAGGGGCGCCGCGAGAGAAAAACTAGCACGATTGGTCAGCTCTCGCTCCAGTCGGGGCCTTGGGCGCTCCCTCTGACGCGACTGACGGGGAAGGGTTGAGGGGGGAGAAGGGGAGTAGTAGAGGGGCGTTCTGTCACTTTCTGAGGTGTACGGTGGCGCCTTGTCCAACTTTCGCTGTCTCACCACCAGTGCCATCTCACTTCCTGCCCCTGTCGTTGTGGAAACCACGCCTCCAGCTGAAAGAAACTGCTCCAGGTTGACTTTAGGTTTCGGCCTGGGCTTAGGAGGCAGTTTTGGAGGCACAGAAGAGGCTGAATCGGCCTCTTTTTCCTTTTCATTGTCCTTCTCTCCTCCTCTCTTAGAAGGCAGACCATTGGGCAGGACCACCATCATCATGTCTCCAGAACCATTGGATTGGTAGCATCCGCTACTGTTTCCTCCTTTGTCCCCACCTCCTACACTCCCCTGACAGCAGGCCCCGCCTCCTGCCTCGGTATTGCTGCTGTGACACATTATATGGTCCCCGTGATTGCAAACGCGGTGGCGAACCATGAGTGCCACAGTAAACACAAGTAAAGTGACAACAACAACGCCGCCAACCAGTATGGTGAGTGTCCCGCCCAGAAAGTGGGCTTGCAGAGAGCGACAGGCAGGGTAAACATCCTTGGTGGAGAAGGTTGTGCAGCCCAGAACCTTTGTCGCAGCTAAAGATGTGATTGTGTCATCAAAAATGGCCAACACGCACAGATTATAGTCCACACCGGAAACCAGGTTCTTCAGCAGGAATCGATCACTGGTTGACGGTAAGATTCTAAAGAGGGAATAAAGGGAAAAGAACATGGGTCAGTTACATAAACATGGACGATGCACAGAAATGCATAGGGTCTGCTGTAATTTGAAACCTGACCTCGATATTCTGACTAATCTGACCGAATTTAAGGAATAAACAGTTGAAGATTGGGAATACAAGCGGAGGAAATGGGCGTAAAGGGAGGGCTAGAAACGGCACCCGAGTAAATACTGCAGTAGGGGAGTGAGGGGAAAATGAGGCTATTGATGGGGAGCGCGCCTAGGGAACATGAAAAGAGAACTCTGTCTGCTCATTTGGAGAGCAGGAGCGTGTCTACGTATGTGGGGATGTATTCGCATCTTTGCGGGAAGCAAACATCACAGCAAAACTCTACACATTTGGTCGTTTTAGGTTTAATTTCTGAATTAAAGTTAAAGTATAGTTGATGTTTGCTTTTCAGCAGAACTTATGAAATTAAGACGTGTATATAATCTGGCTTTGGTCTTTTAGAGTGCAGATGTTTTCCTGTGTGTCTGTAATGAGTGAGAGCTTGCGTGGGATAATAAAGAGAGAAGTGCTTTGAATGTGTCCTCATTTTAAGTGTTCGAGCAGCCGTTATAATATATATATATAACAAATGGGCGAGAGGTGAACAATAGAGGGATGCTGGGGGGGTAAAGACGGTGAATCGAGGGAGCAGACGTTACACAAGTTGCATGTGATTTTTATTTTTTTTCTGTTTGCACCTGGATCTATGTTTGTATTTATGGGATGAGGGAATAAACGTGTGTTTTGATGCCAGTGGGTTTGTGTATGTGACATGCCAGGGTAAAGTGTGTGTGGGAGACTGAAGCGCACCTCAAGTGTCGCTGATGGGTATGACTCTGCCCTCTGCATTTCCAAACCTCTTGTGTGGGCAAGTATGTATTGTAGTTTTGTTTTGCTAACCAGAGTATTTTGTCAGTAGTTCCTTTGTTTTTCCTCTGCATCACGCTGTCCAAGTCCTTTTTTTTTTTCCCTCAATTCGCTTTCACGCTACATCAAAGGGCTTATTTGTATCCTACGTTACTAACCATTTCAGCTCCCCTCAGACCTGAGCTACATCCTATAAATGCCATCTAGGATGACTCAGACATCCAGGGAGCTGCTGCAGAAGTCCCCTAACCTTATTCAGTATGTAATGCCTCCAAAATGGAGACCCAGAGACGGCAGCGGTTTGGTCTTGTTTTTCTTCAGTTTTAAATTGGGGATAATTGGCGCCTGTTATATAATGAAGTTTTTCAAATAAAACCAATCTGATAATTCTCACAGCCGTATTTGTATCGATGTTGGTGTAAAGATGGGATTAGTCGTCTTGAATAATGCAGTGCTAGCTGGGAAATGAGAGGGGCCTTCTTGAGGCAAGCTACAGTCCAGAGCAGTGGATCTGGGTTATGGCAAGTAGGAATATTGATCATTTTCACCATCTCCTCAAGGCTTTAAAAGTTAACAAAACCAAACGTTTTCTACAGATGTCCAGAATATCAACTTTTGCACTCGTATAATTTAAAAGAAAATATTTTTTTCTTCCTCTCTCTCTTTGCGAATAACAATGTTTCAAACAGTTGCACCGTTTTAGCAAATTGCCTGGGGTGATTTGAATAGCAAGGAAATGCTTCCAAACTTCTAATTTTCAGCAGAAGCTCGGTATGAATTTAACAAGAAATTACAACGTACTGTGTGACGCTCCAGGTTCTCAGATAATCTGAGTAGACACATGGGGCATCGTCATTAAAGTCGTCCTCATCCGGCGGTCATTAGGTCGCTATAAAGTCCCTTCTAACACAGTTACAAATCTGCCCGTTAACTCGTGCTGTGCGGTGGAGCAGCTTGGGTTCCAGGTGTATGTTTCCATGGCAAAGGCTCATTATTTGACTCAGCAGTGTAGTAATTATACTAAGAGTACCTCGTCTTCTGATATCCACTCACTAAGCACTCGGGACCAATCAACTTTCCTAGCTTCATTTCCCAGGATATTAGTCATGTCTTATTTTCCGAGAATTGACATAAAATTGCCAACTTTTTCCATAGCAACATCATAAGCACAGCATAAGCTTGAGAGATGCCAATTACAAAAATAAAGCTGTACTTTGATACGCTAAGAAATGTGTATGCTGAAGCTAATTTAATCTTTCTCACAGAACTGTAAAGAAGTGTCAGAGATCTCTGAACTCATGGATATAAACTACAGTGGACAACCTAAACATCAGCAGTAACCAGCACTGACATAAAAAGATGAGAGGTTTTGATTAAGGACTTTTCATATTCCTACAGCAAAAAGACATCCAGAGAGTGAAAGTGAAACAGAGGATTATGACCAAATATCTCAGGGATGGAAGCTCAAAATAAAACCTCTTGTGCAATCAGTCAAGTCAGAGAATTGTGAATAGCTCCTGTGAAGTCCAGTAGTAAAGACAGGGGGTGCTCAATCAGATTTCCAACATGAAATATACAAGAGGCATCGCTCGCTATGCTTCTGTTTCTGAATAAAAAGCCTTGGTCATAGTATAGGCTTATCAAAGCCCCCGAGATTTATCGCAATGGTGTCAGTTCATCCACAGCCTTTATGCGCCTATATATAATTGATAGATCCCACAAGACAGAGCGACTTGACCATCATTGGAGTGATTCATGTACTCCAGTGAGTTGCTGCTTCTGTCTATCACAGGCTAATACCCAAATCTCTTTTCTTACTTTGATTCATATTAGTGCATACTGGTTCAGAGTTAGTGTGTTGCTGGATACTGAATAAGAATGCCTAAATCTTATAAGATGATATTCTAGACCAGCATATTTGCATCTGTCTGGATTAGCCTAACACAACTAAGCTTTCTGGATGAGTCTTTGATTTGGTCCTCCATTGTGACCATGCCTCACACAGTCATGCACACCTTTAGTCGTTTTTCTAATCCTACCTTTCAGACTCCTCCCTTTTTATTCACTCTGTCCTCCATTCTTCCCTCTATATACTCCTGTAAAGCTCTTTATCAGTCCTCCACCGTCAATGCGGCCAACTTATTTTATTATTTTCCTCCATCAGTCTTACATGACCAGATTTCCTCCGTTTGGGTGATCGGGCTCTCTTATCTCCTCATATCCTATGAGCTTTTCATTGCGGTGCAATCACCCATCCCTCTTTTTCCTTAGCCTAAATCTGCAGTGATGCAGTCATCTTTGGTTCAACCTCTTTTACAACTTCACTCTCCTCCTCTGGTCTAATCCTGTGTATCTTCTACCTCATCTGCTTGCCTCAAATCCTTTGGTATTTTCCACCAGGCTCTACCTGATCTCCCAGCCTCTCTTCCTTTTCAGTCACTCCACTACATCTCTATTAGCCACACCAATAACCATGTACCATGATTGAGCATCCAAGGTCACTCTTCCTCCCCTCTCATCTACCCCTATCTCCTCTGCCATCTCCTTTTTAGGTACCACTGCTCCTCCCTCATCCTCTTACTACCTCTTTTCCTTTTCACTACCCACCTCACCATTTGTATCCTATATTTCTTTTCCTCTTCCTCTTGCCCACCACCCCTCTCAGTCGTCTTTCCCACCCCGCCACTGCTTCCTCCCTTATGAGATTGTGAATCACCTCTCTAGTTGTTTTTGCTACACTGGGAGCGACAGAAATAGGCAAGCAAATTCACTAAAATATACATGGAAGACCCAGACACATTCACAAACGCATGCATCTTTGATATGCTGATTCGCTAGCACTCGCTGCATTATTCATTTTTTTACCCGTATTTAGCTATGTGGTGTGAGTACACATGAAATAATATCCGGCTAAAACCTCTGCTTGAGACATTATGTTCATGAATACAAAGTGCATCTCGTGTAACTCGGACTGATCGTCGTGGACTACGAAAATTGATTGATTAAACGGCCGTGGTGTTGTCTGTATTTGCGCCGACTCGATCTTTGTGGGCCGGCTTCTAACATACCAAGAGAGTTTGCTCCATCCCTGTGCTTCTAATTATGGTTAAAGCCTGCAAAGGCGTGCACATCCACAGATGCAGGAAGAAAGTAATCGAGACAAGGGAGTGCTTTGTTCAAGCCGGTGACACAGAAACGAGTAATTATTAGTACCCGTGAGAGTAAGGCGGAGAGGAAAAGAGAGTGATGGAGGGAATAAAGGAGTGGTGGAGCCCAATTTTTTTTTTTTTTCTTTCTTCTCATCCTACTTCCTGTCTTTTCTTGTCATTCTCGCCGCCTCACGTCTTGCTCCTCTCTGTCAGAGTTACCAAGTCTGGTGGTCTGACACCAGACAAGATTGGGCACAGAGAGCAAGAGCCGGAGGAGTGAGTGAGAGAAAGAAAGATGAAGAGGAACAACAAAGCAATTATCTCCTTCTGGCTGACATCTATCCAGCTCTCCTCACCCCCCCCACCCCATGTCACGCCTTTTGTTCGTTCACTCTTTCCTACATACATTTTTAGCCTTGATTCGTCAGACTGTTTATTGCCTTGTTATCTGTCTGTCTCAATTTTGTCTGCTTTCTTCTGTTTTCCGTGATCACCCCACCCTCCCCTGTTCTGCTTTCCTTTACCTGGCTTTTCACTTAACTCTTCCTTATTCGGCCTGATTTTATTTTTCCCCCCTCGATGCCTGATTCGGTTGCTTTCTTTCATTTTGCGACCTTCTCCTTGTCGTCCTCAGTGTTGCTCCCCCTTTCTTCACTTTAACCACCTAGATATTTATAGGAAATTCCCTGTCCATCCTTTGCTACCTGCTTACCCCGTCCTTTTCCTTCATGTGACTCTACAGAATAATATAACGTGACATATGTATTGAGTGCTGACCCTGTTCTCTTCCCCTTCCTTTTGAAGCCTCTGATATGAGCTGACGCATGTATTGACACAGTAGTTTAACACTTAATTAGCTCTTCCCGTGGGGTAAAACTCTTCACTTCATTTTACCTCATCTCCTTTTCGCTTCCCTCCCTGCCCTCTAACCGCTCAGCTGTCCTGGTCCTTGTTTGTTCATTTTGCTTTCCTCTTTTTCCATCTTTGAAGCCGCATGCCTCGGCATGCCCTGCTCCCTGCCACATCTCTTATTACATCCTTATCAATCCCAGCCTCAGCATTTGCACATATCTTCTTGCTTTTATGATTTTTTTTTTTTTTGTGTGTTGTAATATGACAAAGTGAAACCATGTGAAGATTTTGATGGATTTCTGATTGGACCAGTGGGGAAAATCATTTGCACGGCTCAGTGTGTTGTTTGTTTTCTCCTGTTTTTGTTGGCTGAACACACTGTAGTTTAGATTCTTGTCACTTTTGCTAAGCACATTTAGTTTACATGTAATGAAATGTGCTGTATAAATAAAACTGACACATAGTTTAGTGTAGCTATAGTCAGTGCCCTGGGTGAGCATTTATAAATACATCCATAGCACAATTCAGTGTTTTCAAATATTAGTCAGATATGGTGGGTAATTTGCAACAGGAAAAATCTTTAATGCCAACACCTAATTTTCAGGATTTTTTTATTAAAGCCCTCTCCTTTTGTGACTCATTAGCCGTGTTCTCAGCTCGGTTTCTCAGCACGCTCCTTTCCTGCGGCTTTCAACCTCTCGCTCTGTACTTTTTAACAGTGCGGCCTTTTCTTAGACACAACTTTCATTATTCTCATTATTTCTCAAACTCTGCGTGATTTTTCTCTCCAATGTACTCCCATTGCTCTCCCTGTGATCGTTACTGTTCCCATTAAGTCTTGCGCCGAACTTGGCACTTTGAGTGCCCGGCAGAAAGGTCGATCATGTGGTGACTGGGGTGCAATTGTGAAAATTGTCAAAGCCACTCTGCGCTTTCCTGCGCACTTTAAAGACTGTTGTTAAACCTAATGAGAAACTTTTGGCTCAGACATATACAAGTGTCATACAGATGCTCTCTCTGACATACCGTATATAGCAGTGATTCATAACTAATTCCCAACTGCTTGCCAGAGGCTAAAAATAGATGGATTTACACGTAAAAAAATCATGAAGCACAGTGAAACGGCAGATATCTTGTATAATTCTTAGTGAATAATGGATTATACAGAGGTTGGGCTCAGTGAGACTTGTGCTGAACATGGAATCTGTTTCCTGTAAAATGTCTATTTACTACATGTCAGGTAGAGAGGTCATCGTTTGCAATCTCAGCTAATTAAATGCTTCTTTCTGCTTTGTGTTCCTGCATACAGTACATGGAATATGTCAATGTGTTAATTCAGTATCACAGCTGCCATTAAAGTTGACGTGCTTCTGATTAAGACACGACTGAAAAAGCTCCACAAAGCTGTAGTGCCGGCCGATGAGGGGTGACGGCCTTAAACTGTCTATGACTGCATGTTCTTTGTGACTTGCAAGTGCTGACGAAAACGCGCTTTTGAACAGATGGTGCTCCATCGGTTGCTTTAAAGTGCTGGCTCATTAACATGGACTCGTGCTTTCCTGTCCTGCTCTTTGTCCTTCAGGTAGGCCAGTCCCATGTGTGGGCAAAGAAGTCATGGTAATTGCTCACATTTACCGGCAACAAGGAAATCTTTGGCAGTTCTTTCGCTGTGCTTTTCAGAATCTGAGCTTCATGTCACATTGAAGGATCAGTGACCGTGTGGTGCTGTTAAAGTGTAGCAGAGCTCCGGGAAGGAAGCTGGCTTAATGTTGTGAGGGAGCACAGCTCGAAGGAAGCCACATTCATGACATTGTACTTGGTGCTCTCACAAATGCCAGCAGAATTACAAAGCATGCTAAAATGGAGGTCGGTGTTGTCTAACATACGACTGACCTTTTAAAGGATACAGTGCAGTCTGCTGTTCTCTTGTCTGTATACCACCATCTTACGATGCATTTATTTCTTGTCATTTCTCAAAGATTCCTCTTTTCCTGTGTTTCTGTCTTCATTTCTGAATGCCCCTCGTCTCCCCCTCTTCCCATCTTTTGCCCAATTCAGCGAGTGGCTGGTGTTTCCTCCTCCCAAATTCAGCAATAGAATACGAACACAAATCCCAGATAAAAAACCTGAAATCTCACTGACCTGGTCTCACCTTTTGAGTTTCTAAGCCAGACTCTCTTTGGTTGATTCCTTTTTTTCCCCTGACCTGCTAGCTTGTGTGAAACTTTAGTTGGCACTAGCTCATTGATAGCATGATGGGAAGCCATACTGGAAATCCTCGACAGCGTTGTAGTATGCTGCTTTCCTCCTTCTGTCCTGAGAGACTGAGGGTTGTGCCTCCAGACTTTTCTCCTATTTCAACCTGTTTTCCACACTGACCTGTTAAAATGGCCACTACCCTACTCTGAACAAATCACACCACCAGGAAAACAGAGGGGTGTATGTGTCACAATCTGGCAAAACCTCAGATCGCTTACTCTCCTGTGATCCCAGCTGGTCTGTGACTCATTCTTTCATGCTTATCTCTTCTGTTTTCTTTTGTTTCTCTCACAGCTGAGTGTTTAAGAAAAGCATTTTACTGGTGTCAACCTTTTGCCTTAAAGAGCTACGTTTAGGTGCCCAAAGAAGAAGTCTGTATTTTTATAAAACCACCCTTGAGAAAATACACTTAAATTTTGAGTCAAATTTAATCGAGAAACTAATTAACCTGGTATTGTGTTGTTTGATATCTCATAGTTTGTGGAGAGTATCTTCTCTTAACCTTTGTTACTAGAGATAACCAGCTTGCTCCCCTGATCTCAGATTATTATCCACTGAGAAATTAACACTAGTGATCAACAAGGAACTCGAGATGTCAGTGAGCTCATTTTAGGTATTACGAGCGTGTCGTGGGAGTCTAAAGAATCTGCATGTTATTTGTTTTGATGTTGCATTCCTGTTGGACATCTCTTTATCTCCATCCTTTCAACTGCACAACCTCCTTTTCAGCAGAGGAGCACTTTGCTTTCACAAAATTGCCTCGTCTCTATTTCTAAACGTTCCTGCTCCCTTGTCACATTATTCCTGTTTGCTTGTTTTTTTTTTTTTTCTCGCTGTCTTACGTTTCCGTGGGCTCCATTTTCTCCTTTCTCCCTTATTGCATCAGTTCCCCCATCCTCCCCCTTTCTTTCATACCCAGGTGTATATCTGTGTACACGGTCTTTCTATTTCAGTTATGGATTTAAATACCTTCCCTCCCTCTCTCCACCCTCGGTTCCTTTTTTTTGTTTTTGTCTTCCTTTTCCCACGTGGGCCTTCTACGCTCTTGTCCTCCTTACTGTCAGTCTGCTTTCACACAAATCCTGCTTTTATCTCAATCTCACCTCAAGGTGATTTGGGTAGAACCCATCTTCTCAGTCTCTACAGGTCTCAGTCCACATGTCTAAATTCATCCGCTTTCCCCTTCTAACTCTATCCTTCACTCATAGTATTGCTTTTTACCTCCCCATCCACCCTTTTGCAAACAGCCCAGGTTCCTACTATTTTTACTTTGCTCTCAAACTTTCAGATTATAGCTTTTTTTTTCTTCACAATCATATTTCCATCTCTGTTCTCTACAGTCTTTGTCATACGAGTTGCTCTACCCCTTACGATACACTTACAGCTTAATGCCTTCTTTATAATACCTGAGGGAAGCCACATTGAACCCCAGCATTACTGCCAGCTAAAATAAAAACCCCACACAAATAATAGCACAGTGGCAGCCCTTGCTCAGCCAGCCCAGTGTCTTATCCCATCTTCCTCACTGTTTCAGCCACTGTAGCAATAACCCCATGCATAATGTCTCATCAGTCTACGCTCATAAATTCAGAAACAGTAAACTTTGACTGTGTACGGCTGTACATGTAAGCACACCAAGTAGCTAAAAAAAAAGCCACACTGTTTTATATTGAAAGACATTAGTCTCGTCCTTTAGCTTTGTTTAGACTGTTTTCTCTCATGGATTCTTATGCAAGTCCAATATTTTAGAAATGCAAATAAAAAAGATGCGATTTTTCAGGATATTGTTTTTGGTCTTCCTTATGTAGAACTTATCTTGTATAGCCACAGCTACATTAGAGCTGTGGGGGGGAAAAGCGGAATTTTCAAATACTTGCAGATGTTTGTTTTTTAGTTTTACCTCCATGTTTTTCACATCTGTACCCTGTACTTGTATGCCATGGTGTAAATAAGAGCTTTGAATCCTTTAACTACAAATCAACTTTCTAAGTGGTTATTTATCTGCCTCTTAGACTATGATGAGTCATACACTGACATAACTTATGAAAATTAGTGTATTTAGATTACATGTTGCATCACTCTGTTATCGTGCATTTTTAGATGGACACCGTGGCCTCTCGATGTTTATGTTACGCAGCTCGGTTCAGAAACATCCCCCTCCTTCAAATCCTTTTCCACGTTATCCACATATCCTCCCATTCTGCACTCACCCATATGCACTGGCTACTGCCTATTGAGATTAAGTGTCATAGTGATGGAGATAAATTATTAACGGTCTCTCGTCCACTATCCCTTTATTCCGCTCCCCGTTCACTTTTCCCTTAAGCTATCCGCACATCAATATGCAAGATGAACAGTTCGACTACTGAAGTGTCATATTGTAATGGATAAATATTTAAAATGATTAGCATGAAAGAAAAGGGTGGGCATGACCCTGCAAAAATACCTTGTGGAGGAGAAGCTGAGAAAGCAATCATATGGCAAGTGTCTAAGTTTGCCATTAGATAAGCGACAAAAGCTTCTATTATTTGCATTGTGAGTAAAGTTGAACTGACCTGTAAACGAGCGTCTCATCGGCGGTGCAGTTGTACTGTATCTGATACATCCAGACAACGTAAGCTCCAGACAAACGCCCCAAATCCCATCGGACCTGAGCCGATGTCGATGTTACTCCCTGTACTCCAATCATCCTTCCTTCCTCTTCGTCCCCTTCTTCTTCCTCCATGCTTCCTCCATCAGTCCTCTCTCCTTCAGATGCCCTACCGCCGTCACCCTCTTCGTCATCCCCTCCAACTCTTTTCCCATCCTCTGGCTCTCCTCCGCGTCCACCGCCATTGTTAATCCCTCCATTTTTGGCCGTGCTAATATCCGACGAGCCCGGATCGGTCCGTAAAATTCCATTGGTCACGTTCCTGTTCTTGGTGTTAACACTGTTGCTCCCAGCGTTCCCACCTACTCCACCCCGGTGAGGCAGGGGGATTATTTTGAGATCCACAGTGGCAGTTGCTTCACCTGCTGCGTTTATTGCGATACATGTATATGCCCCATCATCACGGGCTACTGTTACCAAGATATCCAAGGTCCCGTTGCTAAAGGAGCTGGTCCGGGATGAGTTTGCGATGATGCGATCATCTGGTGAAACCCAGTGGACTACTGGCTCGGGGTCACCAATGGCACGGCACTTTAGCGTGGCTCGCTGGCCCTCCAGCACCCACAGCTTGTGCGTGTGGCGAGTGATGAGAGGTGGTTCACATGTGAACTCCTCCTCAGGAATTGACCAGAAATATCTGCAAGCACAGAAAAGAGACGGTGAGAGAGGTGGAGGGAGATGGGTGGAGCAGATTAACTTTGCTATTCTCCACAAATCCCAAATGATCAATTAACCAGATAGCATCTTGCAATGAGTCACGCAAGAATCATATGTGGGACAGGAGCTTAAAATGCGAAGACCAACAGCTTCCTTCTATCAAAGCCTATCATGTTAACATCTGCCCGCATACATATTCAAAGTAAGAGACACCAGGATCCTATGATGACAAACTCAAAAATGCTGAAAATGTGAATAATAGCAGACTGATGAGGACAGCAACTCCTTTTCCTCATAAATGCTTCATTTTCAGTGTGGTTTTGACTGCAGAGTTAGACTAGAAATTTAGAAAAGAAGGATGTAGGAAGTAGAGGTAGCTCAGAGTATCTAATTAGGGGCAAAATATCACGCCAGTGTTCTTAAAACTGGCTGCATGGACTACCTGTCCTCATGAGTTTGAGCTTGATCTCATTAAGGTAAGAATTAGGTCATTTTAATTCAAAACATTGTTCAGCCTGTAACTTATTACATTGCTGCCCTATGATAGAGGAAACCTTTACTAGTTACAAGAATCAGAATAATCCGTTGACCAGCTGACGATGATTTACCTTCCAGCAAGGTGAGCAGGAGTGGCACACGTCTCCATGTCATCTCCACGGATGAGGCGCCTTAACCATAGCAGTTCACAATTGCAGTGCAGTGGGTTCCCTCCAAAATTTAGGCTTATGACAGCATTGTATGGGGTAGGACTTATTGCACCTGTCTGAGACCTGAATATAATAAAAGAAAAGCAGTCAGTCCATTCACTTAATGATGCCTTGCTGGACTTGGAGGTTATTTAAATGCAATAGTCATAATTGTCTTTTCTCTCATTTTGAAACGAGTACCTGTAGTGAATACAAAAGGGCCTTAAAACTCATGGAGAATCTGCATTTGGTGCAAAACAAATGTGAACATGGTATCTTCACATTTGAACATACCATGTTCAACCTCTCTGCTATTTGCTCCTGACAGAAATCTGAGCTTTGCATGCATCACAGAGTAAAACTTGTCAGTTATACAGTGTGAACGGCTGGTAGATGAGGCTGTCTTTGCTCACCACAAATTTTTAGCTTTGATTCTCATTCTGACAAATGGTTTGGAGACCACTACTTGTTTTCTGAGACCTCTAATGGGCACCGTTGCACAAGTGTTGCAATTTTCGTTTAACAAATTCTTTTGAAGTTAATTGGACAAAGCTTGATAGACGAGGCTCAGCTGTCTGATTGTGTCACTCTATTTTTTCTGCTTTAATGTACTTTATACTGATCTGCTCCCACAAAGCATTTTACAGTTCACAGCTGTTTTTAGAAAAGGGTTAACTGTGACTGTACGTTGATTTACGTGAACATCAAATCCACCTTTGCGTTATCTGAACACATGGATCAGTGGAAGGGAAGCAATTCGTGGAGTTCATTTATTGTGCAAATGTCTGCAATTGTAAAAAAATTTGTTGTGCCATAACTTATTTTCAAATGTTTCTAAAACCTTAAACTTGATAATTGTTCCCAAGTTTCCATTTTAATACCAAGCTGTTATAAGTAATTTTATATAGCATTTAATGACTGGTGTGATCTGTAGAGGGTATGGGAACATGTGAAACTGCAGAATAAACTGGCTGTGTATAGCATGGCTATGTGAGAAGCTCTATTTAGTACAATCAGACTGAACTTTATGTTAAAATATAAAAGATTTAAGCACTGGATTGCATAAACTATAGAAGAATACAACTTGTTGTGCAAGCATTCAGGTTTCCCTTTTAAATCTGGATGCAGTTACAGGGGAAGTTATGATTAAAGAGATCATTTTAACTTGTTTTTAAAAGGTGGCCTGAGCTGAAATGTCTCTATTACTAATCAAAGCACTGGTCAGTTGTTATGATCTTGCACACTATGGTCTGTCATAGCATGCAACGTAGTCCTTAGACAGGCGAGTTAGAAATCGTGTCAGTGCAACACCTCATACGGTTGATTTGACAAAAATGTCAGTCCCACTGAGTTCCAGTTGACCAAAGCTGTGTCACAGCTGGACTTTGATTTCCACATTAGTTGGAGCACAGCTGACAGCTTTACAATGAGTGCGTACTTCTATTTATAACCGTCATATAACTCGCCATCACTATTTCAAAACTTGAAATATGTTTGAGTCAGCGAAGTGGTGAGAATTTGCGGTGGCACATAAATAGCATAAAAGTAAATGTTGACTAAAGAATTTACCGAATGCCAGCACACCAGCATTGTCTTTCTTCTTTTTCTGTGCCAGAAAGCACCCTGCTAAAAACACACACACCGGTAGCTCTGTGGCGTCTGCAACAGGATATTTCTACTAAGCTACTTCTGAGGGAAACATAAAAGTTGAAGCTTAAGAGCTACCTTGCAAAGAGAGGATCAGGAGGCAGGGTTCGGAGCCTGTTGGAGGTCATATCCAGCCTTGCAAGCTTATACAGCTCTCCAAAGACTCCTTCTGCTATGTGATCTATCAGGTTATGGTCCAGGTTTAGTGTGTGCAGACTGGCCATGTTCTGAATGGACTCCCATGGTACCCTGCAGATATAAAAAAGAACAACAGCTAATGTGAGATTTATTGAATTGGTAAACTTTGTAGTGAGATTGATCATGCAGTGTGAAGATGGAGTAACAGCAGCTCTAAAGACAGATCCACCTCTTGAGACCTCTTTATTAAAGGATGTGATTGTAGCACCGATAGATCCACAGTTCATTTGTTGTTCTCTGGGTAATTTCTTCTTACTCGTCAGAGAACAAATATGCAACGATGAATTAATAGTGACAACAATGGCAGACAACAACAACAACAGATGCTTGTTTTCCTTCTGAATCTTTTGCTCTATCTGGGTTTCCCCAAGTCCCATCTGTGACCCATTGCTGTAGTCATTTAGTATTCCATTAGTGCTGTCATTCCCTGTTTTGGACCAATTAGTGAATCCAAATGAAATGTCTGGAACTAGCAAAATAGGAAAAATACGAAGCATTTATTTTTTGGCGTCAGTCACACCAGCCCTGCTGATTGTAACCTTTTTTTGTGTCCAGGTTCACCGAACTGAACTTTACAATCACCTTGCTGTTGAGTAATAAAGTTCATTGGGTGCAAAGCATGCTTTTCTTTTTGTAGTTGACTAAATAAACGTATTCAGTGATTTTAATCAGTTACGAAAACAATTTGATAAACATTGATGGTTACAGCAGGTGGCCTCCATTTATCTGTACAATAGTTTGATTAGACAACAGGCCTGAAAGAGGAAAGAAGTGCCAGGCATAGTTAATTAGACCATGTTTATGGTTTAGATTATGGTTTTAGAGGTTGGAGAAAGGCCAAAGAGCTGCTTTAGAGGAGACAAATGAAACATCTTAATCAGAACTGACAGCCCAATGCTGCTGAATTTATCAGCACAGAGGGACACTAGGAAGAGAATAGAGGTCTAAAAGAGAATATCATCATTGTTCTGACTTATCATTTAGACCAGAGGAATGGAAAGTAACGCTGAATCCCTATTGTCCTAAATAGACACGAGAAGAATACTGCACCCTGCACTCAGCTGTATAGAGCAGCTATAACAGTGTACACGGTGGCAGTGGAGTCAGCTCAGACCAAGTGAAAGAAAATTAGAACCTCATCAAAATTGACTTTCACTTTTCTTTCCCTTTCTTCTCCTCGTTGCCTCATATGCCAAGTGTTTTCATTGTGCATTTGTGTGTAAATTTTGTGTGCAGGATACACTGACAGAGACGGGCGTGTCAGTGTATGCTGGCTCATGAATTAAATTGAGTTTGACACAAAGGATGTCAAACTCAATTTAGTTCATGGGCCACGTTCAGTCCACTGTATGCAGCCTAAGAAAAACAACAGTATATGGTTCTTTTCCCCTTTAAGTAGTGTAGCACAAGGTGTTTTCCTAAAACTTAAACTTGTAACCATAAACCCATGTGAGATATGTCTTCAAAATGTGCAAAATAAAGTATTCTTGTTAAATACTATCTATTTAAGAATGACCTATTTACAAGGAGGATGA
Organism: Simochromis diagramma; assembly: GCF_900408965.1. Lineage (NCBI taxonomy): Eukaryota > Metazoa > Chordata > Actinopteri > Cichliformes > Cichlidae > Simochromis > Simochromis diagramma. The sequence continues at coordinate 4,052,421 of NW_024387416.1, read as the reverse complement.
ACATCCTGAAATATTGCAAGAAAAATAAGTGCATTTTTAACGCTGTCTCATAGTTTATTTTTCTTAATTCATTGAGTTTACCGTCATATGAACAATTGAGAGATCAGTGGAAAGGCACACAACTTTCACACATACAAGTTTTTGGAGTTTTGGAGTAATTTATTGAGAAACTCTATCAATAACGGACTTCACTGCCGTTTTTAAACGTTGCAAGTCTGGCTCCAGGCCCCATTTTTGATGATTTCTGCTTAAAGAACAATGTCTGTGGCTTGGATGTGCTGTGCACGTGGGTGATACCCAACAAAAGCAAAAACTCACCTCCTGAGGTTATTGTAAGATAAGTCGAGGTCTTCCAGTGTGAGCAAGAAGTCATCGAAAGCCTGCACGGAGACCTTGATCAGCTGGTTGTTGTTGACAATCAGGTGCTGCAGATTGACCAAACCTGCAAGGTCTCTAGGTCCGAGTATTGTCAAGCGATTACCTGGATAAAACAATAAACGGGTAAAAACACGTTTAAGTAGTGTATTTGATTCAAGTCTTGAACACTGAGAATAAAATAACTGCTCACCATCCAGATGCAGAGAGCGTAGACTCTCCAGGTCAGCAAAGGCCATTGGTCTAATAAGGTGGATGGTGTTCCTTGACAGTGTGAGATCAACCAATCCGGTCATGTTGACAAAATCATTTCCGCCCACTTCTGTTATAAAGTTATCGGCCAGTCGCAGCTCAACTGTCCGCCGGTCAACATGCGGTGGGACGAACAGGAGGCCTTTGTCGGCACAGAGCGTGCTCAGTGACTCCGAAAGGTTTCGACACACGCAGTGGAAAGGACAGGCCGAGACCACACCCCACGTCTCCCCTGCTCCAATTAGAGAAGGAAGCAGGCAGCATGTGACCAAAGTCAGCCAGTGAAAGACTGGGAAAGGGACAGAGTCCGGGAGGGTTCTCTTTGCAGTCCTGGGACAGGCGCAGTGGATGAGATGGGAGGAAGTTGACAGAGATGAAACAAAAAGAGGGGACAGAAGAGAGACGGACAGACTGGGCAGAGGGAAGAGGGAGGGGAAGTCGGAGCCCTCTGCTCTGTCTTCGGGGTGGTGTGTGTGGGGTAGGTGTTTTTGTCTGCGGGGATTGAAGGGTGGGGGGACAGGCATGGTAGAACGCCTGGCTGTTCACAGACCTGGAGAGAAAAAGAGGACAGATGGGGGGGAAAAGATTAGACATAGTTTTTAAACTCATACAGTTGGTCATATTTCTATGTGTGTGTCTGGTTTTTTTGTCTTCCACCTACTCTGACTAGACAGAAGTGAAGCAAGGGCTTGCTTTACACACATCCATACCTGTGTGGGTCAAGGCCTCTTTCTAAACAAGTACCACTTCACACTAGTGCCTACATGGTGCTTTGTAGCATTAAAAAAAATCTGTATTGAAAAATGGTTGCCTCCCTTGCTGTGTGCTTTTTTTTTTTTAATTGGCTTACATGTATATTCTGTCCTGTCTACCTCTTTGCCACTGTAGCTTATTGCCTAGCAACATCATCCCAAAAGACTGAACACAGCCAGTCCCCATAGTAACAGTTACCTAGAAACATGTGAGAGTGGATTACTGTTATATCATAGGACCCTTTCTTAACACTGTGGGTCAGGGAATCAAATTGGGTCAGCAGCCCATCAGCCTGGATTCCACAGCAAAGCTCAAATAAAGCACAATGCAGGTGTTGGTAAGCCTGGCATAGTACTAAACACACCAGGGGTCCCATTGTAAGTCTCACACATACAGTATGTATGGCAGTACAGTCGTACTAGAAGCAAGTCGTTCTACTCTGCAGCCTTGTTTTTTTTAAATGTATGGAGAGGATCCATAATTCAGTCACTATTTTAAAGCTAAAAACCCCATCAAGCTCTGATTTTCTTCTCATCAGGTTACACTTGGGCACACACTGTTACAAATACTTGTAAACATGATAAGCATCTCTGGAAAACCCTATCAGAACATATAAACAAATGTCATGCTAATTCTGGTCATTTGTGAATAAAGGCACTCAAACGTATACACTGTGTCTCTGACATCTGTCAGTGTAACATTATTGGCTCAAATGACTCCCCGTTGGGCTGTTAATTGGCTTTTTGGTTGTAGGGGCGGGTCAGCTGTTTTGTTCGGTGTTAAAAATCTCACTTCTGTTTGTGTTGTGGCTTTGAAATGGCATCCCTCTGCCTTTATCTTGCCAGTAAATGCACACATTGTGGCTTAGTGATAAGGTACAGGAGTGAGTCACAGCCGCTGATTGCCATGCCTAATAGTTGTTATAGCAACTGTAGCCTAGATGCAGAAAGAGTGACAGAGATGGTTGATAACAGTCAGAGATGCGATGAGGGGAGATGAGATGGTGAGTCACGGACGGACACAAAAACATCACTGAAGAACGATGGGGATATTTTCATATGAAGCAATCTGTAAACTGACAGTGCAGAAACTAGTGTGATGATTACACGGTGATATACAGTATATGCAACCCAATACTTTGAGTAATGACCGGGCATAACTATGCATCACGATGGCTTTACAGGTTGACGCAAATTGCGGCTCAATATTTTCCATTAGATTCTGGCTTTACTCTTTCTGCCTGAAACTAGAGGAGCGTTTGCAATCTAGCTCGAATAGCAAGACTGCTACATGGTTTGTTTTGGTCTGCTTCCAAACTGTGAGCTCTATATTAGACCAGGATACACTGTCTCGTTTTTGAATCATAACTTTGTATTGAGTAGATGAGTAGATGAGAACTCTAGTGCCTGAAATGAATATACTTTTTTTTTTTTTTTTTAATCTTGGGATCTCAAATGTTCTCGGTAAAAGCTGAGGGGAAGGAATGGAAAAGGTGGTATAGATCACGCAAGAACTACTTTTTTGCTTTATTGAATGGTTCCATTGCTGCTTTAATATCCTGCGTTTCCTGTTGAAGCATGATGCTTGGGCAGCACATTAAACCAATGAGATATTAGTTATCAAGAGCAATGCAGTTTGGGCACGAGCCCGGTTTTCTGCCCATCCCATCAAGCCGTTCAGTTGTACGTCAATAGACTGCAGAGTTAGAAAACATTGCTTTTTGCTACTTGAGTGCCTCTTGGTTGTTCTGGGAAGCTGCAATGACTACCAGGAACTCTGTACCGTTTTCAACCCAGCCTAAAAATAAAACTCCAAGATGCTCTCCAGCTTAGCAATGATATCAGGGATTGTTATTTCCTTATGTCTAGTGTCATCATTTTCAAAAAAAAGAAACGGAAGGATGAAAATGCTTGCAGCAGGAGAGAGTGGGATGGTGGGAGTGTGGGGAGGAGGACAAAGGCACGGAAGCCTGCAGTGACAGCCAGTCCCTGGGGCAGGTTGATGCTGGAAGTCGACTGCTCCTGCACTCCTGTGGAGCCATGCATACTAAAATGTGACAATACTCTGGCAAAGTGTAATACTGCATAAAAATGTGTCTTCTCCGCCATGTTCCCTGAAAAGCCCTAATGTCAGGTGGTGTCTTCATACGATCGGCGCTAAACCAGCTTTACCCCACGCTTTGCTAACACTTGGTTTGCCTGCGGCGTGCTGAATGTCAGTAATGCTCGTGCAGTCCTCTGTTGTGCGTCCTGCATCTGTCTCCACACCGTCATTTGACCTTTGTCTGTCTCATTCATTTTTTCCCTCCTCTACTCTCGTTGCTTAGCTCTTCTCAGTCATCTAATAACTCTCCTGGCCTTACTCTCACTCTGTTTTTAATTTCCACCTTCTGTCTCCACTTCTCCTTGTGAAAGCCTTCTCCTCGTGTCCTCCCTGCCCACACCGTCCACTCCCACACCTCTCTCTTACTGTACCGCTCCTCTTCTTTCTCTATTTCCAGGGATCGGGCTTTGTTTCCTCATCTTCTATCCTCTCCCTGCAGTTGTCTTCCTTGTTATCTTCACCTATCCTGTTTCTGCATCCTTGCTCACCTTCCATCTTTTTGCCTCTGGCTGTTCTGTAAATTACCACATTTTCTTTCTTTATGTCTCATTCCCTCTTTTTCTTTCTCTCCGTCTTGTCTGCCCTTGAGGCAACCCAAGTACGACAATGTTATCAGTCACAGCACTACCTCACCACCTTCTCCGGCAGCACTTCCTCTGTCATTTTGTCTCGTCTCCCTATCGCTTGCTGATTCTGCTGCCCTCCATGTCTCCTTGCCAGTGCTGCTCTAACTTTCAGTCACAAACTATCCACACATGCAAACACACACCCTCTGATCCTGCAAACCACACATGATTATATGCTGCACCCTGCCTGTCTCAGAGGCTCCCTCCCTCCCCCCTCGCTATTTCTCTCCTCCCTCCCTTCATTTATCTAACTTTCTCACTCATCTCTTCTCTCCGTCTGCTTTCTCTTGATTTTTTTTCTTCCCCTCCCAAACTGTCATTTCTCTTTCTTCTTACTCACTCAGCGTCTCACTCTCTCCTTCATTTGGTGCTCTTCCTCTGTTATGGAGGAGATCTCATTTACAACCAGAGCAGTGCAGTATTGAAGCTTTCTGGCACACAAGTTGGATGTAACTGATCTGCTCAGCTGCTGATCGATCAGAGCCAAAGAGATAGATAGCACCCTGTCCCATTCATTTACTCTCACTCTTTTTCTTTCACTCTTTTCTTCTTCCATGCTCTCATTTCATATTTTTTCCCTCTTTAACAGTGATAAAGATGCAAGTAGTAAACATGTTAATCCAATAAGTAAATACTTTAAGTTTTTTAAATTGTGAGGAGTTTTCTTTAAATTTCATATTTATGCAAAAAATAAGAGTGATACAGCAGTATGCCTGATGCACTATGGCATTTAATAGCTGCTTCCAGCCTAGGATGAGTGTTTCTTCTGACTCATGTGTTCCCTTTAGTGACAGTCGGTGTAGGACATACAGTTGACTGTATTTGAGAAAGTCTCCTTTGGACCTTAGCCAGTACACCTCTGGTGCAAAAATTTGTAATTCCAAAATCTGCACACAAAAAGGTACCCAGATTACATCTTCAGATGTGAAACTCAACAAATCCTCTTGTTTGAAATGATACAACTCAGATGTTTGCCACAGCTTATAAATCCCTCAAATCAACTTCCTACATTTCTAATCTTACTTGGTTCTATCGGGTAACTGTCACTTGCGTATAATGTAACCTACAGCATTGCCTTAACCATAACTTTTTCAGTTTTTAACCACTAGTTGAAAATAGCTTTTGCCTGATATTTATCTCTGTTCATCTGTTATACAAATATATAGCTTTTTTTGATTCCACTTCTTCCCCCCTCTTATCTTTCCTTGTCTCTTTGGTCTGTGTGTGTGACACTCTTGTAACACTGGATTTTCCCCTCTGGGAATCAATAAATTCTTATCTAACGCTTTGTACCGATGCCTCAGAAAGCTATAGTACGGCATGTGTGCGCGTGCAGTAACTGAAATAAGCTAGGTAAGTATCTGCACTCGCTATATACGGTTGTAGACATGAACTCCCACCATGCTTGTCTAGTGCGTGTTCCTGTTTGTGAATTAATGTGACACTTGTCTGCACTTAGGAAGTCTTCTTGTGCTCTTAAGAGTTTGCTGCTGAATTTGCAATAAGCCGGGGACACACTTATGTGTGTCAACACAAACACACCCACACTTTTTTGCACTCTCGCTCAGGCACATGTGCACAGAGAACAAGACATCGCAGTATATAGCAATAAGGACAAAAGCCCACTGGGACAAAGCCTACTTGACACTTTTTGGGACAAAAAAAAAGTCAAGGAGGTCAGTCGATAAAAGATTAATGATTAAGAAATAAATCACAGAGAAGAGCACAAAAATGCACCGGAAACTAGACAAAGAGGAGTATGAACAACAGACTATTAATATGAAGGTACATGAGTATTTGCTAGCTCATCCAAGCTCTTAGGCTTGTGTACCATATCTGTTGTTTGCAGGTGTTTTTGTTTTTTACTCTATTTTGGGAAATCTCTTCTTGCACGACCCTGCGTGAACCCATAGCTGTCCAGAGAGCAGGAAACAGACTGTTGACGAGAGCAAAAAAGGCTGCATAAAGTGAGAGTGAGAACATGAGCTAAAAGCATCTATGGAAGGATCTACTCTGTACCCTCTGCTCTGGAGCACAACTCGGTGCCAAGAGACTGAACCTGACCTCACCCCAACTCCAGCAAGCTTCAGTTTTAACGCCCACCACAAGCCCTGGAGGGTGCCGCTTCTCTTAGTGAGGACAAACGCTGCTGAATGCGTTGCCACTAATGGCTTTAAAATGATGAATTTTCATTAAGTGTTTTTTCTGTGATATTGTTGAACCCGAACCCATGCAATTAAAATAAGCTTAAGGCATGACTTGTGGTAAAAGCTCTAATGCGTCTGTTTGAAGTTTGTTTTTCACATGTCGGACCTAATGCACTTGGTCCATTGTTGTCCTTGGTTTCTGTGGATCATTATTAATGTCGGGGCCTTTTAAATGCCAGCCACTATTAATAATGTTAATAAAAATCCATGTGTGTCTGTGTGTTTGCACATGTAGGTTTGTGATTATATTTCCAAATCTGCAGATTGGCGTGTGTGCGCGAATCCACTTTGGCACTCGCAAATGCCATTAGCCCATAATCGACTTAGGGAATGTTGCAATGTTTATAAACAAGGGGATTTGTATTTGCTCTCAGAAGCCACTTATCACAAGCACGGTAATCCACAGATCTTATTGGGCTGTGAATAGGTGTCCCACCAGGCTTCAGTCAGAAATCACTGACAGCCAGACATCGCGTTGCCACTAAGCGGTTAATGCTGGACTGCAAGGCGTTTAGTTTGGAGGTAGAAATGAATGGAAAGTTTTAAAGCAGCATCATTTGACTGTCTATTCATATGGCTGGCATGCACTTGAGCTCTGCTGCATTGTTTGATGTTACAGTACGCAAAAGCTCCGCTAGCATAAATGCAGAGATCAAATATGGAGGCAGCCTTTCATTCGCTCACATTCAAATTCTTTTTCGGTTACACTAAGGCTTTCTAGCATGCACTCTTACTCATAATCCAGGCCCTTCATATTAGGTGAGCACTTGCATACAGAAACAACTGCGAGCATACCAAAACAGTCTTCCCACACAATCATAATTATAGGGAGGCCGACACATAGACACACACTCTCTCTAGGCAAGGAACAAAAGAACACCCACGTAGCCTCTTCTTGCAGCAGTCGTGTGTACTGTAAGCCCACTCATCCTTTTGATACTATCGCTCCTCTGTCGTACTTGGTCCTCTTTAGTATGTATAGAAAGCACAGGGACGGGGTAACGGTATTGGATATGGAAAAAAACAACAAATGCAGAGGTAAGGAGAGACTAAAGCGTGAAATACAGTGAAAGTGGGAAGCAAAAAAAAAAAGATGGAGTACATAAGATGGAGGAGGGAAGGGTGCAAGATGGGATAAAATGAAGCCAGTTGTGTGACGAGCGGAGGAAAAGTGGGATGGAAGAGGAGAGTTTGAGGAAAATGGAGAGAAAGGGGGATGAAGTCATTGTGTGTGAATGCGTGTCGTTAAGCGGATGGGCAGAGAAATATGTAAAGGCGATAAACGGGTGAAGGCCGCCATCCATCACTGTCAGAGAGAGGGATGAGGGAGGGAAGACGGGATTTGATCAGAGGAAGGGAGAGCTGCTAAAAACGACTCTGTATGTCATCGCCGTCACGATAGTGGTGGGAGAAGTGGGAGTGACGAGGTTAGTGGTCAAGAAAATTACAGATAAGTTGGGATGGGACATTTAAAGCACCACATCTTGAGGTCAGAAAATTAAAAGTAAAGGCCAAGTATGTGAAAGTGGTCTTTTTGTTTCCTCTCTAAATGCTGTTTTGTTGTTGTAGAAGTAGAATTTAGTAACCCAACTAAGCAAACTACAGGGCTGCTGTCCCAAAAGAAAATGAGATGATTACAAACGCTCCAACTTCAGATTTGTTTCAGGTCTTTGGCTGACTGAGAAGTGTGAAGATCATTATCTTTCAAACAGGAGTTACAGTGTAATCCTAATCTTTGTGTCAAGCATGGGCCTCTCAAGAAAGAACAAAAACATGCTCGTTTGTGTGGAGTCCTTTTTCGGTCTTTTCATCTTTTTGCCATACAGATGGGGGTACTGATGGGGAGGAAAGAAAGCTCACAGAACCCCTGAGGTAAATAGTAGGAGTGAAAGAAGTGAAGTGTGTTCTCTTTAAAATAAAAAGACTGCAGTCTCTTCACAGTGGCACTCCAAAATAATACACTTCTTATGAAATACTCGACTCAACTAATTCCTCCCAAGCCTCTGTTGTATTTGAAAGAGGAAGAAATGAATGTGTGTGTACGTACTCGTACATTCATCTGTATGCAATACCCACTCTCACTAATTCCTGTTGGAATCCTTCCTGTTTGGAAGATTTCAATAATTGTTTCTATTCCTGGAACGTCTCATAGCCAGATATTTAACGTGTTTTCATTTGGGTTTTTGGTTCAATTATTTGTTTTTTCATTCCTGTGAAATTTCCCACCTATGTATCAGTTTGTGTACTAAGTGGCTCATATATTATCCTTGTTTTTGTCTCACTGAGGCACATTTCACAGTTCTTGCATGAAGATCATAAAAACTCTGGTGGTTTTGGCGATTTTCTTAAGCAGTCTGAAGAGCTTTTACTCTTATTTGTACAAAATTTGAAGACACGGGTGTTTGATCTGAGAGATTCTAGCGTTGTAGGGTGCTTTTGGCTACTGTACCTTATGAAAAGCCAGGAGCTCTTGAAACTATCTAATCTTTAAACATGGCAACACTTAAGAGAAAGCAACCCACTCTGCTTGTTCTCCGCTCACTGTGTTTGGAGTAGGAAAAAAATGGCAATATTGATGGAGTCTTTGAAGTTTGGCTTTATAAAAGCTGCCACTTCGCATCAGCTTTGCATAGATAAGCAACCCAGTCTTTAATGAACTTGGAGTGGCTTGTTAAAAACTGCTTAAAAAGTCATAAAAGTTGAACCACCTCGGTTACCTGTGATTCTTTTTGAAGTGTGGCTGTCACAGTGGCCAGACCTCCCTTCGTGCAATATTTGGAAGCGCTCGGCTGCAGGATGTGCCAGACATCCCAAAAACCAGGTGTTAACCCTGCTGTTCTGATTTAGCGCTGGCTGTGAATTGGTGAACCACGGAGAGGCTGAGCAGGAAAACCTGACGTGGTGAACCACAGCAACGAGTAGGCCTCTACTTGGTGTCACGGCTCACATATGTGCACCTCCATCTGGCTATTTTGTTCCTCTTCCATCAATCAAATGAACATATAGCTTTGGAGGCTTTCTTTCCAGTTCTCTAACAGTGTCATTACCATTAAGGTTGTTATAACTGTGGCAGCCAATAACCCATTATTTGCTGAGGGTTTGTAATTTAGTTTCCTCCCCTTGGAAAGCCCACACAACTGCACAGCTTGGGGATTATATTTTCTGGGAGGTAAATTGAATTGGCAAACAACAGAGGTGACAGTGATTTTCTTTGGCACTTCATTGGCACAGAGGGACGGGGAGTGGTGCCGTTATGATTTGTTATGTAACTCTCGTATACACCGCCTGAACTTTCTTACTACTGGTATTTGTGGCCATTATAGAAGTGTACCAGCACAGCTTGTGTTGTGTGTGCATTTCTTTTCGCCGGGAAGCTTTTCTTAATCGTTGTAATGCTTCATTGTCACTCAGAATGCAAAGCAGGACTTCAACATTATGTTTTGAACATCCTTTTGTAAATGCTAGCAGTCTCTTTCTATACATCTTACAGATGGATTCAGCAGCTGGATCACGGGGACAGCTGAGCAAATAAGGGACATAAAGCACTGAAAATAACTTGGTTACATTGCTGTGCCAGAGTGTCTTTTCTACTTGGAGAGTAATAATTTTTCATTGTGGAGGATAGCTGTCATACTGCTGATAGGGGGAAGCAGCTCAATGCTTTTCTCTTTTGATGACTTCTTACTCCAGATGGCAATAGCATAGTAGGATCTAATTAAATTCCACAATGACAATAAGTAAGCCAATAAAATCATGTAATTAATAGCTGACGCTCTCTGTGTTTCCACATGCTCATTGATGCTATTCCATATTGCGCTGATTGTGAAGGAAATTGTGTTTGCATCAGTTGGCATCCACGAGCCATTCTTTAAGACTTCTCGGTGATTGAATCACACGGACTGTGGGGCAGGGTTCTTGTAGCAGAGTGGGTTGGCCACTAATTGCACAGTTGGTTGTTTGAGACATGGCCACATACGCTTTGACAAATGTGACCTTGGGCAAGGCACTGAACTTCAAGATGCATGGAGGTGGGTGAAAGAGAAACGCACTGCAAAGCACTTTGTGCGAGCGTGCCGAGGTTACAACGAGTGCAGGCTGCTGATGTCACATGACATCAGTGGGGTCGTTAGGGGAAAGGATGGATTAAATGGCTACATGATGTCAAGAGCCTCGAGCTCAACACATGTGAAACTTGAAAATTAAAGCAGGAGGTTGTGAAATCTTTGCTTTGTTCTGCGGCGACCAAGTCGTGTCACTTTTAAAGTTCAGAAAGGTGTTTTTAAGGTCTGAAAAACAACATACTGTTCACGTATGTTCACGTGTTGTTACCGGCCATCATGCATGTTCCTCATTCAACACCTTATTGTAGATGAAAGCAAGTTAAAGATTCTTCACATTTATTGTGCTCATCTGGCTATCTGCTTCGAAAAAAATGAACATTGCTCACATATTCTAATTGTGATGTGCTGTTAAATATTAGTGACTTCACCTGTGGTGTGACAGCTATTACCCTTAAGTCTGGTATCAGTAGACATTCTCTTTCTTTATTTGTAAGATTTTAGTGACGGTTGATTGTGTGTATTTGAGTTTGCAGACAGAGGGGTCACCCAGGAGAAACTCTTGCTTCAGTTTCTAATCCTAGTTTATTTTTCTTCACAGTCACATTCTTGAACTTCTAAACTTGCACCCACTTAAATATGGTTATGCTTACATCCACAAATTTGCCTGCAGACACACAGTAATGTAAGTGGTGTAAAATAGCTGACCTGCCACTCACCTGTGAACATAATGTGCTTGCATTTTCCTGTCCTGTTTTTATTTTTTTCATTCCTTCTGATGCTCTTTCTTCATCTTCGTCTCTCTAACTTTCAAGCTCAGCTTCATTGTCCCTTAATGACCTGTTTTGGCGCCTATTTCTCTATAAGCAGATGACTGCTCGTTATCTGATTGCCTTTCCATCCGAACTCCAACCTAATGTCAGCCTTTCAGCACCGTATTATCAATGGATGCTTTTGTGCGTGTGCACCTGTGCGTGTTTACGTCGATAAGGCTAATCAACCACAAATTCAGTACAAATACAAGTCTACAAATGATGTGCCAACACACCACTGCTGATCTGTCAACATCCCCACCAGTCAGACACCCTGCAGCGCCAATTATATGGACCCTGATTGGCTGACGCCACGGGATGCAGCTTGGCGGAAAAGCGTGCGCGTGTGTGTATGCATGTGCATGTGGCAGTTTGGTGATTCAGCAGGCTTTTCAGCTCAGTGAGGGGAAATCCTGAGTAAGAGAACAGTTACCCAATCAGCGTTCTGCATCCAGCACAGTAGGTCAGTGACATGCCAGCCAGGCCTCTGCATCACAGTGATGGATGTATTGATTAATGCTGCACAGACGCGCACACACACTTCCACACAGGCGCACACTTCTATAAAAAATAAACTGTCTTCACTAATGTGTTTGTTCCTTTTTCTACCCTTTTTCTATTTTATCTCATTCGATTTTCTATATTGCTCTAGTGGTCACCCATCTTTCTCACGGCCCTCTCTGAACCAAGGGAACTTAAATGAGGAAAGACAAAAGGCCAGTGATAAGAGATGGGTAGCACAAGTAGAATCAGGAGGAGGCATAAATGTAGCATGTAGCATATAAGCGATTCCTTGCTCGAGTCTTGTTAGCATCAGGCGCGTTTGATCTGAAGCCACTTTTAGCTGTTATGAATCACAACTTGCAATGTAACTCACCACAAAGACCTTTTTTTCCCCCCAGTGTGTGATACTAATGCAGACAAAACAAGCCTGCACTGCAATGAGCCTGCAGGGGAAACTGGTTTCCCTTGAGTTTGTTGATTACTGCGTCTCATATTCTAATGCTTAGCAGTGCTGATACATGCAGAAATGCTGCGTGCTTTGCTGTGAGACTTAAGTGTTTCCAACTAAGTACAAGCCGGTTTCTTCTGACAGTCATCACCCACGCTGCATTCTGCACCATGATTCACTTGAACATCTACAACCCACTGCATCTGTTGGTGATATTTGTAATGCAGACAAACACATGTGAACTGAAGACGTAGTGCTGGTTTGGCAGGAAGCTGTTCCCAGCGTGTTTGGCAGAATTGTGGGACATACTTCCAAACTGATGGTCTTGATGTTTGCCTTTGTCGGGCTTGGATTTAAACTCGATGTGAAGAATGTACATCTCAGCAGTCTAAAAGAGGCTGATGGTGCTTTAAAAGCCCAGACTTTCTTTTTCAGTTCTTGGTTTTAAACTCATGAAAAGCCTAAAATCAATCATCGAAGAGTAAATGCACCCAGAATATCAGTCGGTGGACCTGACGGATTGAAGGGCACCTTTGATTTGTCTTGGTATGGTATAGTGCTGGGACAATCAACAGTCATTTATCCAGCAAGAATGCCAAACCGCTTAGGCTTTGGAAGTATGACCCCATATTTCCTACTCTTTTTCTGCCTTTTTACAGACTGAACATGCGATAAAAGGTTTAAATGGGGTCATAACATCTTGCATTTTAGGCTCGTTGGAGAAAAGTTTTGATGGGATTGAACACATCAAAGTTTTGTGCTGTTCCTGTAAATCCATCTGCTCTCTTCCTCCATCTCTAGAGGGGGTTTTCACAAAGCAGGATTAGCAAGTTAGCCCGATAAGTTTAAAAGTACTCTGTGAAATTTTGTTAGCAATTCTCAGTCTGCATAGCTGAATCACATTACATAAACCTCATTTTCTCATTTAGTTTCATAGATTTGGATCAGTATTAGCTAGAGTGGACTAATCTTTCACAGATACGCGGGTTAATTCCTAATCTTAATTTGCGAAATTCTGCTGGGACTCATTGGATCTGAGTTCTAGGTGTTTATAAAACGCTGCAGAAACCATTAATTTTATTATTGTTTTCTAATTCTTGTTTCTGCTTTGTGTGTGTCCTTTATGTGATTTTTGAGCTGACCCTTCTCTTTGTTGCTCACTGTTTTGGTCAGGCCTGATGGAGCTTGTTGGAGCACACTGACCTGACCATCTTATATTTGCAGTGTGTTTTGCCACTACAAAGGACATCAAGTTCAGCGTCGCTGCTTTTTGATAATGGAGGTGTGCTCATCATGTTCTCTAATCTCTAGAAGGATATAAGAGATCGTTCTGTGGCAGAATAAAACACAGAACTGGATGAGGAGAGCACAGATAACAGTGTTCGTCTCTAGCTGTAGTTTCTACTTCTCTTTAAATACGATTGCTGCGTGAAGTCTTAATTTCCACCACATCTCCGACCCCACACTTAACCCCTCCCCCAAGTTTCCTCACGTTCACACTCGACTTTCCCCCATTTCTCCCATCTCCTGGATATCTCCAGGAAACCCACCCCTCCATCTGTCTCCAGTGGTTGCCGTGGTTACGGTTTGTTCTGCTCATCAGGCGCCTGCTGTGCCTAAACAGACTGTCAACAGTTTAATTACTCATAATTTCATCCCCGTGTCTTTCCTTACTTTCTGTACAGCACGTTTGCTCGCTCCTTCCACCTCTTTACGGGTAACCTCTTGGTAACTTTCTTTTGCTCCTTCAATCATTCTCTACTTTTATCTTCACACTTCCTTCCATCATTTGACATCTTTAGACTTTCATCCTTTTTTTTTTGTCATCCTTTCGTTGCTCTTACATCCTACAAATCTACGTTCGACTACCAACTGTCTAATTACTCAATCTGTTATCATTCAGTCCCATCGGATTGATTCCATTCGTTCACACACCCCCTCCTCCTTGTGTCTGTTTTATTAGTGCAGTTTTTCTTCTCAGACATTGTTATTCCTCTATTCCCTTATCCCCACGCTCTCTTATCATCCACCTCTCAAGTGTCATCGCTCGCCTTTTCATTCTTCATTACTCAGTCTCTCTACATCCTCAGAGTGTTCCTCCCTATCTTAAACAGTGTTGTAATTACGCCTCTTCATCACACTATCGTTCTGTACCTCTCTGTCCATCATCTGCCGCTCTGATCCCTGATCCCGACAGCGGCCTGATGCCTCATCCTTTGATCCTCCCGCTATTCCTTAACAGCTCAGCTTTTCACGTCTCTCCCTTCACCGTTTGTCATCCCCTCTTTCGTCCATTTATCCATCAAGTGCCATCCTCCTGACAGTAACCGCGTTTCCCTTGTTTCAGGGTTTCAAACTTTCCACTTCTCACCTTGATGGAAAGTTGGTTAAATCAAGCAGGTGTGGGACATCCTACATCCATCATAGGTTATGATCTTTGATGTTTAATCGTGCCTGTTTTTTGTTTCATGTAATTATCATTAATGTTCATGACTTTTCCACTTATTTGGGTCCCTCATCCTCCTTTTGGCTCTTTGTTCATTAATCAGCTGTTCAGTGAGGCCTCGCCCCGCAACCAGCTACTGTCCCAGTCACCATAACCAAGTTTGACTTTTTGCTATATTGAAGTGGTGTGCATAAGTATTTAATAATGGGCTCTAATCTACGTTTAGCTGGCTTTTCTGGGGTATTTTTACCATTTCTAAAGATTAAAAAATGCATGAGAGCAAGTTTAATGTAATTATTAGCATATCAGACTTGTAGTATGCTAGTATAATTATAATTACCCAGCCTAGTCTTAATTCACAGGCCAGATGCAGTTCATACTGCAAAAATGTCTGGATTTGCATGTTGTTTGAGCTAGATCACACTAACTAGCACACAACCAACACTGCCCGGTAACCCATCAGTTAATAAATATATATAATATAATATATACACACATTTGGTTTGTTTATCTTGGCAAGTCTTGTATTTTGAACAGCAAGTGCCCCATCTGTTCACCTGCCTTACTGTTGCCTGGGAATGACGGGCAGGCACCCTCGGCAACAAGACGCCACGTGGAGCATTAACAACATAATTGAGAAATTGTTCTTTTATTCTGCTTTTATTTCACTGTTTGAGTCAAATGACACTTACCTGCTCTGTATTCTTATGAAACTCAGTAGCAGGAGAGCAGAGCCAATTATAGATTGATGATTTGCTTAATAGAAACCAAACAGCCTCTTTGTTGCACTTCAAAAGGAGTTAGTTGTCATTTCTTCTGCATTAGCTGTGCCCCCGTTCAAAGCGGGAGTCAAAACTGTAAACTATCAACGGAGCAAATAATGAGCCCTGTCTTGGTTATTCAGAAAGCTTATTGTTCACATGTGCCGTATTGTTTTAAGCTGAATCTCGTTTGTTTCCGGGATAATTAATGTTCCTCTAAGGTAGATTTTTCACTTTTCCTATAAGCCGGGCTCGATAATTGGCTCGTCTTTTTACATGGAAAAGCCCTATGGTACGTTGTATTCCCCTCCTAGTTATATCTCCAAGTAGTTCATTACTGGTGTTAGTGATCTTTAACAGAGTTTTTGGGGCCATGCAAGGCTAATTGTAGCCAATGGTAACAGTAGAAAGCAACATAATGATGACCATCTGTCACTGTTAATTATTTCTTCTCATCTGTTTTTCTATTTTTAATTCCTACCCAGTCAATCCTCATTCATGTATTCTAGCCTGGATGTGTCTCTTTCTAACTTTATTATCTAGTCACCCATCTCAGGTCTTTTTTTTTCCCCCACTGCCTTCATTTTAATGTAGTTTCTTGCTTCTGAAATCTCGATTATACAACACTGTGCTCACCTTGATCCTTCCATTTCTTTGCTTTTTCACTGTTACCATAAGACCTTCATCACGTCGCTGTGTATCCTTTCCTACTTCTTCCACTCATTGTTTTTTCCTTGTCACATGACAGTCTGTCACTGATTATAACTCACCCTCTGCCATCCTTCCATCTGACCTCTCTTAGCCTTCAATACCCACCACCACTATCACGTGCCACCCCTCCCTTTCCTTTTTCCATCTCCGCACATCACTATTTACCCTCTCTCCCTTCTCCGTTTCTTTCTCATCGCCCTCTTATCCTTGTCTGTCCAGTCTGTCTGATCTCCCGTGTCAGTGTGCCAAATCTGCGCGTTTGTGTGCGCACGCAGGCAAAGCTTACGTAAAAAGCCCCAAACGAAGGGAGGTTAGTACGGATCTGTGCTGCTTAGGCCGCTGCTGCTGACACCACAGACACACAGTCAACCCCACAGACACACACAGCACGCCAGGTGAGATTACATAAAGGCAAGGTGATGAAAGCCAAGCTGAGACACACCTAGTAGGTAATGTGATGCAAGACGGCTGGCTGACACTCAGACACACACAGATTGTGAAAAAGGATGTGAAAAGAATACAAGGATGTTAAGAAAAGGTTAAAATTGGTGCAAAGTGGTAGATTTGACACTACGTCTAACTTCTGAATGCACTTTTGTTCATTTTGTAGTCGTGTGTGTGTGTGTGTGTGTGTGTGTGTGTGTGTGTGGGAGAGAGAGGGAGAGGGGCACAGAGCTCTGAGTTCCCAGTTCAGTGAGTGCTGGTGTGCACTGCATTGATTTACTCAATGATTCAGCACAAGAGAGCTAGCCATGCAGATATAGATTTGCCTTTTCTGGTGTTGGGGTGTGTGTGTGTGTGTGTGTGTGTGTGTGTGTGTGTTTGGAATTGCATGGACATTACCTTTTCCGTCTGTGCGGCTCTATAATCCGAATCAGCTCCACATGTTATCCTGGTTTGAGGGTGTGTGTGTTTGTGTGTGTATGTTGCACAGATCTTGCCCCAGGTGTTTCTACTTATTCTGAGCCAGCACAGGGGGGTGGGAGGTTATTGTGTGCTTGCACTGAAACCTGTCCTACTCCGCTCCACACTCACACATCCCCACACACATCAAAAGGAGACGGATATAGGTCAGTGTCAGACAACCAGAGAGTTGGAGAAATTCCAATCCCACGATATCCTCTTAGGCTTCTATAGATGAAGAAAACCTGGGAAATCCTGAATTACTCGCTCAATCCTGGCGCGGTATTCCGAAAAAGAGACTCGGGTTTGAAAAAAAATCCAGGAATCCACTTTGCTTAAAATCCTATTTATGGCATCTTGATACGATTTCCTCATGGCTGGGTTCAACTTTTCTGTCTCAAGCAGTTCAGTCAAGTAAGAATCCAAGCAGTAGTCTTCACCTCCCCTTCTCACCACCTCTCTCCTCCATCACCCTCCCTTTGCTCCTTTTTTTGCCTCCACTCTCAGCTCCCCTTTTCTTTTATTCATTCATCTGGTCCTTTCTTCGTTCTTGTACACGCTCGGTTTTGATTCTTTTCACGCCTTCCTCTCGTCCCTCACTTCCAGGAGCGGTCTCCGGTGTGTCTCGGGGCTCTTCTACACTCGCTGCTGCATTTGTTCTCCCACGCTGAATTAGCCGTTTGTTGATGACCTTGGAGGCAAGTGCAGAAAAGGTGGTTCGGGAGTAACCTGGGAGATGGCTGGAAAACCTAAAACGAGAGAGACGTAGTGTAAATGCAGTGTGTACTGTGCATGTGCTCCATTTTGAAAACTCCTTTTGTGTGCATCATAAATTATAAATCAGCCTTTCGCTGCTCCACCCTGCTGACCTCCCTTTTCCCTCTGATGCCTCCACACCTCCCTGTTTCCACAACTTCTGTCACTCACGCCTCTCTTACGGCCCCCTCCTCAACTTGCCACCCCTCATTTCTTTCTCCCTCGGTTTCCCACACTCCCTCTCTATCTCTCACCTGTCAGTCAGAGGGAATCAATAGCTCCGAGACCCTCTTAGCACTTCTCCGTAGGCTGCAATGGATGATTTTTGCGCTCACAAATGCACTCGGCACGCACACAGTCGTGCAACACATTTACACATGCTGGCGCACGCATCCAAGTAGCCATGCAGCGATACTCTCTGCAAGCACGCACAGCCTCTGCATCTCTCCGTTCACTTGCTCTGTCTTTGAATCTCACGCACAGACACACACTGAGCCTAATAAAACAACTGGTCTATTGATCAGTGGCACGAATGTCAGACGGTTCAAAAGTCCACCCGCCTCCACTCTCTGGCCTTGTCAATCAAACCGGCACCTTTTAAGAAAGCAATCTCATTATCGTGCTTTAAATCTTTGCACTCTGTCAGTGTCTCTCGGCGAGTGTGTTCCTTTCAGTGTGCATCTATATGTTAGTGCCGCAGCTACATGTATGTTACAAGCCCACTGGATTTTTTTTTTTTTTTTTACATTTAATTTTTATTATCTGCAATTCATTTCTTTTCGTTCCAGTTTCTCCCTCTTCTCCTCCTGTGTGCACTTTGCTACTTCAAAAGCACAGTAGAGCTATTTTTCTGTTTTTCGAGTCGTCTCATTGTTCTTTCATCTTCATCTAGCATCTTTCACCCCTCTTTTGCCCTCTGTGAGATAAAAAGATGTATTTACTAACCTCGTTTTCCGGATCATTCCACCACCATGACTCCTGAAGCCGTCACATTTCTCCGTCTCCGCGGCTTTCGCTCTCTCAGCTCCGTGGAAAAACACCCATCTCTCTCTCTCTCTCTCTCTCTCTCTCGTCGGTATCTCTCTCTTCGTCTGCCTCTCTCTCTCTCCCCCGTTGGTCGTCCCCTCACTCGGTCGACAGCTGCAGCGCTCTGTCTGCCTCCTCTGTCGCTCTTCCGTCAGGGCTGTAGGCTGATTGAATTTTAAGTCATGTTAATCCCACAGAACAGGTACTGAATGAAGGAGGGGACAAAGAAGGGAGAGAGAAAATAACAGAATGCAGAGAGTAAGCTGGCTTGTATTTTTAGAAATCTCCTCTCTCCTCAGGAAGGGATCTTTCTTTTACTTGTCCTGCTTCCACAGAGTCACTTGACTCTTGATTTTGTTTTTTCCCATTTGTCTGCATCTCATCTTCTTTTCTTTTGTCCTTATCTGGGGAAGAAGTGTGCGATTCTCATCGAGCAGCAAAGGAAAGCGCTGTGATCGGTCTCCGGCAGCGTCAAGCATCAGACTGAGAGAGTGTGTGCACAAGAGAGAGGCATGTAGATGAGGAGCAGGACAAATACAGGGCTGAGGTGTAGAGGGGTGGGGGGAGAGGAAGGAGGAAAAGAGACGGAAGATGTGCTATAGGAGGAGGAAGAGCCAAGATGAGGAGTTGGGGATGGAGAATGTGGGAGACTAACAATGAGGAAGAAGAGTGATGACAACGACCTACACCGGCTCAATGTAGTTAATTTAAAATAAGTAAAAAGATGCACTTTCAGAAAAATGTGTGCTCAGATGTAGATGTGGCACAGTGTTGTTTTTAGTCCATTGGTGGGATTTGTTATTCTATATATAGGAAATGCACAGAATAAGGATTTGGCACACATTGCCCCCTCCCACCAGTTAGGTGTCTGTACTGGACCCCGTCTTTGTTATAAAGCCAAAGGTCAAAGAGCACTAATGAGGCGGTTTAGTACTAATATGATTAAAATTGAGATACTTTAATATTAGTCTTCTGTTTCATTACATTTCACAGAGTTAGAGTTTACTGGCCCCATTTTTCCTTTATAGCTGCCCAATTCTTCACAGCTTAGATTTTTTAAAAAGTGCTGGAAACGTCCCTCAGAGATTTCACGTCTATATTGACATGATGACATCACACAGTAGCTGCAGATTTGTCAGCTGCACATCCATGTTGGGAATCTCCAGCTCCAGTTTGTGACAGTGTCTTTTCCTACTGGGAGCGGCGTCAGAAGATGGGTGCACTGATCATAAGGGATGGACATGATCAGGAAAGATACTCAGGTGGGCTGTAGTGTTTAAACAATGCTCAGTTACAGCAGCAGCCTGAACCGCTGGTACAAAGCAGGATGGATCCATGCTTTTCTTTCTGTTTATGTCAAAGTGTGACCCGACCATCCAAATGTCACAGCTGATTGAGGCTCATGAACATTTTTACACTCTTTTGTTGTCCAGTTTTGCTGAGTCCATGTAAATAATAGCCTCAATTTCCTGTTCTCACCTTAAGAGTGTCGCCCATCGTCGTTTTTTTGCTGCTGCTTTAGCCGATCTGCTTCAACCTTCCACATGTTGTGTTCAGAGACGCTCTTCTGCATTTGTTATGCTTGTTTACAGCCTTGGTTATAATGAGCTGATACTTAAGTTACTGTTGCCTTCTCATCAGCTAAGATAGTCTAGCCATTCTCCTCTGACCTCTGGAATCAACAAGGCATTTTTGCCCAGAGAACTGCTGCTCACTGGATATTTTCTCCTTTTCCGACCATCCTCTGTAAATCCTAGAGATGGTTGTGTGGGGAAAATCCCAGTAGTTCAGCAGTTTCTGAAATCCTCAGACCAACCTGTCTGGCACCAGCACTATGGCACACTGATAGCCACTTAAATCACATTTCTTCCTCATTCTGACGCTCGGGTTGAACTTTATCAGCTCTTCATGTTCACATTTTCTAAATGCATTCAGCTGCTATCATGGGATTAGATATTTCACATACCTTTAGATATTTGCATTAGCGAGTGAATGTACACAGACAGACGGAGATGTATCGAGATATTTCTCTCTCGCTCTCTCTCGATATATCTGTCATAGATATCCATAGAGCTCTATTTATCTATAGATATCTCGATATATATCTATATACAGAGAGATGGATATCGAGATATTGATACAGAGAGATGGATATCGAGATATTGCTATATCTAATGCACGTTATCTACTCTCACATTTACATTTCTACATGCAAGCCTAGAAAACCTTTTTCTCTATATCTCACTTCAGCATGCTGGAAAGAATAAGGAGAAGTTCTCCCAGGTTTCTCTTTTCCACAGTGCGCACAGTTATTCATTTTGGCCTTCCAGGTATGAAGCTCTTACTGAGTTCTGGGATTTTTTTTTTTTTTTTAATATATTTTTTTTTTTTACTTTGCAAAATTTAGGAAAAAAAAGGAGCCTAGGGGTTAAACTAACTACATGCAGGTGTGTTTGCAAAGTGTTTCTTGCTGAGAAAGGAAATACAAGGAGTGAATTGCACAAATGGGGGCAATAATGCACATTTTCAGATGGTCTCCATGCAAATGCAAGCATAATTAGCACTTAATTGTATACATAAAAGTGACATAAGTAGTTGTGTGACAAAATAAGAGACCTTAGGAGAGAAGCTAAGGTTCTGCATGCTGCGTCTCTTTGGTTTGGTGTAGATTGAAGCATACAATGAGGCCCGATCACCTTCTGTTAAAAAACAGGCCTGAAAGATTGTGGTGCAGTCATATATAGAGAAGTACTGATAAAACATATTTCGGATATAATATCTCCAAACTGCATTTGCAGGATTTCGTAGTTGTAGGGGTATTTTTACACAAAATCTGATGGAGGGTTGGGTGGACAGAAGGAAGGAGAGATGGAGGAGGGGGAGGGAAAAAAGACGGCTGGTGTGACAAGCTTTTACCGCCTCGAGCAATTCTCAGTCGGACCAGAATGAGAGCGGGAGCAGACGATGATGATTAAGAGAGAGAGGACGGGGACGTAGGGAAGGGGGCAAAGATCTCTGAGGGCATAAGGGAGATAAGTGAGGAAGAGAGGGGTTACTGAGAGATAGAAGAGAGGGCTGGATGGAGTGATAGGAAGGCGATAGGAACGAGTGCAGCTGATACTACTTCAAACGGTGGTCGAGGGCTTGATTTCCCTGCCGCACTGATAGCTGCTGGGAACGGCTGTGAAATGGAAACCATCTTCGGGCGCGTGTATGTGTGTCTGTGTGTGTCCCATTACTAAGGCAGGACCTAAAACATCAGAGCTATTGGATGTTGGAATTAAGTCACTCCCAAATTTCACATAAGCGCAGTTCTGTTTTGCAACAAAATCACACACTGGAGATGAAACTTCAGAGAGAGATGGTAGGAAAGAGATGAGGGATGGAGATGTGGTTCTGTTATGGGTGAATTGGTTTTTCGTGTATCTAAATTTCAACCCAAGACTCAATTTTTTGTTCATCTTTCACAATTTATGGCCCCCTTCCTGTTTATCTCCTTTCTTCATTTCCATTTCAAGCATTTGACTCCCCATCATTCATTTTTTTTCTTTCTTATATCTGTCGCTCCTTGATCTCTCCCTCTTGACTTTTTATTTATTTTTTTTCCTGCTGCTGTGGGCCAACATATTTTTAACTTTGTAAGCCAAACCTCCCTCAAAGGAAGGTCCAGCAAGGGGATGTTTGATATATTATTTCATCCAGTCATTTAGAGCAGCCAGTTGATGGCCCGTTGATTCACAATTAATCAAACCTCTAGTGTTGTAGCACCCAGTTCTCTTCCCGGAGCGAGCGACCTTGCTGAACGAAATAAATGACATGACCTAATGCTTGCTAACGGATCAAGTGAGTCACGAGAAACTCTCATTACTGACACAGAAGTTAGTTTATATAAATCCCACAATCAGTGCACTTATGAATAAAATACAATGCTTTTTCACATAAAGTAGGGCAAAGGTGCATCCTAAGCAGATCATCTGCTTCTACAGCTCAATCTGGTTAAAGTAAAGCACACAAGGGGAAAGTCTTTTTTTTCCTTCGGACTGAGAACTAAGCAGAAAGATTGGCAGGATGTGAAGTTCACTCTGAGTAGCACTGCACTTAATCAGAAAGAGGCCAGACCTGTTCTGGTTTGGTCAGGCCAAATTAGCCCTCAAAGTGAAAACGGTTGCAGGGGAGTCGGCCTACTGACCCGGCGCTGAACACATCCATCGATGTCTTTCTTTTGGTTCAGTGGTCAACTCACTAGTGGTGTGTGCCATCAGTTGCATATTTGTTTCTGACGGGAAATTAAAGCAGCATGTTGGATTTAGCAAAGGAGTTTGTATTTGAACATCCACACCTCTCCAAAATTGACAGAAAGCAATGAGCTGTGAAGAAGACAAACAAAATCTAATGTAGATGCGAGCACCATAAAGCTAAATAAGACTTTCCTGTTTTTACTTTCTGCTCTTTTCCTGTGTTCAAAGATTTGGTCAGTACTTCTCACAGTGCAATAAAAAAAAAAAAACCAGAGCAGTGTCCCTGCCTAGAGGTTGTGCATATTCGTGCTTGCTACCATCTCTTTATAGAGATGAGCAAGTAGCTGCCACTGCTGACTCAGAGCAGCCCACAGTCTTTGCTGTTTTCAGAGATGCGACTGCCATCTGACCACAATGATTTCTCCCTTGTAAAGGTTGCTCAGGTCCCCATCTGCTAATTCATCCTGCATCCAAACACACAGTGTGTTAGAACAGACTTAAAAGGATTTTGCTGAATGGCTCTTCTTAAACAATTGAGTAGATGTGGGCTACCATCAAACAGAAAAGGTGAAGTTTGGTCAGCACTGTGCAGCTTGAATCAAATATGGAACCTTGACAGCAGCTGCAGAACACGTCCTTGCCGGCAGCAAGTATATAGGTGTGTTTTTGAATGAGATGGGGGAATAACTGAAAGCCATTTTCACCCTTGATGATTTAGATTTTGTAGTATTTCACACTATGGTGCAAAGGTTTTAGACATTTCACATGTTTAGGTTCTTTTTCTCAATGCAGCCTTAAGTCTTAAATGCATTCTTCTGTAGACTGAGTCATACTGCCGGCATTCTTAAGCACTTTAAAATAAGCTGGATCTAAGCGATCTGTTCCTCTACAGGACACAGCAGCAGGAAATCGCTCATCATTTTGCCTGGACAGCAAGGAGTGGCAGCACTGTAGTGCAAAGAGCCTGTCAGAGGCGCACACAGTGGCTGAGATGAGGCAAAGCGAGAGGAACTAGGAAGTTCATTTTGCTCTTTCAGGTTATTCCACTAAGAGAGTACTGAAACATGCTTGACTTGACTCGTATGCAGCAGTGACAGATCCCTTACTACAATCTGTAATTATTGGACACAAGTGGACAGATCAGGTAAACGGGTACATGTTAATAAATTGTAATATCTCAAAAAAATCAGTGTTTCTTAGGCCAGCTTGAAATACCTGCGGTGACTGCCTTATGAGTGCACCCACCGCCAATCCAGTCAATTCAAGATGCTTGTCTTTTCTTCCAGGTCAACAAATATGCCACCACATATATTGTGGATTTCACATACTTGTACTTAATCCTCTTATTAAATAAGTTCAGGAATTTTTCTTTAAATCAGCTCCTGCTTTCTGCTTGTGATACACACTGAAATTTGTGAGACACAGTGACTAAATATACGCAGCACTGAAACCCACAAACGAGTGCGCTCATTGAGCACCACTGTGCACAAACGTGTCGCGCATAATCACCAGTGTGGTAAATGCTTCTGTTCACACACACACAAGCGTTGCACCTACATCCAGAGAACATCCGTGACTGAATGCACACCTTCACACACAGATCGAAATGACCGCGCGATACCACAACACACAAACGGACTCTGTGGCAAACACAGCATTGGTGTTAGACACACACACCTCTCACAAGGCTAAATGAAACATGCACACAGAAACCTGCATGGCACACTTGCTCAGCTGTGATGTGAGGGTAAATGGTGTAGAGGTTTAGATCGAAGGGCAAGATCCCCTCTATTTGTCTCAATCTGGGGATAATGAGAGAGAAGGACAGACCCATACACACACACACACACACACACACACACACACAGTCGCACAACATCATCTTCTAATTTTGCTCTGGAGCCGTTTGCATGTCATTTTTCTTTTATTTATTTCACCTGCATTAGTAATAGTGTCTCCAAATGATTTCCAAGTTGCTCCTGGTCGACAGTTTACCGGCAATGAGCCGCAGTAAATGCAGTGTGAGGGAGGAAAAACATGCTGGTCCTCATTTGTCTATATTGCTTCATGCATACAACCCTGACAAATGCACTCAGACGTACAGGCACAGGACAGAAATGACTTCAGGGACGAATTGGTGAGAGAAAAGAATCGCACATTCGAGCTGAATATTTCCAAGAGTGTGTTGCTTTAATGAAGTGTGCTGCTGCAGTTTACAAGTGGAAATTACAAACTGTGGTTAAGAGGCAACTATTAACTTCGTGTGTGTGGGGGAACTACACAAATGGGTCTGTACAGAAATGCAGCGAGCTGTTAGAAAAGGCTGTAAAATGTCAAAATACAAAGCTGGGAGGTGCAAATGAAAATAATGCAAATGAGATTTTGTTTGTTGATTGTTTCCCCTGAAATAAGCTGCAGTTTCTTGGCATTAGTTCTGTGTTAGAAACGTAGGCGCGTGTGTGTGTCTGAGTGTATTGGGGATACATTTGTGAACCCCTTGGACTCATTAAATGCTGCGTGATTGTCTCCTATGTCACAGTTATAGGCAAACGCCATCTAAAATAGGAACACAACAGTAGACTTTTCATGTCTTTACTGAACACACGCCGTAATTACCCAGCGCTGGCTGGATAAGGTCATCTCTTCAATTAAATGACTCGCAGCACTTCCTTCATCAGCATCAGCCACAACATAAGATGTCTCCTGTAGATGTTTGCACTGAATCTTGGAAGAGTTTTAGATGATTTCTCCCTACAAAACAAGTTGGAGTTCATCAGTATTTCTGGGACGTCTTGAACAGTCTGCCTCAGGTCATGCCACAGCATCTGAATTCGTTTGGGGTCACAACTCTTACTTAGCCATTCCAAAACATGAACTTTATTTTTTTTTTTTTTAATATATCAACTATTCTGTTCAGCTGAGCCGCTGCTCGACACTCTCCTGTAGTAGCTGTTGTGATTTGGAATCCATTGTTCTCTCAATGGTGGCAAGACATCCAGGCCCCAAGCTGTGGTACTCCCTGTACCTCTGTTAGTGTGCAGCACAGCCTTTTCCCCCCAAAGAAATTGTGTATTTGTGTCTAAAAGTCGTCTCCACAGTGTGGTGGTTTACACATTTTTCCTAACGAGCAAAAGATCCCCGGGTTGATCCATGTAGGTGGGTTTGTGTCAGGGAGTGCATCTGGTGTATGTATAAATAAATAGAAATAAAATAAAAAAATCTGCTAAATCATATGTGGAGCTACCCACTGTGGCGGGCCTTTGTGAAAAAGAGAGCAGCCCAAAGTATTTTTGTCAGAAAGCTGGACTTTGGTAAGTATTGTAACTTAAGAGTGCTCGAGTGTGTTACTTGGAGAAATGGGTTCATCATCTACCTTTTTCCACGTTTTACAAGGTCTGTCGCTGTTACCATTTAGTTCTTTTAACCTGTTTGAGGATTGCACATTGTTCTCTTTGTGTAGTCTTTGGAGGATGCCCCCTCTTAGGGAGAATACCAATAGCAGCCTAATTTCCTTCATTTGTAGACAATTTGTCTAAATGTGGATTGATGGACATTCAAGTCTTTAGAAATGCTTTGTAGCTTTTTCCCAGAGCTTCTATGTCTTCCATTTTTCTTTTTTCCTGTTTATTCAGATCATAGTCATGGCGTAGATAAATCATAAGTAGTGAGGTAGAAGTAATGATAAGTCATTACTTCTATTGGATTTATATAACCACATGGTAACCACAGAGTACAGTAACAATCTTCCATTTATAGTTATCACCTTGTGGCACAAAATCACTAAAGTATTAAGAAAAATCCTGGTAAATTGTTTAACCCTTTCGCGCATAGTGGTCACTACAGTGGGCAGCTATTCAAAGGCGGTTTTCTTGTGTTTGTGTCAGTGTTGATGGTTTACTTGCAGATAAACAACAACATTGGATACTGATGCGTCACTCGATACCAAATTCATAAGTCAAAAAAACTCTTTGAAAAGTACATGTTTTTAAAAAAATTAAGTTCAAAAATCTTTTTTCGTGCCTAAAGATGAATAAAAAATACGTAAGAAAAAAAAAATCCTGATTGAGGTTGTCATAATTCATGCATGAAAGGGTTACTGCTCTTATTTGTGTGCTACTTGGGTTAACGCTGTGATTACACCTGTGGCTGGTAAATGTACTGCACCAGTCTTAGTGTTTACAGGGCGTGGCTACATTATTATTACAGTCTTAGTTTGTGAGATGATGACATTTTGGCTTTTGTTATTACCATGTTTTAGTGGTAAAGCTCTCCTTTTTTAGATGTGCTCACCAAAGAATGAAGCACTGAGGGTTTCTTTGTGACTCGGTGAATGCCTCAAGATAATAAACTGAAGGAAAAATGCAGTTAAGCCTCCAGTACAGAGTCAAAGTTTGATTAAGATATTTACATTTTTTAAACTCATTTTTTAAATATTGAAGCTAAAACTGCACATAACTTCTGATTATGAGAATATATCAGCGTTTAGGAAAAGCAGAGCGTTGTTGTTTACATGGGCTCTACCTCAGCCGCATTACAGGATTAATCACATTATGATTGGTTTATTGGCTGTGCAAGTAAACATTACTAATAGACTTTTCTCACAGTAGGACATTTTGATTTGTTAAATGCTTGTGTAACTAATAACGTTAATAAATGTCTGCACAGAGTTTAGCGCTGCCACTGCCAGAGCCCTGTTGTTGTTCCTGCTGGCTCACTAGCACAGCTAAATAAAACAGATCCATGTTTCACCTGTGCCTCCCCTGCTGTTCAGGCTAATAAAAGTCTGTAACTTTGCGAGTTACTGCTGCCAGAAAGCCATTTCAGAACCACGGTCAGTGCACATGAGCTGTACACACACTCTGATAACAACACACACACCTGTGTGTGTAGTCACAGGAACTAAAGGAAGAGGAAGGAGCTCTGATTTAAAAAAACTGAAGACCCAAATGTCAAAACCTATAAATACTAACTAGAAAATCCAGCAACCATGATAAGGCTATAAAAATATTCAAATAAATAATGTGTGATGTTCTGTGCTGAGGAAAATCTAGACGGTTATAGTACATTCTGTAAATAAGAGGCGGCTGTTAGTCATTTGGTGTTCTGGGCTCCCCTAGTCCCTCAAAATAGAGACTGTGAATGTTGTAGCATTAAAGGCAGCATGCTGAGCAGTAGATGAAGAGGAAGGACTAAATATGGGCTTGACTGTTGAGTCAAGAATTTCCATTTTGGTTTGTTTTTTATTTTAAAATAAAAGTCCTGCTCTGACAGCTTAATATTTATTAGTGCAGAAACTCGATGACTCACTATCACTACTGACAGGAGTCATCAATACAGGTCCACATGAAATGAGAGGCATTACTCCCAGCAGTACAATACTGAGGCTTCTTTGGGATCGGGGAGACGCATATTGCTTTACTTTGATCTCTAGAAAGCGACGTGCGACTCACTGAATCCTGTTTTCCGTGCTCTTGCTGTCTTAGTCTGTCGCTGTAATTATAACACATCGTCTGCTGTTATGAAAGTTGATGAAGTGGTGGGATAGTAATGACATCAAACACATGACTGCTGAATTGGGGTTCCACGAAGTGCACAATAAATTGTGGGCCTAACTAGTTATTTCTCATTCAATTATATGTATGTGCTTTCATGGCATACTTGGAACTGCTTTCTAAGAATGTACTCTGATTTCTATGATTAATTCTTATCAGTTACCTTGGAGACACTCATGAGTCACTTGATGGATACTTTGTAGTCTGGACATCTTGAACCTGACGTGGAAATGGGTTTGAAGCGATACAATGTATCACCTGAGTGTTCAGTCATTACTCACTAATTAGACTGTTGAAGGTGGCTCAGTGTTCAGCTACAGTATTTCTTTAGGATTTGAAATTGAAGGTCACAACTTAATAACTTCAATACTGTTGCAAACAAGTATCCAATCAGATATGAGGGAAGTATAATCTGTGTACATATCATTTTTCAGGAAATTCCTAGCACTAATTTAATGTTTTATACATGTAAACCTAAAAGTTGTGTAAAAAAAAAAAAAGATAATTGTATTTTGTGGATCTAAGTGTTCATTGTAGCATTTTTCTGTAAATGAGTGGTCACTGCTGCTTTTAATATTGACTGAGTGGAATTCAAATGGGCAATTATTTCAAATGAAATGATGGTTAAGTGAAGTAAAACCATTTTGTTTCAGGTTTTCCTTAACACAAGACACATTTGGGTGTTATGCAGCCCTGGGACTGCACACGCCGAAGTCTCACAGCAAGACTTCAAATTTAATGTTTCAGTCTGACATTTGGGAAGAATTACAAAAACTTTAATCTGTCCAAGCGTGCTGTGAACTTGTTCATTATAAACACGTTAACATTCGGGGCACAGCGTCGAAGCCTTCTGAGCTGGTACTAGAGAAGATGTTAAATTACACATCAACCTTAAAAGAAAGACTACATCTCGCTTCTGACAGGTCAACAAGATTCACTGACATGTGCAGAAGTCTACCAACAGAGCTACCATCAGAAGGTGCTTTCATCAAAACCCCAGTGCCTGAAACTGCTGGCTGTAATCTAAAATAGTGGACAAAAACGATTCAGCATGTATATCCAAATTAAATTCATCACACTGCCAGTAGTTTAGAGGCTGAAAGTGCTTCTCACCCTGTTAAGATAATCTGCTCTTTGGTTCAGCTTTCATGCCTGCAGGGGCCAAGAGCTCGGAGTCTAAACTTCAATACAGCTGCGAACCCAATGATAGAATCCTAAAGTCATTAAAGGCAATTCTTTTAACACAATCACTCTTAGCGTTACTGTGTTAAAAGGTCCTGACGTAGTTATGCTGGCTACTGTAGATGCTCTGCTGGCTCTAATTTAAAACAACTGTCATATAAAATTAGTAGGCACCATTATTGTGTATGGAACTGAGGTTGCCAAATAAACACAAGTATAGCAGTTACTGAGTCTTTGCAGTACAATATCTATTTACACTTTACCTTTAGCCATATAGGCTCCAATTCTGCTACTCCTGGCTCCCTATGTGAGACGGTTTGTAATGAGTTTTATTGAGCTAGGATCCCAGGGTGAAACTATGAATTTCTGATGTTTTCTACAGGCACTAAAAGATCCCTGCTGCTTTATGTTATATCAAAACTCTCGGAAGGGGCCGCGGTTCAGTGGACATGAGTGTTTGAGGGGGAGTTGTTAATTTTTATAAACATTAAATTGACATAAGAGGTGTATGTGTACATTTTTTGTCATTTTAGTTAGGACCACCTTTTTTTTTCCCTTCTCTGTTTAAAGGGATCATGAGATAATCATTCCCACGTTCAAGTATAATTAACAGAAAAGGCCAGACACCTGCTGGCAGAGTCTGAGACAACATGCCCTGTGGGTTTGAAGTACATCATGAGTCTTTCGGTGCGTCACAGACTGCTTAAGGATTCCCAAAATACCACTAAGCGGCAATCTGTTTTAATAAACTTGCGTCTCAGAGTGTCTGAAAGAGTTTAAGAAGTCATTCTTTTAGCCAGTTCAGCACTTCATTTTTTTTATACCGGATGAGCCACGCCGCTTAAGGAAAACTCCCAGATATTATTTATAATTCTTGGCGAATATGGTTTTCCCTGGTGGTCGTGAATTGGTCATCCTGCATGATTACTTTAGGAATGTTTCAAAACTCATTATGTGTAGGAAATTTGTGATGTCCAGATGCATTCACTGGGTTGTTTTGTGTCCGTTATTAGCTTTTGCTGTATCAGCCTTCACCATCTCATCTGTTTTAGCCTGTAATTTCCTGCATTTGCCAGAATCACTATTACTGTCCCTCAAAAAAGAAAAAGGGAAACAAACAGCTGTAAATTTGCTGTGATTGATGTGCAAGTTTGTAAATATCGAGCGAACTGATAAGCTCGTGTTTTGATAGTAATTCATCCTCTGTGTGGGCTTGAACACTGTCACAGAACACAACTGAGGCAGCGTATTGTCGTCTGCAGAAGTTATCACTTGGATTTTAAACTTGTTGTTTATGCCACTGTAGGGAGATCCTAAGAACAAAAGTGCAATAGCTCTTACCCAATTTTGTCCGGGATGCCTGTGATTTCAGCACCACGGATAGCTGCAATTTCAGCACTATGGACAAGACCGTCTCAGAGAGGCAGCCAACACACTGTATTAGGAATAAGTTGAAAATAAACCGGCATGTGTCAGATCCATCTGTAAGCTTTAGATTACTTTTCCTCCTCCTTTTACGTAGGTCTATGAAGTGTTCAGCCGCTTCATAAAGCCTCAGGTACACAAATGATCACAGATGCCCACGGAAATCTTTAATCCTAGAAATATCCATTCTCTATCTGTTTATTTATTCATATTTTGGTAGATTATTTTCCCCCCCCATACCCCATGGGCTGATTTACAATGGAGATATTTCTGTCGTCATCTCCTCCTGAGTAAAAATTGCTCTGCCGTGAAGTGGTGATAGGGTTTATTACTGGAAAGATCGCCAATCAGACTTTTTATTTCACTGAGGAAAGAGCCTCATAGCAAATGTCAAATGCAGATTCTAGATTTAATTTGTAGATATGGCTATGAAAATGGTCATGAACAAATTTGTTAGCTTGACAGGGGTGAGGAGTGTGTGTGTGTGTGACTGCAGACTGCTCCTTTTTTCTTTAATATTTTTAGAGGATATTTCAGGGCTGTAAAGGATGCTGGATTTGGATAAGGATGCTTGGCCTGATGAACATTTACTGATTACTTTTAGCACGAAGACAAGATGTGAGAAATAGGATGGATGTAAAGAGGGAATGGAGGGCAGAGCATTAAGGCATCGCTATTGAGTTAAAGAAGTAGAGGGGGGGAGGGCATGGACACAGAAGGTGCCCATCAGTGTGGACTTAATGACAAGAATAAGAGCTAACACATGCATCTGATCTTTTACACACCAGTCAGAATATGTCATCAGCAGCACCGGGGAGTTTCTGGTAGCACTTTTCTCCCCTTTCATCCACCTGCATGTCACTGTAACTGTAAATATTTGCTTAATGTCGTGGGTCCTTGTTGGATTCTTTAAAAGCCAGAGCTCTGTGTGTATGTGTGTTTTGTTTGTCTTGACTGCTTGAGTAAATCTGTAGCGCGCGTGTGTGTGGGGTCCTCTTCGTGTCTGTGTAAGCGTGCACGTCGACTCCTCGAGGGTGTGTGTGTTGATCTTGTTTATGTGTCCAGGCCAGTGGTTAAGGCATGACGGATGGGGATAGGGGAGACAGAGGAGGAGAGGAGAGGAAAGACGAATGACCTGACAGCTCCCCTATTCAACTCCTAATCACTGCATGAGCATGGAGGCTGTCTATGACAGGGGGAGCCGGTGTACGCGTTGGGAGAAGACAGAGATGAGGTGTCTGTTGTGTGCATTTGGTTGAAATGCAGAGCGCAGTTTTAAATTTTTAAAAGTCTGCACCAGTAGTGTCTTTGATACTTTGTCGTTGCAGTTTTTGCATAAATTTCCTCAGTTTGTCACAAAACATGAACCGATTTACTCTGAAGGTCTTACTGCTGTCTACTTTATGTAACAGACAAAATATTTGTCAAGTTTTCCAAAGTAGGAAACATTATATGGTGTGAAATATTTAAATATTTAAAGCGTAATGGTGTCGGCTCAGTTGCGTTTTTAAAAAGCAGGTTTGTAATCTGTATTTAGAGATGCCCATAGTCTGATGTTCACAAGAAGGTCTTTTTTTGCTTGTGTCCCTGCCTCAAAACTGAATTTCACAGAGCTAAATCTTGACTTTATAGCTGAACACTGGAATTTGAAAACAAATGCATGCTGATTAAGGGACTCAGTGGAGCAAGTGACATTTCAAATTTGTGGCTTCAATTAGACAAGTGTGCCATATTTATCGCATCTCTGTGGATGCTTCGGCTTGTAGTTGTGGTGATCTGTGACTAATGCAAAGAGGAGTGCCTCAAAACAAGAAGCTAACTAGCGAATGAGCTTTGTAGTTTGCATTTAACTGGCATTTTTGTTTGTTTGGATACAGCGCTGCACTGTTTAGTTGTTTAAACTTGTATTGATTAAGTGAGTTAACACAGGACGTTTGCCACCCGGAGGCTCTTTTAAGTTCATCTGTCTGAAGAACTAATGAGCTCATCCACACTTCATAAGAGTCGCCACTCCTTCTAGATGAGTTGGTCATTTAATACAACTTAGACACAATGATCACCAAATGAGTCTTAACCCAAAGTGGGCTGAAGGTCAGAATTATCATTTTACTGGAATTAACTTGTGAATTTGGATCCTGAGCTGGATGAGCAGCTATGTCACTGGTTTCATGTTGCAGGTAAATGCCTCGGAGGCAGAGTAACCTTTCTGCTTTGTCTTAGTTCTTCAAGCGAATGTCAAGCCAGTTTTATTTATGTAGCACATTTAAAACAACAGAAGTTGACCCATTGTGGTTTCCAGGCAAACTCATTTACATTCCCAGGTCTCCAACAAAACCAATTTTCAAAACACAAACCTCACATGGTCAAACAACACTGTTAAAAATGAAAATAGAGCAAAAACTACAAGAATGGTAGAAATATGATAAATAAAATAGTATTTAAAAACTATAAAAAGGAGTCAAAAATCAGGTAATTTTTAAATGAGATTTTACATCAGAAACACCAGCTAAAATTCACAGTGGACCAAACCTTGTGGCACCTCAGATTTGATGAAAACAAACAGAAAATAGGTTGTTGGGTTTTTTTTTTTTGTTTGTTTGTTTTTTTCTGTTGGATGGCAGATTATTCCACAACCTGCAAAATAATAGGGGTGGGGGAAAAAATCGATACTGTGTAGTATCGTGATATTTTGTTTGCTAATAATGTATCGATACAGGGACAGCAGAAATCGATATTTTGTTACAAAAAAAGTTTTTGTGGACTGAAACTCTGACTTCAGAGCATGTTGATCCTTTTTCTGAGCAAGAATCCTGACACTGTCCAAATGTGTTTAACTTTTTTTTTTTGGCAGCAATAAACATGACAGTTTACTTATTTTAATTTAAGACATGTTTAAAACTTTTTTATTTAATGTAAAATTATATTTTGTTTTAATTTACTGTCAAATTCTTCAGTTGCTGAATGGGCTGCATAGTTATCATAAATTGCATAGTTCAGAATAGCTATAATTGTACCAGATGGTTGCATTCAGTTAAGTTGGACTAGACTGTAATACAAACCGTTCAGTTTGTCAACAATAAAACTGACTGAGAAAGACTGAGTGTGAGACTTTGATATTAGATAAAATGAATATTGATAAAGTTTAACTTTATGTACAGAATCTGAATATAACAAAATATTTTAAAAAATTGCAATAATATCGTATCGTGCGTTAAGTATCGTGATAATATCGTATCGTGGGATATATGGTGATTCCCACCTCTACCAAATAAGGGATTAAAATATCTGATACCAATGATGTGTAGCCAACGTAGGGATTTTAAAAAAAAAAAAACATACGGTACTTAAATTTGACATTTCACAGGTTTTATCTAAAACCGGAGTGGGTCGTTGTGCCAGCTAGAAGTCAAGCAGCTGCATTTTGAATCTTCGGTGTTATAATGTTCAACCAAGATGTGATAAAAGCATGGATGAATGTTTAAGTCCTTTAGAGACCAAATTAGCTTTCATTTAGCAATAGATTGTAGTTGGTAAAGCTGCCGTTTATAACACTGATTTAATTGTTAAAAATCAATGAGCTATCCATTAAAAACACCAAGATTTTAAATGGAATTTGAACATAAGTGGATAAAGTGCCTCAGTGAGGATATTTGTGGAGCTTAAGGGGGACCAAATAAAATATTTTTCAGTTCTAGTTGAAGTTTTTTCCCCATCCAGGTTTTTGGATGATTCACTGTCTCTTTGTAGGAGTCCTTAGCAAGTAGATAAAACTAAGTGTCATCCACATAGCAGTGATATGAGTTTCTGAATGATGGTGATGCGGTGGGTCATTGTATAATTACATTTGCTGACATTTTAAAAACATCTGGAGCACAAAGCTGTTTTGCAGAGTCAAGTTTCACACTGGTTTTCCTGCATCTGAAAGACAACCTTTACTGGCCAAGAAAAGGAAACCATTCTTCATCTCTAGGTCTAATAAATGTGGCATCCCTCAAGGACCCAGTTTAGGTCCTGTTCAGTGTCAAATAGCTGCACTGAGATCCAGCAAGACCAGAAGGGTGACGGGAACCAGAATCAACAGATAAAATGATATCACTTTACACATTTAACAGAGCAGGTTTTATACTTTGCAGGTGTCTGTTTCAGTTGGTATTTTAGCAAACGTAGGACCGCATAATACAGCAGACGTCTCTTGCAACCTGTTGGATTTTTTTGTTTCACCCAGAAATTGATGTCAGCATAACTAATTCTCAGTTTGCTAATATGATTAAAATATTTTAAAAATCATATTAAAAAAAACATCTAGGGAATCGGTGAGGAAATGGGAAAGAGCTGGCTCTATCTCGGGTGTTCGTTGCAGGAGTATAAGGCAACAGGACAGCTTTGTCTAAGTAGATTACTGTCCGTTTACTTTAGGCTTGAATATAACACAAGGCAATAACACAAGTAAGACATGTGACTCCCAAAAATATGATTTTTACCATGATGGTGAAAAAATGTCAGCTGCAAATTGCACTCCGAATATGATCTGATCTGTGAAAACACCTTTGCCTTATTGTCACTGATTCTTTCTCCATCTATGTGTAAACACCATCCCTTCTGTGTGACCCCCTGCTATTTTACAGTTATAAATTATTTATAGGATATAAATAAGGAGCAGTCTGG
The DNA here is from genome assembly GCF_900408965.1 of Simochromis diagramma. Lineage (NCBI taxonomy): Eukaryota > Metazoa > Chordata > Actinopteri > Cichliformes > Cichlidae > Simochromis > Simochromis diagramma. The sequence continues at coordinate 4,016,618 of NW_024387416.1, read as the reverse complement.
ACTTGTAACACTGTAACACCTGCATTTTTTTTCCCCCCTCACTCCACCTACTCACCTGCTAGTGAAAAATGACATCCAATCTTGGTGCAGACAGATTGCAGACAACGAGAATGCATAAACTAGCAGGTGATACGATTTATTTTCCTCCCTGAGATATCCAGACTGCATTTTACCGTCACGTCTAAATTATATCTGGATTAACATATGGCTCCTCCTCATTCATTATGAGGCAAATAATTGCAAGAAAGGTACATTGCCATATTTTCTCCAAAAATATGGCAAAGTTAAATTGGTAATAACTGAACGTTATGTTTAGCCTACGGAAAAGTGTTGCAAAGTAGTGATGGAGCTGACTTGTGTGCAGTTGTGCCAACAGGCTGGGACGTCAATACTTAGCTCACAACGCTGCTTTGACAATCACCGGTAAAGCTGATTGCAACAAGAGTAATAACGACGGGCTGTGAGCAGAGTAGCAATAAAACAGACACTCTTGTGGTGATAAACAAAGCGCTCCAAGGGTAAAAGTTGGGCGATGACACAGCCAGATGTCATCTTTTGCCGGGGGGAAAAGTGCCTGTTATTTAGTATGTAGCCAAAAAAAGGCAGGGATTTCTTTTTTGGTTTTTCCTCAGGAGGCATGTATGTGAGAGTTTAAGTATTCCATGTTGGAGGGAGCCTGAATTCAACACGAATTCAGCTCTACAGTACATGTGTTCACTAAAAACTAATACTGTTCTCAAAGGTGTGTGTGTGTGTGTGTGTGTGTGTGTGTGTGTCTCTGTGTGTGTGTCTATGTGCTAAAGAATATGCAAAGCATTTGGGAACTCAAGCCGCTATCATCACTTGCAGGAAAGTGTGCGAGCACTCGTGTTTTGCATGCTGTGCACATAGCTCTGAAAGCTGGAGCTCAGCGGTTGTGTCGGGGCATCCAAATCAGGAAGGGGCCTTTTGAGTGTTTGTGTGAGACATTACTGAGATGAAGATGTGTTGAAAAGGAGACAAAGTGGTAGGTAGGGAGAGCCCAAGTGTTTGTGTGTTTTGTCCTTTTTCTTTTTTTCTTTTTTTTTTTGAGTGTGCATTAAAAATCATTAGAGGAAATGGAGTGAAGGGACTGCTTGTGCATCTGTGTGTGTGTGTGTGTGTGAGTGTGATGGCCACAGGCATACTGAGCAGCCTCATAATGAACACATTGATCTAGTACAGCAGAGGAAAAGGACGACCCTCCATGCATTAATAGTGACGTTAATCTTCTCCTCCATTATTTCCGAGTCTTTCATTAGATACGACCGTTGGTGTTATTTCTCTCGTGTCTCTGCCCCGTCACATTTCTTTTTTTTATTTCAACTTTTTGATTGCACCCCCCATCTATTACGTTTGTTTACACGTATAAATAATAGATGTGGATGTCGAGAAAATATTCTAAACTTGTCCAGGTGAAACAAAAATATCCCAAGGCCCTTTATTTAAAAAAATAAAAGACGACTCCTGTGTACTAATAAAATACTGCTTGTCATAAACTGAGTTTAGATTCTAAACTTAAGATGATATTTTTAGTTTTAGAGTAAAAGTAATAATTGGGAAAACAGTTTATTTTGCTTTTTTGGCCAAAATTGGATGACATGTTTGTAACAGAAAATGAAGATTCAAATAGATGGCCAGTGAGACTGACTGGAAATTGAGGGAAATGTTTTTCTGCCCTTTTAAAGTAAATCAAGATTAGACAAACCTCGCAGGTGTGGAGTTGGTTTTAGGTCAGGGGTGGGCAACTCCAGGCCTCGAGGGCCGGTGTCCTGCAGGTTTTAGATGTGTCTTTGAACCAACACAGCTGATTTAAATGGCTAAATTAGCTCCTCAACATGTCCTGAAGTTCTCCAGAGGCCTGGTAACGAACTAATCATGTGATTCAGGTGTGTTGACCCAGGGTGAGATCTAAAACCTGCTGGAATTGCCCACCCCTGCTTTAGGTAGATTTGTGTCACAGTTACAAGTGTTACTAAACCGCCTAGATGTGAATTTCTCCTGTTTTACCTTTCTGCTAAGCTGCTACTGATGGTAGCATCGTAACGTACCGTCTGCACTTTCCCAAAGTGAACCCTTTAATGGCGTGAAACACATCGCTTCTTTAGCTAATATGTTTTGTTTTTAATCAAACGCACTGGGTTTGCCAGTCTTCATTTGGCTGGCCTGTAGCTTTTGATTTTGATCCAATAAAAATGTATTACATAACCATATCCAGCTTTCACAAAGCTGCTTGGAGACTGGTATGTGAGGCAGCAGCATATGATCTAGTTTAATGCAGTTATTGTTGGCAGATTCTGTAAATGGAAGAGGAAAAAAAAGGTCCACAGGTTTTTGAAGTCTTACTGCAGTGATAGCATTGGGCGAAAATCCCTTTTTGTTTTGGTCCACAGCTTGTAGCCCAAGGCTTGGCAGTGCAGCACAGCCATGTGAATCCTACAGCTCCTGTCGCTTTTGCTCTCCAGCTCCTCTCCCAGTAGTAGACGGCTAAGACTGCAGTGTCATCTTGTGTTTGTGCCCGTATCCCTCGGAAAACAAACCCTCTTTTCCCTCACTAGGGATGTGATCAATGGGCAAACGAGGAGTTTTCCCACATTTTCACTTCGTATTTTGAAAGAACTAATGGTCTCATTCATATAATTATTAAAAAAAAAAACTAGTTTTTGCTTTTTCTCTTGCATTCAACTCCATCTTGTTTTTGCCTTTTTATTAGTATGACTAGCATGAGCTTTATATGCCCAGGCACATTGATCTCTCCCCTACATCCCTCCTCTCTCTCAGCACTGCATGTGGGGCATGCATCTGTGTGTGTTTATTCCCCAACTGCCTTCTCCCAATTACATGATTTCTGAGTAATTGTGCTGTTGCAATCATTTGAAGTCAATCTGGTTTTGACCGTCATCCAAATGCCCAAATTATGGTTGGTTGTTAGGTCAATTGGGTCCATATGTGGGTTACGTTTAATGGGGGCATATGCTCAAAGGTAGTTTGCCTACGTGTGTGTGAGACGGAGACATTCATCTATAAACTGCAGAGATAACTGACTGGATCGGACATTTATGGGCTCAAGTTTCGTCACACAGAATACTGAGGTGGTCCTCTGGGGTTCAGTTTGCGTGTGTTGGTTCTGTGTGGATGAGGTTTTCTTTTTAAATGTCACTTAAGAGTCCACATCGGGCCGCATGCAAAGACACTTTTGACAGACTTGGAGAAATAATCTTTCACACAGTTTATACCCCACCGCCCTTCCTTTGGGACATTAAACAGTGATGAACACATTTAAAGCTGCTTCAAGAATATATTAACGCATACTTTCACTCAGTCCCTCCAACTCTCTGCTCTTTTGTGCTTTTCCTTCTACTAATCGCTCTCCTATTCCTCCCCCCCATCACTTTCTGTGGCTCTTACAGCGATTCAAAGCAGTCTAGTCACATTAAGTCAGGCTTGCAACAGTGGAGGGAAAAACAGGCAACAAATCAAGTAATGAAATCAACTCCAACAATTAAATATTTCTCCTGTATGTTCTCCCTTGTTCACGCTCCCTCTCTTGGCTAATTTAGAGAGCTTAATTGGCGCTGTAATACGTTGGAGGCAGGCAAACACCAGCAACATAGAAATAAAATGTAATTAGTTTTACAGTTGACTGTTCTCCCTGTTCCTCACACACGTGTGCTTATCTATTGAAGCTGGGACTGTTTGAAGTACTGCGTTATTAAAATTTTGAGTTTTTTGTGACATTACAACTTGTTTACTGATGTGACGGTAGCGCGTATGCTTTGTATCCTTAACTGTTTAACACTGAGCTCTTACTCGAGACGCTTTCTTCAAAAAAGCTGGAGCTTTTGTTTTTTTTCTTCAAGTGATTAAATTGCAGAACAGAGCGGCAGCATGATTGTGGTCTTGACTCGCTTGCTTTCATAGGCCATGTGTGTGAGTTTGTGAAAACGAAGCCTTTGTTAAATCAGCGTTTTTACTGACACACGTTCTCCTTTTTTCTCTCCATCTCTAGACCAACATCCCGTTCCTCCAGAACGTTCTGTCCAACCACCAGTTCCTGCACTCCACAGTGGACACCCAGTTCATTGACGAGAACCAGGAGCTCTTCAACCTCAAACCCACTCAGAACAGAGCCCAGAAACTACTGCACTACCTTGGTCAGTGCAGAAACGATACATTGTAACACTTAAAGGTGGAAAACAAATCAATTTACATGATCCACACTGACTGAGCACTGTCACCATTGATTGTTGGGCTTAGGTTTATTGTAGCACTTTTCCACAAAGCTAAGCTTATCTAAGACGAGGCTATTAAGAAAGATTAATAGCTTGGCAACCAACTATATCGAGCAGAGCTGCTTGTTTCTGTAGCTACTAAGAGTTGGGAAAATGATAACATTTCAGGTGCTAAAGACCTTTAGATTAGGTGCTACTCTATGAAGGAGGTCCAACTTACTGATAAGACCAGTAAAGTTAAATATTCTTATCTCAGGCTTTCACCAAACCTTGGGTTTAAAAAGACAAATCTCAATTCTGTGCAAAAGGGAGATAACCTGGATGTCTAATGTGCAGAAAACCTCTCGCACACAAATGTAGGAGGACACATGTGACACACAAGTCCTATAATCCATACCCTCTTGTTTTTCAGGTTTGCTGGATGTCTTCTAGGCTCCATCTGATTTGTATTCTCTATTTTTATGCTCGTATCCAGGTCATGTGATGGTGAATGGACCAACAACACCCATCCCAGTCAAAGCTAAGCCCTCCTCCACGGACCCCGTCGTTCCTCCCGTCACCATGGGTACGTCAGTCAAAAGGCAGTTTCACCAGTCATTGCACACAGTTTTCCCTCACAAATTATTCAGTAAACTCCGATGGCAGCTCGCCCTCCCAGTCAAAAATCAATAACGCATTGTCCCAAACCGTAAAAGCATTTGGCTTAACGAAGGTTGGGCCTGAGCTTCAGTCAACAAAATGTTATATGGGAAAAAAAAAAAGTTAAAATAAAAGACAGGTTGTGACCCACAAGACGAGTGTCCAGGACTGTTATCATAAAAATATCAAAATGCATCATCCCACATTGAATTTATTACATTTGGACTCATTTAGCAAGGTACTGCCACAGCAAGTGTCACAGGTTCCTCTTTCTCCTGGGGCAGCGTTGCTAAAAATGTAAACACTTGTGTATCCATAGGGCACTTTGGATAAAAGCACCCGCCGAATGACGAATGGTCTGTCGAACGCTCTGATAGCTGTAGGCGGAAAGGCCTTCCTAAATGGCTCCGTTTAGCACTTGGGGAGGTAAAGGGTTTTAGCCCAGAGTGCTCTGCTGAGCTGTGAGTACAGTCGGGGAGAGGTGCAGCTCATTGTTTCTGAAAGCAGAAGTTCTCCACTTCTCACCCCGCTGTGTGCACGACTCCCTTGTTAGTCTTAAAGGAAAGGCCAAGGGCCAAGCTGGGCTCTTTGATGAGCTGCTTTGGGTCTCTGGAGTGAAGCCACCCCCTTCCCCCCTCAAGGCTAACTACAGTGTTAAAGTACATTTTGTGAAGAACAACAAGGCTGTTTAAATATGTATTTTTAAAGTTACGTGTTCTTAGTTTTACTCCTAAATATGTCTTAAAGTTATTGAAACAAAGGACTTATGCGAATTAATCTCGTCTGCGGGGTCATTTTGCAGTGGTTTGCTTTTTCTCCTTTCTCACTTCTCTGTCAGGTGTAAATGTATTCCATGCACAAACCGCATGAATTTATGCAGCTGTTCCCTTTTGACAGCAACGAAATAGTCAGCCGTAATAATCTGACATGTTTATCAGCACCCCGTTCTGCCTCAGCACATACCACAGCATGCCTAGTAAACATGAATTTATAGCAAAATAATGTGAATATTACGAATCATAATGAGGCATAACTAATCAAATCTGACATCTAAAACCCGTGCACAGTGGAACGGAATGGAGCAGAATAGGAGCGAATGATCTGCGGCGTTTGTGCACGTCTGAGTGTGCATTTCCCCATGCATGCCCTCCACTGTTTTCATTTAGGCAAATTTTCTGTTGAAGGCCATCATTGCCTGTCTCTTGTTGCAGGAGAGCAAACACACATGCACATGTGCATTAAATCACACAAACCTGACATATGCTGCACCAAATGCTGCAGACAGAGTCCCTTTGTGTACACACACTGCACATACCTACTGTAAGCAGCTGATGAGATAGGTGCATGCAGCACAGGGACGCGCAGAGGCATACCTAAAGCCTAGTAATGAGATTTGTAATGTGCTTATATCCTTTCTTTCATTCAACAGAGGGATTGAGAGAAGAGAGGGATTAGGCCTGTATTATCACACTCTGTGGAGAGAGGGATGGAGGGAGGGACAGGGCTATGGAAGGAGAAAGGGGTTATGAAAGGAGGACAGAAGGCTCGGGCAGCATATAATCCCTGTATATGGAGAAAATGGTCAAACGGGTGTGGTGACAGGTGAGACGCAGATAAATTGATCAAGATATTGGCGAGACGGGACAATGGGGAAGATATTTAAAGGATTATTGCTATGTAACACTCTCTGATAAGAGAAAAGCAAAGGTCAGTCACATTGGGATATCTCAATTTCACTTTTAAAGATAAGCAGTAAGCAATTTGGGTCCCACCACACTGAGGAAAGATGGGATGAAAAGTATTCCTGAAAGACATGGCGAGGGTGTTCTGACAGAGCCTGTTAAGTACTCGGAGGCCATTATTTTCTAATTAGGATTTGTATTCTGAAACGTTCCTTCTGAAGGCTGATTGCTGGTGGTTCATCCATGTTGCAGAAGTACACCTTGTTCCAATTATTATCTGGATTTATTTAATGGAGGACATCTAGAGGTTAATGACCAGATGCCTGTGAGCCCGCTCTAGGAAGGATGACTAATAAAAATGACAGACTATTTTCAAACTCCCCATCATGTACTGTATTTCTATTTTTGGAATAAAGTGTAGAAGTAGTTTGTTGTGTTATAGTATACAGGAAAAAAACAAACATGGACTTAAATCCTTAAAATCCCCTTTTTGTTTTCCTCTGCTTGTTTTTTAACCCGTTTTTATTACCAATCTTCAAACAAAAATGGCTTTCGCTGCTTTCGCTTCTGTTTTAGAGCATTATAATTGGTCTTTGTGAAATTTGAAGATACCTTAGGTGTTGTGTATATAGCAAAGTAACTTTATTCACTGGCCATGCAGCTGGTTTTAGGGGGAAAAATGCTTTTCCTGAACTTCCAGTCAAGTTTTTAACCAGGCTGTGTGTTTATGAATTATTTATAGACAATAATTTGACAGTTACAGCATACCTGACTTTAGTAAAGCACTAATTAGTAGTCCCACCGGATCTGTCAATTAAAATGTTCCGAAACACAAACAAACACACACAACAGATTTTTTTTGTAGAGAGATGTCAACTTGGAACAAAGGTATGGCATACTGGTTTTATTTTAATTAGGTAATAGTGATGCTCGGGGCACTGTAGCTCAGTCTTATCAGGTCATATTAGCTGCTGTTGTAGAGCAGGAGAAGAATATAAAGGGTACGAGGTATGAAATAACATCAGCCTGAGCAACGGAGAAGGCAAGAAAGCCAGGAACCAGGAGTGAGGTGTTTTCAGTGCAGATGACTGGGTATGTTTGTGTGCAGATTGGTCAAAATCAAGCACAGCAACCTGGGAATTGTATCTCTCTAATAGTTTTTGCACTTCTGTGTGTGTGTGTGTGTGTGTGTGTGTGTGTGTGTGTGTGTGTGTGTAAAATCTACTCCAGAGCCAAATGTTTTCTAGGAAACTGTGGCATGCATAGGCTCTGCAGTCCCAGAGCACACGCCCTCATTTTCTCACTGTTCTTTAGATGCGAGGACGTCACAGGTGGTTAAAAACAAAGTTTCTAAGATTTCATTTTTTGTGACAAATGCAACTTTGACAATGAATCATCCAGGCTCCCTTATTCATAGATCTTGATCAGTTCAAACGTCTGTTTTCTGCTTCAGCAGCATGACTTCACAGAGCTCGTCTGCTCTGCCAGTGTGAGCTCATTTTGTGTTTCTACGTTAATGTGTTGCTGTGCGTGTGAACAAATGTATTTGTGCTGCTGTGTGCGCATGTGTGTGTTGCTCATTTTACTTGTGCGGGCCTTAGAGACAATTATAGCACAGATCATTTGTTTTCGGGGATGAGGTACAACAATAAAAGGTCAAGAGCAAGGATTCAACTACAGAGAGAGTGAGAGAAGCAAGGTTGGAGGACATCTAAGCTGGCAGAAAGTGCCTCATTAACTAGTGTTTTTGATTGATGATTGTACACAGCACAGCAAAAATGGGTCCAAATTGTGCTTCCAGTATTTTAATACCTTGGGTTGCGCCTGTGTTTAATTGCAAAGCAAAGAGGAAAGAGAAAAAGATTAGGGTAGAAGGTTGGTTATAGCGGCATAGAGCCAGGGCTATGTGATGTTTGTTTTGAGGACCACTAAGCTGCAATAAACTGGAAATGCCAGCATTTGTCTGGGGGATTCCACATCAATTTTTATCTCTCCTTGTGGATGATTTTAGCAGTTGTGTTATGTTTCAATGCTGTATGTGACATTAAAGTCTTGTGAGCTAACCAGAAACACTTAAACACTGCCAGCATGTCCAGCAGTCTTCATCTCCGGTCCCTCTGGGATTAGACCGTGCAAGATTTAAAAAGCACTCTTAATGGATGTGATGCTGTTTTCCTGTTAAGAGTTCATCTGTTAGCTGGAATTTCTGTGTCCCGAAAGACTGAAATATCTCAGTTAATAGATGAGTCGCCATCAAAGTCATTGGTGGTACCAAGAGAAGTATACAAACCAAAATTAACCTCAAAAACTCATTTATGAACACATACTAATTACAAACTGTTAGATGCTCACAAACAAGCCTCAGGCACTAAACATGGTACACGATATACTTGTTAAACATTTATAGCTATTTAGCAAGTATATTGTGGCAGGGAGCCACGGTACAGCCTGTACAGGCTGCAAGTCAGGGCTAAATATTGACTGCATTGTCAAATTTGCAAAAGCAGAATTTCCTTTTTTGAGCCGAGACCTAAAATCAGGGGCACGTTCCAGAAAACGAAGGACTGAGAAGGAGGAGACGTGACGGGCAAACTAGGAACCATCCTAGAAGTTAACTCTAAGCTGGCAACATGTTGTATGAAGCTCTGTCACTTCTGTTTTACTTAAGGTAGCATCTTAGTTTCTATATAAAACCATAGCCGTAGGAATCACTGTCAGCAAGAGCAAACCATTTTCACAAATTGGTGGGTGGTGTGTCTAATAAGCCAGCTGCTGAGCTTATATTCGTGAATTCTTTTATAGCTGATCTCCTGAGCTGTGGGTGATAGGCGCAGCATTAAGAGATGGCATTACCTCATTAGTAGACGTTATGACAACTGCCAGACCTGCTAATGGCACAACTTAAGAGAAAACTCCATGTTCATAGAGTACATGTGCAAACTGTTTACTTATTAAACGGGTGTAAATCGGTTAACTTGCCACATACTGTCTGTTTTTTTTTTTTAAAGTCGATACACAAAGACTAAAAAGGGGTGCTTACACATTGTGTCTTTACCCTGTTTGAATCAAATGAAACCCTCTTTGCTCTGCACTGCTATAAGTGCAACCCTGTGATGTGTAAATAATTATTTTACATTTTTCATTACATCAATCCATTTTCAGTTCATAGACGTATTTGCACGACCTTGTGTGGTGGAATAAAAAAAATCTTCAAACATCTGATTAATATTCATCACATAGAGCTATATTACCATTAAAGCTTTTCCTTTTGCTTTCTCTTCAGTGTTGCTCTCCTCATTAACGTGCTCTTTCCCTTTCCCCACTATCAGGTGACCCTCCTGTAGGTTTCCGTGACGTGCTGTTGCGTGATGGTCCTGAAGGATTTGCCAAGGCTGTCCGTGCCCACAAAGGCCTCCTGCTGATGGACACCACATTCAGGGACGCTCACCAGTCTCTCCTGGCTACCAGGGTTCGGACCCATGACCTGAAGAAGATCTCGCCATTTGTCAGCCACAACTTTAGCAACCTTTTTAGCTTGGAGAACTGGGGAGGTAAGCTTCCTGGTCGTCACGTTACGATAAACTCGTCCACTTTTGTTGCCCTTTTCGCCCCTAAAAATGTCCTTTGTATGACGCTGAATGAAGTTAAAAATAACTGAGCTGTAATGTTTGATCTCCCATAGGCAGTAGTGGTTAGCTGGCTATCTAGTTAATCAAATCCTTTCGACCTGCTATTTCATTGCATCTCGTCATCAGTGCCTCTCCTTTCTATTCTCCCCGCACTCCTGCTGTGATCGTCATTCATTGCATTTCGTACTTTTTCTGGTTTGACCTGTGAAACTTGTGTCACTGAAAACAATCTAATTCTTCCACCTGTTCTTCCAAAACCGAGTCCCCAGCAAGTTCCCTCAATAGACAGTGATTGTACCTTTTGCCTACTCTTCAATGAATAGAGAAAATCACACGTTATTGAAACTTCTTGAAGCGTGCGCAGTCCAATAGTGTCCCTGTATAATATGCAATTACTCTGAAATTGAAGCAAAAATGCGAGCAGCATGTTTGAACAGCTGGCTACATGACCAATTATCAGCACTTCTTGATAATGGTCCTGTGTGAAGTGCAATTGTTACGAACTGGTTTCAAAGAGTACATTCATCCCCCCGCGCCCCGTTAGAACACTTAGGGCACACACATTCACAGGAAGGATATGCCCAGAGAAGCTCTCGAGGTTGAAACATTCAATTTAATGCTAAATTATATAGAAAATGACCGTGATTGAGGAGATCAGAAGAACAAAGAAGTAAACAACAAATGCCTTTCGCTATTTCAGGTCCTGTTTTAGTGGCCGGTTGGCTAAATGTTGGTTGAACAGAATGAGGTGGAAAAAAAAGACATGAAAGAGTCTCTGGTGAAAACTCTTTGTAGTTATAAACCCTTTCTGAGATTAAATTCCTCTTGGAAACTGATCATGGTGCACCAGTTAAGGGAAAAGCAATATATTTCATTACTGTGGGAGAGCACTTTGAGCTGATCTCACATTAAGCAACTGTCTACTTACTTCATGTTTGGACAGATAAAAAGGCTATAGCAAAAGTCAATTACTGAGTAGATATTTCAATAAAAAGGGCTTAAATGCTTCCTGGCTTCCATCACCCGGAATATTGTGGTGTTATTATGAGACTGACCGAAGAAAGAGGATATAAATTCAGTTTGGCTGTGTTTGAGCGGCGCGTTAAAGCAAATCTTTAAACAGACTCTGGAAGCTTGTAGCAAACTTGGTTTTTCACTGTGAAGCAAATTGTTGGATAGGTGCCAGAGAAGCCTCCTGTCTGCATGTGTCTCATTACACGGTGAAGCTGCTCTTGTTAAGGCACGTAACAACCTTTTTTTTTTTTTTTCTTTATTTAATGTCATTTTTCTGTATTTGGCAACTCAAAGTACATCCACGTTTCCAGCAGAGGCCGTACAAAAATGCTTTTGAGCATCATTTGCAAACATAGCTTTGCTTCTGATGATCCCAACACTATAATGCAGTCGGTTTCTCACTGTGGTTGTGCACAGCCTCGTGGGGCAGTTGTCAAGCCTTTCAGAAGCTCTGGTAAATCCTTTTTTTTTTAGAAATGGCTTGGACACGTCTGCACAGAACGTTTCGTGTTCCAGAAATGAGGACGATGTCAAACAGTCGAAAATAGAAAAGACACAGCATGCTTTGAGGCCATTTTTATGGTCAAACATCGAAGAGAACATCCTTTTCTGAGCAGACAGTTATTGTGGGCTTTAAAAGTCTAAAACATTGACCCATTGGACTGTTTCAAAGCAAGCTGAAGAGCGGAAAGTCTTTGTATAGGTTGAATAGTGTGATGTACATTTAAAAAAGGCCTGGCTACAGCAGTGGCAATTCAAACAATATAGTAAGATCATATAAAGATGGCATTTCCATTTTACACATTGGTTTATTTAGAATGTAGTGATTCTTAAAGGTAGAGTGTGTAATTATGTCTTCCATAAATTAATGCATTTGCATAAATTTAGAATAAATCAGTTAAAAATGCACACAGCAGCAAATCACATCAACAGTTGGCTCTATTATAAGGTAAAGCCCCTACAAAACGGAGAAAACCCCAACAATCAGACGACCCCCTTTGAGGAAGTGCTTTGGCGACAGGGGGAAGGAAAAACTCCCTTTTAACAGGAAGAAACCTCAAACAGAACCACGCTCAGGGAGCGGTAACCATCTAATTTACATCAATTTACATCATTTTGGCAATCACGTGAATTGGAAGAGAAAGGTAATCTGCTAGTGGGTCCTCTTGAGGCCTCAGTGCTTCCTGCGTGATATGGTTATGAGTCAGAGAAAACTGCACGGTACTTTCTCATAATTATTTAAACACTTAAAGCCAGATTTCATCCTAAAAAGAGACACTCCCCTGAAAGCTTCCTGTAACTTCACCGAGTGTCATCTTCTCCATATTAATAATTTAATGTTGATTAAGCCAGTTTTGCAGTAACGACACAGCGTTTAGAGCGCAATGAAGAATCCGCCACCAAATATTTTGACACAAGATGTTCAGTTTGGTGCTTTTGCTCGAGAGGGGTCAGTGTTGGTTTCAAACCCAACATCAGGATCTTTATTTTTTATTTATTTATTTATTTATTTGCCCACAGCTTTTCGTTTGAATGCCTCTAAAAATGTGAAACCTCAAAACAAACCTTAAACTGCAGTGATATTTTACTGAGAATTAAGCGACGACTTTACAACCACCTTCGACCACAGCGCTCCTTTTTTGTAGTCAGTCTCATCTTTTGCCATTGAAGCCTTTTTCTGATTTGGGGCGGCGATGCCATCCTTTATATGTGCGAGAGGAAAGCAGCGGTAAGACGGCAGCTAGGTGAAAGCTTTCAGGATAGTATACTCTACCCACTCGTTCATGAAAGGGCGGAGACTTCCCAGGACACAGCAGTACAACAAAATACAAATGACTACAGATGGCAATAACAATCCTGTTTTAGCTAAAGTGGTCCTGACTGAAAAGATCTCTGAGGTCACATAAGACTTTATAGAAGCAAGTCACTCACAGGCCAAGTAGTGCGTGCCAAGATGAGTGAATTTCTCTTCAGATAAAATATACTGCACCTTTTTCATCCTCACTGTTTTTAAAATCCAAAGTTCCCAGACTGACTAGTTGCCAGCCTTGTTTCCTCACCTCATATCGATTTAGGGTGGAAAACAAATTGGACTACGTGCAGTTAAAAGGTTGGCTCTAGCACCCACTGTCCCACAGCGGCCGCTTGTAAAAGTACCTCTAAACAGCTCCTCGTAAATCACTTAATAACCACTGGAGAAATGACGACCAGGCCTGCCTTAAGAAGGCGTCCCTGTACAGTGCACTTTTGTTACTGAGAGATCAGAGGTGGAAAATGTTACTCATCTATGCTAAAGCGAGACGATCGTGTGAATATTGAATTCTCTTACCCTTACTTAATGTCCCTATGTAGGAATGTTTTTGTTTTTTTTAACACAGTGGTCTTAGATGGGGAATATTGCTTTCACATGTTTCAGCTGCTTAGAGGCAGAATGAATCATTGAAGAGATTAAGCCTGTGAAAGCCCTTTGAGGATTAAGTCCTTTCCTGATATAGCGTTCCTCCCCACACCAGCAAAAGATGCAGTAAAATGAACTGGGTCACATAATGCGTCTATATGGTTTCCTCAACTATTTTACACTTGGGAAATTTATCAGATGGGGACACAAAAAAAGTAGATTCTTAATTGCTCTATGCCATCACGCTGCTATTTGGATCTTGTTCATTACACAAGCAGTTGTGTAATCAGGCGTCTCGCAGGTTTTTCGGGCATGCAAGCAGTTTGTCGGTACGAGCGGGAGAGACTTGACTGCACAAAGGTGGCTCGAGCAAACTACAGTAACAAAGTGGAATCTCAGAGGACGTAAAAACGGAATCAATGTTACATCAAGGCCGTATTGCGCGCGCAGGCAAAAACGATAAATGCTGACATTGGTTTATGTAACTCAGTAATTCACATAGATATTAATCATCCTTATGTATAGTTGGATCTATTGGTATTTGAACAATGGTACTTTTTTTCCTCTGTATGCCACCACAGTGGATTTTAAATCAGACAATGAAGAAGTGATTGAAGTGCAGACTTTCAGCTTTAATTCAGGGTACTGTAGTACTACAAGAATTTTGATAGAGGGCTTTTTTCTATCTTTTTTTTTTTGTTTTGTTTTTGTTTGTTTTTTTTGGGCACACATTCAACTCTGAGTGAAAGCCTTTCTTTCCAAAATACAACACAAAACAGGCAGGCTGCAACATTTTCCTGCCTAACGTCCTGCGTGTGAGACCAGCTGCCAGTCTTCATTTGCGTTATCAAATTATCAGAGTACATTCTGTCGTCCCAGATGAATTGCTCACCCAGCATCATGTTTTGCTATCTCACGTGCAATGAAACATTCATACTAGTATGTTTAACATCACAGGATTGCTTGAAGTCATTTCCGCTCCAAGCTATTGGTTTAAGAGATGCTGACATTGGTTAAAATCCCCCCCATCCCAAATCTCTTTAAAAATTATGAAGAGGCGGGTTTTTCCTTGGCAATCCTTACATCTTAGAGTAAGGAACAAGCACTTATACTTGGTATTCTCTCCGTGTCTAAACATATGAGTGTTCAGAAAATGAAATTTAATGATGACAGTGTTGGATCAGCAGAATATCACTGGAGGCTTCAATATTTCTGGCTGATATGATAAACGGGTATGAGATTCGCTAATCTACTCCCCCAGAAAGGGAAATGAGCGGATTGCTATCTCTCCTTTTTGCGTCTACCACTGCAACATTTCATAGATTTTTAAAGTGACTTAAAAAAAAAAAAATGAATACGTTTGAATGAACAGTATGTGAAGCTATCATCGGATATTTCATCTGAGCAGCCATTACTGTTTTAAATCTGCATGTGTTTGTGGGTAATGGGAGAAGTTTGAAATATTATTTTTTTTGATTTTGAGATCAAAGTCGGGGTGAAAGATGAGAGCTGACGTAAAGTGTAACCTGTGCGTGTCTGTAGGTGCTACCTTTGACGTGGCCATGCGATTCCTATCGGAGTGTCCCTGGAAGAGGCTGCAGGAGCTGAGGGCTTTGATCCCAAATGTCCCGTTTCAGATGCTGCTGAGAGGAGCCAACGCCGTGGGCTACACCAACTACCCTGACAACGCGGTCTTTAAGTGAGTGACACGCGCACATTTTCAGATTATTCAGGTTTACTATGAACATGTGTATTCTGAATCCAAATATGTCCATTAATCCAGTGATGAATGCCCCGACATGCGCGCATGTCCAGCTTAAGTTGCATTGTCAAAGAGATCTAATGACTATTACAAACCACTGGTGTAGTTTTCAGTATTCAGTCAGTATCCGGTCATCCAGCTTTGGACAGCTCAGCTGACACTTCGTAACACTGGAGCGGCTTTATCGTTTTCCCCATCTGGCTTTTTTTGTTTCTTTCAGCTGTGTTGGAAACTGTTTTTATTGATTTGTTGAAAAACATGAATTTAATCAGATTTTCTTAAAGCCACCTGCTGCTCCTTCTGCTTTGTCTGTCATTGTGACATTATTTCAGAAATTTTCTCTGTCGTTTCTATGGGAACAACGTCGCTAACTGTCAGGTTCATGCATGCGCTTTTTGTTAAATTATTGAAAATGAAATGTATTGTTGTTCTTGAATAATATCACGCAGAGGTGTTTATTTCTAAGCAAAAAGTACAGCAGAAAGCATTTCTACTCCAGACTTCAAATTTGGATTAAACCCTCCGTCAGACCTGTTCTCACTGATTGTTCAGTGGCATACGTCAGCCTTTTCTCACAGTTTCCCTTCCTTAAGAATGGCTTCTTCACAGCTGCCCTTCCTTTAAGACCATTTCTGTTGAGGCTTCATCAAAAAGTCATTTGACAAACTGATGCGTGTCTTAGGTCCTGTCAGGTCTTTGCTGGATTCTTTCCCCCAGTTCTTCAGGACATGACTCTCACATGTTCAGTTGCTGTAGACGATCTTTTAGGCGACTTATTCTTATGCTGTCTGCTTATCCAGTTTCATTAAAATTTTTAAGGCAAGGTGTGCAGACACAACACCGGTTCCTCCCTAAAGTTCCTGTGAAATGGTACGGTCCGAAGACTGAACTGAAAATAAGTAAAAAATCAAAACGATGTCCAACGACGAACTTTCAAAGACCTTCAAAAAGGCTGGAGAACTATTATTAAAGAACATTTTAGAAAGGTGTCTGCTTCTTTGGAGGAAGACATTTTAATCATATTCACATATTTTTCATTCTTTTCTGCTCAAGATGTAGTTTGGAATTGAGAAATGATTTCAAAATAACAAAATGTGTTTTCTGTAAACCTTTTACGAGTTTTGGTTACATCATTTTGTTACAGAATCATCTTTGTACATTTTGTTTTGTACACTTGCACAACCTTTTGAAAGTGAAGGAAACAGAATCTTTCCACCTCTTTTCCACCTCTGAAAAGTGAATATACTCCCCAAAGCTCATATAAAATTTGCACAGCACTCTTACACCACATTGGCTTTTTAAATTTTTAAGAACTGTTGCCTAAGTGTCATATATAATTTAGATTTCCCATATCGATAAAAATTAATCAACATGCGATGACGCTGTTTCTGACAGCTTTATGAGACGAGCTTCATATTTCATGCTGTTTTCCAACCTTTTCAGCAGTTAGCTTCTTGAAGCTCAAGTTAATGACATTAGGGATGTTTTATAGCTACTTGTGTTTGTAATAATTATGTTATAGCATCTACCCAGCAGTAGTGCGCCTACAAAATAAAAGCTGGACATGTCCAACCTAGCCTTCCAGCACAGTTGCTTCTCCTCTCGATATATCTAATTAGATGCACCGTACGGTGGCTAGCCACAAACCACACAATTTACTCACATTTATCAGGTCAGTTGGTTGATGTGTTCCTGTTGTCTCTCGGCATGCTTACCGAGGTACACATCATTGATACAGCTGTATATTAGTAATGCACTTAGGGCCATGAATATTGCACTACCTCCACACATGCACCGACACGCCTGCAGTTCTTTTCCAGATGGATTGACAAGCTTACTTTGTTGATGTGCATGAGTAATATATAAACAAGCTTACACACCTGCAGTGCATACACAAATATTAGAGCCTGGATCACACAACTACCCTATCCTTACACGTCTACTCTAACCCTCCTTTCCATACACCAATCATTTATCCCCACTCATAATTCCCATTTTTATGCTTCCATTCGTCTCCCTGCATAATACACTTCTTACCCTCCTTTTAACTCCCCCTTTCTTTCTGTTCCTCCTGGTCCTCGTCTCCCTCTTCAGTCTGCACTCTCCCATAGGGAGAGTGCCATCGAAAATTTGCACATCATTGTGATTAATGACTTTGATCTGTTTGCCCGGCTCCCTTTCCATCCCGCTTACACGCTCACTCCCTCACCCACAATGTTTTCAGTGCAGCGGCTAACAGCCAAGTGACCTAAGCGTCTTCATTAACTAAATCAAATCAAAGAGTAATTCCGTTCTATTTAATTGATTTAAATTCTTTTACAGGGTCACAGTACACTTTGGAGGGAGAGGGATGTGAAATGTTTGCGGCCTAAAGAAATGAAGGGGTCATATGATTGCTAACTAGATTAGGACTTTATGAACTTCTTAACAACAAAACTTATCCTCCTGCATTGCATGAATGGTGATCACTTCAGCTCTGAGTTGGATATCTAGGGCAATGCAGTGTTATTCCATTTGGCGCCAGATAGCATAGACTAGACAGCGCTTGTATACATTGTACTGTATTTCTAAATAAAGACTGGACACAGACGTTTGACAGCTAATCCTCTTGTGGCACAAATGAACACACAATGCGTATCTGTTTATTTGCCAAAATAAAAGCTCTGTCTGTGTAAATACTGCATTCACAGTAGCACAGCTACAGTACGTACTCACCCCGTTTATGAAAAACCTGATTAAGATACCGAGGCCAAGGCAATAATAGGAGGGATTTACCACTAGCAGCTCGGATAATGAGGCGGCTATACATTTCTCTCCAGTCATTGTGAGCTCCTGTGGGCTGTGTAAGCGTACTTTTCATGAAAATAGTGGGAATATTGTATTTACTCAGGTACAGCAATATTTATGAGTGCCGATATGGAGACGGATATAAACAGCTTATCCCTACCCGGATGTGCACCATTATCTGGAGTACACTGTGCATGAAGACGAACTCATTATGTATGTGTGAGTGAGACTGTGTGATAATCTCACCGTGTACAGGAAGTCCTGACAGCATCCATGACCTGATTACATTAACATTTAAAAACACTACAGTTTGTGTGGGTCGACTAACACGATCGCCTCTCCCGCTCCCACCCTAAGGTTCTGCGAGGTGGCCAAGGAGAACGGCATGGACATCTTCCGTGTCTTCGATTCTCTGAACTACCTGCCTAACATGGTGCTGGGTATGGAGGCTGCTGGAGCAGCAGGTGGCGTAGTTGAAGCTGCCATCTCCTACACAGGTGACGTGTCTGACCCAATGAGGCAGAAGTACTCTCTGGAATACTATGTCAAACTGGCAGATGAGCTTGTCAAGGCTGGAACTCACATCCTATCTATCAAGGTAAGTAAATAAAAAAAGGACCTGGGAGCGGTTTAGTGCTACTCAACTTTGGCAGCTGCACAGGCCATCTTTTCCTTCCCTCTGAAAATCTAAAGTTTTTGACACTTGCTTTGCTCCTGTGTGGAAATCCTTGCCAGTTTGCTTCCAGACATAAATAACATAAATAGTATCAGGTGAAGAGCTTTCATCTTCAGATGCACACACGCTCTCTTCTTACACCAGCAGTTGTATGTGTAAGTTATGTACATCATGATTGGAGCTTAAACTACAAACTAAACCTTGTCTAGCTGTATAACATGGGTGGTGTACAGTTCAACTAGCACTTGAATGCAAATATCTTTTGTGTTGATGGTAAAGCTCCTTTGGCTTGACTAATTCGAGAACTTGAAAACTGACCAATATTTCATCATGTGAGCAAATCTGTAATATTCTGCATCTACAGTACTGATCTTTTTCTGATGCTGTTACATTTGGTGCCATTAGTATGGAAATGAATGTTTAATATCCAGCCATCAATAACCAGTGTCCACGGCGTACGCACCTCGCACATGGATTTAAAGTGACACTTTGAGTTACTCTCACAAGTGAACTGTTGAACGCAGCTGAAGGTTTTCAGCTTGCTTCAATTAAATTAACTTGTATATTTGAGCTTCTTATCTAAATGAATAGACTGATAATGCTCACAATGAATTAATTTCTTCATTCAGGCATGACCGAATATTTTGAAACGTGAAATGATAAACTCGCACTCTGCCACAGTGTGCACCATCACACGCAGCTGTGACAATCTCATAAAAGGCTGGCAGAGCTAATGAGGTTAACTTTTAAAGGAGGAAACGGGCATGTATAATAATTTCTTGAAGTGCAATGATCATCAAAGGGAGCACAACTAAACATCTAAGCTCTGCCTGCGATTTGTATTAATATCAGTTATAATTTACACTTCATAATGAGTGTAGAAAATGTGACTCTTCGTTCTGTTGTGCTAATGAGTGCGTTGCATGTATTCCTCAGACCTATAACCTTTCTCCCCTCCATCTCCCACCAGGATATGGCCGGCCTGCTGAAGCCAGAAGCCAGTAAGCTTCTGATCAGCGCTCTGAGGGACCGCTTCCCAGACGTACCCATCCATGTGCACACGCACGACACAGCTGGAGCTGGTGTTGCTGCCATGCTGGCCTGCGCTGAAGCTGGTGCTGATGTAGTTGATGTGGCGGTACGTATTTAACATGTTTCTTCTATGAGACTTAATAAAGTGGGACTTCTCCATAACTTTGATTTAAAATTGATATCAGGGTCATTATAGGATGCTTGCCATATGGCGAGTGCTAACTGCTATTCGGCAAATAATGAGAAAATAATTATTTCAGTCTACACGCCAGTTATCCTCACAACATGAACAAACATTAATTTTCTACCAGTTCCTGCAGTTTGCATTGTGAAATGTCACTGAAATTAAGATGGAACTGTTGCTGAAGCCAGGATCATTTTCCTTACTGCGATCACTGACGCATGCTGCCAGCATGGGCAGATTCATTATAACAATTGGCTACTATTTGCTGTTTGTGCTGTTCAGTTCTTTGTAACACCGTATGCAACAACCGATTGCCCACCATGGATCGGTTAAACGCCCACTCAGCATTTGTATTCATTGGTTTATCTGTCAATTGCAATAAAGTGTGCTAAAATTACTTTTTCTTTGTGCTTTCATCAGGCATAACGTTTTGACCACTGATAGGGGAAGTGAATAAATCTGATTATCTCTTCATTACGGCCACTGTAGGTGGATGGAATATATTACAGAACAAGTGAACATTTTTTCCTCTAAGTTGATGTTAGAAGCATAAAAAATGGACAAGCATAAGGAGTTGATTGAGTTTGACAAGGACTGAAGTGTGATGGCTAGACTGGGTGTTGACTCGGTCAGAGCATCTCCAAAACTGCAGCTCTTGTGGGATGGTCCCGGTCTGCAGTTGTTAGTATCTATCAGAAAGGAAGCAACTGTGGTGACGGGCGGTCAGGGCTTAGTGATGCACGTGGGGATTGGCCCATGTGGTTCGATCCAACAGATGAGCTCAAAGTGCTGAAGAAGTTAATGCTGGTTCTGATAGAAATGTAGAATACAACATGAGCAGAGGAGCATCAGTACTGTACCATGGAGCAATGAAACGGTTTGGTTTAATGACTCGCGTTTTCTTTTACATCACATGGATGGACCCGGTGCTTGTGTCACTTACCTGGGGAACACCTGACACCAGGATACACTATGGGAAGAAGGCAAGCTGGCAGTGTGATGCTTCAGGCAATATTCACATGGAAAACTTTTGGTCCTGCCATTCATTATGGATCTTACTTTGATACATGCAACCTAGCTAAGCGTTGCTGTAGGCATGTACACCCTGATGGCTGTGGCCTCCTTCAGGAGGATAATGTGCACTGCTGCAAAGCAAAAAATGGTTCGGCAACAGTTTGAGGAGCACAACAAAGAGTTTGAGGTGTTGACTTGGCCTCCAAATTCTCAAGATCTCAGTCCAGTCGGGCATCTGTGGGATGTGCTGGACAAACTAGTCCAATCCATAGAGGCTTCACCTGACAGCTTACACGACCACAGCACACCTTCAGAGGTCCAGTGGAGTCTGTGCCTCAACAGCTCAGGGCTGTTTTGGCAGCAAAACTGGGGTCAATGCAATATTGGTCAGGTGGCCATAACGCTGCCTGGTCAGTGTAATTAGCTGAAGACTTTGGGAAGGACTACATGTACATGTAGTCCTTCCCAATCTACAAAGGTCATGAATTATGTTTTCGGTCAAACAGTATTCTTATTGATTGTTTCTCTCTAGGTTGACTCCATGGCTGGGATGACCTCCCAGCCCAGCATGGGAGCCATGGTTGCCTGCACCAAGGGGACCAAGCTTGACACCGGTATGTCACACACTCATTAGCCTCTCAGGTCAGTTGTTTAAAAAAAAAAAAAAAAAGTCATATAAAGAATTACAATTATTTTTGGCCAAAGGAGCACTAGTAAGTATTGCGATGAGTAACTAAATGTTTAAAACTACACCTGCAGCTTGGAATTGTTAATGAGATCAAGCTCAGAATACATTTTTGAGTGTCCTGCTTCAGAGGAGGAAAGGCATTGATCAACAAATCAATGCATGAGTCAAAGTCAGGCAGACCTGTGTGTTCTGCTCAGTGATAATGTACACAGTCGATGGTTAGAGGGCGATGTAAAGAAAAGGAGACAGCAAATAGAAGGAAACCACTGTGGTCAATAAAAAAAACTCCTCCTCTGATCCATAAGATAAATGGTTCACTTACTTGTACGGGCAGATTTGTTTTTGATGTCCACAGCCCTGCATGGTTTCATAAACAATATCAGCAGTAGCCATTATTAAGGTGGTCGTATTTCATAAGTTTGCTAAAAGTTGAAACCTGATGTGCAGCACAAGCACATCAGGAGCATCCTTGGAGCGTTTCAAGGTTTTAAGGTTCTCTGAAAAGGCCTCAATGTCACAGTTAGTGACTGATTTGCTTTCCCAAACAGCATCGTACCAGCCTCTGTCAGCTATCTTGTTGTTGGCCTTTGTATTGTGCATTATGTTATATTCTCCCACACCTCTGATCAGCGACTGGGCTCGGTGACCTCCCACAGCGAGGGCAGCAGAAAAGATGTGTTAACGCACTCAGTCGTAAAACTTCTGTTTAAATATCGAAGGGAAACGAATCGGGTTAAAGGAATTAAAAGTGATGTGGAGTTTGCTGCTCAGTTATGTGGAGTAATGCTGTTGGGAATACTGACTCAGCTCTGCTAACCAGATGTGATAGCTCATTTCCATTACTCAGACCCTTAAAATGCCCAGCTAATTTTGTTTACATGATATTCATACTGCACACTGTCAGCTCCTGCAGCGCACTATGTCCTTAACATAAGAAGTTTGGCACTGTAGGGTAAATTATTGCCCATTATGTTTTAAATAGACTGGCGTAGTCGCCCTGATATTCTGTGACACACTATTTTCTATCGCCTGTTTTTTGCCGTGTGGTGATTGTCCTTAGTTTTATCATTGATCGCTTGGCATAGACTCTTATGTAGCCCCATTGCAGTTATCCTCGAGCACAGTCTGTGGTGATACACACATGTGCATCCCTGCTTTGCATATTTATTGGTGTATTCTCAGACGTGGTGTGAAGAGGGTTCTGCAGTTCCTGTCGTGAATAAAATCACTGTTTGTTAAACTGATGCAGAATCTAGCAAGCCTCAGTTTGTTTTACATGGTTACATCAGTGCTTAACATTTAAAATAATTAACCCATACATGAGGAAAAATCCCACCTTAAACTGTTAGTTTAGAAAATGTATTAGACCATATCATAAAACCATGAAAGCACAAATATAGAAAAATAGTTTAAAACTTAAACATATTATTTATTAGGCCAATAACAGGCTTGGTTCACATTTTTACACCCAAACTCGAGTCGGCACGCTGGACCTTAATCAAGCATAACATTTACTAAAACACATTTTTCTTATTTTTCTATTGAGAAATGCAAGTAAATGACTGTCATTTGGCATCTTAATCAGAAGTAGTAATGTGCTTTTTCCATTTTTTCCTTTTTAGAAATTTGTAACACATTTTGAAAACTGATGGAAAACAATAATTATAATAATTTCAGCCATAAAAATATAATTTCAGTTAACGAACTTGCACATTCTGGTGGATTAACCATTAGAGAAACATCAAAAACTAAATTTGTATATCGTGGTGATATCACATCACAGTACTTCTGTAGTGCTGGGCACATTAGGCTGGGTTAAAGCACAAGTAATTTCCACTTTTGAGAGACTAAAAAAAACGTCTTAAGCGTAATTACAGTGCAGCTACAGTGGTTTCAGAAAATGATGGTAAACCACGGGTGTTGGTGGTGTTTGTACCTGAACGAGTCCTTCAAAGTGAATGAGCTGCTTTGCTTGGCTTATTGTTTCTGCAGCAAAATGTAATGATCGCTCACATTTAAAACCCTTTCATAGAAGAGGAAGTGATTTTTGTTCATAAAGCAACGTAGTAGCAGAGCCATTTGGACGTGCTGTGTTCGCAGCATAATGTGTGGCTTGAGCCATGAAGGAAAATCTGTTTGCATCGTTGCTGCTCACTCAGTACTCATTTAACCCACAGCTGGATGCAACAGGTTCTTGGACTCGAGTAGGAAACATTGTAGAGCATGACATAAATGTTTCAGTGAAAGAAATTTTGGCGCAGTCCGGTTTAATGACACAATATCAATTTGTGAGCATACAGTACCAAAAAAAATGGGAACAGAAAGACAAGGTCATTACTCAAAAGCCAGAATTTTTCAAGTCTCTCAGGTTATTCATGGAATTTCAATTTGCAGACCGTCTCACACACATTTGTGCACACTCGTGCTCTATCCTGTATCCTGGGGTGACCCTGGTAAATGCATTATGCATACAGCTCCCTCTCACATCCAGCTTCTTTTATACCTGTCATCTTGGCCTCGTGTCTTTTCATCACCGCATGATTTTTGTGCCTCTCTCCCTTTCCCTCTCTGTTTGCCCATCTTACTACATTTGTAATCAAGAAAAGCACTGTCTGACACTTCCATACCTCACTGACCCTAGTCTGTTTACTGCTTCTCTCCCAGCTTTCTTCCATCTCTCTTTCAAAGCAATAATCAGTGCAGTGTAGTGTGCGCTGCCTATTCGATCTCCCACCCTCTCTCTGCTCTTATGCCTTTTCCTATTACTCCCCCTGCTTTTACATTGTCTTCCCTCGTCATCCTCCTCTTCCTTCTTTCTCAATCTGCGACAAACCAATTAACTGCACTTTCCATGCCTCCAACTCCCCCTCTGCTTGTCCTTTCCCTTCGTCTCCCTCAAAATCTCTCTTGGTATCTCTTTCTCCCAGAGAAATGGCAAAGCATTGGCTCTGTGGTTAATTTGTTTGTCTTCATGCTGTCTCTTTGTTTATGCAGTAAGCCGCGACGTGCGTACATACCCGTGCGTTTTAAAAGTCATACATATTCACACATAGTTATGCAGCTGAATGATGACACATATTAAAATGGTCCTCATGTTTATTTGACACTGCATTTACTGCCTTCTCTTGTGCATCATGCTTGGATTTAATTGATAAAATATTTAGTAACAAATGGCAGACGCTCTGCTCAGAGGTTATATGTTAACTGTGTAGACGGTCAAACCCTACACACTCACAGCTGGACCCAGACAAACGTTTGAGCAGAGGCATTAAATGTATCCAACCTGTTACATCTACCCTTGTATTTGGGTTTTTTCTCCCACAATGTTATTGTGTCTTCGTCTCATCAGCCTCTGGTGTGTGTGTGTGTGTGTGTGTGTGTGTTACAACTGTATATGTGTGTCAGTCTACAAAGTGTGTGTATAGATTAATGAAAGCAGAAGTATGCGTCTGTCTGTTTGTATCCTCTGTTAGTGATTTTGTGCTGCTAATGAGCTGAATATTGATGGCAGTTCGTCACTACCAAGCAGCCATCTGTGTGAGTGATCTATGGACATGTGTGTTCCCATGGGTGCCTAAAAGGGGGGAACAAGTGAAGCAAACGAATCCACACTATTCAATTATGGAAAAAGCTTGTCCTATCATCCTTTGTGTTCTAATTATAGATTTATCGTCATACGGTTGCGTGTGTGTCGGATTTATTTACAAGGATCTGTGTACAAAAGGAGCAAGGGGTGAGCAGATGAAGATTTGTGTCTGATTCTCAGTTTACTATTGAATAAAATTAATTGCAAAGTTAATCTTCTAAGATTGAATGTTTATTATTTCAGACTAATTCAAAGTCATTCAGACTTTCAGACCATTTTTTTCCTTAATTGTCTTTAGAGTACCAGGGGCATTAGTTTGATCATACGGCAGCTGAAGCTGGTTGTTTGCTTGCTATTGAAGTCGCAGGCTGGCTTGAGTTAGAGCACCTCTCTCCAGGTTGGGCAGTCATCATTGGGACTTTTACTGGGAATGAAGCACATCTGCAGATTTCAATTTGTAGGGGTCTTTTAGACAGTCTGGCTGGAGGCGACTGAGCAGGTTCTGCAGGACCGAGCCAGATGATGTTGGCACACAGCAGGAAGCAGCTGCTGCTGCTGTTGATTTAGACTCCGAATTGTTTTATTTGAACTACACCAGGCTTCAGAAATGTAACTTATTCCAAAATACACAAAAGATTTAGGTGCCACATTAAACAAAAATTAAACTAGATGAAGAAATCTTGATTAACTTAAACCTGGTAAGTCCAAATAAAGTAAGTTGTGTGAATAAAATGCTTTAAAGTAGTTGAAGAAAATGGTATTACTATGGGAAGAAGGCAAGCTGGCTAAAGTATTAACAGTAAAAGCGAGAGAGTGCGAAGTAGGAGCTAAGATCACAAAAGAATAATATGATATAAGAGAGGGAGCAAGTCGGTCGTGATCAATTGTTTTATCACACCGGTCTGGTTGAAGTGTTTCAGGGGTTTTGCACTGTTGTTGGACTTGACACCCTGAATCCTTTCAGAAATATCTTTTTTCTATTATTAGTTTAATTCTGTTTAGAATAAACCACAGTGTTGACCAAAGAAACTGAAGGGCCATTGACATAGTGTAATTCAGTCATTGTGTTACTTACTGACTGAATAATGTGTCATGCAATGTGTCATGTGTTCAGCTGTGGCTCGCCAGTCGGCCTTGTTAGACCATTTAATAATTTGTGAGCTCCTGTTCCTTACAAATAAATATCGAGGGACAACAGAAGAGCAATCAAATCATCATAGTTTTGTCAATGTGGAAATGAGTTTCCTCAGATATGGCAGACCGTTGTCCTTTTTTTGCACACAGCTTCGGTTTCTTATTCCAAGATTATAAGACTGAACACCTTCCGCAGTCTTTCACTTAATGGACATGACCTCTTGTGCATGAGTAAATTTTTTAAAGTTGCTGATGATATGTTTTGTTTTGGATATGTTTAATTAAAGACGGGACTCATCACACCATTTATTAAAACCATCAAGGACTGGGCCATGGGTGGTCTCGTTATCCTGAAGCTGTCTAACAATAACAGTCATGTGCATACTTTTAAAAGGGTCCCGTTTTCATACCTTTTAGGCAAGCAAACGGTTACAGATGCCAAATTAACCGCTTTTATAGGAAAATTAGCGTTTTCTTCAGTAAAGTAAATGCAGGTTTATGGCAGCGGGGTGAGAGAGAGGGGTGAGAGTGAGACAAAGACGTGTGGAACATCTTCAAAACATCTCCAGAGTCGTTGAAGATGTTTTCAAGAACTGTAGAAATGACACACAAGATTCTCTTATATTGAATGGTTCATTCTTATTGAATATGACGCCACTAAGATGTTCTTAGTTCTTTAAATGTCTTGCAACAAACGGTGTCCTTGTTCAACTCTTATTGCAGATTATCTTCATCCCCCCCAAATTCCACTGAGACTCAGATTCGGGGTGTGTAAACCTGTCCACTTGCTGACACTTTAAATGAAATGTTAGCTTGTAAGATGATGTTTTGACCTTTCATTATCTCCTTATTTCAGCTTATAACTCAGTCACATATAATTTGTTTATTTTTAAACAATATCAAGTGTCACACTGTGTTTGGGAATTAATTCAAACCAGTTTAAAAAATCGTTTTGAATCACTATTTGAGTTGATTAGGTCAAAGCCTTAGTAGTCAAACATCATTCTTTGGCGGTCACAGTCTGTTAATCCCCTGCAGTGTGACAGAAGTGAGAAATGTGCCATTTAGCATAATTGCAATTAAGACTTGGAAAAAGAGCAGATAGGCTAACACATGCATTAACTGTGGCCTACCAGACTTTAGGGTAGCTGAGATTACAATTCTACTGTTGGTTAAATACTAAACCAGTCAAATCAGTGTTAGCCGAGTTTGCCCGCCCACCTGATGTTACCTTCATGGAGGAAAAAGAAGCAACCCTCCTGCTCTAAGTAGACATCAGCCTGATGAGTTTAAGATCTCTAGTTTGCTCACTGAGTCTTATTTAATAAAACATGATGTTAATTATGTGCATTGTGGTTACATTCATGTCAGAAGTTATGATAAAGGAGGTTATGTTTTGGGGTCATAGCCCTTACCCATGACCTCCGGTTCCAAAACGCTAAGAGCTCAGGGACCCCCTCTCTTCTCACACCCAGATCTCACACTGACAGGAAGTGATTGAATTACCATGGTTACAGGGCATTCCTCTTTGTTGTAGCCACCGTTTTAAATCGGTGGACTTAAAATTAGGTGGTTTAAAGTTGCAAATGTCTCTTTGTCCCCACACGTATAAAGTTGAGTGTGGCGGCTCAGCTGCAGCTGATTTTAGGGAGGAGCTAAAGATTCGCCCACGGTGACCTTTGAATCACACTCAGCTGCCGAACATGTCCCCACACTGTATTAATCCAAACTATAATTTCACAACGGAAGCATAAATGAAAGATTAAAAATAAGTGTTCACAAACAGAGAAGAAAATGGACCCAATTACTGCCTGACTTGGCAGACGGTTGAATTTGAGGAGCAACAACATGCACATTAATATCACATTAATTTCACAGTAGCTCCATTTACCCGCCAAGATCAGTGGAGGCACGCAAACACTTTGGAGTATGTACTCCTTCAATCTAAAAAGTACGAGCTTGTCTCTCAGTTACTGAAGTAATAAGTTTGGCTCGTTAATATGGCTGATTTTTGTCATCATTAGCCAAAAGCTCAGTGTACTGCCATTTCTGTCATGGTATTAAAGCAGTTGTAAGGTAAGCTGCTTTAACACACCTTAAGTGGCAGCAACAAATGCTGTTTTTTTTGTTGTTGTTTTTTAAAGATCTCAAAATATCCGAGGGATTTAACAAGCAGCTTTGATGTAGCATAGACTAGATTAAAATACAGAGTGACTTTTCCAGCATGCTTACAGGCTCCGAGTACAATTTACACAATAGGTAAACTAGATATTATCCTGTAATACACCTTCCAGAAGACATGAGCATGAGCTGCTGCTGCTGCTGCTGCTGCAGACTAGTTTGTTGAAAGTACATTATAAAAACTACAGGCTGATACTGTGTTATTGATAGAGGAGGGAAAGAGACTACATAGAAACCTACCAAGCAGGCATCAGCATCATAAGCCCACAATTGACTAGTTGGCACAGTGCGCATGTTGTCAATATGACTAATTCAGATAAATGGCAGGCTCCCATGGCTTCACTAACGGTTCATCTGTATTTATAGACCGTATCACAATGTAAGCTAAATCTGGTGATTGCTACTTTACATGAAGACAACAGTATTGTCGTTTAATGCTGAATGCATTTAATCCCATCAGCCAATTCATATGCTGTGCTATTACTGGGTTGGACGTGATCACACAGATTTGTCAGCGATATATATTCATGATGGGAATCTCCTGTTCCAGCACATCTTAAAGGTGCTCTGAGATCTATGACTCTGGAGGCTATTTGAGAGTATTGTGACAATCCTCCTGCTAAAAGGAGTCATCAGGAGATTGTCACACTGTGGCTATAAAAGAATAGACATGGTAAGTAGCAATGCTCGGGTAGGCTGTGGCATTTAAAAAGATCATCCATTGCTTTTCATATCTTCTGTTTGGTGACTCTGCTGAGAATTGCAGCCTCTGTTTCCTATACTGAGCTGATACAAGTTTCTGTTGCCGTAGCCCATCTGGTTTGAGGTTCAACATGTTGTGCACTCGGAGATGCCCTTCTACATACCTCGGTTATAACAAGTGGTTATTTGAGTTTGTTTCCTTCCTATCAGCTCAAAGCAGTCTGGCCCTTCTCCTGACCTCTGCCATCAACCAAACATTTTCACCTAGAGAACTGCTGCTCGCCGGATATTTGCTTTTTTCCAGACAGTTCTGTGTAAACCCTAGAAAAAGGTGATAGTTTGAGAAAATTTCAGTAGAAATCCAGTTTGTGAAATGCTCACATCAGTCTGACACCAACAGCCATAGCACATTCAAAGTCTCTGAATTCACCTTGTTGCCATTCTGATGCTCCGTTTGAACTTTGACACTTTGGTCTGAGTGCATTTAAGTGCTGCCCTTGTGATCTGCTGATTAGATATTTGCATTAACATATAGTTTAACAGGTTTAGACGGGCCAGGCGAGTGTAAGTAACCCCTAAGATTACAAACTCAAATTTCTCCTCAGGGTCTCTATCTCTAGTGACATGCTTTAGTTTTCTATATTAAAAGACCTCAAACATCAAAATATCTTTGCTTTTGTTTTTGCCCCATGTGACATTTAAGTGTAAAGTAATTTTCAGTTCAAGTCGCATAACTGTGTGCACTGAGCACAGATTTGATGTCAGTTTACTGTCCTGTTTTGCAGGCATCGCTCTGGAGAAGGTGTTTGACTACAGTGAATACTGGGAAGTAGCCAGAGGCTTGTATGCTCCGTTTGATTGCACTGCCACCATGAAATCTGGCAATGCCGACGTGTATGAGAATGAGATACCCGGGGGACAGTACACCAACCTTCACTTCCAGGTACAGTTAAATGCTGCTGTTTTGTTTTTGCCTGTCAGTGGATTATTTCGAAGCTAAAAACATTAGGTTACTGCATTGTACGAATCCAATTCCAAAATTTGCGACTGGTACGATGAACTGCGTTCACGCTGTGCCTGTTTTCTAATGCGCTGACACCTGAGGTCCCAAAGATCACGCGTATCCAGTACTGATTTGCATTCTGTTGTCATTTACATTTTACACAGCGTCCCAGTGTTTTGTAACTGGGTTTGTATCTGGTTAACTTAAAATGGAGAAACAGGTTCTCTGTGTCTATTAGCTCAATATAACATATCATCTGTTTCAGTCACTGTTGTTAACATGGTTGTGCTTAAAGTTCAAAGCTCAATGCTTATTCCAGTGTTTGTGAATGCTGTGCCAAAATACAAGCAAGACTCTGCAGCGTTTGTGCTGTTAGAGTCACACTGAAAAATTTAAGAGATCATTTCAAAGTGATTTAAACCGCAGGACCGTCGCTGTAGAATTCTTCCCAAGTGTTCAGCTGCAGGACTGGCTTGTCCAGCATTCCTTGATTTTTCTCTTAAATTGGTTGTAATGAAAAGAAAAGCTTACTCGGTTCATTGGTCTATTGCAGGCTCACAGTATGGGACTGGGCAACAAGTTCAAGGAGGTGAAGAAGGCCTACGCAGAGGCCAACAAACTACTTGGAGACCTTATTAAGGTGAGACATGGACACAGAGCATCCCAGCTTGCTCTTTATTTTCATGAGCAAGCTTTAATTTAGTTTACCAGCACAACAAAGATGCATTTGGAGTCAGTGATGATAGTGGCCTCAACACCCAGCTGCAGTAACTGATGCCAGAAAGTCCTAATTTAACTTGGCAGATAAGAGTATATTAGAAAGTCCTTGATTTAGGAGCATCAGCTGTGTTGGTTTATATTATCTTCTTAAACAGAGCCGTATAAATGGGTTTGGGGAAATGAGTAGAATGCACAAGGTCGGGCACATTTGCAGCGTTAATGATGTTTTACTTTGTAATATTATGTCTGACTTGGGTCACGTGAATTTCCTGCTGAAAGCACAATTAGAAATGAGTTTTCGATATTCTTTCATCGGCCTGGCTCACACTGACTCAGTCTGCCAAGCCGCCCCTCTTTCCTGGCTTGGCTGAGCAAAACAATCCCAGATTAAGTTAGGTGCGTTCACTGTTCTGTGCAGTCTGAATTCACTTTCAGTGCAGCAGTATATTTGGCTTTCCTCAGCTTCCTTTTCTTCCGAGTAATTTTGTTGTGTGCCTAACTTTTTATAGCTTTGTCATTTCCCTTGCTAGACTTGTTTATCTTTTCCCGGCTAGTCTACATTAGGCTCATTTATCCTCTCATTTACCAGGTGGATTTAACGTAACTTCAGCCATCACTAATTGTAGTCACGGACAGGGAGCTCTGCTGGAACGCTGTCATTCTGTGCCTAGGCTGACCTCCTGCCTGCTTCTTGTTTATCTTTCATTAATTACTATGTTTTTCACATTTCTTTTTCTCTCCCTGTAATTATTTTGTTCTTTCTTTTGCATTTTCTTTCATTATCGAGCCACCCTCTCACGTTCCTTCTGTTCTCCATTCCACATGCTGCTTTCTGCATTTATTCTCAGCCATCTCTTTATTTTGCTTTTTCTTACCTTAGACATGCTCCCATGGATTCCCCATTATTTTATCACCTTCTTCTCTCTTTCTTTAGGTCTCTCAATTTTCCCTCTCTGGTCCCTTCTCCCTAATTTTCTCTCCCCCTTTATGTTTTCCTCATCAATCCCCTACCCCTCTGCCCATGCCTCTCTATCAATTCAATTAAGACTCTGTGGGCTTCACTGCACAAGCCAATGTTGGCTTAATGTGCCTACGGGCCCTGCTATGCTCTCCGTTGTATCCTGTTAGCTCGACAATGGCTGTGTCTCTCACACTGCTGGTTTGTCGATAAGGGAGAAGGAGTGCGCTTGTCAGATATAGACATGGAGTACACACACCACATACTACACTGGCAGTAAGCAGTGCACCTAAAGTATATGCCCACACGCACCACGGCGAAGCCCATATCTTTGAAGTTTAGTGCCGTCAGTGAAGGAGAAATGGGGATACTTTCCTCATTTTAATCAAGAACACAGCTCTAATTATTTCAGATTAAAAAACAAAGTTAAATGTCTAATCGTCTTCAAAGCATTTACATAAAAGTGATTTGCATTAAAGGGATTGTTTACTTCACAGAGTCTATTAATTCATGTTTTCTTGCAGTGGGTGTCATGTTCTGAATTAAGAAATCAAGATATTTGTACTGGATGTCTCAACTTACAAAACTGCATCATTACTTAAGCTCATGGGCCTCTCACTCAGTACCAGACAACATCAAACTCGACACGGGAATCTGGGAGATTTTCATAAAATGCTTATAAGCCTGACAGTTTCATAGCTTAATATTAATTCCAGATGTGCAGCTGAGTATAATCATTACGTTGCTTGCTGAGTATCCTGTACCAGTTCTGTAAATCTGCCTTAATCCACAGACTTGATTTACAATTATAAACAGGTATAAAACTACCTCATTAGTTTTCCTTCGCATTAGTGACCATGAAGTTCAGAAAGATCAGATTGAATCTCTTAATGATCGTGGACCAGCCGTTCGTTTGCATGCAGAGCATTTGAACTATGACTATTTAATGACCCAAGCTACAATGACTCGACTAAATATGACACCTGCAGTAGGATTAGGATTGTGCTCTGTTTTCATGTATGTATCACATACAGTTTGTTTAGGTTTAATCTCAATTTTAAATGCATGCATGTGGTAAAATGTAGTGCTGGGAATGCTAAGCTGAAAAGACCTTGAAACTGGTGAGCAGCTATAGAATAGAAACGCAAGATTTGTTTCCGTTTTCCACCTTGTGTAACACATCATGTACGCTGCGTGTTTTGGTTGATGTCAGTCTCCTTTGCCCTCCTGTCAGCCTACTGGTCACATAGTGCATAGTATATGTACAGTACAACTACTGAGCCGACAAACCTTGTCTGGAAGATAAGAAGGGTTCTTGTCTCGTTCTAAATCTACTCGTTACTGATTGGAAGACTCGAGTGAGAAACCCCCACACACGAACAGATGGCTCCGGTGTTTGTGTCAGTGATTTGAACTGAAAATGCACATAAAGCAATGAGCATTTCTAAAGTTAATTTTTATCTACGCAAATGTCAGCGCAACATGCATTGCAGCAAAAGCTGCTGGGTTAATTGGCAATGACTTGCATATTGCTTGAGCATAAGTTGTCAAACTCACCAGGGCCTCCCTTCCTCGATTTCCCTGCTTTTAACTTGTTTTGCTATCAACTTCCAGTCTCCTCCTCTCTCTCTCAGCTACATCTGTCTCAGCGTGAGCTTGTCGGTATAAAGAGGACAGCTTGTATATGCATTTGTGAGTGTGCTCTGTCTTCTTCCCTTACCCTGTCACTTTCCTCTTGCAATTACAAGCACGTATCCACTCACCTCCCCATCTCAAAACACACTCGGTCTCATACTTCGAGGTGGACCACCTCCTTGTATTGCCCGTGGGGCTGCAGATGTCTACTGCTCTTCTCTGTTTGCTTCTGTCTCTCCTCCCCTCGGTTAATCTGTCCATCCCTTTATTTCTCCCTCTTAGTCTTCCTGCCTCACTCCTCATCACCCCGTTTGCAGTCTCTCCCCACTCTCACTCTCCAGTTTCATTTGGTCTCATCTCCTCCTCCATCACCGCCTCCCACCTTCCCTCATTTCGATTACTTCCTTCATGTATCTCTAATCTTTCTATCGTTTCTCCCCTCCCCCTCTTCTCTAAGCCTCTCGTTATCGCTCCTCTCTCGTCTCCTCCCCTCCTGACAGGTACCATTCTTCACTCTGCTCCTAGCTTGGCTGGCTGGGCAGGGCGTGTATGTGTTTTCGTTACATTTGCCTTCTCCCTGAAACAGTCGCGCACACACTGATCTGGATGATATAATCCTACGCTCTTTAGGGCAGTTCAGGTTTGGATAGTTGCATTTCGAGCAAAGTACACAGATGCACACACAAAATCCACCGGCATGCCGCACACTCAAACGTGCCATTGTGCCACATTTCTGCTGCCAGGGGTGCGAAGTCACACAGGACCACTTAGTGAGGACTGCACATTAGTTGAAGTGAGAAAGATGGACAGAGGGTGGAAGAGCAGTGTGAGAGAAAAGGAAGACGGAGGTGGTGGGAACGGAAAGAGCCGCTGGAGGTGGGTGAGGGTGGAACAGGGCTTGTCTCAGATGTGATAATGAGAGCTTTAATTTGGATTAATCGGCATTAATTCCTGATAAAAAGCATTTATGGGCGAGAGGCAGAAATGACAGGAGCTAATTTAATCTCCCTATTCAGTCTCCAAAGTAGCTTTGGGTAACAGAATGTAAAATATGTCCAGTGTAAATTATTTAGCACTGTATCTATACAACACTAACGGTAAACATGTGCGTAGATGTTTATTTTTATCTTCAGCCTTGCCAAAGTGTGACTCGATGAATGGCAATGTCAGTAAGTGGGTCAGTTTCTCTGCCGTCTCAGCTACTGAAAGGATCAACATGAACATTTACAGAGAAACTTCTGCTCCCCAGGACAAAGACGGTTAGTCTTTTCCTTTTTCTGTTTTAGTGACGCTCTGAAATTGAACGCAGGACCTTAAATTGATCAGATTTCTCTCTGCGCGTCTCAACATCTCAGAGCAGATTGTTACAAATTTTATATCCAATCTGGTCCCAGTATGTCTTTCCCAGAGGGAATCCAGCGACTCTCCTCAAGGTTTCTGGCTGAATAAGATGTAGATGTAACACGGTGCAGTGTTTAGCACTGTCAACCTTTTAGCGGGGCTTAACACCCGGTTTCTTGGTCTTGTCAGGGGAAAAAGATAACAGCAGGCGTTTTCTACTGCAGTGCATTTTGTTCAGAGGCTCAAGAAGCTGATTACTTATGTCAGTCCAGTCAAAAGCTAAACTTCCCTCTAAAGTAGTGGCATAAAGACACCATCTTATCAGTAAGACGGAGAGCGATCAGCAGCCAAGAGTCTGAGCTCGGCTTCGCGCAGGAACAGAGGAAATCAGATTTTTCTAACCCGACCACAATGTGATTTTCCTCACTCCTCGTCTAAAAATATAGGAAAGCTCACACATCATATATATAGCTCATACACCGCTGAAAATATGATTTCTCTTTTTCCCCGTGTGTGAGGCATCCGGAGAGAGTTGGAGGTGGGTGATTCATCAACAGAGATTGATAATGAGAGTAACACTCGTGATGTTACTGTGGATCAAGCAAAGAGAAATATTTGGCAGACGGACTAGAGAGAAGAGGGATGGGAACGGGACCAAGTTGATTCATGAAGGAAGAGTAAAAATCCAACATGTTGGCTTTTAGTGTAAAGACAAAGGTCAAGATAGTGAGTGAGGGATGAAGTAAGAAGGCTGTTCTGTGAAGATGGGTAATAAAGATGAAAAGATGTAACACCTGTGCAGTGAAAGGAGGAGAAACATGAACTCCAGACGCAGAGAAAACTAAGCAACATTGAGCTTTGCTGTGTTTTGATTGATTTTAAGTAACTCAGCAGTATGCTTTTGTTTGACATCTCCACAGTTTGTATTAACAACCGGCTCAAGGTTTTCTGCAGTCGTTCATTGTGTAAAAGCAGGGTGTCATTATAGCCTCTACTCACAAACCCCGTCAACCTGAACTACAGGTGTTGTAGCCGACAATGCTGAAGGGAGGTGCATTTCTTCTATCTTGTTTCTTGTCTCGCTGCGTAATCACTT
Organism: Simochromis diagramma; assembly: GCF_900408965.1. Taxonomy (NCBI): domain Eukaryota; kingdom Metazoa; phylum Chordata; class Actinopteri; order Cichliformes; family Cichlidae; genus Simochromis; species Simochromis diagramma. The sequence goes on along the minus strand of NW_024387416.1, from coordinate 3,980,507 downwards.
GCACTTGTCCTTTGAAAATAGTCCAAATGGTTTTGGGCTTTAGCAGGCATCCTGGGGCTGTTCTTGACACTTTGCTTCTGATTGCACAGAAACAAGTTTCAAAAGAACTGATCTGATCGTGTTGATGTTTGTTAAAATGCAGTTGCACAGTGGGAGGAACCGTTTGAGACACTTTCATTATTTTGTCACTTAAGTATTGTTTTTTTTGACCAAAGATGTTATAATGCTGTATCAGGATTTGCTCTGTTGATCTGATAGTGTAGCTTAAATCGTTTATACTGTTTGCTTCCACTGATGGCATTTTCTATTTTTACAGCAGCTTGACATGAAAAAAAAAGTCAGTATTGCTATGTCTAAACACAAAAAGCGCTTACACACACACATTCTCGTTTTGCAATCTTAGTGAGGACATCTAGTTCACATAATGCTGCTTGCCCCAAACCCCTACCATCAAAATATGCCTAACCATAATGTAATTGGTTACCCTGGCATAAAGACACATTTGAACCTGAAAACGCCTTCAAACTCATGAGGACTGGTGTGCATGTCCTCTCTTGGTCCCCATAAGTATAGTAGAATGCCAGTTTCTGGTCCTCACAAAGATGCCTAAACAGGAACACACACACACACACACACACAGGGCTGTAGTTGTTGAAAGACTGAAGTGATCCCACGAGCTCAGATAGCCTAACAAGCACCCAAATCCCAGGAGGTTGTAGTAATCCCAGAGTGTGCTTTATTTCTTCCTCACAATAATTTGGTGTCGCTTCTTTGAGAAATAGGTGTCAAGGTCTTTGTTTGGGGATTCCTCAGGGAATGTCAGCTTAATCTATATTTGTTCATCCATTTTCTCTCCTTGCTCTCTCTCCTTTTGAGTGCTCTAATTGCCTTGGAAATAGACTTTGTGTAAAACGTGGACCCGCTTCCTGCATGCGCTGCTCCTTCAGCTGTCAGTTCTTACATTTACAGACGATGCATCGGGGTTGAAAACAACCCCAAAAACCAAAATGTGAAAATGGTTTTTAAATTTAGAAGAGGTTAAATCTGGAAGGTGAAACTAACAGTATCTTTTCTGTTTTATTCCCCCTTGGCTCTCTCTTTCTAACAGATGATAAAATGTTAAGGACTGAGTACAAACCGTAGTGTTTGTTTATGAGATTGGAAGTTGGTGGGTCATATTAATTGACCCCTTTCTCACTTTAATGGTCCAAGCACCAGATGGAAGTCAACAGGAAAGCCTTAAATTTGCGTCTCCAATCATTACAATAAGAGTAATGTGTGCAACTGATATTTGCACCAGTGTCCTGTTCAGTCTGAAGTGACTCTACCTATCACCATTATGCTAATAGGGATCGCTATTACCATAATGATATGCCATTATAAATAATGAAAGAGTGAATACGTGTGATTTTAATGAATGTTTTCTGCACCCTTTTTTCTTCCCTCCTCGTTTTCAGGTTCATTCTGTTTTCACGGAGCAGACCAAATCAGATGATTAAAGAGGCTGTGTCGATGTAAACATCTTTTCATTTCCCTTCCTCCGGGTCTCTCTGTGCTTAATCTTTGTAGACAGCATCTTCATTAAAACAAACACTCTGTGACCACTTCTCTTTTGCTGAAATCACCGCGGATGTGCAGAAATACCTGTGCTCTGCAAACGGGAGGACTTGCCGTGGAAGAATGCTGTAGCCTGACAAACTGCAGCAACTTCTATTCTAACATTACCCAACTAAAAAGATGCTCGATTTTCTCTTAATACTTTATTTTTTTCTCTATAAATATGTGGATATATATATATTTTTTTTCTGTCAGCTTAAAAGGCACAGTGAATAACAGCGGCTCTCCTTGTCCTAAGCAAACTGTGATAAATAGAAGTATCTAACTGAAGGGTACATCAGGCTAACAGTAACTTTCTTTATCCAGAAATGGGTTTAACACTCCCAAAGTGCTCAGACTTTTTTCCTCTTTGCTAGGTGACTCCTTCCTCAAAGATCGTGGGTGACCTGGCCCAGTTCATGGTGCAGAACAACCTGACCAGAGCAGAGGTGGAGGAGAGAGCGGACGAGTTGTCCTTCCCCCTCTCTGTCGTCGAGTTCCTTCAGGGATACGTTGGGATACCACACGGAGGATTCCCTGAGCCGTTCAGATCTAAGGTACTCATATTGGAGTCTTTGTATATAATTACAATAAGGATTTGTACAAAAGCATTCATTTATTTATTTAAAAACCATTTAACTTCCAATCTGCTGGAATAAATGGACACGGCTATTTAGATCACAAAATACTCGCTCAACATTTGTCCTTCACGTCCTTCACCTGTGCCTTTTTGTAACAAACACGGGCCAGAGAGCTTCATTAAAGGTGTGCATGCAATTACACACATGCAAACACTCAAGTTGTGTTTCATGCTTTATCTCATCTGGCACAAGCTGAAAACAGTTTCTTTGCCTCTGCTCTTCTTTTCTCGTCTCCTCACGAGTGCATACAGCGAGGGCGACCGCTATGCGCATCAGGGGGCCACCAGCATGACGTCTCCTTGGGAGTTACAAGAACACACAGAGGATTTAAAAAATGTCACAATTTCCCCAATTTTTCTAACATAGTGGCTAGTTGACATTTCTGAAAAGTTTTTTTTTCAGTATTTCCTTTTCCATCTAATATATTGACCAGTGTAAGTGTGTAGATGTACGGTTAAAGGGAATTTTTAATACTTTAATGTATTCCCCCACTGGTCAAGTCATTTTTAAAGCCTCAGTTCATAGCTTAGTTTTATCTTAAACGATCTGTCGGTTTGTTTTTGTCGTCTCCCGTCCTTCCCTTTCTTTGTTTGTTTGAAACATCGCTTGTCCCCCTGCCACTTTTCTTCTTCCTCAAACATAATCAGATGTTTTTTATTTAGTTGTGATGGTATATTGGTGTGTCTTATGTTTTTAAATACTTTGTCTGGTGAGTCATTACCATTTTAAAAAGCACAGATAGCTGCTGTGTTCATTCCGGTCATCAGGTTTGGTTTGTGGTTTTCTGTTCAGTCAGCATTCACGCTGCAAGATGCTAAAGTGTCACTGTTTTCTTTTTTCATGTAACTTGTTACCTAAGTGGATATTTGCATTCCAAATAATGCAAAAAAGTCACCAGACTTTTTTTAAAAACAACTATCAGAGCTGCAGGTTGCATCGTAGTGTGTACTCCGAGTAAATACTCCATACGAAATCCTGTCATCTCAGCCAGAACATCTGACTAAATCTCTCGATATTCAGACACCGACAGCCCGTCAGCACCGAGGGGCAGTTGAGCGCACAGCATAACTTCAGTCGTTCATTCAGTTAAATGATGACTACCACAGTTTACTTTTGCTTTGATTTCATTGTGTTTTAATTTGTGTGCTATTGTGTTTGCCTATGTCGACACGGAAGCCGCGCAGCTGAGACCTAAATCTTGATATTCACTCACACACACACACACCATGTATCAGCATGACTGATTTACATAACCTCGGCTCAGACGTGAAAAGACACGAGAGGAATTTTGTTTAGAGGAAAGAAAGTAAAACATTTATCACATTATCTTTAGAAAGCACAGCTAGCTTGTGACTACTTTGCCTTCAGTCATTGACCTTTAGTTGCTGCTGTGTCGCTCATCTTTATTAATGCATATAAGCACACACATAACCCCAGCTGTACGCTGTAGCTTAAGGTTATATTCGTACGCCATCAGCAAAGAAGCAGCAGTGTTTCCTTAATGGTGCTTCGGTGGTGTTAATTAGCTGGTGAACAGGCGTTCCATAATTATATCACATTCATTCATTTCTCAAAGGCTGTCGCAAAGTTACTTTCATTCCTTTGAATCATAAAGTGTTAACTGAGTTGTTTCCTCGTCTGGTGCGGGTGGAAAAAACACAATGGACAAGGGAAAAAGATGGGGGACAAGGAAGGGTGACAAGGTGGGAATGTGGATTGTGAGACTGAGGAAAGAGAAGTGTATTAGACCATCAGAAATGAAACGAGCTAATGAAATGAGTGTCATTAAAAATGCAGCATATCCCTCAGAGGAGCATACTTGAAAAGAAAGGAAAGGGGAAAACTGAGTGCGTGTGATGTTTTTAGGATTTCCCACAGAAATGCGGAGAGTCACCAAATAACCTTGGAGGAAGTTTCCTTTATTTGTTAATGGAAACAGACACACACACGGAGTCACTGTCTGTGTCTCACACTTAAACAATCAAGCATTTGGGTGTAAGGCCATCCTCAGAGGAGACTGTGCTAATGAGCAGGGACTCCAGTGAACCTGCTATCTTTGAAGTGCCTTTCTCGCACACGCACAAATGAGTAAGCTATCTTTGAACGGTTAGCTCTGTGACTAATAGAATTGCACTGGGCCCTTTGTCTAGAGATTTCTGCAGGGTGCACACACACGCTTGATGATGTTATGAAGATGCAAAGCGGCACACAAACTAGTAAACATAACAAATGTATACAGTTGTGGTAGAAAGTACGCCCTTTTTCAGTTCCAAGGTTTTACTTTTATCAGGATGCAATAAAAATCATCTGGTCCTCAGCAGGTCTTAAGTTAGGTCAGTATAACCTCAGATAAACTGTAAAACATAACTGATTTCACTGTTATTAACAAAATAAGCTGATAAACAAATACAATCAATGAACTGATCATCAGCAAGTGTGTGTGTGCACCTCTGCATGTATTATCACAATGCCAAGGAGGAAAGACCAAAGCAACGACTTGGAGAAGCAACCGTTGCTGTCCATCACTTTGAGAAGGGTTGAAAGTTTCTAAACAACTTGATGTCCATCATTCTACAGTGAGAAAGATTATTCACGAGTGGAAAATATTCAAGACAGCTGCCAATCTTCCCAGGAGTGAACATCCCAGCAAATTCTCCCCCGAGGTCAGATTGTGCAACGCTCTGACCAGAAACTGCAAAAAATACAAATATAACATCTCTGACTTTACTGGCGTCAGTTGGCGTGTTAAGACTGAACAAGTATCACTTGTGTGGGAGGGTGGCTAGCCGGGAAGCCTCTTATCTAAAAAGAACATGGGTCTGCAAAGTTGCATCTCAACTAAAGCCACAATACTTCTGGAACAACGTCCTTTGGAGAGACGAGACCAAAGTGGAGGAAACGAAACAGCAGAGCAGCACAAACACCTCATAGCAACTATCAAGCAAGGTGGAGGAGGGGTCACCTCACCATGACCCCCTCTGTATATTGCAATATTGTGTGACGATCTTCTGACAACTAAAGCTTGTCTAAAACTGGACCAGGACAGTGAAATCTGTAACAGAATGGCCCAATCAAAGAACAGATCTCAAACTGATTGAAACCTTAACAAATGCACACAAACAACAATGACCTGAAGCAGCATTTGTAAGAAAAATGGGCCAGAATTCCTCCGCAGCATGTGAGAAACTGATGAATTGCTTTGTGTACGTCTTTTTAAGTTGTTGAAGGTGCTTCTATGACCTACTGAGTCATGGGATGTGCTTAGTTTTTCACACTATAACATAGACCACAAAGGTCAGCACCAAAGACACGAGTGAAAACGCCAAGTCTTCCAGTAGCTTCCTCCTTTTGTATGTTTCAGGAGACAAAACAAGGGTTCCTACTCTTTACAGCAGCCTTTAGATGAATTGACACTTCTCAACATGATCTCCTCAGCGCACATTATTATTAGCCCCAGATCAATTGTCTCTTTCAGACACCAGCAACTGTGTGGGCAGATAAAATGTCATATCATTGGTCTTAAAGCAGTGTCTGTATATTGCTTCTGAACAGTTTCTTTGAATTGTCATTTATTTTTTTGTCACGTGTAACGCTGCAGTCATGTTTGATGGGCTGATAGTAGCTTACTGGCTGAAATGAGGGAGATGGAGAGAACTAAAGTGGAAACCACCGCAGAGCTTGACATGACAGTGCTGCTGTTTTTATGTAAATGTAAAAAAATAACTTAAGTTTCCATTCTCAGTTTCTACTGCTTCTCTCCTCCTTTGTACCTCAAAGCATTCAGTGCATCTGTCTTCCTCTCACTCTGTGTCAATTTAGTGTTTTTGACAGGTTCAAGTTTTTATGTAAAGCTGTGAAGTACAATGTGAAGGTTTTGCCATCACTTTAGATTTTTCACATGCTTCCACCTCCCATGGGGACGTTATGAAGAAAATCCAGAAAGACTGTATGACTTTTATAAAGTTTTAGTAAATAGTTTGTTCGCGACCCTCTTTTGCTTATTTTTTCCCCTCTCATTTCATCTTCATTTCCTCCTTTTCCGTTTCAACATCCTATTTCAGGTGCTGAAGTCTCTTCCCCGCATTGACGGTCGACCTGGTGCCTCTCTGCCACCTATGGACTTCAAGTCTCTGGAAGAGGGCCTGCGAGCCACACACGGGGATGACATCACCCCTGAGGATGTGATGTCAGCAGCCATGTACCCCAAGGTGTTCCAGGAGTTTAAGGAGTTTACTGGTGAGTGGACCGACTGGAAATAAACTGTAGGGTTTATGAGACTTATTTTTTTTCTGTTTCAATTTTTGTAATTTAACTGCTGTGTGAAATGTGTGTTTAATCACACTGCATTCGTGTGATTAAACAAGTCTTAGTTTGTGGTATGTTGTTCTCATTTGTGTTACTACTGGGGCTTGAAATTGGTACCAGCCAAACTTGGGTCAGGAACGCAGAGTATAAAGTTGACCCATTTGGTGCAAATATTTTTGTGTTTGGAGAGAGAAATCATTGTAATTCCAACTTGGTCTAAAGGCACAAGCTTGGAGCAAGAAATGACTAATGTAGCAAATTCAACAATAAAGGTTACATATGAATCAGATTTGACTGGAAGCAGTTTGAAGCCGCTGCCTGGATTGACCTGAGTTTAATTATTCTTTGTGGAGTTAGGACGTTGTTAGCTGTTAGTCTGGCGTTGGCTCTATGTGAAGGTTTTTAATTAATGTGCAGTTGTTCCTTCAATAGCGGGCTAGGCTCTATACAACCCTTAATCTAATGTGAACACTCATTCTTTGATGAGTGTTTCATATTTACAATATTTACCAAAACAAGCCATTTTTTAAAGCTGGATATTCTGCAGTTTCTCCTGTGTGGTGTGATGAAAATGAGCTATTATGCATCAGCATATGGGAAGTTTGGTGGGAGTTTAATAAAAGGCACATATCCGGGGCCTGTTCTCCATATCTAAATGTATATTTTAGTCTAATCAAGCTGATAGGAGTTTGGCTTGATCCCAGATCATCCAGTGGATGTAAAGTCAATCCTACACGGCAGCGAGTTTAATTACGCAAACAAGATTAAATGATTAAACTGAAGCTGTGGGATTCTTCCCGGACAGCATTTCAGGGGGATCGATTGGACAAATATCAAAATCCTTTTTCCTTTCTGATTCTTTAACTTGAGAGATTAATTTAAGTTGGAGGGACCTGGTTGTGGCTAATTTGCCAACATCTGGGGGAAAATGTGGGATTTCCTCCGTCTGCCCATCAACAGTTGTGGATGAGTTGCAGTAATTACAGCGAGGGACCTGTGATGTGACGGAACATCTGATGAACTTAAAATCAAGTCACTGCTGCTGCACCATGTCAGGGGCTCAGAGGTGGAGATCCTGCCTTCATCGTGCTCTAAACAAATCAGGATAGAAGATCTTTGTTCTGTTGACCTGTAAAAATATAGCATATGGATTTAAAAAAATAGTTCTTGAAAGTACAAAGGTGTTTGCGTTTTTACTTTGTGACTGACTTTTATGACGCGTAAGCATAAAGACATGATGTAATACAGTTATTTCTATTTCTTTTTCACATTTTAGATCAGACGTTTTTTGATTATTATTTTTTTTTAAACACTCTTTTCTTATCTCTGTTGATGTTTTCACTGTCAGTGTGAATTATCTCAGTAAGTTCCTGATAGAATCATAGATTTGCTGGTCGTGGTTTCCAGTGTCGATATGTTTCCCATTTGAATGACCACAAGAGTACACCATCAGTTCGGATGATTGAATTCGGCCTGGATAATCTAATTCTCTTGTGGCTCTGAAGAACCATACAAGCGTTATCAAGATTACTGATCCTGGATCAGAGAGCTGATCTCTCAACTTTTTTAACTGATGTGCAGAGAACTGGCGTCGACACTGTTTCTAACAAAAACGGCATTTCCTGTTTTCTTTTTTCAGCCAACTTTGGCCCAGTGGATTGTCTCAGCACCAGGCTGTTCTTGGATGGACCCAAGATTGCAGAAGAGTTTGAGGTAAGTAACCACTTACACCATTCTCACTGTTTTTACATCACTAATCTAATTGTTTTTCCTGCCACGGCTTTGTTAGCTTGTTACGCTCACAATATCATCTCTAACATGCATGAACACGGACACGTAAACGAGGTTAAAAACTTCCCCCTATTAAAGCAGGATTTTAACTGAGTAAATGTTCTTGGATTCAGTTAGCTGATGAGAAATGACTTGAGTTAAGTAGAGTTCATTCAATGAGTTGTTTTCAGCCTAATTCTTGTGCATTCAAAGCCAACCTTCATAGGATATTAAAGGATATTAAATAAATAAATGCTAACAATGCACAAAAACCCCTGCTGTCTGTGGACACCTCTTTTATCATTTGCTTTTTTTTGGAGGGAAGTGGGGTGAAGAAAAGTGCACGTTATTGTTAAGTAACTGTCACTAATTGTATCATAATACATTTAATCTTAATTCCTCTAATGGCCCAATTTTATCTTTAATTAACTCTGATGTTTTAACAGTTTAATAAAGAAAAGACGTTATCTGCAGGAAATGATCTTTCCGTCAGTGCGGATGACTGAGGTTTGATTCGGTTTGGTGCAGTCGCAGTGAAGTGCTGATAACAGTGGGAGGATGGAGATATTAACAATTTACCAGGGGAACAACAAACAGGATTTCTGATCCCTGTGGCCAGCAGATTGGCCTTCCTGCACTGAAATAGCAGATTAATTTAGTTGTATGATGTTTGAGATGAGGCTTGTGAAAACTACTGGGACCAACATGTCATGCCAAAAATTTTAACTGGTGCTGACTTATAAAGATTATAGTGTTCGCTTAATCTGCAGCAGAGAGGCAGCTGAACAGTGCAGTCAGAAGAAGCAAAATACATGAGTTGAATCATTTTGCATGTAAGTACAGGTAATAACTGGCTGTCACCTAGTTTCTGCCACTTTCATAATGTTACACGAGTAGAAGCAGCAGGATGGAGAAGAGTTTAAACTTTAACAAATATGCAGTCAGCAGAAATAATGTCAGGTATTTGCCGTGCTTATTAAACAGTTCTCTATGAAAAGGAGACGGCACGTTTAAGGACACTAGTTTGTTTTTTATAATTTTTTTCCCATTACTCATTAACACTTTGAGTAAAACTTAGCCTAAAATGATTGTTAAAGTTCAGATTGAAGAGCAGATTAGAGTGTGATGTAGCTGCTGACAGAAACTTTCGCTACAAATGTCACAGTCGCGTCTGATCACAGAGAAACGTTTTTAGATGGATTTGGTCTGTTAACGTAATAAAACTGTATTAATAACCTTTTGTTTTCCTTCAAAATCTATCCTGTAATTTTACATGAGGTTAGACATGATTTTGGTCTGTTTAATGCCAGATCATGTAGGAAGATGAGCGACTCGGTATTGAGGAATACAAATGGTACTCTATTAGATTTCTCTGTCCCTAAAGAGTAAACTCACTCAGATACAAACAAAACTATTATTAGTTGTAGTTTAGTAATGGACTAGAATAGTAAGAGACTTCAGTTTGGGTGAAGAGGTGTGGTTGTACCTCTGACCAGATGGCATCAGTACAAAACAAGTGAGCAGGAGGTGAGGCAGGGCAGAGATGTCTGTGACATTTTTTTCTTTTTTAACTTCACAAGGTCTGAAGTGACCTTGTGAAGTATTTTTGTTGCTGCTTTTTTATGACTTCTATAAAAGGATGATTAAGATTTGCAGCCCTTCCTGTGTTTTTGTTCTTTAACTTAACTAAACCTACACGCGTGACAATTACATGTTAACCTTGTGAAGTGTAAAATGAAGCTGATTATAACAACACCATGAAACTGAACTGATTCCTGTCACCTTGATAAATTGAGGAAACCTGAAAACCTGCTGACTTTGGTGTCACTGTACACTGTAACTAAAATGTTACAGTGTAACTAAAATGTTACACTGTAACATTTTAGTTACAGTGTTACTGTAAACTAAAATGTTACAGTAACACTAACTAAAATGTTACAGTAACACTAACTAAAATGTTACAGTGTAACTAAAATGTTACACTGTCATTTTCGCTTACACTGCTCTAACTAAAATGTTACAGTGTAACTAAAATGTTACAGTGTAACTAAAATGTTACAGTAACACTAACTAAAATGTTACAGTGTAACTAAAATGTTAGTGTTACTGTAACTAAAATGTTACAGTGTAACTAAAATGTTAGTGTTACTGTAACTAAAATGTTACAGTAACACTAACTAAAATGTTACAGTAACACTAACTAAAATGTTACAGTAACACTAACTAAAATGTTACAGTGTAACTAAAATGTTACAGTAACACTGTAACTCCACCCTAATCTCAGCCATTAGTTCGACTACTATTCTGAAGCCTTGAGTTTGGTATTTATAGCTGTCACCTTGTTGGTTTTTTGGATTCATGTAGAAACCAGGGACCATTCATGGAATTATGGTGGTGACTTATCTCTCACAAGAAAGGTACATTATGGCTTATTGAGTTCTTTGTCTGCTTTGCTAGGGGCCATAATTCCCCAAAAGAACACTAGAATGTATTAAAGAATTAAAACAAACAAGAATATACTGATTAGGAAATGTTTACTGAGGTCTGAAATAATAAAAATACAAGTGTGCCGTATGCATTTTCTCATAATGGACTGGTACTAAGGATCGCTCACCTAATCACACACCTTCATACAAGCTCTTTTTTTCTGCGCTACCCTCCTGCTATATTATATAACAATCACACATACTCATCAGTTCGACCCGCTCTACCACCTGAGCCACAGCTACATCATAAACTTCTATACAATTAAATTTGCCGTTGCAGCTGGAGGAGTTGCCATCTGCTGTCTGTGCAAGCATTTGGCGTACAGGATCTATACTAAAAGATTTTTTTTGATCCCCTAAATGTGCCTCAATTTGAATATTTCAAATTAAATATAACTATGAAATCTTAAACTACATGGACAAAATATAGCCAGCTAACTAAATTAGCAGTCAGTTCGTCGGTACTTGCAGTCGCCCTGCAAAATGAGTCACTGAAAACCTTTAAATCCATAAACACATTATTTTAACTCATTTTACATATTTTTTTTCTCTCTAAATATGAAAAAAACCTCCAGTTCTCTTGTAGAGATTGTGTGTGTACAGCCTCCTGTTGCTGTTTTGGTTGAATGTAGTTGGAAGCTTTTCAGAAGTATTCATGCTCATAAATATGGGTGTGTTGTAGAGAAACCCCACAGATTTATTTTCCATGGTGTCTTAAAATCTACATTTTAAGTCTCGTGCATTGAGAGTGTGTGATATTCTGCTGCAAGCTCAGTGAGTAATCGGCCTACTCTCCCCTCAGCCTTCATACATCGTCCTTATTTTGTTTTCATATGTTAAACTAATTGTCTATATAGTACATATTTCTTTCATAAGGGTTCTTTTCTGTACTCTACGTCAAACTCTCTAATCTTTTGACGAGTATTAAAATTCCAGTATATTCCTAACAGCCTTCATACATTATAAATCATCTGATCCTCCTGCATCTTTTTCTTCCTTTCAGAGATTGCCCTCCTTTACCTCAGTATGACTGCCGCACACAGATCCGACTGACAGTGATTCAGAGCAGTGAAAGGCAACCATGTTTAATTACGCCTTCATTTCAGTGCAGCAAAATGTTTCCAGGCTGGTGTTAATTGATTTTTATATTACCGGAGACATAGGAAGCACTACTACCCTCCTGCTGTATTATTAGGAAAAATCCACTGTGCTCATTTAGTATTGACCCTAAAGACTCGCAGCTCCACCTCATCCACCCAAATCATTTGATGCCTCGAGTTAGAATTCTGTAAGGGGACTCATACCCAGACCCCTAACCACAGATCAGAATAAAACCTTCAAACATTTGATTAAGCCTAAGCAGTTTTAGCATGTAATTATTTGCTTTGAATTTGCAGTTTGGGATACATTGTTCAGCTCCTTTCACACTCTGCAACATACTAAATAGTCAGTGTGAATAGCAAGAAAAAAAATCTGCAATTTTAGAGGAAGAAAAGCAAAAAGTATCAATAATCAGTCTTGCCTATTGCTGTATCGACTTTCCTTCCATTTAAAATGATTTCCTAACTGTCTTTCCTTTAAACTGAAGACCTCATATACACAGCCCGTCTTACCTTTCAATGATTCTGTTTGCATTTTCCCTGCCTAAGTGTCTGTCATTCACACTTACAGAGTGCACTGATGTTTCTTTCCAACCTCAGCTGTCACATCGTCTTGCTGCTGTTTATCTAATCTCCTCTCCGTCAGAGCTATTGTCGGGTTTTTTTTTGTTTGTTTTTTTTAACTTTCACTCAGTTTTGTGCTCAACATCAGTCTTTGCCACAGAAACGAGCCTGCCCCTGTTGTCATGACGATGGGCACTTTCATCAGATCGGATCCGATTAGCGGTGCCGAGCAAACCGTGGAATGAAAACATGTCAAAGAGTGACCTGTCGTAAGGAGAGTGAGTCACCTCACGGAGGCTAAAAGACTAGAACGACTGATTTCAGTTGTCTCATTGCTGTTTCACTGAATTTAAGCGTGAATTGTTACTATTGTAACTGGAGTTCTCTGGAGTTGGCATGGTTTTATATTGCGCGTATCGACAGTGAGACATTGTGCTATCGGCTAAATTCGCTTTTTTCTTCCTATATTCTTCAGGACATACCGTCTGATAAATAATGCATTAGTTTCCTTAGGTGCCGCGTGCCTTTATGTTTGAAAGCCAGAGTTATCACCAGTGAAATATTAATAACCTGGCAGTCGAGCACCTATCAAAGCACCACTGACAACGTTAACAGACAGGCAGCCGTCACTGGGGGGAGTTTTGAGTTGCATGAGTTCCGGGCGAATTGACTTTTTGGCCATGTGAGATGTTGCATTTGATGAGACTCTGACAGCTTGAGTGTGAAGTTGGAGATGGACTGCGTGGTGGCCAAATGAGTGACGGCAACAAAAAAAAGTCCAGTGCGCAGAAGAGTAGGTAGCATCGTGTCAGTTTGTGACAGTTATCAATTGGTGTTTGTAGCTTTGGCCGTACTGACTAGTTTGTAGAATTACAGTAAGTTTTGTGAAAGCAGAGAAAAGCCCAGAAAAACAGGAAATGGTTAGTTTCTAGCTGGAGCTTCGTAGGTGCTTCTGGCAAATCCGAGGTGATAGCTGTCAATACACGTGACTTTTGCAGTGCAGATGCATTATTAACTGTGTTCTTGTAACTGACAGTGTTTATGAGCTTTTGGCAGATAGTCTGTAAAAGACACAAAGTCTTGATCAAAAATGATTTAGCCAGCACATCTTTTAGAGCTCAGCGCTAGACCCAAAGCCTGCAGCAGCTGATGTTGTGGGAATCGGATATAAAGGCTTTCACTGTAATCATATATTGTTCCGCACTTCCCATCAAGGTTGTTGGAAATCTAGCGAATAGGCCAAGAAAGGAAAGCGAGCCTCAAACATTTGTTCTGAATATTGTAGAGAACTATGATCGGATTTGTATTTATTTTTCAGTCTGCTGCTGAGTCCTGCTGAGTCCTGCTGAGCTGGCCATTTACACATGTCCCTCTTATAAGAGAAGTTACCACTTTGGAGAAAAACAAACATCTGATGCCTTTTTTTAATGTGCACACATACATAAATATACACCTACTCACGGGTTACTGGTCCGTCCATAGCAGTCATGCACCCACACATGCATACAGCACTAAAAAGAGGCGGAGGGCGACATCGCCTTACGTGTATCTGGCATGTGCTGATGATTCAGTGTGCTATTAATCATGTTTGACAGAAATATAAACACAGATTTTCACAAACACGGAGTCATTTATTTACCGACCATCGCCGCTAATGTGCGCAGACACCGACACATAATCTCATTACTGTCACGGGCGACACAAGTCATTAATAAAGTCGCATCAAAGACATCGTGTTAAGCAGAAAGGGAAACTTGTTTAACGCGGGGATATGATAAACAAAAATGGCTAAGCAGGTGAGTCTGACAGGAGGCTGGTGCGTGAAGGCGAGAAGAGCACTAATGTGTCGCTGGGTTAGAAGAGATTCATGATGTGTGTATGTGAGACACAAAAAACAGTATAGTGGTAAGAAACCAAAGCAGGAAGCAGCTGAGTGTTTGGTCTAAAAGTATTTTATTGGCTTTGAAACCATCAATGTAGTTTATCTGATGTCGTTAAGTGCAGAAGAATTTGTTATACATACTAATTCTAAGAAGGTCCTAAGTCTGAGGTGTGCAGTTGTTTTAGTAGGTATACTGACTTTAAAAAACTTCTCTTGCTTATCTGTGGGGCTCAGAACCTGAAGACTGTAGGTGGTTAACTGTGAAACAATAGAAGAGGTGTAATGTAGAGAAGCTTATGCAACAAAGGTGGCGGCTGCAGACAGCACACAGAAGTGTTGGATTTTATAGTTGCTTATACATTCACATCTCTAACAAAATAATCAAAAGATTCATAAATGGTTAGAAACTCTTCTTATATGCAGTTAGTGTTTTATATAGGAACGCCTGAGAGGAGATGTAGTGTAGAAGACACACAGATGGAAAAAGGTAGGCAGCTGTGTTTTTTGCAAAGCGCTGTCAAGGGCCTAACAAAACAGCATCAGCTGCAGAGAAGTTTAGTGTAAAGGAATGTGAAGAAGAGAGAGAGAAGGCAAAAGCTTGCAAAGAAAGAGTCGGAGCACCCAGAGAAAGAGAATAAAATTAAGATCAATACATATCTGCAGCATCGTGTATTTTTGTCTTTGCGCTGAGGTTTAGTTTGGAATATCAATGGATACTCAGCAGCTCAGATGGCAGTGTGGGGTACGAAGGGAAGCATAAACAAAGTAGGAGAGGCGGAGAGCTACACAACAGATAAGAGAAGCCGAAAGAGGCAGATGATGGAAATTAATAATGGCATGAGAGTCTCAGTGGCCCCAGAAATAGGTAACAAAATAACAATACAAAATAGAAAGCCGTGACACATGGGAGGACTGACAAAGAGCGAGATTGAAAGCCAGAGAGAAAAAGTTGGACAAATAGAAAGATGGGGAAAAATGAGTTTCCACCCAGTGAGATGAGAGATTTGAGAAGGGCTGTGAGATAAATGAAGAAGTAGAGCGGCTGGTGTCGAGGGGAAGACCGGCAAGCCAGAAAGCACGACTGACCAGAATTGATATGAGAAGGTGGTCGACCTGCTTGTGCTTCAGAGATGAGGCGCGTCTGTCTTAAGACACACTCACAGGTAGCAAACAACAGAGTGAACAGCTGTGCAAAAGACAGGAAGCATTTTTCGCCTCCTCTGGCCCGCTGTCATGTCTCTGTCATTCCCCCTGCCTGCCTCTTTATTTCTCTAATTGTCATTCTGTCTATACCACGTCTCCTCTATTTGATGTCTGAATTGACATGTCTGGTAAAAGTAAAAACAGATTCAGTTTCTAGCCTCAGAGGACATGTGCAGAATGAATATGGCTGTATGTACATGTATATACAGCAGATGGAAACCCACATTTAAATATATAAATGAATGAATAAATAAATTATATATAAATAAATTGGGATATTTTTCTGCATCACTCCCAAAACATGAATTTGGGGCCAAAATGGAAACTTTTGGTGAACAGAATGAATTCTACCACACACACACACAGACGACACAGTGGTGTGATCTCAGTCAGTAGCAGCGCAGCATTTCCTCCTCCTGCTCTTATAGCACTAGAAGCAGATTGACAACCACCCAGGAGCCTGCTGGAGAAAAGGGGCCAGAGTACAATAATAGGTTTTTGTTTTAAAAAGAAAAACAAAAAAACCCTCACAGCTAATCATCTGAGAGGTTGTCAGTTAACCTTATGAATCTGATTTTCAGTGAAAGAAAAATGACTCCTTAAATGATTCGAAAACACACAGGCGTGTGTGACATGTTTTTAATGTGCAGACAGATTTGACCGAGTTGAAATACGAGCTATTCAAGTCACAAAAGAGCACAGAAGCGTGGCTCTATATGCAAGTTGACTCAGCGGGGGAGGGTGTCGCATGAGAAAAGTTTATCTGCAGGAGAAAAAATATTGGACGAGTATACAGAACACCAGAGTGCATTATATAACTGCCACCTGGCGCCTGGGATTTGAGTTTTCTTTGACATAAATAGGCACAAACTGGTGTATGAATATTCAAAAGACTGGAGAAAATGAACTTGAATCAAACGGCTTACAGACTGTAGGCCAAACACGGACTCTCCTCATAGTTGTCAGCTGTGTTTTATTTGCAGGTCAGTGGGCAAAGAACAGGAGTCATCAAATTGGGGTTCCCTGGGTCAGATTTGGAGCTAGATTATAGAAATGCACCGCTTCTCTTGATTGAACCAACAGTTGCTTTCTATTAAGTACTCTGTGGTTCTGTCACATTTGACAGACAGAGGCAAAATTGCAGCACTGCTTACAGACCACAGACTTTAAGAGGTGTAAAAAAGAAATACTTACAGGACTTAAATTATTTACAGCCGTTCTTTTTCAAGGTCAGATGAGCCCTGCTCCATTTTTATTCTATGATAGAGAAGGCAGGTAGAAGATTCAGAGTTGATCTCAAGTGTTGCACTTGCACATGGTAGGTGTTCACTGGAACTCTCAATGTAAGGTGCAGAAAGATGTTGATGCAAGTAAAGGTGGTCATCATCAAGCAAAAAACAAACAAAACAAAAGTATCACAGAGGAAAAAAGGAGCCAAATCAGCTATGTAGTGCATTCTTAGAAAATTAGGAATGCACTGGCCAGCTCAGATTGAGCCAAATGCTGCACAACCGATTGGACAACGTTTCACAGTGCCGAGTTTTTGGGGCGAAGAAATGTGATATTCTTCAACGGTCATGTCAGTCACCTGATCACGAACCAGCAGAGGATGCTCTTTAGTGCATGAAGACAAAACTGAGCAGTAACTCGATGCAGGTGCAGTGAAGGCCTGGCCGAGCATCTCAAGGGGAGAAAAACACCATGTGGTGATGTCCACAAGTTCTTGGCTGCAAAGGATTTTTTGAAAACCAGGGCAGTGCAGCGGTGTGGCGGTTAGCACTGTCACCTCACAGTGAGAGCGTCCTGGGTTTGAATGCAGCCGGTGTGCCTGTTTTGTTATGTCTGCATGGGTTCTCTCTGGGTGTTCTGGTTTCCTCCCACAGTCCAGGGACTGGGTTAATTGTCGAGTGCAAGCGGAAGAAAATGGATGGATAGACGGCATTTAAAATGATCCTTTGTGTATTTTCACAATAGTGTTTATGTCTGAAATGTCTAAAATGACTGAGCTTTCAAAGCTTCCAGTTCTGACCAACACGTACAGCATGAAAGAGCCTGCATTTGTCCCGCAGTTAGGAAACTCACATTATTACAAAAGCAAAGTGAATTAAAAACACTGTAATTATATGTGCATACAGTACATTAGTCCTCCTCACAAACCATTGCATCATTGCTTAGTTGTGTTTTCTTCTTTATAGACGTAATTATTGATGTTTCCCATTGTTATAGCTAACAAGTTTAAAAAAATATTGGAGAGACTTTGAACTAAATGGGAACATTTTTATGCTTACGGCCTATTTGTGTGGTTTAAAGTGCTTGCACACTTGGTTCAGTTCATTTGAAGGGACACTGCCTGCAGTGTGAACTAAAAACACAGATTGAATCTATCAAAAAATTTACATTTGATGATTCTCTGATAGCAGAAAGCGATTTTAGCAGCAATTTAAACTCCAAACTGCCGTTCAAGGAAGTGTCACACAAAGCATGTTTTAGGCTGTGATTAAGAAATTTGCATAAGCCTGTTTTTTTTAGTTTTTTTTTAACCCCACTACACTATTATGTTAAGAGCAGTATTAACCCACAGCCCCTAGTCTAAATGGTTGGCACTTATAGTGGTTTGAGCTCAGCGCTTCCCAAACACATACACCACATTAGCAACAGAGCTAACATGTGAGTTGCTTCCTGTAAACGGGGGCAATTCTTTGTTCGCCGTCTTACACAAACACACTTCAGCACACGCAGGTTAAGTAAAAAGCACCGAGGTAAAATAGATGCAGGAAATTAACTGTGGTGACATTAAAAACCACTTAAAACAAACAAACAAAAAAAAAACGCTCTTATTGAGTGTCAAATAAAAATTCTCACAGACATAGGATGTCTTATTGCTTTCAGCCCACTCTAAAAGCAATAAGAACTCAGGAAGAGGAGAAAATTTTGTCTGCCTAAGTTAACTTTCTCTCCTCCAACAGGCTCTGCAGTCTTTTATTGCTGCAGCTGGACTTGTGAACTGAGTATCCATGTGTTAATTTCAGTCTTCTAATGCAATATAATCGCCATCGCTTCCTCCTGCACACCGTCCCCTCTTTAATTTTTCTTGCTGCGCTTCTCATCTTCTCTGTTGTGTTTCAGGTGGAGCTGGAGAGAGGGAAGATCCTCCACATCAAGGCCTTGGCACTGGGTGACCTGAACAAGGCCGGGCAGAGAGAGGTCTTTTTTGAGCTCAACGGACAGCTGAGATCTGTGCTTGTTAAAGACACAGTCGCCATGAAGGTACGCAGGAAATGTTTGGGGAGAGACGTGAGATACAGCTGGGAAAGTGGACGGGTTGATGACGTTGCAGAGAAATTAATACTTTTAATCAAAGGACAAACTTGCGAGTTGGTAAATGATGAATAACCGTTAGACTGGATCGTTTGAGTGAAAGATGGATATCCTTGAATTATAATTGTATAAAGCATGCAAGGGAAGATTCTTGAAAAGTGTTTGGCACGTTGAAGTCGGATTTGAAAAGAAAAACAGATTTCGTGACAGACAGTCTATCCCTAGTGATTTTTATTCATAGAAACAGATGGTTGTGAAGTGTAGAAGGGGACTCAGCAGGGAGGAACATTTCAATGGGCAGTTATGACTATATGGATAGATCACTGCCTGGATGAGTGGATAAATGGCGACAGGCGTGTGTGGGGGGTACTTGGAAGAGTGACTGACCAGACAGATGGATGCGTTATTTTTTTGTCTTGTCTCTTCACCCAGGAAATGAAGTTCCATCCCAAAGCTCAGAAGTCCATCCGGGGTCAGGTGGGAGCACCGATGCCTGGAAAGGTCCTAGAGGTCAAAGTAAAAGTTGGATCCAAGGTCAGTCGATTTAGGGTTTTTAAAGTTTTTCCCTCCTCATCATGTGATCTCTCATTTCAATTAAAATACTTCTGCTTTTTGTAATTGCTCTCAATGTTCTAACATTTGGATACTTGATCTGATCCCGTTGAGTCAATGCAAGGCCTTTTTTCAAATATTGTCTCTTTGGCCTCAGCAGCGAAATTCTTTTCTGTAAATAAATAGCAAGACAGCGGGAATAAATAACAAACAGGACAAATGTGTTCAAAACGTTGGAGAACAAAGTGCTTGGAAGTAGTGCACGCTGAACCTGAGACATCATCAGAAGAGTCTTGTGCGCACTAAAGAGAAAAACCTCAGACATTGCTGTAGTAGAATCTAAATTTCAGAGTTTCATGAGACATAAACATCCAAATTTAAACCAGCTAGTTTTGTTCATCGATCTGTACATTTGACGTGTTTTTATTGAGCTGTGCTTGCACTTATTACAGGTGGAGAAAGGTCAACCGCTGTGTGTCCTCTCTGCCATGAAGATGGAGACTGTGGTCAACTCCCCAATGGCTGGGACCATTAAGGCTATTCATGTCACACCCGATGCTTCCCTGGAGGGAGATGACCTGATACTGGAAATTGAAGAATAGAGCGCAGGGGGGGGAGTGGTAGGAGGCAGGAGGCAGGCGTTCAGACGATATGATCCCGGAAATGGTGGCAGCTGGAGAAACGGGGAGAGAAATGAGGAGGAAGAGGAAGACGGGCGTTTGTGGCCCTAGATATGTACATATTCCTTTGGGTGCACTGGGGGATGCACAGTGAGGCCGTATTCATGTCCAGATACCTGATGGGAGCAAAAATGTACGACAGTCCAAAACGGTGTATTGATTAGAAGAAATTTACTGAGTCCCCTGTTAAAGTAATTCCATAGTTGTGGTATTTAACTCAAATAATTGCATCTTTGCGCACATCCGTCAACTTATAGCATTAAATATTTTAGAGTAAGATCATATATTTGAAATGTGATACATTCCACTGCTGAAGTCTTAATCTAGTCTTAATGTGAGCTAAACATATCTAACGCTAACAGGGTTTTAACTACTTGCATTGCTGTTGCCTCACACATTCAACGTGAGTAGATTGAACTTTTTGTCTCTGACTGCTCGGTGATTTCATACTTTGCTGGTTTCAAAAGAGAAGAATAGACTTGTGGATGTATTACACAGTCGCTGTTGTTCGTATGGGAACAATCTTCATTGTTTTTCTTTGTTCACGGTGCATTCTGGGAATGTGTAATCACTGTAGCATTTAGGCACAACCCCCCCTCCCCAACATTTCCTTAGAAATGACAGCACAGTACACTGAGGGGCTGAAGAATGAAATCACATTTGGTCCATCTGGTTTTTAGACCATATTTTTGTATGGGGTTTTATTGCAAGAAGAGAAGCACAATAAAGATGGTTTGTTGACAAGGGCGCACCAGAAACATCTCATGTCGAAGGCCAGTGAAAGTAAGTGGTTTCCTTTTTTAAAAGATCTCTGCAGGTGTTTTCTTACTCATGTCTGATTTTAACCCCCACCCACCCTCAAAATGTGGATATATGCAAATCGGATTAGCGCTGGTTTGAACATGGCTCTTAATTCAAAGCGTATCTGTATGAATATTTAGAGGTATGTCGACACAGACGAGGCGTTTGAGGTCTTTTTAGAGTGTCTGGTTTGTGTGATGTTGGAAAAGTTGTCAGAGAAGCAGTTTGACGGTCTCTTCAGAACCAGAGATTATGGCGGATGGTCTGTCTGCATGGGGATTTTCAATGCTAGGTGTAAATGGGATTACATGGTGCTGTAATGGAGCCATGTGATGTTATTTTCTGAGGCTCTGCTGATTAATTTATGGATTAATTCTCTGTCAAATGATGTTAAATTAGCCGGACTAATAAGGGACTCTGGAGACTCCCAGCAGCAGCAGCACTCTGCTTTATACATCTATGTGGGTGTGTTTGTACCAATGAGTCAATGTGCACGCATGTGAGAGCAAATTCAGCCCCTCCCCCATAACACACCAGCTGATATTTAAATGTATTCACATGCACACCATACTCTGATGCAAAATATCCAAACTAGCCCCTAAGTGCTGTCTGGATCACAGCAAATAAATCTAATCTAGTGCAGAGGACTGTGGTTTTAGCTCTATAATGACTGTCCAGCACATTTAAAGTGAGAATAAACAAAAATTAGACTCAGTTTTGCCCCAGTCTTTCCTGCAGGCCTTTCACCCTAAAAAGCAATGACTGAATGTTGAATTACTCTGACCGGTGACAGAACAATCACACATCATCTGCAGAAAGTGTCAATGTTTCCTCATAAGGCAGTGAAGCATGCAGTGTTTGGGACAGCGAGCCAGGAGAGAGATCACAGCAGATTCCTTTCCCCAGATCATCTGTGCTCCTTCACAGAATACACTGATTGGGGGACAAAATTAAAATATCACTTTGTACTGCATTGGATTATTTCCAGCAGTTTTGCTCCATTACCTCTGAGAATGAATCCGCTTTCGAACCGTGCATCAATACTGAGCAGCGACGCCGTAGTTAATTGGGACTCTGTCTCCTCGCTCTCCCAGGCCACTGCAGTGCCTCGCTGTATCTCCTGGTTTATCATGTTTGACTCTTTTCAAAGAGACAAACTTGTATTGGTGGGATTTTTTTTTTTTTTTGTGAATAAGTGTTTCTGACAAGCTGTTGCGCAGTAATGTTAAAGTTCCTGCCTCCTCTTCTGGTTAGCGATCCTCGCTTACCTGCTTTCTCTGCCTCATCTACCCAACCACCTTTTCATTTATCCCTCCATCCCCCTGTCGCTTCCCTCTGTGTATATTTGCACATGTTAGATGATAACAGCAGTTCATGCAATAAAGTTTCAATGCTTCTCTTTGTCTTAGCCAGCAATCATTCTAACAGACATGCTTATGACAATGTACTACTGCTCAGTGTCTCGGGGAAAGAAGAATAAATTGGAGAAAAAGTACACACAGCTGGAAAATGTTATTTGTTTCAGACAAGGGGATATAATGTCAGCCTATTCTGGAGCTCATGCTATCTACAGCTGAGCTGTCAGAATATGAAAATAGGGTCTGTGACATTTCCACTTTCCTTGTATCACGTCTTTTTTTTAATGAAACAAAGCTGTTTATTTAGCAGAAATACTGCCTGCTGATTTCTTTCTCCATTACACCAAATGTTCACATTTATCAAGGGTTCGTTTGTCTTCTAAATCTACATTTCTTTCTAGTTTACTGTTGTAGTTTACATTTACCTGTTCTCAGTATGTTTGGGTCCTTTGAGAGACTCTGAGCTGGATTGCCAAAGAAGGAAAACGGATTGCATCTCAAAAATAAAAATATAGTGATATATGTTCTCTGTACTTACAAATAAAGTTAGCTCTAACTAAATCTGAATCGTGTTGGTGTGCATTGTATATTCTACACGATACATGTTATTATACCACAACACTGAAACTATTGACGGGTGCGTAACATCAGTGATCTTGTTACGATGTGATGTCCTGCCGGCAAATCCTGGGTCCTTGATTCATTTCTTTGACACGTCGGAAACGCCATGTTGCAGACCAAGCACCCACCCTGACAGCAGCAGCAGCAGCAGGGAGATGGTCTCCACACACAGTTTAAGGAACACAGCAAAGAGCCCAAGTCTCCAAACTCCTGAGTCGAGCATCCACAGGTTGCCCTCTAACAAGATTGAGTCCTGTGGGTCATCAAGGGTCTCCGTGGATCAAAAGCTCTGCTGCTACCTGCTAGACACCTGCAGACGTCCCACGTCCCTGCCTGGGTCAGAGCAGTTTTCTCAGTGCACCTTCCCATTATTAGGCGATTATTTTGTGGCTAATTTTAGTAAAACCATAAGCACCGAAAGAAAAGCACAAAAGGCTTGAGTGGAGGGCAGCTTTGGTCTTTAAGAACTAATAATCTCAGAGTCCTTCGGTCAAAGTTTCCCTACAAACGTCCCGCTGATCTTCTCAGCTGGAGCAAAATGTGTATTTTATCTGAAAGCTGGAGTCGTGCATTTCATATGAAGCTGTCAAATCACAGCCCTTTCAGAACAATGTGTCCCACCAGTAATTAGATTTCACCAAGTGGGGAAAAAAAAACTTGGCATACACTGAAATCCTGCTGATCAATGCAAGAAAATTATACTCTCCGGTTTTCTCACCTTTGTTGCTGGAATGTGACAGGATCTGTTGGTGTG
The DNA here is from genome assembly GCF_900408965.1 of Simochromis diagramma. Lineage (NCBI taxonomy): Eukaryota > Metazoa > Chordata > Actinopteri > Cichliformes > Cichlidae > Simochromis > Simochromis diagramma. The sequence continues at coordinate 3,956,876 of NW_024387416.1, read as the reverse complement.
CTGGAGGCAGGCTGTTTGGGTTATTTTACATAAGTAGGTTCATGTTGTTTTCTCAGCCCACCCCTGCCTCTTATTAGCATTCAATCCGAGTGTGGTTGCGTTGAAGGATTGTTTTTTTTCTTGATACTTTTCCAAATAACTTGATTCCTGTGTGGCAGGTTATGCATCTCCTCTGACACCCTGCTGTCTTTAAAGGGGTTCAATAGATCTGATTATCTACTTATTAACCGCACAGAATCACTCAGGTTTGTAGTTCAACTGGCATTATTGATCATGCTTCACTTACTCTGTGCATGCTTGCTGGGTGGATGCTGGCAGCTGACGCTGGTTGACATTCTCAAACTCCTCCATGGATCTAGTGACTCGGAGCGTCGCTAAGCCATGCGCGGTTGGCTTGCATCCACTCGGTAAAGTAGGTTAACTGAAGGTGGTGAGGGAGGAAATGGTGCCAGGATGGAAGAATAGCTTGGTGCTTAATTGTCGTCAGATTAAATCGCAGAGGTAATTTTGTGATAAGATGGATGTTGTGACCCACTTTTCAGCTGATTTGAGTGACGGCCTTGATTAATAATAACTTAATCAAATTTGCATATGTGGAAAAACAGAGATGGATGATAACAGTCGGCTATGACCTTGATTGGTTTCCTGATGTCGCGTGAAACAAACACGGTAAACGGTTTGAGGCGGTCCTACAGCAGCTGCCTAAAATTAACCAATGTCAGCTGAAGGGAAGTTCAGTGTGGGTAAACTCTTTACCTGAAGGACTCCAACTCAACACGAACCTTTCTAAATGTTACTGTATTACCCAGATGGGGGGAGGGGGGGCTCTCATTTTCAAACTTCCAGCACATTTATGAATAGCTTCCTGTAGCTTTCATGTGCTCAGGATGCCAGCTATTGATGACTGGTAAGTATAAAACATTTAAACGCATTTACAACAACAACAAGTTTATTCTTAATTAGGTCTCTGCTGACTTTCTTGCGGTCAGAGCAATCATTTGTGTGTCAGCTGAATATTTATGGGGTGCTGATGATCACATTTATGAAAGGCCTAGTAATCTGCAATAACATTAATGGGTTCCCGTGGCAACAGAAATGTAATGCACGTTGTGTTACTGTGAATATTTCATTTTTCACGTGCGGAGCAAAACTTCAATTTGCTCTTAAAAATGAGGCTAAACAGACTAAAGCTCTTACTCCCTGTTAGGGCCACACCAAAGGCATGAGCTGTTGCCTTGTATATAATCAACTATTCGCTAGCTAAATAAAGCAGTGGAGTTTACTTGGGTGGCTGTAACCAAAAGCCAAGCCTACACCCGTCTTTCAGAGTGATGTTGTTTTCAGCAGAAACGGCTCGAGACAAGCACAGACTAAGGTTTTGATGTGGAATTAAAGACCACTGATTTAATTTGAACTGAGATTTGCCAAGTGGTTAGTGACACAACTGAGTGATCACGTTGTGTCCTTACTGTTGTGTATATACACCAATCAGGCATAACATAACCAACACAGACAGGTGCTCATTAACCTTCTGCTGCCACAACAGCCCTGACCCGTCAAGTCGTGGACACCATTAGATCCCCAAAAGTGTGCTGTGGTATCTGGCACCAGGATGTTAGCAACAGACCCTTTAAGTTGTGAAGTGGGGCCTCTATGGATCGGGCTAGTTTGTCCTGCACATCCCATATTTGCTTGATTGGATTTAGATCTGAGGAATTTGGAAGCACTACTCAACACATCACAACTCCTCAAACCATTCCGGAACCACTTTATCCGCACATTACCCTGCTGAGAGAGGCCACAGTCATCAGGGAATACTGTCCAAAAAGGTGTACATGGTCTGCAGCAATGCTTAGGTAGATGGTAAGTATCAAAGTAACATTCACATCGATGGCAGGACTCGAGGCTTCCCAGCAGAACATTGTCCAGAGCATCAAACTGCCTCTGCCAGTTTGTTTTTCCCCGTAGTGCATCCTGCTGTCAGGTGTTCCACAGATAGGCGATGCACATGCACCTGGCCATCCATGTGATTTATCAGATCACGTCACCACCTGGTTCTCCATTGTTGGTGCTTTCAGTGGTGAACAGGGGTCAGCATGGGCGCCCTGACTGGTCTGTGGCTTTGCACACACATACAGAATAAAACTTTGATGCTGTGTATTCTGACACCTTTCCATTAGAGCCAGCATTAACCATTTTGACAATTTGAGCTATAATTGGATCCCCATTATCCTGTCGTTCGTTCACCACTGTTGCTTCCTATTTTGATAGATACTGACCATTGCAGACTGGGAACATCCCACAGGAGCTGCAGTTTTGGAGATGTTCTGTCTTTCCATCACAGTTTAGTCCTTGTCAAATTCGCTCAAATCCTTACAGTTGTCTATGTTACAGTTATCTTACAGTTGTCCATTTTTCCTGCTTCTAACATTGAGGATGTTTTGTCTAATCAGCGTATATGTAGAAAGACTTTTACTAACAAGCTTCCCAGAGATTTTCCCCATAATAATAGAAGGGGATGATTTTTGCTACCACTCCTTTAACTCATTTTTCTAGAAAGTTTTAACACATTTCATTCAGACAAAGTTGGCGAGATTTCTTTGTAAAAGAAAAAAATCCTTTACTTATACCTCGGCTTCATCTCCAGCAGTCGCTTTCATAAATTTAACATTATTCATGACCACCTACAGGATGGAAAAAAGCGCACGTCCTAATCCCCCATCTTTAATGTGCATTTCAGCAGGATGTCTCAAAATGGTCAAATCATATCTAACTCACCTAGCACAGTAAAAGTAATTTTTAAAAACGCAGTTGGACACCGTGCGTTTAACTTCTGCACCGTTTGCTGTTGAAATGATATTGAACATTGTTTCCAAATATGTTTTTTTTTAGTAATTGTACATTTTCATCTTCCCATTCTACCAAAATGTTCCCTAGAGAGCTAGACACCACGATCTCTACCTCACAGGGTGTCCTGTAGACCTTTTGTATGGAAAGACTTTCAAATATCAGAAGGGGACTGATGATGCCCGTGTCTCCGTAAACCGTGATGAACCAGCATGCACAAAAGCAGGACCCCCACCCGAGTGGAATGTGGCCATCATTAAGACGCCTGCGCTTTCCAAACCTCTTTAAAAGGATCCATCTGAGGGCGGTCTGGTGATTAGGGTAAATGGGCTAGCTCTTACAGTACGCAGCACTTCTCTGCTCCAGCTTTCTATACTACAAACCTCACTCCTCCGTTCATACAGTGAACACATCAGGAGCAACTCAGGCTTCAGTATCTTGCCCAAGGATACCGTGCAGCAACAAGGGATTGAACCACCAACCTTTCAAAAAGTGGACAGACACCCCAAGGCTGTGACGTATTATTCATGTTACATGCCCGGCAGCTGGAAATGCAATAAACAGTTGTGTGGATACCCGGTCACCCTTGCTTCTGCGCAAACTATTACAGTGCTGTGCAAAAGTCTTGAGCCCCTCATTTCTTTATTTTGCTTCGAGGGAGACACTTTCTTGCTTTTTCTTTGTTTTTTAAGTGGTCTTGAGCAACAGTTCTCAGAGTTTTTCAAAGATGGTCTTTGGACATTGGCTGCTTTTTCACTTCGGGTTTTTTATGTTAAAACACTTGACCTATTCAAGCACCTAACTAAAGGGATGAACCAACATTGTGTTTACACATAACGGCAAAGACTGATTTGAAATGAGCTCTTTGGTACTTTGTTACTAGCAGGCTGTTGGAAAAACACATCATTTGTTCCCAATTGTTTATCTGAATGCATAAAACATTAGATAACAGTTTGATGGGCTTAAAATAGTATTTCTGACCCAACAAGATGTTTCCAAAGAGCCACCAGACCCAAAACATGCCAGCCGACTGACTAATGCTTTCAGCTTTGCTTAATGTAAGCAGACAAAAGCAGCTGCAGCAACATGTCACTACTGAGAAGCCAAAGCATGTTGTTCCTGTGCTGCTTAATAACTAAACTTACCACAGTGAGTTTCTGCTGGTTTTACAAAAGGCCGATACATTAGCAGGACTGAACATTCAGAGAGCTTTTCTTGTTAAAGCCTGTGTTGTTTACACCAACTTGAGGGCTTATTCTTCTTTTACTCGAGCACTGCTGCCTTCTATAGCACTTCACCTTGCCTTTAATTATCTCGCTTGGCCACTCATAAATGGCAGGAATGGCGCTACTATATTAAGCATTTCTCTAAAGTGCGAGTGAAATACCCTCAACTCTGAATTTTTAAGTGGAACACTCAATCGAACCCATAGAGCAACAATGGTTCGTCTCGTCACATCACAGCTAAATCTGCTGTAAGACGTTCAGATTTTACTGAAATACAGGAAAAGGTAGGTTTTGCCCACAGTGGGCAGCTTTTCCTTCTGTGGGTCAAAGCCCTGCTTTGATGAGGTCTGAGCATCACAAGGAAGGCAGATGATTTCATTTCGTTTGGTCTTGAGGTCGCACGTGAAATTTCTCATTTGGATCCCCAGCTGAAACTATGACCGAGCGCTAGAGTTCAAGTCCCTTTGATGTATCCCTTTTGTGTCTTTTCACCGTCCAAACAGCCAGCTAATGCTTACAGGGTAGAGCTGTGAAGTCTTGGCAACTCTGTGTGTCAAACACCTTCTGAAGAATATCTCTAGTTTTGGCAGACGGTGTGGCAGCAGCTGTCCGTGGAGCCAGCTTTCTAACCCGTGCGTGAGTCTTTTACATGGGCCACGGGGGTCCGCTGCTCTGTTGAGGTGCAACTTTCCCTTCTAATCCCTTTGCTGCTGTTCGATAATCCCTTCACTGCTTGCTTTGCTGCTTTCTTTGCTGTAATCCCTCTGCTTGAATAAAAAGAGAATAGACAAGGAGGATGGGGTACACAGTGTCTCAGACAGATGGGATTGATGGCTCTGTCACTCACTGAGCCTCCTGTCAATCAGCACAGCTGGGATTTGATCCATCCAGCCACTGATGCTGCCCAGTTGCTGCCGTTTCTGAGCGCTCCAAGAGCCAGCTCAGATAACAAAGTGAATGATTCTAATCAGTGAAAATAAGCCCGAGATATGAAATGCATGCTAAAAAGCTCACGTATATACAGCTGATGAAAGCTCGGTCGGTGAAACAGCAGCAGTGGCCACACCATCATACGTGGGCTACTTTCAAATGAGGGATTTCATCAAGCGCTCCCCCGGCAGGTGTGGTCCACTGCCATCTCCATTTCGTTTCCATTACTCCCTCTTCAAAGATTGCTTGTGGGGACAATTTTACACCTGTCTGAGAACCGTCAGCCAGGGTGCACGCGGGGCAGTAAAAACATCCCACCCTCCATGTTCCCAGAGAAATGTCCCAGTCGGCGTGATGGTGACATCCAATTTGCCCACAAACGATGGGATCATCGTTTGCAAGGTGCAAGCCACCGAACACTTGGGATGCAGACTGGAACCCAGTCTGCATCCCAAACTATCTGCCCAGAAGTCTCCTGCTCCAGCTTCAGTTGCTTCATTACACATTAACAACACAGCAGTGCATCACAAAGCCACGGGCGACCCTCACGAGTGACGACTTAACAATGCACACATCAATTAAGCAGGCGGATCGATGCGGCTTGATGACCACACTGACAAGTTCAATTTCTGGTGAACGCCATCAAATGATGGCCAGTAGCCGGCCACGACAGGGATCGCTTCCGATCACCTCCTGAGTCACTCTGTGTCAAGCACTTGTGATGCGACAGCTTAGTGACACCCTGCGCTGATGGTGCGGGTAAAGATGTGTGTCAGTGTGTGACAGAGAGAAGAGTGGGAAATGGAGTGTTTATGCAGCATGTGTGTATGTGATGAGACATCTCATTAAGTGCTAACACCGCTCCACAGAACCCGCTTAGCCTCAGGTGTCACAGATAGCACACAGACACACACAACTGCTCCTCGCTGCAACACATCACTGTTTTTAAAGTGTGTGTTCCAGTGTGAGTCGGTGCATGTGCAAAAGTGTGTGAAAGTGTGACCTCTCTTTGCCACTGTGGCTTTAAAACGCTCCGGCTTGAATCAAAGCACTGCAGCAAACACAAGAGAGGAGCTGAAGAGCAGAAACAGAGGCGCGCGCACACACACACACACACACGCAGCCAGACGGGGAGGATTCAATGCGACAGAGCAAGAGAGCAGGCAGAGAAAGGGAGGAGAGCGGCTCAGACTGCGACACGGAGCCGAGACGGGACTTAAGGAATGAAAAAAGCAACGAGAGCGAAGCAGATCAAACGAGGAGAGCCAAATCGCTCCTCATTTCTTTTTATTCACGTGCGTCAGAGACACTGTGCCGATCATTAGATGTCTTTTTGCGCCGCTACATCATCCTCCACCTTGGTGTCAGAAATATTACTGTTACCGTGGCAACTGGTGTGTTCAGGGCGTAAGACTGCCACGCTGTAAAAGAACAAACAGTCCAAGCGGGCTCTTTATCACTCCCATCTTCTCTTGAGCACATACACGTCCGTGCACCTTCTGTCCGGCGTGTTACCGAGGAGAACAGGAGCAGATCACGGCAAGCTCGCGCACTCTAACGTAGACCAAACACAGACAGCTCGTCTGTTGTTCGAGCGAGTGATGCACGGTAGCTTTGACTTAGAGCTGGTGTGAGGAGGCTCGACGTGTGAGGAGGCTCAGCTGAGCTGGCAGCCTGAGAGCTCCACCTGTGGCAAATGTCACTTCCTACAAGATCAGACTCCAGGCCAGAGGCTCCACCTGAAAACACTGCTCCACTGTTGTCACCAAGCTGGCAGCTTTTCCTCACAGAGAGGGTGTTGTGTGAAGGCAGGGCTGATTTATAGTCAGCCTTTCGATGCACTAAATCATACATTTGAGTGACTGCTCGGCCTTGTTTTGTGCAAGCTGTGTCATCGCAGTACATCTTACTTTGTAATTTCATGTTAATTAACTGCTGTCTAGCAAGGTCAGTCTGTATAAAGTAGGGATTTCCCAGCAGTTAAATATTAGAAAAAGACTCATAAAAAATATTAATATTGTCCATACAGATATTGCGAATGTTATTAAGAGCTATTTGAAACTGTTAATCATGACCGATAATTATGTGATGCTTTGCAGGATGTGTAATATCTCTCTCACTCACACACACACACACACACACACACACACACACACAGTGTCAGAGTTTGCTTGTGCAGGTCTCATCTGTTTACTTTTCACTTTGCATGTTTACAACTTCCAATCACAGAGAGAGAGAGGGGCCGCCATCTGTCTGGGCTTCCTCTGCAGCTACTGGATTCATAACATGTTTGGACCAGCAGTTAACCAGCAATGCATGTTAATAAAATATGAATAGTTAGTTTAACCAGCTAGTATTTGTGGTACTGATTAGTGGCAGGGGCAGCGGTGTTTAAATGTCCTGTGGACACATTCCCAGGAAAAATCCTAGTTAGTTTTCTTTTTTCCCCCCCCAAGAGTATCAACTGAGAAGAACACCATGACCGGATTGAAATCCATAAAAGTCTTTAAATAAATATTGCACACTGTTAAACAGCAAGCAGTACTAATTATTGAGCATCCACTCGTGCTCATGTAGCCAGAGTGGCTCCTGTCAAGCTGTTGAACCATAAAGGCCTGATGGAGTGCTCTCATCTCTGCAGAGGACTTTTTAAACTCGGAGTAAGAGTTGGATCCTTAATCACCTTACTTGCTTTATTTGGCAGGACAGTATGGAGAGATCTGTTAGTTTTAAACTTCTTTCATTTCATAATGACGTGCAGGAGGTGATATGCACAGCTGAGTCTAAACTACGTTTGCAGATGGATCCTCCCACAGTTTGGAGTGCTAGGGCAACAGTCTCTTTAGTAAATGAGAGGATTCAGTTTTTGATTTTGACCAATCGGGAGCGTTTCTGAGAGCGCCTGAGTGTTGCGGGATACAGGGTGTATGTTTGTGGAGGAAAATGTCAGTTTAAAGTTACAGCTACATCACTACACGGTGTACAAAAAGTAAAGAGGACTGAATGCTTCCCAGCAGACGACGTCATTCTGTACCGTCAATAGTAAGTGGCGAGTTCAACAGCAGCATTTTTCATCAGTAATGTACACAGCCAGAGCAGTGTAGATGCTGTTGATGGTTTTCCCATTTTCATAATTAAATTCAATACCGTTTTTCTGCTTAATTGAATTTTAGGTATTGCGCCAAATCACAACAGCAGTTGCCTCAAGGTGCTTTATATTGTAAGCACACACTTGGTGACAGTGAGAAGGAAAAACTCCCTTTTGACAGGAAGAAACCTTCGGCAGAACCAGACTCAGAGAAGTGGTCGGTGGTGAGGGGAGGAAGGCAGGACAATAAACACAAACACTGAAGAAATGTGAGTGAAGAAGAAACAGCCCCAGCAGCCCGGGGCGAATGCAGCGCAACGAAAAGGAGGATTCGTGGATTTCCCAATAAGCTAAGTGTCTCTCACACAGGGCTGGATTTCATACACATGTTCATGTGTTCTTATCGTGCAGTCAGTAAGAGCTCGATCTTGGATAAGCAGGAGGTGACAGCAGGTTTAACCTGACGGGAATGAGGACAGTGTGTTAGTACAAATGGGCATTAAAGTGTTAAATTGGAGCTATTTCTCTTTTATTTAGAAACTAAATGACAGTTTGATTCTTTATTATTCTCAGCCAGACAAATATTATTAGAATCGGCTGTAATAAGAAAGTGAAAGCCTATACATATACCAGGGGAACTATTAAACACACACACGCCTGAGCACTCAACCTCTTAACTGCTTCCAGTTCACTTTAGGTGGTACAGCTGTCTTGTTCCCCGGCATGGGGCACGTGTAATCCCTTAGTCATCGCTCTTAGAGAGCAATAAAATACCTCTTAGTCAGGTATTCAACTACAAATGTACCTCACAATCAGACTTTTTGTGTACTCCTCTGCGTGTACTTACATTTAACAATCAGCAGCTCCAGTACCATAGAAAGTAAAGCAGGCTAAAGGCAGGCTGTGCTGTGAGTGCTGCTCTATTTTGGAGGGGGGTGTCTCAAGCTATCACTGTGCTATTCATCCACAGCTGGGTAGAAGAAGTAACTGCTCCCTGAGAGCTGTCAGAAGTCATCCTGGGAAATCAGCAGCTTAAGTAGAAGCAGGTGAAGCATAAGTGGATACGAATAAATAAATAAAATAGAAATCACTGTAAATTACAACACTTCATCGCAAAATAACTCCAAGAAGGCGTCATCACAGACAGATGATGTGCAGCTCTTCAGTGAAGGAGCCCTCCACGAAGACAGACGTGCCGACGGAAAAAGTGAGATTAGTTTGGTTATTATAGCTAAATTATGGCTGCCACATCTAAACGGAGCACGGACCTCGTTTGAATGACTCGAGTCGATTCTGGTAAGTACGGCAAGCGTGATCTAAAATTCACGTCCTGCTGGCCTTTCACATTTACTCGTTACTTACTCTTAAATTAAACTCGGAGTAATTTTTAGATTCCGGTCTGTAATTTAATTAATTGGGTTCACAGCCGGTCTTACAGTTTCATGGCATTTTCACCTAAATGAACAAGCTGAATCCACACACACAGAAAAAAATGCACACAAGTTTCAGATTATTATGCGCTCAAGCTGCCAGACTGGCCAAGCGTGTGCAACACTTGATAACCCGTGTTACTGCAGCATGATTTAACTACGCCAAAGAGCTTCTTGTGAAGCTTTGAAGGGTCAAGATCTAGATTTGAATCCTGTTTCACTCTCAGCAGTGTGCTGCGAAATGCACTGTACCGACTGTTGATGTAGTGCAGCGATAATAAAGGTGACGAATAACATCACAGATCGCACACAGACATATGCACCGGCCCTATCCATCTTTCTTATCTGCCTCATCCCTACGCACACAAACACACAAACTATGGCACAGAAGTTAATTTTCTCTCTGATCTCCTGGTGTCACTAGTGTTGAATACTTGTATAAATTAGGATAATACTGAGGCGATGCTCAGAACGAAATGAGTGAGTTTAAGGTTTTTTGTTACGATAATTGAGGGGCTTTGATGTCTGACGGGAAAAAGTTTCTACTAAAAAACTGGAACACGAAATTAGAAAGTAGAAGTGTCTAATTTTCTCCAACGCTGGTTCTTATTAGCAACTACGACATAGTAATGCCCACGGTGGAGACACAGGAACAGACACTGCAGCAGATGTGTGTTTGTGCGTGTTCACATTCATTAATGACATTTCTTCTCAGTCTGTAGCCTTAACATTAATTGGTAATTTTATTGTTTGTTCGTTTTTTAAAATGGAGCATATATGGAGTACAAACTTTGTTCAGACTCTTTAAAAAAAAAAAGAAGTGTGCCATAAGAACAGAGCAAATATCTGAGTCTCGGCTCAGATGCTTGTAGAGGTTGTTCCACGAGCAGCACACTGCCTCAGCTGGTTCTCCTTCGGCCTTAAATTCAGACTTTGTGCAGAGCCGTCCTGTGTAATTCAAAGACTTAAGAGAGCACACTGGCCGGGATGGAGTTAGGTTAGTAATGTAGCGAGGGGCTAAACCATGAAATACTTGAAAATAATCTAAAAAATCAGATAAAACACCAAAAACCAGAGTTGGGAGTACAAACTAACATCAGCAGCACACTAAACACAGAGAAAGACTGAAGCATACAAATTGGCCTCTTCAAACACCAAAACTGCAGACAGATATAATAACAAAGAAGAATAAACTAAGGCGTTTGTCAGTCAGTGTGACTGTCACTCTTTTTCCACTTTCCCCACATCTACCTCCTAAGTTTAAACAAGTCTTCTGTTTATAGATCCTTCAGAACCGTCGTAGCGATCTAAAATGTTATGTTATCATTTACAGACTTATATGTAGGGATGGGTACCGGTATCCGGTGCCATTATGGCACCGGTTCTGACATAAACGGTAGTAACCAGACCGAAAAGCAGCGCACATTTCGGTGCTTTATTTCGGTGCTTTTTTTTCCTGAGCTGTGACACACTTCTAGCCAATCATTTTACGTTTCCGAGGATAGTAGGCGGGGCCAGGTACGTACGTTCTTTTAGAGCAGAGCTACAGATTAAAAATGCCCAAGGCGAAGCGGTCAAAAGTCTGGCTGTACTTCACAGCAAAATATGCAAACTCAGCAGCCTGCAACAAGTGCTTTAAGCTGATACTGTGATACTGTCAAACGAGGTAACACCTCAAATCTGATGAAACACCTGGCGATGCATAGCGGGTTTTTTTTTAAAAGCCGAAAAATGCGCCGTATTTGGTAGCTTGCTGCGAGACCTCACACCGTGCACATCTACTGCGGGTGTGGTGCCTGTTATCGGGCCCGGAGTTAGCAATATCCCCCAAAAACCCGAAGAATAGAGTCCTGGCCCCTAGCCCTGCCAGTGTAGCAGAAATGATGATGGATGATGATGGCAGCAGCAGCCGATCTTCTCTGCGTGAGTAGCTTAATGTTGTTCGTGTGTAATTTACGTTGAGTAGGCTAACCACGTTATTACATTAATGCATGTAAGGTGAACTAGCAAACATCATCATAGCTACATGCGGCTGTCTTCTTGTTTGATGGCAGATACTCCCTTCACTCTGGCCAAAAAGGCTAAAATGACCAAAGAAAAAGTGGAAAACAGTTAAACATGAGAGGTTTTTGACAAAGTTTGTGTTTTTCCCATTGTTTAAGCACTGCTTCCAGCCAAGAGTGATACCATATATGCCCTATAGCTGCAGAAAAGGCTAACATTGTTATCTTTTTACAAAAAACCCCCCCAAAAAAACCAACAGCTGAACATGAGAGGTTTTTGGACCAATTTTGTGTTCTCCATTCTTTAAGCACCGGTTTGAGCACCGTTTGAGCACCGGCACCGTTTCAAAAGTACCGATTTGGCACCGGTATTGGATAAAACCTAAACGATACCCATCCCTACTTATATGTTACATATCTAACATTTGTGCTATACTTGTACTAAATAATTAATCTTACTTTAGTTATAAGGATTTCCTCCTCAAATTAAAATATTAAACTTGCAGTTTCAGGACCTTTTGACCATTTTGCTCTTCCATGCAGCTTCCTCCAGCATCTGTAACATTTTCCAGTGAACACAAGCTAAGCTGATACAAATGTGAGATGCAGAATGAGTGTGTTTGTTAAATATTGTAGTGTTTTGCTGACGCCCTCGACATATAACAGCCTTCCATATAGCATACGCGAGTCTTTTAGATTCTCTTTTGAAATGTGGAGAGCCAAAGCTGATCAGATGTGAACTTCACACTGAAAAGTTGAAGTCAAGTTCACTGAAAATCCAACTTTCATTCACACCGGCGGGAGATGACGTCAGCAAATGTCGATGGCATTGGCATTTCCAGCGCGCGAACCGCTAACACGTGCGATGCGAACGCACGTGTTCAATGAGAGCGAGCGAGAGCTCAAACGCACATCGGTGGTTAAAGACTAGTATTGACTGTGGTAAATTAAACACCCTCATTAAGATGGCCTCGTGACCCAGTAAACAAAGCTGTGGTGTGTGTGTGTGTGTCCGCACACAACACGTTTAAGTGATCGTGCTGCATGACTCAGTGAATCACAGGGTGGGGTGGCCTAAGTATCTACAGTATAGCAGTCTGGTATGCAGAGCCCAGATATTTCACACTTTACTCCCACTCTGAGCTGAAAGATTTTATTGTAACAAAGTCGGATGATTAAAGCTCTATTATGTGATATTTTGGATTCTTGAGATTAATAAAATGCCTCAGTTTAATGTGAAAGGGGCTGCTTGTGCCAGCCCTCCTAAGAATTAACCTTTTACTCAACTGGAGCTCTGAGCAGCTTTTAACCACATGAAGCACCATTGTCTGGCTGCTGCACAGACCACACTGTGGAGCCCTTAATAACACTCTGCAGCCGTTTCCAGCACGCACAAATCACACGATTGATGATGTTGTCCCGTCGCTCTCTTCTCTCACCACTCACCCCCAACCAATCACAGCACACGGCTGCCCCTCAATCAGCCCGCTTCTGCTTCTGCCTTTTCTCTAAAAATAGGTGTTTTCCTTCCCACTGTCGCCAAGTGCTTGCTCATAGGATTGTTTGGGTTTCTTTCTTATTTCTTATCTTATTGCAGGGTCTTTGCTTTACAGTATAAAAAGCCTTGACGTGACTGTTGCTGGGAATTGGCACAACATCAATCATACTGAACTGAATTAAAAATATCAATAAATAATACACTACACGATGACGCAGTGAACAAAACGAGCACACATACCCGTCTTTCTATTGAAAGCCTGGTGAGCAGCGTCTATGCCCTTCAGTTGAGTTTGCTGACACTTGGTTTGATGTAGACAGTCCTCGTTCACAGGAAGAGTCAAGCAAGGCCAAGATATTTACTATAGCTTAAAAAATCTACTTAAATATTCCAGGTTCGGACTGGAGTTAACCTTCAAAGCGCCGACATCTCTGCAGCTAAATGTGAAGACTAACCCCCAGTTTAAAAGATGTCAGTTACATAAACAATGGACTGCTGATGGATTCAACACCAAGCGTGCACATGTCCCACAATTTAGCTGCTCACTTGAACGCCTCCCGCATCTCAACACATACAAAATGATAGGCTTTTACACAATCTGCCCATTTTACATCACTCTTTTCAGCCATACAATTCATGAGACATGAATTCAATGCAGCATACAAAGCATGAAAGCACCTCTTTCGCTGTGTAACCTCCACCCGTGGGAGGAGTGACAGGTATTGTTTATCAGACCATCGATGGGCCAATCAAAGCATATATTCAGCGTGCCTCTCCCGGTTCACGGACGACTCCTGACCCAAAGACTCGTCTCGATAACTCGTCAGATTGTGAACTGGAGGATCCGTTTGGTGAATGCACCTGCTGTCAGAACAGCTGCAGGGCAAGAGGCCACAAACCTCACGGCACCGACACGTCTGCAAAAGTGTGGATGAATTCAGAAGCATTTTACACAGCAGCACATGTTTAAGTTGCTGCAGTTTAAGACTTTAGGGGAAAATAAACACTCAACTACAACAACAACAGCCTGAGACAATAAAGATGGCATTTCAGGGGGTCCGAGCATTTCAGGCTTTCACTGAGAAGACGTCTATTGTCCTTTAAAATCTGCACCCAATTTGCCGAACCATCTCAATTTTCCTCAGCATTTACAAACCTTTTACATTTAGAGGATTACATTTGAATTCAGTGTTAAATCCATTAGAAAGATGCTGATGAATCAAGGTCTGTAACAAACAGCATCAATATTGAAGCAGCCTTGTGTCGCCGTGTTCATATTTGATTGCAAGCGTACCTCAGGGAGTCTGGCGCTTACCCAAAACAAAACATGTCACGCTAATGTCTAACGAATTATTGAAGTGGTTTTTCAGTCTCATAAGCGCCAGCGTTTCCTCTTTTTCTCAAGGACCGACTTAAAGTAGTCATCAACGATGCAAATACTTCTCATATCTGCAGGTCTAAAAATGGCTTTTGTGACGTTCTGTACATGTGACATACAACAAATAAATTGTGTTTGAAAAGAAGCGGTCCTTTAGCCATCTTTCTTATCGCAATATTCCCAATTTACTTATCCGAAACAAAGCACAGAGAGACAAAAGCTTCTTTATGTTGGAACACACCACAGCGCGAGGAACTGAACCCATGTTGTGTGCACACGTGTGCAGAGAGACATGAGGTGCTAACTCGGTGATGCTGCTTTATTTTAAACTCGCTCCTCCTTATTAAAAATTACACCCGCGTGCATCAGTTTCATAATGCACAGCTCACCGTACATACAAAAATACATGCATGCACACACACGTAGATATTTTAAATATTTTCTCTTTTCCAGCTGTTCCTTGGTAATTAAACAGTTAAAAAAGTAAAGTCTCTTACTCACTGCTCTCAGTCCTCCACCTACACACACACACACACACACACACACACACACACACACACACACTCCACAGTGGTAGAAGCACCTTCCTATAGCCAGATGTCTACTGTCAAATCGCTGCTTTGCTGCTACAGAAAATTACGCAATGTTCCTGAATACCATACGGCAGGTAGCTCTGTCCTTTGTGTCAGTGCCAAAAGCTGCAGTTTTATGAAGAGCCACTTGAGGCTGCCTCTAAAAGCTACTCAATATTCTCGGCTCTCCAATCCCTCGTGTGAAAATTTATAACCACACAATGGAATTAAATGTGTTTGCAGCACCATTTACATCTTTGTTTCCCAATTTTATGACAAATGAGCAACTTACAGTTATACATTGCCAGGGGCTGTTTTCTGTCCAGCATTGTGTTATATTAAAAGCCTCTGAAAAAACAAAGGTTTAGTTTACTTAGAAGCCAAGCATTAGCATTATGATCATGTTTGAGAGGGTGTCCACTATTTGTAATCAATTTTTTATTGACTTTGTCGAACCTGGCTTATAGTAATATTAGGCTTAAACTGGTGCAGCTGTAAATCTCATCTTTTCTGCAGAAAACTTTAATTTGACTGCAACAATAAATACAAATACAGAGAACTGTGGAATTTGCTGTTTTCTCTCATCCCTTTGTGGCCCAGCAAACGTAATCTGACAGGTATTTTAAACTTATCTAACAGAACTCCAGTCTTTTGAGCCCACTAATGCACTCAGCCTTTTTGTTGCATTGCATTGGGAATACTTAAACAGCACAAAACACAACTAAAAACATTTCTTTCTGTGCAGATTTACTGAGGAACAGCGACTCCTTCCCTGCCTCACTCACTTACTTTTTTTGGTTTGTATCTACAAATTTGAACACGACTTCGTGAGACCGCCTGCCAGAAGTTGCCACATGAGAGGCGTTATCCCATTGGTTTCCCGATGCCAGGGAAGATCAGTGGAGCACAGATAAGTGCTATCGATGTTGAATTACACCCAGCTGGAAAACAAACGTAGCACGAGTCTCTTGTCAACCACGGAGCGAGGAAGAGAATAGCACGGAGGATGCGAGTTAAACCTCCTCTGAAATCCGGGCTGAAACCCTGCAACAGCCATATTAGATGAATCTCAATGAAGCCAATCCGCTGATGCAGAATACATCCAGTTAGAATGAAAGCAGGCATGAAGGCCCAGTCAGCCACTGGGGTATAAGTGATACTAAAGCCATTATTAAATTCTCACTCTGCAAATTTTCTTGACATGGATACTTAGATGTTTTAAGCCCGCGGCCCAGATTTTGGCGACCTGGAACGTCTCCCGGCTTAACGTGTCTCTCAGATCTTGGAGCTTCCAAATGGTCAGTCACATTTATTTATTTATTTTTTAAATCTATCGCTGAAACGTAAGAGTCAGGGGTAAATGGATCAATTTTTCAGCAGACAGCTCCCATCAGTCTGTGCCATCATTGATTACAATTTATTTCAGGAAGGATAATGTCTTACCTTGACAGTCTCAAATGCCCTGCTTTGGCATAACGTTGCTCTATGGAGCGAGTAACTGATTACAGCATAGAAACATTTATTTCCGCCTGTCGCTTTTTGAAAAGAAAGGGACATGCTGCTATCCTTTGTATCGGGGCCTGTTTGAACAGCTTGTACCTGATGCACCGGTCTACCGGCGGGCACATTCACCAAAAGGAGGGAACACATAAAACAAAACAGAATAACAACAAGGGGATGTAACAACACGCACTTCTGCTCTGCATGAGGACAGCAACAGAGTCCATTCTTAGGTGGGAAAGCAGAGGAGAGCCATTTGTTTTCAGACGGGGTTTTTAAAATGTCTTAAATCTGAATCTGTTTCAAATGTGTTCAAATCTATTTAGAGCAGCTGTTAAGTGACTGAAGGTAAAAATGGTAAAAACTCAGATTATTGTGAAACTGATATAACCTGATCAGCTATGTTATCTTTTTTTAAACTTAAAAGAAAAAGGCAAAAAGTAATGTCTGGCTGTTCTAACAAGATAGATTTGATTTGATGGCTTTTTCATTTGTACCAGAAGGAAATCTGATCTCAAATGGAACCAAGAAGCTCCAGTATAAAATAGCTGTGTTAAATATCCTATATCTGCAACTCAGTCTGAAGGTTGGATCTTCACTCTGAACTCAGTGGCAGCTGGGAGTGCTGCTGTCAAAGATCCTCCTCGCTTCCTTGTTAAAAATTTATTAACAGACAGCAAGGGACACTGAAAGAATCATGAAGCTTATAAACAGTGTTTACACAGGCCTAGTTTTGTTCTAAAGTGAACAAAACTTTAACTTACAAAAACCCACAACTGAATGTGGCAGCAGCGCGACTCCTCGTGATGCTCGCTCTGTCTGAACCATCCATCCAGGAGCTGGACCTTATCCCGGCTGCAAAAGGTGGGCAGGGGTACGCCCAGGACAGGTCGCCAGTCTATCGAGGGGCCAAAACAGAAAGACAAACAGCTACGTGGTCTCACATCTGCAGAATATTTAGAATCACAAATTAACATAACAAGCCTTTTTCTTCCTTTGTTTTTTTTTTTGACTCGTCTTGAAGTGCGTTTAAAAATTTGTTATGATCTTTGTGTTTATTCACTTCTGTAGAAAAGAGCCTTAGACAAAGGCTTATGGTGCTGGACCAATATGTGCACGTGAAACAGGAAGTTGCATTTCTACCCGGGTCAGGTGTGGCTCAGGAGACAGAGCGGGTTATTTCCCACTCAGAAGTTTGGTGGATCGATTCGCCAGCTGATCCGGTCTGCATGTCAAAGTATCTTTGGGCACGACACGCTGCTGGATGAATGCGATTGGTCAGATTAGTAGCAAAGAGCAAAGAGTACCAGTCCAGTCTCCCTCTTCTAATGTGTCTGGTTACTCAAAAAGTGGGGCACACACCATCCTACAGAAAGATGTTCCTTTATTTGTTGATACTGGCGGTGAACAGCACCAATCCGTCACTCTAAAATCTGTTCATCCAGGTTGGGATCTGGAAACAGCAAATGCCACAGATATGACTCACGTCACACTGCCTTGTGCAGACGGATTTGCATTTGTCAAGTCTCCATTCATTTCCTCGGGATTTCACTTTAAATCGTCCAGGCTGCACTTGTGTTTGTCTTTCTGTTCGACCTACTGAGCCTCGAGGTGCTTCATTGTAACCTTTCGTAAATGAGATGCAGGGGGGGCGCTTTAAGGGAGGCTTAGCTCTGCTGACAGCCTGCTTGTTACAGTTGTCAGCCAGCTGAGGTAGTTTGACACCTGTAATCTCGGTTGCTACGGTTCTGGGCCAGTTTCTGTCGGCAAGGCTCATACTGCCCAGCCAAGCAAAAAAGGGAAAAAGTGACAACTGACTTGACCGCTGAATTGTGTAAAAGTGGTATCATCAACTTAATACACACCTTGAAGGAGTTTCGCCTCCTCGAGAAAAAGCTCATCTGTCTGTCAGCGCACGACAATCACTCGCACTCGCACGAGTTATTAGCCGTTCTGTTTTACTTTGCAAGTTTTGCGTTTGCGCACTCATCTGCAGACATCCAATTTAAAAAAAACCCACACATCTACTTTTAATATATTTCATGCAAAGCACAGGAAGTAACACAAAAGAAATTGACAGGCCCAAATTTCAGCAAACTAAAGTGATTTTTCTTCGGGCGTCCTTTTGACAAATAATGTTATTGCATTTAAAACGTCTCATTGCCAAACCCAGAGTTTCATATTTGGAAACAGACATCTCTATCTTTGTGCCGAGCACAGAAACAAGTCTCTGAGCCCTCTCGTGTGTTTTGGCTGGTGCGTGGGTGCTGTTGCGGCGTGTTGTTTAGCAGCAGATTGTGCCTTTAGTTTAGAATCAACAGTGCATGCAGTGGGTATTATTTGTTAAGGCCTTAGCCAAGCACTGAAGTGCACTTAATGCTATTAAGTTGAACCCAGCAGTGCGTGTCCTGCAGTATGTTGTGTGTCTAACATACTGGAGGAGGAGATGAGCATTTGATGTGGTCAGGCAATTAAACAGCAAGTTAATATTTATGCTCCTCCTCTGAGCGCACAACATCATCTTTTCTCCTCAGCTGTGAGAACGTGTCCTTGACTGCAAGCCTAAACATACATATTATTCCCATTATATTAGCACTGCGTGTGTGTGCATGCATGCTGCATTAATAAGCACGGTAATGAAAGGGGACAGTTTTCAGTTGCCGTGGTAATGAAGCAGTGGACCGTTGCCAGGCACGACGACAAAGAGGGGACGTAACTGTATTACTGCAAACACAAACAGCGGACAATGATTGGATTAAGGCAGAAGGGAGATGGATGGACAGATAGATGCAAAAAAACAACAAAATAAGTGGACAGCTGCAGCATGGGACAACTTTGCATGTCAAAATAGAGGTCTGTGTTTATGAGAGAGAGACTAATGGATGGTCTTGTCTCTACATCCAGAGGTGTACAAGGAGGAGTGAAGAGAGAGATGTGTATGTCGCTAGGGGACACGGACGGGATGATGTGATCGATATGACTGGGCCCGTGTCCCCCGAAGAGAGACAGGCAGAGATTCAGATGGATGGACAGAAACAGAGATGCAGCAGAGGAGGGGTTGGCTTGACAGACAGATAGATCAAATGAAAGGGATGCAGGGAGGCGACAAACAGACAGAGTGAGACGATAAGCAGCGTTACGAAAGACAGCAAGATTAATATAGAGGTAGATGGTGAAATTATGTGAGAGAGGAGAGGTCGGGCCGGGTCGATGGCGAGACATACCCTCTGGAATCTTTGGTGAAGAAAAGAGGCAGAGTGCACAGATGATTTTCTTATGACCTTGAAGCGGTGTGGTTTAAATGAAGTTAAGAGTAAGTACCTTCCAAGGCCAGAAACAATTTCGAGAGTCTCTTCTCCACCATGTGACGCTGTATAGAGCTGTCAGTTCGCTGACAGTCAAAGACACGGGGTCACATTTCACGGTTCAGATGCTTTTGCATTGCAGAGTAGAGACACTCAAAAGAAAAGGACAGAGGTGAATGGTTTCAGTAATGTGTTTCTTTCTTTCAGATCTCTCCTTCAGACATGCACAATAACAGGGTTTTATTGAGTGTAAGTCTTTAAACCCCGTTATAGGCTCAGCCTTCGGTGTATTTTTTGTATTCTGTCTTCTGAAGCTGCGTATTCAATAAAGTGCTACATCACCATTTCTAGGGCAACATTCATCCTTTGATTGTTAAATCTCAACAACTGTTTGACTGATTCTCATAAACTTTGCATCTTAGCTTGCTTAAGATGAGTTCAGATTCATCTAATGATCCACTGAGTTTTCATCCTTTTCTTTTGGCTCTCGGAGGAGACGGACACACTTTTTCTCCTCTCCCCTCCTCTATCTTCCCTGCTTAGTTCTTATGTCCTTGTCTAGTCTTGTGTTTTTTGTATTACTTTCCCTGGAACACTCTCTCACAGTCTGTTTCAAAAACCTAAAAGAGGATTATGGATTTGATCAACTGGTCTCTGAATGCTATTGACACCCTTTTCTCAACGAGAAGTCTGGGGGGACTTTCCCTGCCGCATACACGATGGACGGGTGGCAGACATGGAGGGTCGTGGGACTGTCGATCGAGGACGCTGAAGATATCTACCTATTCAGAACCATGACAACAGGGTTCTTGCTGATCGGAGCTGGCTTGGCCTTGGCTTATCGGAGAATTAAGAAAGCAGAACCGGCTGTTCAAACCCCCCCAAGGCTGCCCGCTGGGATTGAAACGATGGGACGAGGCGCGACTTCTCAGGAAGGGCTCACTGAGTGCAGCATGGTTAAGAGCTTGGAGGAGCTTACGGCTGCAGTGAATGCTCAGAATAACACCTCTGAGCGTACATTGGGTTACATCAAGGAAAAGTCCACTCAGAACAACACCTCTGAGCGGAAGTTGGATTACATCTTGGAACAGCTGACTGCAGTCGTGAGTTCTCAGAATCGGCTCTCTGAGCAAAAGAATGACAAGACCACAGAACTGAAGGTTGATAACATCATGGAGAAGCTCGCGGTTCTCCAACGGGAGATTGAGAGACCAGTGTCAGAGTGTTAAAGAACAGCTTGAAATTCTCATGAGTTGTTGCAAAAGAAAAATCACCAACATAATCCGGCTACCCCTTCGGCGCCAGCTGTGGGCTCAAGGCTGGAGCCGAACAAAAACTCCCTGATAACGACTGTGTTGAGTCTGTTCCTTCCCATTCCCTACAAGGCCACCTGGGTTGGCTGGAAGACTGTTTAATTAGCCTGGCAGAGCGAAGGACACTGTCTCAGCTGAACTATGGACACGCACACACATACATATACTGATACTGATAAGCACTCACTGACGCATCACCCTCCCTACCCCAGATCCAACGCCACCTCCAACGCTTACCTCCCCTCTGATGTGGACATCGGGTCAGCTGGAGGCGCAGTTGAAGATTGCAGCGGTCCCAGATCAGATGTACACACTGGAACTCTTTCCCATGTTGCTTGTCTGTGTTTATTGTGCTATGGTGTGCTGATATTCAATTCAATTCAATTTTATTTATATAGCGCCAAATCACAACAAAAGTCGCCTCAAGGCGCTTCATAGATACAGAGAAAAACCCAACAATCATATGACCCCCTATGAGCAAGCACTTTGGCGACAGTGGGAAGGAAAAACTCCCTTTTAACAGGAAGAAACCTCTGGCAGAACCAGGCTCAGGGAGGGGCGGGGCCATCTGCTGCGACCAGTTGGGGGATATCTGTGCATTCCTGTATTATCCTTCGGTGTTACACATTTCAATGTTTTTTTCCCTCGCTACCTAGCCTGACCTGTCTCCCCAATGTGATGTTTGTGTATTGTATGTACGGTCGGCAAGGTCTGTCATCTCGGTTGTGGGCAAAAGACCTGCAACTGACAAATAAAGGCTATCTCATCTCATCTCGTCTCTCTCTCATTTAGTCTCTTTAAGTCTGTTTTTTTGAGTATTTATTATACCTGCTCTTTAGACAGGAGCAGCTAACCCCCTCCTGGCTGTTATGCTACAAAAATCTTTACATGCAGGTATTCATTCATTCATTACATGCATTCATTAGTGTTACAAATTGCCCACGTTTCATAAATTGTTGTGTGTAACTATGTTTGTCCTGTTACACCACATGAGTGGGAATCAGTCAGCACAGATCCCCATTATCATGCTCCACAGCACTTCTGGCAGCAAATAATATGTTACGCAGTACCAGTCAATGAGTGAGTGCCCAGACTCTTGACTGGTGTATTTTGGACCTTTGACACACATACACAGGGGGCCATCTCAGCCAAAGCGGTGACATTTGAAAATTCATTTCATTAATGGAATCCTGACCAGCGTACTGCATGATACTGATGCAGTATTATGCCCTGTAGCTCAGATTAAATTAACAAAATGAGTCATTAATGCAACCTGTCGCGAAAAGTCCAGAAATCATGCCCACATGACTGGAAACTCTGCTGGGCCACCGAACTGATGACTGAAGTCGTCGTTGTGCTGCGTTGTCGGTTTTGTAAATATATGCTGTGGTTTGTGCTTCTTTTGCTACATGATGTCTCTCAGAGATGCAAAAAGAAGTTGTTGTTTGTGTTCTCTGTTTATATGCGTCTTCTTATGAGTATGCATGCGTGGATCAGTAACTGCTGCGCGCTGACATTACACGATTTATGTGTAGGTATGTTGTTCAGGTTTTCTGCGTAGTCTCGTCTGAAGTCGTCGTGCACAGTGAGCATTCCTGAACAGTTTGAAGTGACTAGTGTTAGGATAGCTGGCATGTTTCCAGGCACACATGCGTGCAATATACAAAGTAAGACTGCTGAAATCTTAAACTGGCGCACACCTTGTGTGCTTTTCAAAATGTCCTCCTACACCTTAACTCCCACACTTTAAAACACAGAGATTATTTCTACACAGACTTATCAGCCACCAGACTGCTCCCACTCCACTCTCACCTACATCTCTTCAGTCTGTTCACTTTTTGTGGCGTGACACTAAAAGAGTCAACAGAAAAATCCAGTCCAGTTCACACTTTGCTTTTCATTGCTGGATGCCTGGATAAAGCAGTCGGCAAGCTAAACGAATCAAGGGTTTAAGCGGTAAAGACATCATAAAGATAAACGCTACACGATCGTGTGTAGCATGTTCTTACTCCACATGTTCCCATTAAATTGCAGTCATTGGTTTGGTGTGTTTGCATTTCCCTACTCCCTGTAACACTCATATAAGCTGCTCATTAATTGGAAATCGGGGGAAAAGCCAAACATTATGAATAAGGTCACACATCTACCACCAGCTTGGTCACAGACTGAAATTAAGCTTGGGCTGCTGAGCACGACTCGAAAGCTGTGACAGCAAAATCAAGTTAGCTGTCAGACTGACCAAAGCCACCTTCCTAAATCTTACCAGTGGCATGATCACAACATAACCCTTTAACTTATAGTCTAAGATAATTCAGAGGGAAGTCTGTTGAGGTAAAAATGTAGTCACGATTTCTCTTCATAACTTTAAAACCATGTAACTATTTTAATTGTTTTCCTCTTCATAATAAAATAAAAAGGGCAATGAATAATGTAAGGCGTCTATCTTTGAAGTTATGCTAATGTGATTAGACCTAATTTCCTGTGATTGAAAGTGCTCCTAAGGTCTAAAATCACATGACTAAACTATGATTAATTACATAATCGGGTAAATAAATGCATAAAATGAATAATATATATAAACAACCAATGACTGACTCGCTTCCACCAAGAAAAGGAGGAAGAAGCTTTTTCCACTTCCAATATCAGCACTACTTTGGCGTAGTGTCAGCTGAGGTATGCTATGTTAAATTAATAAGTTGTATTCCTTACTGTGGAAAAACATACTGGGAATTGTTCCTTTGCATGTGACACGAGGACACACTTAAACTATCCAAACCAAATATGCAGCAAAAAAATAAAAATAAAAAAATAACCCAGCTCTGGTAACATTTGCAGTCTCCTCCAAATGGCCCTGTTAAATCACACAACAGGTTGCTCCATTATACCTGGTAGCAGACCCCACTGCGGATGCAACTTTACACACAAAACAGACACATGGGAGAGCTGTATATCGTCACAGGAGAGAACAGGTGGAAATAATCGCCTGACTCATTAACCCATATCCTACGCTATCTTGGCAAACATTATATAAGCATCTGCAAACTCTGCTTCTGTCACTGGCAATAATTGCAAGAATTTCCAATAAATTCAGAAGATACCATCTCCACCCATGGAAGCACAGATACAATATTCATAGTTCTGACAAACACAAATACACGCCGCCGCAGCAGCTGACAAGCCATTATATTACCATCTGGCGATACTTCGCTTAT
Source organism: Simochromis diagramma (assembly GCF_900408965.1). Taxonomy (NCBI): domain Eukaryota; kingdom Metazoa; phylum Chordata; class Actinopteri; order Cichliformes; family Cichlidae; genus Simochromis; species Simochromis diagramma. Next base: position 3,932,574 of record NW_024387416.1, on the reverse strand, counting down.
TTCATACCATTTCAACAAATTAGGAGGTCCATGTTGAAAGGCTAGTATAAAAACAAGTAAGACGGTGTGAGTGGGAGCTTGTTTTTTCAGAATAATGGGCTCAATTATCGCTTCTGCCGCCTCTTTACTTCTGCTCAGCACGGACAGCAACTTTCCTGAAATGTGCAATCTACAGTACTTCATTGCCTCTATAAAAGGTTAAACTTACGAGATTTAAGAGCAAGCAAAGCTATAATGATTTGTGCCAATATCCATGTTTAATTTAGTCCAAATCAATGCTGAAAATCCCAAATGATCAGACGGGCTCAACGTTTCCTCCAGCAGTCTGTTCTTATCAGGATGGACTGGAACACAATTTGTGAGTTTACCTAAACCTCCTTTTTAATTACTCGACTTCCGTACTGTAGCGTCGCGGTCTATTAAATCTATACTGTATCTATTGAATGGGCCAAAGTAATCATGGCTGCAGCAGTGGTCATGCAAGCTCGCCTTCCCTCCTCTTAATTGTTACACTATGCTGCAATAGGATTATTAAACTTTGCAAAAAGGTCAGTAATACATCATTTTCCTGTTTTGTTTCACCAGTTCGGGTCAGTGTCACATGTATGATTCAAGGGCGTAGATTTGGCATGGACGGAATAATAATCAAACAATAATTTGATCTCTTCGAGTAAAGAAAAACAAACCCGATAGAAAGAAGAAAAAAAACAACGATCTGTTAACGTCTCATTCACCCAGCGGTGCAGAAAGAGTTAAATTAGGTCCTCTGCTGGAGTCCTACGTCATGTGACAAATATGGCCAATGTGATTGGCTGTGCCTTTCAGGGAGCTCTGTTTAGTTTCAGCAGCAGCAAAACTGCGCTGCGAGGAGGAGGATGGCAGCAAAAAGGAAGAACCTGGATATAAGAAAGTATTTTTCAAAGAAACCTGTCAGTCACTTAAAGTCAAGTTCACTCATATATTGTGTCCGTCACAATAATGTTACAGACTATGCTAGGCTTTGGCCCACATCAGTCTAAAACTGTATGTAACCACGAATAACGTGTTTTGTAAACTAACTGCACAACAGGCAGCACTATTAGTTATCTCAGTCTCAGAGTAGCATTTTTAATTTTGATTGAAACTGTCAGAGAAAACGGCAGCTTTGAGCAGGCCAGGATATTAGTTTACAGAGGCTGTTAAAATTATGTCTAACGTTAAATGTTGGTGACACAATAATTTCATCCTAGTGGTACTGACATATTTATAGGGTTACTTTTTGAGACAAAATATCATGAGGTAGTCATGATTTTGCAAATATTCCAACCAACACAAAGTTCAGAGAGTAATGGTGATGCAAGATCACAGGTGAAATTGGATGATGACTTGATGGTTCATTACTGTATTTGAAGCACATGTCTGACTGCATGTATTGGATTGTCTCATTGTTATTTATCAGGTGACAGAGGCAGCTCTGCCATGTTGTAGCTCAGAGGTGAAGAGGCGAGGTCACAGGTGACTGACTGATGTTTTGGTGCTGTAGATTAACTAGTATTTATTATCATGACAATTGTTAGGCTGCTGATGTAAATTGTTTCATTAGTGTATATTTGACAAAGAATCGGAATTGACACATCTCACTTTTTATATGGCACGAATCAATGTGTTATTTTATCAGGTGGCAATATGTCCCAGTGCAGTCAGAGGGGAAGAGCCAGGGCCAAAGGTGAGGCACATCAAGCACAGAATAATAATAATTGTAATCTGAGGATAAAACGCATGTACTGAGGCTGAAAGAAGCTTCAGTGCTCTCAGAAGACTAAAAAGATGGCTAAGGTTAACAATGACTCAAATGAGATTAAACAATGCTGCTGTATGTCCACCAGGAGAGACTGGACAGCATGGATGTAAAACCAATATGCCAGCAGTTTATCTCAGTTAACGAGAGGAGCAGGCATGTGTTTGGCTCCTTCACATAGTGGACAATGAGTTGTTGTGTGGGACACCAGTAGTCCACGTCTGTTGCTGTAACAGTAGATCATGTTTAGAATAAAAAAAAAAATCCCAGCTCACTGATCTGATCGGGGCAATAGTGCCTAAAATGTTGCATCATTTTGCTGAGAGATCTTTTACTTTGTGGTAATCTTAGATGAGTAGTTTTATGGACAAAACCCACCAGGTCATTCAGTGTTCCCTTAGTGCTAATGTATAAGAGATGTTGGTGTACTATAAGTGAAGTAATGTTGTTAAGTCCTTAAAGTAATATTCTTTTATTGTCATGACTGTATTTGAAGCTATTTTTATTTTTGTATGATACCTGATTTATATGAAATATGGCTGAAGTAAACTAAAGCCTAAAATACTTAGTCATTTGTTTAATAGTAATTTAACATTATATAATTCACATGTAAAACTATGAATTGTAATTTTAAATGGTTTAAAAGCATGTAGAATAGCATATGTAGGTAAGTATATTTCTCCTTTTTTATCAAGAAGCAAAAATAAGAAACAGGGCAGGGTTCGGTGGTTGAATCATCCGTCCCCACCAATGCCAAAACCAAATCTACGCCCTTGGTATGATTAGATAAAAGACAGATTGCTAGAATTAATGGTGCAACCTGAGGCATTCTGTGCATTTTATTATCTTATTAAAAAATAAATTGTGGATGTATCACAAAGAACTTAATGAGAACTAGATCAGCAGTATAGCTCATGAAAGGTAAAGAAGCAGCTGAACTATATCAGTGTAGTGTAATCTGAAGCATTTAGAGAGGTGTCTGGTTGATTTAACACTAAAAAGAAATGCATATTGCATTCCCCCCACTGATATCTCCACTTGTCGACTGTAGTGTCAGGAAATGGAAAAATTTCGGCAATATTAGTGTGCATAAGTGTGTATTTATCTGCACATGTATATTCTGCTTTTAAGTTGTTCCTATCATCCAGCCCTCTAAGTTTTAAAAAATTAAGCCTGTCTTATTTTTATTTTATTTTTTAATTCCAATCAACCATCAGCATCTTTGCAACAACTTAGAAATATGCCAAACTCAGCCTGATGCCCATCATCATGTTACATTAGCGTAGGAGTTATGTTTGCAGCACCTTGTACAAACACAGCATCAAGCTAACAACTAAAGCTGGAAGTCTGAGTCCTATTAGAGATATGTATCCTTGTCCTCTGAATTCTTCAGTGCTGCTGTAAGAGGCTGATACCTCCCCTCAGACAGTGACTGAACAGCTAACTCATTCTCTGTCTGCATAGATACCAGACAAAGAATCTCCTCATCAGAGAAACTCTGCAGAGAGCGAAGCTTGAGAAACTCAGACAAGCCAATTAGAGTTCTGGAAGCCGAAAGAAAAAGAGGTTTGGAGTCCTTTAAGTGGTCAATAAAAGTTTCTGGAAAAAAAAAAGAAAAAAAAAAAAAAAAGAAAAGCACCAGGAAGTCAACTAAGAAATAAATAAATTGATGTTGTAACACAGACATCCTTTTGCTCAGAAAATGATGTAAGGGAACACTGGAATGACAAAGAGAGGCGTTTCGCTGAAAGATAAAAATCCATCAAACCACCCGGGGTGGTGGATTGATAGAATTGTTCGAGGATACACCTGCATTCAGGACCAAAATCTCATATCCCGATATAAGAATTCTATCGTCCCGATAACGATATAAATCACAAAAATGTAACATCTTCTGTAAATTCTGTGAATCTCGGGCAGCTCGACCTGCGTGAAGTGTTTCCAGCTGCGCGTCATGTAGCTGGAGTCGAGTGTTTTAACCGATGCATGAAACGATACATTTTTAGACATAAGTTGTAACGGCGGCCGTTTTCTTTGTGAGTATTTATTACACGGCGTGCTGCGGGGAAAAGCCTGTTCTAACGTTTGAGTCTAAGGTCTATTTTTTAGCACCTGGCGGCTCTTTTTTTTACTTCTCATCCGTAAATAATCTGCTCTTTCACGTGATTCAGTTTATTTTGAAAAGTCTCAACAGGAGCTTGAGCTTTATTGTGAAAGGTTTATGTGGAACATAAACAAGCGGACACGCGATGGGGTTACCGTCGTTGTTGCTAACCACAGCACATAAAAACAGGCCCTTGTCTGTCTGTAGTGTGGTTATATAAAATATAAGAGAAAGAGAGAACTTTAAGAATTTAAAATATAGCCACTACAGTGACCATCAAAACGATAAAAAATATTGCCATAAACATTTTATTTTGCAACACCACGAAACAAACGATAGCGCAAAATGAAACGATAGACGTTTTTATATCGTCATCCGATATATATCGTTATATCGAACAGCGCTACCTGCATTGGTGTTATTGGACAATATAAAAAAAACAAAAAAAAAAACAACCTGCTGCTGGGTTGTTGTGCAACACCAACTCCAAGTCCAGTGAAAGCTTTTTGGTGACTCACAATCAGAGATGGGCAGTAACGCGTTACTGTAATCTGATTACTTTTTTCAAGTAACGAGTAAAGTAAAGGATTACTATTGCAAAAACGGTAATTAGATTACCGTTACTTTCCCGTAGTAACGCTGCGTTACTGCGTTACTAAAACCGTGATTTTTTTTGCGAGAATGTCTCACGACAGTGACATAAGCGAGTGCGCCGTTATTGACAACAGCTGTGTGCAGATCAACAGTGGATCACATATCGAGTGTGGGAGAGAGTATGAGCGTGCAGCGTTTAAAGCGTGGAAGTACTGACCTTACTTTGAGTTTGATTCCATAAAAAGTGACAAAAACCTTAGTGTCCGTTGTGCGTGGGAAGAAAACTTCTTTTTACAGCGAAAAAACCCCCTAAACTTCCAAGCAAGCACCGAGTGCGCAACGACGTAATGGGAAACTCACAGAGAAACTCGCGGATTCTTCAACTGACCGCGGCACACCTGCACCAGGGTAAACCTCTGCCTACTGCAGTCCTGCTTTACAGGTGAAAATAGAGCAACAGGACCGCTGAGTCTTTGACTTTAATTATTTTCTGCTGTGTTTTACTTGCATCTATTTGAAAGAGTGAGTGTAAACACAAAAAATATTTTATGTGCTGGAATATGTAGAAAATAGGTTTAAATGTTAAACTAATTTATTCAAGTCAGAATGTTGCATATAATTAAATTTTTGCTTGATGCATAAAGTTAAAAGATTAAAACTGATAAAACAAGTTAAAAAAAGAGACTTTTCCATTTGATTACATTTTGCATGATGGATTATGCAGAAAAAGTAGAATTGGGCTGAAAGATCTATCGCTTTATCACCTACTCAGGTTGTAAATCGTGTTTTTAAAAAGTAACTAAGTAATTAATTACTTTTGAAAATAAGTAATCAGTAAAGTAACGGGATTACTTTTTTGGGGAAGTAATCAGTAATTAGTTACTGATTACTTTTTTCAAGTAACTTGACCAACACTGCTCACAATCAGCTCCACTCTTCTCACTTTTCTTTTTTTGTCTCTGCCAACAGTCTGCTTGTTATAACTCATTATATACTAAGACAAGCACTACAGAAGCTCAAGATTTTGATTTTATACCTAGTCATGGCTAAGCATAAGTTTTATGTCCAGCAGTAACAAGAAGACCGTCACATAGCTTCATTCACATTCACAAAAGACAGCTTCATACCTCTGAATATCAGCCACATCTTAATAGAACTGCTGACCTCTTGAGCCATTTCAGCAATAATTCATTAGGCTGCATGAAGATATTAAAGGAATCAATATGTCAGGGATTAATAGCCATTTCTTTAATGCACTCAGGCAAATACCTCGCCCCCTTTGGTTTTATGGTTATTTCCTCACAGCCATTTTCATTCATTTCTACATGCCTCCCTCAATCATGTCCAGATGCTTCACTCACGCTTATTCTCATAAAAGCAAAACATTTTTAAAAAGCAGACTCAGCGCTCATCTACCAATCAGAAGGTTTGTAGTTAGGTCCCCAACTTCTCCAGTCTGCATCCTGGAGTATCCTTGGACATGATACTGAACCCTGAGGATCCATTGGACTGCGCGCGCGTGTGTGTGTGTGTGTGTATGCATGCTAGGCAAGGCACTTAGGTTTACATGAAGAAGAAAAGTTCTTGTTTGAATGTGAGTGACTGGGTGAATGAGGCTCTGAGTAATCAGTTAACATAGAAAACCGCTTATAGAAGCCGTCATTGGGTGACACAAATCGCTGGATGGTGCGTGTCAAGAAGGACATTTGATGTCAATTTTGTGTCAAATGAAACATGTGGATCCATCAACTGTAGTGCTGTGACCCCTTGTGAACAAGAGAGCAGTTGAAAGTAGCTTTCTAAGTAGTTTCTGATAAAGTGTGTTGATGCATGCTCAATCATCCAGGTAAGGAAATCTCAAAAAGTTGATTCTGGTTATCTGGACATAACTTTTTCCATGGGAGATAACGTGTTTCCTCACAGTCTGGATAAAATGTGATTTTACGGATTTTTGCAGATTTCGGTCATCAAACCAGCCACTACAGCATGTCGTCTCAGTTTATGCTGATGATCTGTTGCTCTTGTCTCAAAAACAGGGACCTCAGTGCCTTCTTCTTTACTGCTGCTCTATTTGTTCAATTTTCCAGATGCAAAGAAATCCTTTTCATGAAGATGAATGCAGGAAAACGTGCAGTTTTTCCACTGACTACATCAAACCATCTGTTCAGGATTTTCTTTCAGTGATGGCACAGGAGACGTATGCATCAACGATCTATATATAGTCAACACTCTGGCATCATTTGAGTAGTAAAGAAAAAAAAAATCAGTTATCCTAAATCATTTTTCCCGAGGTGCACTGCTATCTACATGCTAGTCATCATTTTCTTAATTGTCCACCGACAGATGTTGATACAGTCTGTGCAGCTCGTTGGAAACGAGGCTGCACATCACACATCCCAGCTCTGAAATCTCAAACAGAATATAAGGAGCCATGACACTCACACGATCTCGAACACTGATCTGAAAAGATAAAGAAAGTTAAAAATGAACTCCCTGCCGTCTTTCTGTAGCTTGACTGGACAATCTGGGACAAGTTCTCAACTGGAACCAGATGAATACACAAGTGAAGATGCTCAGAGCACTACACTTAATGCTGATGATTCTGTTCATCTGGATGTGGCGTTTTCAGTGGGAGAAGTGACTGCTTCAGTCTCCATAGTTAAGCTCATTCTTGTCATTACCCCAGTCAGTTTAAAGCAGCACACATGGCTCATATTTCAAAAGAAAAATGTTTTATTCATTTTGAGTTCCTCATTGTGACAAATACAAATGTATCACAGCCCATCCTCTCTCTATATTCCAGCCCTGTCAGGACCAAGTAATAGACGGAGAGCTTTTACACCCTCTCTCAGACACTAAATATCAAATTGAAACCAGATACTCCAGCTGCTTTGTTTGCGGTCATTTGAAAGGAGGCCCAATTAACTGTGAAAAAATACATGGGTTATCTGTTGTCTCCCTTCTGCTTCAGCTAACCACACTGTGGGAGCACAGCAGGCCTCAGACACACACAAAGGTTACTGAACATCACATCTCTTTAAACCTGTGGAAGGGTGGCCAATGCAAACTTAAACCTCAAGAAAGTGAGACAGTCACTTCCTTTATAATACGTCGGGCGCCTGGCTACAAAGTGCAGCTTGACTATGTTACACATCATTTACTCGTACAGTGCAAGTATTTGCTGTGACAGACAGATATTAGTATGCATAACTCGCTCTCGGTGACTGAGTCTGTTTTTGTTTTATACACAGGGTATCTTCAGTGCTGTTTGGTGTTTGTGTGTGTGCGCGCGTTTCTGTTGTTTTATGACACACTTGCATTAGTGTCAGATACTATTGTGATACATTCATTTGTCTCTCACTTAAAAAGCTAAATGGTGCATTTCTGTTATGCCTTAGATTTTCTTTTTCTCTTGTTTTTAATGTTTGCACATTATGTGTGTGGGGGAAATATCTTATTATTTAATCAAAATTCCTATATACACCACATATCACATATCGTACTTAAAATCCAAAATACGAGTAGCTATTCTGATACAGCTACCACTGAAATAAATTGATTACACAGCGGTCTTTTCCTGTTTCATGTGTTAGGCTATCTCCTCTCTATCCCCTCTCTAAATTTTGGTAATACCGCGCATTGCTGGAAACCCAAACAAAACACGCAATAAGAGGCTCTAATGTAAGCGTCCTGTTAATGTTGGTAGTGTCAGTTACACAATGGACCCAGAGCCAGCACAACAGAGCCAGCAGTGCATGGGCGGGAATGCATTTCTTAATTGGAAAATTCTGACAGCACTTCATATTAAACCTCCTAAGACCCGAACTCTTTCATGGCAAGAATTTTTAATTTCTCTTTGCCATTTGAGCTGATTGGGACCTGATGAATGTAAAAGCAAAGACTTACGTGATTTTTTTTTTTTTTTTTTTTTTTTTTTTAACCTGATTTTGGTTTCTGAGAACAATGAGATCCACATATGAGGACATTCACTTTATATTTCAATAGGACAGCGGCAGCTCCCTGCTTGGCTGCTCCAGTTTTCTCCTCACTCATGTTGCCCACCAGTGATTTCTAGCTGCCCACCCAGGCAGCAGGCTAGAATATGCGCTGAGCCTCAGCACCCAGTACTTGGACATGTTTTCTTTATTAAACAATGAACCAGACCCCAAAACGTAAACAGCTGTTATTGCTAGGCAATGGAGCAGCATTTGGCGATGCAGCACCTGACATTCCTGACCATCTGGGCGGAGCATGCATGGAATGGAATGTTTAGTAGAACTGTGCAAAACAAGCACTTAGTTACAGCATGTTTCATTGTATCCAGACACAGCTAGAGACGCATCTACAGCAGCATCTCTGTGCAGGACAAATGACAGCTGACGAAGAAAACATTGAAAACTTCACTTCACTCCTCTATCTTCCTTTGTTTAAAAGGCCAAAATGAATCGAGGGAGAACGAGAAGAGGATCGGCGAGTGCTTCACCATACATTACAGTACAGCTGATTAACCTGCAAGAAGAATTTCAAATGATACAGGCTGAAAATGTCAAATTAAAAGAAGAGGCAGAAAAATCAAGACAAGAAGCTAAAAATTCAAAGTTTGAAACTGAAGTAGTATTGCAGGAATTACTGCATGTGGGTCTCAAACTTAAAGGAGAGAAAATGGGAAAACAACAGGCAGAAAACGAGAATGAAAACATGAAGAAAGAACTGTTGGAAGCTCAAAAAGCATTGGAGGAAGAGAAAACCACAGCACAAGAAGCCAAAAATAAATATCAAACTGCAAAGAAGGAGGCAGGAAATGTGATACAGGAATTACAGGAGGTGCAGGAAGCTTTTGAAGAGGGAAAAAGGAAAATGCAGTTGGCAACATAAGAAGCTGCAAATGTAATGGCTGAAGCTGAAACACTAAGGAAGGAATTACTGCATGTGAAACAACAACTTCAAGAGGAGAAAAAACGTAAACACGAGGCAGAAAATGAGATTGAAAATATGAAGAAAGAATTGTTGGAAGCTCAAAAAGTGTTGGAGGAAGAGAAAATTAAAATACAGGAAGCAAAGAAAGAAATGGAAGATACAAAGAGTTACACTCAAAACATGAAGAAGGAACTGATGAAAGTGCAAGAGGAACTTGCAGAAGAGAAAATTGAGGTGAAGGCATTCAAGAAAGAAATGACGGTGACCAAGAAAGACTGCAAAGACGCACTTAAAGAAATACGAAAGCACAAAAAGGAAGCTAAAGAGCTCCTCAAACAGAAAGTGAAACTGGCCAAACAGCAGCTGAAAGAAAAATTTAAAGATGCCGAGGAGCAGCTCAACAAAACCTTAAAAGAACTGAAGGCAAAAGAAAAGCAAGCCGAGGACAGGAGGGGATTCTGGAGCAGACTGCTGAGAAAGAACTGACCCAGCAGCATCGAGTTTGAGGAGATCAATAGTTTCTTCCTCCTCTCTCCACCTTTCTTTCACCCCATCCTTCTTCTTGGGACGTTTGTTTGTTTTTTTAAAAACTCTAATCTAAATACATGTACTGAAATACACAAATAAAATTGCCATAACTTGACCTAATGTTGCCTGATTCTTTTCTTGTGTGTCTGTGGATGTAAAACAGTAACACACTTTCTGCTCTGTGTGTCTTTAATTGTAAATAAATGCCATATGTTTTCATTTTAAAATGCAGTGCAAAAAACTTCTGCTCTAAATCTTCTTTTTTTTTTTAGCAAAAAGCTTTTTTTTGCCTGTTGTGGAAGTTTTCCATTTAAATAAAGCCTGCAGACGAGCGGTGAGCAGTAGCTAACATTCTTTAATCCAAACACACAAAGAACAGACAAGCAAGCTTGATGAAGTCCCTGCATGACCGCGGGACAGACGGTCAGCAGAGTCTCCCTGAGCCTAGCATGGCTCTCAGTTAAATACCTTCTCCAGGAACAAAAGGCAGTACACAGCTGTTTCACACCTCAAGGTTCACACTCCCTTGCTACCTTCCAGAGTCCTCGAAGAGACAAAAGACTCTTCCTGTGGAGTTGTCTGCTTCCCCCAACTTCCTTACTAGACCCCCACCATTTGTCTTACTGTATGAGTGTGAGACATGTTAAGTATATGTGGCCCGGTCATGGGGAATGAGACAGGACACAGGAAATACTCTTTTGTGGGCTTTTTTATTCTCCGACTGTACTCGGAGGAGCACAGTTTTAATTCTGTAGTTTTGAGTGAAACGGCAAAATTTAACTATTTCACTGGCTCAGCCTAAAACTGGCTTTCAGGGTCTGAGACAACAGTAACTATCATATGTACATGTTAAATTCAAACAGTATAGACAACAGTAGTGACCTGTCAAGAAACAAATACAACAAAAAAGAGAAAATAAAACAAATAAACACATTGTTTACATCCCACAACTTCGCAGGTCAACTGGCAATAAAGTGCACTGTAAACTCTCTTTTAAACATACATTTCTATGGGAGAACATCATGAACTCACTTCGGTTTCTCCACACAGCTACTGTGCTAGGACAAGTACACACGCAGGAATCACACAGCAAGTGATCTCCCCTCTGAATCAAACAGAAACATACAGAGTTATGCAAAGTGAATAACAGTATAAACTTAACAACTTTGAAATCTGTTAGGACACTGTCACTACTCACGCCAACCCGCTCTTCAGTCCCTTTCACAGCACGTGACCATTAAACATGCACCCGTCGCGCGTTAAGAGCTCTACAGAAATGGTCACAAACATGGAGTCATTGCTAAAGAAACTTAGCTAATTACAGTCTACTACAACACTGGTGACAATATTTTGCAGTATGCTACACTTTTTAGCACATTTACCTCTTGTGTAGCTAGCCACAGAATCTTTTGCAGTGCTCTGGCTCACGGCGTCTCTTAAAGGGACAGTATACCCCTAAAATGCGAGGTCTAGTCATCACCATGACAACTCTACAACAGACCTCTGGTAGACAGGCAATCAGTCAAAAACACAATCCCCTCTTTTTAAACCCTTTCCATGCGTAGTATTAGTTCACTTGGCTACATTCTCCCCTGCTATGAGTCAATGTCCTCGGTGACCCCCTGCTCATTCACCATTCCCCTGAGTTTGGTGGTGTAGAGAACCATACCGGCTAACACCTGGGAGAGTACATCTGGACTGAAGGATACTGCATTGCATGCTGACCTAGGTAGATTAAATGGGTTTGTGTGGACCCCTGCAGTTTCTCTCCTACTCCTGCGTGTAGCAGGTGTGGGTGGACCTGCCTCCGCTTTCTCTCTTTTTCCTTTCCTAGGAGCTGGAACAGGTTTCGCCACCGGTTCTTCGCTGGAGAATCCAATGCTTCCTGGTCCAGGTGGAAGGTAAGCTGCTGGCTCCACCTCGAGGTCATCAGGGTTGTTACTGCTCTCCTGCCCTAGTAGATCCTCACCCACATTTTCAGTTCCATTCTCCAATTGGTCTCCAGGCTCGTCGACCGTCGGAACCAAGTTCCCAGGTCCCTGAGGCACTGGCAGCTCCATGGGGTACTGGACCTCCTCCATCAAGGCAAACTCTGGATGCTCAACCTCCGTATCAGACACTTGGTGCTCATCTGCAGAACTGACTTCCTGGTCACGTAGCCTTGGCTTGGGTGCAGGTATAGACCCCACGCATGGCCTCAAGTTAGATCTGTGGACTCTTTTCACCGGCCCTCCTTCTAGTGGCACTACTGTGTATGTTGTCCCTTGGATATCAACCACTTTATACACAGGGGCTGCCCAGGCATCTTGAATTTTATTCCTTCCTGGTGGTCGGTAACGGAGATACACAAACTGTCCGATGTCAACAGGTGGACAGAACACCTTTCCTTGTTGCTGAACCACTCTCTCTGCAGCCTTCCGTTCGGCAAATTCTCTGGCTCTGGCATGTGCATCCTGGAGACGCTCCTGATGCACTAATAACCAGTCTAGTTTGTCATCCTTTACTTCCTCCCGGCCCAACAATGCATCAATGGGTAGATGTGGGTGGACCCCAAACAGCAGGTAATGGGGAGAATACCCTGTGGTCGAGTGCGGCGTGACATTGTAAGCATACACCAGCTCTGACAGATGCTCGGGCCAGCGCTGCTTCTTCTCAGGGGGAAGCGTACGCAAGAGGTTGTGCAAAGTCCTGTTGAACCTCTCACAATGTGGGTTACCCTGAGGGTGGTGGGGTGTTGTACGAGTTTTCTTCACTCCATACAGTTTGCATAGCTCAGCAATCACTGCGCTTTCAAAATTCCTGCCCTGGTTTGAGTGCAGGCGCTCTGGTACCCCATATTTCATGAACCACTCTTTCAGGATAATCTTAGCTGTGGTAGCTGCTTTTTGATCTCGTGTGGCAAATGCCTGACTGAACTTGGTGAACACATCAGTCATTACAAGAATGTTTTCACAACCATCTGTAGCCTGCTCAAGGGTGGTATAATCAACAGCAACAACTTCAAGTGGGCGGGTAGCCAAAAATGGAGCGTGGGGTGCCTGAACTTTGGGTTGAGGCTTCTTTGTTAACACACACACACACCTCTGACATTTCTTCACCCAGTGCTCAACATCTTCAAACATGCCCCCCCAGAAACATCTTTGTTTCAACAATCCCAGTGTGCGTTCGATTCCCTGGTGTCCCATGTGATCATGCACACTCCTGAGAACTTTTTCTTTAAGGCAGGCAGGTAGTAGCAGCTGATGGCACTGTCCAAGGTGAGCATCCTCAATCACACGGTATAGCAGTCCATCCTTTTCTCTGATCCGAGGCCACTGCTTCAGTAGAGAACGTACCGGTTTAGACAGACCCCCTCTCTCTCTGTAGGTAGGTCTCTTCTGTCTGCTCCAAAACTCTCTCAAGACACCAATTGTTGGGTCTGACACTTGGAAGCGATAGAGTTCTGCATTGGAATAACCAGGCATCGTTGGGGTGTTGCCCAGCACAACCTCACTGACTGCTTCCTCATCTGGTTCGGAGGCCTGCAGCAGTCTGATCCTACAAGCCTCAACTCCAGCCATGACAAGATCTGAGCCTAGACTTGTACCTGCCCTTAGCACATTACATATGGCTATAGAGCCATCATATTCTGCATCCTCACTGTCAGGTTCTGCCATGTCAACTGTCTATATATTGTTTTTTGTTTTATATGTCTGAAACAAATAAAGATACAATACAATACAACTGTTGGTTGCCGAGAGAGGGCATCAGCGGTAGTGTTGCAGCGGCCAGGGCGATACTTAACATCGAAGTCAAACACAGACAGCTGAGCTACCCACCTCTATTGAATGGCTCCTAAATTAGCAGTGGGCAGGTGACACAGGGGATTGTTATCCGTTATGATTGTGAACTTGGACCCCAGCAGATAACTCCTAAATTTTTCTGTGACTGCCCACTTTAACGCTAGGAGTTCGAGCTTCATGCTGCTAAAGTTTTGATCATTCTTCTCAGCCCCTCTGAGCCTCCTACTAGCATAAGCTATGACTTTATTCCTTACCCCCTGCTTCTGGGACAGAACAGCGCCTAATCCAAGACTGCTAGCATCCGTTTCCAGCGTGAAAGGGAGACTGAAGTCAGCATAGCCTAGAACAGGGGCACTAGTCAACTTTTCCTTAAGCAACTCAAAAGCTTGTAATGTCCTCGTACGTAGTATTTTGGTCTAGACAACCCAAAATGTGATGTCCATATATGTGGACACCAGGTCCTAGGAGGATATAGAAGAAAGGGATGGGTGAAATCTGACCATGCAATGCAAACTGTTTGCCAGCAACCAAACTGCTCTCCGTGTCAAAAGACTCCACCTCCGACCTAAACAAACATCTCGAAATAAGTTCTTTTTAAAACTAAAGCTAGGCATACACTGCGATTTTTGGTCCATTGTGAGACGATTTTTCACTTGTGCGACCATTTTGGGGATCGGCCTGAGTTTTGCCTTAATCGTGTGTTGTGCATCGTGTAGTTTTACATGGGGTAATGAGAAGCGATTAACATCTCACGACCAGCTCCCGATCAGCAATCGTATGGTCACAAGAAAATCAAACCCGTTTTGAAATCCGAACTTCTAACCCCTGCGATTCAGTCTTACAGTTTGAGCAGGAGTTGAATAACGCAACTGAAAAAAAATCATGCATAAAGTGCATGCCCAGCATGCAACTACCTTGTTTTAGTTGTGGTAACTACCTGGGTTATGTGCCACTTCAGTATCTTCGATGTACTATTGCTGTGTGATTTATTACTATTACTGAAGGCTGCATTACAACTTGCTAGCTGCAAATAATCATGTGAAAGAAAACATATTACTGATACAGACATAGTTTTCTATACGAGATCACTGTAAAAAGTGCAGCCTTACCTAATGTCCACCATACTGTTACCAAATCTTGTTGGTATTGCTTTCAGAACTGCACATCATTATTTGCAGCTAGCAGGTTGTTAATACTATCCATCAAGTCTAACAGTCTGCAATCTATGAACTAACCTCAGCTAACAATGTTAGCTCGGTGATGAGTAGCCTTCAGTAATAGTAATAAATCACGCAGCAATAGTACATTCATGTAGTTGTAAAAAGCATGATGATATATCAAGTAATCCAGAGTATTCAGAGTACGTTACTCACATTGAGTAACTTAACCGAATACATTACAAAATACATGTTGGGCCATGTATTCTGTAATCTAAAGTAACCTTCCCAACACTGTACATGGTTATGAACAAGGAATGCTACAAGAGACTCGCTCTTACTGCACTGTAGCTAAACCTTAACCTTATTTCTGGCCACATAAACATTGAATATCACATCACACAACAAGTCTAAACAGCCTAATAGAAATTACATGATGACAACATTATCAAACAAATTATTTTAACTAAAACATAATCCAATGAGTCTCTATGCTCCACATAAAACCAGTATAAAAGGCGAATAGTGCAGGAAAATTCAAATGAAAAGACTAGTATAAATAAGTTAAATGCACCATTTACTCTAAGTAAGAGCACTGCTTACATTTACAGTGCAGATCAGCTTCATATTTAGTTTGTATTTCCCTTTATCTCACTAAGCCCCAGGTGCAGATGTAGCTCATTTAGTTAATTACTGTCATTTCCGCTTGGTTAGTGCTCACAAAAATGTTAACCCACACATACACGGACACATTCACTGTAAAGTGCAGACTGTAAAAATACACGTGACACTCACACATGTGATGCAAATGAAGCTCAGTGTTCACCTCAGAAACACTTTGCTTCGTATTTATGCCGACGCATAAAAACGTTCGTCTTAAATCAAGCTGTAATTGGCAGCATTTGATGGAAGGATGCACACATACTGTACACACACAAACACACTAGTTAGCTACTGCACAGAAACCACTGGCAGGTGAAGACGGTAACAGTGACTCTGAATGTTCACACTTGTTAATACGTGAGATTTATGAGGCAGCGAGTGGAAAGTCAGTTCTTGAACTTGATGTCTTGATAGCTGGAAAAATAAGGAAGTGTAAGGATCTCAACAATACCGGGATAAATTCTGACGGCTCACTGAGTCAATGAACCTCCCAAACACCAAGTCTAGATACGTGCTCCCAGTATGCAGTGGTTATACGGGTTAGTTTGTTTTTTCCAAAGAACAAGGGAGTGTAATGCTGACTGTGGTGAAAAGGTCTATGTACCACATCATGCTGCAAATGGGTTGTGTGACTGCTGACTGGTCACATGCTGACCTCTTACATCATGGGAACTAGAGATCGTGTGTCACTTTCATGAGGAAGAGATAGCAGCAGAATGTACTCAGAAGAGTCCCACAGAAGCTGTGTGTTGCTCTCAGAAATGGTCTGCTGGGAAACCTTGGGTCCTCCCATTGATGTGAATGTTACTTAAAACACTGGTGTACATCCCTTAACAGCAACAGTATTCCTAATAAAGTACCCTGCCTCACAAACACTGTTCAGAAGAGGTGGCCCCCAGATATCTCCTCATATCTCAATGAAGCTGAGCATCTAAGGAAGCTTAGCTCACTGTTTGAAGCCAAAAGTCTGCTGTCCGTGGTGCTGAATGGACCCTCTGCACCACTTACTGGACAGGCAGCAGAGCACCTTCTCTAACAGGCAGATTCAGCTCTCATGCCTTTCACTTAAACTGGTGCAAAAATATTGCAAATATGAAATCTTATCTCCGGGATGAGCTGGAAAAACAAGCCAAATCCTTGAAGGCGCCACCTCACCCCCAGGTTAATGCTGGTTTCTGACACCACAGAGAACATTCAGAGATGTGGGTCTATGCCCTGACATCTCACAGCTGGCGGCATTTTGGGAAACATACACAGTATTGGGGAAGAATGTCGTGTCTGCTCCATCTGTCTGTCCAATATAACTGCAAATCTATATTGTGAGCAAAATGATGAAATATTTCCTCTGTTTACAACTTTTCAATCACTTTTTATCTCGGCTGAAAAAAAAAAAAAAAAAAAAAGCACCTTGACAAGCAAGCACGGCAAAAAACAGAGCATGATTGTGACGTCTTCAGCCGCCACTCCTGCAGTCGGCCTAATTATCCCGCTACATAAACAGCATTTCTAGTTTTTGGCTTTGGAGCAGATTTTTATCTGTTATGTGCAATTAATTACCAGCACAGCTATTACTGCCGTCACTGCAATCAATACAAAACTGTCAAATGATGATGTCTATGGTAAAACACTGCTATAACACAGCAGGCATGTTACTAAAAACACTACCGAGTTGGCTCTCACACCTTTTCAGGTGTGTTTTAACCGCTTTCCTGGAAGGCTGTGCTTGACAACACAGTGACTCAGCAGGTGTTACTTTACCAAAAGAATAGAGGAAGCATCTTGAGACGTGATGGTGACTAACTGAGGGGAAAATGTCATTAAGGTCATTCAATGATTTAAAATGATGCTCCATTTAAAGGAATTTTCACATTATAAAATATTGAGGGTGGAGAGACATGAAATGACAAATCGTATTCTGTTCAAGCCTGCTGATTAAGACACCCAAAATAGATTTGAGCACTTATATTTTCTGATGAAGCTAAAAAAAAAACTAATCACTGAAAATCCATCAATCAATGCAAATACGCTTAAGGACGGTATCTGACTTGCCACATTAGCACAGCTTTATATTTCACACATAATGCAACTGCACAAACAGAAATCCATCTAAACCATTACTTCGGCCCCAAAACACTGAATAAATATTGTTTCCATGTGACATCCAGCGAAGCTGAGCCTGACGCAACTCAGAATGATGAAACTGTGCAGGAAGGCAGAATTTGCTCATTTATCTGCCCTGGAAAGTAACTTTTATGTGCACTGGTGCTGCTTTATACTGAGCTCTGTTGCTGTGCTTGTAGTGCTTTTTTTCCTCTCAGAGGATCAATCAGACAAGGATTTATATTCACCTTTCGCTTCAGGACACTCCCCAACCTTCCAAAAACAGAGCTTTGAGTCAGTCTGGATCAAATGTTCTCTCCAGCTATGACTTCAAATTTGTTAGCGATCATTACCCAGCGGCTAACTAAATATATAATCAGATCAATTAATACAACAGGCATGGCTGTTTTATATTGCTTGGCTCGAGCAGCTGCCAGAGCATATGCTGGAAGCAACACCTTGATGAAAAATCAGCGGCTTGTCTGCCTTTTGTTATTACAAACCAACATCCTATCAGGCAGGTTTTGGACCCATTATGCAGGACTCGAAATACAGTTTTATTGCAGGTGACGTTTCAACATCCCAAAAGCACAAAGTAGATGGAATACTAAACACTGGGAAACAAGGGAAAATTGAGGTGCTAGGGCACATATAACACAGAACAAGGAACACACACCAATGACAGTAGGACGTGATGAAGAGCAGCTGGAGATGAAGACATTAAATACACAGCAGGTGATTAGGCAAAGGGAAGACAGGTGGGAAACATGGCAGGAACAAATCAGGGGAAGACAGAGGAAGCAAAACTGAACATAATGCATACAAGACTAGGGACCACCAAAATAAAACAGGAAGTAACTAATACCAGAACTAAGGTGTTGTGGAAATTTTAACAACAACCTGCAACACACCCACTGAGCGTGATTTGGAGTGGGTTTAATAAACACATTGCCACGACAAAGGCCAGGACTAACATGCACAAGCTTGACACAAACAAAATGCTGAACAAACATGGAGACATGATTGACTAGCACAGGGAGACCAGAAAGACACCTGAACAGGGGTTACTCAACATAGACTAGACGGGGACACAAAGGAACACAGAAGGGAACAAAACAGGAATGACGAGACAACGGGACCTGAACTACACATGGAAGCACGGGAAACACGCGACTACTTAAGTACAAGAGAACGTAACAAAATATGGAATCGCAAACAGACTAAAACTAGACAAAGCTGCGTCCAAACCCTAACATGTAAATTTTAGTAAATTCCCTGGTATATGTACGTTCATTTACATCCATTTTTAGCAGACCAGACACAATATATTTGAATGGTTTAACGGTACATAAATGCATTAACTTTGTTTACATGTGTCAACATGAGTATTTGCTCTTTGGCTTTAATTAAACATTTTGCAGTTGTTTATTTTAGGAAGAACGTTTATGGACATGTTCTGAGCTCTGGCAAATTGCAACAGGCCATCACTGTTTGACATTTTATAGACCGTGTAAATGATCATTTTAATAAGAGGAAAGCTGATATATTAACCCATAAAGTTAGAATTACATTCAGAAAAAATTTTTACAGCTTAGCCAGAGACGAGTTTTGGCAAGGAACCAAACGCAGTGAATCCACATTAACATTGTCACCACATTTTCTTAACAGAGAAGTAGTATCTGCTATTTAAATGTATTCCACATCTATGGTTGGTCTAACAGCATTCTTTTAATTTTTGTACTCAGTATTTTGCATTGTGTCTTCATTTGCTTTCATCTCATTACCATTTGTTGTTGCTCAGCATTGGGGGTTTAATATGATTTGACAGCTTGCATGAATTAAGCAGAACAGATCGAATTTGTTATAGAAATATTTGGAACATTAATAAAAGAATAACTGGTTTTCCTGGTTTCATATTTCTGCCTAATTTCTAGCTGTGTTTAGATCTGCTGCTTATGCTATTGCTTATTATCACAGTCTAATTATAGGAGAGCAGAGCCAGCTTTGCAAAATAATGTACAGATTGTTTACGTCTTGTGGCTTTTCAAAAGAAAAGAAAAACCACGTTGCTCCTGTCTGTTCCATTACTTTGGAAAAATCTGTGTTAATTTTGTACTGGATCTCTTGTTAACTCCGCATGACCACAGTTGGGTTTAGTGTGAATTGCAAAATGTCAAATCCATCACACAAACATCAGCAACAAGCATAAATGTCACTCCGAACTCCTGTGAATGATTAGTTTTTCCAGTCACGGCTAAATGTTTGTACCCACATCAGAGTAAACGGCACAGTGTCTTTAAAACATCGTGTTTTATACCCCACAGAATGTATTTATTTCAGGTGACTGGCTGTGAGCACTTCTGTTAGAAACAGGTATCATTAAAAAAGGAAAGAAAACTTTTAAATTGTGTCTATTAAAGTTAAGAGACAGACAATTGCAGTTGATTAAACATTTCTGGATGTTCCTACCTGCAGAGCATCAATATATTTGTTTTTCTTTTACAAAAATTTTTGTATTGCACTTTTATACTATGTCCTACTACTCTGTCCCGTTACTTCATTAGGTATGACCTGCTGAAGTTCAAATTGAGCATCAGAATGGGGAAGAAATGCGATTGAAACGACTGTTTGGTACCAGATGAGTTGTTTTGAGTATTATAGAAACAGACGATCTGTTGGGATTTTCCTGCATAGCCATGTGTAGTTTTTACAGAGGTGTGAAAGAGAGAGAATATCCAGTAAGCACCAGTTCTCTGGGGGAAAATGCCTTAGTGATGCTTTAAAGCTGATGGAAATAATAACAGTAATTCAAATAACTACTAGTTATAACCAAGGTATGCAGAAGAGCATCTCTGAATACATAACAGACTGAACCTTGAAGCAGATGGGCTACAGCAGCAGAAGACCACTCCTGTCATTTAAGAACAGGAAACTGAGACTAAAATTCACAAAAGCTCAGCACAATTGGTCAATGTAAGACTAGAAAAATGTTGGGTGGTCTCATCATTCTGTTTCTGCTGCTCATTCACGTGGTAGGGTCAGAATTCGGCATAAAAAATACGAAAACATGCTTTATACTTCCTTGCATCAACAGCCCAGACTACTGGGGGTGGTATAATAGTGTGGGGAATATTTTTGGCATACTTTAGGCCCCTTAGAAACAACTGAATATCATTATGTGGCATAGCCATTGTCCATCCTTTTATAACGTCAGTGTCAATCTTCTGATGACTGCAGTATAATGAGACATGTCACAACACTCACATCATCTCAAACTGGCTTCTTGAACATGACATGACACAGTACTCGATTGGCCTCTATAGTCACCAGATCTCAATCCAGTAGCACATCAACAGAGATGGATTTACAGCAGACAACTCTGCAGCAACTGTGATGCTATCATATATGGACCAAAATCTCTGAGGAATGTTTCCAGCTGCTTGTTGAATCTATGCAACAAGGCACCTCTGAAGACAAAAAGGGGCCCAAACTGGTACTAACAAAGTACAAGTAACAAAGTGGCCCGTGAGAATATACTTACTATATACTACGTAGAGTATATACTTGATATCCTCTCCATTTTGTAAATATTTTCCACCCTCCACTAGCACACTAGGGCCTACTCAAAATTTTATGCCAGTAGGAAAGCTGTTGAATTTTGACACATGACTCACACAACACACACACACTAAATGAAGCACTCCTCTTTAAGCTGGGTCAGGGCTTTTGTGTTAATTATATGCATTTATTCCAAATACACGCCAATGCAACAGTGCTGGATTTATCAAGATGTTGACAACAATCATTCCAAACCACTGATTTTGTACATATGCTGTATACAGTTGACAGAACAAAGAGGAACAGGAAAGACGTCTGGAAGCAGTAGAAAGACGGTGAGGGCAAAAACAAGAGTCAAAGTGGGCGAAAACAGTTATTTTTCCAGAGCAGCTTCTGTTGTGGTCATTAAGATTAAGGCTTTGGCTCAGATTTCATAAATTGAGCTTATTCTCTAAAACAGGTGTATCACTTTGATTGGGCAATTGTTCATCCTGAATCATTAGCACGCACAGTTGTGCATGTTGTGTATATCTACCTGAGCTGAAGTGAAGCTGTTTGAACATCTTTGCAAGCAGCATATTACATTTTTCATTTCCTTTAAAACCAACTGATTTCATGAACTGATCCCTCACTGAGCACAACATAAAAGTGACTCTCTTTTTCAAAAACGGCCAGTGTTGCAGTCCAAACACAGCTGACTTATTTAGCAGTGCGGGCAGAACAGATGTCAGGGTGAGCAAAACAACAAAACAGCCTGGAATATTTATAACTAACTTATCACAAAAGAATATATAAGAAGACACAGGCATCTTACCTGCCTCCCGAAACATAAACAAGAAACAAACACAGAAAGAATAAAAGAAAAGCCTTCTCACCCACGCAGCGACTGGCCTAGTATATAAAGCAGTTTTGGTTTCTATCTATTCATGATAACAATGGATAGGTTAATAGATGGATAGATATGAAGCTTGTGCTCAAACTTAATTAATTTCACTGTTTTAGTGAAATTAATTATTACTTAGAACTAATTATCAGGTTGCACTAAATGTACCAATCTATTTTTAAGCATCGCTATACCAGCGAACAAAACAAACCCACGTATCAGCCGTTTAACGTTCTCATTCACATTTCTAATAATATTAGCCATAATGTGTTACTGCAAGCCAACAGGTGTTTTTGCTGATGACAGAATAATTTATGCTACAAACTTTAGAAGAATGAGTACAAGTGGTGGATGCATCAAAGGTTCTGCACAGTGCTGCTGTGGAAATAATGATGATAATGAGCCATATGTTAACGCTGTTTAACAAACAGCTGCAACAAAAAGTTTCATTACATGTTACAGAAAAGTATAATAGGAAGCCTGTAAAGGATTGACTCCAAATACCATATATTTATTTCTTATTAATAGAGCCTATGAGTCAATTTTAAGTTTTGATTACTTTTTAAGTATTTTATACTCTATATGTTCAATATATTTTATACTTGGATAAATGAGATGATGGCAGATAATCCACTGTGACCCTAGAATTGTGTTTGTCTGGTTTAATTAAATGTTAGAAAGACAAGAAAGCTCCACCTTTAAAGAACATAGTGCATCTTAACAATGCTTCATAATCCATTTCAACTGTTCTCCTGTCTGATAACACATATGAGCCTGATCAGTGTTAGAATATTGACTTTCCAAACCATGGCATTACCTTGGTATCATTTTACAACGTTAGAAAGATCAGTTATAAAACCAAAGTGAACTCTTACTCCTTTAGAAAATGAAAAGTCTGTCAACCCCAATGGCTGGAAATTTCTATGAGAAAGTGACTTTAATCTCCTCAATTTCCAGCTGAACTTTCATTCTGAATGAAATCAATGCAATGGAACAATGGATACATGTCCTTAACTAAAAGATGATTGTTATTCAAAGATCCAAGAGGCTTGTCTGAGTTCTCTGCATATTATTTTTGTAATATTAGACAGAAATTCTTCACATTGGCTTTAAACAAACATGTAAATGAAATTCAGAAACTCTCCCTAGAAAAACACAGGATTTCTCTAATATAGAAGAGAAGACTTTGAGTAAAACACCAGATTTAGACTACTACAGATAGAAGCATAGGAGAGCTTCGAGGAGGTGGTTGTTTGGCAATATTGTCTAGTTAGGAAAATAGTAACTGTGTGTGCAGACTGTGGTATTTGTAGGTTTTCGTTGTGTCCAGCTACACATGCTAAGCATAGTTTTAAACAATGACAATGTTTTTGGTGCAGGTTTAACAAAAGTAAGCAAAAAGTATAAAAGTAATTTAATTGACTGACAAATAGCTTTATGTTCTTTCATAATTCCATGAAAAATCAATCAGATAGAAGAGCTGGAGCTTAGTGTTAAATTTGCATTTGGTATCTTTTCACTGAAGTTCCCAATGTGAAGTTCAAAGCTATGCCAATGCCAAAGTAAAGGAGGCCATCAATAAACTGAAAATTCCCAATAAACCTATCAGAGAAGTAGGAAACAAAAGTTTAAAGTTGTTCAAATACACAATAAAACACCCAAAGTGCAGAAAGATCAAAAAGACAACTAAAGTGGATAATTCTGTAGATATATAATTGTCAAAGCCTACAATGATATATCTACATTGTAGGTATATCATTGCAACAAAGTGGAAACAACAAGTTAACCCTCCAAATGCAGAGGGTTAACAACAAGGTGCAAACTACTGGTTACACTCAAGGACGAGAAGGACAGATTAAGAGTTTGCTAGAAAACATCTTTCGTTCTTTAAAACAAATTCTTGATTGGGAGAGAAAAGTACGGAGACAAAAGAAGCATACAGCATCATCTGTCAAACATGACGGAGGTGACATGGGCATGTAGAGCAAGTGGCTCCAAGTCACTAGTATTATGTTACTGCAGATAGAAACAGCAGACTAGACTCTGCTCAGGTTCAAATGCTACAAAATTGATCAGACAGTGTTTAACAGTACAAACAGATAATAAGACAAAGCATGCTGCAAAAGCAACTCAATACTTCAGTGCATTGAGGCAACTGCTGTTGCGATTTGGGACTATATAAGTAAAACTGAATTGAAATTAAATTGAATTTCCCACTGTAAAGAAATGGGATATTTTTAATGCCCAAGTCAGTCATCTGAGCTAAACCCAGTAGAGTAAGCTTTTCATTAACTGAAGATGCAACTCAAGGTACAGCCCCACAAACAAGCAGCAACCGAAAGCAGCTGCAGTGAAGTCCTGGCTGAAGATCTCAAGGGAGGAAACCCAGTGATGTTCTTGGGTTCTGTCTAGTATGGCTCATATGACTTAAGTCTGATTGAGATGCTTTGGTATGACCTTAAAAAGGACATTCATGCTGGAAAATCCTCGAGTGTGGCAGAATTAAAACAATTCTGGAAAGAGGACCGGGCCACAGTTCCTCTACAGCCACGTGAAAGACTCATTGGCAGTTATCGATACTGTTGACCATAATATCCTATTAGAGCGATTAGAATATGCTGTAGGTATTACAGGTACTGCGCTGCAGTGGTTTGTATCATATCTATCTAATAGACTCCAATTTGTGCATGTAAATGGAGAGTCCTCTTCACACACTGAGGTTAATTATGGAGTTCCACAGGGTTCAGTGCTAGGACCAATTCTGTTTACATTATACATGCTTCCCTTAGGCAGCATCATTAGAAGACATAGCATACATTTTCACTGCTATGCAGATGACACCCAGCTCTATCTGTCCATGAAGCCAGATAACACACACACCAATTAGTTAAACTGCAGGAATGTCTTAAAGACATAAAGACCTGGATGGCCGCTAACTTTCTGCTTCTTAATTCAGATAAAACTGAGGTTATTGTACTCGGCCCTGAAAATCTTAGAAATATGGTATCTAAGCAGATTCTTACTCTGGATGGCATTACCTTGGCCTCCAGTAACGCGGTGAGGAACCTTGGAGTCATTTTTGACCAGGACATGTCCTTCAACGCACATATTAAACAAATATGTAAGACTGCGTTCTTCCATTTGCGCATCATCTCTAAAATTAGAAATATCCTGTCTCAGAGTGACGCTGAAAAACTAGTTCATGCATTTATTACTTCCAGGCTGGACTACTGTAATTCATTATT
This sequence comes from Simochromis diagramma, assembly GCF_900408965.1. Taxonomy (NCBI): domain Eukaryota; kingdom Metazoa; phylum Chordata; class Actinopteri; order Cichliformes; family Cichlidae; genus Simochromis; species Simochromis diagramma. The sequence continues at coordinate 3,907,266 of NW_024387416.1, read as the reverse complement.
ATCAGGATGTCCAAAAAACTCGCTGAAAAGCCTTCAACTAATCCAAAATGCTGCAGCAAGAGTCCTGACAGGGACTAGAAAGAGAGAGCATATTTCTCCTGTTTTGGCTTCCCTTCATTGGCTTCCTGTTAAATCCAGAATTGAATTCAAAATCCTGCTCCTCACATACAAGGTCTTAAATAATCAGGCCCCATCTTATCTTAATGACCTTGTAGTACCATATCACCCTATTAGAGCGCTTTGCTCTCGCTCTGCAGGCCTACTTGTTGTTCCTAGAGTATTTAAAAGTAGAATGGGAGGGAGAGCCTTCAGTTTTCAGGCCCCTCTTCTGTGGAACCAGCTTCCAGTTTGGATTCAGGAGACAGACACTATCTCTACTTTTAAGATTAGGCTTAAAACTTTCCTTTTTGCTAAAGCATATAGTTAGGGCTGGACCAGGTGACCCTGAATCCTCCCTTAGTTATGCTGCAATAGACGTAGGCTGCCGGGGGATTCCCATGATGCATTGAGTTTTTCCTTTCCAGACACCTTTCTCACTCACTATGTATTAATATACCTCTCTGCATTGAATCATATCTGTTATTAACCTCTGTCTCTCTTCCACAGCATGTCTTTATCCTGTCTTCCTTCTCTCACCCCAACCGGTTGCAGCAGATGGCCCCGCCCCTCCCTGAGCCTGGTTCTGCCGGAGGTTTCTTCCTGTTAAAAGGGAGTTTTTCCTTCCCACTGTCGCCAAAGTGCTTGCTCATAGGGGGTCATATGATTGTTGGGTTTTTCTCTGTATCTATGAAGCGCCTTGAGGCGACTTTTGTTGTGATTTGGCGCTATATAAATAAAATTGAATTGAATTATCACAAATGCTTAATTGCAATTCTAGCAGCCAAGGGTGGCACAACCAGTCGTTAGGTTTAAGGGGCAGTTACTTTTCCACAAAGATCCAGGTAGATTTGAATAACTTTTTTCCCTTAATAAATTAAATCATCATATAAAATCATTTAAAAAATACTCTACCCCTCAGCCCAGCTGCACCTTAGTTGTTCCTTTCTATATTTCTCCCTCTGTCTCTGACAGTTTCATTGTGTGCAGAGTTTGTTGTTACTGTTTTCACTTAAGGTTCCTCTGTGTCCTTAAAATACCTTACATTTCAACACACGGAGCACTATATGTTCAAAATCTGAAACACATTTTGTTTTAATTGTGTTTCAGTTATTATCTATTGTTCTTCTTTTAAGGATGATCCTGCTGTTCTTCAAGGCACTTCATGCCGAGTTTGGATCGAAACATCGTACACAGTGTCATTCTCTACTTCATCTCTGCCTGCTTGTTGCTTTAAAAGCTATTATTTCTTCAAACTCCATTGCCCATTGGAGCTAGCATCCAAAGGAAAAAAAAAAGAAAAGAAAGAAAAATCTCTTTTCCCCCTTCTTTTACTTCCAATATGATCACTAATGTGTCACAAGCTCCTCTTTTTTTTAACAAATACATATTACTGATATGTTTTTGCTCACTGCAAAAAACTTCTTGTAAAGACAAATTATTATTAAATGTTTCTAGTACAGTCAGTCTTTAGGTATGCTTTTGTCTTTTTTTTTAATGCTATAAGAAGACAGCAGTTAAAATGAAATTGTCAAAGAAGCAATAAAACAGCCAATGAAAAATAGTTTTAGACAGTTTTACAGTTCATATTTGAGATTGATGTCAGGACTCAGAGATGAATTTTATGCATTTTAATTGTGAATATATTTTACAGAGTATTCAATCGCAGGATTCAGATGTTGCTTTCACTGTAAAACTAAAAATTAATGCTGAAAAGAAACTACATTATAAACAAGTTTAATGTAAATTTGAAGAACAACGTTAAATTAAAGTCTCCTGACACTGACCTTGTTTCAGAAAAAGGTTGAATGAGCTGGTTTTAGTTTTCCACACAGGCAAACCGTGATTTAATCAGTGAAAGTGCCAACACGGCAACATTTAATTCCATCTCTTCTTCTGAATACTGTTCGGACTTTACAGTCTGAGGATGCAGTTTATTTGATGTTTTTCATTAAGATTTTATGGGATTCAGTGGACAGTACTGTGCAAAAGTCCTCAGCCATTCCTTATTTATATTTTACCATTTCTACAGTGGTGTGAAAAAGTGTTTGACCCCTTCCTGATTTTTTGGTATGTTGAACACTTAAATGTTTCCGATCATCTAACAAATTTTAATATTAGACAAAGATAACACAAGTAAACACAAAAAGTAAGTTGTAAATAAAAGGGTTTATTATTAAGGGGGGAAAGACTTCAAAGCCACATGGCCCTGTTTGAAAAAGTGATTGCCCCTTAAACCTGATAACTGGTTGGGCCACTTTTAGGAGCTACAACTGTGATCAAGCATTTGTGATAACTTGCCTTGCAAGGAGTCTTTTACAGTCCTGTAAAGGAATTTTGGCTGACTCATCTTTGCAGAACTGCTGTAATTCAGCCACCTTGGGGGGGTTTGAGCATGAACTGGCTTTTTAAAGTCATGCCACAGCATCTCAATCGGATGATGGTGTGTTTTGGATCATTGTCCTGCTGCAGAACTTAAGTGTGCTTCAGCTTGAGGTCCCAAACAGATGACCGACATTCTCCTTCAGAATTTTTTGGTAGACAGCAGAATTCATGCTTCCATTTACCACAGCAAGTCTTCCTGGTCATGGGACAGCAAAACACCCTCAGACCATCACACTACCACCACCATATTTACTGTTGGTATGATGTTCCTTTTCTGAAATGCTGTGTTACGCCAGATGTAATGGGACTCAAACCTTCCAAAGGGTTTGCCTCGTCAGTCTCATCAGAGTATTTTCCCAAAAGTCATCAAGATGTTTTTTAGCAAATGTGATTCGAGCCTTTGTGTTCTTTTTGGTCAGCAGTGGTTTTCTCGTTGAACTCACTCATGGATCCCATTTTTGCCCAGTCTCTTTCTTATCGTTGAATCATGAACTCTGACATTAACTGAGACATGACCTCCTGGATGAGTCATCGATGTGCTCTTAGAGTAATTTTGGAGGGCCAGTCACTCCTTTAAAGTTTTCTCCAGTTGTGTAAAATGGCTCTCACCGTGGTTCACTGGAGTCCCAAAGACTCAGAAATAGCTTTGTAATCCTTTCCAGATTGGTAGATGTCAGTGACTTTGTTTCTCAGGGGTTTCTTTAGATCATGGGGTGATGTTTTGCTTTTTGAGATCTTTTAGCCTGCTTCACTTTGTGAGACAGGTGCTATTGAAGTGATTCCTTCAGTCAACAGGTTTGCCAGTAATCAGAGTGTGTTTAGTGAAACTCAGTTTTCCAAAAATGTGATCAATCACAGTTAATTCACGATTTAACGGGAGGAGAAATTACTTTTTCACGGAGGTTAGGTTAGTAGGTAGGTTTGGATGGTTTTCTCCCTTATTGAATCAAATTGTCATTTAAAACCTGCATGTTGTATTTACTCTGGTTATTTTTGTCTTATGTTGAATGACCTAAAACTTTTTACACCACTGTAAGACATTTGAATTCTTAAATACATATGGAATGTAATGACTTGGACAAGAAATTCCAAGTTTGGATTCATCACTTCATAAGACCTGTTGCCACTGATTTTAAGTCTTCTTGACAGCCACTCTTCTACTCAGGCCATTTCTGATGAGGCTTAAGTGAACAGTAGACAGGCTGAAGGGTCAGATTTATCTCTTATGTCTTTACTTATTGTTTTCTATTTCTTAAAAACATGGCATGCTGCACACCATGCTAACATTAACAGTCTTTTAACTTATAGTGTTTTGAGAATTACCCTGCTGGTGTAAGAAACACTATTTTATGGCTGTCAAATCATGTGATCTTTGGCATTTTTCATAAAGAAATGGTGCTAAGTATGTTTTTTTGCGACAGGCTGATAATAAAAAGTGAATAATACAGAATAATTACAGCCAGACAATTTTACCAAACAAATGCTGCCTCCTCGTAACACTAAATTAATGGAATTATGACAACCAATTAACAACGAAATAATCAACAACATTCAAATAAACGCTGTGTAAACTGCAACTGCTGAGTTTTTCGCTTTTGTTATGATAATCAATAGCTGTATTCCTTGTGTTCATTCACACATTAGCAGGCAAAGTTAGGGACAAAGTGATCAACTTGTGTTAACCCAGTCGCCGTTAAACTTCATCACTCACTGCAACCATGCACCAAGGAGAGCACAGCAAAGGTTGGAAACCCCACAAACCAGGAAAACTTAGATTACATCCTGCAGGCAGATGTGATATTCAAAGCTTAAAGCTGGTTGGCTGGGGAATGTTATGAAATTTCATAAGCACGGCAAAGACTTCAGGTGAGGAGGGCACCGTCATAGGTTACAGGAGAGTTTTGTTATTACAGAACATCATAAATGTGTGCTGTAACGTGCAGAACCGGTCTGCTCGAATGAGGTCACCACGTTTCATACAGTGAAAGCAAAAACTGTTCAGAATTTCAAACTAATTTAACCACTCATATAATCCGTCTGCACCCAATCCCTCCACTCGAAGGACGCACCTGAAGACTTAACCAATTCCAGCATTGCAAAGATCAGTGACTGACGTATCCAATTTATATATAACAGGCTATGACACATTAGAAGGGCAATGCAGACCACATAAATGCAGCATCTGCGCTTCGACACAAAGCTGGGGGGCCTAGGCAGAATGTCATGTCCTCTTTCTCCCTGTTTCCCGTCAATCATTGCACTAAATGTCAGAGGCAAAATGATTAGTCTTCTAAGAAAAAGACAGACAATTTTGCCAGTATCTGGCAGTTTGGGTGAAAATATGCCAACAGAAAAATCTGGTTTTAAAGCATAAACAACAATTTTAATACTGGAAAAAAGTCATCTTGTGTATTCCTGTATCGTTTTGTACCTTGTTGGCTTACACATATGCCTAATGAATGACCGCTGCACAGCATAATTATTCATATAAATTGTAAATTTTATATTTTACAGTGTGTCATTCCTTATCAAATTTTATGTGGGAGCAAAGAATGGCAAGTGCAGCTAAGCATGAGACAAACAGCAGAAAGTACACAAGGACCGCAACAAGAAGGTTGTGTTAGTTTAATATGGAATTCTTTTTAATTCTTTAACTCTTTAATTAGGTCTTAGGGCAATATTATAGAATGGTGCTATTATCAGTTTAGATTAGGGCTAAACAACCAGCTCAATTTAAAAAAAAAAGAAAAAAAGAGATGAACCATATGACACAAAAATGTATCTGTACTTAACCCAAAGAACTGAAGGGAACAAATATCAAGTTTCCACAGTTATGAATATGAAAGTGAAATAAGGTATTGTTATTAATATTCAAGTGTTTTTTTTTTTTAAATATATTGGTACAATGTAACAATAAAAGTTGCCTCATGAATAAACATTCAATTAAAAACATAAATGAACATTGGACTCCAACAAAAAGAAAAAAACTGACTGAAGGAGTATTGTGTGCTTATAGAACTGGCTAAAATACCCTTAATTTTAGTCTTCACCAGTGTGGTGCAATTTGTCAACAGTCTCCCTGATGAGGCTTTCCTGAATGTGTTTACCGAGTTGTGTGATGTTTACATGGCTGTGAGTCAACTGGCTCCGCAAAGTATTGTGTTTGTATTGTAACACCAATTCTGAACTTCTTAATTCTGACAAATATCCTCCATAGTACAATAACTTAAAAAGACAATCAAATTAAGGCTGAAAATAATGAAAACTAAACTAAACTGAACTAAGAACAAAAAATTGAAATGAAACAAAAAAAGAAATAGCAAACTTTTATAATTTTGGCATTTTAGCACACTAACTAGCTCGTATAGATAGATACATAGATGATAGATGTTTACAGATTGTACAATGTTTGAAATTAGTTGTACTTACCTACAGGAAATAGTGGTTCCACGACTCAGTTTTATCCAGGGAGCGCCACATCTGGTACAGAAAAAAAAAGCCTGCTTCAAAATGTGCATTTCCAAAAACAATATACAGACAGCAACGGACTGTGACGACAACAACAACAAAATTCTTTGCGGAAGCCGGAGTGTGACATTATCAAATCCTGCTCAGAGTGACTACACCTCCTTTACTACATCAACATCAGCTGTGGCCAACAGCCGGCAATTACAGCAGCGTTTACAGGTGTGCGCAGCTGGCAAGCACCAGCAAGTGAATGTGACGACTTCAATAAGCCATCGCATTTCAAATGGTGATTTTCATATATGTTACAACCAATGTTCTCTCTAAGCTGCGTGCGTGCGCAATGGCGGCACTGCTGGCACGGCCTCGGCGCACAGAAAATTCTGCGTGGCGAACAAAAAAAACATTAACCTGAATTGAAATTAAAATTATACGTTTACAATTCTGTTTTTGGGTCAGTGGGTTAGTCCGTAGTGACTGGCTGTTTCAGCTGCTGGGATTAGAACGATGCCACCTTATCCCATAGTCCAGCCAATAATGCGATTCACATGTGTGTACACGCAGCTAATCAATGTCGTTGACAGGCTATGACAGCGTCCTTATTTGCCGACACCGGTGTTTTAGCTGGCAAAGCGGCGTGGCTGATGTGGAGTGAAGCCACGTTAATGACAACGTGTACAACCATTGGAGATGTGAGCAGGACAGACGGTGTTCAACTGATGGAAAAAGTGTGGACTTGATACCAGTTTTTAAATTGTGTTGATCGGCCACGTAAAACCGGAGTTATGATAAAAAAAAATATATGCAATGAATACTATCGTTGTTTATATTTACTGCGGGAAGAAACAGTAAAAATGGTGTTTTATAAGGAAAACACTCAAAAGCACTCTCCGCCTGTGAGCAAAAACAAAACCAAAAAAACCCACCCTTTCCTATTGGTCGAAAAAAGTACCATGTCGACCAATCAAAAAAAATAATATGGCAACGTGGCATTTAGTGGTTTAGGAAGGGGGGAAGTTTTAGGAGTGACGGCAGTGTTTTGAGATGTGAGAGATTTTCGACGTTTAGCGCAAATCTTGTGTAGTTAGTGTGTAGTGTAGTCAATAGTTTTGTTGTGTGTGTCAGAACAATGAGGCGACTACTGAATGTTACAGGTGTTACAGGAGTGATATATCTCCTGTTGTCAGGCCTGCAGGTATACGGCTGTTGTTCTACTTTATCTCATAGTGGACAGAAATTATTTTTTGGAGTGGCACAAATAATTTGTGTGGCATCAGATTTGATGCAGAACAGCTGATTGTTCTGTAAATAGTTTGAAATGTTTATTTAAAAAAAATGCCTTGGCTGCATTTTTAGGTAAACAGCTGCAAAAAACTTTGTTGTTTGCATAACTCAGTTACTTTTTTGAAGAAGTAACTATATAATTAATTGCCCAACATTGGTCATTATATCCTGTATTTTGCAGAGAGAGAGTTACAGACTCTCTCCCAGACCACAGACTCATACTCATAATACAAGTCAGAAGAAAAAAAGAAAGTTGTGTTTTCAAAATTGGAGTTCAAGTTATTTTTACTTCCAATAGTGTTAACATACAACACAGGTCATGAACAAGATTTTTATTAATTTTCATTGTAAGTCGGCTAAAGCAGTTAATTAAAAGTAGTCTAAAATAAATGTAAATGCTGTAATTTGATTATTTTAATAAACCATGTAACTTGGTTGCTCACAGTGGTCCAAGGGACCGCTCAGGGAGTTTGTGTGTTCGCTCAGACACATGAAACATTAGGGGGAACCTTGGTTACAGCTTAGCACTTAAAGTACAGTGTCTTGAAATACACTCACACAGGTACGCCTCGCTACTACAGGGTTGGACCTAGTTTTACCTTCAGAGCTGCTCATTCTTTGTGCCACAAATTCATCAAAGTGTTGAAAACATTCCTCTGAGGTGTTTTGCTCCATATAGGCATGATAGCATCTCACAGTTACTGCTGATTTGTCTGCTGCACATCCATGATGAGAATCGCCAAAGGTGCTCTATTGGGCTGTAGATCTGGTGACTACGAAGACCAAGTGAGGATGGTGAACTCAATGTCATGTTCAAGAAAGCCGTTAGAGATCATGTGAGCTTTGTGATGTACTCTTCTGCATACCAGGGTTGTAACAAGTGGTTATTAGATATCATATCGCTTTCTTATGAGCTTAAAACTGTCTAGCCATTCCCTTCTGACCTCTGGTGTTTTTTCCAGAGAACTACCGCTCACTGGACATTTGATTCTTTTTCATACCTCTGTAAACCCTAGAGATCAGTTTGTAAAACACTCACACCAATCCATCTGGCACCGACAACAATGCCACACTCAAAGACACTTAAATCCTATTTTTACTTTTGTTTGAACTTCAGCAGATCTACATGCTTAACTTCACAGCATTCCTGCCACGTGCTGATTGGATATTTGCATTAAAGAGGAGTTGAATAGGTGTATCCAATAAAGAGGTTGGTGAATGTCTGTCACTGTGTGCTCAAAATTATGGCTCAGTTGTGTTAGTTGGTGGTCTGAATAAATTTGAGCGTATATTTTTGAGTAACCTGTTCTTAAACAGGCTCCACTAACAGGCTGTTTTTAAACGAAATGCAGATTAAAGGTTATGAGTTAAACAGTGCAGAAATATTGTCAAAATCTTAGATTAAAGAAGGGTTGGTGTTAGGTGCTATTTGGTGCCCAACCTGCATTTTCAAAATGTCAGAAAGTAACCTACATGTAAGGTGCTCTTTATAGAATCCATAGCAATAAAGAGTAGTCTCATTAGTCTCATTACCCAGTGATGGGCGGCAGGCTTAGCCTCAGATCCTGCAGCTTACTATATCCCAAACAAGTACTGAGGCATCATTAACAAAGGAAATCTTCTATTCCCTGTCGCACTTTATTTTGGTGCTTCTATCATGTTTGTCACTGCACGCCTGTGTTGATCTAAGAGCCCATCTGTTTGTCTGCATGCCTGTCTAATTGCGTAAGAAGGAAGGCATCTTACCGCTCTTCCTGTTGTTCTGGGTCTGCTGGGTTCTTTCATATTCTACCTGGGTGCAGTAATGAGGTTCACACGGCAACACAGAGAATTTACCCAGAAAATCTCTCAAGCTTTCATCTTTGCGTCTGCCTCTGTGTGTGCATGTGAGAGTGTGTGCAAGCATGTGTGTGTGTTTCTGTGGGATGCAAGAAAACTGCAATAATGCAAAGCTAACCTTTATGTATGAAGCAGACAAACACGGAGGCAAGTGAGCAAGGAGCATGAGCACGTGTAGACGTCTGAAAAGGAACGCACACATCAGCAGATACATGCACGGACACAGACTGAGCACGAGCAGAAACATAACGAGGCAGGCTTGGAGAGTTTGGAGAAAAAAGCCGACACAGTAAGAATGTGAAAATAGCAGGGGAAAGGCAGACAGCCTGCACAGTGCACGCTCCTGCAACAGAAAATGAATTAACAAAAGGAGGAGGGGGGGCATACAAGAAGGGGAGGTGTGTGACAGAGACAGAACGACAGAGAAAGAAAGAGAGTGATAGAAGTTGGGCGTGGAGTTAAGGACCTCGTACTCCTGAAAGCTAAAAGAGGTGGCCTACGCAAACAGGAGACAAACAGACAGAAGAAGAAGAGTGATGAGGATGAAAGGAGCCAAGACACGGCAACGAGTGGGAGGGGAGTGGAAGAGGATCACATGTTCACACTGTGTCTGCACCGCATCCAGAAACAAGAGGAGGGAGGGAAAAGGAGAGGAGAAGAAGGGGTGGAGGAAATGGGGGAGGAAATCAAGGAGAAGGGTGAGATAACACTAAGACAAAGAGCATATGGAACGAGAGGGGAATGAGAAATGTGATAAAGGGAAGTGGGAGATGGAAGGGAGGTGAGAAAGACTGCATACCAGCGATGGGTGGTGGTGGTGCAGCATCGGAGGGACAGAGAAGCAAATGACGAGCTGCTGCGAGCAAGACGCACTCAGAGCACATTATGGATATTATTAGAAAGGGAAGAGAGGTAGCCTGGTGGGGGTCTGCAGTGAGAGATGCAGGGGGAAGTGTTTGAGAGCAGCGAGCTTGAGGATGAAAAGAAACTAAAAAAAAAATGTCAGCATTCAAAAAAAAAAAAAAAGACAGAAAGCATGAGGTAAAGGAAAACTTAAAGGAACACAGGAATGGTGGTGAAGTGAGCAACGAAGGGGGAAGTTGTATGGGAGGAGGGTGGGGGTGAAAACAAAATCTTTTGTAAGCAAACCTGACGGGCGAAGCAGACAGACGGGCTAAAAAAAAAAAGAAAGATCTGTGTATTATTGCGGGGTGACTCAAAGCATGTCCCAATATGTCACTTCAGATTTGCTACATTTCCTCACTCACCCCACCCCACCCCGCAATGCCACACCACACCACCACCCCCTCACGCCTCAATCCTTCACTCCTTCCTTCCACCTCATCCTTCGCTCCACTGACTTTAGCCTTACCCTGCAAGTCACTCCACGGCAGGCGGCCACTGCCACACTGTGTGTGTGTGTGTGTGTATAAATGCATGGAACTAAAAGTACACCTCTCCATCCAACGCTCCTCTTTTCCTCTCCATTGCCCCATCTCTCTCTTCTCTCGCCTCTTTCCAGAACTGACTGTTACTTTGTGACTCCTGACTAATTTCCCTGCCACCTTCTGACAGACTCCGAATGTGTTTTTTGTGTTTTTTTGTGCTGAGGGAGAATGTTCAAGAAAGAATGCAAAAATACAGGGATTAGGGATTGACAACCCTTGGTACTCTTTTCTGAATTGAGTGATTTTTGTCATAGTTCTTATTTCTGTTTCCAGAACAGAATGACTGGGTGTTCTGAAAAATCCAGAACCTGTTCAAATCCTCATCAAACCAAGTCTTTATTGATACGTATCAAATGTTGGTAGGTCGCCAAATGTTGCCTTCGTCTATGGTCTATAACAGGGGTGGGGAACTCCAGGCCCCGAGGGCCGGTGTCCTGCAGGTTTTAGATCTCACCCTGGGTCAACACACCTGAATCACATGATTAGTTCGTTACCAGGCCTCTGGAGAACTGCAGGAGCTAATTTAGCCATTTAAATCAGCTGTGTTGGTTCAAGGACACACCTAAAACTTGCAGGGACACCGGCCCTCGAGGCCTGGAGTTGCCCACCCCTGGTCTATAACGTTTACCACAGACGTATTTAATGCGATTAATTTCTGTTTTCATTAAAAGGCCTTTACCCTCTAAGGTTTTACTCTGCAAATTTGAGGCATATAATTTTACCCCAAAGCTGACAAACTTGTTTTCATATCTTATTAAGGACATCTAATGAACATAATGCTTTCCTTAGCCGCTTACCCTAGCCCTAACCATCAAAAGTGAATGATAACTATAACCATATTGTAACTCTGACACTAAAACCACATTTTGAGCCTCAAAAATGCCTTCAAACTCGTGGGGCATTTTGTCCCCATAAGTGACTGTTGGTCCCCATAAGTATAGTGAAATGCCAATTTTCTGTCCTCACAAAGACGTCTAAACATGTACACACACACACTTTCTTCCCTGCACAGAATGAGAGCTGCACCCGGCCTGTGCAATGGGGCTTTATATTTTACCAATTATAAGTGAGCTTTGTTCAAATAAACTTTTCCAAATGTTTGCTAATCCCGTTTTGTCTTTTGGGTACTTTGGACAAAATCAAGAGCTGTAGCCCTGATGTGGAGCTCCACTGGTATTCTTGGTTTTTGTCTCAGATTAGATTTGATGGTTAGAAGAGGAGGTTTGCTGTAAAACTGTGGAACTACAGTGTCACCAAGTGGTCACAGCAGCGCCCCCTCCCCCCCTTCGGCTGTAATGAAAGATTGTTGCATCCACTGATTGAGAAACTTACCCCAATTTGGATTCTAATTGGAATCTAGTGTACTTTTAGTGTATGCTACTTTGTGTGCTTCTTCAGCCATATACTTCTTTACTAGTATCTGTTTACTCAGTCCCTTCCAGAAGGCTTTACCTCCAGTTGCTGTCAAACAGTAAACAAATTTTGCCTACCCCCCTCCGCACTGTTCCTTTCAGCCCAATAGGAGGAGCTGGGCAAACAGCCGCCGGTGCAGCCAGGAGCTCCGTGCGGTACAGACAACAAAGCCAGGTCTGTGGGGGAAAATCAAGCGTCAGAATGACTGGCAATGCTGGCAGCCGATAGCTGCGAATGGAAGGGAAACATACGGCTGCAAGCAGACACAGATATCAGTGCCACGGAAGAAATGTGGGGGCTGTGGTTGTCGATCCAGTGAATTACTCTAACAGCTGACATCAAGTATTATTTCCTATTTATTGGTCAAATCAATCCTGCAGGCCGGCTAGCTTGCCAGAAACAGCGAGCAATATGTTTCCATGTATTTCCCCAGACATTCAGTCTCTTTGCAGAATTTGAATGCTCAATCTTAAAGAGCCTACACACGAGCCATTATGATTGGTCTGCAAATAATCTGTGCGCAGAAGGCCTCAATAAATAAGCAATACTTACAGAGTAGTTGCAGAGCTACAGAATATGAGACGCTTCTTCAGCCTGAAAAAACACAAAAGCACAATGCATGCGTTACACAAGTGATGCAAAAGGTTTGTGTTAAAGTAAGAAAACATACACTTCTTTACTAGGACGATAAACAATTTATGGTATATACTTAAAGATCCCCTCCAGACAAGACCATTTAAACCACTTTACTTTGAATTCGAATTTATCTCATTTTCCACTGATGTACATTAAAAAAACTAATCAATAAGCTACAGTTGTTTTAAGTATAATGTTTCCAACTCAAGTAGATTCTTCATTTTCCATGTAAGCGATGTGGCAGTTTCTATATCACTCTGCTGGAGCATAGTTGGCTTCCAGTTTAATTGTAGTGTCATATAATCATGCTGTGAGAACAGCCATAGGTATGAAAACATATCTGTGGCTGTTCCACATGCATTACCATGCACTTCTTTGAAATGGAGGACGATTTGAAATTCTGCTCACACGCCTAACATCCAAACGGAGAAACACGATGCAAAGGCTCTGCTGGCCTCTAGTGTCTGACTCAACAGCTTGCACTGTGCAGTCAGCGTTAGCCACGTACTGTTTTACTGCAACTCTGATATACAGTGGTTTAAAAAAAAAAAATGAAAGCGTATGAATTTTGGCTTACCTTTGAAGCAATTCGTGTCTGATGTATCGATCCGGAGCTCAACCGCTGACTTCATAAACATCGAACAGAGTCATTCTTAGATGAAAAATCTGATGAAAACAAACAAGTGGATCTTGGAGACATTCCCCTGGGATGGGAAACCTGTAGTGAAATTTCCTATCTCCCGACTCCGTGCATTACTGATCTGACAAAAGCTTTTGTCGAAAGTACTTTGATGTCTAAACCTATGGAAAACAAGTCGGATGACAAATGTATGACTACACCTCAGCTGTGCAGTTTCAGAAAATCAAAACAAAACAGAAGCTTCACGTACAGCAGAATGGTGCTGTGATCTTACAGTGATGTGAGATTACAGAGAGGGAAAAACACAGTTCACAATCGCTTTAACATGATGGGAACAAAGCCCATTCAAAGGAAGCGTAAGTGCGGTTTTGCCAACGTGATCAATATGTTCCAGCCTGTTGTGCTCAGCCTGTGAATGATGCAGAAATGGAAATAACCTTTGTGAATATTTTATGCGAACGTAAGTGTGTCTTTTGCACACTACCGGGCCTCTCCTACATCAATAACGCAGCTTTTCATCTATTATACAGCGAGTCGATTTAAACAGAGGAATGTGAGAAAGCAGCTAGTCATTATTAATCCTGATTAATTTACTGAGCCTGGCTTTTCTGAACTGATATGAAAATGACAAAAACTACAAATGCAGCCATCAACTCGGTTTCAAAATACTGAGATAAAAGAAAGATTAGCGCTGTGGACCCTTTTCTTGTGCATGTCAATATAATACAGTAAACAACTGATATTCAGGTTTCCTTGAAGACGTCTCCACAGATTTAGAAGTGGGAGATCAAAACAAAATTACTGTTTTGGTCTCAACTCTGAAGTCGAACTCCAGAAGAACTGGGCCACCTCCCAGTATGCAGTGTTGAGGAGTAGTGTGACCTACATGTAATACTACATTTTGCAGTATTTTTCTGGTAGTTCTACTTTCTTATGTTAAAAGCGGTTCAAGCAGAAATACTCTTTTGTATTTTTCGTGTTATTTATTTGCTATGGAAGGAAGTATGGTGGAACAGTGGTTAGCACTGTTGCCTCACAGCAAGACGGTCCTGCGTTCAATTCCACCATCAAGCTGGGGTCTTTCTTTTTGAGTTTTTTCATGTTCTCCCCAGGTACTCCAGCTTCCTCCCACAGTCCAAAGACATGCACTTAGTGGGGATAGGTTAATTGATAACTCTAAATTGCCCATAGGCATGAATGCGGGAGTGACTGTCAGTGTGAATGGTTGTCTCTGTCTACGCGTTAGCCCTGCGACAGACTGGCGACCTGTCCAGGGTGTACCCTAAGACAGCTGGGATAGGCTCCATCCCCCCCGCGACCCTGAAAAAGGATAAGCGGAAGCGAATGGATGGATAGAAGGAAAAAAGTGCTAATAATGGTAGTAATGTAAAGGTAATGGCTCGCCTGGTAGCTCGCATTGCTGTTTCACAGAAAGTGGGTTCTGGGTTTGAATCCACCAGCCAGCTGTAGTTTGCATGTTCTGTCCCTGTGCGGACCTCAGTTTAGTTCAAAGGTTGTATTAACATGACAGTTTCTGAAAACACTACTGGCAAAGAATCAAAATACAGTTTATAAAATAACAATTATATATATATATATCATGCCAATGCTGTCAATAAACAACATTTATTCATTTGTGTTACCCGGTCTCCTTGTCCTAGAGGAGTATTTTAAATTTTCAGAGACCCTTCAGTTCGGTGAAATTTAGTACTTTTGGTTAAGGTAAGAGTGGACTTGGCCAGAATGTTTGTCTGCTTTCTGTCCCTGACATTTAGGTGATATTCTGCCAATACATAATCTGTTTATGGTCTGCTTTGTTGTTTGCGTTCTTCTTTCCAGTGTTCTAAAAAGGTCCCTTTGCAATGGGGCATTATACGATTCAATCTGATCAGTGTTTGCGGTGCTGTTGTGAGACTGGACAGGGAGTTAGAGAGAGGGCAGTTAGTGTCAGCAACAATTTATATAGGGGAGAGCTGGGAGGTTGTGTCTTTGAGGCTGGATTTAAGATGATTAAAATTTAAAATTGAGTTTCAGTGGGTCCCCTACCTACGGGCAGCAGGGTGTTGTGGTGGTTAGCACCGTCGCCTCACAGCAACAATGTCCTGGGTACAAATCCACCTGGCTGGGGCCTTTCTGTGTGGAACATATTCTCTGCGTGGGTTCTCTGGCTTCCTCGCACAGTCCAAAGACATGAAGATAGTGTGGTTAGATTAATTGGTGAGTCTTTGGTTGGTTATCTGTCTTTCTGTAATAACCCTATGACAGACCGGCAACCCCCCTCAATTAATTAGCTAAGCAGAAGAAAATGGATGGATATGGATCTACTGCTGCTCAGCAGGTATTTGTTGATGTTTGCCTGTGTACATGTAAAAATGTATCTGCAGAATTGTGCATGCAGACATGACTGAGTGGACCCCATACTTCACCAACATACAATGCAAAGGGCAGAATGAAACTATCAAATATTTTACTACTTAGAAGCCTTTCAGCTGTTGAGCTAAGATCAATTTTTCTCTTAATTACACAATCTAAAGACATTCATGGTTTTTGGACTTGCTATCACACATATCGGGAAACGTCTCTCTTGATTAGTCCTGAAACAAACTGATGATGTGTGCAGAGTGTACTATGCCTCTTACCCTGAGCCCGGTTCTGCTGGAGGTTTCTTCCTGTTAAAAGGGAGTTTTTTCTCCATCTCTCCGTGCTTGCACAACTGAATTACTCTATCAAAGCTAAGACAGGCTGCAGATAGTTTCACTGACACTGATGTTTTGATCATTTAAAATGAGAAAGCAGATTAAATCACAAGTCGTTTTCATTAGAAACTGTTAGAACTTAGACTCTTTACACTTACACTGGGGAGATTATTCCATTTTCGGAATTGAATCAAATAAGACCTGAATATCTTAAACAAACAAAAAAAGAAAGAAACACTTCAGTACAAGAACTGGTCTATTAAAATGACAGAGATGTGATTGGGATAATAATCTCACAAGATAAACTTTGGTATATCAAGCAGATTGACTTTATTTGTAACTTCCAACTTCCATTGTAATTAATCATCATTAATCATCACCGGGATCGCATCAGTTAACAGTGTTATTGCCGCCGTCTCTATTACCTTCACAGTCACCATCCGCTCAAATAATGAAATTACATTATCTTAAACAGGCCGGTGACAAACGCTTTAATCTGCTGTGATATTGACAATCTCATTATCAGTTACATAGTAAGTAGCTTAAATACTGAGGACATTTTGCTCGACGGTGCTTGAACAGAAAGCCCGGTCTCGGCTTCACACGTCACTGTGTAAGACAATAATGCGCTGTATGTGACATTATTGTTTCAAACCCATAGAGGCTGCATGTACATTACAACTACACTGTGGTGACAATCCGTTTGTTTGACATTCGATCACACGCAATCCAGCAGCATGAAATATTCAGCAGGAAAGGAAATGTGAACTGAAATGCGAAGTTAGCGCCGAGACAGCGAGAGAGCTTGCGTACAGGGCAGCGACAAAGCGGACTAAATAACGTCAGGCGACACAGTCGACGTTTGCTGCGTCTTTAACCCGTATCAACACATTTTTAAACTCAGCCTGACTATAATGTGACCTCAATCATACAATCAGCCTTTAACCAGACACTGTGTATCTGCAGGATAATTATATATTGCTTTAAACTTCAGAGGAGGACACGTAAATACAGCGAGACGACAGTGATGTGATTATATGCGTTTGAGCTTTTACACGCGACCATTTCTTGTGCTATTGATTATCGTCTTTCGTGTCGGAGCGGCAGACTGACTGCCTTAAGGTGGTGACACATCGTTGCATCAGCGACACACAGCTGCTCTTTATTGCAGTGCAAAAACAAAGGGCACGGATACTGTATCACCGCGGACACAGGGCTCGTTAGACGTATGCTTTTTCACGTTCCCAACAGAACATTGCTGTTGTAATTGCTGTTATCAGGGAGACTTAATGCAACTCACGCTGATGTGTGTGAGGTCAAAGGTCAAAATGCTTGTTAGTATGTATGAATGTTACAATTATTGTCTGTATACGCAGCAATTTCAGCTGCATTTCGACAGTCCAACATGTACAGAGTCAAAGAAATCCATTTGTGACACCTGGTCACACTTTTGTATTTGTTTAGCCAGCAAGGTATTTATGAAAATGAAGGCTCATCATGCAGCTGGAATCCACGTGACTTCAAGTCAAACCATTTAACTTTTTTTTTTAAATTGTTTTTTACGGTGTTTGACAAACTTGGTATGACTACTCGACTCACCCCATGACCACGAGAAAAACAGTAACAGTATTGACAACAATACATCGGTCATAATTGCTAGAGCATTTTATAAGATATTCAAGTGGTGACGTTGGTGAAACGGTGGAAAATGAGAGCAGGATTTTGTGTCCGAGCGAAGAAAGAAAAGCGTGTATGAGAAAGGAAACCGTCGTGCATTCGACTGCTCTAAGAGGAGTGTTGAACACAGTCCAACTTCCTCCGTGTCGCTTTGTGTCGTGCAGCGCAAAACGGCCAGACGATAAGTTGTTTGTGTAGGTGAAATGGAAGCTAAGTCACAAAATGTTAAAAATGTCTTTGTCTAATAGTGTAGCGCCCACTGCTTGTGGTTATACGTTCAGAAAGCCGCTTAGCAACACATACAAGTCCAGCCAGAAGCAGGGGCATGAGCAATACTGCTCGGCAACACATTCAGTCACAGTTAAAGGAAAAGAATAAAATCAGCAGAGGCTGAGATGATTAAAGCACAATCAGATCAGACACAAGCGACGTCAACCAGTGATGTCACAGCATGTGCTTTAAAAATAAATAAATCAATTTAAAAAAAGAAGGAAAATCTGCAGCTAAACAAATCACCTGGTTTCACATCACCAGCTGGTGTGTACAGATGCTTAAGTCTCAAACCCACAAAGCATGGGACAGCAGCTGTTTTCTACACTGGGTCGCTGTTGGTGGTTTATCCCCATTAACCTTCATATATATAAGGCTCTGCTGCCATCTGGTGGATGAGAGTCACGTGCCAGGTTCTATCAGGCAAACCACCAAGTATTAAAAACATTCTAGGTGGATTTACGCGTGAACAGCACCTCAGCTATGAAACAATTAACAAACATCTGTAAGAAACAAAAATGTGCATGTTGATGATGAAGTTTAGTCGCTTCATGTAAATGTTTGCTTCTGCCCCACAGTGCACGAGCACAGATCACACTGTTGCACATTGTGTGGATCTGGTGAAGCCACCTGTGTGAGCTGTTAATGTGCATGTATATAAGCGCAGGCATTCTCTGTAAGTTTTTTACTTTTTTTTTTTACTTTTTTTTTGCTTTGGCATGTTGATGGATTTATGAAGAAAAGCTTTTGTTGTCCCAGGAACGCAGCAATTAACTGAAATCCTGAGCAGAAAACGTTGGCAACACAAAGGCAGCATAGCAGGAAAGTTCCATGCTTTCAGTGTGTGTGTACGTGCGCGCATGTTTGTGTTTGGAGACTGCATGTGTGCGGTGATTATGGGTTTCGGGATGAATGCCACTCTAGTCTAAAACAAGCTGTAGTAATGGCCGCTTTACTGCTGTGACTAAACATGCAAGCGCGAGTGTGAGTGTGTGTTTGTGTAAGACATCATGGGCACAAAGATCTCTTGGCACACCTGAAGTGGCTGACACACTTTTGACACACTCAGAGATACTAAAACATGATATAAATATCCAGTAACAACAAGTATTAGTGTAATACACTTATTTAAGATGAACAAATGAGCAAATAAGACTTGTAAGCAAGTATAACTGCATCCAAACCACAACTTGAGGCTCATCAACCCAAGCTGACTGGGCCAGGAGCATTGTCAGTTTTACAAAAATAACAATAATAATAATAAAAACCAGCAAAGATAAGTGTAAGCTTACAAAAGCATCTGGATCACTTAAACAACCTGAAAAACGTCTACAAATGTAGATGATATAAAAGTAGCAAATCACTGACTGAACTGACAGATTCAGGTTTTCAGTTAGAGCTCGTTACTTTTCACCGCGAAGATCAAAAACACATACTGAACAGTAGCCACGTTATTACAGTGAAACAAAAGTCCGAGAATTAGTGAGAACAATGCGATTATACAAATAAATGAACACAGGAGTGTGTTCGGTGCTTTTTCCAGTGCTTCTTTTTGTTTAGGGACATGAATGGAGTCAGTTTTATCCACAGGTCAATAGACTGAGATAATGACTGATTATGTAAAAATAATTGTCATTTTAATCTCACATTTTCAGCATTTTTCCACTTCTTCGCTCCTCGACAGTTTTCCTTCCCCTCATTATTTGCGCCGATTCCCTCCCAAAAGCTACACAAGATCCAGTGTGTGTGAATGTGTGTCAGAGTGTGCGCGCATGTATGTGTCCCCTACGCCAAACCAGGTCAGCAGTCATGCTCCACTTTCTCTCTCCAGAAAGTTGCGATGAGAGAACTTTTCCCCGTTGTCTCTGCTCGATCCACATCCGTGTCTGCGTGCGGTAAACGTGTCCGTTTACTGCCATCGCTCGCAAAGTTGATCCAGCATTGTTTCTGCCTCGTGGCTCTTTACTCGGCTCTTTCCGTGTGCTTTTCATTCCCTTGTGAACAGGAAGCAGAGAGAGAGAGAACGAGGGAGACGCTTCCGACATCAGATAGTGGCTGGAGTGACCTCTGAAGGGCGCTATGCAGGAAAGATCAACAAATGTTCATGGAACTACTTTAGCGTGTTTAGTGTGCTTTGGAAAGTATCAGCAACAAAGCACTGAAGGTCTCACCGTCTGTGCCGATTGCCTCTCCTGGGCTGAGACGTGACAACGCAGGAAGTAGGACACAGCTATCCATGCCCTTGTCTACATACGTCTAAAATATCTGAATCGGTGCAGATTGTTCATCGATCGCTACTTTTTGGCACTGCGTTTTGCAACGATAGCCATATTTGCTACACAGCTATTAGTAGCTAACATGCATCTCTATGCCAGCAAACGTTTACACATTTTATGCTGAGGCGATGTTTTTCAGAGAGCACTGTTTCTTATTTGCAGATGATTCTCAGAGAGTAGGAGGTAGCAGAGTTAGGGCCACAGTTCTTTCACAGGGCTGATAATGACAGATCGTTAGTGGGAGTTAACCTCATACTGTATTTCCTCATTCGCAATTTTGTTGTCTGTGCGATAAAAAAGGAAGCAATTAAATCTCTGATTGCTGCTTACTGTAAGTGTTACTTCCCATGCAGTCCAATCTTATGGACATAAATGAGATAAAGAGGTCATTTTCCATGCCTAACCACATGTAGTACTACATAGTATATTGATAAGGAGGAGGGTTTTGGGGTTATTGCGTTTTCTTAGTAGCATGCAGGCCTATCTTTGGGAACAAATGTGTTAATCTATAGCACAACTACACTGGCATCACTGGGGAAATTTAAAGCTCATGTGAGAATCAAACCTTTCAGCTGTTACTTTTTCGGTGAAGTCACTTATATCACGGTGCCCACATAATTTGCTTTTTCCCCTTTCAAATGCACAGGCATAAAGGTCACAATAACGTTACACAAGTGGGGGGGAAAATCCAGTTTATAAAATATGGTCACTGAGAGGAAACCTCAGCCTCGGGGAGATGTGATATGTGAAAATGCGATCGCATTGCCTACAGGAGCGAGGAGGGTGTCATATATCAACCGCTTGAAAAAAAAATAAAAGGAGGAGAAGAAGGATGGAGTGGGGTGAGAGGATGGGGGAGTTCACTGTGTTAATGCAAAATTTGCTTCTTCCAAATATATGATGCTCCTCACTAGTTTTTTAGCAATAGAAAGAAGAAAGACAGGACATGTGATAAAATGGACAGAGGGGAGGAGACGGGCAGGGCAGCGCTGAGAAGTAGAGGAAGCGACTGCTCTACTTTTATGGAGGTTTTTTTCCTATCGGCTCTATAACAGTAATGGACAGAGTGGTGGGGAAGCTAATGGTGAAATAAGACGTAATACAGCATGACGAGACGGGGAGGAAATCAATGCTTCTCCTCTTTTATTGTTACTGCCTTCTGTTAGAGGTGCCGTGTGAGGTCATAACGGTGAATCTGACTGAATCTTCTCACCTGTTCGAATGATATTTGGATTTCCTGATTAGATTCAAGGTCAGGATTGTTGTTCAGAGGTTGTTGTGTCTGTGATCAGTCCTACATCCCCCCTCCTCCTTTTGTGATTATCTTTTGGATAATTTTATTTTCTAGCTTTTAAGAATCTGTCAAATGGGAAAAATGAGATTTAGGGTAATCTGGTCTGTGTCCATTTTGGGTTCTTCTTAGCCTGCGTGTCCTGCTCCCTTCTCTTGCATGCTGATGTCTTTTGCTCTACTTTACTACGCTGTATTTTACATGATCTATTTATTCCCGCATCTGAATTATTTAGAACCTCTTATCAATTCCCACTTTTGATTCTTTAATTTGGCCCGATTCTCAGTTCCTCTCTCTATATATTATTCTTTAAATTCCCTTTTTGTAGTCTTTCATTTGTGTTAAAGAAAGATTAGACAACAACAAACTCCACTACCTCTCAGCTGGTTTGGTGTCTCTCCACTGCCTCTCCAAGCTGCTATCTTTAGACTTGTTACCCCTCCCACTCCTGCTCCGATATATCTGAAGATAGACATTTCTAACTTTGCAGTCTTCCAAATTATCCAATCCGTCACCTAAAATTGCAAAGATTTTCTTGCCCTTGCTCCTTTTCTTAGACTCTATCTCACCTCGCTGCTGCACTCTCTATCAGCTCTCTTCTTCTGATCTAGTGGGTTTACTGACTTTTTACAGTATGCACTGTATTTGTCATATCTCCTCCGTTTGCTTTCCCAGTTCCTCTGACAGTATCTTCTCTTTTCCCTACATCTCTCCTGTTTTGTCTTTCTTACCTCTCTCACTGTGTTCTGTCTGAATCCTTTCTTCTCTCTATGCATCCTTCCTCTCTTCTTTCATCTCCCTCAGCCTGTGCCTGTACATTCTCGCTCTCAGTGTTTTTATTTTTCTCTTCATCACATGTCGTCTCCGGCATGGCAGCTCTCCTCGCCGTGTATAATGAGGACGGGGAAGAAGAACGCATCCTGATAGGATGGAGGCCGATCCCTCTCACCCTCTCTCGCCTCTCCTCCCCCTGCGTTGTCTTGCTCTGCCTCCTCATCCCTCTCTCTCCTTCCTCTTCCTCTATCTTCCCTCCTCGTCTGCTCCTGCTCTTCTTCCTCGTCATCGTCACCTTCCCCTTCAAGCACTCCTCTGGTCTCCTCGTTGTTCTGTCTTGAACCTAACCCAAGGAATCCTCCACCACCTCCACCCCCTCCACCACTTACCCCTCCTCCTCCTCCTCCTCCTCCTCCATCTTCCCTACTTCCTCCCAGCCCACCCCCCATGCTTCTTGAATGAAACAGGCTGTTCTGGCGACCACCTCCAAGTCTCCCGAGAGAGAACCCGCTCCGACTGAGCACCAGTCTCCCTCCCATACCCCCACCTCCTTGCCCTGCTGCTCTGATCCCTGCCACTGTAGCGTTCAGGAGGGCTGTGGTTCCCATTGAAGCCCTTAGCCTGGATGGAAGACTGGCACTCGATGTGGTCCGCCGGCATCGGGGGCAGCTCTGTAGGAGGTAAGCCGAGTTGAACACCACAGGCAAAGCCAGAGGAGGGGGGTTGGTCCCCTGGCTGGGAGTGATGCCTTGAGGCCCAGAGATAGGTGTGGAGGCTGTAGGGTTTGTCCCCCCACTCGTTTCTAAGTCCATAAGGAGGGCTTCAGAGTAGCTCGGGACCATCTGTTGGTTACAGCGAATGTGCCACTCCAATTCTGTCATGTCCACCGTGTTGACACGAGAGATGGCTCTGTAGCTTGTCCCATTCACACCAATGCCAATCGAAATTCCTCCCGGGTGGATTCCATTCTCAGTCCCTCCTTCAACGCCGTCCCCTCTTCCACCTCCGCCTGGCCCTCCTCCACCGACTCCCCCAACGGTATCCTCGTCCTCCCCGAACAGCTTCTCCACGTGGTAGTGGACATACGCTGTGCGGTATTCCGACACAACTCGCAGCGGCCACGACAGGAGGAAAGCTGAAGCCAGCCAGAACACCTTGTGCCTGGAGAACCACGGCTGGTGAGCCGGATCGGAGAATGCTAGGATGTGTTCGCGGAAATCCACGTTTTTAAGGTGCATTCCCTCCCTGGCCTCCATGTAGTCATCAAGCCCCTCGTTCTCCCCAAAGAAGCGTGCTCGCTTGCAATTACAGAGAAAAAAAATCAAAAAGTAAAACACTGTATGAGATTTAATGCTAAATTATTACCAATATTTGAGAAATTTACTGATTCAAATGCTTCGTATTTTTGATTTAAAATGAAAATGGACATTTGTTTAAGCTTAAAAAAAAATACAAAAAATAAAGAACAAAATGAATCGCATTCATTGATCCCTCACATCTTACCTGGGTGAGGTAGGCAGCTTCAGCACGTGCACTTGAAAAGCTAAAGAACACAAAAATGAGTCACTATCTATTTCACCTTAAAAAGAAGGTAAACCTTTTAACAATCAAAGTCATACAGGTTTAAATTTAATGTCTCGCTGATACCTGAAACACTTTGTGAAACGCAGGCGAACAGCAGGGTGTTGCTGCAGGTCCAACAGCTCCTTTGACACGTCTTTGACACCATAGCGGGCGTAGTCAAACTCAGAACTTGAGGCATGAGTGTTCACCCGCTCATGGTAGACCTGAAGAAGAAAAAAGCAGGGCACGGACAAAGAGGTCGAACAATGATGAAGAAAAAAGGAGAGGAGGAAGGAAAGCAGGATGTGTGATACTAGAGGGACATTTTTATTTTCAAAATATGTCCCAGCATGAATAAAACTCAGCTGTATGGAATGTTTTGCCTTCTGTGAACAGCTGTTTGTCACAGCTCAACAACATTCACTATATCAAAAGCAGTCAGGATAACAGGAAGGGTGAAACGTGAGTGTGTAGAACCAGAAAAGTGTCCTCACCTGTGTGGTCGTATATGCATCTCCATTGCGGTATCTTGTCACCTGTCTGGTCCTCCTCACGTAGTGATAGCTGATGGCCTTCCACCAAATACAGGGTGTGGCCTGCTGAAGTCTCTGCACACGCTCGTATACTTCCTGTGTAAAACAATGAGGTAAAACAAGGCTGCTTTAAACCATGTCACAATGTTTTACACTTTCTACAACCAACTTGCTGCCTGATGTGTTAAAAACGAGATAAAGACATAACATTGCCTAAAATGTGCAATCACAGCAGGAGCAGAAACAGTTGTTTTACTATCTGCATACAGTTTAAAGCTGTGCAGGCTGGTGATGGTTTGGTTATTGTGGGATTATTTTTGTCCTTCTATCGTTTCCTTCTTAGTAGAGACAGACAAACAGCTGTACGTTTGGAGACAGACAAAGGACAGGCCGGAACAAACCAAAAAACAGCAAAACCCTCGGTCAGCTAATTTCCACATGTAGGGAAGGAAGCTGTATAATGACGCTCCTCATGAAATATTACAAATCGGAATAAACTGCATTAAACTCAGGCTTCCTTGAAGTGAGGATTTTCTTTTTTTAATCATTATTTTTACTGGTTTCACCATTTTAAGGATTCCAGACACAAAAAACAATCACTAAGTGAACAGATTTGTTTTTTAATAACAGGTCTTTCTAGATTTCTCTTCCAGCGTCTTTCTGTTTCACCTCACTCGAGCCCATTACACCCACCTTCAAAATACAGGCTATAACTTTGACACATACCTGGAATTCAGCATGAGCCAACATGGCCGTCTTGGAGAAGCAGTGCCAACACTCCACCAGGTAAACGACATACAGCATGGCCAGGAAGGCCAGTGGGATGTACACGTAACCACTAGAACACGGACTTTCCAAATGCTGGATGTAATAGGCCGCCGAGGTGCCGTCAGCAGATACGGAGGAGGAGCCCAGAACGGGTACGCGACAGAGAGCGCACCAGGCCAGCGTGGCAAAACAGCCGTACATGAGGAGGGTCAGGAGGAGGCACTTCCAGTGGGACTCCCGACAAAGGGAAGAGGCCAGAGACTGTTGGACTGGCCGTTGCTGTGGAGGCACAGAGAGGAAAAAAACAGCTGAGCCACAAGACTACACACATTGGCAGCCACGAGAGTGATAAACAACACAACATGCCTCTAAATATGCCTCATTAATAAAGCCAGACAGGTGACAATCAATGCTGCTGAACACAAAATGTTTGTAAAGGACGCAACACAGGTTTTCTGTACCTGCTGAGGTTTTAATAACCATATTCTTCCTGTTTGGTAAACAGTGTCACATTACAGAGAAAGTGTGTAAGCTGAGGTCTTGACCAAAGGAATGCATTACGCTGCCCCACTCCCATCACAGGATAAGTGCTGCATATTAGGAACACACACACACTGCTTATGCCACTCTCTAAGTGCACACAGCCTGACTTGCACCGTGGAGACATCATATTACAGCGCACTCAAACACACACATATACGTACGTACACACATTTGAGATATACAGACATAGATGGTCTAATGCGCCTCATTCTTTTCAGTCTTGCTATCTCTATCCATACTCACGCCAGCATGCACGTTTCTCAGCACTGTAATGCAGCCAGCGGAGAGTATGTGAATAATTTAGATGAGAACGATGCTTCTAGACGGTTCTCTAGCCAACTGACTCCGCTCCAACATCAGGAGCATATCAGCATTGCTGCAGTTTGTGTGTGTGTGAATGAAGGACAGAAAGATAGACTGCTTGTGCCAAAAGGAAAAAAACCCAAACATACCTCATTTTTATGCATACCTCATGAAAACGTGATGAGAAAGGAACACATTTAACACACACCTGAACTGTTTCATGTGACAAAGGGTGCTTATTTGTGTCTGCGTTGATGTCTCCCCTGTGGTGAAGGCGACAAGGCGAAAGAGCAACAAAGCAGATGACGAAAAGAAGGAAAAAAAAGATGGGATGACACCATTGTCCTTTCCTCCTCTCAGTCAAGTCTGCTCGTCCTGTCAGCACATCACGCCCTCCATTTGTCTCACACACTGGCCCCTCTCCTCCCTCCTTCTACAGTATATCACTCACACACACACTCTCATATCCTTCACTTTCTCCCTGCGCGCCACAACAGAGCCTCAATTTGCTATTTGCTATATTTGCTAGCAGATCTTGGTGGATGCACAGCACACAAACACGCACAAATGTGCACCCATGATTTCAGAGGACATTTGCGTGTCTTGCCTGAAACATATACCAATGTTACTGCAAATCTTACCTTCTCCTCAGCTGATAATATGTCTTTACCTTAACCTTTAATGATTTACTTTTTGTGTCTATACGTGACTGTGCAAACAGACTCAGGCTCACATTAACTGTACACACACACACAGACATTTTTCACTACTGTACGTCAAGGGCGAGCAGTGAAAGGCAGAGAGAAGGGCATCTACACTCCACCAGTCTGTCATCACTCTGCAAAAGCTCCCAAAAAGCATCCAAGTGCAGGCCTTAAGATCCTAAAAATAGGTTTGCTGCCTTTAAGAAAATGAAAATGATCCGTGGTACCAACTTCATATCATATTTAATGCTTCTCGTATTCACATCTTCTTTCATTTGTTTATTCTTATGCAATCTCTTTTTCCTCCTCCTTCCCCAAATCTACTCCCCCAGCTCCTAAGCATTTTGTACCCACCAATCAGAACTTTTACCTCGCCTCACTCTGTCCTCGCCTGCCAACCCCACCCTCCACGTCTCCTCTGTTACATCCTCTTTCAAAGTCTGTCTCTAAGTGGATTGATTGGGCTAAGAGTGTAGCGTAGGGGGAGGGGATGAGGAGTGTGAGGGGAGACAGAGAAACGGTCATGAACTTTTCATGAATGCAAGTATGAAAGGAAGCTAAATAAGAAGAGGAGGATGAGGAGAGAGGGAGAGAAGCTAAAGAGCCAGCAGCAGTGACAGAGTGCACCTCTCTCCAGAGAACTCCGCTGCCAAAATCCATCCTTTTTCACCGTCTCCCTCCCTCTTGTGCCCTTATTTTGTCCTTCTGGCACCAAACCTCTTTTGTCGTTTACCTATTACCCAAAAGAAGAAGAAAATACTCCAGCAGTACCAAAAAAAATGTGTCAAGCATTTTCAACAAGAATCTGCAGCCGTGATGCCAGTGTGGGTACAATCAGCCCAAGACAGGAGTCAGATTATTCCTGTAAGCACTTATCCCAGTCAGCTTTTGTCAGTATGAGCCATTCTCTGTCCCACAGGTGAAGACACCTGAGTGCCAGAGCTTTAGCACGACTTAGTGAGCATAGTCCAATAAACCAGTGCCGTAAGTCACCACACAAATTCCAGTGAAAGATGAAACATCAGAGCACTCTGTCAACCATCAACTCTGCATGACGCCAGCTATTTACAGTAATGGGAATTATACACCATATATGGGACTGAGAGGCCATTTTAATTATTACACAGCCACTAATGGAGGGTCAAATTCCAAATCCAGCAACAATGCACACAAGTAGTTGTCTTCAGAAAACTGAAAGTCTTTGGTGGAGTAGAAGTAACTTCAGAGGAGGAAAAGCTCCTACTAACACCTCCTTAGTAATTATTATTCTACCAGGATATTTGAGCCTACAACAATAAAAAAAAACACAGAGTGTGCAACTATGTGGACCAGAAAATATTTTTAGGTGAGGCAAAGGATTGCTGAAAGAACTGATTTAGAAAAAAACAAACAAAGATTTTGTACTACAAAAATAGCAAAAAAGAAAACTTTACTGAAAACCAAAAAAGCTTTAATACTAAAAACAGTAATACTAGCAGGGGATTTGGAAGGCTATTGTCAATATTCAGCCCAATTCATGAATAATTATCAGCAGCAGAAACAAGGCGTGTTGCATTTGTAGGTCCTTAATTATTGTTGACTTATTATTCTCGATAACCATGTGACAGCTTAAAACGACAGCTTGACAACTTAGGTGAGATTTACAGCATGAACGGGAGCCACAGCTCAGTGTCCTCTGAAAGCATGCAGATTCAGTCATAGACTGTAGGTAAAAGATGGTCTGAGATTGCAGGTCTAAAAGCTGAAGCAAAATTGAGTATTTTGGTCTAAATAACCCAAAATGTGATGTCCACACATGTGGACGCCACGTCCTAGGAGGTTAAAGAGGTCAAGTCAGAAAGCTGTTATACACCTTTTCGCAGTCACAGCTACGGAAAGGTACATCCAACATTTATACTGTATTTGTTTGTAAAAAGACCTCAAGTTGTCCAGAAGTCTGTGGAGAACGAACTAGGGCTGCCACGATTAGTCGACTAGTCACGATTGCGTCGACGATTAAAAACGTCGACGACTGATTTAATAGTCGACGCGTCGTTTGAAGCTTTGTAAGATCCCAAAAGACGCAGGAATAAGTAGTAGGATTTAAGAGTGTAATAACGGACTGAAACAAAAGATGGCAGCACTGCATGTACAAGGATGCCAGCTGCCGTTAAAGCCCGAAGAAGAAGAAGAAGCGGTGTCCCATAATTCATAGTGCAGCCTAGCGTAGTTGTCAACGATGGCGGCCGCTAGTTAGTTTTAATATTACTCTTATTATTCTTTCTGGGTCACAAAATAAAGTTTAACATATTTTCAGGTGAGAATGTAGCTGTGTAAACCTCAAATATCTGCTCGGTTTATCAAGACACCACATATTTTTAAAAGCGCTCCGACGTTTTCAGAGACGTCTGTTTCACCGAAACAATCTGCAAATGTCATTAAAATTTAATAAACTATCATCTTGTCATTATTTTTAGTTGGCACATACCTTAAACACTTAAAGCTGTAAGCTAATGATAGTTATATAAGAGCAGATGCTGCTGGTGCAATAAGCTGTACGTTTTACGTCCAATGGATGCATGATCTGATTCGTCGACTAATCGCAAAAATAATCGGTGACTATTCAAAATAATCGTTTGTGGCAGCCCTAGAACGAACATTGATCTATGACATCAGTAAATGCTTTCTTTGCTACTGAATGAACACAATCAGATGTTGTATTCACTGCAGAGTAAGGTTAACTATGTTGAATAGACTCCACTAACTTTTAGCAACGCTGATCTTTCATATATCATCTTCAGAGGAATGTTTTTTGTTTGTTTACTTAACGCTGATCTGTGAATCGTTCAGGCATAAAAAGGCACCTAACTCAAGAGATGAACCAGTGTTGTGTCTACACTAAAACAAACAACAGTATTGAACAGTATCTGAAATTAACGTTAAGAAACAAGAGAAAAAGTGTAGCAAAGACCTGACACAGGACCTGAGAGAGGCTGAACCTTCAGTTGATCCATCTGCTGTACACTGAAGCCTCATCAGAAACAGTCTCAGTGGACGGGTGGCTGTCAGGAAGTCATTTTTAATGAAGGGAAATGGAGCAGAGGCTGAGGTATACCAAATTACACAAGAAATGGACTGGAAATCTGTGACAACAGGACGTATGGAGTGATGAATCCAAATGTGAAGATGTTGGCTTCAAATAGTTTTCACGTATGTATGGATGGAGAAGGTCAGAGGAGTTACACTGTGGGCGTCTACAGCCCTTTGTAAAACACAGTTTGGCTTTGTCATGGTTTGGAGCTGCTTTCAGACACTGGTGTTGGAGATCTTGTCAAAATTGATGGAATTACAAAGGCAGAAAAGTGCCAACAGATTTTCATCTTAGTTTGAGAGAGTCATTGTGTTGACCCCACTAAAATATTTACTTTCAAGCTTGTTCAAATTGTACAAATCTGTTTTCCCTTACATACTGCAAGAAATGAGGGGTGACTCAAGACTTTTGCCCACCACCTACCTCCTGAAGGACTGACCAACAATCAACACTTTTGTCTATAAAAACAACTCTGGCTGTGATCCTGTGCCTGTTAAAGCTGCCTCTGTAGGCTGCAACAGATCAAAGTGAAATCTCAGTTTCCTTGACACCATTATGCAAAGAAATCTATATAGCCCAGCCTGGAGGGTGTCATCTTTCCTATTTCATACTGAAAGTCTGAACTGCTCTCCTTAGAAGCTCTTTTGAAGAGGGCGAGTGGCTCTGACATGACATATTCTGTTGCATTAATGACATCGTTTCAGGGTTAAATATGCATAAAACATACTGCTTGACAAAGTTTTGCTGGGCTCAAAACGCAGACACTTTGACACAATCTACATTCGAGAAGCATCCCGAGCACCCACAATGACTGCAGATGGCTGTTTTTTTTATATCTTGGACCAGCTTGATCTGTGAACAAGATTTTAAAGAAGTAATTTTGAACATCCTGAGCAAACATCCGATACACCCTGCTTCTACTAACTGAAACACTCACAGGCCTTTCCCGTTAACCGTGTTTGTGCGCTTCGCACGAAAGGATCGTACAACCCTCTCTCCGTATTAAGGTGTCTAATAGAAAACGTGCGCTGCTCTCCCGTCCTTCCGTGCTTCAGCTCATACTGATTCAGCTGGTTAGGTGTGACTGGAGCAGCTATAATTAGCAATCCTAGCGTGTGGGTGGCAAATGAAGTGAGGGAGCGAAGAAAGGAAAATGTGCTGCTGATGCTTACAGCGCTCTGCTAAAAATTATGTCATTTCAACACAACTGGAGGGAGTCATTTGGAGATGTCAGGTTTCTACTAACTGTTCGGTGGCAGCAAACAAATTATTACCACTTGATGTGGCAGCAGTGTGTCATCATACACTCATAACGCTATCATCATTATTGCTCCGTGTTGGAGTGTGCTCAGTGGAGACTACAGACCAAACAATGACATCTCTTATTCATAAATTAAATATCAGTGAAGGCAGAGGCTGGCCTATACGTGAGCCTGAATCCATGTTAGTTACAATACTGTAGATCCGAATGGTGGATGCTAAAAGTTTTCACAGAAACCTCTCAGTATAAGTCTAGTCTCCATCTGTATGTAGAAGGTCATTGCTTGCTAATATATAACTGTTATTGTAGCCCATGACAACAACAGTATCAACAAGATACTATCACGGGCATGAAGAAATAAAGAAAAATCATGTTTAATATCAAACATAATGACTGAATACAAACATTCAAACAAAGAATTGAGAGCATTGCTTGTGTGTTAATTTTAGAAAAAGCTATTCTTGTTTGTCTCTCAGCGAGTTGTAACGTTTCTCTTTGTCGAGTCAGGTTTTGTGGCTGTTGACACATTTTGTTTCTATTCTTGTTAAGTTTACATGCTTTTTTCAGCTCCTCTGGCTCTTTTTTTCCCTCGCCCTCCTGATGATGAGCGGCGTCTCATGTGGTGGAATGTAGTTTTCATGATTTGCGAGTGAAACTTAGAAGGAAATTAGAAACGCCTGCTTTGATGTGACGAACCTTCCCGCTAATGGAAATATGGCACGAGTGTTTCCATGTATGGAAGAGTATGAGCTGCAATCATTCAATTCTGCTTCATTTGTAGCAATGCCTGCATAAGAGTGCATACATGCATGCATACCCATGTGGCGCAAAGTGAATGCAATTGAGGGAAATATGAGTGTGGAAACGCTTGAGTGGGAGAGTCGAGTACGATGGGGGATAGGAGGACGAGGCTGTAAACTCCACTGGGCAAAAAACACAGGAAGGAAACCAGGAGGGGAAGATGAAAAGAGTAATGGAGGCAGAGAAGAGATGCAGGTTGAAATCATTGCATTACACTGCACTGTCTGCACTGCAGGAACGGATACAGACAGA
This sequence comes from Simochromis diagramma, assembly GCF_900408965.1. NCBI lineage: Eukaryota > Metazoa > Chordata > Actinopteri > Cichliformes > Cichlidae > Simochromis > Simochromis diagramma. The sequence continues at coordinate 3,875,278 of NW_024387416.1, read as the reverse complement.
GGACTGTAAGTGAAAGGTATCTTTTAACAGGCGTTCCTAGTCCACACATTACATCCATTGGTTTATGAATTATCACTTCTCAGGTGCCAAACGCTTAATTTATCTCTTATTTTCAGTTGTATTAGTCCTTATTTGTAAGTATTGTGTATTTCAAAGTATTTGGACAATTAATACACTTACTCTGCTTGCCACCCAGCCAAGGTATTTAAAGCCCAATAAAACCAAAGTAGTCTTTTAATGGACTACTCAGTTGAGAGATGAATGACGTGCCTCTCATTTTCTCTTCAGTTAATCTGTCACTGCAATTTTTATTTGAATGTTTCCAGATATGTAATTCAAATAAGCAAAAAAGGGCTTTTATTTAATGGACAACTAACATAATAGTAGCAGCCTTATAGCATTCATACATGTGACCAAGAGGCTTGCCATAAGACTAGGGAGCCTTGTACTGCCTCACCTGACCACCAAGTGTGACACAAGCATATTGCCACTGGCAGGCTGCTTGCATTACAACACACCCCACCTTTGTCTTCAAATGCGTTCAGTGGGAATGTGTTAGTAGCCTCTGTCAAGCTAGTAAACTTGTCATAAACTCCACTGGTAAATTACATTAATAATATTATTATATTTTTTTCATGATAAAGTGCGTTTAAGTGGATGATGCTGATTGTTCTAAGTCTGGTAATATAGTAATCACAGAGTGATTCAAGGCAAGATGTAAACATAAACATTTGAGCCCTGTGTGAGGACTTTCAGCAGCAGGAGGCAGGCTTCAGTAGTTAGGGATGTGTGTAATAAGGACAAGGATATCTGCTAATGAGCTTTGCATGTGTTCGTAAAATTAGCTGAAAATCAGAAGAAAACACACTGCTGAGTAGGTACACTGTAACATATTGTAACTCCCGGGGTGAAAATCCTGACATACTGCTAGGGTTTTCCGTGATTTCACATTACGTGTCCTTGTGTAATTCTGGCTGTAAGGTGGGTGTGTGGCTAAACTGTGATGTCACCCTCTTGCATCTCTGTGGTGACAGCTGGCAGGTAGACGTGGTCTACTATACAGAAAAGACCATCCATCCCAAGAGTAACACATCACGCAGCCCTGTCAGACATATCGCATCAATACTAAGCCCCCTACCACCCCTATCTGTTTACTAAAGCCACAGCCTGATCTCCATTCACACTAAACCAAGCTCCTCCGTGTCCTTGCGTGAGGCATCACGGAGGAAACAACGGCAAAGACATGTTTTGTCAATGAAAGAGCACACTGATAAGCGTACAAAAGCAAGTACTATACATGGAGACGGCAGGCTGTTTGGGAAGCAATGACAGAAATTGTGTCATTGATAGTTCTTCAGTGAGCGAAAACACATCCACCTTTAGGTAAACTGGACCCTTGTTTGGAATGTAAACCCCAAGGAGACAGGAAAAAATGTCCTTACCTGCTCTCTTCCCGACCCTTCCTCCAAAATGGGCTCTTCTGCGGCGGCCGTCTCCTCCTCCGTCTGCATTTTCTTTCCTGCCACTCCTTCCCTTCCTCAGAACGGGGCACAGGCTGCTCCCTCCCCGGTAACCTCCGAAGGCAGGGACCTCCCCGGCGGAGCAGGGAGCTCGGTCACCCCATCCGCCGCAAGTCGGTATATAATTTCACGATGGCGGGGCCTGCGGCAAATAGGCATCATCTACTCCTGGTTTATAGGTAGCCCCTGCCTCCCGTCCGCATCCTCTCGCGCTGACCCCGCTTACTGCTTTGGTTCCACCTGCTCCATCCTCCGGCTCCGCGCTCACAGAAAGACGGCACGAAGCAGCCAAAGTCAAAGCCCCGTCACCCTCCGTAACAACCGTCGCTGACGCCACCTCCAGTGATGCTCGAGCTACACAAGCGTGTGTATGTGCACGTGGGAGCGCGTGACCGACAGCGCAGGGGGGGGGGGGGGGGGGCAACCGGAGTCAAGGATTTCTCCAGCTGCACCCCACCGATTTTTAGATTTTTTGCGCAAAGGTGAAGAGGACAAACGGGCAGCATCGAAGTACGGCAACCAAAACACGAATGTCCGTCTCCGTTTAACTTTATTCGGTCGTGTTTGCACCTTGCTCTGGGTCCCCATTGACGTCATATACCAACAACCCCCGCCCCATCTATTCACCTGATCACGTGCACCAGCGCGAGTCTCCCCCGTAGAGCTAGACACGCGCCCACACTCAGGAGGCACGGCTCTAACTCGTACAGTACCAGCCAAATTACATTAGGCAGCGCAGGTATTTATCATAATGTGTTACAAGCAGACATGGTCACACATAAGAATTCAATTGCCTCAATTACTTAGGTTAATATTTTTATTTCACATCAAACATCACAATTTATCAGAAATAATCAAACGTGAGATGGTTATAATGTGATGAAGGCTTAAAAGGTGTGAAATCTGACTGAGAGAAGCTGGAGTCCTTAATATGTCCTGAAAACAAAACGGTTTTATCAGTGACTTATCCTCTGTCTGAATCTTAAAGATGTTATTTCATGGTGTAAGACACTAACCTGCGTTTACTGCGGGGCTGATCAGGACGCTTCCCTGCCCAGCTGGAAGCCTGGAAGACCTTGGAGATGTTCTTTTTATGGACCCTGCTGTGGTCCTTTAGCCAAATTTCATATAATCCCTCAGGAAGGATAGGTGAAGTTAGTTAAGGACCAACATCACTTCTTTCAACACACACACCATGAATCTTCATTCATCTTCATGAAATTTCATATCAGCAGTAACTTTGAATCTTAGTTACACAAGAAAATCTTTTTTTAACATGAAATTGAGGCTGGAATAATAACCTAGGCAACAACAAATCCTTCATCCTTCTCTTGGCTCTTGACGGAGGCGGTCGCACTTTCTCCTTCTCCCTCTCCCTTATCTTTCCTGCTTGGCTTCTCATGTCATTTGTATAGTCTGGCTTATTCTTTAACCCTAAGATAGTCTCCCAGACTTGTTCTCTAAAAACCTAAAGAAGAATTATGGATTTTATCAACTGGTCCCTTAATGAAACTGACAACTCCTGGGCTTGGGAGAGCCTGATTGTCCTGCGGAGACGTTTGCTGCCGGATACTCGATGGGCAGGGCTGTGAGTACTCAGACTGTGTTTTTTGAACACAGTATGGATAAGATCTTGGAGAAGCTCATAGCTCTGCAATATGGATAAGATCTGGAAGAAGAACAACGGGAATTGAGAGACCTGATGGCCAGTGATGGACTTTAGACCTACTGTAAAATTGGAAGCAGTTTGTTCGCACTAACCAAAACAACTACCACTTATCCAACACTTATCCATGTCACCATGTAACACACTCGCATTACGCTTGCCTAAGTGTGGGGTTTGGCACATCCTGAATCAAAGAATGAGCAGCTGCCTCACAGCCCACCAATTTTATGTATTTCCTAGAATTAAAGCACTCCTGGCATCTGTGGAGCTAAAACCCAGTGGATTACTTTTATTTTTTATAGTAATGTCACCACAACAAAAGAAAAAACAAAAAAACAAAAACGTAGTATTACCACATGTGATTGTCGATTGTGAAACCAGTGAATGTAGGCTGGCTGAGGTCTACTCTATTTGCATTTTGCATTTTGTGCTAAACTCAGATGGATTTGTTGCTAGCATTTACCAATAACAGGTAAAAATGATGCGGATAAAAGCAATTTCAGAGATGAAATTGCCATTGCTTGAAAATACCATTCACTGTGTAGCAAAGGAAAGCTGCAACAGTCCTTTTCTTTTTGTTATTTTGGGTTTGATTCTGTTTCAGACGTGTATGTTTGACATTTTGGTGTTGGTTACTAAGTCTGGGCAGATCTCTTATACACAACTTTTCTCTCACTTGTTTCGGAAGTCAGAAGAGAAGTTTTTGCTTTTTTAAACGCTGTTTTCTAGTAAGAAAATTAAAAGCTAAACTGAATGAGTTTCTTTAGGTGCTCAAAGGATATTAGCAGTGACTGGCAGACAGAGGATGTCTTTCTCAGTAGGAATGATAATTTCCTGGGAGATTAACTTCTTTGGCTCTACTTCCCCTGCTTGGACAGCACACATTGCAAACAGCTGAACCTGCAGTTCGACCTGCAGACCTGCGGCCACCTAGTAAAACAAGACACCATATATGCCTATGAGACATTGAAGGAAGTAGAATTTAACCCTTTAACAAACAAAAAAAATGTCAGCTGTTTTGAACATTTATACAATTAATTCAATAGCATTAAAGTAGAAACGCAGTGGCTGGAACATTAATATAAATATTATATTACATTAAATTTTTATTTCATATTAAACATCAAAATGAAAACTTACAGGGCCAGGGCTGTAGATGACCCGGAGGCCTGTAGCAGGAGGAGGCTGTTTCACATGGAACCTGGCAGCGACAGAGTGAAATAAACCACAAATAGTTAGGTCAGAGTTTTCCCTTTGGACTTGAAGGTGACCCATAAATTGCCTCCACCTAACAGTCCTCATTTCTTTCCGAGGTACTAAAAGACAATTGAAACAAGACCTAAGACTACAAAAATAACCCCCAAAAATCACTTGTCTCTATCTGTCTGGTGGTTTACCTGCATATGTCAAAACCAACATTCTTCATCACAACAGTAATGGTGGAGGAGGTGCCCTCCTTCAGCGTGCCAAAGTCTACGCTCGATGGGATGAGCTGGAAGCCCTTCACAATGGCACCTGTTTGACACTTCCTCCTCACTTGCTCCTCCGCCTGCAGGAGCTTCAACAGAGGACATAGACAAAGAAAAGTTAACAATGAAAAACTGGCAGCTTGATACTACCCTGATAAAAATATAGGGTAAAGTATGTGTACAAATGGTATTATAGGAACATCTTTTTTTAACACTCCCAATTTGATAGGATATCAGCGATAAAAAGGCTCACTCCTAAATCCCACTGATGATGGAGAGAGGAGAAAAATCCTTCAGGTTATGAAATAATTATGGCACAAACGTATAGATCCTCTAAAGGTCCCTTCAAGGGCCATTTTACTTTTCACAAACAAACAAACAAAAAATGAACTATTGGAATGTAAGTTCAAAGTTTCTCTTAATAAACATTGAGCCCACAGGTGGTAATACTATTAACCAATAGCAAGTTTAATACTAGGGAACCACCCAAAACAAAAACTCGACCAGCACATTTTTGGCAAAAAAACAAAAATGATTTTGTACCGGTGCACTGCAGGATTTAGAGCCGAGGACAGAGGATGGTAGTGCGACTGTAGTCTGTCTGGGCTTTCCACTCACATCTAACTGTGGTGACTTGCATTTCCTAGAAGAATCCCTCCAACTGCTTTCACCTGGACGTGTACACGCACACAGACACACACAGGATAATTCATAAGTTTGCATAGAAGTGTAAATCATATACAGTATTATTTGTCTTTGTACTGAGCCATCAAGTCCTGGCAGAGATTCAACGATCTAAATAAATTTAAATAAAATTCTGCTTCTGTCCTCACAGAGTGCAGTTTCTGACTGATCATACTGCTCCATGTCTGTATGTTCACAGTGGCTTTACGTCATTTCTGTCCTAAAAAATATTTGATGCATTATTGAAGTTTCCAGGAATTAATAGTAATATAAAACATGAGAAGGTTAGAAACAAACCAGCAGACTGAGGTGTGGGGTTGGTGGGTCTCTTTTCTAGCACCCTGCTGCTTCTTGCTGAATGACTAAAAGAAAAAACACAAATTAAGCACTGATGATGACAGTTTTGTAAGTGGCTAAATCACAGAGTGAAAAATGAAACAGGAGAAACAGTTCAAAACATAATTTGCTCATTATTACCTTGCAGACTGAGACGGTGTTGGGTTTAAAGGCCTTGGAGCTACAGTGCCAAACACAAATGTAGTTTAATAAACAGCTTCATGTCACTGAATTCACCATTAAGACTCATTTATTCTGTTGTTTTGTTTTTTTGGGAAGATTCCAATCAAAAAAACATCTTTAAAACAAGTTATACCTCTAGTAAATACTCACAAAGGTATCATAACTTACTGTCCTCCTGTGGCGCATCTTTCAGGAAGCCCTCAGTACTGTCCGACTTAGGAAATGGTGGGAGAGCCATTGACAAACTCCTCATGTCAGGTATTTGTTGCTGTAGCAGACTCTGAGAAAACCAGAAACGGTGCTTCGTGTTTTTCTACACTGCACATAGAAAAATCGACTGGGAATGCTTTAAGATGATGTTAAGAGAATATAGTACCTCGTACAGGGGAATATTTTCTGGGTGGAAAAAGGGAACAACGCTCCTCTTCCTCATAGCCTCTCTATAGATCTTCTCTTCACGCATCTCCTGCCTAAAATACACACACAAGAATAGAAAAATAGTACAAACTTTAACGGTGGCAGTACTTCTTTCTATCTTTCTGTTAGTAGTACTGAAAGTATTGCAGTAGCTCTAGTTCTGTTCATAAAACCCACTCAGGAAAAGAGAGACGAAAAGTCATTTCTACAATTACTACAAACCAATGTGACTGACAAATGTCCAGATTAAGTCCTATGCAAGTCCTAAAAAAGGCTAAGCTGCAAAGGCTGCTTTGTTATATTAAGGTTATCACTCACAATCAGTAATAATGTTTTTACCTGTACTGTGTAAGTTTTTCAGTCCATGTTGTATCCTTGTCTTTGGTACAACTGGAAAGAAAAAGAGCATTTCAAAAGCATATTTACACAGATTAAAACCTGGAACTTTCACCTTAGTGAAGATGAGATTATTTTAACACACGTACCGGTTTAATTTCTCCAAGCTGTCACTTTGTGCCGTGGCAAAGTCTTGAGAAACATCTGACTGTTCAGCTGGGCTACAGATTCCTTGGCTGTACAGACTGGCTACGTCCTCTGTGGACACATACAACAAAAGGTGTACTTTCCCCTCAGTATTCTGACACCAAACCAGGACTAAATCAGGTACAAGCCAACTCTAAAAACCAAATGAACTGGTTTACAGATGCTGTCTTACCAACCTGAAATCCTCCTATCAATGGTGTGACTGGCATCATCTTCCTCTGGAAAAGACTACAAAGTGCAATATAAGTCAGCTTTTGTCCTTTATGTTATAGTACAAGGTTTACTTTTAGAAGCCAGTATGTAGTAGAGGGAAAGAGCCACACAGTGTTCCCTATAACTATAAACATTATCATTGTTATACTCAATATGTGTATGTGTGTGTGTGCTTACCAAAATCAGATTGATGAGATCACTGGCATGGGCAGTCTCCTCCTCAGAGCGAGGGTCTTTAACTTTCATCTTTTCTGACCGTTGCTCTCTTTCCATCAAACTCTCGATGTATTCCTGCAGTAAAAGCCACATTTCTAGATATGTCTGAAGTCACATTAACGAGATGATTTATGTCTTTCTCAAATGTTTTAACACAAACTCCAGTTTTGGAGACAAATGATAAAGAATAATTTTACCTTTAATCGTGAGTCTATAGTATTTTTGAGTGGTGTGGTGAATGGTCTGTGCTGGTATAGTTCTCTCAGCTCCAGGACCTTAGGGCAGCTCCTGACAGGCCGATGATGTACTGCAGAACCTGCAGGCCTCATTCTCAGACCCAAATTATACACTACGTCAGTACCAAATGGAGGACCTGGACTCTTCTTCTGGATTTGAGAGGAATGCAAAAACAGTAAAATGGATTTCAAGTGCTGTTTCTGTGTGTGTGTGTGTGTGTGATATGTGTAAGCATGTATAGACATACTTCTACTGCGGGGAAGTCATGCCAGCTGCGGTTTCTGAGGTTGGGAGGGGTAATTTCAGGGTTCTGTTTGTTAAGCAACCACTGAAACCACACACTCTGGTGGCTGGGCTTTAGGATAGTGATGCCAAACTCATCTGGAACAGACACACCCACAAACCTCACATTACTTCCTGGTTAACTGAATAGTTTCTTTTATCCATCTCCTGATGTAACAGAATGACAAAAGTACACTCAAAATTAGAGACAGTTAACTGTCATTATACACTATGTGGAAGTTTTTTGGGGGACATTCTTTAACAAAAACCACAGAACAATTTTATTCAGTCCAGTTGTTTCTTGATTTAGGAGACATTAAACCTTGTGTGTTTGCCAATTGTTCCTTCAACAGTGCTATGGTAGGGTCCAAGTACGCCTGGCAGAGCAGCTCCTTTACAGTTTGAGAGCTCAGCAGTTCAGTGCCTGAGCCATCCTCATGCACCAGAAACAACCTGGAAGACAAAATAGATATAATAGATAATAGCAGACTGTGAGTAACAATGCCGGACATCAGTTTAGTTATTTGGCATTCATTTCTGCTACCTTTCTTTTAGAGAGATAAAAAAAACATAACAAATACAGTTTATAAGAGTTTTCTTACTAAATGCCCTGTGAATTGTCTTTTCTTTGATCTTGTGGACAATTAAAAACAATTGAAATACGAGTGGATGTTGCTGACATTTTGACATACAAGTTCTCAGTAGTCACTACAACTTTATTACATAATGGCTGTTTCATGTAAACCCAGAAATAATAGTCAAAAGGGCATTTTTAGGTTGCTTAAGTTTCTCCAGAATTGCATTTTTCCATGGTGACACACAGACACACACACACACACAACATACACACAATCAGCCAAGCTACCTGGGACACTGCTCTCTGGGTTTTTCACGAGGCCCATCCATTTCACTGTCCTCTTCCTTTTCTAGCTCTTCCTCCGTTTGTTTAAGCGTGCTAGTAGCAGGTCTCAAGTTTAGCACAGATATCTGCCCATCCTCCATAACCTGCAACAAAGTTCAGCATGTTACCGAAACTAAAAATAATACGAGCTTAATGAATTTCTATATTTTTTCCCATCATAGGTCTTTCTTTGAGACTTTAAGAATATAGCAAACTATTTCATTGATCCAAATTCCCACATTCCTTCTATGCTAACCACCTTAAAAAAGACCTGCACAGCAACATAGGCTCACTATCTTGCGATCAGAGAAACTGACCTGGAAATGGTTCCCATCAGGGTCTGTAATTTCACAGGCCACTTCGCCCGTATGACTCATAGTGTAAATTCCTGTCTGTTCAGTGGGAGTAGACCCCTTTGGACTTGGAGTTACGAGTGGGTCTGAGGAGTACACGCATGTTCCATCGCTTCTGATGGACAGGACTCCTACACTGGATGGGAACACCTTGGGTACAAAGCACAAATATGGATCAACGGTTCTGCAAACAAGTGTCAAAGTGCAGCCTTATCCATGTCTTAAAGTCACTAGTTCCAAGCTTTTATTTAAGTTTTGGTGCCATCTGCTGGCAAATCACGCACCTCGTATTCTCTTTGATTGTTCCCAGTGACGACCGTTCCATCGGCTAAAAAGATATGAGCCGTTTGACGCTCTGGGTACATCACTACTGTGGCGCAGCCCTCCTTCTCTACCAACACCATCCGCTCTTTAGCAGACATCCTTGATTCATCCTTCCCACACCCTTTAGTCTCAACATTCTGAGTCGCAGTCTCTTTGGCAAACACACCATGTTCACTATTCATTTGCACACTACTTTCAGTACTTTCTTTTTCATCACACATACATCCGCACTGATTCAGATTTGTGCACACATGAACAGCTCCCTCCCGGTCACATGCATTCCCTGCACTGTTCCTGCTGATGTCTCCATTGAGACAAGTGTCCTTGACATCCATGTCCCCAGCAATGCTTTCCACACACTCAGTGCAGTCGCTTGCACTTTGAGAGGCTGATTTAAGGGTTACACTCCCTGGCTGCTGTCCTGGAAAAGTAAATGTCACAGGAACATAAATCAGATATAAAAATCTGCTTAGAGATTATAATGTATTTTAATGGTGATAGCATGTATACTGCATATATTTGTGTAGTCATCTGTAAGTGCAGGTCTACTGCTGAGTATGGATTTGATCAATGTACTGTGTGCCTGCTGGTCACCAGTGCGCAGCAAACAGTGTGGATTTGCATTCATTGGCCTTTCTTGCAAGAGGCTGGTAATCCTGGTTCCATCTGCATGCTCTACAACTACAGACCCATCTGGGTTCTGGACAGAAACCACCAGATCCTCGCGGTTCAGCATCACCTAACACAAGAAACCAGAGTCAGCGAGCTAAGTTAGCGATGAAAAGCATAAGACGATTTCAGAATGAGTCTCATTTCTCTCTATATATCATATACTTCAAGGTACTCAGAGAACATCAAAGTGTGAACACTCTGAAATGAAATTTCTGCCCCCAAGCACCGTGAGGATTTTTTAACTCTCACATTTTTATTATGGACTTAATTGCAATGTTGGTAGCCTGTATAATTTAGAAGAAATAGTACTTTCTTGCCTGATGGGTGATGGGGTCAGTAGCCTTGTAAGTGAGAAGGGACGTGGTTGGCATGTTTTTGTGTGTGGTCCCAACAGTACAGATGCGATCTCCACATGGAGTTGTAGTTAACCAACACCCTCTGTGATCCTTAGTCCCCTCCTTTGAGCCCTGTTCTGCAGAGACACAAGACGTGCAAAGAGAGTATAACTGTACCACTGAAAATTAATTATCTTCCCAGCAAGCGCCCCGTCACACTCATTACGAGACAGAAGAAGCGCTGTTTTGTATTCAGTGGTACACCAGTCTAACCTTTCTTGCTATCCTTAGATTCCTGATCAGAGTTTTGCTCCTGAACCTCAGAGTCAGGGACCCACACTGGACCAGAATCCTGACTGAAACTGACTGAGCCATCAGCAAACAGCACCTGCAGTACAAAAAAATAAGAGACGCCAGAAAAAACGGGCATGATTCTTCACCGTTTTCATGTAACAATTTGTGCAGCTATTCAAGAACTACCTGCCTGGAGTCAGTTGTATATTTATTTCAAAATGTGCCTCAGTATGAATGAGTGTACCTCTGTGGATCCATCTCTCATGTAACGGATCACAGCTCCCTGGCTGGTGATAATACGGGACAATTCTTTGGAGAGGGATGTATCCTGAAGATGTCTTGCCTTTCCTTTGCCATGTAGAGGAAAGCTTTGTCTCACCATAATACCTCCTTCTTTACATGGACACAAAAACACACACAAATCATGTCATATATATTTGAGTATGACTCTTTAGCATATGCAGAATGGTTAATGGGATTATAGTAGATGCAGAAAGTTGTGCTAAAACTTCATGAAAGACACATTCATTAAATTCAAGCTATTTGTAGATAGGCCACCAAAATGTGGCACTAGTCTCGGCACATAAGCGGGTAAGCAGGTCGATTTGAGCACAGAAGATATACAGATGAGTCTCTACGAGCACGAACAGGGTCCTACTTGCACCAAGGACGGGAGTCTGCAAAATTGACTGCATAGGTACTATAAATTCTAAACACATCCGTTACTGACCTTGTGTATCTTCTCGCAGATATTGCAGCATGAGGCCATTAGGAATAGAGAGGCTGAGACCGCTGAACGAATTTGATTGCTCTGCTGGTTGACCTTCACAACCCTTAGACATACATTACATATTTAGTCTAATGACAGAACATATTTTATGGTTAAAAACCTATGTGTACACGTACATATAGTCTACATGAATCTACATTATTTTCTGTAAACATGTAAATGTGTGTTAACCTGGGACTCTGGAGGTCTGCTGGATGTGGTTTGTGTCTTTGAGGGAACTGACGCTGCATCTTTTTCCTTGGAGCAGTGGATGGAGGCAGACAGATGAATGGGGTCTGCGATAGATGTCTCTGGTACTTTGCCTTTGGTTTCCTGGGAAATTACTATAATAATAATAACTTTATTTTAAAAAGTACTTTAATAACACGTAAGGGATTTTCACATCACAAAGAAGACTATAAATCAAACAGAGACAAACTAACTCAACATGGGACATTAAACAGAAACTGCTCACAACAAGTGACAACAATAAATAAAACTTATGATCAGTGCAGTAAAAAGGAAATATATAATATGTAGTGATTAAATAAATAAATAATTTTTAAAAAGCTAAGTATTAAGAACCGGTCAGAAATACTGATTGGCCTGGATTGTTCCAGTTTCAGACCATCAGCAAGGCACTAAGCTGTAGCAATTCAAGCCAAGCAACAAAGTGCTTTCTTCTGCTCATCCAATTCAGGCTTGTGAGGAAGCTGGAGCCTATCTCGTTTAAAGTTAAATGGGATTAAAAATATTAAAGTCAATCTTAAAACTTTAATTGTAACCAGTATAAGGAGGCCTAAACACAAGATACGGTTTTGAAATTTAAAAAAAAGTGTTTTGAACTAGTTGCAGGTGTTAAAAATTCTGTTCATTTGTCTGTCTGTGTTCTTTTCTACAATCCATTTTCCAAAGTCCAGACAGGATGAAATAAATGCACATATACCCTCCTCAATGTCAGAGCGAGTGTGGAAGCACTGAAATTTTTGAAATGTGGCCAGAAGGAAGCATTACTGGACAGTGATTTAGACCTGACCCACAGTGAAGATAGACTGACATTTGTGGAAGCTACTGAAAAGCATCTCCTTCACCTGATGTATCCTTCCCTCTTTCATTGTCTTTCACTAGGGCGTAGAAATGGATGCCATCTGCAGAATCTTAAAAAAGAATACTGAGTTTGCAGATAAAATGCAAATAGAGAAGAAAAAGAAGAAGAGCCAAGGATGGATCGATAACTGGGCAAAGGGGTTACTAAAGTGCAGGTCTGACCAAACAAAAACACTACGCTACCCGTACAGTCAAGGCCTTTTAAACTTGATGCTCCAGGCTTAATAAATGTCAGGAACACTGAGTTTATTAATTATTCAATACTGTATTTAACCTGTTTGCAACTTTAAGTATAAAAAAATACTTTCTTTTATAAATATGTACTGTATGTCTGAGTGTAATACCTGTGCGCTCTCCCGTGGGACCGTAGAAACTGTATGAAAGACGAATTCTATTGTCAAGCACAGCTGAGAAGGAGCCCTGCTTCACTGTTTTTATCTCCGCAGGTTCTGCTCCTGAAAGAGACCGCAAACACACACGCACACTAAATGAGTCTATAAATCACATATCATTCACAATAACTGTGGTATTTACACAGGTGTATAAAAAGGTAACCTAAAATTACAACAGGTAGCATCTTTACCTCTACAGTCCTTTTCCGGTTCAATGTTTTTATTGTCTTGGTTATGAGGGGGACATTTTGCAGGATCAACAACAAATTGGTTGATGTGTGTGTAGAAATGATGTCCATCCTTCTTCACAACGACTTTCATTTGGCTGGAACCTGGAGGAAAAACTATGTGTTACTGAGGAATATTTGACCTTTGCTTTATTTATGTTTTTCATTTATTTATGGTGCCATTTGTCTAATAATGGAACTAAGCTCATAAATACTTCAACATTTTTTTCATTCTTAGGGAAATATAGCTGCGGGAGGGGGAGAAAAACTGTTCCCGTACCTTGAACAAAGCTGACTGTCTCCACAGTGACACGTCCTCCATCGGAGGGGAAAAGGTACTGGAGACAACCTGACACATGGATCAATTTTCCATCCATGATGTAGCCAATGAAACCCTAAACATTGGACACACACATCAACATGAACGACCATATGCATGGAGTCATTTATTACTTAACCTGAACGAAGCTGTTTCACTTATCAAGACCTTAACCAAAACACGAGTTTAGTTCTGTAATGGGTTCTAGGTGTGTGCCCTCACATTGAAAGGTTCCTCTGCATGCTGTACTTCTACAACTTCATCCACAGGGGGCGCTGTTGTGATAGCTGACTCTGTGGGAGGGTTGGCTGAGCTGCCTTCCGTCCCTGGCCTGCTCTTCTTGTCATCAGATGACGTTTTCTTTTTCTTGTTGTCGGTTGACTTATCCTCCTTTTTCTGCTGCTTATCTTTCGGCAAATCCTCTTTCTTTGACTTTTTGGGTATCGCCTCTTCCTTCTGACGCTCCTGCTCCAACTTCCAGGCCTGTAACACCACAATACTGTAACCATGTAACACTTTGGTGACTCTAAAGTAGTTTAATGTGGCTGAATTCTATCCTGAGATAATGAGAAATCTTATTTTATCTCTAGACGTACTTTACACATAAAATACTGAAAACTGGAACTATTAGAACTGGACCATGAATTTGAACTCGTGAATTTATTACTTAACTGCTCTGTGAAAAAGCATCTGAGGGATATAAGAAATGAGACTGCTCTATGAAATTCTCCATGTCAGATTCAGGTGTGTGTACTTGTGTGTTAGCCTGTACTGACTTTAAGGGAGCCTTTTCTGATGAAGACTTCCATTCTCTCATCCTCCTTGGAAGAACAAACAGTATTGTCATCTAGTCCAGGAAGAAAACAAATATTATATGTATACCTAGGTAAGCAAGGTTACATTGGTAGAGCCACATATTGATCACTATAGTACGATACCTTTTGGAGAATCAGATTCTGGAGTGTCGTTTCCGTCTTGCGTTGTGTCTCTCTTTGATTCCTCTTGTCTCGTCCACTGTGAAACAGTATCTGCTACATGCTCAAAGTAACTCCTGTACAGACAGACAGGACAATGTAGAGTGAGCTGCAGATTACGCTCTTTAATGAATCCAGGAGTGAGTACTCGGTTCCAACACATTGCTATGACACAGACATGTACATCCATGAAAGCAATCAGCAAAAGATTTCTTACTATTCCTCTTGTAACAAGCATCATTTCACACCTGAACTTGACATCGGTGTGAAGAGCCACATGCCAGAACTCCCTGGACTGGCGTTGAGGACTCATGGGATTGTGGCAGAAAACGTATAGGATGTTGTTATGGCTTCCTCTGAAGGTGTCCAAGCAGCAGTATTCCTCTGATGCTAACTGGAGCAACTACACAAAAGAAGGAAGTCAAAATATCCAAGCAAATGCCTCAAACTGTAAAAACAGATGCGAAAGAACGGTGCTGTTTTCTGCAGGATGTACATAATACTGCTGCAGAGTATAGCCTCAACTTTGTTTAGTTTGCTCATTAAACCCATTTCATCTCTTGCATTTTACATTTAAAGCTTCAGAGTAGAGGAGACTTAACGTGTAGTAACCAGAGTACGTCTAATGTGACACCCCTAACACATTTAACAAGATAAAACAGATATATCACCTGAGGCAGGACGGTGGCATTGTGGTGCTCAGCATAGCACCAGTGAAACAGAGATCTCAACCTACAGCTCTGTATGTCAGATAAGTCCAGGTGGCTACACACTCTACCACTCTGCTCCTGGGGGAAAAATACAGGATCCATTGCTGTTTTCTTTTTTTTTAAATTAAAGCAAGCTAAAAAATAAATAAATAAAGAGATAAATATAAGAATAATACCTCTCTGTTAGAAGGCTCATCAGTAAGAAATGTTGGATCTATAGTAAAGTAAAGCAGTGATGTAGGGTGTTTCATGAGTGAGTTGTAAAATGTAACATACTGCATGTAAGCAAGTGTCATAACATAACAGTAAGTGAATTAACTAATATAACATCAGACCTTTGTTCCTCATGTTATACAGCTGCTGTTTAGCAAAGGATAACGGGTCATCCCAGGGGATTACTGTTGATGTCTGCTGCTGTGCTGGGTCTGCTATTCCACGTAACACACCCTGCTGATCCACCCCGGACAGCGGCATAGCCTCAAAGACGCTCTGATGAAAAAAACGCTCCACCTCCGGCCATGACACATCATCTGTAGGAAGCCGATGAATCAAGAACTTTATCACAAGATTCATCAAAATATACTGTAAGTAGGTACAATGAGTTGACCCGAGGCCTTAAGCACAGGTTCTGACCATCTGTGCAGTAGTGCTGTAGCTGTTGTTTGATGGACATCCAACAAGATTTTCTGTTTTTCTGCTGAGGGACTGACTCGATCATCTCCCACACCGGAGACAGTCTCATCATGGACAACTCCACCTCTGTCGGATCGAAATCCTGAACCACCTAAGAGGGCCACGTGCATGTACACAAATACACAGCAGCTCTTGTTAAACCAGGCAGTCATTTTCTTAATATCATGTAAAAATCACACACGGACAACATAAAAACTTGATTTTAAAATACAATAAAATTACTTACACTGATGTCTCTCAAGCGCTGGGCCCGCTCATCATGGTGTCTGATAACCAGAGGTTGCTCAGTCTTCCTGTCAGTTTCCCTTGCTCCAAATTTCGCCACTAGCCTCTAGCACAGATAAACAAAGATAATAAAATTGAGAAACATTAATAAATTGTACACTGTGCTCTAAGCGTACCTGAGAGCCCAGAACTCATTGTTAAACTGGAGCTTCTAAACCTTTTCTGATAGAAGTTAACAACATTATTTGCAGTTAGTTTCTGATCAAGTTTTTCACTTAAGCAGGAGATAAAACTTCTCTTTGCTGGTATGAGCAACAGATCCTGGTAAGAATTTGTTAAAATGTCAAATATATTAAATAAGAGTCTTGTTAATCTGACCTAGAGTTGTGATTCTGAGTGAGGGAACACTTATCATAAACATGCAAAGTGTTTGGAGTATTTTTAAGGCCTCAGTGAAAATCTCCCAACTAAAGCAATGTAAACTGTGTTTTTGTGCTTTCTGTGGGGTTTGTGGAACAATGCTGGTGCTGTAATGTGAATTTCCTGTATGCAAGAATAAAAAGCCAGCTTAATGCATATGCATATGTTCATAAAGTAGCAGCTTCAAGCTGTTTTCATGATTAGAGTGAATGTTTAAAAGGAGCTTATGGAAAATCTTAGAAGCAAAGTCATATTTAAAGGAATCCTGTCCTACCCTCCAAAATCTTTCTTCCTTTGAGCTCATGGCTGGTTTCTTAGCATTAGTATTTATTAGACATATATACAGAAAACCTCAATATTTCTGCTAAAGTTACACATTGAATATAGCACCATCTGCTGGTGGTGCACTGGTATGTATTTGTAGCATGGTTACTCAGTGTTGTACGTGTTATTTCAGCATTACGCAGCTCTGATTAATCTCTACAATAAGGATTAATAAGGACGTGTTAAGCATTATTATATTGGAGTATTTCTTGAAGAATCCATATCTGATTCATTTTGATGAATTAGATTTGGAATTGGATTCTTCTATTAATGCATACATGTGACTGAGTTATGACTTAAATGTGAGTTTGAGTTCATTAAAAATACAATTGTTTTGAATACCAAAACCTTTTGTTCTGTAAAAATGAAAAAATCTTTTCATGCATAAACAGCATGAAATAGATGACATGGTTTTCCTGTCACATGTTCAGGAAACCGAGTGTTTTACCCCACCCATCCCCCATACGTCACAACCAAGCCCATCCTACTTAGGGAATGTTGCCGCAAGTGCTCTATTATCATAACACGAGAGCTTGTGGGGATTTGCTATTCAGCTTTAAGTGTCTGACACTAATCCTGTCCACTGAAATATGACCTTGTCTTCCTGTGAGTCGGCGCCTTCTGTTTAAAAGGAGAAGGGGAAAAAAAAAAAAGCTGCTGCATTGGCCGGGAATCGAACCCGGGCCTCCCGCGTGGCAGGCGAGAATTCTACCACTGAACCACCAATGCTTCACATACTAGGCTGGAGGCTTAGCGATTTTTTGTGGTCTTCTCAGCACGTGTTCTTTGGATTTATCTAGGTGTGTATTGTTATGCAGTGGTACTTATACCTTCTTATCCTCTTCATTCTGTACTGTGTTTAGGAGGTTGTTTAATACATAGAGTCTCTCCTCTTCTTTTTGTACTAGTGGCAAGAAGTTTTGGAGCATATAGCTGACCAGCTGGTGGTCTAACCAGGGGCTGCTGAGAGGTTTGGAGTCCTCAGCCACATGGGGGTGGGCAGACAAGGACTGCTCTGCAGAAATCACCACCTAGAGACACAAATTGTACAAATTCTAATATGTCCTCATTTTAGCTATTCATTAATCAGTCACACAACATTTTCCCATCGACCATGTTTGGAAATGCTTCTTTCACACACAGTAAGAGACAGAGCAAAACTGCACATTCACAAAACCAAATGCACACATACCTGTTCCAACATACAGTGCAGGATCAAAGGCACAGAGCAGGCCTCAGGAGCAACCAGGTCCAGCAGGTTGTTATAGTAACACATGTCCACATTTAGAGAGAGAGGAAGGAGCCTGTTCTCTGTCCGCCAAGAAGAAACCATCCAGGTTTTAATTCAAAATGCCAAACAAGACTATACCAAAATAGTCCAGATGAACATTAACAATAACAAAATTTCACCTTGGTCTCCTGGGGCTTCCTCCTGACCTGACTTCTTCTTGGAGAGTGGGGTTGGAGCTGCTGACACAACCTGGCACAAGGAACAGAAAAATCATCTCCATTCTGACAAATATCAACAAATAAAGAGAAAGAAAAACAAGGATGTCAGTGTAGAGGTTCAGGACCAGTGCTGTGGGTCATATCTGGAGTGTTGTTTTTAGATAAAAAGCTATGTTGTCTGATTGTGAGAGGATTCATTTCAGACTAGATCTATCCTCCTCAATATACTCTTGAAAAAACCCACACATTTACCAACCAGAATATCAACACTTTTATTTTGATAGTGTAATTGACAATCTTTTTTGTATTTGGTTTTGATAAAGCCAAAAACGGAGGGTTAAGTGCAGGTTAGTGAACACTGGTTTGTACCTAGTGGGTTAAAACCAGTGCATGAAGCCTAATGGATAGGCTTCTTAAGCCAGGGATTGTGGGTTTGAGTCACATCACAAGCGTAAGCAGAGTGGCGCAGCGGAAGCGTGCTGGGCCCATAACCCAGAGGTCGATGGATCGAAACCATCCTCTGCTACAAGTCTATTTTATAAAATAAATCCACTCAAGAAAACTACTGGTGTCTAACTGTATCTACATATATTTACCTCCACAGGCTCTGAGTGCTTCACAACAGCAGGCACACTGATGAATTTAACATTGTTCCGGTATTGCTGATACTGCCTTCTGACGTCTAGGCAGTCATAGATAAGACTGGCCACACCGTCAAAGATTTGGCTTCCCAACTCCAGCTGGACACACAGCATAGACACACAGACACGGATTTCAAGTAAAAAGCAGGTCACGTCATGTGATGCTTAAACAAAACAAAGCAGATATGTAATATATAATTCAAACTAGATAACAGAAAAACAAAATAATGTGCAATATTCTAATAAACTCAAAAATGAGAATAGATATGTTAAACACTTATCTACTCACCACAGTTTCAGGGTCCTGCGCGTCAAAGGGAAGCAAGAAGTCAGGAACAGTGTAGCTGAGCTGAACCACATCATGGAGCCTGGAGTCTGGTGGCCCGCTGTCCAAAACTGATCTCAGACCTGACCAGAATTCATTCAACTTCCTTTCCTGCGCAGCTTTTGATACACACAGAAAAAATGATGATGCAGTGTAAACATACATGTCTTATACTTCTCTTATAACATACAATACATCTACTATTTACTGAAGATAGCAAACAGAAGATTTACTGTTTACTCCTTACCTGCATCAAAAACCGGCGAAGCTCTGAGACTCTGTTCATTTCCCTCACAGCTGTCTTGGTGATCCTGCTGCTCCTCCATATTTTGGGAGAACTCCAAACACAATTTGATGACATTAGACACATGAACACCTATGGCATCAAGTCCCGCTATCAGTTGCGGCTGGTAGAATCCCAGGATTAGAATATAGTGCTGAGGACCCCACTCTGGCTCATCGTCTATGACCAAGACACAAAATCAGTGCGCACAAGATTTTAAAGCACGAAACAACCTGAACAATTACATTAATTTTTACCACTTTAGCTTTTCATCAGCTTTTACCTTTGAAAGTAGGTGGCTCAACGTCACCCCTGCGCTTCAGCTTGGTCTTCTTCTCCTTGGGTGGTATCACTGGTGTATGAGGACCCTTTCCCTTTTTATCAGAGACTGTTGTCTTTTCCTCCTCAGCCTTAAACATAAAACAGTTTTAAAAATATGACTCTGAGGAACATCTCAAATGTTTTGGTTTTTTTTTTTTTGTACCTACAACTCAGAATTATATCACTGGTGGTACAAAAGCTGTCTTGAATGAAACAATACTTGACCATTAAGTATAGGCCATGTACCCATGACATGTGAAACACAAACGAAGAATGTAATATTACAGGGGTATGATGAATACCAAAATACAAAGAATTTGGAGTTACAATAAATCTTTTTTAAAAACAACTAGATGTTAGTAGTGTTAGTAAGATAACACTGAAAGTGAAATTTCACGCCCTGTCAACACCTTAATTAATTAAAAAGGAATAAGAATCACTTAAATAACAAGTCATTTACCTGGTTAGCATCTGACCTCTGCTGATAACAGGCTTTGATAAGTAGCAGCTGGAACTTCAGTATTTTTGCCATCAGGTCACAGGGAATCCCCTCTCCTGCATCGAGCAGCAGTTTAGCTGGCTCTGTAACCTACACAAAACACAGACACTTGTAAATACACATACAACAATGACTGTTACACTGAAACACGTCACATAAAAAAAACATTATTTGGCATGGTGCACAAAGTCACTCCTGTAAAAATTTCCAAAGCATACCTGATAGAACATGGGGGCATCGTCGGGTTTTTTTGCTTTGGGATTCCCCAGCTCATGGATCTGCAAAGAGGAAGGATTTTACTTTACAATATATATCATGAATGGTACATTACTAAGCTATAAGCTATTAAGCAATATTAAACACAGCTCTGGAAGGTCCATCCCAGTTTTAAGCGCAACTGTCAAGTCCACTCTGTATAGGAGCCAGTCAAATACGACGACTACCACATGCTCACCTAAAAGGGATGCCCTTTGAAATGTGGGAGAAACCTTGAGCATCCAGAAAGAAAGCCAGGTAGGTTCAAACACCCACCCAAAGGGCTCATCCTGCTGATGGATTCGAACCACGACCTTCTTGCTGGTAGGCGTTAGTATCATGACGCAGTCACTAACACCGCCATGCAACATTTGAGACAAAGTAGGCTTATTTTTAAGTGTAAATGATGTAAAGCAAGTCTAGTAGAGTCAACAATAAAATATAAAATGTGTTATATCAACACCACAGGTCCCTTTAATATAAAGGAAGTAACAAAGTTGGAGTACCTTTGCAAGCGTGTCGTCCCAAGTTAGCAAGGTGAAAAGTTTGCGTTGCGGTTCCTGTACAGCCAAGGCCAACGCCTGGATCAGTTCCTCCTCCTGCGGACCTCTCCCAACCACAAAAGACACACAGGCCTTCCACGAATCCTGGGAAGGGCAATACGTTTTACGATATACCACTGCAATACACCCCAGTCACAGGCTACATTATTTCATATCATATTTATACATATTTGCTTTGCAGTATATGACAGCTCGCTTTAGGCTCAGTGATGGCGCAATTTATGCTAAGACAAATGGAAAAAAAAATTACGTTAAAGAAAAAAAAAGAAGAAGAAAAAGCTTTTAAGAAGCATAACAACGTTTACTAATAACATTTAGGGATGTCGAAATTATAACTTCCGGTCTGAAAAATCGAAGCTGCCTGAATTGGCTAATCGCACGCGCGCACCCATTAACCTGCCCTTAGACTCGGCTAACGCCTTATGAGAAAACTGCGAGATTCACTCAGTGTGAAGAGGATATAAATGTTTCCAACAAACTATTTAAGTTCAGCCAAAAAAAAGTGGTCAGTGAGACGACAAACCTCTTCAAACTCTGCTTTGATGAGACCAGTCTCCCAGTTCTTGTTTACTGCGCCTCCATCAGTACTGGACTTTTTAGCAGAGCCCTTTTTAGCTCCCTTTGGTGGCATTTCCGCTTAGTGGTAATTCAACAACACAGAGCAGTGAAAGCAGTAATGCAATTTTCGACTTAGAGATCAACTTTAGATTACTAACTGTGAGTTGTCATCTGGTGCTCATGTTGCCCCTGGTAACCGCAAGGGCACGAGCGTCAAGTAATGTTTTCAGAGTGGGACTTCCTGTAGACTTTCAGAACAAAAGCTTGATGGAACGCGCCTCCCTATTTACAAATTCGCTGTTTCGTCGTGTTCGACTTTAGTAGTAAAAAGGTACGAATACAAGAATTAGAATATAATAAAATCTGCTTCGTTTTTAAAGACACAACCTTTTAGTCTAATGTTGCTGTCGTTTCCTGTCTCCACTAGATGGCCGTATTATACTTTGTCTACAGCTGCGCTTTCACAGCAGAGTCACAACCCCTCGTGAATCAAAACTTTACAAACCAAATGCAGGTCGTTGCTTACACAGTTTCAGTGATTGTTATATCTATAGTAGTACATGGTAATCAGTTCTAAAGTTCAAAGCATTTGGCTTTGTAAACCTAACCAAAAAAACAGCTCCCATTTACCAGTTTAATAGATTCAAACCTGAGCAATATTGTCACTGTGCTCAGACAGTGAACACTGAAAACAGCTGATTAATTTCTGTGATAGAAACAGTGATCCACAGCAACTGAGAATAGATAATGACGGCACATACACTTTTTAAAATCCCTATAAAGCAGTGGTTCCCAAACTTTTTTTGCTGGGCCCCCCTTTGTTTTACAAGAAAAATGTTCCTCCACCCCCGCGCGCGCACACGCACGCACAAACACATCCTCCATCCACACACACCCATATGTTGCTCCATTGCGGTTTATTTCACACCTCGAACATTTAGTAAACAATTAAGCAAATAAAAGTAATCTGCAATAAATTACAGGTAGTAAGAAAATAAACTGCTAAGTCTTTTACGCTACGGTCACACCTGCATGGATATTTTTGAAAACGCAGCTGTTTCGTCCAAACGTAAACGGCGTTTCCAATCACCGAAAACGGAGATTTTTTTAAAACTCCTTTTTCGTGTTTATGTGTGGACAAGGAATACAGAGTTTGTCATGCAAAGTCAAAGGTATGTGCCTTTTTTCACGTCACGCTGTGCGCCACGTTATTGTTTACATGAGATGAACTGCAGAACGGCAGATTAACAGTATTTTGTCTCTATCTTCAGGTTTTACATGCTTACATACACATGCAGTTACTGTCCCACTATTCAGAAAGGCAGAGTCCTCACGGTGTGATTATTTTACATGTAGTTGTTTTTTTCTTGTGTAATAATATTCAACATTGCTATCAATACATTTGTCAAAAAAAAAGCCTCTCTGTACAAAATGGGTTTAAAAACATAAACAGCTGTGGGATGCTGTTTGTCCATGATTTAGACAGGGGGAACAAATTGTGGCAGGATCAGCCTGATATTATTTGTATCCCGCTGTAACTTTACTTTATAAAGAGCCAACATCTCCAAAATGTCAGGACAACATTACAACAAGTGTTTGTGAACTACAAATCAAGAATATGGGATACTGTTTGTCCGTGATTTGGAGAGCCCAGCGCTGCTCCCGACAAAGGGAAAACTAATTCTGCAGGGGAGACCTACCTCGGCACTTGTGCAGGTGAAACCAAATGGCAGATATGCTTCACCATTTTTTCTAGTCTTTGGCTTAGAATGAAGTTGGTTTGGAAACATGTTCAGCTATGCTTCATCTCCTGCTTTGCGTTTGTGTGGGAGCCCCCTGCTAGCAGTGTCCAAGCATTGTTTTTTGTTTTTTTTCCCCCTTTCATCCCCCCCCCCCACCCCCCCACCCCCCCCCACACACACACAGACACACACACTTTGGGAAGGTCTGCTATAAAGGATGGTGAAACAGTTGTTCTACAATATGAGCCAAGCAACAAGATAAAGGTTAAATATAGCAGCCATGGACAAGAGCCTTCAGTTCAACGTTCATATATTCATTATTTTCAATCGTAATGCAGTCAGTGTTGAAAAAAGAAACCAGCCTTGGCAAGGTTTTATTTTACAACAAGACTTTAAATGCTGATCAGGTGAATACACAGATTTAATAAATCTAAAGAGGTTGTGACCACTTTACCACCCCAACACACTCTCAGACAGTAATTAGCAATTCATGATAATATTATTTATATTCTTTTCAATCGGTCTGCTTGATGTTGATGTTCTTTTTTAAAAAGAATAGGATACTCTCATCTGTTTTAAGTAAACCAGTGCATTCATATTATTGATTTTGTCCACTGAAACATCATTTAAACTACTTCTCATATACTTTGGCATAAACTTTGCTTTACTAATCCTTAACTTTATTTTTTTAAGGAAGGCGACAAAACATGAAAATCAGTGATGCCAAAAGCATTTCCTGTTTAATTTCAGCGCAACTCATCCATAACCCAGAATTTCTAGTGAAAAACATGAGAGACGCTCCCCAACCACGTCCTGTGGGTCAGACTGCCTGTTTAGTTCTGGTTTCCGAGGTATTTTTATTCTTGGCACATTTCCTCACAAAATGTGTATATTGCACACATTACTTTGGCTTTGTATGTTAAAAGCAGAAAAAAATGCTTTGTGTAAAATGAAGGCTTATATACAGTGGGGCAAAAAAGTATTTAGTCAGCCACCGATTGTGCAAGTTCCCCCACCTAAAATGATGACAGAGGTCAGTAATTTGCACCAGAGGTACACTTCAACTGTGAGAGACAGAATGTGAAAAAAAATCCATGAATCCACATGGTAGGATTTGTAAAGAATTTATTCGTAAATCAGGGTGGAAAATAAGTATTTGGTCAATAACAAAAATACAACTCAATACTTTGTAACATAACCTTTGTTGGCAATAACAGAGGTCAAACGTTTACTATAGGTCTTTACCAGGTTTGCACACACAGTAGCTGGTATTTTGGCCCATTCCTCCATGCAGATCTTCTCGAGAGCAGTGATGTTTTGGGGCTGTCGCTGAGCAATACGGACTTTCAACTCCCGCCACAGATTTTCTATGGGGTTGAGGTCTGGAGACTGGCTAGGCCACTCCAGGACTTTCAAATGCTTCTTACGGAGCCACTCCTTTGTTGCCCGGGCGGTGTGTTTTGGATCATTGTCATGTTGGAAGACCCAGCCTCGTTTCATCTTCAAAGTTCTCACTGATGGAAGGAGGTTTTGGCTCAAAATCTCACGATACATGGCCCCATTCATTCTGTCCTTAACACGGATCAGTCGTCCTGTCCCTTGGCAGAAAAACAGCCCCATAGCATGATGTTTCCACCCCCATGCTTCACAGTAGGTATGGTGTTCTTGGGATGCAACTCAGTATTCTTCTTCCTCCAAACACGACGAGTTGAGTTTATACCAAAAAGTTCTACTTTGGTTTCATCTGACCACATGACATTCTCCCAATCCTCTGCTGTATCATCCATGTGCTCTCTGGCAAACTTCAGACGGGCCTGGACATGCACTGGCTTCAGCAGCGGAACACGTCTGGCACTGCGGGATTTGATTCCCTGCCGTTGTAGTGTGTTACTGATGGTGACCTTTGTTACTTTGGTCCCAGCTCTCTGCAGGTCATTCACCAGGTCCCCCCGTGTGGTTCTGGGATCTTTGCTCACCGTTCTCATGATCATTTTGACCCCACGGGATGAGATCTTGCGTGGAGCCCCAGATCGAGGGAGATTATCAGTGGTCTTGTATGTCTTCCATTTTCTGATGATTGCTCCCACAGTTGATTTTTTCACACCAAGCTGCTTGCCTATTGTAGATTCACTCTTCCCAGTCTGGTGCAGGTCTACAATACTTTTCCTGGTGTCCTTCGAAAGCTCTTTGGTCTTGGCCATGGCGGAGTTTGGAGTCTGACTGTTTGAGGCTGTGGACAGGTGTCTTTTATACAGATGATGAGTTCAAACAGGTGCCATTCATACAGGTAACGAGTGGGGGACAGAAAAGCTTCTTACAGAAGACGTTACAGGTCTGTGAGAGCCAGAGATTTTCCTTGTTTGAGGTGACCAAATACTTATTTTCCACCCTAATTTACGAATAAATTCTTTACAAATCCTACCATGTGGATTCATGGATTTTTTTTTTCACATTCTGTCTCTCACAGTTGAAGTGTACCTCTGGTGCAAATTACTGACCTCTGTCATCATTTTAAGTGGGGGAACTTGCACAATCGGTGGCTGACTAAATACTTTTTTGCCCCACTGTATCTACTGGGCATCTGTTAATGGGCACGCATTCAGATATTCAGTTGAATCTTCCTTGCTCTGTTCATATTACAAACAGTTTCATACATCTCTACATCTTTGTTCCCAAGCACAAATTCTTAATAACCACAATGGGCCACAGTTATGAGGGCGATATGACCCAGGTGACCAACCTCTATCAGCTCTGCCATAAAAGGTCAGAAGTGAGACAACGCCCACCTGCGAGATGCCAGAGAAATCTGTGCTTGAAGCTGGGGGGGCTTCATTAGTTATGGAGGAACTGTCATCTCCAAACCTTCCAGAGGCAGTGTCCTACAAAGGTCACACACAGCCGCCACATAAACACTGTAGTGACACTTATATAACAGTCCGCATACTGAAAATAGCATAGCAACATCTCAAAATATCCATTTCTTTTAGTCCTGCACTGCTATTAAACTTGTGCATCATGTGCCTGCAGGGGCTATTTCATTACATCCAAGACCAGTCATAAGAGTTTATTTAAAATCTCGGTTCACTCACTACTCAAAATAATGCACCTTGCACAACGAAATATCAAATATCTCAGTAGGAAGGAAATATGACGTCACATGGGAAGGTACTACCTGTACGTTCGTTACAGTTTATTACACCCTCGAGGTACAAATTGTAAATCACGTATTTACAACCTGTTTAACATCATTCAGACGCTAAGCTTTCGACACATATTCACTAGTTCAGCTGCAGCTCATAAGCACCTTCATGTAACTGTGGAAGGAGTGTTACAGACTCATGGCAATGGAGGAAAAGTGAGCATAAAATAACCCAAAACAGAAATGCATTCATTGTAATGCAATCCATCAAATCGGACCTACCATACATACTGTCCTTAAAAGTTAAAATTACTTTTCTCACCAGGCATTTTCTACATTTAGATCTACATTACATGTCCAATAAATTTTTATGGCACAAGGTGCATGGAGAAGACAAAGATCTGATGACGTGAAGACAGTTTAAGTATTAGGGAAACTGTCGCTGGAGTCTTCACGTCATCCTACATTTGATACTGTGTCATGGATTGTAAGTTTCTTAAAATTGAAGCCCCCTCGGATACATCAGAAAAAGATGATTAGGATATTACGCTAGACGGGACTCGTACTAAATAAACATATCTCATGCCACACAGCGCTGATAAGAAATGTCTACTTTTAATCCAAAAAGAAAGCGCTGCAAACGTTGGTGTTTTTCCACAGTCACTGTACTATCTTCTTACTTTTAAGGCTAAATTAAGCTCGGCACAGCACATCCTACAGCCACTGAAACTTTGCAGGCCAAAGCAGATTTAACATCTCCCTCTTGAACATCACATGCTGCCTGCTCCAATGGCAGCAAGAGTCAAGTGTTTTAAAGATATGTATTTTGATACCCAAACATCATGTGATGAAACTCGTAAACATGAGCTTGAACACTCAACCCAACCACCTAACGCCTTCTTCTTCTTTCTTCGGATGGAGGGCTCATTTTTTCTCTTTTGTGCAAACAAAGCTGAACATAAAGTGACGTTTTTTTCAAATTAAGTTTTATCGTCTAACTTTCAAGAATTTTATTGTTTCCTGGTGTGAGATAAAGATCGCGGCATCACAGAGCAGCTGATCCACAATCACTTATTACCTAATTCCAAATGGGGATACTGACCAATGTAAGAAGGGCTCCTGTTTTTTTGTTTGGTTGGGTTTTTTTCTATGTTTATGCTATGTCTGCTTGTGAACTGACATACCCAAAAGATGATGAGGCAATAGGGAAAAGGTATTGTTTACTTAGAACATAAACAAACAATCAGATAAACATATCTGCATTACAAGATAACCCCGGGTCCCAGAGTGGCATGCATTCTCCTTTTAGTAAGTTCATCAGATTTCCATCTTCCCAGAAAGACCTTGCTCTACGGGTCAGGAGGAAACATGGAATCAAGCCCAGCTCATCTCTCAGGAGTCAGGAACAAATAGGCCTATCCAGTAACTCGGATAAGCCCGTGTGGATGGAGAGGCATCAAAAGCCGATAAACATCTGTAGGCTGTTTGTGCAGGGTAAGCAGTATGCATCCGTCTGATCGGTGTGATCGACTCCACAGCTGTGGCGGTAAAAGACCCCTTTCACAACCGTCAATGTAACTCACGCTGCGCAGGGGTGAGATGAATCATGTTGACACCGAGGATATCGAGCACCACAAGCAGATTTACTAGCTTCAGCAAACGAGTTGCCGAGCCAGTACAGTGCGCTAAGATTGTCCTTTTTTTCTTTTTTGGTTGCAGCAGCATGACAAGGGCCTCAGTACTTTTCCATGAGGCAAGATATTATGGCAAAGCCTCCCTCAGTAGGAGGATTTGCCAACTCTGCCTTTTTAATGGACAAGGACCATAAATCAGGGGAAAATGCTAATGTTGCAAGGGACTTATTGACAAAGATCCTTGTAAGATGTAGTAGGTGGAATGAGAAGGCCTGAAGTAAATCTATATAACAATGGGGACAGGAGGAAATTAGACTGTAACTTGGGCTTCAATTTAACCTGTTTTTTCCGGCCATGAATAATCAAGTGTGTTACACTATCAATCTAAAATTTGGACACCTTTATTTTCACGACTATTTACATTGTAGATTCTCACTGAAGACATCATGAACATATTTAGAGTTATTTTCTTTGCTACATAAAAAATAAAGTAAAAAAATAAAATAAAGTAGAACAATTAAATGACAAAGTGTGTCCCAACCTGTGACTGATAGTGTATCTATAGAAATATTAGACATAGCGATGAATTGTATAGCACATATTCTTTGTGGATCTTTTGTGTTTATGGGCTTCGCAGTTCAGATCTGCGCCGCTGACCCACATTAGCACAGCAAAGCAACGGGATCAGAGGTCGTTACGTGTGACGCCAACCAGACGATCAGAGCTTCATTGTCCTGCACAAGGACTGTATGCAGCGCATCTTGCACAACATCATGTGACTCTGCCATTAACCTGCTGTAACCCCTGCGGCCTGTTTCGCCACTTGAGCATGACCGGCGTGTTGCCATAACTAACTTTTTACACAAATGTAAAAAGTTGTAAACAATTATGACAGTAATTCCTTATTAAAGCAAAACTGGGAGGAATCTTGTCATGCACCACACGAGTCTCATAATCTTTTGCTCATCTCACTCGCATTTCTCACAAGTTTATTAAAATCCCAACCATTCAAGACAATGAGAGAAATGTCACACAAACACTGCAGGGACACACAGCGGCAGCCAGTGAGCTTTATGAGCAGTCAGGAGAGTGGCGTGTGGAAGCCTGCAGAACAAATTACATTTTTAAGCTTTTAAGGATCAAGTAAGTGCCACATTCTTGTCAAGATCTTGTAATGCCTGTTGCTGTGTCTAAAAGGAGAATTATCCCCGTTTTGCAGGCATAGCCATGACAGGATATCCATGGCAATATAAGAATGGAGAAAAGAGCACACGTGGAATCAAAAATGAACATTAAAGTGATTTTATTGTCCAAACCGACAACTCCGTTTGTTTCAACATCAAATTTGAAAAACAATGGAAAGTTAAAAAATAAAAAGGGGGAGGGGGATTTGGGACTTTTTTTTTTAAACAAGTTAATTGTTAAAACAAATACACATCACTTGGGCGAACCATCCTTTAATAATTTATAAAGTCTCTGCATTGAAAAGGTGCATCAGGCGGAGGAGGGGGGGTAAAAAAATAAAAATGCAATAAAACATTTAGAAAGAGACGCAGCTGTGACAAAGCTATGTGAAAAAAAAAAAAAAATGTGCATGAGATTTAAGGCATCCACATATTCCCCTATAGTGTGGGAAGTCCCACACCATGACAGCAGCATCTACGCAAGACATATAGTCTTAAAAACAATCAAAGCCCTAAATACAGCATCACACAACCAGAATATGGCCCCCAAAAGACTAAATGTCAGACTCTTATTCAGCCCTCTGTGTGCTCGCTGTGGCTGAGCGTTCAACGTATCTGGAAACACACAGATGCCTCAAGAAAGTGTCTAGTGTCTTTAAGAAAAGTGTACCCGACAGTATGTCCCTCTCACACTTTGGGATCGGTTTACATTCATCTGCAAAAAGTACAACTTCAAATGGTGTTTGAGCAACTCATGTTAGAAAACACACAAACACCCAGAACATTACAATTTTGCTGATTTAAAAAAAAAAAAAAAAAAAGACTAATCAGAACAATCAGGCTTTCTGATGCACAAGCTTCTGGCTTTACATCCAAAGCTGACTGGCTAATAGTTAACACTGCGCTGTACAAAAACACTGTAGAAAACGTGACACCACTGGAGTGTCATTTACATTTGGGCAGAAGTGCATTTCACAACAGGAAACCCAATATCCAAATCCCCAATCCCTACAAAAGTTCAACACTCCTCAATCACGGTACCTGCCGAGGAGGAGTACAGTTTTTTCTTAACGAGACGGAAACCTGGACTCAGTTTAAGTGCGTGCCTAAAGGTCGGCGCAAAGCAGGTTCCCATAAAAAGAAAGTCCCGCAGGCTGGGCCAGGCGGTGCCATCCTGCTTAAAAACAAGAGTCAGCTCAAATGTAGGCACCACGGTGGCATCGTACACGATGCGTTCGAGCTGCTTGCATCCCTTGTCCAACTCCAGGTGGACGTAGAGAACAGAGCCGCGCAGACCGCAGGGCTCGCAAGATGCCAGCCGCAGGACTTCACGAGCTATTCTCCGCGTTAGCTTCTCTGGTACCAGCACAGAGGAGCAGTGTAGCGTTGTCTTCTTAGCCCGCGAAAGGCAGTTTTCAAACATCTTTGCCAGCTGCTGACAGGTTCTGTCCTCAGTGGCATCTGCGGTCCTCTGGGTCTCATCTAAGCAGTCTAACCAGACATCCAATCCTGGGAAAACAAGGCAAGATAAACATTTAAAGGTCAGATAATCCTGACTTAATCATATCAGCTGCAGTAAAATTGAAAGGTATTTTATTAGGTCAACTGGGACAAATCACAAGATTTCAACTCCACCAATGACTGAAGGAATGGGTCTGTGTTTGTATGCTTTTCAGCTGCTTTGTGTGAATGTGTCAACAGTCCCTTAAAAACGAAATACCATCTCAAGAGTCTGAGCTGCACACCCACAAAATATCATGTTTCTGCAGCACAATCTTGTAGCAATGTGCAGAGAAAGACAGCCTCAGACTTGCCTTTAATCGTGGGCTGCTGTTTCGCAGACAAACTGAAGGGATGACTTCATCTGTACCCGCCCCCTCCTCCTCCCCACTGCTGCAGCCATGCACCACACAGGGATAAACAAGCGCACAACTAGAAGTATCCAGCATCTAGCAGGTTAGCTACACAAACAAAAAGAAAACACTAGTAAGCTCACCTGCATCAATGCAACCGTGGTCATATCTTCTATCCGCCAATTCTGAAACACACTCGCTGCTTTTGGGCTTTAACGTGCTCGTAGCAACCATGGTGATAGCCTGTTTCTCCTGGAGTCGGCCGTTTTCCCGTAGTTTTAGAAAAGCTGCCTGAAAATAGTAGCGTCATTGTGTCAGTCCAAGCGGATGGTTTGAGCTATATTTAAACAAATGACTAACTGAGGTAGCTACCTCAGGATGCTAAAACTTTCAAAATGTAGCCCTTAACGACAAAAAGCCGTAAAAAAACCTAAACAAATAAAAAATTAAACCCCTCAATTCTTAACTGCTAGCTTAAAAGACACTCATTCGCAGCATTAAACGACTCACCTTAAATATTATTTAATACAAAATAACTTAATTTAGACGGTTCCTCATGAACAAATTCGCGCACACACACATTAATATAGAAACACACACACACTGACAGTCAGACGTACTGCAACGGGGTGAAACTTCTGAGGGTTATTTATACCCTCGTCTACTCAGCTGACCAGAGGGCTTGACCAATCAGGCGCTGGACGCGGGACACAGCTCCTTTCCGATTGGCTGCGAAATAGCATTTAAATTAATTCATTGACCAATACTTGGGGGTGATTTCTTGTGTTGCTACGTGGGCAAGATAACACGCCGTAACGTTTTTGTATTCATTTTAAAGCGTTAACTTCGCCCGAAACGTGTTTTAATATGCACTCAACGTTTCAGCCACCTGTTTGGTAGATTATGGGTCACCAGCAAATGTTAATAAGCTATCTATGACTGTTTCATTATTATTATAGAGAGAGACCTCGAGCTATGTTTAAGCCTGTAACCAAGCCACGTGAGTTTTCATATTGCTGTTTGATCAGAAAACGCAAAATATTTTTGTAATCAATAAGGTAAACGAATAAAGAAAAAATAAAAGTTAAACTACACACTTTAAAGAAGGGGTGGTTAATTAATATTCCCAATGTGTCACTTGATAGACTGGGACTGCACCAATAAGCTGAACTCATTACTGTTCAGTATCAAGTTTATCTCTTTGTGAACTTATTCTGGTGGCCCTCCACAACAGTCCCAGATTCTCATGTGGGCCCTTTAAAAACAGATTTTTTTTAAAGTAACTTTATTCATAATTTTATTAGCTGTATTGACACAACGGTACTATCTAGAAAATTTGAGGCAAAAGCTGAAAATAAATCCCTTTTTCATCTCAAATCCAATTTTTGTGAACCTCACCCCAAACACAGAGTGCACAATGTCCTCATCAAAAGGACACACTGCCGTATGAAAGACCTTCATCCTAACACAGAAGATCAGTAGACGAAGTCTGAGTGGGTTTCACTTCCCAAAAGTACAGTTATGAGTAAAGTGTGCAAACATTTCCCCAGATATTCTTTTAAACCAGATCAAAATGTGAATTTCAGGATTGTGAGGCAGGAGGAAGCCCTTTGACTATAGAGCCGCTGAGCCAAAAATGTCTTGTCTTACTGTATTGTGTGTATACATTTGGCAGGCAACGCGGCGAGCACAGTTGTTCAGTTCATCAGCGGTTTATCTCTCACCACTTACAGTCTCAACAGAGTTTTTCTCCCAGTAACTGGATCTGACCCTCTTACCCCCAGCAGCTCTGCTGGCTAAAGGGTAATGGAATCCAGTGGGCGAGGGAGAGACGGAGAGACCAAGCGTTTTCCACCGGTCACATGGGGGGAACTAGATATGCCCTGGAAAAAAAGTCACATTCTTTAATGTTGCTGCTTTTGTAGATGCAGAAATATACTGACAAGTGTTAGGTAAGCAAGGACTTTGGTAAAGTTCACATGTGTCAAAAACACAGCAAGGACCGAAAGAGCTGTCATTATGGAGGCGGGGTTATGAGGTTTGGACTGACATTTATGAAAAATATGCAAGGTCGTTAGTAGCTGTCTAAGGGGTAGAAGTGGGTCAGGGGCTCTGAATAAGGAGTACTTGTACTTTAGGTAGATTACAAGTAGAAGTAAAATAATTTCCCAGCTCTTATGCAGCGCCTCTTAACATCATCAGTATTAGGGCACAGTCCAGCACATAAAACTCTGTATCTAATCGTTTCAAAGCCAGCAACCAACATTTTACACCCTGCAATTAAAATTTACAAGCAAGAAGAGATTCCTTTGAAGAGATATTTATCCAGGTCATCGAGTAAAGTTTAAAAGAATCTAGACACTTCTATATTCTGAAGACTATCATCTCGAGTGTCAGCTGCATGACATATTGAAAATCTGCCATGAAGAGAACACCGTGTGTGATTTATTCCAGACACTGTGCCCGAGACCTGTCCTGCAAAGCTCTGGTTCTTATCTTGCAGGCGTTGTTGTAATTTGCAGCAGTGCGAGTTAGCCGCAGTAGCCTGGGCAGCAAACTGATTCGTGCAGTGTCTACAACACAAGCATTTCTTAAGCACTCGGAAATTGAGCTCAGGAGGTGCAGTGCGTTTGCACTTCTGCACAAGATCACATCCACTTCTGCTCGTTTTGCTTTGTGCGTCAAACATCTGCTCCACTGAAACAGCTGAGAGCAGGCCCGTAATGTGAGGCACTGCTGCGTTCGACCTTAACCTCCTGTCAGTAAGTCGAGTCAAATCCGAATCCGCTTGATAATTTTTCCCCAACTCCTGTTTCCCTGAATGAAGCAAAAGATGAAACGTGTCAGGTCTCGGGTTACTAATCCATTCTGGTTCAGATGAGCCTTCTCTTATCCCCTTGAGGACACGTGGTATGCCGATCTGGGACTCGCCTCCATCCAGTAAAACATGCCCCTCGTTGCCCCCGCTAGGAAACTGAATAACAAGAAGCTTTTTGCTGAGTTGCATTTCAGGAGAAAGCAGGTTGCATGTGCCGGGGTTCATATCGGTGTGTAGCTGCGTTTTGCTGGTTGTACATTTAAAAAAGGACTTACACACACACAGAAAAAAGTTAAACCTATTCTTTAAAGTCTGTGGGTCACGAAGGCTTTAATTTATCACTTTATAAATTCAAACATAAAAGGCTTTTATGTGTCGCACAGTGAGCTCAAAATCTCTGTTTTCACAGGCAGCTTGAACAGTTTTAATTAACAAATGAAAAATGTTCTGAAAGGCATCGCTTACATCTCAGCAATATTAAAAAAGTCAACTTTTATCCCCAGTCCATGGTTTTGTAATTTGTTGGCTGGTCATCTGTGAAGCGCTGTGTCCGGGGCTGACACCCATTCAACTATTTCACGGCTTCAAACGATCTGAAATCCAGCAGCTTGGTTTTTAACAGCTGCTAAGAAAAGAAAGCACATCGCTCCCTTCCTAGCTTTTTAAAGGCTTTAGTGGTTTACATTTCTGATCTGCTCGCACTATTCTCTGCCCCAGGTCACTTAGGTCATTATCACAACTGCTCCTGTCAGACTTCTTTATTCATTTCTCAGATTTAAAGCTGTCTGCCCCCAGATTTGGATGAATCTGCTACTTCAGCTCAGATCGTGTCCCACAGCTGATGTAAATGTAAACTCGACCTTTTCTTAAAAACTTTTACAGCTTTGATGCGTTGATAGTTTATTCATCTGTTTTTGTAATCCTTGCCAGTTACTTCCTCAGATGCACAGTTTTACTGTCCCCTCTAAATGCATCGACTGTAAAGCGCTTTGGGTCGAGTGCTGCTGTTATTAAATGTGCTTTTAAAATAAAATGACTCAACGTTCATGTGAATGTTTCAAATGGCAGTTAATGAAGGCCCGCTATGCTCATTTCCAACTCCATATTTCTATCCCAGAGTACAGGATTACTTTGACATATTCAGACTCCGAGTATCTCCTTTTATTCTGCGAAGCATGCACTTTTAGTTAAGAAGACTTGTGCCTTAAAATGTAAAAAGACAGAAGGATTCAGGTTTGTAACAACAGGAACAAAAGCATGTGGGAGAAAATAAAAGGCAAAGATACATATTGATTATTTAGAGTCAAGAGAGGAGAAGGGGTCGAAAAGGGGGACAAACACACTGAGCAGGAGAGCGCGAAGAAAGCTCCCCACGATGCCCTGAATGTCACAGCCCCGGCCACAGCTGTTAGCGCATTTTATTTGTGTGTGGAGGGTCTTCTGCCAACCTGCTCGCCGTGTCTTTGATGGAAACGTGCCCACAGTCCAAGCTGTCACCCGGTCTCATTTTACGAAGGCCACGGTCAGACCTAACAGGGCAGTGTGTGAATCAGAGCAAAATGAAGGTCATGAGAGATTTTATGTTTGATGTTATATACTCAAAACACCATCTGGGAGGGAGGCTCTTGAACTTATTTGTTACGCACTGCGTGGAAATATGAAGAAGAAGCTGAGAGGTGTGTTTGACTATCGTTGCTTATATCTCACTCCACTGTCAACAACCCCTTTGGAACCTGGCTGCAATAAACAGCAGCCAAAAACATTTCTTTGCTCTTTCATTCCGTAGTTACCTGTTGGCTCCCTCTAGTGGTGAATCACTTAACTCACACCATTGGTGTCCTACAGCTCGCTCACAAAGAACCACAATTAAATACAATAAATTAGAACTTTTAATTTATTTTAATGATTAAATTATCCATTTAGCACATCTCCTATATGCTATTTCAGATCTATCAGAAGATGCATATGTATATGTTAAAAAACAGGGCAGCACAAAAAAGACATTTTCTAGTGATTTATTGAGGAAATTGATGATGACAAATTCCAGCCACAAAGCATAAAGTAGTTCCAGTGTCTATAAATCCAAACAGCCTTTTGCATTTGCTTTAGTTATGTGTGCTTTGGTGCAACATTTGTAGAAGAAAACCCCACAAAAACATTTAACAGACCCTCTGTTGCAGCAAATTCCTATGTGAGCTGAGTTACACGCGCAAACAAGTCGTCCTAACAGCAAATATCTAGCGCACATCAAACAAACCCCAAACCTTCATAATTAGCAAAATGGCTCCTGGCAAGTAAAAAGTAAATGGCAGATAAGAAGGTAACGAAAGGATGATTACAGAGTTATAAAGCGTATGATAAGACTAACGTGAAGGATCTGGGGTCACTACACAGGAAACATGTTTGCGGCAGTAGTTTGCACAAATAAAGGCTGTATAAATAATAAGTCACCACTGTCATTTAATAGGTGGCGTGTCAGCTTCTTTAGATGAGCTTTGCGGTCCTTACTTTTGAGATCAAGTTCGTTTGTTTTAAGATTTATCATCGCAGTCACACGCCCTACTTCATAAAACTGCTCTCTGCATACAGAATCACACTTGAAAGCATCTTTTATTTAAAAAAAAATTAAAATATTTCATTACAGCTTAAAAAAAGGAGACCTAGGATCGAAACAGCTTTCTCAGACCATCAGTGTGTGGGCGGCGATGGTGACTCTTCTTATCTGGCTTCAGCTGAAACACACAAAAGAACAGGAGCAATTCATAAAACTGATTTTCCAACCTGAAAAGTCAAAAAGGCCGTTAAATTGTGATTTTCATCTTATTGCGTTTGCTGTTTTAAAGCTCCGCTCCAGCAGCCTGCAACAAAACAAACCCTTCTTTTTTTTTTCCTCATCAGAATTCCTGAAGCGTTATTCCATTTCCCTGCCAAAGGCATGCAGGCCTGACTGGGAAGGAAGGCACTGCATTCGTTGGCCAACTTGTGTTTTATAGTAGGTGGGGTGAAGGGGTAACTTAGGGTGTGTGCGCAAACTATGCTTGACATGCGCGCCCGTGGATGTGCTCGTGCCTTTACGCACGCACGCCTCAGTAGCATGTGGGGCCACGCTGACATTTACCCAGTGCACAATAGGTCGCGTCCAAAATAATCTGCGTTTATGTTAGGATGTCCCTATCTTTCAAGCCCTGCTGCTTGTTTGAGGGCGGGGGACGCGAAATCACAGGAAACACCTTCTGCTGCCTAGCTAAAGCCCCAGAAGCCCCATACAGTACAATGAGGATATTAAAAGCCCAGCACTTCCCTGGGATAATTGAAATTCGATGTCTGGAGAAACAGTTTCACCAAGTGATGGAAGAATGCGCAAACAGAGGGAAGTCGGGAGGAACCCGCTGCAGGAAATAGAGGGAAGGTGGCTCACCGTTCTCTTCTCTTCCTGATGATTTAACTCCGAGGAGCATGACGCCATCCTTGCTGTTCTCAGCTCTCTGGAAAGATGCGCTGTGAAGGGTTTTAAAGAGATAAATGTTTGGCTTTTCTTCACACACCCTGAAAATGGCATAATCTGTCTGATCTTTTAATATCAAACTCACTTCTCAGTTCCAGTGTCGACGGTTTCTGTTCAGCAGAAGACAACAGAAGGCAATGATAAGCACACATGCTTGTTTGAATTAAAATAATTTTTCAAATCATAAATCCCAGTGTAAGCACTCATGCATGGGCGTCCTGGCAGAGCATGTACCTGTGGGGTTGTGGACTTTCTTGGATTTGAATTTGAGGACGATGGCGATAGCAGCTGCGGCCAGGATGGCGGGCAACACAAGCCACCACAGCTTTTTATCTGGGGGAGGGGAACACGAAGGACACGGCTATCAGTATCCATCTGGTGTGACGTGCGTCTTCCACATTTGCGTCTAACCAAAGGGCAGAGCAGTGATGTAGCAGCTGCAGAACCACGCAGTTTGCACTTTCGACCTTTAACGGCCCTTCTACCAGCCCGTGAACATGGACTCTGCATTGCAGTGCAGAGTTTTATCCCCCAAATCATTAAAAAGTTAAAAAAAAAAAAAAAAAAATTAAAGTCTGTCAACATAATATGTGACCTTTTTTAAAACAAGATTTTATTGGATTGGGCTATTTTAAAGGTTTTGGAGCCCTGCAGTGGAATGATTCAGCCCTCTGAGGTGGCAGAGTCAGTGGGCTGGGCAAATGGGAATCTCAGTAATTACTGTGTATTTTTTTGCCCACACATCAGATATATGTAATCAGGAATCCCAAATTGCTTGCGGTGTTGCTGATAGCGTAATCCCCAGTAGGACACCAGTTTTCTGTTTTGATCTGTTTTCCCTTTTTTTTCTTTGCTCTGAAGCTTTTTGTGCTTTCAAGTTCAAGGTTTTTATTTAACAAACGATACTCACAGTCTATGCATTCATCTTCATCTCTAGATTATAAGTCAATCATATGGAGGACCAGAAGAGCTACATATCAAGATCATTCAATATGACTCAGTGAAAATGAAATGAATGAATGAATATCTACATTTACTTGTTGCTAGCGTTTAATCATATACCATTTATTTAGTGTCTATATTTTTATTGGCTGCATTTTACTGCACCTGCTGCATCGCTGGTGTGCAAAGTCAGACTGATTAGCTTTGTTACCTGCTGATTTCTCCTCTGTTTGACCCGCCTGAGAACCTTTCAACGACACACATTTTGATTTGATTAAACACGGTTGGGATGTCCATTCATGACCTCACGTTTAGCTCACTGTACACAGGATCACTTACCGGGACTGTTCTCCTGAGGGGTCCTTTTAGTGGGAGGTGATGATGTCCTTGAAGATCTGCTTTGAGAGTCAGTGGTGTTTTGTTGTCCTGTCACATTTAAATTCATTATTTATTTATATATTTCATCAATTAACTTAATTTTTTTTTTACTCACAGACGATTCTGGTTTCAATTATAATGTGTGAAGCTGTTTGGGGATTTCTTTTAATTTCAACATTTTCAACAAGGAAGTGCTGAAGGATGGTTATCAATAAGAGAAGAGAGCACAGAAGGAAAAAGAAAGAGAGGGAGGCAAACAATCATGTCGATACAAACAGTACTGTACCTGGGGGAGGAGGAGTGTTACCTGTGGACAGTAAAGAGCAGCGTTGTTTCATTTGAAAAACAAACTGTTTTAGTTGTTTGATGTGTTTTTAATGCTTTAAAAAAATCGCATGATCACATTTTATTTTATTGTGTACCTAAGTCCTGGTCAGGATCGGTGTCATCTGTTCAGAAAACAAAGAAAGAAAAAGAAAAACGCTTCAAACATGGTCATCATTTTTGTAACAAGTGAAGCAACCTATGCCTATCACTGAGGAGCTCACACGTGCCACACTTACCTTGACCTGCTCTGCTTTGGACATCAGAATGCTCACTCTGAGAGACATTAGTGGGGGCTGATAAAAAAGAAAAAAACCTCATGAAATATGTTAAAAGTATCTATGTCAAACTGCCTTCCATATACATTGTTACACTTTATTTCTGAATACAAAATGAAGTTCATTTAAATCGTCTCTGTACTAAAGCACATGTAGAAACCCTTCAACAAACCACATATGTCATATAAAATTATACAGAGCCTTACTTCCAATGCTTGTCTTGTTCATTAGTTCAGTAGTCAAAGAGTCATTCTGGGCGGATGTGGATGTAGCAGCAGCAGCAGCAGCAGCAGCAGTAGTAGTAGTAGTAGTAGTTGTAGGTAACATAGTATTGGCTTTAGGCGTGTCTCCTAGAAAACAGAATGTAATGAAGGTTTGTAGGAAAATCTGTTGGAGCTTGACGATAAAATAAACAAGCAGTCTTTAGCCCAAACTAGCTTGTTTTTAAAAGCACACCATCTTGTCCCTTTTTTCCCCCCCTTTACTACAGTATATTATTTATTACCTTTAAATCCACCGTATTTTAAATGTCTTTACAAGTACTCCAGTATGCAGTTTAAGGTCACAAACCGTGCTTCTACATCTACAGGTGTGTCCTAAAAATGGTTTTAAGGTGAGCTTTGAGAAACCGTTTTTGTGCTCAGGAGATGCATGTAAATTCCATGAAACAGGACAATAAAGCAAAGTGAAATGCAAAGAAATTTGGAAGAGGGCTTTAAGACACACTCACCATCCTGAGGAGATGTGGTCGTATCTGTAGGAGGAGAGGGAGGTGCTACTGTTATTGCCTTTGCTGTTGTCGTTTTTTTTGCTATTGTTGGAAATGTTGCCGGTCCTGGTGCTTTTGTTGTGGTTTGGGTTGAGTTTGGCTCGTTTCCTGTGTGGTATGAAGAAATCATGAAGGAAGTTAAGGAAAATGATTTGATTAGGTCCACATAAATGTCTTTTGGTGGTTATTTAAAGATATATGTGATTGTGGAGAGGTTACAAGAGAGATTAACACACTTTGTCATCTATCCAGAGAAAATCTACAACCGACACCAGCTCACTGTTGAACTCATTGCATCTAAAAACTCAAAATCTTTGTCTGCATGTCTGTCTTGTAACGTCCCTGAGTGCCTTCTTTGGTTGGATTGTTCTCTGCGATCCAGATTTAAGGTATTTCTGCATCCGCTGGAAGGTATGTCTATCTTTTATGTACAGTCTTTGGTTTCACCATCAGATCAGGCCCTGACTCGCCACGTCAGGGTATGAAACAGAAAGATGGCTCCAGCAGAAATGCTCAGCTTGAGGTTTCACAGCAGGATTTTACTGACCAACGGGTGGTGCAGCAGTGGCTACAGCTTATATTGTCCACCTGTATGGTCTCCATTGAAGATTTTGGGTTGTGGTTGCTTTGGTAACCCTGCATTTCTCATAATTACTCATGGGAATGGAATTCTTTGGCTCCATCTGAAGTCGCTTCCGTGACGGAAGTGATGGTATTCTTTGTCTCTGCTGAACACCGTGCCGCCAACGATGAATTCACTTGTCATCGTTACAAGTCACTAAACTTAAGTGACATGTTGCTGCTCTTTTCCAATGTGCACAAACCTTTTTAAAAATACTCAACCGAGAAAGGAAATGGTTAATATTTCCTTTTTGTTATTACAGTAAGTTATTACTTGTGTATCCTTGGTTGAAACTGTAAAGATATTTATGCCCAGTTTTGCTCACTGAGTCACAGGCTTGCTTTACAAGCTCTGACCGCCATCCTGCGTCGTGACTGTTTGGCGCTACTTTAAAGGCCAGCTTCTGAGACGACCGAGGGTCAAACGTGTCAGACAGGGGGTGAAAAGTCTAGATAGAGAAGGAGATTACGGCATGTCGAGGTGGATATCCTCTGCCCCAAGTTTCGCAGCAGTGTGAAGCTGCATCCTGTCCCAGACACATACAATTGTTGCTCCCCGACCCGTGTTAAGCTTCCTGCTGTCGATCACGATTTCATTCAGTGCATTTCACTGCAGTCCGGCAGCTTGATGGCTAACAGGACGTTTCTGCTCTGACCGCACAAAGATCAGACTGTTTTTCATGAATCTGGTCAGGAAGGAAAATCAAGTCTCCCTGCCAGACATAACTCTAAAGTATTTAAGGCAAGTCTCAAGTCAGGTCATTGAGTTATTAAAGGAAGAGTACGAGGCGAGTCTTCGGTATGTTGGATCATTCAGAGAGTTGTTTAAGTTCCTGCTAGTAAATCGAGGTAAAGTTAAATGTTAAGTATGTGTAAATTGTTTGCGACGCATCGTGGCCTTTTCAGTCCTTTAATCAGGTAAGCAAATCCAAGTCAAGCCTCAAGTATTTCAAAGCAAGTTTAAAGATCAAAAGCTAAAGATTTGCCAGCATCAGAGCGTTTCGGATCCTACCAGGCCCACACTTCATTACTTTTCCTTATGTGTCGCGGAACAAAATCTCACACAGATAATTCTAATGGCCCAGGCGTGGGCGTTTCCTCCAGCTTGTTTACCGCTTAAACCTTGGAAGAAGATTGGCTGTCACCTGGGATCTGTCAGGCTCAGGACAATAATCTGCTGTCTCTGTGATAGAGGGGGCGGTTTGGTTCTCACTGCCTATCTGCTGTTAGATCACCTATCTGCTCGGCACAGACAAGCTTTCAAGTTCTTTTGTTTCTGCACAAGGAAAAAAAAAACGACAAGTCAGTAGCCATGTGGCACTCTGGTGCTTTTCATGCCAGAGGTTCTGACTTGCATCTAACATCTGTTCACTCGCAAAAAT
Source organism: Simochromis diagramma (assembly GCF_900408965.1). Lineage (NCBI taxonomy): Eukaryota > Metazoa > Chordata > Actinopteri > Cichliformes > Cichlidae > Simochromis > Simochromis diagramma. Next base: position 3,833,010 of record NW_024387416.1, on the reverse strand, counting down.
CAGAAACAAATTGTCAGACTTGTTAGTTTGAAGGTCTCCGTTAAGATTTGGAGGCATAGAAACACAATCACATAAAAATGTGCTCCAAGTTTATCTCCCTTGGATAAGCAAAAATAGTCTGAGTGGATGTCCTTAAAGTAACGTAAGTGACTTTTGACCATCGCTGTGATCTTTATTATTGCACACACCAAGGGGGAAACGCATGGGTTAAAGGGAAGCACCATTAACCAGTGCTCAAACCAAAACAGAACACAACTATGGAGGCGGTCATCTTGATAGAAAGCCTACTACGTTTAGTTTTACTATAAATCAGTGAAGGCGGCCATTCTACAGAATCCTCCCCACACAGAAACAAGGTTGTTGTTAACTATTAAAGAGTGCTGAAGACTTCTATCAGCATGTGATCAAGCTGTAGCCATTGTGAATGATCGCCCTACCTTGTGTGAAGACATGGGCAGATGCTAGAAGCAGGACAGCAAAAACCTTGACGGACTTCATGGCGATTCTGCAGCTGTGAACTCCTTAGACGTCTCCCTTCGAGTGGCCCGTGTGAAAGGTGTCCAAGCCTGGGTGCTCTGCTGCTGATGCTTATTTTGGCACTTCCTTTAGATAGAGAAGGGGAGGAAATACACTGGCTTCCCTTCCTGACGTAAACTGGGTGGATGTAGAGACTAACACAAGGCAGGCACTTGGCTCAATTCTGGGTCTATTTAACAATCATGTCAGTTTTGTATAATGTGGTGGAACCCAAAGGCAACTCCCATTGCTTATTTTTTCCTGCTCTGACACCACTTAACGAGGGTGAAGGAGACTGGAGAGACCTCATGGAGAGTGAACGGAGCAGAATCGGACAAAACAGATGAGATTAGATCTTTAAAAAAGTAGTTACACTGAGCCAGAGCTGTGCGTAAGTGAAGTAACTGTGGTAAATTTTGATAGTGGTGACACATTGCAAGCCTTAATCCATTGGAAACCATTAACATACTACACAGTTCGGTCATCACGCACACACATAAACAGAGAGATAGAATCAGATTGGTAAATAATGACTGGAACTGATGACAAAGACCTGACAGCCCAGGGGAGCCGCTGAGATGCCAGCCATTCTCCACTGTTTGTTAAACAATGTCTTCACAAAACCTGTTGTCCAGGCGTGTTGGTGGTAACACACACTCGCACATCGACCGATGCATAAAGTCAAGACAGCTGTTTTTTTTGCAAAAGCATCACAAAATTAGTTTGGATTTTTATACAGAGTGAGGTTATAATCAAAGACAAAATGAGTTCTTCACTTTTGAACACTGCCCGTTTTTACTTGAAACGTTTTACTTGAAAAACTTTTTCTTTTTAAAAACTCATATTGTTTCCTACCCTATCCCCCCCCCCCAACAAAACCAAACTGCTGTTTTTGGGCCCTCCCAAAAAACAGGATGTCAGAGTTTACTTCCTTTCATTTAAACATTGTGTTTAATAAATGAAAGGAGGTCCAAACGAAAGACACTTGAGACACACACACGAGAAGTGGACTTCTTAGCTAAAATATAGAATGACTTAAATGTTTGTTTTACTAATTAGAAATTGTTTTTTTCCACTGACAATAAAATAGAAATAGCTGCAACATATTTTCCCAACACATTTTCAGAAAGCCTGACATTTCCAAAATTAAACGTAAACTTCAACTGCAACCTAATGTACATGCACACACCGATCACTTCATTCGGTACACCTATTCAGTTCCTCGTCAATACAAATGTGTAATCAGCCAATCACGTGGCAGCAGCTCAGTGCCTTTAGACCTGTTGACATGCTCACAATGACTCACTGGACTTCAAATCAATCATCAGAATGAGGAAGAAAAGTGATTGAAGTGTTTGTTTAATTTAATGTGTTTGTCCTTGGCAGGCTGGTTGGTATGAGTAAGGAAAGTGGCCTAAAAAGAGAAAATATGCAGTTAGCAGTTGGGTGGAGATATCTTGTTGACTCCAGAGGTCAGAGGGGAATGACCAGGCTTCTTCTAGCTGACAGGAAGGCAGCACTATTGCCAATATATAACCACTTGTGACAAGAAAGGTATGCAGAACATCACTCCCATCAGCTAAGAACTGCTACTGCAAAGTGTCGTCTCGAGCTCATGCTGCATTTGGATGTAAGGATCAGAATTTGGCATAAACAGCATAAAAGCATGGCTCCGTCCTGACTTGTATGAGCAGTTCAGGTGTTTGAGATATTGACTTTGGGCCCCTTTGTATCAATTCCCTCATTGTTTAAAAGTCACAAGCCTACCTGTTGCTTACCATGTCGATCTCTTTAATTAAAGCGCACCCATCCTTTGACGGCTTCCTTCTCAGGTCATCTCAAACTTCTTTTGAATGTGACAGTGAGTTCGTTCCACTCGAATGGCCTCCAGTCACCAGATCTCAATCCAGAAGAGCACCTCTGAGATGTGGCGCAAACCAGAGAGTCGCATCATGGATGTGCAGCCATGCTGTCACATCAATCTGAGGAATGTTTTCAACACCTCAGGGTCCAACTCGGGTGTAGCTAATAAAGTGGCAGTTGCATGTATTTAAAAAAGAAACAAGGCTGCAGATCCCTGTTCTCACAAACAAGTGTGATTATGCACAGTGATTATGTTTGAGCTTAGCCTCCCGAGTTTAATCAAAGAAGTCACTGAGGTTGATAAAGAGGAAACACCTTTGCTGAGGAACTGCCAAGTAGCAATTTCCTATTTACATACTGCAGCGCTTTGAGCCAAGCTGTGTTTGACTGGAGCTGTAGCGGAGAATCACACTGAACTCGTATGAAACCATATATGACGATGACTTCTATCGGTTTTCAGGCGCTTTTCCCTTCCTGAACCCTGAGCTGCAAATTAAATACCACACCTCTACCGTCTTTGGTTTCCTCACAGGTTTAAATTACACAGAACATGAGTGGGCTTCCTGTAATCTCTCCGCAAAACACACACCTGATCACACCGCATTTGAAATCCACTGCGGGACGACTTGCAGGCCGACCTGCGGTCTCACGCACGCATTCACCACACACACAGGAGATTCAGGTTCATTTCAAGTTGAAATTCATGCACATTTTTATTGAACAGTTATATAAAATACTTTTCATAGTTGCAAGTGCATGCCTCATCTGCCAACAGTTTTGAAGTTAAATTACAAAAGCAAGGCTTCATGTCGTGTAGTGAATTACTTGGGCACTTAAAGCAGTTCTTAAAAAAGATCTAAGTTTGTTTTTTCCTCGTTTCATCTTAAAGTATTGAGCAGTATCAAACCTGTAACTGATATACAAAGCAGAGGTCCAAATAATAGTCATAATAATAATAATAATCAAATTACACTTTCTGTGGCACATTTACAAAAACAAAACAAAACCGATTCACCTGTTATATGACACAAACAGCTAATCATGCATTTTGGAGTTCCACATGTAACCACACACCTCACAAGAATTGTCAAACATGCTTAATTGGACTGTGTGCACTTACAAGCGCAGGTTAAAAATTTCATTTCTCATCCATCATAGATAATTAAATGCTTCAATTACAAAAAAAGAAGGCATAGAGCATCATGGTGTTAATTGAAAGTATGCAGTTATACGTTTCCAGTATATGTTCACTAAAGCGCAATATATTTCAAAACAGGCCTCCACAGCCAAAGTTTTCAGATGTTCTATTTCCTTTTGTTTGATTTTTTTTTTTATAAAACATGCATAGGCAGACACTTTATTGTATTCTTTTTTCCTTTTCTTTTTTACACAATATAGTTTCTCTATTTTTACTTTGTTCGCAATACTTAAAAAGAGAAAAAAAAAATAACACTCATTTCCAGCAAGCCACAATAAATCTACCCTCCCCCCCCCCCCCCCCCTTCCAAAAGAGACAAAAAATAAACATATCTGCAAATGATAGATAGGTTAAGTGTAAATTCCAGTTATGAAACTCAAGAAAATAGGTATTCATTACTGAGTTATTTAGCCATTATACAGAAAAATCAGGTCAAAGCACACACCAAAAGAACCTGAGGTAAGCATAATATGTACAAAACCATAAAACGTTCCATTATTTGGCATTTCCACAACATTGCAACATTCTTTTTTTTTTAAGACTGCCTAATTAATTTCAGAGCTATTTTATAAGAGTAGCAAAACAAAAAGTTATCAATAAATAGTCCTTATTTAGTTTGTACACCCTTATATGTTAAAAACATTATCTCATGTTCTGTCCTTTTTAGTGCTGTATTTTTGTAAACGTACGATAGTTAGTAAGAAGTTAAACGACTTTCCGTTTCGGTGTAAATGAGCAAGGGTCTTTCAAGAAAGGAAAAAAAAAGAAAAACAAGAAACTGAATCACCTTTAAGATCTCGATCTCTCTTTCTCTCCCCCATCGTTCTCTCCCTCTCTGACATACTGTGGTGTGGAGGTGAATCAAGCGCGGTTACGGCCTGACCCTTCAGAAATGTGACCTGGCAATAACTTAGCAGATTTGACTATGAACTAATATTTTGAAGGCATATCCAAAGACTAGCAAGTGAGATGTCCCCCCGTTATGAGCCATAGATGCCTCCCCCCTCCACATTCCAACACTCCTTCTCCTCCTCCATTCCCACACCTTCACCCTCTGCCCCTTTTCTGTGGTGGCGGGTCGCGATGAGGCTGGGGGGCGAGGCAGCCCCGTCGGCCAAGGTGGCGCCTTGCTGCTGGGCCTTCACTGGATGTTGCTGCCGCTGCTGGTGCTCCCCTTGGCGTCTGTGCCGTTGGTCTCCGAGGACAGGGCCTTGTTGAGAGAGTTGAGGCTGGCGTCAGAAGGCAGGGCGTCTCGCCGCGGAGGCATCCTCTCGTTGATGCGGTCCAGGCCCTTGGCCTCTTCGAAGCTAGTGATCTTGTGCTGAGGCGAGAAGCCTTTGATTGCTGTTGAGATGCAGGAAATAAGGGTAGGGAGGGGGGGGGGAAGAGAGTTAGGAGTGATTTTATATGGTGTAGAGTTTAAATGATTAAAAGAATGGGGGTGGAAAGGGTGGGGGTCACGCTCACATTCACCCGTGAATCACCAAATTTGATTATATTTGCTTTGCTCTTGAAATTGTGAGAGAAAAAAATAGTTTTACTGAGAAAATGACAACAGAGACTGCACCTGATCACCTGATGAGCTGCTGGCTAGTTCAGTTACATTTAATCCATGAAAACTGAATATCTAAAGGCGATCTCTGATATGATAAGTGCATGGCGTCGATCTCTCCAGACACACTTGTAGGTATGGAAAACAGAAATACTTGCTTTCTTGGGTGGGGTCACATGAGAAGATTAAAAAAAAAAAAAAAATCCTGCCCATTAAATCTGGTTAGCTTAGCTTAGTAACAAGAAAAAAAGTTTCTTTTGGCTGCTACCTTGTTTGCAAAGTGTCAATATCCTCATATTTCTATCCAAGCTGTCCTTTTTGATACAACTCTTCAAGGGATTTTGATAATCTCCTCCTGACTAGAACCATGCATCTTTTGCATGTTTGGCAAATGTGTTAACCACTACACTATGGAGCCGACTAAAGCGTTAAACTTCCGCCCCTTGAACGTGGAACCAAAAGCGAGGCAATCAAAGGAGACTACCAAAGGAATGTTTACAGGCTAGTACAAAATATTGTTTTTTTGGTTTCTATTAATAATTTCTATGAGTTATAAGTGGATACCAGGCAGGTCAAAGTTTGTGCACATTAGTGCTTTGCTGGGTGTTAAGCTGAAATAGCTAGCTGTGACTGAGAATCACGAGTGTTATGAATCTTCTCTTGTGACTCCACCCAGGAAATAAAAAATTCTAAAAGTTGAACTTTCTTTGGGTTGAAGATGAATGAAGTGAGAAGAATCTTTGCTATTCATGAGGCCAGACAAAGTCTTCAACCACTGTTACTTGTTTGTGTTTTTCATGGAAAACAGTATTTGTCGTGCAGCATTTTAAACGATTAATGGTTTAATAAGGCATGAACGCAATATGAAAGTATTTAAGCAATTTGATAATGTGACAACACACTGATATAACTTATGTGATAATGCCGCTTGACAGATGAAACGATTACATATTCCTTCTAACTCTACAAAGGGCACTTCCTGACATCAGGGTCGACAGGTTTTCACTGTGCCAACAATATCCGTGATAGCAGACCATCTCGTGGCCATCTTGTCATGCTTTTTTGCGCATGTTAAAAGTTAAGAATGTGACCGATATTAACCAAAATCTCAACGCAGCCGTATCGCGGAACACCTGAAGACCCCAAACATCCAGGTCACCCCATCACAACACAGCTTTTGTAACGACAAAAGGGAAGGGGGAGAAATGATCAAAGAGACAAGAAAAGAATAAAGGGAGGAGAAAAAGAAACACTAGAGTGGAGCCCACTGAGACATTCACTTCCACAAAATAGAAACCACGTTGAGACTGAGCTCACGTACAAAGACACTATCAAAGGAACTTGGGGTGCTAACGACTTGTTTAGTCTGCTTGAAGCATGCAGCAATTGAAGGTTGACTGGAGGTTATGATGGGTGGAAGTCGCAATATGATACAAAACTGAGTGAACTAAACTGAATAATGGAGATAAAACCCTTTAAATATGCAAAGAAACACCAATGAAATGAATAAAACCAGCAATTCAAGGCTGTTTCATTCAAGTCGATGGATACTTTAAGTATTACAAGAACGAATCGTTCCAATATTCAGCTTGAGTTCTATTTCAGCACTTTTTAAAAAACATTTTGTTACTTCCACCTTTCATACAGACTGAGGGTGATTAATACTATGGTTGTAAATAAGAAAACCCTTCTTACTAGAATGGGGGTGTGACAAGGGGAGGAGGGGATTTGATTTAAGAGGACAAATTGGGGATTGTGGAGAGGACGGTGTGATGGGTAGCGTAGTTGTGTTGCTGCATAGCACAGGTCAGACACAGGTTATTAGCAGCTCAGAGGAAAGAACACGACACAGCAGGGCCACAGAGGATCCACATGGAGAGAGAAGCAGAGAAGAGTCTGGACACTACAATGGACTGTCCTCTATGGGGCTAAAGAGGAAGTACTGGACAATTTCAATGTAAATAGCAGCTGGCATACTACTATTTAGCTCGCAGTTGAGGTTGTTCTTGCGCCAAAGGCGATGCAAGTAAAGCAGATTTTAGGGAGCGTCCAATTTGGATTTCAAAGCCTCCTGTGGAGCGTCTACCAATTCAGATTCAGCTCTAAGGAAGGTGTTACATAAATAAAACAGCAACAACAATGCACAACTGCTTCAGCTGTTTCAAAGGGGAAACCCATCAAGAGCTTTCATAGCAAGACTTCATTGCATTGTGTGAGGGCAGAGTAGAGGGGGAGCGTGCTGTCTACTATGATAAGAGCATTGCATTAATCATTTAAACTATGATGAGTGATTTCATTGAAGTACCTTCCTCTGGAAAAGTTCATTCAATCCCCAGATAAGAGAACAAGTGCAGTTTACCACATAAAGTATTACCCTCGGTAACATTAGGAATATATTCCATTAGGAAATAAAGTGTTACTTCAAAATGATATTCAATATCCTGTCAAGGTGAACTCTACCGATAACTCTACAGGACCTACTTCCTCTTTAAGGTCGTGAAAACCTTAATCAGGAAGGTGAGGTTATTTTTCACTTACATGGTGCTTTATCTAGATCTGCTGCACACATTTGCTGTGGAAAAAATACTGGTACCAGTACCACAACATTAGCACTTGTGCTTTTGGGAAAGGCCAAATTCAGAACCCGTGATGGTGATATAACCTTTGTGCTTCTCCTATTGGTCTGAAGTAGTTAAGGCTTGTTTAGGAAAAGTTCATGCCAGATCTAATACCGTGCAAAAGTCTTGATTTACCGCTTGTTTGTCCAGTTTTATCAATTTTTTTAAGGGCAAACCATGTGAGAGATACCAAGTTGTTTGGATAACAGCTCTGAAACTCATCTCGTGTGTTTCTGTGATAAGCTGCTAGTAACAACGTGCCTAAAGATACAATTTAAAATAGGCTTTTAAATAAGTTGTCTGTTATGTGTAGACACAACACTGGTTCATCCCTTTCGTCGGGTGTCTTTTTACACTTGAAAGATTCATAGCTCAGCGGTACTAATTCTAAAAATGGAGTGCCTGGAGAAGTATTGCTCCAGACCACCTTAAAAATTGCCAAACATAGTCTGGCTCCTTGCCGAAACGATACAAAAACAATATAAAATGGGCCACGGCTCAAGACCTTTGCACAATACTGCACTTTTCAACATTAATTAAGAAGCAGCTTTCTATGAATAAAAAATGAAGGATTTTATTGGCTTGTGTGCATCATATAACCCCTCAAAACTTTAGGTTTTCAGGACCTTTAAGGATGCTGGTCCAGTCTATCCCTCTGGATAGGCTGAAGGCTTGGTAAAGCTGCCAGATGACCTGATGATACCCACCTCCTACATTATATACGTGTGAATGTGCATTTTCTCTTTATCTTGATGTTTCATGCAGATTATTTTAACTTCTAACAGAGAAGATCCTTAACGCAGGAGTTTTTGTGGATGAACCGATTGTGGCCTACACTAGCGCTGATTTCCGAGGAAGACCGCGAGTGGTAATTTGCTTTGCACTCACTCAAAATCACAGATGACCTTTGTGATTATAAAATCTGTGCTATGAAAGACATTCCCCTTTCAAACATGTGACCACAGGATTTCCTAATTTACTTACTTCTTTTTCTCCGTTAATACTATGCCACAATTTGTTAGCCCAAACACCCAACACACTCTATTCAAGCACCAGCGAGATGGATGAAAACCCAGCACAGCCCCCTGTCTATTGCCATGAGAAGCAACAGAAGAGGGCAGCCAGACCCATTTACCTTCGTCAGCCTCAATAGCTTCAATAGTAGCTGAAGAGAAGAAGAGGGAGGTTGCAAAATGAATGAGAGAAGTGAGCAGGAGAGTTCATTTTGTCCCAGGAACAAGTCAATGAGCAGCAAAGACAGCCAATGCCGACAACACAGGTTAAAAATCATCTCCACATTTTATGACAGAGGACATGTGGATGTTAGCAAACAGGGGAAACGGTGAAAGAGGGGGGAGGAGGGGAGAGGATGAGCCTTAGTTCCAGATCTGTAAAGGGAAGGCGATACACGTATGTAGCAGCAAGCCTCATGGAGAGGATTGCATGTTTGAGGTACTTTGAATGTGTTTGACAAAAGGTCTGAATGTGTGACAGATAAAATGGAAACTGCAAGAATGAACATCGACAGCAATTTTAGCACGTTGCAGATGCATTAGGTGTTCCTGTTACGCAAAGAAAAGAGTACATTTCGAAACGAGACAAATGGAAAACAGAGAGAGGACTTAAGTGCGCGTGCAGGTGTGAGCTTTCTGGCCGTGACTGAACTGTTAATGTAAAAGCTCGAAGTACAACAGAAACATGGAGCGTCGTTAGCGTTGTGTTGTGTGCAACATGAAGTAGCATCTGCAGCTGCGGGATTAGCATCTTTTGATAATAAATATCAAAAGTGCTGGCTTACTTCTGCGACGCGTGAGGGGAGGAAACCTTTCAGCCACTTACCAATCAATTACAGTCATCCTCGAGATAATAAGTGAACACACGATAAAACTTTGCAGAGTCAACTTTAACAAAGATGGGGGGTGGGGCGAGGGTGACAACAAAGTAATGACTAAATTCTACTAAAGACTACATACTTAAAAAAAGGGCACAATAGCATGAGACTTTAAAGAGTATGACTGATGGAGTCAACATTAGAGTAGAAGCACACTGATGTGCTAAGGGCAGCAGTGTGATTCTACCAATGTCGTAACAGGAATCTCTGAACATCGCTCTACCTTCACCGCAGTTCTCTTTAGTGTCAGCTGCTTCAAAAACAAATCCCTCTGAACTTATATACTGTATATACTAATCCTTAAGAGCACTATTGTCATGTAGGCCATCGGCAGAAACACCTGTTTGAAACTTAAAGGGGACCCATGATGCTTTCCCTTGTTTTCCAATGCTGGACGGGCATATCAGACATGGTCAAAGTTCCAAATAATGAGGTCAGAGTCAGATATTCCCCCGGCTGATAACACAGAAGCCCCACCCACCTGCTATTCAAGCAGCTCTTTTCAGACAGGGCATGTGCTAATGGGCAGCAACACGGCCCAGCATAAGATAAATGATGATAAAAATGAATCATGCAGAGCTACTTTAGTTGATTCCCAGAAAAAAAAAAAACCCCTGAAAAAACCCATGATATTGGAAATGAGCATGATAGGTCCACTTTAATGTTGGTTTAAAAGCTCAGTAGAGATGCTGAAAATGACTGTGAAAGAATGCTATGCTTTCAGGATAATTGCATCCTTCCTAACAGAGATATGCAAAACTGACAGCTTTAGTCAGAGGCTCTTTGATTTCTGACAGACTCACGTCTAAGGACACGTGCGCACTAAGTTGATGAACACGGTGTTATGTAATATGTTCAAGTGGTTCTTTAGTAAAGTCTTCCACGATTTCAATAAGATTTTATACATTAGAAACGAAAAGGGGTGTTATTAAGCAATAAAACACAATCTTACTGAGATCCATAAACCTGCACGACTGCTGCTACCTTAGTGTGGTATGACCAGTAGCTAAGTAGGTAATGCTACACGAGGACCAAACAAACAGTTTGATGATTAAGTGTGCTAAAGTACTGTACACCATACTGTACAGCATGATTAAACATTTATTATTATCATCATTATTTAAAGGTTACTAACACTATGCTACAGATGTTTTTGTGTATTCAGGAAAGTGCTAGCTGATGTAGGGTGAGAACCTGTGCGAGGAGAGGGAAGTCTACCGGATTTCTGCTTTACTTGGTGAATGACAAGGCAGATGGCAGCTATCCCTTTTTCTACACTTATTAGTGTCGATACAGTTTTATCCCTTGATTCACAGAGACCTGAGTCTATTCTGACAGAGCACTGCTGAGATTCTCTGCTAGCGCTCAGATCTGATCAGCGCTGTAAACGTTTGTATCCAATTAAAGCGTGCGTAAAGGTGATTCCAAAAAAGCCTTCATCTCCTTGCTGCGGCAGCTTGCCAAACTCATTGAGGGAGCATTTGAAATTTCACATGAGAAAGAGTGAACTGAACTCTTATCTTTTCCCACAAAGAAAAAAATAACAACACACAATGGAATACTTGCACAATTGATTATACCTGCAGTTTCTAGGGAGAAAGGAGAAAGAAAAAGATACAGGTAATATTTGAGATAAACCCAGTGGAATACAGTGAAAGAATAGGACGGGAAGAGAGCGTATTAATGCCAGATCTACGGAGCCCCGCAGGAGACATGGGAGAAAAAAAAATAATTAAGACGGACTTTTGCGAAATCTCGCAAAAGTTTTGCGAGATCTCGCAAAACAAACTCGGGATCTCGCAAAAGTTTTAGCCGCATTCTTCGGACGCCGGTTTGAAGCCGACCGGGAGGTCGAGGCACGATGTGCCAGGAAAGCAGTGTTCCTCCCGGCTGTAGTAGGTCTCGACCTCCCGTTAGCTTCGAGCTAACGAGATCCCGAGTTTGTTTTGCGAAATCTCGCAAAAGTCCGTCTTAATTTTTTTTTCTCCCATGTCCCCTGCGGGGCTCCGTACAGATCAGAGGAGACACATGGACACAAAAAAATTTAAAAAAATAAATAAAAATCTGCTGAATGTGTTTGTCATTGTTTAGGGAGATAAAAACTACAAGGAGCAACTGTTGCTGTTTAGTAACAATTAAACTAAACATAAAAAAAAGACTGACACTCTCAGAAACATTTAACTATGCTAACATTTTGAAATTCCAGTACAGTTAATGACGAGAAAAGTGAAGGACTCTGTATTTGCAGTATTCTGTAAACACTAAGCTTGCACTTTGTTGAGAGTTCTGCTGTGTAAGGGGAAAACGTGTTGGTGTGAGAATCCACTGGTGGTGGGGGGTCTCTGTGACACACTTACCATTCTGCAGCTTCTCTTTGCCTCCGGACAGCACTCCGCTTGGTAGCATGCCTGTGGGCGTCAGACCCTTCAGCGTCAGCACGCTCTCACTCTCCTCTCTGAAATATTAACAGAGCAACATTTTATTTATTTACACGGTAGAGATGATTTTATTTATTTAGAAAAACATCAAAAATATGGGTTTTGGGCTGTCACATAACTACATAACCATGTTACTAAGTTGGCAACAAAAAAAACAAAACAAAAGTCAGAAATCAATTGTAACATGAAATATTAAAGTAACATATTTATTACTTTAATAAGTTATTAATAATATATTCAAGCGCAGATCTCTAAGGCTGTGTAAATGGAGCTTAACGCAACAACACTGTTTTTAAGTGTTTACCTGAGCACAGAGAATACCCTGGCCATCTTCCCAATGGCACGGATCTTGTTGCGGATGACCTCCTTACGTGCAGAAGCTGTGGCACCTGCATTGAGAAAGTGCAAAAAGTCTTACAACCCGTGACTCATCTGAACTCAACCACGTCCTGTGGAAGTCGAGCGTACAATGCACCGCATAGTCTATGTGCTGTTTGTTTTAATCCCCCAAATCCTCACTTAAAAAGACCATCGAATTCAGTGAGTCTACTCAAAACAGAGCACGTCTCTCCACTATTAGTTTATCCAGCAGTGCAGGAGACGAATACAATGCAAACACATTGTTATTGGAGTCTTAAGTTCGGTTTACAGAAAATGGTTTGCATCTATAAACACATCACATCATCTGAGTAATTCTCAGCATTCAGTGCATTCATGCTGCGGCTGTGTTACGTACTGTGAGCTGCAGTCCCTTTGACTCTCACAGATTATTTTGCCCAGAGAGCACTTAAACCTTTTTAAAACAAGCCACTGTTCTCCATCACTGAATGGCTCTGACCTTGTCCAAAGTGTTTTCAGCATGTTTCGATAAGCACGCTCTTTAAATTTTCCTGTGCTGTGTTTTAGCGGTGGAGACTAACGGGATTTTTCCTGGACTGGAAACTTTGTTTTAAAGATCCCCTTTTGCAAAATAACAGTTTCAAGGTCCCAAAGGCCCAGTTTGGAAAATGTACGAGGGACAGAAATGAAGTCGATGCATGGAGTAAAGCTGGGTAAGGGACACAGCTGACAGTGTGAGGATCTGTTTCAAAGTATTCCTGCCATCCTCAGGTTGCTCATTCTTCAGAATATATTTATTGTGTACAACAAAGACTAATTTAGATAAAAGGCATGACCCTCCTGAACACTTTTTCCCCTTTCTGGGCCGGCCTCAAACAGGAGTGGGTAACTGTTAACACTTTTGACCCATTTTTCGGTTTAATTGAGAACCACAGTTAGCCTCAGCAGAAGTGTTAGCAGGTGCTTTAAACAGAAGTGTTAGTTTAGAGACTTCAGAAATGCAGAGAGCAAGCACTGAACAAAAGTCTGTCCATCTCTGCACACACCAGTACAGCTAGTGTTTGTACCTTTTTTGGGGGGATATATTAGCTGTCCTTCTCATGAAACACCCCCAGAAGAGAAGACAAGAGAAAGGACAGAGAGATCAGTGGATGGCTGCAGAATGAATGAGGTGGAAGAGAGGGAGCGCACGGCAAAATAAGAGGCAAGAAAGCACGAGTGTAAACAAAAGCGATGCCTTGAGCACAAAACTCTGGAAAACATAAAAAAGAGAAATTAGATGAGATAATCATGGGAAAGACAGAGAATGAGAGAGAGAAGAAAAGATGTGAAATATGTAGTGAGGTTGGAAACATCAACATAATGGCAACTGAAAACCATGGAAACCATAGCAGATAAAGAGCGGGTCATAGGAAGGATTATCTGAAATCATAACAGGGCACAAAAAAGGAGCTCATGAGCGAGAAAGAAAACATAACACAATTCAAATGTCAAAACAGTTAAAAAAAATAAATAAAACAAGCATGGAAATGGCTGCGAAACTAAACAAGAAACAAGCAGTGGCAAGAAATGAGATCAGCTAAAATCAGCATGAATGAGTTGGTAGAAAATGAAGATGTTAAAGGACAGCTACTAATGTTTAGGAATGGCCGAGTGCATGAGTTGTGCCAATTTCCTCATCGATATAATCAGAATTTAGCTTTTCTCATATGAAATGCTTTTAAAATGAGCCACATGTAAAACCAGTTCATTCTATAATGATATTTACAATCACAACTTCAACAGCACAATGAAGCAAGAAAGGTTCTCTTTGTGAATTTGGAAAAGTAACAAACACCCCCCCAAATATTTCTAAATCATTATAAACCACAACATTTGGTCTTGCACATGATCTGTGCAAATCTCAATCTACGCTCCCTGATCAGTAGATTAAAGGAAACGCTGCGTTTAGATGTGCAGAAGGAGCTCAGACATGGTGGAAATCTGCTGAGATCCTGACACATATCCTGGGTTTACCAATGCACACTGTGACCATTAGTAAACACAAAGAAAGAGGAGGAAGAGAGGTGGGAGGAGGGGGTCTGGTGAGATCATTTCCTGTTTGGCAGTAAGAGGTGGGGCAGGCAGAGGAAAACTGGCCATCTCGTGTACATAAGCTGTAAGCTGGTATCAAACAGATGACTCAGACTCACCACTAGCGTAGATAAACCAAGCAACTTAGCAGAAAACAACACTTCAAAAAACTGTCCTCAAAGGATTTTTTTTGTTTTAATACTGACAGACATGTTGAGACTTTATAAGGGTCTTCATATTTCCTGGATTATCTAAGGTCATCATTTCCAAGCTGCCGAGTTCAGTCATTCAGACGTCACGTTCCTCTGTGTTTAATATTTTAAAGCATATATAGTTTTTACATGTAAAATTCTGAACACCATACATGTAAAAACTAAGTAAGAGTCTGTGTGTGTGAGGTTTTGAATAATGAACGTCTGATACGCCCTCTAGTGGAGCAGGGGCAAAGTGCAGAGAAAACTGAACCACCGAGCTTACCGTCCAGCTCCTCTTCAGTTGACAGCTCATCATTGGAGCAAATGCTCAATACGTTCACTAGCATCTCCGTCACTGTACAAGAAAAGAGAAGCATACTTTAAAACATCTCACACATATTTAATAAAAAACTTCGCTGAGAAACTCTGGGCTGCTCCGGTTCACTCGATTGACTCTTCCACACACACACATGCAGTTAGCTGTGCTGATCAGTGACCTCGTGAGACTGCCAGGAATGGCATACTTATGTGTGATTAATTGACACAGATGTGTCACAGCTTAACCAGAGTAAATCTTCAAAGCAACCCAGACCTCGACAATGCCAAGCACAGCCAATGTCTGGCAGTTTCTAACTTTCATGGACTTCTACTTATCTGCAATTTACTTTATATAGACATGTATATATATATAGAGAGAGCTCACAACTGCTCATTATACTCCTGCTTTAACAAGGAGCTGCAGCTCATCAGCAAATAGAACAAAGAAAGACAAGAAAAGCTGGAGTTTATCTTCTGATCAAGAAAGCAGGGAGACAAACACTGGCTCCAAGAAGAATTTAGAAATCAATACATAATTTTGGTTGCTTATTGGGTGCTACATGGTGCAACGTTGGAGCATATTTCTGAATGATTCGTGTTTGCATTAGGACTTAAATCCAACCAGATTGGCTCTCCACTGTCTATCCTTTCACTTAAGATCAAAGAGATTGAGCATCTGCTGCCTTTGTCTCTGGAAAAGTTTCCTATTGCTATTAGATTATCCAGTCCGCTGGAAACTATCAAACAAAACATTCAAAACACGCTTATTTTCCAACTTTCCTCCAATTTTCCCTTTTATGTATCCTTAAGTGTACGTGCCTTGTTAAAAAACAAACCCATTCGTCCCAACTTCTACCTCTAACTTATTTATAACGCTGCATACAAGCGCCTTTCTGGCTTGTAAATCTTTGGCTTTAAGTATCCCGTGTATGAACTGCAAAGTGATTTTGCTGCACAAAGTGTACACGCTATATTTCTCAAGACCGGGCTGTTTTCAATAGCAATTCATGAAAATCAGAAGGACAAGCGCCATTCAAGAATGAAAAGAAGAACTGCTTTCACTCATTACTAAAAGAAACTGAATGTAGTGCATGCACACTCACCTTTCTCACCAACAAAGGGCAAGGACCAGGTGAAAACATCCATGAAGTTGGGCAGCCAGTAGGGGTGAGGTGAGCAGTTGAACTGTCGTATGTTCATCACGTTGTTCTCGTACTTCAGCACTGCCGCTGGGGATGGGAAAAAAAAAGGAAAGATGTTAAAGCAAATCCAAATTCAGAGTATTAAATAAAAGGAAATCCTGTTTTCTTTCCAATCCTCGGAAAAACAAGATGAATAGCTGTAACAAAATATTCCTTTAAACAGTCGTAGTTTCCAGAACGTCTCTGCCTACATGTAACAAGACAATAAGCTTTGTGGGTATTGTGGGATGTAGAAATTTTCAATACGGTCACAAAATAAAGAAAATCAGGGAGTATACATCTCTCTATAAATGAAATGGTATAGAGATGTATCGGGGTCATGGTAGGGCTGTTCGATATAACGATATATATCGGATGACGATATAAAAACATCTATCGTTTCATTTTACGCTATCGTTTGTTTCGTGGAGTCACAAAATAAACTGTTTACGGCAATATTTTTCATCGTTTTGATGGTCACTGTAGTGGCTATATTAATTTCTTAAAGTTCTCTCTTTCTCTTATATTTAATATAACCACACTACGGACGGACAAGCGCCTGTTTTTATGAGTTGTCGTTAGCAACAATGATGGTAACAGCATCGCGTGTCCGCTTGTTTATATTCCACATAAACCTTTCACAATAAAGCTCAAGATCCTTTTCAAAATAAACTGAATCACGTGAGAGAGTATGCAGAGTATTTACGGATGAGAAGCAAAGGTGCTAAAAAAATAAACCTTAGACTCAAACACAAAGTAATAAATACAAAGAAAACGATGGGCGTTACAACTTATGACTAAAAATGTATCGTTTCATGCATCGGTTAAAACACTTGACTCCAGGTACATGACGCCCAGCTGGAAACACTTCACGCAAGTCGAGCTGCCCGAGATTCACAGAATTTACAGAAAATTTATATCGTTTATATAGAGATGTTTTATATCGGGATATGAGATTTTGGTCATATCCCGCAGCCCTAGGTCATGGATTGCAGTGCACAGAGCTCAGTCTCTACTGGTGGAACAAGGCAGCTGAGCTCAGCAAGCTGCGAAAGACAGAAAAAAACCCCAATGGAAGCATTTAGATTTAATCCTGTTGATAAAAATCTGTCCGCCAGCAAGGGCAAAGCTGCGTGTACCATCTGCCTCAAGAAAGTTGCGGTTGCTTCACCCAACAAATATAATATACTCCTATGAAATGTCAGCAAAGTATGAAAAAAGAGATACCACCCAAGCCTATAATGGAAGTTTTGATTTATGATTTTATGACACATTTGGGATTTATGTCGATAAAGAGGCCTCAGCTCTCGCTGTGGTCCAGGGTCCATTATTAGATTCTATCCTGTTCCCAACCACCACTTACAGCCTTCACTGTCATGATGGCTCTTACACTTGGTCTGAGGAGAATAGCCCTCAAAGTACTCAGCTGAAGAGCTAATGGTATACACACAGAAGAAACAAACATCCGAGCAATCGCTGGAAGAATAGTGATGCATTCTTTACAAGTAACTTTTCCCCCCCCCTTTAGTTGAAGTAAGAAAGCATTTCGAGACTGGCCTTAACATTTCTTCTTCAAACCTAAAACAACAAATTAATTCAGTCGCATTATGAAACACTTGATGTGGGATTCAATGTTAAAAGTCGCTTACTGTTCCTGGTTAATGATTCATTAGCTGCAGGTGCTGTGCGGAGGTGTGATTCAGCAAAACCACTGATAACTACAGAGTACCATTTGCCCGAAAAGAAAAAAGGAAAAGGTGGACAAAACTGTCGTCCACGTCCACACCGAAACCTGGACGTCGCTCAACATCATGTCAAATGCTGTCAGTCAACCTCTGGAGATGATGGCGAATAAAACGGTTTAGAACAAAATACCTACACAAAGACTAAAAGGCGGATATTTTTTTTTGCCACTTTAAGGTGATATCTACACAGTCAGCATGTGCCAATCTCTCACTTTGACAGAAGGACTCATTTAAATGCAAAAGTACAAACTGATTTCTGCAAATCAAAGTTAGCAAACTGCACAAGCATCTAAACGAGGGTAACCTGCTGTTTGGAGAAAATAAAAATCGATGCTCTGGAACATTTAGGCTCATGAGGGCGAGCACGTTTCACTGGTTAACAGAAAAGCAGTTCCTGGTGAGGAGGAAAGGAAGGAATAGATAGAAAAGTAAGGTACTAGACACAATAATGATCATTACTGTAATGAAAGTATGTATTCTTAGTTTCTAGGCAATCGATATATGAACTCATAAGTTACCCACATGTTATTTTTTTCTTATTTTTAGAGCAGTTTCAGTTTGCAAACTTAGAGAATATTTACAAAAATCTACATTTGCCTTAAAAAAAAAAATCCATACACAGTGGTTTTCAATTACTCAGATGAATAATTTAAGAGGAGAGACTTGAGTGGGTGTGGTAACTGGTGTTCACAGTAAGGGTGGAGAAAGAGCAGCAGAATAAAAGCACAAACATGCTGTGTGTTGGGTCTTTAACTTAAGCCTGCTTGACAGCACCTGCTTTTCCAAAAAGGATTACACAGCTGGCATGGTATGTGTCACTCCTTATGAACTTGCCAGGTAAATCTTAGGTATTAAAAAGAAGACACAGCATTTCACCAGTATACATTTCTGCTTGTGCCATATTTGGTATATTTTACAGTATATTTCTCAGTTTATTTTACAAAATGTCTCATTATAATCGTGATCTCCACGCACACAGAAACCAGCTCTCAAACACTGGCCACACGGTGTGCCCCGTGCGACCTCACCCATGATTAGACAGTGTTAACGTGGGTGTGGAGGAAAACATGAGAGCTGCCAAACATAAATATACCCATGCTGTATATAGCAGCCTCAGATTCTCTAATACACAAGGCCAGTCTGGTGGCCCAGATCTGAGGAAAGCGGATACTGTGGCAGGGTCACCAAGGGGGACTTTCCTGCCTGAGCTCCTCTCAGATTCAAGAATAGCAAGTCATCAAACCTGGCATCCAGGCAGCTTTACCTCAGGAACAACACAATTCAGGTCAGTAAGCATTCTGATACAAATGTGTGTGTGTAGTATGCACTGAAAGTGGTGCTCAAGTAATACTTAAACACTCGTAAGTGCCAGGCAACACAATACAAACAGAAAACTTTCCTGCAGGGGAACATCCATACACTTGTATAATTAATGCAGGATTATTATCAATATCAGCAAAACACTACTACCCGCTCGAATAAGAACAGCGCAGCATTGCTACAACACGCTCCACTCAGACGGAGCTGTGGGTGTTTATCCCTGCGCGTTGGCGTGCATGAAAGCAATCGCACACGTGGGCAGCCATTGCATAAACATCACATACTGCATAAACATCGTTGAGGCACTTGATTGAATGCAGCCATGGAAGCCCAGAGGGAAAAAAGGCAGAGCGGGGGAGAAGGTCAGCTCCCCTGTTGTCGCTCCTTCAAATCAGATTCCTTTTAAAGGAACAGAGACACCCAGCAACCTGCCTCGTACCAAACAAACACACTTGTTCAGGCTTTTTTTTTTTTCTTTTTTTAAAATACAAGAGGCATTAGAGACAAATATGTATTCAGTGCCCTCGTCTGTATTGTCAGGGCAGATGAGGGTGACATTAAAGCACTTTATTTTCCTCATCACTGCAAAACACAATTATATGCAGCTTTTTCATACGATGGAAGTCACTTAAGCTCGCACGGACCAGCTGAGAGTTCTGTGTCCACTGCCAGAGCATGCTGCATGACAGCCACTAGAGGGCTCTGCTGCTCTGACGGCGGATAATAGGGCAGCTGAGGCCAAGCCTGCTGCAACGGTAACACAGATATTGCAGAGAGACGCCTGCTCATTCATTATTCATAAGGGAGTGCCTCCAGCCGGTTTCCCTGGCAACGAAGACTGTTAAATCTGCTTTGAGACCAGGGGGAGATTCCCGCTGTCCTTCCGACACTCGGTGCTGACTACATATTTGCCTTTAATGCCTCGCGTATAAAGTTGCACTGGGTTAGCTTTTCACACCAGCCATTTAGAAGCTGACGCCACACGCGTGGACTGCAGGGACTGAAAAGATTTTAGAGCAGTCATTTTGGTATGAGATGGTGGGGAAAGAGGCGGTACTAATCACAAACAACTGAGGCTATTGAACTAAACAGAACACAACCTTCATCAATAACCTTTGCAATGTCCGCCTAACATTTCATATCAAAGTGACTGCTGCGTAATTGGTCTGTGCTGTCCGTGTACAGCTGAAGAACTCACGAATCACAGTGTGTCCTCACGATGTGCGACGTCTCGGTGAACTGGAGCCATACTGGATCTGCTCCACTTTGGCTCTAATCCATGCATGAACTGAACTGTCCTACAATACAATGCATCTGCTGATGTTACCACTCATTGCCCTACTTTCCAGTTTGTATTGTATGTAATTAATTGCAAGGGGATGTCAACAGGTACTTTCTGTTTAATTGAAAGGAAAACAGGAAGGAAGGAAAGCGACACGAGCGAGATGGATCAAACTACCTTTAACTGTCGTCGTGGACGAAGTAAATGTTTCATGTAAACAGCTCGTGCAGCACCACTGTCGTTTAGCTTTACTTCAATCTAAGAAACATAACCATTCGGGCTTAGTTGCTGATTTTCTGGACCGGTCAATAATGATGCAGCACAAAGCACTCCATTAATACAAAAGCACAAGTGTACAACTGCCAACTACACCCACTCCATCTACCCTACTCCATCACTCTCTCCCCCCACTGCAGTCACTTCTGGAGCCAAACCGAGAAAGATCAAACAGTGAAAACTGCAAAATCACTGCTGCTGAGTTTTCATTTCACACAGCCTCCCTCTGCCATGTCGCAACTGCCTGTGTCACTTTTTACTGAAGGGTTGAAGGGGTCAGAGCAGTGATGGACAGCTGGTCAGCATCTGACACTCAATGAAAAAAGGAGGACTGAGGGCTGGGGTGGCATCTAAAGCTGGAATTTATAGAATTAAGTCCTAATTCGTGTGTTCGTCAGTCTAACTAGCCTTCAAGTGAGTTCAGTCTACTTTTGGGAAAGGAGTCAGTTTGTGTTGCTTCAGATATCGTCCACCTCTCTGATAGGAGGTGCACTTCTCTTCTTTTTTTACCCCCACGTGGAGAGGTATCATTGGTTAATCCTTCCACCCCCTAACGCGGGATTGATGGGAGCTGCCGATGCCTCCTCCCTCCTCTTTAAAATTTATGCGCCCACTCGTTTGGCCATCAATCACAGGGCCATTGCTCAGTGTGCGTGGAGCTCCAGCATGAAGCTAAGAGCACAGCAATTCATTACAGGGGCTTTACTTCTACCAATGAACCCCACCCACAGCACTCGTTAAGAGCATCAACAGGAATGTGGGATCGTTTCACGGACTTGTGTAACTGTCAAGTGGATGCCAAGTGAATAGGAGCTAAGTAATTTGCTTTAGTGTTGATATGAAATCTCAGAGCCTTTAAGTTGGAGTGTTTTATTCTTTGTGGCTGGGAACTACTCCCTTTCCCCACTCATATTTGTGAAGTTTTAAAAACCCGATAGTGATTTGTAACCGTCCCTTAATTTATCCAGGTCTCCATCCAACACCATCAGAGGTGGAGGTTAGAAGAGTGTTTATATAGAGACTTCTGAACAACAGCCGACGGCCAGTTTTTAGATACGAAACACTAAGATTCCTGAGATCAAGCAGAAAACTTCACGACACAGACTGTTAAACTGGTTTACACCCACTGAAGACTGAAAGGTCACAATTCATTTTTATTTTATTTTTTAAGGAGGAAACATTTTTGCTAAAATTAACACAGATGGCCCAGCATCACGTTAGTTGTTGTACTGAAAATTTAGAAAGTGTTTGTTACAACCAAGCGAAAAACTAAAAAACTAAATAAAAACCAGCAAGTTGCAAAAAAATGGATTTAACCTAATATCTATAAGTAATTCTTGTGTCTGGTAACTTTCTGTAATGAGCAAAAAAGCATTTTTTATATCAGTGCTTACTGCTCAGCTTTTAACATGATTAGATCACATTTCCATCGCGACTTTGCTCTACTGAACTGCACGGCTGCCTTCATTACTGCTTGTAGCTACATTAAGAAAATGGATTTAGTCAAAAAGTGTGCATCGTTTTGCAACGGAGAGTAAATGTTGAGAAATTGTATTTTATTTTATTTTATTTTTTAAAGCATGTACTCTGGGGGAAGATATATTTTTATGTCTAAATGAAGTCAGTTCTGAAACAACACAAAGCAATCTTTTCTGTCTGATAACCACCAATGCCCTGGGTAGTATTTTAATCAGCTGAACATCCACCAGCTACATCTAAAAGAAGCGTTGAGACAAAATCGGGAAGAAAAATTGATATTTCGGCTGTTCCATTATGATCTCCAGAAGACTTAAACGATTCTCCGGGCAATTGGTTACCAGAATTAAAAAACAAAACACAAAAACCCAAACACGTGCTTGTTTGGATTGTGCTGTGTTGACTGTGAGTCCTAGGAAGATTAGTTGGCATGGAACAAATAGGTTTCTAATAATAAACAAAGGCACAGTGCCACACTTCTTCACCATCTTCACTGTGTAGGGAAGGAGGCAGCTCCAAAAAAAGTAAACAAACGTAACCTAATGTCTCACCAAAGATGGCACACACCTGCAAATAGGAAAGCCCTCACTTCCATGTGTAATAACCACTGCGGTGATGTGGCATTTCATCAAGAGAGGCATTGCAGAACAGCACGAACTAGCCCCCGTCACTCTTTCCTTCCCATTTCCTGTGGTTTTCCCACCGATGTCACCATTCCAAACGTGCCCCCACAGTTAAAGCAGATACTGTCTGTTCTCTCGGGGAAAAGTGCTGACTCACAGCACAAAGGCGAGCCCATCTCAGTGCAGGCACCGCAGCACAGCATCGGGCGTCACTAGGTGCCAAGTGATGCGGCACCAGGCCACTTCACACCAGCTCCCTCCCCAAAACTACCAGACTAAAATCAATGTTGCACAGGACAAATAGTGCAAACCAACTTTTGTGTACACCACTGACCCAAGGAAGAGTAGTTCTCTATTGGAATATATATCAATATAGATGTCGTGTGATGACCACTAGAATAGCTTCTGGGTTTTTCCAAGGGTGGCCACATAGGCAGAGACCACCCTCACAAACTAAAAGTAGACCTGAAATAGGACAGAAACCACTCATGTCAGAAAAAACTAAGGTTACTCCTAGTAGGATTTTAAGCAGTAAAGAGTTAAGCCATGTCTGCACTGGCCTCACTTTTCAGATATTAGGGCTGTCACGATTAGTCAACTATTAAAATCGCCGACGACTAATTTAATAGTCGAAGCATCGTTTGAAGCTTTGTAAGATCCCAAAAGACGCAGGAATAAGTAGTAGGATTTAAGAGTGTAATAACGGACTGAAACAGAAGATGGCAGCACTGCATGTACGAGGATGCCAGCTGCCGTTAAACCTCGAAGAAGAAGAAGCGGTGTCCGGTATCGTAGCTGTGTCCAAATTTAGGAACCGCATCCTCCTGTGCCCGCATTTGTAGGCAGATTACTTTACAGCGACACGTCGAAGACTGTCCAAATTCGAAGACTCCGACAAACGCGGCCGACAAACGCGCCCTTCATTTCCCCAGATTTGAAGGATGGGTCGCTTTGTGGCCCAACCTATCCCAGAATTCATAGCGCGGCCCTGCTCAGTTTCCAACAATGGCGGCAGCTAGTTAGTTTTAATATTACTCTTATTATACTTTCTGGGTCACAAAATAAACGTTGAACATATTTTCTGGCGAGAATGTAGCTCTGTAAACCTCAAATATCTGCTCAGTTTATTAAGACACCACATATTTTCAAAAGTGCTCTGACGTTTTCGGAGACGTCTGTTACCCACTAGCTCGATAGCTAACCGGGGGCAAGGCTCACTAGAGCCGTGAGAACACCGGACTCCCGGCAAATCGTTTTCAAACCCCCCTGCTGTCTTTCGCTACTCAGGTTAAACATGATATATAAGTCACTTAGATAACTTAAAATGTTATCGTTTGGCTTTTTTTAGTATTTTATTTGTTCCTGAGTAAATCTGTTTGGCTCAGATTAAAGTTATAATTTTTACACAGCTGAATAAATGTCAGGCAGACAACTGATTATCAGAAGTGCGAGATGCTGGAGTGGTGCTGGTGCAATAAGCTGTACGTTTTACGTCCAATGGACGCATGATCTGATTAGTCGACTAATCGCAAAAATAATCGGTGACTAGTTGACTATAAAAATAATCGTTTGTGGCAGCCCTATCAGATATAGAAGCTGCGTCTGTCTTTTTATACAGTTTATGAATGTAGAGCAATTCTTCACAAATAACCTCCCCAAAAATCATAATATTATTAGTTATATCTACAATCATCCTGCAGTGATTTCGAAGCATTTTGAGACGTCACACTGCTGTCATTCATCTTTAACAAATCTGACACTAACAACTCTACAGCCTGGATCGACTTGACAGTGAATATTATGTCGCCTTAGGCAAGTCATAAAACGACATGTCACAATCTGGTATTCAAAAGCTACGAGCCGCAGTAGACTGATTACGACAAATTCCACGCTCTTACCTTTGTTGTTGTAGACATCTAGATAGTTAGGTGCTGAGAAGATGGTGATAAGGGACGGGAAGCCAGTGGTCTGACTCTTTCTGTACATGCGGTATCTGTGAAGTTCCAGGGAGAAGCATCAGTTAACATTTCAACTATTCATTCATGAATTACTCAACTGCATTTGACCCTTGAGATTGATTAGTAGTGATAATTTTTATTGCCTAATATTTCACTGTGCCTCCAGAGAGTAAATCCCTTTGCTAAAGTCCCAAGTTCTGAGTAGTCTGATGCAACTAACAGCTACTGATGATGGGGAATGCTACGTATTTATATCTGGAATGGACTAAAGCTTCATGTTTTAGCCTAGACGATTTATTAGACCACAGACTGCAGACATAAAAAAATATCTGCATATTCACTGGGTATTGCAAATTAAGTCTAAAAGGGAGCCATTAACTTAATGATGTGTGGTCTGAGGTGTCTTGGGGCAGCTATCTCAACTGAGGGCCAAGGTGTCCCATGTGACCACCCAGTGGGAGTGCAATGGTAAACAACTTTGCTGCTGTGCCTCCCACTGTCTTAACCTTGCTTAGAGGAAGATCGGCTTGACACATCCACCCACCTGGCAGTGTTAAAAAAAACAAAAACATTTCAAAGAGGCTTTATTTTTGTAGAAATCCTGATGAAATGCTTATCACACCTCCTGCTGTGCCAAAAAAATTTGCTGGGTACTTAAAATTGTAAAGGTGTCTAAATGTGAAATGCGCAACACTTTTTAAACCGCACCGCGAGCTGCGTGAATCATTCCTGTCGCTTCACATCTGGCCAGCTCGCTCCTCACGGAGGTTTCTTTTTCATTTCTTGGATTAACGTGGCTCCTCTCAAAGATCAGGCTGCCCTGAACTTGCTCCCAGACAGACTGGAGCAAACCCCTAGGTACCAGGGGAAGGCTTTTCATTTAATACCCCAGTCTGAATCGCTCTGTGTGACAGTGGGATGAGAAAAGACAAAATACCACAGCACTCACCCAGCATCCTGTGCTTCATGGGCCCGGATGATAGATAATAAGTTATTGTGTTGTAGAAAGTCACAGACTGCAGGGTAGCTGTTGAATAAAAGAGGTATTTAGTTTACTCCCATGTCAAGAAAAGACCAAGAAAGGACAATCAATAGAAAAACCAAATAAGTCATGGCTCTTTATTGATTGTGCCCAGGGAAACAGTGGCCAAGCTCTAAAACCAGCCGCACACTGAATAAAAATACATCAAGATTATTATGAAAGCCTTTAAAGGTGATCTTAACATCTAACCTGAAATTTAAAGCAGGCTCTTTCACTTCCTGAGCGAAGGCTTGATAACTCATACCTCATATAATCACCAATAATGCACTTAATTTCTCAAAAAAAGGTTCAGAACATAAGAGGAGTGCGACTATTTCCAAATGCTGGATTTTATCTTACGGAGTGACACACGGCGAAATACTTTAAGGAATAAAAGCAGGGCATTGTTTCATGCCTGAGCTGATCTTTTCAGTTTGTGAGCAGCATGACTAAAACCCTTACTGCCAGCATACTGCAGTACAATAAGGCTTCAGAGATCTTCTCTGCAGTTTGCCATCCTGCAGCGCCAGCTTCCACCGGTTATCCTTTCCTCGAGATTATTTATTTTTTTAAGAAAAAAAAAAAAAAAGAACAAAAACAATGATCTCATTATAGGTTTTCTTGAAAAACAGCCTTCCCGTCAAACATTTGAGAGATGCTTCAACCCCGCGTGAATAAAAATTAAATAAATAAAATAAAACCCCAGTGGACGCCGAGGTTTTGTTCATTTCAAAGAAACCCACGATTCGCAAAGTGAGTGACAACTCGCAATAAATGAGTGGCACCGACGCGCAACATGTGAAACGCTTCAGTGTGGGAGGATTTATTCGACAGTAACAGGGGCGAAATTCAAGAGGTTTCTCTTTTTTCCTCTCCTCCCCTGGCATCTTGCGGCTATGCAGATGAAATTTCAAGCCACTTTACAGCCCTGTGCGAGCCGCAGAAGTTAATTAAATGAGAGCATTTGAAATATCATTCGTGATGTTAAAAGGACAGGGCCCTTTTGTGTGGAGCTCCAGCTTCCCCTGCCATCAAAAACTAGGCTGGATGTTCTGTCGTCGCGCCCTTGACCGAGGCTTACATCTGGAGCTGGTCCCCAGGCGCTGCGCAACAGCTGCCCGCTTCTTCTTCTACTCTGGGTTACAACATCCTTCTCAATTTTTTTTTAAAATCACTGCTACAATTCGGTTACTTAGAAATGCTTTTTGTCAGTCTGCTTCAAATCCCCATCTCTCTGGGCCCCGTCTCTACACCCCAATTAGTTTTTCTCGCTTTTTATTCAACCCAGAAGTTAAAAACACAAAAGTGCACCAAGAAATGAACACCCCTGAATGCTCAAATCTCTTTGATTCACTGAAGTAATATTAAGTTCTTGAATAAAATACAGGCTGGATTTTAAACTAGGTTCTGTAATCCTAGCTCGACACCTCTGCCCGACAATGAACACCACCCACACGCTGCAATCAAAACCAAACGAGACATTTTCCTCAGCAACTGCTGCACGACGAAACCTGCTGATTTTAAAATAGCTTTTTAGACTTCTCTATAATCAACGCAAAGCACCGCTGAGGTTTCATAATGGCTCTGATAAGCTGTTGTGGAGTTCTGTTCAAGTGTGATCCGCAGAGAAGCGTTTTGCAGCTTTACATTTGCATTTCCTATTGTACAGTCCTTCTGGGACACGGTCATTATCAAGCAAATTTATACAAGCAAGCGTTAATCTGACTGGCTGTTTTTTTGGATGTCTTGCTCCACGCTCGCTGCAGAGATTAATTATTAAAAGTGAAGGCATTAGGAGAAATCTATCAACAATCGCGGCGCATGTAGACACAAGAACCCGCGCGTTCTGCTGGGAGTCATGTGAAAGGAGAGAGCAGATGCCATGAAGGAATTAACGACGCAATGAGTTTGTTTTTCTTTACAGGGGACGAGAAATTAGAAATAAATGTTTGATTTCTCACTTGATTTCCTCCAGCAGATGTAGATACGTGCCATATGCTGCTGTTTGGTAGTCGAGACACATTTTGGCCTAATTTGTCTTTTGGCAGTTTGCGTTCTGAGATTAGATCGTCTCCCATCTGTCCAACAACGGGGCACAGATGTTAATGTGCTCCTTGGACAACAAGAAGAGATGTACAAGAAATTACTTCGCCATGTGCGATCCAAGAGGAACTCGTTCGCTAGGTTAAAATTAAAGCTTTAAAGTTGTTTATATGAACTAATTACAGATGTTTTTTGGTTTTTTTAAACATCCACTGTAGGCTTATTCATACGCACTACCGAGTGGAGGCGTTTGTAAAAAGCAGCCGTATCTCAAACATGTGCAATTTCACGCCTGAATACCGTTTGTAAAAGTGTTACGAGCGTGCCTGTGGCGATGGTGTGGGGGGGGTAAAGAAGCCGATAGGTTTGGGGAGGAGTATTGAGGAATGGCTCTCTCTCTCGGTCTGGCTAAAACCGTCTCATAAATCCTGAAACTCAATGTGATGCCAATTAGCAGCAATCCCCTGGGCAGATGGAGTGGAGGGGACAACGATGAAAGAAAGACTCCAGAGGAATTCTGACCGAAGTGGCAGAAGGTTAACTGGGATGCTGATACAACACAAACATGTGATCGAATCTGTCGATGAGGCAAAAAGGCCACAGAGCTTACATTTTTGGTGACAACACGCGTGGGCAAAATATTCTTGTAACGCAGAACCACTTGTTGATCTGCAATATCGAGACTCAGTCGTTCTCTGAGCATCATGAGCATTAAAAAACTATTAAGTAAGTAGTTATGAAACACCTGGAAAAAAAAAAAAAAGAAAAGAAAATGAGAAAATGCTTATTAGGAGCCTGGGGACATCTCCAACGACTTCTGCTGCTCGCCAGAGGCACGCCAGGGCGAAGCAAGCATCACTCAGGCAGTAATGAGTGGAGGGAGTGCCGAGCGCATTTAGAAGCGGGACTGTGCCTCGTGGTAATGTGCCAGTTCATTACATTTTGTGACAGCGCGAGCCGCTCGCTCCGAGCATTTCCTCAGTTTGTTCAGTTACTCAGCTCAATTGAAGGTAATGTGGGTTACATAAATACTGGCGACAGTCTAGGGAGGAGTCTTTGTGATTTCTCAATTGCACAGCGCGCTCTAACAACCGTCTCACAGCTGAGATGCTGCAGAGGCGTGAGCATTGTGGGATGGGAGGAGAGAAGTTATTAACTCTTTTTCCCCCTCCTTCACCCCTCCAAGTTCAAATATTTTGTTTAGAGAAAAAAAAAAAAAACACAAAGTAAAACTAATCAGGTTATTTAGTTTTACTAAGCGGAATAAGAGCACCGAAAGTTTCTAAAATACCGGCAACAACATCTTGTTTTTAATTCCGATTGCCCAACAAAAACAATGTTGGCTTGCAGATGAATGTAACTCTAAACTAAAGCTGCTTTCCTTCTGACAGCTACTTGGAATCCAAAAAGAAAACAAACACACACACACACACACAAATGTCTTAAAAACAAACAAATAAATAAATCACATGACTGTGAATCAACGCAGAACACACTCACCTGTAGAAGTAGGAACAGCCTCGCACTGTGTTGTGTGTGAAGTGCTCCTGGCTCTTCTCGTTCCCAAAATCCTCCAGGGGGTCGGACCACAGCAGATCACACATTGGACCGTATGCAGGGGGCTCTTTGAATCTGTCTAGCTGTGGAAGGGAAAAAGTCAAGACTCCCGTCAGTCTGCTCGAATGGAAATATGACACACGGAGTCTTCACACTGCTGCGGAGAAATTGCTTCTGCGATAGCCGAGCTGGCGACTGCAGCTATGATCATAATTAAGTAACATGTCTGCTGATGGGATTTTAAATCGCATTCGAGGTAACACAATATGGGTGACGTGTCAAAAGACACCACTCGTCTTTCAGGACATGGACGGATCTTTCAAGGAAAGGCCTGAAAAAACTTGCAAAAACTGGCAGCCGTTCTTTACGAGCGCTGAACATAAATGGCTTTGCTTTCAGGCAAGCGTAGCTCTTTCTCCAACAAAAGCTCGTGGATTACTGGATGGGTAGCATGATGGACACTTCAATAGAGAAAATTCTATTATGCATGCCCTCTGATTGCAGCCACAAAATCCATTTAGAATTATTGAATTAGTCTGAAAGCTGGATCTGACTCGTCAACATTTTTTAATCAGAGGTAGGACCAGACTGCTGCTTACAATCCACCGTGTCCACGTCTGCACACAGATCCGGAGGAATAACTTCACTCATTGCAAGCAATGTTGTTATGGCATGCTAAAACACAGGACTGTAGCTTTATTAAAATTAAGGGGGGGGAGGAAAAAAAAAAAAAAAAAAAAAAAAAAAATCGGACACATACTTTCCTGATGTCATCGAGATTTGTGATTTCTGGAGATAGTCCTCCGTGTACACACAGGAACTGCTGGTTCATAAGTGCAGCCAGGGGAAGGCAGTCGAAGGCGTCCATACATGCGTCATACACCCTCTCTGAATACTTAATTCTACCTGTCATGGGGAGAAACGGGGCAGGGAGAACAGAGGATGCCAAGTCAAACAACGGCGCTCTCATACATCAGGGAAGTTCACTGGCCTCGGACGGAAAGGCTCTCCGCAGTTCCAAAAACTTCCCTTTTGTTGGGTTTCGTTGGGCTTTCCCCCCCATCCCGTCCGAGTCCAACAGAAACAGTTTTGACATGTACAAATATAAAGGCTGAATCCTGTAACGGGCCAGAGTGTGCTTTTAAGCGAACGTTTGAGGTCAGTGGCTGAACTGCACACATAATAAACAGCTTTTTAGCAAGGATAACTCAATTTGCTCCCTCCCCGTGCAGAGCTTCAGAGACTAACTCGCTTTATATCAAAAGGTTAAACATTAAGTGCACAAGCGTTACTTACATTCCTGCTTAAATGTGAAATACTCTGTTAAATGTCGACATTCGTGATTCCCACGCAGCAAAAACAGTGTTTTGGGGTAAAGGATCTTCAAGGCCCACAAGTACAGCACACACTGAAACAAAGCAGAACAAAAGAAAGCAGGAAACTGTTAGCGTGTCATATTTCTAAGAGGCTGGAAGCATAAAACCATCGAGTCACATCGTGCCACTTTTACAGAGTGGTACAATAAAAGTAGTTCTGCATTTTGTGCTCATGGCACACGCCAATACATTATTCTTTTATTAATAAAACAATAATATTTCAGGCCATATACACATATAGGCAAATTCCCAGATTAAATATCTGTATATTGCTTTATTTTAAAAAACTCCAAGCCTCACTGTGACATTTGTTTTCCAAGGCACATTTGAAATTATTACAAAAGCCTATTACCACTACAATATCTGCAGCCTGATTTGATCTACGCTGAGAGAAAGCTATTAATAAACACAGCTTCAGCCGAACACATGGCGTGTGTCACACTTGATTAGGCCCTGGTGAGGACAAAAACAAATATACAGACTCACTTCAATACTGAAATACCCTCTGTCAACGTAGTCCCCCAGGAAAAGGTAGCGCGTGGATGCTGGTGAGCCTCCTACTTCAAACAGCTTCATCAGGTCAAAGAACTGCCCGTGGATGTCTCCGCAAACTGGAAAAAGGTCAGAAAAAGAAAATATGAACGATAAAAATGTAAACTCTCTATGTAAAAAAGAAGAAGTAAAACTAAAGTTCTTAGTGTGAAATGTTACACACACAATACAAACAAGGCATTACAAGTGGTGTGGTGTTTTGCGGTGCATCGTGTGAGAATGAGTGTTTTGCTGAACACGCTCCTGTTGCTGATCAGCACAAGATGTAGAGGACGGTGGAGAGGGCGTGAACGGTTGTTCAGTATTGACTGCAACTTGGATTGCATCCTTTCTGAAACCGCTGTCAGAGAGTCGGGCTCCACACCCACACCATTACCAGCTTTGCAGAGCACTTTGTTGACTCTGTTGGTTGTCCCTCAGCTCTACTAAATGCCAAAACGCCAAGGTAAAGACTACTGAAACATGGCAACTGTTTACAGGCTGATGGGCCAAGAACATTTCAGAGGTGTTATGGAAAATGAACGGGGAGAAACTACTGCTGACAACATGTCCACAGTGATGAAAATGGTCGCATTTAGATTTTTCTCCCTTTCGTTTTTCAAGCAGCCCACTGTTTGGCCAGCAGAAGCCTCAAAAATGACCAAATGAGGATCTTTGGACACATTTCGGAGGCCGAGCTGCTTCCAAATAGTTCAAGAAACCGACATACCACGTCATCTGTGTTTTATATACACACGCTGTATAAAATTGAGAATAAGGCTGCGAGTTTGGAAAAAAATCTTCTCTGTAATTTATTATGTCCAGATAATATGCATAATTATATTCCTCCTAAAGATAACAAAACTCACTTTCATATTGTTAAACTTTGAGTTTGGATCGAGAGTATTACACAATAAAGTGAATCATGGAATTATGACTTGCCTAATAACTCTGCACATAGCGTTTATCCCATTGCACAAAGTAAGGTAAATAAGAAATAATCCAAACAAGCTTTTCCTAAAAAGAGATTTTTAATCAAAGCCTGCAGAAATTGTTAACAGTGCATCTGCCATCTTCCTTCTAACATGCTGTAATACTTTGGAATCACAAGAACTGAGTGTCCCTTTCCAGGCCTTGCTTTTCCATCCCATCCTCTTTCAATCTCTTTATAACCTTCAGGTGTTTCAGCTGGCTTGCGAGACTTAATTTGAACAAATAAACTAGCATTTGACTGAACTTAAACCACCACAAAGCTTCCAGCTGTGTTCATTTCTAAGTTTCCCCTGTTGATGCGACTAAAAACCTGGCTTTGTCACGACAAATATTAAAAGACAATTACAAAGTACGTGGCTTCGGTGCTATCTGGTCACTCTATCACTTACAAAAAAGTTATGAGCTTTTGGATTAACCAGGATTTCTGGATCAGACCACACAAAGACTGGACTCTTTAATTTAGTAAACCTGCAACAATCCATCAAACCCTTCGTGTATCTGCTTTTGAGACCACTTCAAAACCTGTTTCAGATCATCATAATTTTAGGTGGACATGCCAGAGGTTTACAGTTTGGGTTAAGATCAGCGTTTGGACTTTACAATCTTTTTTTCCCCTCCTTTTTGTGTACTTTGGATCATGGGCATTGCTGAATCACCCACCTCTCCTGAGCCATTGTCTTCTTTAAGACAGCCAAGCAGGGAAACATACTCAGCCAATGGTATTGCTGGACTGACGCAAGTGGTTGTGTAGTGGAATAAATAACTGCCCAAAATAACCTCCGGGGGGCGTTACCAAGATAACGAGTAGCAAGACTTCCTAGAAGGAGCGTGATTTTATACGTAAAGGTCAAAGGGGAACTTCATTTGACATCTTAATGTTCTGCTAAAACTATTCAGTCCATTAATCAACAACAACATGGGAACAGAGGGGGAGATGGGACGCATTTCAACATTTGTCAGACACTGAAATGGTGACGTAGATCTTTGGTGCTCACATACTCATCTTTACTACATATATTAGGGAGTGCACTTATTCTTCAAATCATAGATCCGGTTAATTTAACTTTACCCACACTTAGGTTCATTATTTTAAGAGGTAGGATGACTATGAAAGAAATGAGGACAAAAAACAAACAGATGTCACAATAACATTTACTGGATCATCAACAAAAACAAACCTCATTCTGGTGCGTTTCCAGTTTATGCTTTAAAGCATGATTTAACCAACACAGCCCCACATGGCTTTTTAGCACAAGCAATGTGACGACATGATTGTCAGCAGCATATAGTTACATTCTTTATACATATGGTGTCCACACAAATGATAAGAGGCACTATCTCAAAAGTTGTTGTGAAATGGAACAGCTCAAGTGTGATATGAAACTCCATATTTTGGTCTCAGTTTCAGGACCATAACACTCATGATAAGTCTGGGCAGGAAAGCTTGTAAAACGCAACCTGACTGGTTGATAGAGGCATAGTTTTCGAGCACTGTGGATTCATTCTCGAGAAACTTCTTTAGAAACCTTGTAAACCACACAACCCAAAGGATCCCTCGCCAACAATTCAGCGCCAGATGCCACAGGGCGCCAGCAGAGGTAGCTTGTAGCTTTGATGAACATCATACCACATTTTATTAGTAATCAATGACTTTATCTTGTAACTTTAAACTATAATCATATAGATTTGTTATTTTACAACAAGCACAGCAGGTATGAGATAAACCGACTGTCATGTTTGGCTTCTTGGATGACATCTGTGTCAGGAATGAGCCAGCACACCGATTCAGTCTGAATTAGTTTCTTATCACTGTGATCCAATACTCTTTTCACTCCCCGAGGATACAGGATGAACAGAAGCAACAGGAGATTAGCTGCTTAGACAACATTGAGGGATGTCAGATAATCTGATTGAAAAGCCTCTGCTCAATTTTGTAGATACCATAAAGATCGATTCAAGAGTTGGTTAACTTTTTGATCATTTCTGCACAGAAACAAAAATGTGATTAAAACACATTTAAAATGTGAAGCTCCATTATGCCAAGTGGCAAAAACTGCAGTTCCCCTAGCGGCCACTTGAGGCAGAGTACTTGTTTCTTTCTATGTGAAACGACTTAGGAAACAGTTTGGTCAGAAAGTGAGGTCGATGCAAAAATATGCTTTCCCACAGACTTCTAGAGGACTAGATGTCTTTTTGCAATCACAGTACTCGGTCTTTACACAGACTGCTGGTTTAAGGCAATTCAACATTGGCTTAATTGTTCCAATCTGGGAGCTACGCCAGTGTTTTATACAGTCTATGGTTGAAAGGCGATTTAATCTTTGCAGACTCCCATGTTAAAATGACCAACAAAAATAAACAAGTTTACAGCCTGATACAAGAAACAGTCACGGTCTCCTCAGCTCATTTCAAGGGGTTGAAATCTTCTTTTTAAACGGTGTTTAGCGTGACGTCACTGTGCGGGTCTTTTACACACTGTGTGATAACACCTATTAAATAGTTCCATATATATTGGTGGACATGTTCGTGGACAAATGTGTTATTAGGGCCTCAGATTTCAACAAATACAGTCAGATAAGTTTTTTAATTAAATTCACAGCTAGTGTTCAAAACAATAATTAATAAGTTTTTCCTCTTTTTTTTTTTATTTTTTATTTTTATAAACTTAAAGCCTTTCCAGTTCAGTGAACATATTACAAAAGTTTATTCACCCGCAAAATGCAACACACAAATAACACCAAAGATACCAATTACCAGTATCCACTGAACACCATCACAGTAACTGTGATGATAAGCATGGCATTCGTAGCCAGCGCACCTCAATTCATCTATTCTTCAAGTAATCGGCTAATTGAGTAATTAACCACAGGGTGAATAGATTTAAATCTAATTTGAAAAGGACACAGACTTTCTTTTTGCGAGGCCGTTGCTTTATGAACTGTATCTAGGAGCAAGAAATACAATAAGAGCCAGTGAAAAACTCTTTCACAGAGATACCCAATTAGTGGAAGCTGGAGGACAGCGTTGGAGAGCAATTATCTCAGGTTACGAGCCTCGTGAGACAGCTCTGAGAATCAGCTCTGCGTGACTGTATCGTAAACCTCTACTTTACCATTTGTCTTTTATTAAACCCACACAGAGTAACTGTTTAAATCCACAGCGGGGACCAACTTAAAAGGAGCCTTGTAGTTGTAGTCCCATTTCTAAGGACGTCCTCACTCTCTCTTGCAATCAAGCTAAGTATACTTCAAAGGAGCGCTGGTCTGTTTTCAATTGTTGTAAAGTTCCTGTGAAAGTGATTTATTGAAACAAAAACACTCAAACGGAGCTTTATTAAATATTAGTTGCACAAAACTTATTTATTGACACCATTTTTTTTTAAATTGTATGTACTCAGAGAAAAATACTTCATTGCAGTCTGTTGGTGCTTTAATGCCACCAAGTTCCCACCTGATCCCAACTTTTCAGAAATTCCAAACTTTGGGATACATAAATTATATTTTGTCTATCAGATATGATAGATGATCATGATGCAGCACTTCTAATCACACCATCATCGTTAGAAAGGTTTAATTTTTTTCCTCACCAACAGAGAATGTATTGATTCATCCTGACAACGATGTATCATTGTTAAATCATCGTTAAAAGTTTATTGATTTGACTAAAATTACAATTCAAATTGTTTTCTTTGATGTTTTAAAATGCCCACATGTTGATTCCTTAGTTGTTTTCATTAGAGCTACACATATTTGTCTTATGCCCCAAAATAAGATAATTAAATGAAACTCATAATTCTCATTTCCATCGCCTCACTTTTATTCTTAGGCTCTACTAGAGTAGCTTTGCATGAACAACATTCTTGTTGGTGCAGCCCCTCAGCTCACCAAATTTCTTTTGACTGCCTCTCAATTGTAAACAGAAGCTTTACAAACTGCAGTTGGGATATCTGATTATGGATGGTCATATCAGGCCGGCCCGCCCTGAGCCTGGTTCTGCTGGAGGTTTCTTCCTGTTAAAAGGGAGTTTTTCCTTCCCACTGTTGCCAAAGTGCTTGCTCATAGGGGGTCATATGGCTGTTGGGTTTTTCTCTGTATGTGTTATTGTAGGATCGACCTTACAATAGAAAGCATCTTGAGGCGACTGTTATTGTGATTTGACACTGTATTAAAAATTAAATTCAATATCAGGTTTGTGTATATGCAAAGCCAAGTCACAAGCATGAACTCATTATGTAAAATTGAAGAAAAAAAAAAAGAAAAAATGACAGAAAAAGAAAAAATGTTGACCTTTTAAAACCTACATGACTACTGAGTTCTTCGACAGTTTTATGCAGACTTAACTCTTTCAAGTCAAGAGTTCAAACTGCAGCGTACGCATTAGGTGTTAATGGAATTTTTACACAACAAGAAATTAATATATTTCAAAAAAGGTCAACACAACTCGGAAATCCTAGTGATTCATAGCTTCATAGGCTGGTTATCGCTATAGAAACACCCCCAAGACAGTAAATCCTCCAAACAATGGCAGTCAATATCTCTCAAGAAAATAAAAAGGCTAACCTAAGCTGCTCCTGACCTGATAGAGGACCTCTACGAGCATCACCAGAGGCAGCAATCCAATGCAGCTATTGTATAAAACCACACAGGCTGATGGCACAACATAAGTAACCATCTCATCAGTAGACTAAACGTTCTAATATTCACAATAAACTGTGCTCCTGAGAATACGATATTGCCTGAATGGATGACCACCACGAGAGTAATTACTATCAAAATTAAGCGTTCCCAGTTTTCACAGAAAAATTAATATACAATATGTTTTTTAGAAGTCCATTTAGGGAGCCAGAGACAGCGATTTCACCTGAAGCTAATGGAAAACACACCGTGTGTGGGAGGACTCCAGCTGACCTTTTGGAAAGCTATCGCTTGCTGCTGAAGAAAACAGCAGGGGCGATGCGGTGATGTTAAGAGTTCAATCGGTGGCCAAAAAGACCCGATGTGACGGTCACTGTGAACTGCGGCTGTCTCATGTGTGCAACCCCGGACGCCACTGGTCAGAGCAAATCAAACGGTAACACTACAGCAGCTCACTCCTCCAGCTCAGGGCTCTGCTTTATCGCAGCAAACACACAATCCACCCATCACTCTGTTCCAGTACACCTACAGACGTGCTTTGCCTCCCTCCCTCTTGTCATACAACACACAAAAAAGAGGTGAGAACCACAGCCCACATAAGAAGAGCAGGTGGGAGTACATTATCTGGAGTGAGAAACAATTCGTTCTGGCCATCTACTGCTTGTGTGCTAAAGTGATCTCCCTGAGTAGCAGCATATCAGCGGGCAGCAGTTATTGAGTGGGTGGCGGGCATTACACAACCTGGCTTCAGAACCTACACAAGCCACTCCAAAGGGCGCGCTCATTGAGCGAGTGAAATCCACTGTGATACAGACTGTGTCAGATCGTGTTTTGATTGAGATTGGATGATAACAATACCCCCGGTTTTAGCCCACATTTATGAAAACGCAATCTGTTCTAAACTTCAATTTGAATGCAATATTGTGAAAGCTGCCATTAAAGTAAAGCAGCAAAACTAAATATTGAACATATTATATATATTTCAGTCAGATTTAGATTCATTTTGTCTGGATATAATACAAATAGTTCCCAACTATTAAAAAAACATAACCCTTCACATCCATATCCATGGAGATTTGCTAATAATGGATTTTTCTAGACAGTATTGACAAATATTATCAATGATGACCTCAGAAATCAAAGAAAGAAAAAAACCAAACCCTGAAAATGTCAATACTAATTTACTTCACATAGGGGAAAAAACAAAACACCTTTCCATGATCGGATTAGCCCCGACCAAAAGATCAGACAAAACTGTGGCTCCAAAACAGTCATCCCCACTGGATGACAGAGCAGGCTTTGGGGTGACCTTTGTAATGGTCTCACCACGATGGAAATAAATGTCCTAATCAAAACACATTCAAAAATAAATTACAGCTGACCCGTGTCAGAAGGACCCTTGTTTATACAATGTTTCTTCAAGCGGCTATCAGGATTGAGCTGAGGAGGACATCGAGGAATTCCAGCCTATGATTGAGTAGATCTTATTATTTACAATAAAATGCACAGCATGGTTTCCCACACATATATTCTACATGGGCAGGTGATGTATACCACTGGCTTTGTAATTTACGTCTTTAGTGGATGAATTAGTGGAGGTTCAGTCACTGCTAATTAACTAGTTCTTTTCCTTACTGCGTTTCCTACTGGCGGGCTGTTTAAGATGCTACTGAAGCAGTCCTTAATGTCATTAAGCTGTCTCAGGTCTCCCAGGATCAGACAGATGCCAACTGCACTATCCTAAACTGGAGTCGGCTAGAGTAATCCCTGTTTTATGCCGAGATCCAAAGCTGCACAGCAAAGCAGGGACTATTGTGACCAGCTGCAGTTCAAGCATTCAACCTAAGCTGCCCCTCTGTTGCTCATTTGCAATAAACATATGAGCAGCTTCATCTCTGCTCAGCCTCCCGTCTTTTTGTCAGTGCCACAATCTCCTAACCATACATCATAGCAGGTCTCACTACCCCGACACTCATCTCCACCCGCTCCACCCCTTGTACTCTCTTCACCTCTCTCGTGCACTGTTCGTTACTTTGGATAGCTGACACATGTTTAAACTCCTCCAACTTCACCTTCCCACCTGTCTTCCTGTCATTCACACACATGTATTCTGTCTTGCCTATACTGACTACACAATAAATTCTCTTTTCAATTTAAAAGCATTGGAGTGCACCCAATACCTACTACTGCCATAAATACTATGCAGCTCTCTGGGAAACACTGCACTGCATGGCTTGCAGTAAACTTGTAGGATTGCTAATCTACAAAGAAAATATCTTCTAATTGTTTTTCGTGTTTACATTGGCTGTCACATTTTACAAAATAAAGCAGGGCCCATACGTACAAATACCATACATGCTATCCACCTTGCTCTAATGTCCATACAAGTGCATTTCTCATTATAACACTGTTGCATAAGAACCTATTGGAAATATTCAACAACCTTGTAATGCTGCACAGAGCAAACACTTCACATTATGCGCATAAAACTGCCACTCTCACCAGGGTCTAGGAGGCTTTTTAAGCTCTATACAGGAAATTCCACAACCAAGGTCTTAATATTTCCTGACCAACTATGCTTTGCAGATTTCTCGAATTTATTTCTAATCTTATCAAACACGAACAGCTAAAGGAAGATGCAGGGAAACTTAGAGCATTTTATACTCAGCTGTGTAGTGTTACATCAACACACAACAAAAAGAATTAAAAGATCATTTGTTCAAGGAAACCATGACAGAGCCCCTGCGCAAAGTGGAGCTCACACACTGCAAATGTGTATGAATAGTTTAAAAGCTGGCTGTTGCCTGGTGATGTGGCTGTAGGAGCTCTATTGATGGGTGACTTGTGTGAAGGCCATGAGAGCAGCTTGTACTCAGTACACTAAGCCAGCACCGTTCATCACACACACACACACACACACACACACACCCCTCCCTTTCATGAAAAACCCCACCTGCCATCTGGCCCAACAAGGAAGTAACTATGAGAGAGAGAGGTAGCTGACATGTCGTGGTGCTTTGCATCCATGATAAATATTTACATACTAATTCACTGACCATGTGTCATGTTGGAATTGGAGGCCTGCTAACGCGGAGAGAGGCAGAGAGAAACAGCTCCTGACCGTGACACAGACAGTCAAAACATGGCAGGCAGAGAGGGAATGGGAGCAAAAACAAAGAAATGCTTATAGCAAACAGGAGTGCGCACGGAGAGGGAAACACAGCAGGCGCATGAGCACGCGCAACAGAGAAATCCTTGTCCAAGCCTACTGAGTGGGAGAGGGGTTGAGGCAGGGGTGTTGAGTGGGAGGGAAAGAACCGGTTCATCGCTGCACTTGTGTACACAAGTGCACCGAACGCGCACCGCTCCTCGGGATCTGTGGCTCGCACACGAAGGAGAAGCTGTCCACTGTTTCCATGTAACACAACAAAGAGAGGAGGCTTTCCTGGCAAATCCCTTATTTGAAGTGCTGTAAAATCTGAAACCAAAACATGTTAACTTGAACCAGATTTTAAAAAGGCGACTTGACCGGGGAAGGTCACCACTGGAGCATGTTTACACACAGGAATCCACCCTGCGATCAGATTAAGCCAGAAAATCGAATAAGGTTTATCCATGCTAGTTATCCAATTTGTCCCAGCACCACATTTTGTGTTTTTTGTTTTTAAACACCTAGAGCGTCAGATTTAAAATGGGTTAGGGTTAACCCCTAACCCTCTAACCCCTATTTAGACGCCCAGAGAATGAACTTGTGTTTAATTTTCACAAACAGCCCACAGCTTTAGTATAAATATGCACTTAGTTTTAGCTCAAACTGGAGGAATCTAGCTGTGTTCAACAACACATCTGTTAACCTTACAGCTCTCAGGTGCCTGCAAACACAAAGACAGACGTGGAAAACATGCAGTCTGTTTGCATCTTTTTGTTTACCTCAACTCTCTCGAACAGCAAGGGTTATCATAACGGTCTACATCCATTAAGACAAAACAACAAACAGCTTTTAAAAAAAAAAAAGGGGGTATTTGCATTTATGAATTTAAGTAAGTGCCACGCCTGCTAAATATGAACGCAGGCCTCTCTGGATGATATTGTGGGAATGATCTCACATTAGGAAATGTTTGGTTGCCATAGATCCTATGAGTGTGTCTCTGCCTCTGATTACGACAACATCAAAGAAGCCTCATCAGAAAGTCTAATGGAGGAACAGGGCACTTGACCAGGAAGAAAAGACGACAATAGACGCGCTGGATTTGTGCATATGCATCAGCGAACCTCCCGCAGCAGCGTGTGACGGGGGTGAATGAGCTAAGCTTCAGTTACTAGCAGCTTTGAATGTAAAAGCTGTTAGCTAAACCAAGCAAATGAAATGAAAATGACATTTTTTTCAAAACTACAATGACTAATAAGCGATTTTAAAACAACAACGATCGATGTGTCATACTACCTCTCTCCAAAGTTAGCAGATGTTTTCAATAACGTCCCTCTGCATTGCTTTGAGACTCAGCCTAGTAACTGAATGCAACACTGCTCGTTAGCTTTGCCAAATTGGATGAACTGAAGCAGTGTTTCTTAAAAATACACTGCTCTAGTTATCGGCATGGCCCGCGTGTGGCTTGGTAAAACAGTGACTCAGTTAATTAGGAAAATTAAGTTTTATACTGCTGTAAACATTCAGCTCTCTCTTCCATTGTGTCGGTTTGATTTTAAAATCTTGTATCTGTATATTGTTTATACCTGCAAATAAATAAAACAAACAGTTATTGTAGGTTACTGTGAGCTGCCGTTTGTTTGGGAAGGTGGAATACTTGGAATACACAGTGCGAAACGTGCTGGGAAGTGTCTGTAAGTGAATCATCATCTGTTGTTTGTTAAGGTAAATGATGATGAATGAGTCTGTTTCTTCTTATAGTTGTGGGCCGGTTCTAAGGTTTGCATTTTAGATATATGGAGCCTAAACTTGACACGAGAAAAACTAAAAAGAAAAATGAATGTAGGTCATGATATGCAGGATTTTGTGGAATAAAGAGTATATGAGCGGTGTCCACCCAAGCAGCTGTGTTTCCTTGATGTTACGTCATTTCTGATCATCAATTAATCAATGATTCCCTTTTAAATTTCTATAAGTGCACAGTGACATCTTTGCATTAGACTATGAATATAAATCCTGAAAGTTTCGCAGACAAAAAAAATAAAAATAAATAAATAGCTCAACAAATCTTCCATTATTGTCTGAAAATAAAAACCCAAAAGACAAACTGGTGAGCCTTCTTCAGTAAATTTACCTTGTTTCAAAAGATGTTGAAATGTGTTGCACACAACATAACACACACCCATTTCAGTGCTGGCACAACCTACCTTGCCCACAGGTTAACTTTCACATGCCCAATGTCGTTTTGCATTATTTACGTGACAGTCATGTCTTACTTTTCACTGTGCTTGGTTACAACTTCCTGTCACTTTTGCAGCAGTAGAGAACAAATGAGTGACATACACCCTGGTGTCCAGTTTGGTAAAGTCGTAGGGCTGCAGCACTGGCTAGTTGCAGGGTGACTGCATACAATCTTAGATGCATCAGCTGACTACTGAATAATTACTCTGACTCCTATTTCTGGAGTGAAACAAAATTATTCACTTTTTATTGGTCGATTACTGGTTTGCAGTAACACATGCAGTATTTGAACCCTGACCTGTCACAGGAGCCTCAATGTCCAGCAGGTTCTTCTCTGAACGCAAGATTGCGGCGCCCTCTCCTATGAGCCTGAGCGCCACCGCCTCATCCACACGGCCCTCCTTGGTTAGGTGAGCTTTCAGCACGTCCACTTTGGGCTTCCCATCGCTGTCAAACACCTCTTTAGCTGTCAGTCGGTGACTGGGGGGGAAGGGGACAGCTGCAAGGGTTAAAAAAAAAAAAAAAATAGAAGAAGAAAATCATTAGAACTGATGTACTTTCATACCACGTTTACAGTCCTTTAATACACTTTTCATTGACAAAAGGCTTACAGCAATACACAGTTATTTCCACATCACTGAGAAAACTGCATTTAAGCTGTTTGATTAGAAGGTACTTTGTACCAGGGGATCGACTCCCTGCAGGAGAGGGAGTTAGCGCTCACTCCCATGCTTCCAGCCCACCCTCTGAGACAATTTACCTGATTGCTGCTATGATCTGTGAGTCATTCAATTTTCAATATTTATTACAGACACACACATTTTCTAGTTTACTTGGCAATATTCACGAGAAAAGAGACTGTATATTAAAAACGAGGCAGAGAACCAACACATCTTTATTTTATTAACATTAAAAGCTTGTGCTGCGAGGACAGAAACACCAGTGTATGCGGATGTGTGACGTGTAACCAACTCCATACTTCAGTGTGCTCTCTTTTATTGTGTTCGATTGAAACAACAGAGATATCATCTTCAGCCTGACAAGCATTTACTTATTTCTCAGCAACAGTTATTTATTTATTTTTTTAAGAGTAAAATTGGGTTTATTCCTCAGAGTCTTGCAGCCACTGTGGAAATCAGACAATATCCAAATCCTCAACAAATCTCTGTAACTGTCAATTTCCATAATTAGTGGCTTATGAGGGATAGCTTTTCAGAGTAATTCAATGTTCCCCAGTAATTTGGAATCCTACTGATGCACTCGCAAGCTGCAATGCTATTTGCATGCATTTTAAATCAAAACAGGGATTTGCAGTCTAGGTCTAGTCTTCTTTTATTAAAAACGCTCTTCAAACTGGACTTCATATTATTGCGATGTTAGTAGCCTAATGCTTTTATTAAATGAAAGCTAAACATATTACTTACAATAAATGTACAAAATTACAGTTTTTTTCCTCCCCGCTTTTTTTCTTTTGCTCAATCGAACTGCTTCTAAGAGTTTAAAACATACATCATGCTCTTAGTCAGACTTCACATACAGCTTACAGGTGACTAATCCACAAAACCAGAAGAAAATACTGCTGAGCTAGTGTCCGTGTTTGTTGTATACATGTGTGGTGTGCACGTGTATTCCAGCATCCATCCTTCCTGAAGGTGACATCAGCGGT
This sequence comes from Simochromis diagramma, assembly GCF_900408965.1. Lineage (NCBI taxonomy): Eukaryota > Metazoa > Chordata > Actinopteri > Cichliformes > Cichlidae > Simochromis > Simochromis diagramma. Next base: position 3,788,939 of record NW_024387416.1, on the reverse strand, counting down.
AATCAGGCCAGCACTTTATCTGTGTCACAGTGAGCTTTAGCAACAGATGACATTTGGGATCTCAGCTCCAGTTTCTAATGGGTCTATGTGGAAATTACAAATTTACTGGACTTGCACAGTTGCATCCTGGGTATTTTCAGCAATGCTATGTGTGTAAAAATGTAAAATCAGCAGGGTGAAAGAGACAGGATGTACAAAATAGTAGTAAATTCAGAGAGGCATAACCCTGTGAGAGGGCGAATGTAAGAGTATTGTTTCTAATTGAAAAGATTCAGAGAAGGTTTAAATGTTTAGATATGGTTTGGTCTTGTCGCATCCACATATACATGTTAAAACTACACACGCATTTAACTCTTTCGTCTCATAACATCTGACGATCTCTCCTGGACCTCTAATTGACAACTTTTGACACCTGGGTATAGATCAACAAAGACATGGTTTGACGACCATTGGAATAGTTTCTGGGGTTTTCTGAGACGATCCTCACCAACTACTGATGCAAATCCAGTCATGTCGGTCTATAAGCTAGCCTGAAACAGGAGGCGGCTCAGCTCAGAGCTTCAAGGTTTAACTACTAGTAAGCTTTAACTCTTAACTAGTAAACAGCCAAGACTGTTTTGGGGTATGATTAATCAGAATTTTAAATTGTTTTCAAAAATCATGGACAGTTCATCGTCACAATTCAAAAGCCAGCATTTGTGACGGCATGAGGGCGTATTCGTTCACAAAGCATGGATATCTTGCACATCTGTGATGGCATCATCGACGTTTAACAATAAATACAGGTTTTCAGCAACATATCCAGACAACGGAAGGTCTTCCCTATTTCAGCAAGACAACACCAAAGCACATCCAGCATGTTTAATGCCAGCATGGCTCCATCTAAACTGGCATGTTTGCAGTACAGACCTGCCAGCATTGGAAAGTATGATGGCAGGAAAATACCGCAAAGGAGGTCGGACCTATTGCAGATTAAATCCGACACGAAGGATTGGGAAACGTTTTGCTTTATTTTGAGTTAACACTTAAGAGGGCTGCTATAGGATGAGGTCATGCACCGCGGCCGTAAACACGTCCACGTCCTTCCTTATAAAAAAGGATCCTGCAATGATAGGACAACATTCGATGTGCTGTCTTTGTACTCATTTCAATGCGTTCCATTTTTATTCACTTTTTTAAAGGCGTCCCAACTTGCTTTTAGAAACACGAGCTATAAAAGCCCCCCAAAAAAGAGAAAAGAAGTGAAGCTGAAAGCTGTTTCTGATATCTGAAAGTTATAATTATGATGCTGGCAAGCTGCACGGAAATAAGCTTTGTTCTACCTACCTGGCAATTATTTTCCCCATAAATGCTATTTTGAGAATCTGTGTGACATAACACAAGTTTTCCAACATCAAACATTTTAATGCAACTCATTCAGTTTCCTTTGTAAATTCAAACACGTAAAACCAAAATGTCTGAAGGAGGTGGATACCACAAAGTCACTTTAAGCCAAATAAATAGTTACGATGCTTGAAATAAATCTTGAATAATACAATACGATGTCTTTGCTCAGGTGTCAGGAGCATTTAGAGATTCCCCCATCTGAGAGTGATTTACCAGAGCCCCAGGTGTGAGCACCTGCTACGCAACTCTAGCCTTACTGCTTTTTGACTCCACGGTGCAGAAAGCACAGCCCCTTGAGTTGTTGAACAAATTGAGTGTTTACATTCATGTGAAGTGTTCTGAACTTGATAGAGGGCATTTTTCAACTGAGCAGCAAGCTTTTAAAAAATGACAGCTAGGCCACGAATCTGCGACATGATTAGCTCTCAGATAATGATTGAGAAGCAGCACGAAAAAGAGTTTTTTTTATTTGAAAAGTGCTACAAAATTTAAACATCACACCCCGAAATCCTTTCGGATGTCAAATTTCATACACAGGTACACGTTTTCAACTTAGATTTCAGGTAAATACAGAAAAACCTTTTACTTATAGCTGCCAATGTGACAACTTCTTATGCAAACTCGGTAAATTAAAGCCAGAAAAAGACAAAAGAATGACCAAAGCTGGCTTTCATGTTGGAGGGATACTTTCGGGGAATGAACCGCAGACTATAAGGATTAGGTGCTTTAATTGGCTAAACGTAATCCAACTGTCAAATGGGAGTAGAGAGTAAGGTGCTTAAATTATTTCCCTAATCCCACGCTGTTAGCCAATTAGGCAATGCAGGTAAACTCCCCAGGCTGTTTGCCACAACTGCGCTGCTGTTGAATTTGAACTGCATAAGAGGAAACAGAGCCATTTGTGCAGGAAAAAAGAAAAACACTCTGATTATGAGGAATGACAGTTAGCGGCAGGACAAAGCCATAAATCATTCATGCGCAGAGTGACGTACGAAATCTGTGTAACAACATACCCGACGGTAAACATATTGAGCTTATGAGGAAACTACATGGGAAACCCTGTACCTACCAGCTGCAATAGTTATTTGGTTCCTGTAGATAATAATTAGTAGTAAGTCAGTCAGTGAAAGAAGTAGAACCCCCGACCCCCACCCCAAAATAACCAGTAACTGATGCAGTAACAATGGCAACCGGTGAGTTGATTTACAGATATTTTGAGACTGATAGTCCCCAAACAGTGTAGCCACTGTGAATGCCGAGAGTGATCCCACTTCCCGCCGAAGTGACAGAACATGACGCACTCTAAAATCCAAACACCAAAGACATTATTCTGGAATAAAAATACGCTGTGTGAAAGCTGCAGGTGCTGGCATGCTAGCAGCCTCTTAACACATCACCCTTCCATTTCCTACAGTCATGACAATGGAAACACTGTGAACTTTCCCCTTGTGGAATTTCTAACAGCTCCCTTATTAACAAGAGTAACACCCACATCTGCCAAAACACTACATGGCACGTTGCAATGATCAGTTCCACACTCTTAAGAAGAATGTGTTACTCCCATTTCTCTAGGACATGATTTTCAGACACTGTTCATCTGATGCACATTTTTCATTTTAAAAACGGCCCAGCACTTCTTCTTTTGCCCTCCACTTGTCCAGTATCCTCAAGTTTTTTCAAAAACATGAAATGAGACATCCCAGGTTTTTGGGATTCCCAACATTTTACGGCAACCAAATTGTTATCTGTGACATTTTTCGTAGATTCAGCTAAAGAAACTGGAACAAACGATACGATTTGAAATTCCAAAACAGTTTTATTTTACTATTTCCAAATCTTTATATATTCAGTAGCGGTGTGCATTTTTTAGTATGAGCACACTTTTTGCCAAATGCAACGGTCTGATTGGTCAGATCTATTTATTTGGAAATATCGAGCTGATTCAAAAATTAATAAAAAAAAATAATTAAAAATAAAAACAATTACATTATGAACAGGTGACAAAAAATATTTTTAACGGATCCGGTGTGTAAAAGCATTAAGTCTGGCTCCTTGGAACCTAAACACAGAAATGAGGAGGGTCTCGAGGCTTTTGCACAGCAACGCATTACAAAAAAATTAAATTGTCTAAAAAATAAATAAAAAACAACTCCATAAAGAAATGCATTTAAAAACAAGCTAACATTTATTGTTCTTTCATGAAAAAGAAACAAGAATAAATAATTGTGTCAGATATTGCATTATATAATCATTATTTGAAGTGATTGGCTATTCCAAGTCTAAAAGAACCACACGGCAAAAATCTCTCTGATCCTTTTCCTCCCAAACCCAGCCTTTATCAGCGGTATCGGGGCTTTCCCCAGACAGCAGCTGTTGATTGTTGCAAATAATCTTGTGCATCTATTCTTCTTTTCTTACAATGCTTTATAGCCGTGAGAGCACAAACTGACCTGCGGCGATGTGCCTGAAACCCAAGTATGAGTCAGAAATGGTCTCCATTAGCCGTTCACTTTTGCCTTCATTAATTTTAACATTTCTCTGTTCTCTTCTGTTATGTAACAGGGAAATTGCACTGCAGCCTCAAATCTGGCATGAGAAAGAAAGGATGAGAGAGCGAGAGAGAGTCAGGTTTTTTTTTTTTTTTAAATTTAAAAAATATAAAACGCAAAAAGAAATCTGGAGTCCGACTTCACTTTCCATGGTAATTTGTCTCAGATTAGTATTATAGTTTCCAAGCTAGCCGTTCATCAGGCATTTCATTGTAAGCCTAATAGACCTCTAAATGACTGAAGTGTGGATAAAATAAATTTAAAACTACAGTCAGGTTCACGCAAACGGTATGGTTTCATGTACCTCGGGTTTTAAAGTCATCCAGCTTTAGATCGTCGACCCCCGCAGCCACCTTCGTGCATGCAGCAATCATGATATAACTACACACCGCATAGCAGACATGCAGGTGTGAATTTTGAGAAAATCGGCACCACGGGGTGCAGTGCAGCATAAACTGCTGAGAAGCAGTGGGAAGATAGGCAGCTGGAAATTGTGAGGTTGGTGTAGTTCACCGCTAAGGCAGTCTTTTGGAGGAATGAGACAGCGGGAGGTGCGCAGTCATACGCTGTTGGACAGATCAGCTTAATTGGAGAAAGAGAGACAGACTGTTGCAGAGCTCACCAACCCCTGACTCCGTTTAATGAAGGACATGGAGTGCAACCGTTAGTCTGGACTGATCCGGCAGCTCAGGTCGCTACAATTGGTGCGCATCAATGTCCTTTTGGCCCCGGCAGCTTTGTGAAAGGTGTGTGCTAAACCTGCAAACAGACGTAACGACGATCACGTTCGGTCTTCTTTCAGAGCGATTTCTGCAAATCAGAAAACTGCTGAGGCTGCTCACACAATGCAGTCATTTAATATCCAACTTGTGCCACTTAGAGACACCAACTGAACGATAAAAAAAACATAAACTAAAGTCATTTTCAAACACAAACTGAACAATTTCTAACAATTTTCTTTCTCACATGTATTCACATGCTACTGGGAGTACTTGGTGTGTGTTAGGTGAGGACAGAGCAAGCAGGAGGCAGCACACACGACACGATGCTCTGAGGAAAATGCCACTTTCACACAGTGCACATGAGAAAATGGCTTAATTTTAGCTGATGCAGAAAATCATGCAGCATAAGCCATTACCTACTACCTCTGTTGGACAAAAAAATATAAAGCTGGCACAGTCTGAGCTGGACTGGGATGGAGGCCAACGATCAGCCATTTATAAAAGCAAAAAATCCATTAAAACCATAAAGACACAGCAGACTGGTGGCAAAGAATCCCAGCAACCTGTGAGAAATTCTTCCAATTCCACGTCCACAACCACTTTGGCATAGCACAGCATCTTACCAGCCGATGCTAAACTGAACCCCACAGAAACAGCTGACATGGCATGATGCAGCAACGGCCCTCCCCGAGTGTGGGCGAGACTTGGGTTGTCATTTCCCACATCAAACCATCCGGGCCCCTTCCACCAGACAAGCCACAGCACCGGCATTTTCCCCTCCCTTAAGACTCAGTGGAAATCTCAGCATGACAAAAGAGAGCCAAGTCAGAACAAAGATTCAGGAAACTGTTTGTGAGTGCAACAGAAGGTCAGTTCATACAAAGTATAGAATAACAGAGTTCATTTGACTGCACAGCCAGACGTTATTATGCAAAAGGCGGTGCGGTGTCGGATCTGAAGCGCGATACCGATCTATAACTTTGCTTCCTTACCCGCACAAAGCAGCACTGACTACTTGCCAGATCCATTTGCCTTTTTGAATGACGGTACAGTGCTCTTTATCCTGAGGCAAGGTAAATGGCTGCCAGCGTGAGCAAGATCTCTGAGTAATGCATCAAGTGGAAACTCACTATCTGATCAAATGGTACATAAATACCAGCACCAGGTAAGACACAAAACCAAAGTGGAGTGCAGCAGTATGTTTAAAAAAAGAAAAACAAAACAGAAATGCATCCAGCTGCACAACGTGAGATCACGCTTTGAATGCTACACTGCAGTTGCAATATCTGCATATGAGATTAACCTGCTATCGACAGTGCAGATTCTTTGGTTTGTTACTATCCCCCAGTTGGAAGCCTGTTAGTGATGAAGGATCCACTGCGCGTCTTGTATGCATAGAGGACGACTGCCAAGTGTTGAAGGGGCACAGAGTGTGCAACTCACTCTCCACTGATAGTCAGGGTTTGTTAATTAAATTACGTAACAACACTGAATAAGAGTGGGGTAGGAGTCCAGGATGAACAGAATGCATGAGCTTCTGTAGGCGGTAGGAAACAAAGGACATACTGTACAGCAGAAAACACCTCAACTTCACGTCATTTAGAAGCTGTTTTATTACTCCGTTATTACACAGTTCGGCCCATTCGGAAGCTGGTTAACAGACACGCATACTGCACAAAGATTGAGACCCTGATTTACTAACAACAAAGAGCTGCAGCACTTTAAGCACACCACAAATTACTTTCGCAAGGTGAGAAATGATCTACAATAACCCATCTTTCGCACACAGGTTGCAGTGTGATGTCTGCAAGTCACAGATGAGACTGCTGTATTTAACAGCTCCGTGTCTCTGTAACCCACCTGTAAAGCCTAAGACACAGTAAATCAATAATTCATAAGTCTGCGCTCCTAAGATTCGATATCTTTTATTAAGCTAACACAACATAGATTTTAGCTGCAGAATGACCCAAATGTCAGTCCACAGTAATAATGGAGTATATATTTTTTTATTACAAAAAGGATTTCAAAAAGAATATTAAATCGGCTACTGGCAAGAAATATAAGGACATAATGACACTTGGCTGATCTAGGTAGCCTTTTAAAAATTCCTTAATGGAATCTGCTGCTATGTGGGTGATGAGAAGTTTCTAGACTGCAATTCTTCTTTTCTTACCAAAACCTGGTCGTTTATCAGCTGCTTATGCTGAAAACTGCAAAAACTAAATCCAGAAGCCGGATATTTATACGCCGGTCGACTTTATCTACTACCACTATATTATAAATCTTAATATGATGCTATATAAAGATCATGTAATGTTAGAACTCTGTTCAGTGAGGACTTTAGAAGGCCCGTGGGCTTCAGGGTTAACGGTGGTGGAAAGTGGTGTGAAGCTCTTTGCTACGTATGGCTATGAACCCAGGCGAAACACAACATTTAGCACAGCATAGCTTTGAAGTTCAATGATACGAGTCTGCTGATTATATCTGTGTGCCATTATGGAGGTGTAGGCGTTACTTTTGGTTGGCTGAGGCAGGAAGGAGAGCATGGCCAATAGCGCTCACTTTCCCAGAGAGGGAGAGTACGAGAAAGAGAAGCTGCATCAGATAAAATACTATACAGACCCATGCAAAAACAAGAGGTGGGTGGGGCAAGCAGAGCAGTCAACAAAAACTCAGGGGGCTGGCATCTCATCCCATGGAGATCGCCCAGCAGGTATTAAAGATTTCTAATGTTAACAAATGAGCAATGGCTCCCTTAAATTAATAATTTGGACTCCCGTACTGCTTAATGTGTCCCCTGCAATTAATAACACATTTCCGAACATTAGCAAAATGGTGTCTTTGCTTCCCTCAATTCATTCATTTGAATTAACAGCAGGTCAGCAGAATTAGGAGAAATTACACACAACTGTGTATAGAGTCCGGCCAGGGAGGAAAAGCACTCAAACTGTGCCTCATTACAAACAGGTCCTGGAGCTACTGATCTTACTGCATTTAAATTAACATTAATTTCATGCGTTAATATGACCACTTTTTGCTGGTCATCCGTGGCGCACAAAAGCCACGGTTTGATCAATTTAAAAATAAACTGGGGCTGATTAGCAGCAATCTAAATCGAGCTCTTTGTTAAATCGAGTCTGAACGCAGCAAGCAGACATGTCATGTTTTGGCTCTATTTTATCTTTGCATAACAAGCTTTTAAATCAACGAGATTATCCCGTACACATCTACTTTTCTTTCCTTCAGTCAGTAGCTACAGCATGGAGGTCAGTGTCATAACCAACCAAAGCTGCAAAGACCCCAACTTTCTGCTTTATTGCTTCCAGGGTGCCATTACTGCACTTTAAAGTGCTGCTGACCATCATCATCTGCTGCAGAGAAAAGAGCTTTTAAATCGCGTCGACAAACAGGAGAGATATTAGATAAAAGTGAGTAAAGGGGTTGCCAGGGAAACAGTGCTGTAGAGTCTCGGTATTAATCTTTCATCCATCAAAATATTGGCTTAAAAATGAATTGCTGGCAGCATGTTACGTTCTGCACAGAGTCGATAAAGCTCTGGAAATTATATATATATATATATATTCATGCTTAAAAATGACATGCTAGAAAAATGCGGTGAACACAAACAGGAGCGCGACGGTGGATCTGACGGCCGTTCAATGCAGTGGCATGTTTGTCCATCTGCACAGGAGGTCTCATCAGCGACAGTTATCGAGGTATGCTCATTATTAAGACAGGTTGTGTACTAATAAGCCGGCCACACACCCCAAACCTGCATTCGTCCTGCCATTTTTGTCAGGGTTATCAAAGACCATCCAGCTCTGACAGAAAATAGCCCTGAGCAGTGTTTTAGAGACCTGGGCAACAGCGAAGTCCGCATGAGTGACAAGTGAACGTTGGTCCTGCTGTCGCCTCAACAGATTTTAGATGAGAAATGCAGAAAACATTTGCAGAAGTAGGTGATCAAAATGCACCGGTACTCAGACAGCACTTAGTCAGCCTAAGTCTCTGATTAATTAGTGAGGTTAGGGCTGGAGCGTGGGAGGCTGACGTGGGTGAATGTAGGGGTGGATATATATGCATGTAAGGATGGATAGAAAGGAGCAGGCAGTAGATACTGAGATGGGGTGGGGGATGGGGGTCAACAGGCAGTTTGAGGGATCTCCTACTGCAGCTTTTTTTGGTAGTGCTTGGGTGTGTGGTAAGCCGTCAGTGGAGCAGTGGATCAATGACACAGTGAGAGGCCACCAGGGATCTAGATCATGGCTGGAAAATGACTTCAGTTATTTGGAGCTGGACTGGGGGAAGGGCATGAGTCAGGGAGAGTGAAAGATAAGTCAATGAAATAACAATGGATGAAAAAAAAAGAAAAAGAAGAAAAGAGCATTTGCCAATCTTTAAAAAAAAAAATCTATTCACCAAGTCACAGTCCAATAATGGGAGGTCCCTGTGTATTTGCACAATTTATTACCTACAGTAAATTATGAGCCGCACCCTGAAAAAACAGTTCAACGTCTAGAAAGCTATACAGTCACACAGTGAAAGAGCCAGCATTAAGCCAAGGGCCCAGGTGTAAGGTAAAACGCTTTTCACACTTCTTACAGGGAATCTGAACATCATGGTTTTTGCTACAAGTATTATATCGGACAATATGTATTTTTTATTTTGTCCTTGGTCTTCCTCCCTCTAACTTGGGATTTACATAATCGTATCAGATTATTTTGAACATCAAGCTAGAGCAGGATCTGCATAAACGTCTAATTTTTACATTTTCCAACTCATTTTTTTGAGTGATGTACTTAAGTTATTTATTTTTGATTCAAAACTTCTTGTTTCTGTTCAAATGTTCACATTTTGTAATCGTACGGTGTATATAATTACATTCATGTGTGTATTAGCAGGTAAATCCTACTTTTTTTGCAATCACAACTAATCACAGCAATGACCTGTTTTTTTAATTTGATAAGAAACCTACTGAGACAAATGTACTCAAATTTGAAAAATTTAAATCAAACTGCAGAGTTGTTCTTTATTTTAATAACACAATGTGCCTTTCTGTGCTGACATGGGGCTCAACATCAAGCCAGCAACCCACTGCACGCATGGACTCACTAATCTAACACGAAGGTAAATAAAACTTAACCTAAGCAACCCATATACCTTTAAACACAGCACATCTCAGTATGCCAGAAGTTGCTTAACATTAAGTTTGCTACTACAATCCTGCATAATGTAACATTATAACAGCCTATAGCACATAAATATGAGATTGTGTTGTGCTTTTATTCCAGGAGAGCACCTTGGTCCTGTGCTCAGTAGATAAAAGTCAAACTCAAAGGCGTTACAGCTCTTCCCCTTTGAAATCGATTAAAACAAAGTCATTTAACAAGATCATTGTTTGTTGTGTGGGTGTATGTAAGAAGATTAGCTGGGATTATGTAAACACATCCTGTTAAGGAATAAAATGCGCAACGTCTTGTTTTGACTGAAAGCAGATTCATTCAGACCTCAATCCTAACTTTGATATGATTCACACTGATTTCACTTGTAATCCCTGGACTTGTGCTACCTCCCATGATAAGTAGTTTATAGGTTTTATAGAAGCTTTACTTGGGAAGGGAAACGGCATAAGGATAACAATCCCTGTATATAACACTTTAAAGTGTACCCTATATTTTTCCTATAAATATTTTGAACAACTAATGTGAACATAGGGGGGAATTAATAGAGGATTTTAGAAATTGCTGCTGTTGTGTAGAAGTCACTAAGGGACAATGGGCCAGCCCAGAGGAAAAAAACCTCCACTTAAAACTCGGATTTGCAGGTTTGTGGAGACGTTAACACTTTCTGGCATTTCCTCTGAAAGCCACTCTGACAGGCCCTGAAGAAGACATTCCCTGCTAGCTTTGCTGGCTCAGGCCTGCCCCCTCCTCCTCCTACACAATGCCGTGACACAGGATTAGCTTTCATTAGAGAAGGTGCTGTAATCAGCTTTGGAGCATAGCAGAGACGGAACAATGGAGGAGGCTGAAAGGATCTGGAAGACAGGGCGCTAAGGGTGCATGCTTTGCTCTATGCAAGCTCCGAATGCAACCTGTGGCACAGCCAGATAGAGAAGTAATGCTGTGTGGCATCTATTCACCAGCTTAAAAACAAAAAGTTAACAAACTGAATGCAACATGCTAATTGCTTCTCTTATGTTTTTAGGGCCTTGACACTGCATGCAAGGTACTCTTCTGCTCTTGAGCACTTCAGAGGCAGCCAACGCCTTTAATTTTTCCTGCTACGTTTAATATTTAATGGGCTTAATTATTCATCTACAGGCAATAAGAGAAAGCTACTAGATATGTTCACATGCTTTAATCTACAAAACACCTAAGGCTGCCTCCATAAAAAGAAAAACTAACAAAGGCAACTCAACACAACTTCATCTAATGATATGTGATTACCCTCAAGGTCTTTCGTGTCTATTCTTTGACATAATGACAAACTACAAGTTCAACCTTTTCTTCAGGTGGTAAAGGCAAAGGTCACGCAGCTGAGAAGGGATTAGGTGGACATGTTTATATTCCGGTCTGGACAAAAATCTGGCCCTGTACATCGACAGAACCGCCTTTGTGTCAGTCTCGCGCCACTCTCCACCATGCTGTCAACTGGCGCTTGTATTGGGAAGGACTGACGACATAGGTCTATCGAGAACATGTGTCCCCACTAACCTTGGAGAGCTCTGCGAGTGTGCCGGCAGCCAGTCTACAAAGGGTTCTTGTTGGTGGCTTGTTCTATGAGTGCGCAGTGACAAGCAGACAGGTGGCTGGACAGGATACAGATTCAGTGTTGTCATAAAAAAATAAAAATAAAACAACACGTGCTTGCTACCCCTCTATTCAAAGCACTGTCAACAGTGAAAAAACAAAAATAATCCGCCCCAAAGAAATTCTTAAATATATCAGATGCTTTCCGTGACTGACATTTCTGGATAGCAGGTAATTCCAGTTTGTTTACATGTTTGTTTTGTTTTTTTAAGAGCCAAACTCTTACCACAACGTCATGCTACTTGGAAATTGTGGTTTGGCTGAAACATGCAAGACACTCCCTGAAAACCTGTACACAAGGTTCAAGCAAGATACTGAACACTGAACACGTTATCTGTAGTGATTTTAATTTAATCCCAATTTATTTTCTAATTACTGCATTCGTGCATTGCAGTTCATATACATTTTAAAACTTTTTCAAACTGGAAGATGTGTAAGAATAAAATGCATCATGTTAGCTCTACAAGTGACATGATGTATTACTCTACACCCAGTCTTAGTTTCTAAATAGAAAATAAATAAATCACTATTTCACTGCTTGTCGATATCAGCTGTAGAGATCATTATTGAAGCCGTTTTGCCAGACCTTTGTAAAAATTTCTAAACACATATGAACCTTTCGAAGAGAAGTCTGAAAAGTACACATTTGCTACGCACATTAAGTCTCGTTAATAGAGTACATTCATGAATTCTTGAAAAATTGGGATCATATTTATATACAACACTGTGACATTTCATCTATCACCTGAGAAAGTTCTGGACCAAGACGCACAACAACATCAAACATCCAACTGCAAATCTATACATATGACACAGTGAAGAATCTAACTGGATACGGTGTTATGTAACGTGAAACAATATGGAGCGCAAATCAATAGCGAAATGCTTTTACGTTCCAGAAACTCCAACTGACTTCAGTGTTTTCTGTACTCATTCACAGCTTGCCTCAGAGATAATATGCCTCAACAGGCGTGATCGCACCTCCCAAGGAGGGCTTGTTGGCAGCCGCAATGTTGGCATTTCTAGAATGCAATTACTAGACACATACAGAGGGGTTGAGGCCAGTCTATATTTGCAACCACACTTGGTAAACGGAGCATACCAGACCTGAGGCTGACCCAAATAAAACAGAGCCTGAGCTGTAGATAATATTCCTCATCATTAATTAACCCCCACCCCCCCACTCTTCTCAGCTGGGGACGCTACCTGTTTGATTTAAAAATGAATACCGCACTGCCAACTATTACAATGATGTGTGGACTGGGGAAAACCCTCCCCGCCACACAAGAATAGCTACATCTCATATGTGAAAAGCATTCCTCCATGCCGTGTCAAAATAACTAGGATGGGTCAGAAATGGCAAACAAAATGATTCAACTTAAGTACTGAAAGTATTTATAGCAAAGAAATAATACTGAACGTATAAAGTACTTATATTATAGCAAGGATTTTTGTGGGATCAAGCATTTGCATCCAAGAGGTCCATGGCAGAGTTTTTATTTCTGGCAGACTGACCGTGGTTTTTCAGGGGACAGGTGGTGAGGCAATGGGATGGCGCAGCCAGCCACCTCCTCCCACCTCTTGCCAAGTCAACAAAGCCCCTAAGAGTTCCCTTCCTTTGCCATTGCTTCCTTCTCCCCCTTACCCACGCCCACCTCTCAAGCCTATCGCTGTTTCTAGGCCAAAATTGTGTGGGTGTGGTGGGTTCTCCTGCCAGCAGGGGTACCTGACTGCCAAGAAAGAAAAGCAAAAGCAGCACGTGGCTTGACTTGGAGAGAGGATGGGCAACAAAGGAATTACATCTCTAAAGACCAAAGGAATTCTGAGTCAGCAAGAGCAATAACTCCACACTAACCACGCACACGCATCTTGTCTCGCCATTGTTAGCACCCCAGAGGAGCTCTATATATCAGGAGAATCTGTGACGAAGCTCCTGAAGTAGCTGCTATTATGCAACTCTTCTAGGCTAAAAGTGACTGTAAAGTAAATCATCCTTCCCTGCTGCCAGCCTGACCCCCATATAGCAGAGGAAGCACTTTCAAAACTCACTACAGGAGTATTATGCTGAAGCACCATCTGTGCAGGCTTTGCTAGCAGCCGTGAGATTAAAGGCAGTTAAAGCATCGCATTGAAAAGCCATCCGCCAGCCAGCATCCAATCAAAGATGAGAGCATAAGCAATGGACAGCGCCTTTATAAGACTCCGAGCACTGCTGGGTTGTGTGGATCAAACAGCAGTGTGCGGCCTGGGTCATGCCCCTGATCCCTCTGGGACAAACAGGGCTGCTCCAAGGTTCATGTGTTCTTGAGGATCAGGTCACAGAGTATGTTCAGCTCACTTGACAGCTTGAGTGCCTGAAGGGAGTCTTGACTTTCTTCTATTGCACTTACATTTTCAGATCAGACACGGGAGGGTGGAGGGTCAGTTTTTTCCCCTCTAATTATTAAAAACAGTTTCTGGGTTTCCCCAGAACGGATCACGCTGCACTGTAAATGCTGAATAACGTCCATGTTTACATAAAGAAAGAGGAAAAACGCTGGAGTTAAATTTCAGGTAACCATTTCCTCCTCGAAAGACAAACAAGGACAAAACGCACTGTCACATACCCTGGGCAGGGTGTTTACGTTATCTGCTGCTCTAACACACTATATTTACTTTCATCAAAAGCAAACAGGCTTTATAGAGACATCCCATGCAGGGCTCCAGCCCAGTACTGTGGGACTGCATAAAACTGTACTGTGTTCGCACCATCTGTTGGGCTAAAATGAAGCCTCTGGCCCTCTTAACTGCTGGCTGCAAAACAGAAAGTACTCGACTTATGTTTAATTCAGCTTAAAACTATTGTCTTACATCCCTGCTGTCATGGAGTGTTTGAAATAAAATAATAACCATGAATTATGAGCAGTGGAGGCTAAATGCTAAATTGAGTCCACACTTCTAATTACTGCTCAAGTGTCGCTTAAAATTACTTGGAGATACACAATCTGCTGGATGACCAGCTGATTTGTACCTCAATTTGGCCGTCCCCTAGGCTTACCACATTCCTCCCGAGGGATCGGATTACGTTCTATACAGGGAGACGGCCCTGGAGCATGGGTCTGCCACAGTTGAGCAGCAGCCTGAGCAAGCAAGTGCGCAAAAGGGAATGAAAGGAAATGCTGAATGAAATACAGACGGTGGCCTAGAAAAAAAAAAAAAAACACTGCAGTCATGGCTGAAAGCAGGAATGGATGAAGTGCAGCTAAATAGAGGAAAAAGACAGTAATATAAAATATACTGCTGGAATACAAGGCAGAGACAAAAATAAGTGAGCAGGTAAAACAAGAAAATAATCGGTCTTGTACAGTATGTCTGACATTTCTACAAGAAACGGGGGAAAAAAAGGCAAACTGTGAAACTGTCGAGCCTCGGCAGCAAAGCTGTCAAAGACATCGTACTCCTTAGTATTCTTGAGACTGTGTGACATGAATGTGGACATACCCAAACCTGCAGCGCAGCAGTAACTGTGCACCACTTAGCTGCTGTGTCACTCTGCAACCTTACCAGTTTATGTGGGGGCAGGCTAGTATGAAAGGCTTGCATGATATACAAAAGCAATAAATAGGCTGCCAAGAGCATGACAGCAAGGGAGCATATGTGTGTAGGACTGGGGTGCGACAACGGTATTAATTACCAACAAAAGATCACATCTTTGGCTCGGGAGTTCACATGGAGTGAAGATTAGCTGAAACAACACGTCTCCCACAGTTTCATGATTCAGTTTTCACTAAATTTAATACACACACGCACATATGCAGGCACGAGACACACACACAAAAATGAGTGGAATGAGAGGTTCCTCCTCCATCCTCACATCTGACGCTTTTCAGAGTCGTCACTACACGATCCTGAGAACACACAGGCACACGTATGAACACGCACAACGGTGACAGCTGACTAGTGCATCAGCAGCAGTTTGCTGAAAATCTCCCTGCATGCAAATCAATAAAGCAAAAATGGAACTGCTCCTGAGTGGCAAGCCCAAAAGAATATATATATCTATACCCTGAGTGCAACAGGGAATAGGATGCACAAGTGATTGGTCACTGTAATGTATGGCACTCTGGTGGTGTTTGGACAGGCACATAATCAGTCGGAGCCATGGGACACACTAACCTCGCCGCAATCTGGCTAGCCGAGGCATATTGTGAGTTCAGACTAATGGGATATCAGTTTGCCCTATGATTGGACTCGATTTGACGTGGCAACAGCCGAGGCCAAATTCTGCCTTGAGTTACTGCCAAAGCTAAGGTCTATCATGGAACTTAGAACAAGATACTTGCAATTACGTGGAGAGTAATCCCAGAGGAAATTTACTGGAGCTTTTCGAATTGTCTCTGGGGCCTAATTCAAAAGACGAAACAGCAGAGGCAGGGGAACATTATGTGTGTATATATATATGCCACCTCTAGAGCTGGCCTAACCCCAAGCCCCTCCCTCACCAGCAGAGACACATCTCAGTCACGACTCTGGCTTCGGTCAGCCTCTGCAATGTTTTGAGTGAGTGGGCCAGCCAGTGGTCCTCCTCCTGCTCCACTCTCCACGTGGGAGGAAGTGAGTGGCCTGAAATCATCAGCTCTTGGGCAAACTTAATGCCTCTTTGTCCTTTTTTGAGCACAAAAAACACAGCTTGGCAGTAAAACTGGAAAAACAAACAAAAAAAAAATGTTTCACAGGTTTGAAACATTTGCAGGTGAAAACTTGGAAGTAATATCCTGAAGGCTGTATTGATAAAGCATTTCAGCCAAAATCATCATATCCCATTAGACAAATGCCAGTCTCACCAGACAACTTCCTCTCAGGTCAACTATAGAACACGGCAACAAGCAACGACAGATTTTTTTTTTCCAGAGGTAATCCAAGATAAGCACACGCCAAATTCACCAGCACATGGAATAAGAGGGTTAATTTTCAGCCAGGTGGTCTATAATTAACGCGTGTGAATGAGGGTAAATAAACCTTGGGGCCTCGACTCACCTCCAGCTGTATTTGTATAGCTGGAGTTTCTCTCTTGTCCACAAGCTGGGTACTTTAACTAGTAAGCTGATAACACCTGGAAGAACAAGGGGGGGAAAAAGGTGCACCAGGATCTAACGCACCAAGATCCACCATGAACCTACACAGTACAGCCACGTAGCATGCAATGTGCTTAAACACCCATCCATAATTACTGGTTTTCTCAATGAATATAATTTTTGCAAAGCAAAAATGCGCAGAAAACGTGCAGAACCCAGGAATAGCTTTGACTTTTCTCAGCAAAGAGTGAAAATGAATTGTGCTCTTTGTTTAAATTCCTTAAAACTAAATCGCATTATCCAACACTCAGGCAGAAACATAAATAAATATTTCAGTGTGTGTGTGTGTGTTCTTGTTACAGCCTTACTGAAGTGTATACATAAAATCTGATGATGATTAATTAAAGACGGAGTTTCTCGTCGTGTAAAAGAAATCTCGAGCGCTCGCTGAAATAAAAGGATTAATAAGAAGGTAAGGGAGGATGGTGAGTCCACTTGGATTCTTTCACTAATTTAGCCAGACAACTGGAAACTGCTACACACGGTATTTAATACAAGAGCCACAGATACTTTACTCTCCTGGTTCATAGCTATGGGTCCTGGCCTGGAAAATGTCAAACTGCATTTTTAAGGCCTGAAACTCGTCACTGGCCACAAACCACCGGGGCAACATGTCTAAATCCTGATGCCATGTTGGCTGATACTGCTCCCGGTGCTTCAGTGACGTGCCAAACCAGACCGCTGCCAAAACAAACACTACAGTGGAATGCTACACCCAGAAGGCAACGAGGAATTCTGCGTAAAATCCTGCTCTGCTACGACAGCATGATCAAAACACAATGAGAAAACAGGGAAATTAACAGGAAGCAACGGTTCTTCTCAGTCTTCCTGTGAAATTCGTCCCTTTTCACGGTGTCGAGCTGACAAAAAAAAGGCAAACTAGAGCCATCGCATCAGACTTCCTCATAGCTGAGGTTTACCTTTCCTCGATAAGTCATAATGATGGATAAAATATACGAGTTTTACATCTGCTGAGTTTATTGTGTGCTCCCTGGTGCAAACTCCAATGTGCTGGAAATGAAAAGAAAACAGCATATCCATCTCATCTTCAACAGGTCACATTTGCATCAGCCTCAGTATGTATACGTGTGTGGGTGTCAACCAGTGCAGATGCTACTATGATAACAGCGAGATGCAATTGCAAACAGGCATTAGCCATGAAACACTGTGTACCCTTCCCATGTCATTCCCCTCCTGTGCATGCGCTGAGCTGATGAGCGGGCATAAAAGTTACAACATCCCTTTCCCCTGTGGATGGCTTTCTCCGCTTACTAATCTACCATTTACAGGCAACCAGCAGATGGCTTTACTCTTTCTGCTCGTATTTAAATACAAACAACTGCCTGGCCCAGCACAGGAGAGTGTGCGACTGTGTTTGCATCTGTCACACAGCACCATGCAGGGGCTTGACCTAATCCAGGAAGTCGAGTCTCCCATTTAGCATGCAGGTATGTTTTCACCACAAGGAAACTCCTCTGCTAAATAGCATGGCATGAAAACTGAGGCCAAAATACTGTGTGCATCTACACGCGGGATATTTGTCCTAGATAAACACATTACTGCAGAGAAATTGTATTTGGGCTCTCAAAACATTACTCAGGGTAGTGAAAACTGTCTCATGCACAGAGCAGTTAAAGGTGGCCACGTGTGCACGTACATGCAGGTTCAAATATATTAAGAGACTGCGATTCTCTGTGCAGAGAATAAAGCTGGAGGTGTTAACATTTATCTGTAACTGATACATTCATTCACTTATGCAGATTCAATTGCATTCACGCTGCAAAAGAAAATAGACTGTTCTGACTTTAGCAAACTCACATATGAAATAGATCAAACTGTTGGCAATTCTCAAACTGCTTTTGTATTGTCCCATTCCTTAAATTAATAAAAATAATGAATTTGATCAGCTGCTTCTTCCATGAGTCTCTCAATACTGAACTCCAACCTACAACGTCCTGGCCTGCAGTCCTTGTTCTGCAGCCTCTGTGAGTTTGGCATGAAATGGCAGGTCAGGCATTTGTCATCATAAAACTGTGAAGAAATATATGGACGTAGCTACTGTGATGTCACCCACTGGTTTCTGAAGTCCCATTTTGAAGCTGTTACCACCTTGCTTTTTTGAAACCAGATGTGAGACGAGAGCGGGCGAACCTGAGAGCAAAAATGCACTCTTGTGATGGACAATGCTCCTTTTTCAAACGTAGAATGACCAAAATTCACAAAATGAACTTTAGGTTTTATTCAGTTTGACCCGTAATGTGTGACTGAGCCCTTAAAGTTATCAGGAAAGTGTCTACTGAGGTCAAGCATGAGGGCTGTTTTCTCATAAACCTCCACAGGACCTGAAGTTTTGCTGCAGCCGCAGCCATCGCCTCCTGCTGGTTATTAAAAAGAGACAGGCTGTCTTCACTTTTCACACCCACATCTTCAACCAGAATTTATATTATCTATCGTTTTCCTTTAGCAGGATCTGGTTGGAGTGGTCATCCGGTGGGCTGCAGCTTGTTTCCACAGCAGAACAAAAACTAACGTTGCCACGACGATTTGAATTATTATAGGACGTGACCACAAGATAAGCCTCTCACTGAAGAAGCAGCTGAATGATATCTAAGACCACCAAAAGAGTAAAGTGGCTGGCGAGGCAGGCTGCAGGAATAATACAAGGCAGCTGGTTAGCAGATTTTCAAAATAGAGGATGCGGCGATTATCCAAAAGTAATCCAAATTCATCGTTCTCACACACACATCGTGCTCAAATAACTTGCCGAATACAGATGGGTGGCCATTAATTTATCTAAGAGGCACATCCGAGGTGAGGTTTATGAGTGGGAAACAGCTCAACATAGTTACATGGAATTAATTATACTTCAGTCTTTAGTGTTTCACAAACCCCCGAGCAATTACTTCATAGCCGAAATACAGACTCACTTGTTTTCCCAGCATAAGTTTCTCAAATGGAGTCATAATTTTAACTTACCAAACTGTTACTGACAAAATGCAAGAAAAAAAAAAAAAAAAAAAGCACAAAATTACTCCAACTCAAGTCAAATAACGATTTAGCAGCTTGCTGATTGAACTGAGTGTTGTTCAGCCAATGACGCACGCTCTTTGACAAAACTTTTTCCCCAATTTTTGCTAAACATAAGCTACCAAACAACTGCACACAGATGTTTTTTTTTAATGTAAATTCTACCAAAATCTGCTTTCTCAATTAACTTTATGTGTCCAGTGTTGCAGCTAACGTGCATGCCTGTATACACGAGTGTGCAGACGCGGATGCACAACTCCTATAAAAATTTAGTGTCTTCCTAGGCTGTCCATGCTCAGCCCTCCAAGTAAGAGTCAAAGTGAGAAAGCAGATTTACTGCTCTACTAGCCTCTAATATAACCCAGCCACCCGACTGCTCCCAGTTCACTGGGTTAGCTTCTCCTCCCCCACACTCATTGTACTGGGAGCGCAGCCTGTAGTTACATGTGTTGCAGACACTATATTGATTGATTTGTGACTGTTCTGCAACCAACTCTAGAGAGGGATCCAATGACACATAACTCCTGCCTCTGCTGCAAATGGCTTTTGTTAGCCACTGTAGCTCACAGCAGCAGCAGCAACATGTGTCGGTGTGTACATGCCATGAAATGGGAAAAAACTGAGGATTTGTTTATGTAGAGGTTGATTTTTTTAACCACAAAAAACAATAAAACAGTGTTATAGTCACTGGGTCACAGATGCTACTCTGGGTATTTTACATTTTTTACATTTGGTGATTAAAAAGGCACCTTATGAAGAAAGCAGCTACATTAAAAAGCCAAAGTAAAACAGCTTCCATCAACGTATAAGCTACAGAAGTGCTGCTTATGAATGTGTACTGGTTAGACAAGTGTATCAACAGCACAAGTTCAAAGGATTGAAAATCCCCAAAATCTACTCGCAGGCTTAGCAACAACCTGAAAATGCAAAGGTAGGTAAACACTTTTTCCCCTCGAAAACCAACATCCATTTGTTCACACGAATTAGCAAGAGCAGCAGCTAATGCATGGAGTCAGATTACAACCTCTGAGCAGAGCTGCCTTTATCCCCCTATATGGAGCTTAATCTGTCCAAATCCGCTGCTTTGCTGTGCCCCAAATCCACAACAGAGCCTAATTCCTCTTTAATCTAATGAGCAGTAAAGGTGCACTTACTCTGGTTTGGAATACCGCAGACCGTATATCTTACTGTTGTACCACAACAGAGATGGCTCAGGTCTTCCCTTTCAGGCCATGATGCAATGCATTGTTATCAGAACCATCAAATCTCAAAAAGAAAGAAGAAAAGGAAACCTCACAGGAGATCAGACAAGCACATACATGGCAGGCACCAATAGCTAGTTCGGTTATCTTGCTGCAGCTATGGGAGACATTTCAGGGTTGAGCTGAGTAAGTGGACTGCTGTCAGAAGATTCAAAAGGTGGAGGAGGTGGCCCACCCTCCCTCAGGCTCCTAACCCCAGACTTCTTCGCATGCGAAGGAGATATGTCAAGGAATTGGAAAGTGGCGGCCCTGATGACTTATGAAACCTAGGAAAGTGACCTACTAACTTTTTTCTCAAGAGTTCAAAAGCAGAAAGCAAAAACTAAATCTTGCAAACTCATTGTCTGGAATAACTCGGGAAAGCTGGCACTGAAACGCAATGCAAGACAGCAGCTGGAGCCTCCCAAACTCCTTTTTGATCGTGCACAGTTAATATATTTTTTATTTTTTCAAGATGATATTTCCTTCCCAAGATAATTAAACTAGACTTGGTATGAAATTGACAATTTGACATTTAAGTGCCTGCTCTGGAGCATCGGCTCAAGCAACCCACGGGTCAGCTGTCTGACCAATCGCAGCCTTAGATTAACTGCTGCTCTCACACACTCACACGCGCACACAGGAGCAGCTACAATCTGTTTGCTGTCTCATGAGATGAAGAAATACAGACACTCACTGCAACTCTCCTTAAAAAAATAACTTGATCACAGAAATGTTGATTAATTACTCACAAACCTACTAACCCAACATTATGTTTAAGCTCCCAGAGAGTGTTTTTTTGTATCCCACTACACTTAAGTGAAATAAAAATAATGGCCAAAAGTGCCTCTCTTCTTCTTTTAACGCTTTCAAACGGGTTCTTTCTATTCATTAGTAGCAGCACAACTTAACAGAGTGTAATGTATTTGTCTCATCACAACACATCTCTGCAACTCCAATTTAATTAAGACAATTTGATGCCATCTTTATTGCTTTGTCTCCGTCTCACAAAGCAACAAATCTACGTCCTTACTCCCTCTGAATAAAAATGACTGCTCGCAAGATGAAGAAATTATGTGCCAAACCAAAGTACGAGTGGAAGGTAACACAAACGTCACCGAAAAAAAAAATTAAAAATCCCAGTTGAAATTTTAACATTACAAATTACAGACAGAGCAGACTGGCACAGGTTTAAAATTATAAACAACCTCGATGGTTATAAATCACCTGACTTTCTCACAGCAATCCTATTCCCATGCAAACAAACCTGATGACAAGGTTTATGAATTGTAATGAGGAAATATTACTCAGAATGACAACACCTCAAGGAAAATTACTCACGACTGGTAATTTTATAGCTCTGCAATACACAGCGCTTGTACTCGATTAGAAAGAAACACTATGATGGCACACAGGTCGCTTTATGAGCACGATGCGGCGGGTCTGTGTGCAGGTGATCGCACGTAAGGCAAGGATCAAGTCTGTGGCATTACTTAATGTTCTGTTCTATAAATGACTCGGCTTTCCAGCTGGGATCAGTGGCTGGCATCGCGCCGCTGTCACCACCGCCGTCTCTCCAGCCCACGCATGTCTGAGCATGGGGGCCTCTTCTCAAAAGTCAAATGTCAGATGTTATCCATCCCCAACTCGCAGAGAAGCACCCAGCGCACCACTGGGGGCTCGGAGGCCCAGTTTCTCCGTCGCTGATGGAAAAACACTATTAGTGCGCTTGCTTTACTTTGGCGTGCTGAGGTTGTCACGACTGCACCATGACAACCATATTACCAACTTTTTATGTGACATTGCTACATCTTTGCTTTATACAGTGCTGGACAAAACTCAGCAATATCAGTATGTAAACAGGGTTTTCAAAATAAAAGATTAAATGACTCATTAGTTGATAATGAAAAAGCTTTGCTGTTAATTGTAGCAAAATAAAACAAAAAATCATGACCACGAATTCTGACAAAATAATCAGGATTACCATAAGAGGATAATCCTTATTTAAACTCCATTTAATTAACCGAGCATTAAAAAAAAAAGGTCATCCAGTGATGATCCACCAAGCATTATATACAATATTAAAAAAAACAGCTACAAACACAGTCAAGTCTGTTGAAATATATACTGGAAATTGCTGACGTGTTTATTCCTGCAAGTGATGAAAGCACAAGAAAAATTAAGCAACTTCTCTCGCCTTAGCTGATTAAACTCAATTACTATGCAGCGCTGGCTTTCAGGAGCATTATGATAATGCATTTTGAAAACAGGTGGATGCAAAGCACTTATGATAAGTTGGACTGACACCTTGTAGCACGGCAAGCTAGGCAGCTGAAAACAAATTACTTCACACCTATAGCCTGCAGTTATTTTGGAGGTGCTTTGTACACAGCTAGCGCCTGTGTTGTCATAATACTAATGCATTACCAAAACACTGAGTCCTCGAAACTTGATGAATGAAAAATGAGCAAAATTACTTTGTTGAGCTTGACACAAGGTTTAAAAGTGAGCTGGCCTCCGAGATTAACTGACAGGGCCCTCTAACGTCTAATTGATACATTTCAACCCGATTAATATCCACAGAGCCGAGCATGAAGATCTGGCATCTCCTCTGCATGACAGAGGAAGATGTAGCTTCAGATCCATGCAACAAGACCGGTCACCCAGTGATATTGTTGTCTCTTTAAAACTTATGCTTGTCACATATATTTTTCATTAGCCTTCAAGTTGGTGGAGACTGTAGGGGTATGATCTCTTGAAATATTCATTACAAAAAGCACCCAAGACATGCAGTGACTCTTAACACTCAACCCCTTATTTTTTTGGAGCAAAATGTAGCTGCAAAAAAATGGCTGCAGATATCTTTGTGAAACGTTTTCTTCTGTTTCAAGTGTCAAGTCCTAAGTCCGAGATAGCAACACGGGAGAGCTGTATTCCTTACTGAGTTGAGCAACCAGGTCTTTTAACACAGAGTCAACAATACCAGACCGATTCATTCCAACTTTCTTGCATAAATCTTGACGTTTAATGCTCAGAGATGATCCAATCATTTCAATCGACTGAACTCAACCAGCTAAACTTGAATAAAAATCACTCAACAGTCCCCTTGTGTGTGTGTGTGTGTGTGTGTGTGTGTGTGTGTGTGTGTGTGTGTGTGCGCGCACACTGTGATCACTGCACATCCCTGTTGGGCTGGAGCTGCAGAGGATTTTTGGGGGGGTTGTAACTAGTGCCAGCAAGCAGGAGTAAACACATTCTGTCATCTCACTTGTGTGGAAAAGCTTTTGTCTTCCAACAAGAGAAAGGAGGAGGGGGGTATTTTTCACTTTGAAGTGCCCACATGCTAACACAGAAATAGGCTTGAATGCTGCAACTTAAGTGTGCTGCCTTTAAGTACACATGAGACGTCAAGTGACACGAAACTGGGCAGGCTGCATTGCTCCTATTTCGAGGGAAGGCTGCCTCGATTATGATCTTTATTGCATTCTTATGGTAGACTGCAAAGGTGGAATGTCAGACGTGTAAACACAGAGTGCAGGAAGAACCACCGTGTGTGACACGAACAAAGCACACGATGAACACCCCCAAATGTGAGATTACAAAATAGACGACATCAAGCAGTATTATGCAATGGAGAGAGGGGAGAGAGAGAGAAGAGGAGCCTTGGTATAACTGTTTGACGATGCATGCAAAATGAGGGAAAATCGCCCTTGGGGTTGAATGCAACGGTTGTGCAACATCTGCATGCATACTGTAAACCTGTGCACTATATATGAATCGAAACGCTCATGCATCTGTCACACCGCTGGTAGCATGCTATTCACTAATAATAGGGGGGAAAAAACAGCAAAAAAAAAAAAACCCCGAGTATTTACAGACGAGCGGCTGTACCGCGTCTAACGCCTCGCGCACAGACTGTGACACATTTCATGCTAAATTCTTGCTCTGGTCTACAAACTGGAGTTACCCTGACTTCCTAGTTTACTGCTGCTGTCATAGCTCGGCTAACACCCTTCTTCCTCCCTAGCCAGCAAACAATTTTTTTTCGACTACATTTGCCGCCCGCTGTTGCTGCGACCGTGAATTCTTCAAGTCTGCTTGTGCTGGTCAGACCCAGAGCTGTGGTAGCGTCTCGTTTCAATATGACACGAAAAGCAACACTTACATTTCACCACCCTGTCCGTCGTAGATAACTTCGGTTCATCATTCGGCTTGTTTTCGGACATTTCCAGTGTGATATAAAATTAAGATAGGGCAGAAATGAGACTTAAAACGGTCCCTGCGTTGCTCTGGCCGAACAACTCGTGAGTCTATCCGAGGAAAGAGACCGCAGTGATCTCACTCGGTCCTATCAGCGGCCAAAAATACTTGCAACAGGGTTACAATTTCACTGCTGGTGCTGTAGGAGCAGCTCTGTCTGATTTACTGTTACTCTGTATCAAGTTGTCTCAACGCAGTGTGCACTCAAACGTGCTGTCGCGCAAGACCCGCCTTCTGGTGACAGCGGCTTCGCCCATTGGTCGAGAGTGACAGTTTGCCTATGCCCGTACATCCACTTTCATCAAAGGGCTGTTTCTGTGTCAGTCTGGTATTAATAACTGGTATGGATAAATATGAATGTATACACTGGTTAAAGTGCACAAATAAACAGTCCCTAACGATTTAAATTTTAAAAAAAGATAAAAACTGAAACATTCTGTCAGCATATTGAAAAGATTGGTGAAACAGCTGGAAATTAGCTCTCAAAAGATTTACACCTGTTTAGCTAGCTTTAAAAATATATTAACAAGTCATTTACACACAAAACAAAACAAAGCAGATTTGAATAACAGTAAAAAAAAAAGTCTCATTGCATATTGTGACGTAAGTAAAAATTCAGAAGTAAAATATGAGATTATATTATGAGATTATAGCAAAATATTCTCACAGTAACTGAGAAGTAAAGGATTCCTTAATGCTTATATATAAGAGGTCCCCCTGACCTTTCTACATCAGATTCTCCATGTGCAGCAACCCTGGGACAATAAATCAATATTTGCAAAGATAGCATGTGACAAAGTGAAGACAAAGAATTCACCTTTGACCCTTAAAGTGAAAGGTTCTCATGACTTTGTTATGCTCCAGGGTAATGTGGTTACCAGGTTTGGGTATACATGTTCCCCAGAGGGAACAATCAAAGGAAATCAATATAAAACTGCTCCTACTGATCACTTTAATCATATGAAGAATCTGTTTTATTCTGATGTCAGTAACCCCTCATCTACAGGTTATGAGGGGCAGTCTTCACAGCGACTGGATCTCAGCCCAGCTGAACACATACGGGAAAGACCTTTTTATACTGATTTTTCTTTATATTTTTCACCTGTCTGTACTTTGCCCTATCTAACAGACACATTTACTGAAAATAAATTAATTAATTAATTAAAAGAAAATGATAGGAACATTCATTGTTCCATGAAGGTAAACCTTTTTTTTTTAATTTCAACTACTCTATGTCTTTCCCACTGGCACCACCCTCAGGACAGGATCTGCAGCTTCACGTGTTTGTACACAGTGAGTCATTCATCTGAGGTCAGGTTTAAGGCCATTTTTATTTGACTACATGTTTTTAGGTACTTGTCGCTTCATTGTCAACTATGTTCAGCTGGGCTTCCTCCAAATGCAGAATAGTTCATACAGAATACAATAGTTTTCTGTTTTAGTGGTTTCTTCAGCGTAGTTTGGCAACAAAAAAATAACGATAATAAAAACAAATGAATAAATCTGAGTGAACCAGTCTGGATCTGCGTGTACAGGAACAGGAAGATCTGTGGCTGGTGAGTCACCAGATAGACGGCGTCAGTGATTTGCATGAAGGAGACCTCAACTTTCACCTGCTCATTTTCTCGACTTGTACATTTCAGTCGCCCCTCTAACACTGAAAGGACATAAACGGCTGCAAACTGCTATTAATGAGATACCTGTGTGGTATGAGTCAGTTGTTTGACAAGTGGAGGCAGTTAATGAAGCCCTAACTTTTACATTTCTCTCAATGAGAAGCTTTGCACCTGGTAGGTCAGACAATCCTTTTCTTTTTTTTAACTTCTGGCTGTACGGGAGGCATTCACATCAGATCATTAATTTTAACACGCCTCGGGTTCTAACACTTTGTTTTGTACCCAGGCTTAATTAAACTCCGGTCAAGTCTGTGACTCAAGCTCTGCTTGACGATGACCTTTTGTTGGTTTCTGTTTTCCTCTTTCGCTTACCTGAATGCCTACTTTGTCTTTATAAGGGATACCATAAAATCTAAGCATGGCTGTATGTGACTTTTTTCATTATTTTGGCATGTCTACGATATAACGTGATAAGGTGATACTCAAAAACGCTCCACACAAATTAGATTTTTCAGCATGAAAGATGTAAACAAACACTGACAACAATCTTTTTCATCTTAATGTGCCGCCCTCTTTAGATAATGTTTACTCCATTACCTCAGCATCGTGTTTTATTTATTATTTTATGACTATAAATTTATAACTCCCTTTTACGCACAACACGCCAGCTTTTATGGTGTCAGCATCATTTTAAGAGCAAAACTAAACCTCTGATGTCCTTATCTCTTATGGTCTGTTGGGAAATTTCAAATCACGTTAAAGGACAAAAAGTAAAAAGTTGTGTAACTTCTCAATTAGACTAACTTCATAGCGTATATCAAGCAACTATTTATGTATATTTTAAGCAAAACATCAAAGCCTAACTTTTTCCTGGTCATCATAGCTGAGTCTTTGTCTGCTTTGGCACGGAAACAGCCTCTTATCTGCACGCCTCCTGACAATAGCCATCCAGTTACTGTGAAGTCAGCCTTGCACACAAGCAGCACCACAGACATGAGCCACACAGGTAAGCTACTTTTTCATATTATTTATTAATTAGCCCATTATTACTATTTTATCTTGGATAGTGAAAAATGATTGTGTAGTATGTGATTTTTGTAGTTAATGCTTTTTGATTGATTTTGTTGTCATCACCAGATCAATAATTTCTGTATTTCACTTGTTTTTATATATTTAAATAAACAGGGATTACTTTGGCAGTTTACCTCTATGTGGCTCAGCTCCAGAAAAGTCTAGATAATGTTGTTTCATAAAATACTGAAACCATAAAGTTTTTTCTTCACATAGCTGGGGATTTGCTGATCGTCTACGACACTGAGGCAAAGCAATGGGCTACCTACCTACAGTCAGTTTTCACTGGTCCCATCTCAGAGGCTGGGATCTGCTGCTATGACATTGCTGCAGCGACCAGTCCGAAGGGTGATTTCCTGAGGCTTGTCCAGTATACCTGCAAGCTCCTAATCCTTTCCAAGGGCTTGCTGGAGGGTCTTTGCCCGACGAAACGCTTCTTCCTGGGACGCGTGTTGAGTCCTGCGGCTCATGTGGTGGTTCTGCTATGTGGGGTGGAGAGCCTGAACCCCCTGCTAGAGCTGGTGCCTCTGAACGGTGATGAGTGCACGCAGATCTCTAGTGAACAAGACGCCTCTGAGTACCTGTCCACTGTGATGGACACTGTGAGAAAAGGTATGGAATCTTTTTAAAATCACTGACCATATATTGTGTTAGCACCATTGTCTTTAGCCTGGTAGAAGATTATAGGACTTTAAGAATGCTAATATTGGCTAAAGTGCAAAAGAATGGGTAAAAGTAAATCAACCACCTCCTGCAGAGTGGATAATGAGTAAAACTGAACTATTGGTATCTTTTATCATTGCCACCCCATGAGGTCTCTGATCTTATTTCATGAACCAGTCAGGTGTGAAATACCCCGCAACTCTGTCACATCTCATATTTTGAGCTCAACATCATTCCAACTGTTATTCCAGTCCTAACGCTACCTAGTGTTTCTCTAAAAATTATGTTTGAAGTTTAAGGTTTGAATTTGAATTCAAATAGCATGCAAAATATCTCAATGCATGATGGTTAAAAACAAACAGTTAAAAACATGTTTTTTGGCTCAGTGCTGATCTCAGCTTTGAAAACCCAGAACAGCTTTTTCAACCTGCCCTTCCTTTAGGACAAATGTCCTTGCTGTTCCCTTGTAATAAATGCGAGGAGAGACGAGCGCTCGTTATTTGCTAGAATGCCTGAGCAGCTTGGAAACCTGTTTACTCAGTTTTTTTTTTTTTCATGAGAATTGTGCATTTTGAAGATCCAATATTTGTTAGGAGCAGCTGCAGAGACATCTTTGGTGAAACTGAGTGTATCACTACCATGTCCTCATCTGCCCCGCCAATTATCCTCTGCCTCCTTTCCCGTTTTTTTCCTAATTACACTATTTGTATAAAACCATAAAGTGGAGGAGTGGGCTTCTATTTAAACAGGTGTGGGAGCAGGAGGAACATTTGATGCAAATTCAGACACCACTGATTACTCATTGTGAGCCATGTAAATTCAATAGCACTTACAGCATTGCTTCATTGCAGCGGTACAGAGAAGTGGTTCAGAGCGGGAGCCTATAAACAGTTACACTTTAACCCAGAAGCACCTTCACTATTAATGCAGGATGAAGCTGTTTGTTTGTTGACACATGCAACAGACATGTGGGTGTTTGATAAGTGCGTACCCCACGTAAAGTAAGCGTACTTCTTTACTGGTTTCTGTACCTACATGCATCAGCGTCAGGCTGTTTCCAATAAAAAAGGAGAGTTTAGATTTTCTATTTCAAACACATGTGAAATCATTAAATTAAAAACTCTATTTACCATGTTAGGTTAGGTAAGTAAACGACAAGAGAACATCATGTAACCATGGCAGCAGGTCTATCAGTTTCTTCTGAGCACACCGATGTTTTGAGCAAAAGGCTAGCATAAGCATGCTAACATGCTCATACAGTATTTTTATGCCAGTATTATACCTGACAAAGTATACATGCAGCTGACCTGATAATTGAAGAACTGTCAACTTCTTTGCCATGAGAAAACCTTTGCAGTATGCTTTAGGTCATAAGCCATTCGGCTGAATCTGAGCAGAGAGCATAACCCTGTACACTTCACAAATCCTGCTACTTTTGTCAGCAGTCACATCATCAGTAAACATCATTGCCTTCATTCCCCTGGCAGCCATACAGCCAATGTACAGCCTCTGCCAGTTTTTCCAGGTTTTACATGTTAGGACATGACAGCAAATCAACATCAAGTTCTCACCAGGTCTTAAATTTACACCCCACGATTCAACAGCTTTTAGCACCACCTTTAGCAGCTATATTAACTGTTTGCTGTATGTATTTTTCAGTCTCTCACGTCATTATAGAAGAATTTTGGCGCCCTCTTCTTTATAACGTTGCTTCAATTCATTGTGGTTTGTGGGCATTTGTTATGCACAGCTCTCTTAAGGACTCAGCATTTCAATCAGGTTGAAGTCTGGAGTGTGACTTGGCCCAGCAGATAGATCCTTTTCTTTATCAACTATTCTGCTGCTCTGCTGGGGATCATTATCCTGTTGTGTAGCTCAGTTTCAGCCAGTTTAGCTGCATGACAGATAGCCTCATATTTAAGTAATATTTTGGTATACAGAGGAGTTCATGGTCAACTCAATGACTTCATGTTGCCCAGATCCCATGGCTACAAAATAAGCCCAAACCATTACCCCTCCACTACTGTGCTTGACAGTTAGCATGAGGTGTTGATACACTTGGTTTTCTCCAAACATGACGCATTATGGATGACGTATTACATGCACATTATGACCAAACACCTCCACGTCAGTCTCATCTGTTCAAAGGACCTTATTCAAGAAATCTTTTGTTTTTTTCAGATGCAGCTTTGTAAACCTAAGCGTTGCTGCCATGTTCCTTTAGAGACACGAGCCTTTCTCCTAACCACCCCACCAAACAACCACCAAACAAATCACACTTGCTCAGTTTTTTTTATAATTGCACTGTCATGACCTTTAACATTTAGCATGCTAACTGAGGCACATAGAATCTGAGATATAGCTCTTGGGTTTATTTACAGTTTCTCTCAGCATTGTCAGCAATTTGCCGCGATGTCCACTAGTCTTCTAGGAAGACTAGAAACTGCCTAAGATGCCAGAGAGGAGATTGTCAGAATGAAGTTACGAAGATGGTCTGTGGGAAGCTGGTGGCAAAGCCAATGTAAGCAAGAGCAATAGGCAGATTGTTGGTTGGCTGGTGAGCAGGTTAGTTAGTGGGTTAGTGAGAACCGATGAGTAGGCAAGCTTGGCAGGAGGTTTCTAAAGGCAGCAGATGAGTGTGTTTCCAAGGTGGCAAGGTTTTTAAGAGTCGGGAGCATAATGGTGAGAATGTGAACTGCTGCAACCTTCTGCCTTGCTATCTCCAGCACCTGATTATCAAATGTGAAGCAGATGTAGGAACGATGGTTGAAGAAACAAAGAAACAAAGAAAAACAGTATGACCAGCAGACCTCATATTGAGAGTTCACATATTGAGAGATCCACTGTGCTGCTGTACAGAGTCAGTATAGGTACATGCTTAGACATTTCCACAAAATCGACTGCAAGAAACTTATCCTAATGCTACAGGAATTCATTCTCTGCTGACCACCAGTGGCTCTATAACGCTGTCGACACCTTGACAATGTCTTTGACTGTCGGCAAGATATTACAGCTCGGGCCAAAGTGGCAGAACAACCATCTGGGATCTTCCAGTAACTAAAACACATGTTTCAGATAGCTACTGCTATTTGAAAAATGTGTTTTGTAGAAATTATCAGTGCATAGTTCAGCATGTTATTGAGTGTCTATCTTTTTCAGCCTCAGCAGCAAATATGAACCCCATGACACACAAACCATCAGCATCAGAGCTGAAGGGGGTGCAGATGCAGTTGTCTGGAGCTGACAGCGCCAGATCCAGCATTATGGTGGTTCCTTCCAGAGTTCCCTGTGGGGTGAGAAACTCATCTAGTCATTAGTAAGCCTTTTTTTTCACAAACCACATGTAACATGTGTACTGTCTGTTTGGTAGAGCTCTATGGAAGTGTTCATTCTTCTAAAAAATGAGGTGGCTGGCTCCGACACTGAAGTTGAGTTTACGGGTAAGAGTCGGACGCTAAGAGTGAAGCCTCTCCGCTGGAATGAACGGATCCTATGTGTCAGCGCCCCAGGTGAACAAAACAATAAAATACTGTGATGACTGTATGATTAATGAAGCTTTATTCTGTCTTGTGTGAAGCCTCTAAAGTCCTACGAAGTGATCTTCTTTGAATGAGTCATTTATCTTTGTATACAAGGGACTAAATAGTTGAACCAAGATAATAGGCTGTTTGCTAAAGTAACTTCTTGGCACGTGATAACAACTTGGTCACACACAAAAATCTCAGTATCTTCTCTGACCATGCCTGTGTGTTATCTGTGTGTTTTTACTGAAGATTTTCCAGCAGGAAACGTAGGAGTGACTGTCTACAGCGGTGGAGCGCCGCTGAATGATGCACAGCTGCAGTACTACAACAACATCGAGGAAATCGCGTGTCTGCTCTCGAGGGTAACAGACCCTGTAGATTTCATGTGTCAGGTAAAGCCATAAGTGATATGTGGGTAAAGAATAAAGAATAAATGCCTCATCTGAGTTTTAAAATGGGAAATTCCACTACTTCCCCCAGAAAGGATTAGTGCTGAACTGGGAAATTTTCCTCATTATACATACATCAATGATCTCTGTTGTTTCTATTTCCGCATCCTTTCTTTAGAGTCTGTTTCCAACTATTTTTACAGAGGTGGACAATTAAATTGAGGAGCCATTAAGACAAGAAAACATTTGGTTTTTGTACTAAATAATTGTACTAAAGACTGGCTCTTAGCTCACAGTATATGTGTGCACAGAAACAGCAGTGGGACTCCAAACATATAACACTTGCAAATATATTTAAATACCTGCAGTCAATCATTAACTTACTCATGTTTAGAGCACTTTTAACTGCTGTTCCAGACTCCCCCTTAACAATAGAAGTAACTCTTCTGAGGTACTGCGCAATGCTACTTAGTGTGACTCACGATTATGCAACTCACTCATCAAAATTAGTCAATCACTACCTCAGAACACAGCCTAAAAGCACAAAGATGTGGGAAAACATCCATTAGATTGAATCAGCATATTTCTTCTGTTTTATGAACAACCATTCACCATCTCCTTTCTGAAATTAAAGGACAGCAGGTTTCAGCTGTCTTGGAGCCATGAACACTTGATTTGATTAGATCCCTTTTGCTGAAGAGGCACACTCGAGGCACGCCAGCAGAAGAATTTGCCAAGACAATCTCAAACTAAAGGCCCGGACACGACTCTGATGTGTGTGTGGTTAAAAATCAACCTGGCACTTTTATGGTCTCTCTACTGTAAATTCAGTATAAGATCAACAACAGTTCCATTGTACTTTTTTTTAATCCATATGTTTAATTCGTTCATCAAATAAAAACAAAAAAGGCCTCCAGCCTGGTCATTAAGAGAAAAGGCTGCAAGCTTTTCTTTACAGCCATTACTCACTAGACTGTGTTTGCATTTCAGGCTTTTCAGGTGTCCTCTGTGAACACGCTGGATCAGAAACTGGCCTCCATGCTGTTGGAGAACATGCCCACGGGAGGCTTTCAAGGACTGCAGTGTGAAAACGCACCTGAAAGAGGTACAGCTCTCAATGGTGGATTGCTTAGTCTGAACTTTACATTAAAAAGCATCTGCTGAGTAATCACAAAGACAGAAAAACCCAACCTGGTATATAAAATGTATAAAAACAAAACTCTTGTTTGATTGTCAGAAGATCCACAGTCCAAACCACAGTAGTTACACGATCCCTAATTGTGTGTAAAACATTTTCCCTTCAGACAGAAGCTACAAATCAACACGTCTAACGTGTAGCTGATACAAGCTGCGGCAGGTTATGACAACAGAAAATGTCAGATCGGGCCATTTATATTAGGTGCCGCATTGCTGCACTATAATGCCTACCTAATTCTCTCTTTCCTGACCATGTCTTGAAGCAATGACGTGAATTCAACATAATGCACACAGCTGAAATAGGTCCCACTTGCATCAAGCGCAGTATCCACTTTGAAAGGGGAAAAAAAGCCTTCCATTATTACTTGGCTCATTATGTGGCAGATTGATGGCTTCATCAGCCACTGAGATTGATTCTTAACTCTGTTGAAAAGGGCACAGGGAAATGTTGCCATGACAAACAGGTCAATAAGTACCTCCAAGCTGTCTTTCTTTGACGCTCCTGGATGTGTTAGATTACCCACATTGCACTAGATCGCCGTCAAGTTATCACAAGGCAGAGGTATCTGCTGCTATTACGTGATACAGCAGCTCATTTTCAATTTCAGCCTTAATGTAATGGATGGAAATTCCTTTCCAAGACCTAAACTCTCAAACATCCCCCGCAGAGCTCCACCGTGCAGAGGTGCCCTCGCTCCTCCACTTTGCCGCTCGGTACGGCTTCAGAAATGTCTCCAGCCTCCTCCTGCAGTGTCCAGGTGCTGTAAGAACACTCCGCACGGCCAATCGCCACGGACAGACTCCCGTTCAGATTGCCAAGAGTCACGGCCACACAGAGGTTCACGTCATACTGAAAGAGATGCTGGTAACTACGTCCTTATAAGACTTCTTTCACTCTCGCTGTGTGCGTTTCATCTTCTGGGCTCATATTGACTCTTATTCCATGTGGAATTGATCCTTGCAACAAGTTAGATCATGCTTCTGGCTTATTAACCTTCCATAGATGCAAGACATTCATAAGACATTATTAGAAAAATCACAATATCTGATTGCAGCTTTCCGGCTCAGTGATTTCTAATTTTAATAAAAAGCTGTAAATCCATTAATCATTGTTACAGAGCTGCTTGGATGTCATTTTAGGTAAGCTGAATTCCAGTTACTTGCTGACAGTTGAGGAAAATAGCAAGATAGACGTTTGTTCTTGAGATCTAAAAGCCGGGGTAAGCAGTGCAGCACTTAGGAATGCTCTTACTGAAATGAGTACGGCAGCAGGACAATAAGTGACTGGTCCCTTATCAATAATGAAAGGAACGGAGAGAATAGGAAGGATTGAAAGCGAGGAGAGGCGAACTCACTCCCTCCTAACTTGCGTCTTTATATCCAGATCATGACTCAGTTAGCACATGGATGGTGGGCTCCCTCCTCCCATCTTCAATATATCTGGCCTGTGAGGTTCCTAATGGAACACCCCCACAGAGATTAGAAAGACGGTGTTTGTTCATGCGTGCACAATGGCTCCCAGCACAGGTCGTCTGCATACATTCAGACAATTAATGCGGCCGCTGATGTTAAAAATGTCCTTGCGTAACAGCTGCCATTTTGTCATGCTAATGCGGAGATCATCTTCCCGCTCAACCTTCCACTTCGCTGTGCAGACGCACTCGCGCCTGAGCCGCAGGTTAGCCTCTCACGCGCTAATTAGAGGTAATCCATATTTAATAGATTCCTTGCGTGCACCTACCTCACTTTACTTGATAAACCTGTAGGATCACAATGTTCTTTCCGATACTAATTTCATTAGGCCGTGAGGACATTATTTATATATATATTTAAAAACAAAACAAGACCAAAAAACAAAGCAAAAACACACATCACGCACCCAGTGTTACAGAAAGGTCAGCGGGTCCTTTTTTTCAGTGTGTAATGCAAATATTACACAACATTGCACATCTGCTGTCAGTGAACCTCAAAAGCTTTTCAGTGTATTCATTTTAGCCGGAGCGGTATATCTTTGGTACACTGTTGTGAGGTAGTCGAACATCAATTTTGAGCAAGGTTTGATTGCTCATGATACCCACAAGCTTCTTAAGTGAGGTTACCAAATCTTCCTACCTAAAGCTCTAAATAAAAGTGTTATTTTGTATCAGTAAGGATAAGTATGTTTTCCACAAATGTCCACAGAGGTACACTCATTCTTATGAAAACAAATAGTGTTTCAGAGAGAGACACCTCAAAACCTGAATAGAAACATCAACATTTATGTATATATAGCGATATACAGTATAGCGCCAAATCACAACAAGCCCTTTGTATAGTAAAGGTAAAGACCCCACAATAATACAGAGAAAATCCCAGCAATCAAAAAACAACAACCTTTGAGCAAGCACTTGGTAACAGCGGAAAGGAAAAACTCAATTTTAACAGGAAGTTGAACAGAACCAGGATTAGTTAAGGGCAGCGCTGCAGGGCGAGGGGAAGGAGACAGGACGTTCAACAGCATGTATTTTATCCTGTCTTCCTTCTCTCATCCCAAGCAGTCACAGCAGATGGCCCCGCCCCTCCCTGAGCCTGGCTCTGCTGGAGGTTTCTTCCTGTTAAAAGGGAGTTTTTCCTTTCCGCTGTCGCCAAAGTGCTTGCTCATGGGGGGTCATATGATTGTTGGGTTTTTCTCCATATGTATTATTATATATAGGTCTACCTTACAATATAAAGTGCCTTGAGGCAACTGTTGTTGTGACTTGGCGCTGTATAAATAAAACTGAATTGAAAAACACAAAAATCCCCACAAAAGGAATAAAAATAAAATCAGCTTAAGAGAAGATGATGAGCAGAGGTTTGGGCTTATTCAGGTAGCTTCAGGGCTAACTGTGTGTTTTCATATTGTTAACCTCTTAAGAGATTGCAGACATCACCTGCTCCAGAACAGGTTATGTTCCAGAGATCCTTATCCGTTTGTGACTGGTCAGATGTCACCCCCTTTTTATGTGAACACACTCATAGCTAGATCGATAAATTCTGGGTTATCTTATCAAGCAGATAACCAGCTTCATGTGACAGCACAAACTAAATACACTCTGTGGGGAAGAGGAATGAAGCACAGATATACCAAACAAAAGAACAACAACATAGAAAATAGACACAGACAGGGAGGCACAGAAGACAAAGAAAAAAGAAACAGAGGAAAAAATAAAAGCTACGGCAGCCAATCAGACAAATTACAATCAGGTTGTTTCAGACATACTTAATGCTCAGTCAGAAAATGTCAATTTCCCCTCATCTTTCCTTATGATGCCGAAAACATTTTTGCTTTATTAATGCCTCGGCCTAACCTATAGAAAGCCCTGGCACTCCAACAGCTGTTGCAAATGTATTTATCCCCCTGGCAACGCTGCTAATTGAGAGTGAGTGCAGAGTGAGCGAGGTTCGATCAGAGCGGTCTAGCGGGTGCTCGCTGTGAGTGTACAATAAGTCGTTGGAGCGGAACTGACAGAGGAGCGGTCGAGTCATACGGAGGTCTATCAAAAAGGAGTCTATAGCTACAACCTAACAGACTTCAGATACAGCACACAGACGAAAGTGTTATTTCTTGGCAGTTTTTATTGGAGGGTATTCATCTCGACAGCTAAAAACAACACATACTGTGCTTGCATGTGGCCTGGAGGAGAAATTATGAGAGCCATGATTGTGTTGTGGGTTTTGTTCCTTTTTTTTTTGTCCTCGGTTCATTAAATCATCTGCAGCGTTTCCCCCCACCACCTCCAATTAATCAACCCATGATGCATCAGTGATTTGGGCGTCAGCGTAGCAGCACTCTGTCAATAAATCCTAGATGGATTGGCCCCCTGCTTCATAGACGGGCCGAATCACTCACAGGGCCTGCGTTAGATCCACTAGTCTGCCCCGGCACCACACTTCTTTGTTAATTAGCTGTGAACTGCTCCAGAGGGGAAAGCTGAATTATTCAGGGAGAGCATAACTAGAATACAAATATAGAAAATGCTCCGCTGGTATCAACAATGTTTATGTCCTCAGACTGCAATGTGCTCACTCAATTACTTACACAAGCCAGCATATTCCTTATTTAATATTTCAGAACTGGGTCACAAATCTGGCTGAGTGTCACTTGGCATTTCGATGGACTCTGTGCTCATGCTGCAAGATTTCACTGTGTGCGCTTTGAGTGCAGAGCACAACTCGATAAATACAAATCAGCTAGCAACTTCACCACCCGAAGGCTACAAAGAACGTTTTATGTGTTGTTC
The DNA here is from genome assembly GCF_900408965.1 of Simochromis diagramma. Classification (NCBI taxonomy): domain Eukaryota; kingdom Metazoa; phylum Chordata; class Actinopteri; order Cichliformes; family Cichlidae; genus Simochromis; species Simochromis diagramma. Next base: position 3,751,106 of record NW_024387416.1, on the reverse strand, counting down.
GTGTATCCACCTATTCAAATTCACAAAATCCAAATTAGGTGACGTCCTAGACTCTGGTCGTGAGATTTGTTATATCAGCTGACCATATTTTGCATAAGGTGTTTGGTTTATTAGTAACTGCACAGTAATATGCGTCAGCTCCAGAGATTTGCTTAACATTTGCGTATTCCTCAAGTAAAACGCTGTTTTACCATTCATTACCAGACTATATGTTGCATATCCATTGCATTTCACCAAGCACTTATTCCTCCGGACTAGCATAGCTGGTTTAGAAACACTTGAAATATATCAGCTACTGGATGGAGCTCCATCAAAAGCTTTTGCAGATATTAACAGGTTGAAGAAGCCTGAATTTAGCAATCCCCTGAATTCGTACATCGTTCAGTCAGCTTGACAAAGTTTCTAGTGAAACAGATTAGGTTGTTGTTGTTTTATCTCACAGTCCTACATGATGAATCTCTCGACTTTGTTTCTAATTAGCAAATGTCGGCATGACGATGTTATTCAGCATAGTATGGTAAATATTAATAGAGACATATATGCGTAGATATGGCAGTGGCTATCCATTGAAGCACCTCTGCACTCTAATTTCTAATGCACGTCTGTGGAAACACAGATCTCTACACAGTGAAATCACAACTAGATTCAAACTTACTCAAACTGTATTTATGATATGGGGTATACTTGGTTAAAGTAATGTGGTTTGGTGGTTATCACTCTTGCCTCACAGCAAGAACGTCCTGAGTTTGAATCCACCATGTGGCCTAGGTCTTTCTGTGTGGAGTTTTCACGTTCTCCGTGGGTTCTCTCCGGGTACTCTGGCTTCCTCCCGCAGTCCAAAAACATGAAGTTAGTGGGGTTAGGTTAATTGGGCTTCCACCTGTTGGGCTGGTGATTCTAAATTGCCCATAGCTGTGAATGTGAGCGTGAATCGCCACAACCCCGAATTGGGTAAGTGGAAGAAAATAGATGAATGGATGGGTTTTTGTACAATAACGCTTATGTTACAGTCGACTTATGTTGGTAGTAACATAAAAGTTCTAAAGTGTTAATGTTGTATAATGTTTTCAGTGAATATTACAACTCTAGTCAAGCTTTTACTTTGCATAGTCTCTTCTTCTCACTGCTCCTTAGTCCACATGCCTTCTAACTAACAGAAAACGAGTTCATCTGAACACCCACGTGCAGCTTTACACATTTCTTTAGCGGCGTTTCAGGTATACACTGAGATGCTAACTGTATGCCGTGCGAGTGCCATGGAAATCAATGAACAAATAATTAATAGTCTCATTCAGGACAAAGTAACACATATGATGAGCCATTAGAAAATGTCACTATCAGTATCTGTCTGATACGCACTTTCGCTAACATAAGCTAGTGCTAGCTTAATTTAGTTTTGGGGCAGTCACTTAGCATCAAGTCACCTTTAAAGAAGGATAAATTATTGATATATCAAAGTAGGCATTTTCTTTACAGTAAAATGCTGGTTTAAAAAAAAAACCTTCTCCCTCTGGAACATTATTCCCAGTTGTTTGTTATTTAATATAAGAATAGGTCAACTATGGTAAACATGTAACCGACATCTTAGCATTGCCACTGACAGCAGATTGATGTAAGCACAACTGATTTATGCTTGCTGTGTTAGCCTTCAATAATACATGTTTGGCTTTGTGTGAAAAGAAAAGTGCGAAGGTAACACATTCCTGAGCAAAATTAGCTTTACAGAAGTGTGAAGTATTTATTCGCCAGCTCAACTAGCTGTTCTATGCCAAAAAAAACAACAAGTTGGACAGATTTTTAACTGCACAGCACTTGTGTGATGTTCAGCTTTACACTTTGCAATCTGTCACACATCAAACACTCCCATGCTGACACCAGTATGCAAAAAGATAGCGAGCACGCTAAAGCTGAGAGCCGAGCGAAGAGCAAGCTTGTGAATTGGCCATTTCAGCCGTTAAAGGCAGATTTACGGCCCTTATCCCATGTTAGATGTATACTGTCTGGACTGCGGCAGTTCATATTGAATTTGTCTGGAATGAATGGGGCTTCTGCAGTTTCAGGCATCTTTAAAATGATTTAGCATTTGTGGTTAGTAAACAAATACCCCTCCTCGGTTCAGAACTACCCCTGAAAATACCACACTGTGCTTCGGCACAGCATATGACTATTAAAATTCAATGATCGAGTGGTGGTAATTAACCCGTCCCTTCCACCTGTTGGGCTTGTTATGAACCTCTACTGTTAAGTAATGCATTCATGGCAGCCAATGTGTAATTTGCAGTACTCGGAACAGTGCAATATTCTAATTGAGTCATGATTTGCTGTGTTGCTTGGGAACGGCACACGCAGCAGGGCGGGTTATATGGTGGATGTTTTGATCCAAATGAGCTGTATCTCATGCATTCTGCAGATTTACATTGCTGCATTCACAATGTATCCTCGTAAAGCGGCAGCGGGGTCAGCTGTAATCAATAGATATTATTGCATATTCACTCTTTCGATGGAAAAGCTACAATACAGTAAAAGCTTTTTTTATTTAAAAATGTAGTGGTACTGTCTGTTTTTTTTCTGTTAGCCATATCAGAATGTGCATCTCTATCAGAAGTTGAAATATGGCAGCAAATCATTATCTGTTTCTCATCCTAATTATAGATGCGGTCTGATATGGAGCAAAGGGGTCTTGAATTGCTCACTAAATGATATGTTTAGACTGAAAAGGGAAGATAGTCTGATTTCATAATTACCCTGATCATACCCCTGTCTGTCCCTCAGCGTGCTATTAGCGAAGAGGCCTAGTCTGCTGCAGCTTTTGTTGTCAGAGAGAAAACGGATTTCTGCTAGCCAGCAGGCGGGGTAACAAGCACACCTCTGTAATTCACATTATGGCCCCCTGAAATTGCTTTTCCACAAGTCCTAACAGATGCAGTGAGAAAGCTCGATTAATAATCTGGACGTTTGTCACAGCTGACATGAAATGCTGAATATCAAATCAGTGCACGGAAGAAGATATCAGCCTGTGGTGGTGTGTGGAGAGTCATCTGTGCTCTGAGCTTTCAATTTCTAAGCCTAAGAACGCAGGTGAGAAAAAGAGCCGGCGGGCAAAGTAGGGAGAGCGAGCTAAGGAGTAATCCACATTTTGCTGCACTGTATCACAATGCAAGACAAATATCCTTTAAAGTGGCCTCCTGGACGGGCGCAAGAAATGCATCTCGGTGTTCTGTTGTTGTTGCAGAATATGTCTGGCTCAGGCGGGGACAATGACGATACCAGCGTGTACGAAATGATGTGCAGTGCAGGTGAGTGAGCAACTGATGGGAAGTGGAGGGAGGGCAGAAGGCAAGCCAGTAATGGAATTGTTTTATGCCCCCCGGCATATGATTACGCTGTGTTTCCTTTCATTTCGTTTCCCCTCAATGATGGGGACATCGTGTAGCATTGCTTCTGATCAGCTGTGAAATGACAAGTGGCCAAAAAAAACAAAAAAACAAAAAAAAAAACCGGCATGTGCAGCATCCATTATGATTCTGAGGCTTTAGTGCAGTAAACACTCTGTGTGTCAGGGAATCTTTCCATCACAGACACACAGAAACCGCAACAGGTGGAGGAAAAAGAGGGGGAGGATGAAGATCTCTACGCACCGCTGGGGGTGAATGGTGAATACGACACCATCCTGAATTCAGCTAAAGCAAAAGCAGTGGTCATTGCCAACCGCCCACCAGCACCCACACCCCGGCCTGAAGGCACCCAGTTGATGGACAGCAAAACCCCTTACATCACTCAAGGTAACTTGAGACTCTTTTCTTGCATCACTCATTCAGACAGATACAATAGTGATGATTATGATTCTGAGTTATGCAGGATGGGGGGAGGAAGGGCCTGGAATGTGCATCGCCACCATCAGCAGAGCGCTGCAGAGCGCTGAATAGAGAAAAGAGAGCTTGCTTTGTGATGCAGTTTGTTTTGATTTCAGAAACCGCAAGAACATAGTCGCTCCCCGTCACAAAACAAACACGAGCGAGTCTGGAGAAAGACCCATTTGCCTGCGTTGAGAGCCCGCAGTCCCTAACTGTTCAATTACAGCTGTGTGAATATTTCATGAAGATGAAACATCCAAAAGTGACTGGTATTATCAAGGCTTATAAATCATTAAAACAGCTGTGGCTTCTCTTTTTTCCGTCTCGCAAATGCAAAAATGAACACGCGGGGCCGCAATTAATTATTACCGCAGACAATATTACGCCCGCCTCTCGCATTCACGTGCATTCAAATGGACGAAACTAATTAGAGCGGCTCAGTAAATAGCTCCTTTTTTTTTCCTTTAGTGAGCTTGCTTGTATCTACTGAGCCGACCCCGTTCCCGGTGGGATTTACGAAGCAAAACAAGGAATTGAGTGCACCACTGAGTTCTCTGCACCCCAACCATCCTCTCAGTAATAGAGAGGGAACTACCGGGCTGCCATCTGCAACCAATCTTGGCCAGATCAAGGCCAAGTCAGCCAGAATAAGTCATTACACATGTTTTCCATCGTCCTTGTCCCCAGAGCGCACAAGAGAAAGGAGAGGGATTTTGAGGTTTCCATCTATTGAGACAGAGGAGCTTCAAACCACACAAGGATCACATTTTGCCCCTAACTCCCACCACCGCAGTCAAAGATGTGAGGGCAGAGATGAGGCTCGGTGGAGGATTAGGCGACGAGCCAGTTATTGGAGAACACGGCACAAGTGGAAACAATGAGGAGTCTTCTTTTTGTTAGCAGCGACGTCTCGGGCTCAGTGAGACTGAAAACGTGAATGAAATTCAATCCCATGGGCAGGCAGTTCTGCACATGCAACATACATGGACACACTCCGAGGCCGAATGAAGCCACAAAGCCGGGCTTGTATTATGAGCGAGGCAGGAAAGAGAGGTCGTGTTTGAGCGTGAAGTGGAAAAGAGGAGATGCTGTCACAGAGGACGGAGTCAGAGGCTGGGATTATCTTCCAGGGTGTGGATGCTGAATTTGAAATCCAGCGTTGGTCACACGGCCGCAGCTCCCCCGCCTCTGACAGCTAAAACAGTGCAGTCTTTCATTCAGAGCGCTGACAGGAAACCAAAAGCATCATTCAGTGTCTAACTCAATTCAGAGCTCAACTGTGTCTCTTTGCAAAGAGCCAAGATCCTGCATTTTTTATTTTGAGATTTTTAAACATATATTCAGATGTCACTACGTTTGTCATTTCTGAAACAGTGCTGGATGGGTTTTTTTAACTAAGCTACGAACAAGCCACAAGCAGGGTGCTTTGAAATAAGATCACGGCTCCATCGTGTGGCAGGACAGTTAAAATGCAGGCACAAATTAGAAAAAATTTAAGATTCAGATCTGGTTTTCATCATTCTAGTAGTATTATCTAATAAGATAATTAGTGGAAAATTACAGAGATATTTACCACATTATTAACACAATGTTACATAAAACTGTTGTGCATCAACAGTGTTCCAGAGGAAGAAAACACCAGGCGATGGAGATCTGTACTCACTTCCCTCTAAACAAGGTAGGTGTTGAGTAATATGTAGTAATAAGAGCAATAAGTAACATGTGATCAATGTGTACAACAGTCATTTAGTACAATATTTAAGGTACGTGGACTTTACTTGAATATTTGTAACTTATATAACATCACTAGGAAACCAGTGCTAACCAGTCGTATGTGATCATTTACAAAAAGCAGCGCTAATCCTTTTCTGTTTCATCATATACAATTTGCCCTTCAGTTGGTATCATTTAAATGCATACACACTTTATTAGGTACGCCCTGTCAGTACTGGGCTGGACTCTTAAATTGGTTGCACTAATGAACAGTTGAACAAGCGGACCAACAAAGTGGCTTCTGGGATATGTGTGTATAAACTGGACCAGAGGTCGGCAACCTTCAACATCAAAAGAGCCTCTTTAGCCGCAACACAGCCAGATGGATAACAGATGTAATCTTTTTTCCTATTGTTTCGTATAGTTTGCAATATTTTTTCGTTCAAAGCTCACATGAGCCACAGCTGAAGGGCGCGCGAGCCAGGTTGCGGACCCCTGAACTAGAGCTAGAACTCCATGAACTACTGCTGCATGAAGACATTCTTCCGATAGCGTTCCCTTATTTCTGCCTGTGTGCTGCTTTAAATAAGCTTTGACCAGTGAGATATCCAAACATCTGCATCTTTCAAACTCCATGCCCTCAGTGATGCAGACTTTCTGTTAAAAATCTGCAGTCTCCAGACCCATGCTGAGATAATCCTGAAGATATATCAGGGTTTTATTCTCAGGCTTGACTAAGCAGTCGCCTGCATACTAATGCAAGTAGCTTTGATATGTTTTGCCGCTTTACTCTTTGCTTTGTTTGGGACAGACAGTCGCAGTTCATTAACTTTGAAACAAACAAGCCCTGCAGCTAGAATAAGCAGTTAATGCTTTTTTTCATGCTTGCGATGTCTTTAAACAGTTGCTTGTATTTCCCTCTTTGGCTACGACTGATATCGTCACTTCAGATTAGATGTGCCAATCATTTTTTTAATAAATACTTTCCTCTAATTTTTTGTTGTAATTTTTTGTCTATTAAAATTACCTGCTGGATGATATAAGTTAATGGAGACGCTATGAAATAATTTGTAGTGTTCTGTTAAGCAGATTAATATTCCAGTAATCAGCATGGGGAAGGCAGTAATTAAAGCAGCAGTGTAATGGGTACACACGCAGTAAAAAAGGCAATAAAATGATTTAAGCAAAGCCACATGCCAAGAAGTTTAAAAAAAAAGGATGAACTGCAATAGTGAGCACCTACAGAGAGATGAAGCCATTTGTCTGCCTCGCTGTTCCATTAGTGACACTGAATGACACGTCCACAGATCATCACACTCGCCACGAAAATTACTTACAATCTCGGTGACTCACAGACATCACAGATGTGCTGAGCGAACTCACATTACCCGACTATGGATACCAGCTGCTTTAGTATTACACTCGGGCTTTTCTTCCTTCTATCTTCTCCCAACTAGAAATCAGCTATTTAATTTATGGGTGGATATTTTAGGACTTACATTATGATTATGTTATAATCTACAGCAGTAAACATGTTGAAACTTTCCTGCTTACTGTTTTTATGGGCTTGTCGTTTACAGCAGCACGCGGGCGAGAAGGCAGCGTCTCTACCACCTACGACACCTTTGTGCCAAACCAGATAGACGGGCTTCAGCAGCTCATTGAGTTCCAGCAGCAGGTGAAGGCAGGCTCGCTTACTGTGGACGAGGCTCTCGAGCTCTTCAGCGACTGGCAGCACGTTCAGAAAGACTTGGATGCCAAGCAGCAGGTAGGATCGCTGCACGCTCTGACCGAACTCACATGAAGGGATCTGAAAGAAGCAAGCAGGTCCACACACGATACAATACAAATACTGAATAATCAGGCAAGTGTGGTATGCATCTGGGGAACCATGTGTCACAATAAAGAAAACAGTCCCTCAGGTTTTAAAGATCTCTGTAGGCCAGAAAAAAGAAAGACGTTAAGAATCGCTGATTCAAAATAGGGTTTCTGCTATGAATTGTACAGGAAGCCAGAGGGGCCAAAAATATGACAAACTCACATTTGAAGGGAAGGGTTTCTTATTTTCAGCAGCATGTAAATTTTGACATGGTACTGTTTTCTAGTATTGTTACGCACCACAAAGTAGCAGAAATGATGTTTACAATATCTGGCTGTCGTTTTTTTCCTGTAGCTACTCTATTTCGTCAACACCTGCAACTCGAGGAGCCTCTACGCACACATTCTTCAAACACCAAACTGCACATATCACATGACCTGGGTGGTTTTAGCTGTTGTGCCTTAAAAAATAAGTCTGTCAAATCTAGAGCTTTCGGCAAGCTACCCTGCATCGGCGCCTTATGTTGTTAACCAAGAAGGCAATGATAGAGAGAGGGAGAGCAGTTTTTAATAGCTCCGCAGTCCAGTTTTGAGGGGTATTTTTACCTAGTATTTTTTTTGGCATTCTTTATAAATTCATAAATAATAATGTGAAACTTATGCAATCAAAATACTGTAACGGCTGTAGTGAAGGATTTGAAGCACAACACAAGTTACTTGCTGTTAAGTTCCAGATAGAGATAGGGGAATGATGGGAAGGTGTATCTGTTCGTTATCAGGTAGCTGTGCAACACTAGGACACCAGGGTAGGAAAGGAATGTAGTTTTCCACCAACAAGGTGATTCCCAAAGAGGTTTTAGCCGTAAACTTGGCATGCCTTGGCTTGATGTGCCATCCGTCCATAAAAAAACTTCAAAAAACTGGAGAAGTGAGGGGAAAAGAAGAAATGACAGGCCTACAAAAAAAAACTATCTACAGAAAATGAGCAGTACAGAAAGTTAAGTCCTTAAGAAATACAAAAAAAATAATCCACCAAAGACCTAACACAGGACATGAGATGCATCTGGACCTTCCATCTAATGGTTTCAGTGGAAGGATAGCTGTCAAGAAGTTTTATTTAAGGAAGGGAAACAGGAAGAGACTGTATGCCAATTTGGACGTAAAATCAGTGGCAAGACGTCTTATAGAGTAATGAATCCAAACTGTGAGAGTCTACAGCCATCTGTAAAACAGGGTGGAGGCTCTGTCATGGCTTTGGTCTGCATTTCAGCCAGTGGTGTTGTAGATCTTGTCAAAATTGGTGGAATTATGAACAAAGAAAAGTACCATCAGATTTTGATCCACCATACAATTCAACCTGAAAAGTGTCTGATTGAAAAGGGTTTAATTTTTTTTAGCATGACAGTGATCCCAAACACCCTGATAACAAAGTAAAAGCATAACTGGGTAAAGGAAAACACAAATAATGGAACATAATCAGTCATGTATTGGCCTCCCCAGAATCCAGACCTCAACATTACTGAAGCAGTGTGGGATCATCTTGACAGAGAACAGAACAAAAGGCAGAAAACATCCAAAGAAGAGCTTTGAATGTCCTTCAAGAAGCCTGGAGAACTATTCCTGATGACTACTTAACCCTTATGCGTTTGTGTTTTGACTTTTTGCTGCCATGATGCCAGGTCTCGCTTGGAAATTAGATTTGAATCTCAATGATATTTTTACCTGGATAAAAAAAAGATTATTGACAAGACAGCTTGCCTCAGAGCGTTGTGTGTGTGTAGGAAAACAAAGGTGGTCATGCCAAATACTCACTTTCGAGCTCGTTAGAATTGCACAAACTCCTTATACACTTTCCAGTTATGTTTTCAGATTTTTGAATAAATTGCTGCAAAATATAAAGACATGAAGAGTGGTTTGAGACTTTCGCACAGTACTGTAAATTTCATCAGGCTGCAGTTAATATAAATGTTAATTTACAATGAAGTGCTCGGGCTCAATCTGCCTTAACAAACCTTTTTCGCCTAATACTTTCTGGCACGTCAGAGTAGGAAATAATAAAACAGATGATGCGCTAATTCCATCTACCTGCTTTTATTTCAGGGTCCTGGTTTTGTTGGCTCACCGTCTCATTTTTGAGACACATTTTTAATGTTATTAGTAACACCTGTGCTTTTCCTGTTGAGGCAAGTTATAAGGTCTGGTCTACGGTGCGCTGCTGTGCGTTACACAGACAGGTTATGAGGTTGTAAAACAGCGGTAGACGCCTTTGTAGAAGCTAAAGGAATTTGTTTCCCGCCTAACACTGAAGTCAAGTCACAATACTTGCAAAAATGTAAGACTCGAGGAGAAGAATCAGTAGAGCGACAGAGATCAAAGTCATTCAAAGTCCGACTAAAGAGTCACCAGTTCTGCTACACAAATTTTCAATATTTGATATAAGGAGCTTTCATCTGGGCATTTCAGCACTAACTCTTACTACTTTTCACATCTTATAACAGACTTAGTGATAAATGATCAAGGTAGCACCTTAACATCAACATCATCAACAGTTAAAAGTATATTGCTCTCTGAAATGCAGCACAGTACAGAGAGCAGATTTATTGGTCTGCGGACTAATATCGTCAGTAAAACTACCTCCACCCTTTTGTTCTGCTGTGTTGTTGCATACTTGGACTATATTTGCAGTATGTTTTCCACTGGACCTCCACGAAAGCACCGAAAGATTTATGATGAGTCTGTGAAACGCGCTCTTTTCTTTGTCTTAGCCAGTGTAAACATAACACGGCTCCATCATGGAAATCTCAGAATGTATAAAGACCTGGATGCCTTCTGTACAGTCAGTCTAATACTGAAGCACTGATCTTTGTCTCTACAGCAGAAGCTGAGCCATCTGAGAGCCACTATCATAAACAACAGAGAGGCAGACGACAGCGTCTATGGTAAATATTCACATTCGATGTGGGCTAAACTGTGCTGTCATCGCAGAGACTTTTTGGTTTTCCTTAAAATATTAAGTATATGGAATAAATAACCCCGGTACAAATGAGTGTATTAAACTGTATACTGTAAATGGCTTAAAAAGTCTTCTCTCCCTACAGATAAAATCAACATCGTTCATCACACGGCAAGTAAGTCTTTAAAAACTTATCTCAGCGCGCGCAGAGGAAATCTGTGTTTGCATGCCTTTGTAGTTTCTCGAGCTGCAGTCGCAGTGCTGGGAAATTAATCCTCCGGGAAGTGTTATTTAATCAAATCCCCAGTGCCTTGTGTTTTGATCTAGTGAGTTTCACCAGCGCTAAATGAGAGTCCTTTATTTTCTTTTACCGAATGATTCTCTGTTCAGCAGTGCATATTGGATAATTTCTCCCCCAGGTGTTGCGGTGAATGGAAGTCAAAGAGGAAACCAACCAGCAGAGTCTGATTTTTACAGCAAGCCGCTTAAAGCACAGCAGGTACGTTTACCTCACTTGCAGTAGGACAGTTTGGCTCAGCTGCATTAATATATCATTTAATCACATCTGTTGATTATTCTGCTTGAAACAAAAAAAAATACTGTACACTGACGTCCCAGTAAGCAAATATAATAATGCAGCAATTCACCAAATTCTTTTGCAGACGGCTTTTTTCCGAAAATCCGAAAAACGGTGAATGCAAGTCCTATATCGATTGTGAGTATGAAATCCACTTCTTTGATTATTTAAGCCAGACTCCTATTTTCTGTTTGGCTCCAAAGACACTATTAATATTCTGTTCAATTATGACTTTTAGCTGCTGTGATCTGTTGTAATACATAAACACCTTTGTTTCTTTGTTTTCTCTTTCAGAGAAATAAGAAGTAAAAAGGATGTTACACAGTCCACATCCAGCTTAACCCTCCTCTTATAGGATAACTTGTATCAGTGCATTAGTTTGAATAATTATATGTAATATACAATACAATGACAGGTTTTTAGCATCATATAGTTTTGCTTTGTGAAAACTTAGATGTTAGTATTCCTGTAATTTTGTAGATTAAACTGCTTCTAACAGTTTTTTTGTTACTGAATTTGCAGCAATTCGCTCACAATTGTAAATGTTTAAACTAAACCACAATTTTAATAATTAGTGAGGAAATTATGTGTTTCTCATTTTTATGAGCTTCTTCTCTAGAGAAAGGCAGCGCTCACATCAGCAAGTCTCGGCCTGTAAAACCTCCAAATGTTTCCCTCTAGAGGGCGTCATATCTCTAGATATGGCCATCGCACCCACAGTCTGAAGACATCTGTAAGTACAGATGCACCTGTGACCTCCTATTGACTGGGTGGCAAGCTTTGGAAAAATGTATCCATACATGTTGATGTATGTAATCAGAAGATGAGCACATCAATTAATTACGTCTTGCTGTGGCTGCAAACACGAAGCATGTGTTCGATCTTCGCGTCAGCCAAGAAATGTCAATATGAATCTGAAGAAAAGAAAATGAAAGCTGTAAGCCGGCTTACTGCGAAGAGCAGAAATATTAGTCATGTTAGGGTAAAAGAAGGCTTGATGTTGCCGGGAAAATCATTTTGTTTAGCTGCCACAATGCAGCCATCTCTGTGTTTTACAAATTTAATAAATACCCTCTTAGAACGGCGCTTTTAAATCACGTCAATCACGTTTGTGAACAGCAAATATTTACGGTACATAGTTGTCAAAAATCTAAATTTGCTGTGATTTACACACCCATTCAGGAACTGGCACATATGAGCACACTCTTTCTCACACTCACAGACACCAGTTTGTTGGTATAGCCCTGCCTGTGCTTGAATGAATGAATAAGAGCTGCATGGGGAATTCAGTGAATGCATGGCTAAATCCAAGCTCAGTCTTGAAACCCAGGCAGAGGCTGAGCTGTGTGCCAACAAAGCAGCTGGGTACACGCCGGGCACATTTTTCTGTTCAATCATGCTCTTTGTGAATAATATGTATTAATGCCGTCTCTACTTAGACCTGCCAGTTAGCCTTTGGAGATGATCCGGCTTCGGGACCCCATGGCATTCGAGGCATATGTTTGCCTGTCACCTGCTGCGTTTATTTCAGTCCGTGCATCGGGCACGGCCACCGAGATAGGCCTCAAATCATTGTGTATGCAAATTTCTGAGCGCCACCACATGGAATAATTCCCTAGTCAGAGAGACAAGGAGATAGGGAACTTCAGTGTCATGCGTTGCCCACACAAAGCATGCTTCTGTATGTGGGCAGCAATACATCAAACACACGATCAAAGACTGACAAACCCTGTACTCTGCATCCACTTTGAAAAAAGAAATTCTTGTGATGTTTCTGAAACATAAATCTACACACACACTTCCTACATTGATCGTATATGTTATTTAACTGACCGAAATGACACTTTCTGTATTTCTCTATTCTGTAACTTTGTTTCTTTTTGGTCACAAAAGTGGTCACACTTCATACAATTGTGAGTTGGAGGTTTTTTGTTTTTTTTTACCAAATGTATATTTTACTATAAACATTTGAAATCTCTAAAACATTTAATTGCATAAATGTATATGTATGAACATGACTTCCAAAGAGCTGTACTACTGTGCTGTGCAAATTTTAGTAAAAGTATAGACACTTAAACAATAAATCCACAATACATGTAAAATGGCCTCCAAATTTTTTGCTAGTACATTGTCTACTTTTTGCAGAAGTTTATGGGAATTTCCATAAATAGTAAAATTCAATACATTGTTAAAAAAAATCCATAAATATACAATAAAAATCTAATTACATTTCAAATAGTACTAAATAGTAATGCACTTTATTTTGGTTTTTTTAGGATATATTTTCAAGCACTCTATGTATAAATTATAGACTAGGCTAAATAAAAGATACTATAGCATCGCACATTGCTTTGTAAAGTCTGATTTAAAAACTCAAATTTAACATAATGGCAAACTTGCCAGAAGTGACCATGTTTAGAAAAGATGGTGTAAAGTTTTCCGCTAATGCTAGCAAGTTTGGCTAGCAAGGCTAAGTAGCTCAGTAAAATACTAGAGCTCCACTTACCAAAAATAGAGTATGGACTTTTTGAATGGGCTGTGCCACATGGCAAACCACGCTATTTGTTAGCTAACTCCATTAAAAAAGGTCCAGAAGGCACCAGCACCACAAAAACTGTAAAGAGGTCCAGTTCAGTAACTAGCAGAGTAATTAGCAAACAGTTAGCAGCTTCCACTTGCTATATAATGCCTAACAGTGAGCCTAAATTTAATTATTAACTATAAAAAGAAATCACCTAGCTGTTATTAAGAGGAAAATTAAAAACAGAGATTAAAACTCTTTTTTTCACCTGTGAATATCTTTACTGCCGTAAAGTCAGGAGGCTATGGGTGAGAGGAACATTTTGGCTCGTTCTAAGGAAAATATCCCGCTTTGTAGTTGCTCCATGCTCCATGACTGAGTTGCTAATTGTCTGCCTCCCAGTTGCTGCTGGGCCTTTTGCATATCTGAGCATTTTTTTCAAAAGAGCTAAAACAGTAAACTTGAGCACAACACCACAGAGTTTAGTGACATTCAAATGCCCCATGCAAATTGTCTGCTCAAATAGGTGGGCAGGAAGTTGTAGAACCTGGTTCTTCCGGACGTTTCTTCATGTTGAAAGGAAATTTTTCTTTCCCAATGTCACCACATGCCTGCTCAGAGGGGGTTGTCTGTGTTTTCTCTGTATTACCGTAGGATCTTTACCTTGCAATATAGAGTGTCTTGAGGTGACTGTTGTTGTGACTCAGTGCTAAGTCAAACTGAATTTAATTTAATATGAAACTTTGTAGACAGAATACAGTTTTATGGATTCACTATTATGCAACATGAACTTTAATTAGATTTCCTCTCTATCCTTATTCCAGGACTAGACTTGGTTAGATAGTGGAGAGACAGGATTATACAGTCAATGCATCAATAATATTATTATGACATATCTTTTTACTGGCCTTTACCAACTGAAACAGAAAAAGCCAAGCTGTCGCCACAGTCATCTACTGAATCCTGCATCCCTGTAGCACCACCGATTTTGGGACAACACTGGGATAACTTATCAGGGATAACTAGTCTTCTGAAGGATCATGCATAAACACAACCATTCAGAACCTTTCCAACATTGGCATGCACGCAACACTCTCTCTCTCTCTCACACACACACACACATGCATGGAGACAAAAACACACACAAACACCTCCCCTCCTTGCCCAGTCCCCTCTCCAGCCCCGAGATTAGGGCAGAGGATTGTGCACAGCTGCTCACCAACATCCCCGATAAAAATCAGGCAATTTCACAGTCAGTGGCATTCTTTCATCCCCTAATCCACAAACCGCATATAGTTATAGATGAACCTCACTGTGATGAGAACAAGCTGCTCAGAGCTGACCTCAACAGTAAATGTGGACAGCATTGATTATAAAGAAAAAGCTGAGCAGCTAGAGTGTATGGCACAGGAGCAAAAACAAAGCGTCCAATCCAGGAGTTCATGCTGACTTTCTTTTTTTAGCTTCCAGTTAGATGAGTTTGTGTCGCGGGCCAGCTGCCATCACTCTTGTGAGCACGTGTTACTGCTAATAAAGAAGAACATTAATAATAAAACAATGTTTTTAAAGCGTAACAGTTTCTGAGCTCCTTCTTCTTCATAGGTCGGATTGGTTGAACTTTGGATATTCATCACCATTACTTCTTTCAACTGAATTCCCATTAACGCTTATACAAACAGCCCACTTCCACTAATCGCATTAACAGAGGAAGCCATCACTTGCAGACCTTATTTAATCTTATTCATTGTCAATGCATGCCACCATTCCTCATATTTTTCCCTTTCCGTCGCTCCTTAAGTCATTCAGTTCGCCCATTTTGTCTGACCTCCAACCTCCACTTGCAGATGAATTCTTCACCCAAGTTCAAACAGGGGACAAAAAGGTACTTCACAGGGGGAAAGGAGGAGGAAAAAAGAAGTATGAATCAAAAGGCACGGAAATGGAATTCACTGTACAAACGTCGGGGGAATTTCAATGTCCGCCGAGGCACAGTAGAGCTCTGTTCAGTCCTCGCAGGCTGTGGGGGGAAAAGAGCAGCAGCCACAGCAGGGTACATCTATTCTGACAAGTCCTTACAAACACTGAAAAGCCTGAGCAAGGTCTGTTTGTTTAAGAGGCATTAGGCCCAGCTGAAGGATAGTGAAGCATTAAGGCAATAACAGGATAATTTTAGGGTTTTGCTTTTCGTAGATTTACGTGACAGAAATCAAATTAAATGTTTCCTCTTTATTGTTTGTGCATTTAGAGCTCAGGAAACTTGATTACAGACTGTTTATTTAAGGAAAAATCATCATTTGGTTTCTACCTCAGCCCCTCCACAAATATGCTGAATTCAAAACTACACCCCTAGGGATCAAACAGTCAAACAGCAGGAAATAATCTGAATTTATTAGTTTTATCTTACTGATTATGAATCTCTGCGCTCTAAAATGTGATGAAAGTTAAATTTTTATCATTTAAATGTACCAGAATAAATCACTGGACTGTAATAAAATGATGATTTGGAGGTAGAGTCTGCGTGAATTGTGTCCATGGTAGACAGACTTGCTGTGCAGAGAACTGGTGTTTTGTTTGCTTTTTTCCCCTCCATGATGCCATCTGTGCCAATTCCACATGTATAATTCTTTTAAAAGAATGCAGATGCTGGAAAAGTGAAGCCTAAAGAGGAGAGCCTTGAACCTGCATTCTTTCTGATTGCCAACCGGTGGCAAAAAGAAGTCGCTATTGTCTAGGCCATAAAAAAACAGCCCCTGTTTCCCTTGATCTTTGACCTCAGTAGGTTCCTCTTAAATTTATGCTGTAAAATATCAATTCCAAGTCTCATTTAATCCAACTAGATGCTTATTTTGCAAATTACAGTCTTCAATAGCTCCTCGGTCAGACGTGCCTCTGGCTTGACGATGGCGATAGTGAAAACAGCTCGAGGCTTCACAACTGTAACCTTATTTAATGGCTTTGGATTTATTTTTGGTCTCATTCATTTATGTTGTATATTGAGATGAGTAATATTAATTTACGGTTTTGCATAATTGAGTTTATTGAGTAATGAATTCATTTTTAATTACAGCACTTTATATTTGTATGTTTCCCTTATAAAAGATTATTTCAGTGCCTAACTTTTAACGTTTGCGACAGACTGTTACACCCTCTGAGTAACACTGGGTTTGGTGCACGCTGTTGACAATACACACACACTTAAATGCATGTATGTATTTAAGACATGACAGTGAATGACTAGAAGCTCTACTTTTTTAACACCGGGTGTGCCTGTAAAGGATTTACAGGAAGTAACTGAAGGTTGCTGGCACTGGGTTATTTAGGGCTTACCTTAAGTCAGGTTAGCTTAAGTAGATTTCTCAGCACCAGCAGCCGGCCTAAATAGTACTTAATACAGAGATTCTTGTTAAGATTTGCTGCTTGCGGCCAGTCCCAAAAAGGTAAACTAAGCTAAAGGCAGGTGTTGGCTCAGTTAAAGTAAAAAAAAAAAAGGAAAAAGATCCCCTCCCTTCATGCCTTCTTGCACCTGGGCCTCTGATTTAATTTAAAAGCCCCACCCACTAGAAGCCAGCAAATTTTACAACCTTTCCTCTTTCCTTTCACATCTTTCTGAAGGAATATATCATCCATTGCAACAGTATGTGTAATGTGTTTCAGCAGATGTTTGTAGGGAACTACTAAATACTTATATTTTTAAAGATTTAACGATCATTTCTTGCTATTTTTACATGCCGCAAAAGGCTCAAAATACAGAACGGGCCTATTTTGCTTCAATATTTACTCAGAGTGCAGGCAAATAATTACTCACACTCGCAATCTGCATGTTGTACTGTCAGCTGTTATCGCTTCATGTATCAGAAGATTAAACTCCTAATAAAATATTTCTCTCCGTAATGCAGTGGCGGCATCACAGGTGTCACTCGCTCTCTTCAGTCGCACTCCGGGCCCTTAAATATCAGACGGAGAAGCTGCAGCGCTTTCAGATGACCCTCTTTCTATCTCCTCTTTAATGATGGAGGAAGAACAGCTACATCCTGATTGATGTTTGTGAAGGCCAGCAGCACCAGGAATGATCCTTTCCCCTCTCCCCGGAGCCGGCCTCAGCCTGGCATCTGTTAAAGGGCACAGGTACACCATCCTGTGCCCTTGTCCCACCCCCACCTATTTGATCCAGGGCCAAGACTGACCCCACAGAGCCTGCCAAGGACCCCCGTTCTGCGGGCCCCGGGCACCAGACTTAGGGGCCCACACTGACTCTTTTGCTTTTTTGAGGCTTTGGGAAGATTAATAGGCCTCCTCCATAGAGCGCCTTTGTGAGGCAGCGCCCAGGCGTGTTCAAGCTGTTGGGTTTGCAGGAGACGAAAGGAGCAGCGGCTAATTCCTCTGCAGGTCAGTTTGTCTGTAGCTACTCTGCATTTTCAATGACTCGGAAAGGTCACTTCCGCACCGGCTAAGCTGGCGCAGGAGTCTCATAAACAACACCGACTTGAGAAGTATAGAAAACGCTGCTGAGGATTTCTGTGCAGAGAAAACGGCAGGTTTTTTTTTTATCTGTTTCTATCTGTGCTGTGATCTTGACCCAAAGCCCCATTTTGCATGTATCACTGGATGATCCTGGAGCCACAGCTGAACAACCAAACACCTCCCCCCGCAATGCTGTTTACCGCCAGTTTAGTTTGGATTATGGATTAATGGTGAAATGAATGACAACAAACATGCAAATGCACATATCGTATTTGCACAGCCGTTTTCAGACGGGGGTTGCCAATCATAAACAAATACGTGGGTCACCACTGAGTGTTGCGGGCAGCGCTGCAGCTTTGTCTTTTTAATACAAACTCGAACGCAGACAGTTTTAGTCAGGAAGGTTTTTCTCCTCACGTATTCCCTCACACCTGCTGCAAATACCAAAACCTAAGCCAAGAATTTCCTTGAATGCACTTTGAACTTTGAATTTAAAACCAAGAGAAAATGTTTTTTTCTCCTCTCCCAAACTAAAAGTTTTCGGATTTTATGCAAAGGCTTTTGGCCTGAAACCATTTTAATGATTTTTCTTCTCACTCGGTTGCAGGTGACGGCCTTTGATTCTCGTCATGTCACGCCTCCAATAGTGCAGCCACCAATGACAGCCTCTTTCACCCTCTCCCTCTCCCACTCACACATACAGACACACACATACATATACTTCAGGCTTGCTCCAGGTGCCAGAGTGTGAAGGGATCAGCCAATCCCAGGACTCGTCTGAAGCTGGATGGTGGCCATCGTGTTATTAAAAGCTACGGGTGAGCTTTGCTGCTCGGCTTTCCTCTGCACTCCAAACAAATTTATAAAAAAACGAAATAATTTTTTTTTTTTTAAAGCTAACTTATGAAACAAAACAGTGCTGGTAGTGGGTGAGCATTCCACAGGGGGAGGAAGAAAAAATTGAGTTTTCTATTTAATAAACCAAAGCACTGAATCACTCTTTCCATCCATTTACACGAGCTGATAAGGAATCAATTTATGGGTCATCATTGCATGATTGATGTCTCCATCTCGCTGCTCTTTGTGTCCAGTGATAACTTTCAGTCATATTATTTCCATAAACATCATTATCACATAGAGCCGTACTATCTGCTCACTCAGGACTACTGGGAAAGCTGAAGTGCCTTTGATGAGATGAGATCACATTTTAGAGGGAGCTGTCTTCTCTTTGCCTGTAGCCAAAAGCAGCCTAATTGTGTTTTGTCCCATATGTGAATTATTATTAACGCCGATTCATTTACTACACTTCCTTTGCCAATTTCCTAAATTAAAAAAATACCATGTTGAGATTTACAGCACACCCCCCCTATTTTCAGCACCGGCTTCCAGCATCACCATGGCAACTTCCAATCAGCGAGGATGGTGGAGCCTGCCGGCCGTGTGTTTGGCGCGAGGCTCTGAGAGGCGCAGGTGGAGCACATATGGAACAATGGCCTAGCTAAAAAAAAAGAAAGAAACACCCTGCCCGCCTGTATGTGCCAGCAGTGCCCATTTTAATCCCACCGTTACCTTCTAGTGCTCTCTGATGGAGACGTTCGGCTGCAATCACAGCCTCAGACTGCTGCTGGGCCCATGCCAGACTTCACTTGACAAAGCCAGACCTGGTGTGCTTTTATAAAACAATGTCTCTAAAAGTCGTGAATTCAACATCTCTCCATCATTTCCTGTCCTCGCTGTTATTTACTGGAACATCAGTGACCTTGGCTGATCTTCAAGCCAAAATTTCCCATCCATTTGCTGCATTTTTATTAGCTTACCTCCACCTGAAAGCAGGTTTTACTGTATGTTGTAGACATTGACGGCCATATTGAGCATTAATGACTTTTGTGCCTCATATGGCTTGTAATGTTATGGAAATCACTAGCATGTGCAGTAAATAAATCAATCATCCAAGGGGCCTTATCTATCATTGCACATTTAAGCAGTCAGCTCCTATGTAGGTTAATTAAAGCACAATGGCCGAGGAGAGGACCTGGCACCCGTCCTGCTTATGTTTAAGCCTTCTCTAGGCCCGCTGGGCTGGAGCTTTCTACAGCCAGATGAAATTTGCCCATTTTATCCTCCCCCATCCCCAGCTGAATACATAAATCATCTGTAAGGGCCTCGGCTTCGACCCTAAATTCCATGAACAATGGTGTTTGTCCGCAAATACCACATATAATTGCTGGATACTCTTCAAAGCAGAAATCTTGGTTTTTTTGCACTTATCTGAGGGCATATAGTGCAGATTTTTGTGAGTCACTTCATCTGGTTTTGGAACAAATCAATTAAGATGTTGTGCTACATCCAGCAAGGATATTGGGTGAAGGGTTCTACTACTGATTCGCTTTTATGTTTGGTCTGAGCACTGAGATAAGAATGAATGGCATCTGTGATTAGAGTGAGGCTGGGTGAGTAAAAGATATGTCAAAGTTCAAACTAAGGTATATTTTAGATCAAAACGTCTTAATTCTAAATCAGACCTCTGTCAGCCGAATAGTATGCCAGTTTACAAAGTAATGCTTGAATACTTTCCATTATATTAATATGCACAGGCCTACTCAGTGGGAAGCATTAGTTTAGCCCAGGGCTCTAGTATTTATTGTGCCTATATAAAAATGTCCCTGTGAAATCATTTAGCAGACAGCTAGTAGCTAACACTGCATGTACCGAAAACCTACGTGCCAGCTGCCATGCTCCTAATATGCATAACTTAAAGTCTTAATTCAGTTTAAAGGAGTCTTTCAACATTTTTGTCCTTGCACCATGTAAAACAGTCTGGCAATGCTTTCCCAGAGATGAGCAGTTTATTTAGAGTGTTCTACAGGATGTGCAAAAGTCAAACCAACAACTCCCCAAATCTATTGTGGCCTTGAAGGGTCAAAAGCACCACTGCTTAAGGAAATACCCAGAAAAAGAAAAACACAAAACACAACAGAAGTTGAATAAAACACAACAGAGATAGAAAATAACAAAATGTCATAAAACACAAAGGTAGAAAAAGATGCAGGTAATATGTGATTTAATCTCATGAGTCATATGATTTTATATATACATGTTAGCCAGTAGCCGTTAGCTGTTAGCTTGTCACTGTTAGCTTGTCTCTGTTAGCTTGTCACAGCTGTTTCATTGTGTTAATGTCTCCACAAAAATACTTCTGTGTAGGGTTTTTTTTTGTGTGTTTCTTCTGTTTCTTCTGTGTTTTACTGAACTTCAATTGTAACTCAATAACTTGCTAATTTACACAGCTAAATAGCTCCCAATAAGACAAATACTCTTGACAAGTGATTCCGTGATCCAGACAAGAAAAAACTCACACAAAAGAAAACATTCCTACTGAAAGAAAAACCCTCGTCTTGATGTAACCCAGTCATATCGACCATGAAATCACCAGCACTATAAAAGTCAGGAGATGCGGAGGAGCCTCCTTCCCAAACACTTTACCTCCACTACGGCTCAGAACAAAGAAACAATAGTAAAGTATGAACAAAGGAATAAATGACAGGAAACATCTACAACACAATAAAAGATAGACTGTATTTGCATTCATCTGTGCAATTGCTTTGATGTTAACTGCAACATAATGCTAACACAAATAAACCCAGAATAGTAAGTGTTACTTTGGCAATGGCAAAACATAGCAAATAAGCACATGTAGAAAATAATATACTGTGGTGTATAAAATTCATATTTATGAGACAAGTGGTGAGGATGAAAGTGTTCCACTGCGCATTCACTTTATCACATACCACAGTACCCCTTTTTACACCAGGCTTTCATACCATTTTTTCTTTTTCTGCTGCTAAGTTGGGAAATTTAACATGAGTCACTAAGATGAGAGGGATTTCAATGCAGACTTCCACAGAGGTTATATGTTGACCAACAGAACTACACCTCTAAGCAACTTTTTACTAGCCTTGTGTATCGTTAGCTAAATGTAGACTTAGCAAAAGTTATTCAAGAGTCTAACACTAGCTTTGGTCAATTAAAATGCAAATTATGCAACTTACTAATGAGCAAAATAGAGCAAAAATGACCAGTCGGACCAGCTTATTAACTATATGCTAAATTTCATGTCACATCTCTCCAGTTAAAGATGTGCAGTTCCCACTAAGAAGTAATTAGAAAGGCTTTCAAGTGAACATTAGCATCATTCCAATCTTGCCTCCCACTCTGGGAGGATCAGAGTCGAGGCACCGGGCCGATACAACTCCTCGTGGCCCTCGGCTGTCACTGATAACAACTGTATCTCATTATCCTCCTTGCGGGGGCCATGGAGGTAGTGGCGACCGTAAACACCATCCTCCTATCCACCCACAATAGACCGTTCACCGACAAAAGGCACTCTCGGAGCCTTGAACCCAAGCCAAAAGCTCTATTCATGTTGCCATGTACAGCAGATGTCTCGGTGAGCCTATGGAAGGTTACAGATCTGTTTCTCATGCAGACAACAGCAACACAACTTAGCGTCATAAAGAGAAAGTTTGCTAACCATTTGGGATTACCGGGATTTCCAAACTGGCTCTTTACAACCAAACTGAAGACAAACACAATCTGACTTGGGTATTAACACACGAACAGATATAGGGTCATTGTCTTGTTGCATCACCAACCCTCTCCATTTATATTCTCACCTAAAATTTCCCGAATATAATTTTGATTCCCTTAGCAGCAAAGCCTCCAGCCCCAGAAGCCATCCGCCAATCGCCACAGGTTTGATGATGTTGTGTAGTTTGTTTGTTTTTTAGCTACATATAGTGTTCAGCATTTTGTCTCTCATTTGTTCCAGATGTGTTGTGGAAAATCTGTTTAGTGTTTAAAAACTTCAATTCTTTTATTTTGAAGTTGGTTTGGTGCTGCTTGGTGATCACACCGAGAATCATGTCAAGAGTTCCCCTGCTTGTAAACAAAGTGTCCGAATGTGGATCGGTGAACACTCGCGTCCTCTTGAATTGTTTTCCAGCTTCCACTCTTGTGATCAGGACACAAACTGAATCACTTTTATGAAGTCCAGACTTTTGTGTCAGTAACAAGGCTTTTAATGCATTTATTTATAGGAATAACACGAGAACAACCCCCACTTCTAGTCTCTTCTCTTTAATTGGACCACCTGACTCCCTGTATTTTTAGAGACGTCGTTAGCGCAGAGGTCGAGGTTCGGTTGAATTTTCCAGCCTGTACTGTGAAAGATTACCGACTGTGTTCAATAAAAGTGAGTCAGATTGTGTTAGTTGAATTGTACTTGTGAATTAGACCATACTTTAATCACTGCAACTTGAAGAGTATAATTTATTTGTTTTGCTCTTCAGTAAAAAAAAAAAAGTGCTGGATGTTTAACACATTATTAAATATACTATTGTTTAGCATCCCATTGATTTCTTTTGGTAAATCAAAGACAAATAAATGTTGATGTTTGAGCTCAGCTTAAGACTCTCTTCAGCTTTTCTGTGTTTAATGCTGTTTTAAATTTAACCAAAGAAGTTATTCAGACAGATACCGCTTTGGGATCTGGGAAATTTCCATGTGTAGCTTTAGTTTGTTGTAGATGGTAAAACTGAAGTTAAGCAGTCTCCCAGGGGATTATGATAATGCAGTTCTGGTTTTCTGCGGTGTAATCTTACTGCAGTTCTTTTCCTCGCTGCTCTGCACATATGGCACCTATAGTATGTGCAGCCTGTTCTTTTTTCCTCTACCTGTTTTGTTCCCTGTTCTCCTGTTACAGTTGTTCTTTATGTGAATTTCGAATACAGATTGCAAAACAGATCAAATGCGACTTTGACCTCATACTTGCTTTGTTTCTTTATTATGTGACCGACTCATCTTAATTACTTACTAAAACCTAGTCGTTTTTATTCTGCACTTGTACGACCTGCAGAGAAATACTAGACAGACTCTCCAAATCTGTTTTAATATCGATCAAACACACAGTGTGCGTGAACTTTCGGTTCACTGAAAACCTTAAGCCTTTTGATGGCCCTCGGAAAATTGACATGTCACAAGCTGAACTACAAAAAAACACAAAACAGCACTTCATGCATGAGTGACAGCGTTTTCATTCCCCCTGCGACGTGCACAATGACGACTTCAGAAAAAACACAATAAGGAAATTCAGATTAAGAAGCAGCACTTTATGAAATTAAGAAAACAATGGCACCATAATCAGCACACAGTGAAACATCTTCTCCAACAACTCGAGCCATTATTAAAAAAGCGAAACAAATCAATCATTACCGAGTGCGGTACCCCTGCTTTCATTAGAAAATCATATAGATTAAATGTTAATCATAGCTAACTCTATACCAGTGGGCTTCTGCCAAGATGACAGATGGACCATTAATGAGAATAATGAGGGGATCTTAGTCTATACACAGATATGGAGATGCGACAACAAGCATAACACCACACTTGGCTTCCAAAAAACTGTTATTTCGACAGAAATAGAGGCAGATAATCAGTATGCACATACAGGGCTGCTTCTTTCCCAAAGTCAAAGAGTATGTGTCAAAAAATGTGAGATCACTGCAACGTGAATGCAGACATGTTTTAAGATGTTTGCGTAGTGGTGGCTGCCACGAGAGACTGAGGGAAATCGGTGGTAACACCTGTCACACACATTCAGCATCAGATATTAGCATCCGTCTCTTTTACTGGTCTGCGAACGATGAATAATTACTCGTTTAAAAATCTGCCTATTAGCGCTAACCAGGTTATATTGGACATCTGTCTCCGAAAGCTGACTGATATATAATTGGCCGCCATCATATTGTGCTTCGGTCTACGGCGAAGCACGCTGGCACGACAGGCACCGCGAAGCGCCGCCGCACCTCGCTCCGGCCTTGTGACGTAGCTCCCACATGTCGGCTCCGCCAGCGAGTCGAATGAAATTGTACGAGATGAAAGTTGCAGCTGAAACAGAACACATATGTCCATACGTGGCGCTCGGTGGCACATTATTGGCACGGTGTTTTCATCGGGTCTGATAACATATGTTTCGAACTCGGGAGGTTTTGGGCAGGAGGGAATAGCGCTGCGTTTGAAGTCAACTGCCGCATTAAGCAGAGAAGCGGCACAGTTGTGTGGAGATGCTCTCTTGTTCAAAGAGATGGAAGGAACCGCTCCGGGGAGCGTCCAACATCAAGAGCTGACCCCGGCACTGTTTCCCGCTACCTTCTGCCATGCATCCCGCCGCCGTATGCTGTGATTCCCAAAGACCGGCAGGCCTGTGCCATCTGGCCTCACTTCGGATTCCCTGGACACATATTGGGAATCCAAACTATGCCACCTCCCCGTCTCTCCCTTCCCTCTGCGCTCTTTCCCTCTGGGTTGCCTCTACGCCTCCACTTCATCCCTGCTTGAGTGTTGGCTCAAGTGGAAGGGGTCTGCTCTCCAAGTGATCCCAGTTGCCCTTTTCCTTTTTAATCCCCTTGTGATGGGATCCAGTAGGAGCCCTTTAAATTCAGAGGGAAACCGTCAATAGTTTTTAAGATGAAGCAAAATCCCCTGAGGGTTATCCACCTAGTTTACTCCGTCTCTGTTATAGGAGGTTTGTTTCATTACGTGACCTTCAGAGGACGTGCTGCTCTTCAAACTGAGTGACTTCCTCTCCGCCTATGTGAAAAGTGAAGAGCCCTAGATCATGCCTGACAATGAATTGCTGCTGCAAATCTTTACATTTTGGAGCAGTGGCTCTGGTGCAAATGTGTTTACAGACTAACACAAAGAGAGAAGAGGCTCCAGGAAGAGAGCAGTGGTGGGCTGTGCAGCATGTTCTGTAGCACTGCCACAGATTTCACACTCCTTTTGTGTGTCTCTTTCTCTTCCTCTCCTCTGGGCGTCGCCTCAGTGGGGAATTCAATTCCCTAATAACTGGGGAATCAAAGTTGGACAGCACCACTGCTGAGAATCATAAAGGAAGCAGTGGAGTGGCTGGCCATTCATTCATCCAGGCCCATTACATCGTATACCAGATGGACACTGCACGTCACCGGGTGACATCTCAAGACAGCCGCGGCCGCCTGCCTGCCCGGCATGGAAAAGATGAAAGTTACGAGGGAGACGGGAGGCAGGTTGTGTCAAACAGAGACAGATCTGATCAACAACTGCACAGAGATGAAATCAAAGTGGCTGAAGCATGTGGCGTGAGGCATCTGGTATTCTAGAAAACAGAAGCTAGCGTAGCTGCCAATGCTTTCAGGGGAGAGAAGCCTCCCCCCGCTCAGCGGCCTCAAGCCAGTGGAAGTGCTGCTGGCGAAGGCTGTGTTTTAAATCCACAAGAGGTGTGTTTGTTGGCCGCGTCGTCCAAAGGCTGCTTTGAGGGGAGTGGGCATGGTATTTTTTGCAGGTGGAACAGACACAACACAGACAAGTGACAAAGGTCCTGGCCTGGATTCAGACCAGGAAGTCATGTTTACAAGGCACACACTTTATACCGCAGAGCTGCCAGGACACCCCTGTGCAATGTTCTTAACACAACAAGTATAAACACTAGCTTATTTACTCAGAGTAAATCAATAGGTAAGGTGACGGCAGGAATTTGCGTCTATTGGAAACGTGCCAGAATATTTTCTCAAATGTCTTATCTGCAGGACGAGCCAAGATCGGATAGCAGATTTCTGAAATGCTCATTTTCGGATTTACATCACCAGATAATATATTTCTCTTTCCAAAAAGCAAATTACAGAGTACAGCAAACTAAAACATGTGGGTTCATGCGCTGTGTAACAACATTATGTATGGCGTATCTGTGTACATCTGCACGTCAAGTGTAAAGGACCTGTCAAGCCCTCCTGGCATTGATTTTTACATTTCATCCTACTTCCTGCATAGAGCGCTGTGAGCATCTGATCCCCTAATCTCAGAATGCCAGCTTTCACTCAATGTCATCTGCCAATGAGCTGCAACCAGGCGCCCATCCTGCCTCTGGCACCAGAACTGCACCCATCCAGCCTGTGTGCGTTAATACCCACCGTTGCTAGGCTACAACGAGAGGAATCAAATTTAGGTGGCTTCCACAGCTGCGTTGTACTGTTGTGCACCGAGGGATATACATGGCAGCGTTCCCAGTATGCACCTGGATGGAATGAAACAGGAAGAACTGGAGAAGTCTAATCTACTAGGCACAGTGGCTGTCTGCCCCGAGTTTGCCCCGAAACAAGAAGTATGTCCGGAAACAAGAAGAAATCACATTTCACATTATGGATTTTCAGCTTTCCTTTAAGGAGCCTCGCACTGTTGACGAGGTCAATGTGTATTCTTCTGACAGGAGGAAGGTCAGCAGGGGAACTGCAAGTGCTGAGAAAAGTGGAATCTTATCTGGAAACTGTTAGCTTCTGGCCTTTTTTTCCAAACCCCTTTTAAAATAGTTCCATGAGGCGTTTAACACTGGCATGTAATAAAAATATGTGTTTCGGCAAAACTTCTCAGAATAACACAAATCTAAAACACTCGGGGTTTCTCTATAAAGTCCTAATATTCTCATTTTCACTTCACAAATGCACATTCAAGTGCTGTGATGTCCTCTTTTAATCAGTTTGCTGTATCACTGCATGCTCTTTTGCTCAGATCTGTAAAACAACAGAGACTCGAACAATTGGCTGCAAATAGTGGCTCCAACATGCCAAAAACCATAGAGGGCTTCTCCACAGCTGGCTTCCTGCATCCTAGTTTCAATGTAATCAGTGAGCCGCGCTGCTCAGATATTGTTAATTTCGCAGCATTTGCACATCTGTAACAACATCTTAACAATCAGTTTCAAAAGAGCTGTGAGCCAAAGGCTGAATTATTAGATCTTGGAAAACATGTTGGCAACATAACACTTGTCAGGCAGTCATTGAAAAGAGAGAAGTTTTAAATCTCTTTAGAGATGAGTTTTGGGGGCTACATTACAGCGATGGCCATGTTGCGTACCATAAAACATTTCTACAGATTTTTGCATTTGGCAAAGGGTTTGGGTGGGTGGAGGGTGGGGGCTGTTGATGGATCACCAAGGGGGGGGGGAAAGTAGTTATTGAAGCTAAGTTAAATGAATATTATTGATTATATATAATGATGTTAATTTCAATTAAAATCCACCTTAATAGTTGAGAAAAGAACCAAAAACATGTGAAATAAGTTTATTAGTCTTAAGAAGCCAAGATAGCTTTTTTTAGACCAGTGGTTCTTAACCTTGTTGGAGGTACCGAACCCCACCAGTTTCATATGCACATTCACTGAACCCCTCTTTAGTGAAAAATAAAATATGATTTTTTTCAAATTCAAGACATAGATATGTTTTTTATTGGTGCACAAAATGAGCCGTGCATGTCACGGTGGAGGCTCTGCCGAACCCCTGAGACCGACTCACCGAACCCCTAGGGTTCGATTGAACCCAGGTTAAGAACCACTGTTTTAGACTAAGCTAAGCCTGTCAGGATTTTAATGTTTAAGCTTTTTTAATGGACCCACGTGTAGGATGTGAAGGAAGGCTGGCAATCAGGAACTAAAATAAGTGTCTTTACATTATGAAGAAATAAGACAAAAGTTGCTGCAAGAGGAAAAGAAGCAGGTTAGGTGGGAGCTGCAATGATCCAACAAAAACTGAGAAAAGACTAAATTTGCAGCAGGGAGACGAGTAAAGAGGCATAGTTAAGGCCAAGTCTATAGTGACTTGGGGGATAAATAATCTACAGGCAGACCAATCCTGTGTGAGTTGATCAAGCCCATCCAAAGTTATTTCCTGTCATTGTCAAAATGTTGTCCAGCCAACCCGTTGCTGGTCTTCCTCTGCACCCTGTTGCTTCTGTTCTTCCAATCATGATGTCCCTTTGTAATTTAGTTTTTAATGATGTGTCTAAAATTCAGCAGGTTGTAGTTACCTTATTTGTCCTTCCAGTGACATTATTGGCTTGATTTCTTCCACAGCTGAATGGCTGTCCCGCTGGTTGTCCACAGTACTAATAAAACCTGTCTCCAACACAGGAGACACTCAAAAGCACTGACTTCTCATTGAGTCCTGGTTTCTTATTGTCCAACTGTCACAAGTATTTATAACCATGAAAAAAATCTGACCATGTGTAAGTCTTCTTTTAATCAACAGAGAAATGTCCTTGGATTTGAAGACCTTATGCAGTGATTTCCTCGTTGCTCCTTTTGATTTCCAACGTAGACGTGGCCTCATTATTAAAGTTCTTGAATATTTCTATTTTCTTGTTGTCTGTGTTGAAGGTGTAGTTTTTAGCTGCTAGGATTTGGGGGTTTAGACATATTGAGCAGCGGTCCCCAATCCCCGGGCCAGAGTCATTTGGTGCCAGGCCCTGAGAGTTGAGAATCGGGTGTGAAATTTATGGTTTTCAGGGTTTTTATCGTTAACTCGCTTTCTCTAGGTCTTTTTCTGTGTTGTAGTTGCGTCACGTAGAGATGGACCGATCCGATATTACGTATCGGTATCGGTCCGATACTGACCTAAATTACTGGATCGGATATCGGAGAAAAATAAAAAATGTAATCCGATCCATTAAATATCACGAAAGCACCTCACAAAACTTGCAACACGCCGTAACTCACCTCAGAACGTTAGCAGTCGGAGCAGTATGCATCACGTGATAGAGCGGCTGTGGCATGCGGGACCTGTCTGTGGTCTGGATAGCATTTGGAGCTTCGCTAGCAACCCGGCATTTCATCTCCGACAAAGTTATCCCGAGAGAAGTAAAGCAAGTGTGTAAGTCCATCTCTGAATGTTTGTAAAGCATTCCTGCGTTAAGCTTAACAAGCGACTGCCTCTCCTGCTGCTACTTCAATCATGAAACTGCTTAACGATCAGCTGATCGGCTTTTCTGTCGTGAGTCCGTGTCTCTAGTTTGCTTTTGGCCCACTTTGCACCAGAAAGAGGAAACCAGCGGCTGAACAACAGCAGCACGTTTAAGCTTGATCAGCTGTTGTTAGAATTTATTTAATATTACTTTCTACTCGAGGATCTTTTTCTACGTAGCTGACGGCTGTAACTGTGCAGGGGCGGATCTAGCAAAGTTTAGCCAGGGGGGCCAATAGGGCATTAACAGGGAAAAGGGGGCACAAAGACATACTTTTCTTTCTTATTCTCATTTAAAATGTCTAGCTTTTAATAAATAATTATCTGACACCCAAAGTTTTAATTTGATGTAAAATGAATAGAAGTCAATTACTGTATATAGTAACTATTAAGTCTAATATATATATATATATACCCTAGTAAGCTATAGTACTTTTTCCTTTGGGAAGGTACCATCTGTGCAGTCTGCAATTTTGTTGAAGAAAGATGTTGAATCTATTTAATATTTCTTGAAAAATAATTGATTTCTGTGCATTTTTTTTCACACTGCATCAAATTAAGGTTGATTACGTCGATTAAGCATCATGAGGTGGAGCGTGAGGGGTGGTTCCCTATTTTTTATTTATTTATTTCTGTTGTTGCTGGGAGTTGGAACCCTATTAGTTAGGTTGCTTAATATTTATGCTAAGTACTCTTTAAAATACCAGAATAGGGAGGATGGTGTAGGTTTAAGTTTATTAGATTGATCAGTATTGCTGAACTATGAAATATTTTTTTTGCATACAGGTATAACAGAATAACTTTAGTGTAGTTGTTGTTTTAAACTTGAGTATGAACTTATACAAAATGCAGCAAGATATTTAAAAAACAGTTTTGTTGATTAAAAAACACTATATCGGATTCATATCGGTATCGGCAGATATCCAAATTTATGATATCGGTATCGGTATCGGACATAAAAAAGTGGTATCGTGCCATCTCTAGTTGCGTGTCTTATTTTGAAAGAAATATTTACACGTTACCATAGCGACCAGAGAGCATTTAGGGGCAGAGAGGAGGATGTTACTCTCAATGTTGCTGGCGCATTTCAGGAGGACGCTGCTAATAGAGTTACACAATTACACAATGAATTTGCGTTTATTACTATATTTACAAAATACCACAGTTTTTGTCTCGGTCGTATCATTTTATTTTGTTGTATTTATCCGCGACACCTTAAAGGCCGGTCCGTGGGGGAAAAAAGGTTGGAGACCACTGATATTGAGTAGTAGTGCCATGTTATAGCTTTCTCAGTAGGTTATTCATGCATCGGGTGCTGGTTGCTATTAAAAGCGTGTCATCTACATATCTGAGGTTGTTCGTATTTTGGCCCCCAACAACATAAAATCCTTATTCACAATCAGCAAGCCCAGCATTCCAAAAGATCTCTTTGGCATATAGGTTGAACAGGAGCAGGGATAGGATGCTGACTCCATACTCAGTCCCAGCTCCATTGTGTTCATTCAGAGGCACAGGCGGCCTCAGTGGGACACTAATGAGGATGGAATGAGAACAAAGGCAAGACGGGAAAAATTCTTCAAAATTAAATTGGAAGCAAGAGAAAGTAACAGAAACAGACAAACACAAGGGTGACGCCAGTATAACCTTTGACAACACAAGACAAATCCAAATAGCTGCTGAGTTTGTCTGAATTTAGCTCGATGTCCCAACTCTGTGTTTCAATCCTAACGCTCATTTTCATCGACTGTGCTGTCAAAGCCAACATAACTCAAGTCACTCCTTCGACTCTGAGAAATAATTAAAAAGAATCCAGAGTATATTCCTTTTTTTTAAACCCTGCCTTGGCATGTATAGATTGGTAATCCTTCCACATGTGACTTCAAAGCTGGACTTAACCAGTGGGTGGAAAGAAGTCTTTTAACACAGGATGTCAGCGCTGACTGATAAATGCACAAATACACTTTGATTTGAAAAAGAGCCAAGTTTCTGGACTTTGGGATCCACCCCCTCTTGGATAGATTTAAGCACCCTCAGCTTCATTCAGCACATCTGCACACTTCTCTTACTAAGCAACAAACCTCCACTGCAGCACCAAACAAAGGAACACTTTGCCGTCATCCCCGCGAGACATTAAGAGCCATTAGACACTTCATATTTGACCAGGATTTTTTAAGTTTTCTCCCAAAAGTAAAAAATAAATCCATTCCCTACTCCAGCTTCTCAATGCCACTGTGAGT
Organism: Simochromis diagramma; assembly: GCF_900408965.1. Classification (NCBI taxonomy): domain Eukaryota; kingdom Metazoa; phylum Chordata; class Actinopteri; order Cichliformes; family Cichlidae; genus Simochromis; species Simochromis diagramma. The sequence goes on along the minus strand of NW_024387416.1, from coordinate 3,719,148 downwards.
CAGAAACAGATGCTGGTACCACTATACTGCCAAGATGACAGGGGCTGCCAAATTCAGTCTCCTTCACCAGCGGAGGCTCAAGTGATGTTCAAGTGCGCACTCTAAAGGAAACTGTGTTTGTCTCATATGTTAAATGACTCCAGTATCAATGTGGACGTGATGCATATGAAATAATACTTAAACATTTTTTGAAGTCAAATGAAGTCCTTGATATGAAAAGAAAGCACAGATGCGATTCATTTCCTGCTCTGTGTTTCTTCCATCCTCGCCTCCCTCCTTTCCTTGCCGCTCCGTTCCAACTCACTTCCAGGTAGAAGATGAGTGCTGTGACCAAGAGGAAGAAAGTAGGAGATTATTTCAGACCTATGTGTGACCTTGCACTCATCAGTGGGAGTGGGTTCTCTCTTTTTTTTTTTTGAGTGTTTTTGATATGATCGGTGAAAAGGGCAAAGAAGAAGGTGAAGAAGAGCTGGCAGATGGAAGCAGTGGGATGGTGTTTTTTGTAGTGAAATGTGGCAAAAATGGGATAGGCCTTAGGTACTGTAGGTGTAATAGATAACAGATAGCATGGTTGAAATTACGCACATTATTTAAATACCAATAAGTATGGGAGAAAACAATCATGTACACTATATTTTATAAATAATGAAAATATTCTATTATGTTTCCATCAGTTTTTGTTTTGTTTATGGTCATTTTCTTAAATGGTGAATCACAATATGCATTGAAAAACATCCATGGAAAATTCCTTTCCTTTACGATTCCCCAATTGAAACAGCAATTGTACTGTATATTTACATAATATTTTTCAGAGACAGTCAGACAAAAAAAACAAGAGAATATTTAATGAAATTGTAGTTTTGTGTAACTTCATCAATACTACTTTACACTTTTATTTAACTACAAAAATTAAAAAAAATCCTACAAATACTCCACAGCAGCTTTCTCGGACATAAATTTTTATACACAACACAGATAGATAAGAATATATAACATTTTGACTGTTTTTAATGCAGCATTTCTGCATGTTTTTCTACACTTTATTAAAGTCTGACTTGTTCCAAATTCACGGGGATCACACACGGGACGAGGAGACTTAAAGGACATCAAGAAAACAGGTGACGTTCTTCAACCTACTTTAAAAATGTACTATTGGGGTTTTAAATGAAGTTAAAATAACGTGTACACGTGTCTTTTGTTTCTGAATGAAGATTGTCTGAACATCAAATTTAACTCCAGTGAGAACAGTTTGACATCAGAGCTTGTTCCCTGTTAGTCAATCAATATTCGCTCAAATGCTAGAAAGAATGAAAATACAACATGGCAACAATTCAGCTTCTATTTAAGCTTCTCTAAATTTAACATATAGTATAATAGTATCTGTTTTTTATAACTTTAAAAAGGCCCTCATATTGGCATTTTATAAATGTGACAAATAGTTTCTAAAATATAGTATATTCTAGAAAAAAACATTTAAAACTGATAAGTGCCAGATGGTGCTGGAGTACATACTTAAATATATATAATTATTATATATAATTATATGACAAAGAGAGAGAGATTAATGTAGGCTCAATATGATTGTTATAGGCTGGAGGAGTCTTTAACACTAAAGACACTAATGGCCTATCAAAAGCCACATATTGCCTGTGGGAACTGGCATATCCTTGGACCTACAAGCGTCACTTTCTCCCTCAGTCACACATACCCGCTCTGTCTCACGCCCCGTGTGAACACTCATCTTTAACGAGGGGAGAGCTGAAACCATGCGTGATTGTTTTAGAGAGGCTGCCCTAAAGGCACGATATTGCTCAGTGTGGGACTGCTTCTCCAGTCATACGTCCTCTCTTGTTGATTGTGCGCTGCAGATCAGCGGCAACAAAGGCGTCATTAGTGGGGCTTTAGTCTCCACCAGGCCCGGGCTAATTATGAATGGGGGGCCCGGTAATAATTCAAGGGCCCATCGGTGCAGCTTGAAACTGAAGAGAGAACTTCACAGATTCAGTGGTGGCGTGCTCGGCCCATCTGCCTCTGTTTCCCAGCCACCTGCCTGAAGATCTGACCCACGTCAGCCACAAGATTGGAGCACCGTTACACACAAGAGCGAGGCAGAGGAAACATATGGGATTTATACCTCGCTGTAATGAATGATTTGCAGTGGTCATTAAAAGCTTTGGACAGTTACCTGGTTGGAGCCCGATGGCCTGCCCTCCAAAGTCTTATGTGAATTGTAAAAACAATCTCTGTGTAATCAGATAAAACTATGGAGAAACAACACTAACAGTTTCACTATCAGTCAGTACTACAAATGCTCAAATAAGTAGTTTAACATCCCCATTTGTTCGCTGGTGATTCGTTCTGCACTGCACTGATCATTGCTGTAATTATAAGATGCAACTTTAATGCCAGCTTACACTGATATTCAATAAAATTACTGTTCTCTCTAGAAGTGATCACTGCTGCTGCCAGAAGAGGGCAGTATCCATTTTCTTAATCACATCTCAAGTGATTTCCCCCTTGGCCAGTGCAAGCACAAACATTGCTCTAATTCCAAACCCACAAAAGAGGGAATTTAAAAGTAAACAAATGAGCCCGATGGGATGATCAGCATTCTCAGATTCGCAGCATAAACTCTTTTCCCATGGAGCTGGCTCATAATTTAAGCACAGGACTTGGATTTATCTCAGCTCTCGTCTCGTTTGGTGACGAAGCTCTGATTTATAACAGCTCTCAACTCTGACGTCTTTTTTTAGAGGTTTCAAAGAGGGGATGAGTTTAAAATGCAATTTATGGAGTGGCTGCGGGGCTCAAGTACCATTATCGAGTCCATACTGTTTTGTTTTGCTGTCAGGCAACTTAAAATACGGCCTTAAAGTTTTGATGAAAACGGCTCTAATGCCAGTCAAGGATGCCGATCTCCTTCACAGTCTCGAGCACGCTCGTGTGAGAGAAGGTGAAAGTTAAAATATTAGCTCTAAGAACATCCTTGAGTCGATTCCCAGGATGTTTGGTGATTGTGAGTGTTATCTCTAATCTCCAAATGAAAAGTGAATTATGTTAAGCATTACCAGTCTTTCCAGGTCAGTCATTAATATGTGAGTTCTAATTTGGGCCTCCACGTATAAGTCCTTTCTGAATGGAGGAGCTAATTTGAAAATAATCTAAAGTGGCACACAGCTTTTTGTCGGCAATGACATCATCCCGTCGATTATTCACGCCGCTTCTAAAGACTGTTTCCCAGTGATGGCTTTGCTACCAGTTATAAGTGCCGCCTCGGGGCAACAAGCTCTTTCTCTTTGGTTTTCTCTGTGTCCTTTCCCCGTCCAAAATACTTACATCGAACCGCAGGGTGCAGAATTCCCCCTCGCTTTCCCACCGCGTCTGAAATTTACTGCCAAAAACAACATATTTAGAAAAACTTTCACAATTACATGTTTTGCATGACAAGTCGACCCAAGAGAGGTGGTCATATTTGTGGCCTCGCTATACCGAGCCGGGGAAGAAGCAGCGAAGAAGTGATAGAAAAGAAAAGAGGAGCTGAAAACAGAGTCCCCCCCCACCCCAAAAAAAGGAAAAATTCAGGGCTGGTTTTGATCTGGATTCAATGGCCTGGAATAACTGGCCCCTGAAGAGCTCTTGTATCAAATGGTATCTGTGACAGGGAACAGGGAAGGGGGATAAACATGCTGCATTTAACATGTGGACATAACACCTCCCCCTAACACCATCTGGGAAGGAAAACAATCTCATCCGCAGCTACCAAAGAAAGATCCTGTTTTTGGTTGCATTTCATCAACCTCAATTTGCTTTTAATTCTGAAGCAACAACTCAACTGGCGCTCGAGTTGTGTCTGAATAAATCGATTTTGTGAAGGGGGAAAAAAACAGCAACAGTGTGAGAGTCAAAATGTTTTATTTTAACAAAAGACGGGCTAGCGTGATAGCAGGGAAGGCGCATCGACAAGTTGGCTGACTCCCCTCTCCCTTTGAATCGTCCTCTGCTTTGTAATGTGAGGGTGTTTGGAGGCAGGTCAAAAGGCCCTTTCAACCCAAGGCCTCACCTACTTCCTAATGAATTCCCAGGGTCCATCAACCTGCAGGCGCTCCCATACAAGCTAACCAATGATTACACCTAGAGGGGGAGAGGGGGCGGGTGGAAGAGGAGTGGAGGCTGGTGAGATAGAGCATCCCCAGTATACACACACACACACTCATACAAAACCTCACACTCAACCACCACCACTACCATCGCCCCCCAGATTGGAGGCAGGTGCAGCAGCAAATCAAGCCTCATTAGCTGCACCTTCTGCTAGCGTATACCGTGGACAGATGGAAGCTCGCCCTCACATGTTACCTCACATCAGATGGCAGTTGGAGGAGGGTGGCTAGGGGGTAACGGGGAGGAACACTCGCCCCCTTCTGCCGACACTACTCCTTCCGAGCTACAAGACGCCCCTAAGCGGAGATCTAGCACCAGAATGCTCCTTAACCTTAATCCTGCTGGCAACAGCTAGTTTCCAGAGAATATATAACATCACATCAGCTGTAACTTTTTCTCTCCCCCCCTCCCACCTCCTGTTAGGCCTGGTTAGAGAAGTACATTCCTGACCTAAGGAGGAGTCGAGGACCTGCAGAGGCCTCCCCCACCACCCACCGCCTCACCCGCCGTGGTCACATTTCTGCCGGATCCATGTAAAAAGAGATGAGAGCATGTATGTGTTAGCATGTTGCGGGCACATGATATGTTAAGGCACACTATGAAGCAACCAGGTAAGTGACAGAGCTTCAGCTGCAGGGTATCACATCACCGCTCTTGTCCTCGTGGCTCTGACACAAGATCCTGAGCGGCTAATTGAGGCAGCAGCGCAATTCACTGGTGCTGGGCCCAGTGTCAACACCTTCAAGGTAACAGCAGATTTATGCCCATCCCTCTCAGGACGTAGGCAAAAAGGGTCAAGGCGGGGTGAGGGGGAGGGGGCATGTGCAAACCGACACCGTCTATGGGAGAAAAAAATTGTGCCTTTTTGCACAGAAAATGCTGTCATAACCGAATGAGTTTAGGAAACTGGAATTTCCTGTCGGGCCTCTGAAGCTGTCATAGGTCTAAGTGAGTGAAACATCTGTGAATAAAGATGCCCACATGATGACGGCAGCAAGCAACCCACCTAATTTCCTCAAATGTCAAGTGAGAGCTTCTGCTTTCCAACAAAAAGGGCCCAAAATAAAAAGTTTACAGCAGCTTCAGCAACTGAAAGTCAAAATAGAAAAACTCAGAGGACAAAATGCAATAACAGCACAGGTAACTTTTAAGTGCTGTGTGCAGATAATAAGGTCAAATGCAATTTTACGACTTAGATAAGTGGTGTTTGGCAGGTAAAATAAATCCATATATACGCTGATTTTCAGTTACGGCTGGATGTGACTAATTTAACGTTGCGGTTAGAAGGGGTTGGGATAGGAAAATCCTTATGAGGGTGTTGGTTTTGCAGGGAGAATGAGGGCATTGGTACAATGGGTACTTTGTTTCAGGCTAACAGAGGGAGGGGTCACTGCGGTGGGAATAGAGCTGTGGGATTAATGGATTGAACCTAAGTAGCTGAATCCTAAAGTTTTGGGGACTTCTACCTTATAAACCACAGCAGGAAATGTATTCCTGAAAATCTTCGGAATAATTGTACTTTAAAAAGCTACAAGTACACAGCAAAATCTCCAGTGTTAAATTAACACTGTTGACAGTGTTATATGTTTAAAAGTAACCTAGTCAGTTTTGAAGATTAACAAAGACTAACACTGAGCAGTGCTGATTTTCTAACACTGGAATATTTCTAACATTTTGAGTTATTTTCCAGTGTTAGAAAATCAGCACTGCTCAATGTTAGCCATTGTTAATCTTCAAAACTGACTAGGTTACTTTTAAACATATAACACTGTCAAAAGTGTTAATTTAACACTCAACAGTGTTGTATTTAACACTCAGAGGTGTGGACCCATATAGAGACTCTCCAGTGTTAATTTAACACTGGAGATTTTGCTGTGTATTAACATGTAATGTCTCTCAAAGCTGCTTAGTTTCATATTCTTAGGTAAACAATGGCTCAAATGACATTGAGCCATTGTGTAATGTGTAACGTAAAAACATGTAACGGGGGTGAAGAAGAGAAGATCATCCCTAAGGTATACCTAGCATTTTTTTTTTTCATTTTTCCCTCTTTCTGCTTATTGTTTTGGTTTTAAAAGATGCCGCCGCAGATGTCATCAATTAGCTTGGTAAAATAGAGCTTGACGGTGAAGTTCGGGTAGTAAAATTCCTCTCATAAAAAGCTGTAACCATCCAAAGAAGACTTACTTCGAGCTATAGCATTTTATTCATTTTATTTGTGGAGTTGTAGAAAAGAATTACTCTATCTTACGGTCCTGAGTTGAAACAGCGATTTCTCTGATTGGTGGAGGTCATAAATGTTTAAACTTGCAAATGTCAGGTTTGCTCAAAACTTCAGAAACCACCTAAGTGGCGATTTCAGTCAGCAACAAAACATCCAACCATATCAACAACTAGGCTGTAGTTTACAATACACACACAGCACAAACTACAAAATATATTCATATATATATATAAATATATATTTAAAAAATATATATACACATTCTTTTCTCGTTTTCTTTTCTTCTTGTTATTTGACCGAAATGACCGAAAATGAGTGACTGAACCCATAAGCTAGAAAACTGTTCACAGAGGTCAAGACAGAAAGCTGCATTTACACCAAACTTCAATAGGACCTGAAGTCTTTGTGTAACCCTTGCTATCACCATCCTATTTTAGCTAGGCATGACTATATGAAGAGGTAAGAGTTGCCTGGGGAACTATCACCTAACACTAGCAATAGCTAGCTAGTTAGCCGCTAATAAGCGGAATGCTAATTTTGGCTAACGAAAGATGCTTGCTACAAAAACTGAACAGCAGACTCATTTAGAGTGTCTTTAAGTGCAGCTGAGTGATTAACATTACAAAATATTGTCTACTTGTCACTCAAAGCTCCCTCATCCTTAATAAAATATATCTTTGTAATACATATTAGAATATAAATGTAGAGTATAAAATTACCTCTCCTTACAGAGTGTAGGGGGGAATATTAGCATCACCAGAAGCAGCTGCTTGGTTTAGACTTAGCATTTTCTTTCCATTATCGAGCTACAGCAGGAAGCTGTTTCCACAGAGATAAAACAACCATACACTGTACCTGCTTCAAATAAGAGATACTCAAATAATACAGTGAAGCCTGTAGTTGTTGAGGAGCGAGGAATGTCCCCCAGGTATCGATGTACCAGAAATTATTCTTACTGCTTTTACTGTGTGAAATTCACTTGAAGCAGGTTTAAGGTGGCATACTTCATATAAATATGTAAATAAACATGGTTCAATTCATAGTACATTCTCAGAATTTAATATAGGGTGTAAAGAGCATCTTCACTTCTTAGTTTCATGTCAGGTTAGTTCGACATGGAGATTTCTTCCACCCCGTAGGGCTCGTTCTTAAGCGCAGAGGGGTGACAGGTCCTGCCTTCACTTTTACCAAAAGCAGTGAGAGAAAGAAAGAATGGCAACTTAAACATGCCATTTATTCCACATATTCAAATCTGTTCGCAGCGCAATGTCAAACTCTCTGTGATGTCAGGTCCTCGAGTGAATGAGCTGCGTCCGTATTGACATTTTTAACAACATTAATTTCAATCAAGCTGCTGAGGAAGTACTTCTGTTTCGCTGGGAGCTAATGAAGAGAAAAAGACACACATATGGGACTCTTTCTTTTTTTGTGTGTCTCATCCTTCGATCTGCGCCCAGATCCATATGCCATATGGGAAAGCACGGATGACAAGATCCAAGAGTTCAATGCATTTCCAGTCTTTCTCCAAATGCAGCTGAAGAATCAAAAAAGGACTCCCTCTCTTGTCTCATATAGTCCCCTGGGCACATGAAAGTGAAGGTTGCTCTTGCAGCCCTTTTAATGACGGGCCTTTTTTTGAGAGAGAGAGAGGTTTTTGTTTCATTTAGAGCAAATCTTCATTGTTAATCCATTGCCTGTTGCCAGGTTTGGACGCCATATGTTGCACGCTGCCTCACTACCTTTCTTCTAAACCAAGGATTTCAAATTTGTCATTTTGATATGTTTCATAACGAGACAGCACGTTTCACGTGGGCTGACGGTCCTTATTAATGTAAAGCTGCAAACAGCTTCAGAGCTAATACAATTTATGACAAGAATACACAGCTGAAGGCTGTCAGGGCCATTTTACACGCGACACTCTGGGAAAGTTTTAAAGCCTTAAAAAGTTCAGCCCCGTTTTGTGGATCTACCTGACCCTGGTGGTGTTCAGATCGTATGAAAACCAAGAACATCTATATTCACTCTCGACTAAAGTATACAAACATTTCTAAGTCAGTCACAGTTTTGAGAGATCTGGCTGAGTCACAACAATGTGCTTCAGCCAAGACCAAGTCTGGAAACCATTAACATAGAATATAACCCGGCTTGAGCAGAAAGCACAGTAAATGTTAAGCAGGTGAGAGCCTCTGAAGCTATAGTAACAAAAAACTATTTTGTTACGCCTGAAACATTTTTACATTTGAATCCACAGATTTCGTGTTCGTGAGGCAGAAGTTTGTGGACACCATTTTTAAGATATTAGCAGTGTTTTTTTTTTAAAAAGTAGCCAGCCCACAACATAAACAGTTTTTCCAGCTAGCACGTTCACAGGTGGGAGTACAATATTACCGTGCCACAGTCTATACATTGCACCATTCATCACATAATTAGATTTTCATGAAGTAGATTGCCTCCTTATTGGCTGTCACGTCGACTCTGTGCCATCAATGCGAGAAGCCCCTTCTGCAGTCCGCTCCATCAGGCCCGTTTTTGCTTTGCATACCTGCCAACAAAGCCATAAAGAAATTACCCTAATCATCACGGTAATTAACATCAATAATTATTGACAGTGGCATGAACGAGGAGGGATGGATGGACGAAACGGACGCTTCTCTTTCCTGAGCACTTTGAAGCCAGTTTCCTGGAAGAAGTTTAAAAAAAAAAGTCCAGTAAGCGTGCGATGTACACGAGGTATAGGAGCCAAGTTGACGTCATATATTTGCTAATGTTGTGCGCCAACCAACAACAGCAGGTGACCCAGCTTCCCCCTACCCCCTCCAGCACACACTCACACAAACACTCCAGCAGTGCCACCCACCCCCCTACCACCATCCACAACCCCATCATCTCCTCCCTGGTTGCCAGGAGTGCACCTGCAGCTTATTATCCAAGCCTTTAGGTTTATAATGTAGCGCAGGTGCCAAAGTGCCAAAGCACCATTGTAGCACACACACACACAAGTCAACAAACTAACAGGCACAGAAATGGGCATACACGCTTACAGATGTGCAATGATTAATTAATACTATGGTAGGTAAATCCTTAACATTGTTCCCTGTGAGTGTTGGGTAACACATATGGGAAGAAGAAAATAATTTGCCTTGAGTTGTTCATTTGGTTTTTGCATAAATAGTTATTAGTGACTTTGTTCTCAGGAATGAAAACACCTGACAACATACGATGTGTTCATTCCTTGGAAAAAGCATTGTTCTGTATTATTGGTGGGATGTGACATAAGATAGCAGTTGTTTAGAGTGCTTTGGTCTGATTGGCCTGGTTCCTGAGATAGACATGTAGACATGTTTGCCTTCTATCAAAGATAAAAAATAAAAATAAATGGGCCTTACTCTAAAAGAATAATTCTGAAAAAACTCATCAGCAATGACTTTTTACAGAAATCAGTACCTGGTTACTCAAAAAAAATATTTTCCACCAAAATACACCCACCATAACTGTCTCACCAAAACAGACATGATATAAAAGGTGAAGCAGTATCCAGATCCAAAAAGTATGGAAGCCCGTTTCTGCCACTATAAAACAGAAAGAAATAACTTGACATTTTGAGTTATCTTTCTCAAAATTATTATTATTTTTATTAAGTCATATTTTGACAAAAATAACTAAAAATTTTGAGAAAAGTAACTCGAAATTTCGAGTTAGCACTGCCAATAAGTAATCTATGTGAATGACGTCATTTCCTTGTTACCCGTAAGCTGAGGCCCTCAGCCACAAATGCTACAGCTAAGCTACCGGTATTACAGCCAGTCATGAATGCGTAAATTGCTGAGTATTTTCAACGTGGCTTCACAAATGATGAAATCCTTGTGTTATTAGCTGAATCACATGGCGTTACTATCAGTAAACGTACTTGCGAAAGAGCCAATTTGTTGCTATACATTGGTAGCTCATGATCCGGTTTTGAGATCCATATCCTTCCGGGTAACAAGAAAATAACGTCATTCACGTAGTTTACTGACTAGCAATGGTAACTCAAAATTTTGAGTTATTATTGTCAAATTAATAAGTTAAAATTTTGAGAAAGATAACTCAAAATTTGATGGATAGTTTTTTTTGTTTTGTTTTTTTTTAGTGGCAGAAATGGGCTTCCATAGAGTGTGAAACCTGTATAAAAATGACTGCATTTTTTTTTTTGTCCAGCAGGGGGCCACTCCTCTGGTTGTATAGATCAGTGTTTCTCCTTTTGGAGCCATGGCACATATTTCACATTAGACAAATCACACGGCACACCACCAAACCAAAATGTCACAAAAAGCATGTTGATCATTTTTCCCAGCGCACCAGGCACAGGGAATTGGTTCGGTTTGTCCCCAGTATACTTTTGTTTTCTTTCTTCTGACCACTACTCATGCTAGGGCCTTCATCTGGGTCGAAACTGGCTACTTTTTTCTTTTCAAATATTTATGTATTTCTATTACGCGCTCTGTCGTCTGACAGCGTGACTATTATGTAATTTCTTCTTCATCTTCTTCTGTTCTACTGGCAGTTGGCAAACCATTTAACTAGAGCAGGTAGTTGTACGGCCCTCTAGTGGAAGAGAATTTAATTGTTCTGCCCGTTAATCACGCTTGTAGCTTAGAGTACTAATCGTGTGGAACCAGATAATCCTCCACGGCACACTTGATCATTTCTCACGGCACACCTATGTGCCGCAACACAGTGGTTGGAAAACACTGGTATAGATGCTTACAGGGAACAGATTTTTCTCCTTTGACGCACGCCCTCAGTACACACGTTCATAAGGAGTTAATAGCGTCAGTCGCCAGTTTCAAATCATACCGAATACAGCATGATGTTGATTTTGCTCATTACGATTTCCATTAAAGTAAAGAAGAAGAAAAAAAGCACGGTATGCTCTGCCGTTTGATTAACAGCTCTGCTTGTTAGGTCCACTTTCAAAACACAGAGATGACATTGGAAGAAGAAAACAAAAAACAAAAGAAAAAGGAACAATATTTTAATAACCATAGAGCGGCTGCATCTATCTTTTATTTACAGTCTGTGTTGACAGGTTGTAAACACCAGCTGAGCTGTAATGTTAACTAGCTGCACAACTCTTTTGGTTGACAGATGCAGACAGCAGAAAGATAATAGCTCCCACTTTAAATTCTCCACAGCACGGCTGCCGGACGTTTTTAAGTAACCTACTCGTGGTTTGTAGAAAGAGACTGCCGAGTTTTTCAAATGCATTTTTTAGCACAAAGTAAGAGCCCTTCACTCCAAAACACTCCAAAACTGGACAACTCCCACAATCGAGACAATCGAGATGGATGACAACCTGTGTGTTTTAAAACAACTACATTATTTTAGTGCGATCTGTCTCTTTGAAATGGCAAATTTAGGCCTATTGCTAGGCCTAACGTAGTAAAATGTACTGTAATATTATGCTTAATAGTGCAGTGTTAGAGAAAGACACTTAAGGAAAAAAGGAAAAAACAATTCTGGGGGAGAAATATCAACATTTCTGCCAAAAGTCTTCTTGTAGCTGGAATAAATGGCTAGACATCATAGATAAAATCAATCAACTGATCAACTGAAGGGTGCAGGAAAAGTCAGACACTTCAACATCAGCAAGAAAAGAAACAGGAGGTACAGTGCTCAGCATAAATGAGTACACCCCACTACATTTGTCAAAAACCCTTTAGTCAACATTTTCTATGATCAAATCTTGTTTGCAATCTTGCAAACAAGATTTGTGAATTTGCACACACAAAACAGTGATTTCCCTAACAAATTCATTCAAGCACATTCAAGCCCATGTCGCAAAAATGAGTACACCCCAATTATAGTCTTAGGAGAAAAGCCACACTTAAGACTACAAAATTCAAATTAACAGGCATTCAACCACAGGTGAGTCTAATGATTCATTTAAGAGGTGTCCAGCTGACAGGTGACTATAAAAGGGCATTACTTAACAAAGAAAAGCCCTTCCCATTTCATGCTGTCAGCAATGGCTCCACATGGAAAAGAAATATGGGCAGAAATCTGTGCCATCAGGAACTGAATTTGAATAAGTTAAATTCAAATTTGAATTGCTCGGATTGAATCTGAATTGTAACTTGAATAAATGCTTTTAGAAACTGAATATGAATTAGCCTAATTTGAAATTCAATTTATTGGTTTGAAAATGATCATCACTAAATTGAAATTGAATTTTATATTTTGAAAATGAATTAATTTGCTTTGAAACCGTATTTTATCCTTTAAAAGTTTAGCTCTCGAATAATTTCAGATTCACTTGTCACCATCCAGTTTCAGTTCTACAATTCAATTTCAGTTCCAAATTTCAGTTTTTTTGGGACTTACATCCGGTTCCGGTTCAAGAGTAATCGAGCGCAGATTAATAGAACTACGTTTTACTAGCGGACCGAAAGTGTAGCTAACTGCAGTGAACTTTCACTGCAGTTAGCTAAAGCAGTATAAAGCCAAACTGGAGTGACCGTTTCCTGTGACACCATACAGCGCAAACTGCAGAGGAATGGCATGCATGGGTATTGTACACGAAGGAAGCCTCTCCTAAAGCCCATGCACAAAAAAGCATGCCTAGAATTTCCTAGGGCCCATGCTGAAAAAGATGAAGACTACTGGGACTCAAAAAAAAAGATCCACACATCTAAAGCTACTGTTGCATTTCTGAAGAAGAACAGGGTGATTGAATGGTTCATTTAATTAAGTATGTCTCCTGATCTGAACCGAATCGAACACCTGTGGGGAATTCTGAAGCGATAAGTTGAGCATCACTCTCCATCCAGCATCCGGGCTCTAAAAGAGGTTATTCTTGAAGGATGGAAAAAGATAGATGTTGCAATATGTCGCCAACTTGTTCATTCCATGCCTAGAAGACTTGGTGCTGTCCTTGAAAATCATGGTGGTCATACAAAATACTAGATGTAGTAGTTTTTGTTGTGGGGTGTATTCATTTTTGCTTCAACCAATTTGAGTAAAACTGAAGATTTTGTGATATAAGTTATATTATTAACCTTAATTTCATGTTATGGAGTTAAACAAGTGTTCAATAAAACTCAGCCTTGTGAAGATTTTGGAAATTGTTCTTTCGTTCATTGAGCTGCTGATTAAATCTGTACTTTTTAAAGGGAGTGTACTCATTTATGCTGAGCACTGTAAGTCACAGGACGAGACTTCTAGGCAAAGCAAAGCGAGCTAATCTAATTATCCAAGCTTTCATAAAGTCGGAAGAGGGCTATTGTTATTCTCTCTTGGTTTATTTATCTGTTTACTAACTGAGTGTGTGAAGCGATATGCTCTCCTTCAAAAAGAGGTCAAAGGTCAGCCCCGTGTACCGAATAGCAGCTTGTGGCAGAAGCTGATATGGATGCAGCGTGCTGTTCAAGGACGCTTCAGCGAGCGTGAGCGTGCGTGACAACGCAAGGGCAACGTGGACGGTTACCGTACTCTCTCCCTGCCAACGGCAAACAGCAAAACTCGTGTTTTTCTTGCTGAACTGGGTCTGCAGCGGCACCGCCGGCACGTGCGCATCACGCTTCTAAAGCAACACGAATCGGTTCCTGGTTCAGCAGAAATTCGCTTAACTTGCAAGCTTTTCATAACAGGCCAGATTATTGTGCAGCGGGCGAACATCTGTCTTTCCCCTCATATCGTTTGTTTGAACAGTTGTTTAATTCCTAACATCCTGTATATTGATATTGTATTATGCTCGGAGAAATAGAAACATACAGTGAGGTTTTTTGTTGTTGTTTTTTTTTTCTAAAAAGCCCTTTGTTGTTCTGTCTTTTTTCACCAACTTTGTTTGGCGATGATTTTGCGAGCTGAATTGATGGCAAACCGCAGGGAGCTCCGGGCGGGCTGAGACACTGACCACAGGCACCCCGATCCAGACTCAGTGACAGAACTTGCGGTGACATCTGCTTTTACTCAGGGAGAGCACTTCAGCACTTAATAAAGCATGTAATCGCAGTGTTGTAACTTGGGAGCAGACGAAGCAAAGCAGGCGCGGCAGTGAACTCATCATATACGGACTCGTCCCCGTTCACAAATGTCTGCTTTTGCTTATCTCGTTCGAGTTTATCGGCAATTTTACATTAAGACCCAAATGAAGACAAAGTGCCCCTTAAAGCCTTTTTGATTGATTACAGCTCTTTGCTGCGAAAGCAAAAAAAAAGCCATTTAACAAAAAGAAGAAAAAGAATACGACTTAAAAGGTGTTGCGCTCTGTTCTTATATACATCTGCATGCAATTTTCTGCATGTAAGTAGACAGGGGAAGGTTGTAGTTTTTAATGCCAGTTTAATTTGGGAGGCTGAAAGCTGCACGCTGCAACCAACAACAAAAGGGGGTTTTGTAAGCTTTATGACATCTGGGATACAGGTCACTTTTATTGTTTCCCAACGCAACATGCTGAAGAGGCAGACGGGCCACATTGCCGAAATATTTAGAAAAGAACGGGGGGAAAAAATCCCTCAGGTTGCTAAAATGTGAAGGCTTGCAGCAGCGTTGCAGTATGGAGGCAGGCTGGAATGAAATTCACTTTGAGTGTGTTCTTTGCATCTCGTCTCATATTTCAGCTAAACTGCCTGCTCGCCAGGGCCAAGGAATGCATCAAGCGCCATAAATCAGGGGCTTGATAGGAACTTGGCGGCCAGACAGCGGTGCAGAGTGCTGTGTTATGTAGCTACAGTACAGTAAAGATGTTTTAAGGTGAACATTACCATCTTGGAGGAAGAGGGAAAAACGAGGGGGAGGATACTTTGATTCAGGGGGAATTTTGTCCAAATGACAGAGCAACGAAAGCTCTTCTCACCTCCTTGAGCCGTTCACATTCCTGCACTTGTGAATCACTATGATCACCCGGAGGAATACAGGCCTCAAACTGCAGTCTGGCGCTGCTTTTAATTTTATTTATGCAGCAGAGTTTGGACTCAGGAAACACATCTTTATCCCGAGGAGCGCGCATGCAGGTGGGCTCGCTTGAGCTATCTTGTGTGTTTTGTTCTTGTCAAGGCGAGAAAGAGGCAAAAGAGTTCACGTACGAGAGGCAGCCGGCACTGTGTGTGCCAGGTTTGTTTGTCACATCTCCGCCTGTCTGCGCCTTATGCAAATGGGCAGGGGGGCTGGGAGGGACGGCTCCATGGGAAACTGCTGGTGCTAATCCAGCATGTTGAACAGGGGAGGAGAGGAGTACTTTTCAATAAAGCACCCCCCACCCCTCTGTCAAGTCAAACACACACAAACACAAATGCACGCACACACGCACACATGAATGATGGGTTCTCATCCCATGTGCGTGCGCGCTTTCGAACAAACATCAGAAGGAAAACACAAAGACACACAGGCGCTCTCCCGCTTTCTCCCTCTCACACACACATAAACACTGAACACCTGTTTCTTTTCCGCGCATCCAAACAGACATGCTTTAATATGTGAACAAATCCCACGATCTTAAGAACCCACTCTCAATCCGCAGGGTGTAATACCGGGGTGCTTTCAGTGAGATAACAACAAGGCTCAGTGTGATCGGTCTGTACTACCACCTATAGATAGACTAATAACACGCTCCAGCCACAGTCCATGACTTAGACTATGAAATTTATGCAAATTTGTGTGGGAATACACAGAGCCGAGAGCACTATTTAGGACTAGTGCATTTTTAGACAGCCCTCTTTTATTCCCAGAGCTCTCTTCAACTACATTTTTGCAAACAAACGCGGGCTGTTGCCTGAGATCTTGAGGGTCCCTTCACGAAGGCTGAAGTTGTTCACTGAAAGAGGTTGTCTTTTGTGAAATTCCTAAAACGCTAGAAGTCTCTAATATTTTTAGCGAACCAAGTCCTGCTGTCGTTAATTAGTTAAAATAACTGTTTTGGGGGGAAATATTTAAATAGATATTCACGTCTCTGAGTGAATTCTCACAGACAACAGATAGTTAAAATACCCAGCTTTATAGAACAAATGCAGCTGTCTACAGCCTGGTGCAAAAAAAAAAGAATTGTATATAGCGTATTTTCCCTTTAATAGCAGCTGCAAACTCAGTGGTCTTTGTATAACTTATAAATTTACACTGTATTCGTTTTTTAAGATAAAGCAAGTCATTTTTTTAGCTTATTTAATAAAAAAAAAAATGTTAAATTGACAAATACGAATTGATTAGCATGTATAATTTACAAATTGATGTGTTATCAAAATTTTGTCATTAATCTATCAAAAATAGATAGGCATGGGCCCAATTATTGTTAGCAGATTAAAAATGCAACCCTCCCATCTCCAGAAAGCTGACAATGAGCTGACTAAACAAATGATGGTTCTAAGCTAGCATTATGCTAGCTAATGTTAGGCTCGAGTGTCCTAAAAAATCCCACTTTCCCTCTGATTAAACAGTTTCAATACATTCTCACTTCATATGAGAGTTTATTTGTGTCTAAGTCTAACCATTTTAGATCCACTTAAAAGACAGTTTCAGTAACACCAACACATAGGCTAATACCGGCTAACAGCGGCAAAAACACAGAACAGTTCATTGGTCAGAAGTGACTCATTACCTGATATCTAAGTCCTTCAACAAAGTTTTACAGCCTTCTCCAGAGTAAATAAACGTGGACACATATTGACAGTTGAGGTAAACAACACAGACAAACGGCGGCAAGACTTTTTTGTCCTACAGCGACCACCTGATGCGTTTGAATTAGGAGGGGCAAGAATGCAGGACTCAGTTGACGGCAGTTTGCAATCTACTGACATTTACTGGTGAGATTTTACACACTGCAAGTTTAAGTTAGATACCAATACATGCTAGGTGTCACCTCAGCTAATTTTAATCACAGAACTGGACTTCTCAACCATGCTTGTGGCATTGGTGCCTGTTCAAGCACTGTGTGATGAAATTCAAGTATAATTTTATCAGCGCTAATAGCAAATATGTGTATTTTTGTAACACGCTCATTCAGCGCTAATAGCAAATATGTGTATATTTGTAACACGCTCATTCAGTCTGTGCCTGAGCCTTGCTAACGAAGCTAGGTAGCATTAGCTGCTAACTTAGCACTCCAAAAACTCAACCTGTTACATGTAGTGAGCTACTCTGATAAGGCTTTGAGAACCTGTAGAGCTACAGCCACCTCTTGAATCCCTTCAGCAGTAGTCCAGTGTTTATTCATGGTCTTCAGAGGTATAGCCAGAAGGCAATCTCTTCTGGCTGCAGCTTTACATTCAGCAGACAAATATGAAAGAGTATCAGTCCAATATTTCCACAAAACAATTCATTTAAGCAAAACATTGACTCCTGAAATCTCTCCCTTGTGGGTTTTATTTGCAGAGAGAGCAGCGCTGACAGTTTGCAATCTATTTTATAGTTTCCCTTTTGTATTGAAATCATAAGCAGTGTCAACAGTGTCTGCGCCAAACTCTAGTAATATCAATCACTGCAAAGTTTGCCTTAATTACTTCCTGCTAGATAAAGTACATTACACTCGTACTTTGATGCCAAACGACGACAGGATCAGATTCATTCATTACCTGATTCCAACAGCACACAAGATTATATTCCTCCCATAAAACTTGGGGATGTGACAGAGTTCTTTGTGCCGGCCTTGGCTTGAATCCAGCGGTTCAGTCCAGCCCCTGCACTCACAGGTTTGTGTGAGAGTACTCTCTGTGCTTTCCCCCTCTCCATCCTCTTTTCGGTACACAGTCAGACACACGTTGGAGAGCCACAAGACGCCGTTACCTCTCCTGGATCTATATGGGTAGAAAGAGAAAAGGGCGGGAAAAAAAGGACAAACACAAAAGCAATCAACAAATCCTGTTTGCTTGAGTCCTGCGAAACATAATAGGGCCAAATCATCATCTATTTAGCTTCGTCAAATCACTGACAGCAGGCCTTGATAAAAGAGAGTGGAAAATATGTAGGGTACAAGACTGTGCCAAGACCCTCACCGACAAGAGCCCCCTATTGAAGCCAGATGTTGACTCAACTGGCCAATTTTGATAAATGGCATAATGATTACCATTATAGATCGGGTAATTTTATATCAGCGTGCCACATTGTTGGTCCTCTTTAATGATAGCCAAATGAACTCTGGTTTGTGCCTGAGGCCAGGTGGGCTTTTCTGCTGTTGGTATGCAACATGCAGCGCTTTAACCACCATTAGGAGGGCGCCTGTGCTGAAGTCAGGGCACCTGGTCTTGTGGGCACCAACTGACAGTTCCTGTTGTTGCCATCAAGTGTCCAGCTGAGCCCTGAGCACATCACACAGGTCCGTAATGAGACTTAATTGGCGCTTTAGCCTGACTTTTGCCTCTTTCAATGTCCTCAATCCCATTGGAAAAGCTTATTCGATCAGAGCTTCATGCGCTTGACACAGTGACCCAGATGGATCTTACCTTGTGTGACCCGTGAGGTCCCAGCAGACCAATTGTGCTCTGGTCCGAGCACTGAAGTCTGTCTCCCATCCCTTGGGGATTGGCGCATTACAGCAGATTAGCTGGAGTAATACCTTTATGGAGCATGGGTATGCAGGGGTCATGGGATCTTTCCAGGACATGAAAACTAATGTTTGCTTTCGGAGCAAACTGTCACAGACACACTTCTAAGAATCAAGGAAATCCAATTAGTTTAATACTTAAAGTCAAATAGTCGTCTTTCCTCTGATCTGACACTGTCCTTATTCCACCCCTGCAACAGCTTCTATCCCTGTTTTCCTCTTGCAGTCTGAGTTCTCGTAGAAATGTTCCTGAGTGACGTAACCTGAACCTGAGCATTACAGTTGTCTTGGATTGCAATACATCTTTGAGGATTTCTGGTCTCTGGGACTTGCTTTTAGGAATGTGATGCAATGAATTTTTATTGAATGCATACTGTGGACCCTTCGACACATTCACATTACCTACGTGATGTTAAGGTCTATAAGAGCCAAGTGACCCCCCCATCATACCTACTGATAGTGTATTGTCTTCTTTTATGGTAATTGTAGATTCGATTAGACTGCCACTCTGGATTTTAGGAGAGAGAAGCTTTAGGTGATGATGTGTGTGTTTACCAAAGGGGTACAGACACAGCAAAAACTCACACTAGCATTAGTATGGGTTCAGTGAAGCTCTTTTATTATTGCCAAGATTTTTTTCTCAGTGAGTTCACTTTAAAGGAGCAATCATTTTTTTAAATGTCTGTTCCAGGTAAACACGATTCCTTCTACCATATCTATATTATATTTGAATAGCAGTTTATGGATGCTTGTGATCGAACACTAAATGACAAACATTATCCATAATGATATGGTCAGTGCCCTCACTGAGCTGATGGCATTTTGCAAATACTTCTATTGATGTATTGTTCCAAAAACACCTCACCGATGCACATGTGTGTGGGTATTCTGAAATCTTTTTACACACTCACATTGTGTAGCCCTGTCTTAATTAGGTAAAGAACTCATAATGTTAATTGTCTTCTTTTACCTTGCTTCACTCATACACTCACTTCATTAGGTGTGCCTACATGAAGTGTAGGTGTACAGAATCCCACCGTTGCTGCAGATTTATTGGCTCGATATCCATGATGAGAATTTCCCATTTGACCACATCTTAAAGGTGCCTAACCTAATAGTTGCAACCTAAGTTGTAACAATCGACTTACTGCTGTCTTCCTATGAGCTTGCAGTAGTCTGACCAGTCTCCTCAAGCATCAATAAGGCATTTTTTTTACCCTACCACTGGGTATTTTCTGTTTTTGGACCATTATTTCCAAACCCTAGAGTGGGAAAAATGTGGGAAAATCCCAGCAGATCAGCAGTTTCTGAAATACTAAAAGCAGCTCATCTAAATGATCTTTTCTTCCCCATTCTGATGCTTGGTTTGACCTCCAAAAGCTCTTCTTGACCATGTTCTTAAATGCATTGAGTTGCTGCCATTTGATTGGCTGATGAGATATTTGTCTTAATGAGGAGTTGAACAGGTATTCCTAATAAAAAGGGCAGTGAGAGTAGATGCTCTTATTAAACATGGCCAAAGTTTCAGATAACAAGGTGAGCATATATACAAAGAATAGCTGTAGGGCAAAAACTCAGTTTCCTCTCGAGCACGCAGGTCTAAATGTCAATAAAGAAACCATTGGCTTGAACTGTGCGACATGCAAAGCCACCTTTAAATTTAAGGTGGCTTTGCGGCCAGCTGTCTTCAATACAGACATCAGCTGTGTCACTTTACTTGTTCATCAGTTAATGTCACCAGATATCGAACTGGGACTTTTATGTGCCAAATTGCAATCATTCACAATCAGCAAGGACCAAATGCAATAAATAAACACAAGAAAGAGCCACAGTAATGAAGTCATTTTTGTAGCATAGCTCATTTTATTGTTTAAACAGTTTTGCATAGGAAATATATCCACTTCCAGTAATTGACTGCAGTAAAAACAGCTGCTAGCAGTATAGGCTGGATATAACAGTAACAATCACAAAAAGTTGAGCCTTATTTACACTGATTTTAATCTTGTGGCAATTTTAGCCCCTGCACCAAATGTAACTAGCTTGAAGGCATCGCCTATTGGGTGGCGTTGATAAAAATCAATAAAAGAAGGGATATCAAGGCCTTTGCTATACAGTTCACAATGGACACCTGTGGCTCCTAAACTGTAAATGAAAAGATGAAAAGAACAAAAAAAAAAAAAAAAAAAAAAAAGGTTTTCCAAAAGTCCTCTAAAACGTACATTCAGATACATACATAGACCTTTGCACACACTTGCAGTGTAACTACGATCACTACTGGAGACTGTTTACATATTGTTTTGTTGGTGTTGTTGTTGTTGTTCCTTTTATATATTTATATATATATAGATTCCACCGTGATTCCTAAAATAGAAATGTGTGCGCAGCGGGAAGTAAAAGTGCCACAAGACCCAAAAAGAAATCAGCCCTGCAGAGAAAAATGGTGACTAAAGAAATTCCGTCATTGCGCTTAATGTAGCACTGACCCTCCCGCCCAACTCCCCCGCCCTCCCTGAAAAAAAAAAAAGAAAAAGAAAAAAGAAGAATTTCCTATTATTTTTTTTTTTTTTAACAAATCCGGCGTGGGCATCGTGTGCTGACGTAATTCGAAAATGAATAAATCACAAAAAAAAAAACCACCAAAAGAAGTGATAAAGAGCATATTTTCAGATGCGTTTGCCACATTCTGCTCGGTGTGACGCCGTTTTCTTCTCGCCACGTAGGAAAGTTAAGTCTATCACATTCTACATATTGTATACAACAGACACTTGGACAGCTTGAACAGGCACTGCATTGCTATCTTTTAGTCTCCTTTTGGTGAATGTTACATCCTGTAAAAATGCTGGTTTTTCATGTTTCATAACAACCTGATGCCAAGTGACTAGCAGCTAGCCAAAGTATGGAAGATGTATATTGCTCATGTAGGATGAAAATGAAGTTTTCTCTTAAGTCTGCATGTGTACAAGCCTCTCAGTCCCTACAGAATGTGTGACATTCAGTTAAAAAGGAACAATCTCACATATTGCATGAGTGCCACAGGTCCTCCTTGCATAAA
The DNA here is from genome assembly GCF_900408965.1 of Simochromis diagramma. NCBI lineage: Eukaryota > Metazoa > Chordata > Actinopteri > Cichliformes > Cichlidae > Simochromis > Simochromis diagramma. Next base: position 3,697,203 of record NW_024387416.1, on the reverse strand, counting down.
GTCGTCCTGTTTCTCTGCGATCGCAGCGATCAGTGTAATAATACTTTCCAGTCTCAGTATTTGCTCTGAATGGGGGCTCTTGAAGCTGCTGATGGGTTGAACACTGATTTTTTTTAACCCGAAAACACTAGCTCAGCTGGAAGGTACAGTACCCTAATCTGAAGCACCTGAAAAGCATGTAGTATTTGTTTGTAGTGTGAATGGAGGGTTTCCTATAGTACATCAGGATTTGACAACGTGTGAAATGACAAAAGTGCAAAATGAGTGGATGCTTTCTTTTAGGAAATTCTTAAAACAACATCGCCTGCATGCGAACGACGCGCACAGCTCCAAACTTGCCAGATATACGGTGAGATGCAGCACCAATCACGTTGCGACAATTGTGATTTTTTTTTTTTTAAGAACAAGAAGAAAAAGGAAAAAAAAAACAAACAATCCGACAGATTCATCAAGGACGTTTGTCACTGCAGATTTTACCCTGCTTCTCACTTAAGGTCAGGTGCAAACTGGGGCCTTTGCCTTACAGGTTTACTTCCCAGCTGCTACAAGAAACACACTCACACCACAATCTTGTTGGACAAGAATTCACACCCATTTCCAAAGAAAAGAAAAAGAAACCAACCCCCGAGATAAATCACATCACACGCTCTATGGCCACACTACTGAAAGAACAACAATTCAAATATTCATGAAGTCTTTCCCAAGTGGAAATATCTAAGCACTAACCAAGTTCAGAAATAATATTAATAAGAATAAAAAAAGCCTTCAATGTTGTTGTTTCTTAATATTTATGGATCAGTACAGAATACACACTCCCTCCCCGACCCCCCCTCTTTTATCTTTACATACAGGAACACCTGATGAAAACACTAATCAGAGAAACCTGGAGAGTTCTAACTCAAATCCAGTCTCTGAAACAAACAAATCCAAATTTAATAAAACATTTTTTTGTTTGTTTTTTCTTTTTCTTTTTTTCCTAAAATGGAATTGACTCATTTTCCCCAGAAATGAACATTTACAAATGTGGGCTTCAAAGAAGAACTCCCCCGAAAGTTTACAGTGTACAAACTCCTGTCCTACGGCAGGCTTTTTCTTTTCCTCGACAGAAAGACCCTCATCTTCTATCGCTGTGTAGTGTCGGAGGCACTCGATCATACATCCAGCTCGGAAATTTAAACGCGTACGCACTTGCACGCACTTGCATGCACGCTCAAGCTGCCAAAGCAGAGTTCAGCCTCGCAGACCGCAGCTATCGACGCAGTCAGGATATTTACCATTATGTACAGTCTCCTCTTCAAACAGACACCAGCACAACAGCACAGTGACCCTGACACACTTTTAAGTTGCGCGCGCGCGCACACACACACACACACACACACACACACACACACACACACACACACACACACACACACTTGGGGACAATGCACTTCAGTGGGGTCTCCAATGGCCAAAGGCTGCAAAGCAGTTATAGTTTTTTTCCTTTTAAAAGAAAAAAAAGCAACCAAGAAAAAAAAAAAAAAGAGCAGTGCACTTACAACGGGGTGACTTTTTTCGTTTTGTTTTTTTCAAACATTTTCTTTCTGCGTGAGAAATCTGGGTGAAGACGGAGAGATTGAGCTTGACTTGAGGATTACTTTTTAACAACGATTTCTGCTCCTTAGCCCTCTGCTGGCGCCGGAGAGCTCTCGGGGGAACTCTCCGAAGGAAAACGTTTCTTTCACGATTGCAGGGAAAGAGTGCAAAAGGTGTCATAGCAGCACTGGCTGCGCTGCAGCTTTCTGCGAGAAATTTTTTTTTACAATAAAAATGGCAAGGTATCGATTGATATAAATAATGCCCTGTAATACGCCTGAGAGGTTTAGTTTGACTTCTGAACACTGTAGGACGAGGATGGGGGGTGGGGGAGATGATTGCCTATGTGCTATTTAAGTGCTAGATTTTTTTTCTCCTAGTGGATTCTATTTAAGCTTCTACTGGGGGCATTTGGACAGGAAGTTAGAAGACACCACACTCCTGCAGTCCAATATTTCCTTTAACATACTCTACGGGGCTTCTGCTAGGGAAGCGTCTCAGGAATTGACATATGTGCATATCGTATATACATTTATACAAATCTACTACTTATAAAATACTTTCTAAAGGCTTGCTTGAGCCTGTCTGGAACTGATTTCAACAGGTCTCACTAGCATTAGTCGGTGTGTGATTGTTGCGCAGTCACAGGCCACTTCACTGATGTGTTTAAGGCATCTACTTGGGAATTGCATTAGGCGACATCTAGAATAGCACGGCGTAAAGATTCGGAAAAACGCGCGCGACGCCATCGGCTGCGGCTCTCGGGGAGCCGAGACAGAACGGGATTCTACGCAAAAATGATTTCTTCAAATGATTGTCGCGCTCAAGTCAAGCTGTCTCTCCAGTGGAAGAAGAAGAAAGAAGAGCTCCTTCAAGGTCACACGCTAGCACCCCAGGTGGAAAGTTGAAAGTAAGAGTCACAGTAGACCAATCAGTGACTTTGCAGCCGCAGCAAGCCCAAGGGTGCATCATTTTAAGATAAGTACTTCTAGAAAAATACCACCCCTCCTCCCAAATCTCCCAAATTCATAATACACGGGAACATGTCTCACCATCATTCGGTAGGCCTATAAGCTAAAGAAAGAAAAAAAGGAGAAAAAAAAGACCTTGTCTCACACTGCATAGAAAGCAGTCCCCACTTTGGTCGATAAAAAAGGAAAAGAAAAAAAACACCCACAACAACAACAACAACAACAACATCATCAACAACAACAACGACAAACAACGATATCAACAAAATAAATGCATTACAATATTATCTATCTCCAAACTAGCCTCTAATAATTGACGCATCTATAAGCACTACCTACATAGGCAAAACTTGGTATTGCATAATTTTCATAATTCTGAATTCCACCCTCCGCAATAGTAACTGGAAGATGAACAAAATGAGCATTGAAAAAAAAAAAAAAAAAAAAAAAAAAAAAAAAGGAAAACAAAAGATGACAGGTTATTAGAAAAACCACCAAAATACTGAAAACAAACAAACAAACAAACAAACAAAAAAATGCTGGTTGATTACAAACTTTAAAACGGCAACTATACACAGCCTTGATATGCAATGTAACTGTGACATAGAGTAGTACATGAAGTTAAAAATCAACAATTTCATTCAGAGTACAAAACAATTCTTATCATAAAAATGTTAATTTTTTTTTCTATAATGATAAATGCAGCAAAAAACAAGTGTAGTGATGTCTCTATATTCAAAGGCAAGGCACGTAATGTGGACTATATGTCATCGTGCAAATTAAGAGTACTGGAGAGATTTTTTTTTTTCCTCGTATATAAATATGTCTGGACTGGAGAGGCAATGGCCGTGAACACGCCACGCGCAATTCTTGATTTCGGGGATTTGCCACCACCTGGATTCGGAATTTCAGCTTTCAACCTCTTCCACTTTAGAGTTAACCTTGCACAAACTGTAGCTTTACCCATAAGCCCACGCTACATTTGCATGAATAATACAAATTTTCCCATGAATTAACACTTCTTATTTTCTTTTTTTCCGTAAACATAAGCTTTAGAAGCTGTTGGCCAAATGCGTATGCTCTTGATCTCATCGTGAACATTTATGCGCACTATGTGCATCTCGTTTTCTTTACTTACGATTTTTCTGAAATAAATAAAAAAAAAAAATCTCCCCATAATGATGGGAAGGGCTCAAAATAAGTGCTGGTTTTGCTCAGCGCTGCACAGGTAGCTTTAATGCTCGCCTTCAACTGCCTTTCCTACTTAATGTTTTTACTTTTTTAATTTTTTTTTTACTTTTTTCCACGCGAGGAGACGGATATCGTGACTGAAATCAAATTCAGATGTTTCTCAAACATTTTACCCATAAAACATTTCATATTTATCCCCCTTCCTTTAGAGTCTTAGGGCTGACAGACTGATAGCTTCCCTTCAAAAATTCAATTGCACTTGCCTCTGTCGCATTTTTTTTTTTTTTTTATATTCCTTTTTTTAAAGGAGATGCTAATTCTTTCGTGAGGGGTCCAATCTCAAGCCTAGCATTTAGTGTTGTTTTGAAAACTGCATTTAGAGTTCTCAACCTTTACCCATAAAGCCCCTTTCAGACATGCACTCCTCTCCATTAATCTGACAGCATCTTAACATTTACGGGCAGCTTTCGACACGGCGCAGGTCTCAGTCGTACTGACGGACAGGCATGCACAAGTTTACCGTACACAAAAGGGCGTTTTCACAGCAGATATTTTAACATATCAAAGCAGGAAAGGGTGCAACATGCAGATGTTCTGTGACGACCCACTGGTGTCACCACTTAACGCTCTAGATAACCTCTTAACCATCACTTTTCAATTGGAAAGCTGTGAACTGGTGCGGTTTTTAGCCAAAACATGTCCCACAGGACAGGAACTGCTAGCTGTCTGGATGCTGGATGACGCTCCAGATGATGGCAGTTTACCCCACCAGCACCCATCCTAACTTGTGCAGACTTTGTTGCCCTTTCAGCCAGGAGGGTTTGCTTTTGGCGTCCAGCGTTGCCACTGAAGAACATCCTGCGCCCATCTCAGAGATGCTGCTGGCTCAGACCAAGTAAAAAGGTCGGGGAAGTCCTGCTGTTGCGTTTGCTTGCTCACTGACCAGCTTGCCATGACTTACTGGGACACTTAATGAAAACTGAGCCATCATCCTGTCATGTGGAAATGTCTCCTGTGAACAGGGTCTGTGGCGGCGAAGAGAATTAAATATCGCCGGGCACATCTTGCGGCCACAAATGCAGCAAGCCTTTTGCACATACCGAGGCTCTCTGCGGCGCTGCCGTGAGGAGCGTTCACGTAAGACTTACCGGTGTCTTAATCGCTTTGACAAACCCGTGAAGCCATGTCTGAAAGGGGCCTAAGTGTTTACATTAATTCATGAAGTAAGTAGCAGTAAAGAATAAACAAAGTCAACACATTTTTCTGAACAAAGAGTCGTATCACAGTAAACTGAAATCAAATGGAAGAAGAAACACTCTGAATTCACAAGTTTTTGTTCCTATGGTGCACACAGTGAATCGTTTGATGCGGGAAAGCCTCTTCTCAAGAGGTCTCAGTTGGAGAGCTTAGAGTCTCTGAGCCATCCACCAGGCAGAGGTTGTCAAATATGCAGACCCCCTCACTTATGCGTGTGTGTGTGTGGGTGTGTTTGTAAATCTAGATTTTACATCTTCCTCCAACATGGAAAAATAATAGGAATCGCCGCTAAGAGACTAGAGTGTCATGCAATAAAACATTAAGGCATCTATACATCACAGTATCTGAATGGATTGCAAAGTTCTGCAACACACAACAACTGACTGGTGGGTGGTAGGTGTGTGTGTTTGTGTTTGTGTGTGTGTGGGCCGGGGTGAGGAGACAGCAGACCTGAAGCTTCTTGGTTTTTTTTTTTTTTTCTTCTTTCCTCTGAACGAACCCTCATCTTCACTTCAGGGCCAGTGTCCATCATCGGGAGGGACGGGAGTGGGGAGGGAACAAGGAGGGGCTGGGATGAGGGTTGGGGGGGGGATAGTAGAGAGGGTTATGCAGCGCTTGCTGCTTTGCTGGTTTCATCCATGGCTGTGGACACCTGTAGTGCTAGCTCCGCACTACCAACACCCCCACCCATCTATCCACCCTGGGGGTCATCCGGCCTCTGTGTGATCAGTTCCCTGTCTCGGCGGGGACCAGGGGCTCACCAATGATGTTTATGCTGTAGTTCTGGTGGACATTTGTTGGCAGAATCGGAGTCCCGTTCGACACTTGGAATGGAACTAAGCTCGCCCAGGTACCAGGACTGTGGAGACAGAGAGACAGAGAGAGAGACAAAGAGATTACTCCTGTGCCGTTTGCAGTCAAAATCAGATTCTTTCACCCAGTTATCCTGAACGCTGCTTCGCTAATGACCAGCTCTGCTCTCATTGAGGTTCGTGGTCTCGCTGTTGGTTTGTTCAAACGCAGATAAACAAAAAAAAAGCTCGTTAAACTAAGCTGAGGGGATCCCACTTGATTCCCAGCGAAGGACATCGTGTGAGAGGGCCGTGACGCAGCCGCTCTTCTGTGCATTAACGGCGGTGGAGAAAAGCGCGATGGGGGGGAGGAGGAGCGCGATTGGTAGCGGCGGTGAAGGAGGAGTGGTTGTGGGTAAAAAGTGTGGGGGTCCCTACACAAAGCTGTTCCATCCCTATTCATCTCACGCTAATGGCAAAACAACACAGTGATTGTTCCTGGGGAGCAACGGTGCTAACTGAAAACGCGAGCGGGAACAAACAGCATGTTGTTCCCGAGGGGTGCTGCGCAACGTAGATGTCAGATAATTAGCCCCCCTTGCTCTTTTCTTCCCCGCAGGGCCCCAGTGTGCACTCATCTAACCCCCTCCCACCTCTCGTATCACTCCCGCTAAGTATGAAAATACCTGTGTTACACTTTTCACCAATAACCGATGCACGCATACGAAGCATCAGCACGCTGTTGCAGCAGCTGAAACGTGATGGATGGAAAAAAGAGCAGGAAACAGATAAAAGTGAGGAACGCAGGAGTGAAGGGAAAATGCAGAAAAAAAGGAAAGAAAAGGAAAGCAGGCTTAGATGGGAAAAGGGGACAAGGAGGTTTTGTTTTTTGGGGGTTTTCTTCACATGAAACAAAACACAAGACAAGCCTCGAGTCTGATGATGCTCCTGTGCAGAGACTCGACTCTTTGTGAAACTTCAGTATTAGAACAACACTGTCTGGGCTCATAAAAGCAACTCATCAACCAGTCTGCATTTTTTACAAATCACTAGTCACCGCTCTTTTACTTAAAACAATGGAAGTGCAAATTCAATTCACCTCACGGCCCGAGAGGCCCGACTCGCTAATAAAGAGTGAAAGACAGAAAACACAAGAGCCGAGGAGACGCATTCAAAACAAAAGCAAACATCACTCAAGTTTTAGGTTGCGTTTCAGTGCGCAAAGTGTTAAAAAAAGACTTCAAGGCTAATCCTCTCTAGCAGTTTTTTTTACCGTCCAGCCCGTCCTCGTTCTATCCTCTTCCCTTCCTCCTTCTCTCTTTCACTCTGCCAAAAATCATCGGACAGGAAACGGGGGATTAAGTTTTTCCTACCTTTCTGAACAAAGAGCGCACAGAGCGGCCAAGGACTGCAGCGCTCTCCTTTTCTTTCTTCCTTCCTTCCCTTCTTTTATCTCGCAATGTTTCGCTTTTCTTATGAAACGCCTCTCAGGTAATGGCTTACATTGTTTAGTAGGTGTGTGTGGGGGGTCAAACAGCTACAAAAATGCACTTTTTTTTTTGCACAGATCAGTTTTAAACTGGCTGCCTGTCCGCACCTGCATCCTATAAGCAGGTTTTTTGTTTTACAGTACAGAATAACTCTCTGCATCAGTGTCTGTGCATGCATTAGGGTGTGTGTGTGGGGGGAGGGGATCAGTTGCCTCATTAGTATGACTGAACTTGCAATTCAAACTGTGCAGGAACTAAGGGCCCCATTCACAGGAAGTTAGATGTTCAGGTATTTTGTCCCCTGTAGCTTTTAAATAATTAAAAAGACATAACATAAAGACAAACATTTTATTTGAAGCTATTTGTTGTTGTTGCAATCTTAACCTGCATCAGTGCAGCTCCTCTAGATTTTGTCTCCACACGAGCAGCTCTGAGCACGGCTAAAAGACCTGACCTCCATCGCCGCGTTTCCTTAGGTAACCTTCAAGATGGCCTCCCCCTGCCCTGTCCGGCTCCCAAACCTCACTAATTCTACTCCCCGCGAGCACAGCCTGGCCATACAGCGTGCTTCGTTTAAGGATTAGCTCCCTAAATTAGATTATCTAATGGCATCTTAATGGATTGCTGACCCATTTCCTGCACAATAGCAACATGCGAGTCTGGCAGCTTTTTAATTTGAGGGCTAGTACTGAAGAGGCCTAGCGAAGCGCCCCATTTAAAGGGGCGAGCAAGATAAAGGAGAAATCAAACTGATCTCATCTGTATGTTGAACGATTGGGCGTAAATAATCCATCAAAGAGGGAAAAAAAAGTGTAATAGAATTACCGTCCCCATCCTCGCAATAACTAAACTGAATCCAGTCGGGATCTATTCTATCTTTTCTTATTACTGTACGAGTCACATGGCGAAAGGAGGAGGAGTGAGCTGGAGCGCGAGTGGAAAAAGAGACCTCAGGCTTGCAGCGGGGGACATTTTTCTCTGCTATCTCTACTGGCCCATTAGGAGGCCTTTCGAAGGGGGTTCTGCTGTGTGCGTTTGTGTTTGTAAAAACATTTGTAACTTCAGCGAGCGCAAAATGACCTGTACACCCACACACACACACACTCACACACACACCCACACACACTGTACATATCCAGGGAAAAGGGGAAAGGGGAGACGTAACAGGAAAAGGCTTAGCTCAGCTTGCTCGCTCTAGCATGGTGAAATGGTTCAGGTTTTCCCCCAGAGAGGGAGAGATACAGTATGGAAGCGAGGGAGGAGGGGTGTGTGTGTGTGTGTGTGTGTGTGTGTGGAAGGTGGGGGGTCTGTAACTTTAAGTTACAGAGAGTAAAGCATTACTTGAGCACAAAGTTAAACAAAGCTAAGCTTGTTTAAATACAGCGAGCAACTTAACCGCACATGGCTAACAATCTGACCTGAAATGACTTCCTTTTTTAAATTTTCCACATGCTTTGTCAAATTAGTTACATCAAAGCATTATTTTGTTGTTTTTATTAAGAATGAATCCAAGAGGAAGAAAGGCTTTATTTCAAAAGCTGAATCACACTGCAAGAGTTGTCGTTATGCAGCGAAATATAATATTGGTATTTATATTTATCGCTTTCCAACAGATATGAAAAGAAAATATGACCTTCTCCTCTCGTGGTTTGTGTTCGTGTGCATTTACAAAAGTCGGTTCTGGGGAAAACAGAACGAAGGGACTCCGCTGCTAATCGAATTCTCAAGTGCAAAACAAGAAGAAGTTACTGGGAAATGTATAAAACTATTAAGGCATGGAAAAGGAGATGAAGCAACAGAAAGGGGGCGGGGGAAAGAAAACATGAGGGAGACACAAGGAAACGTGTGTTTTATCAAAGGCATGACCTCATCTCGAAAAAGGTCAACATCTGCAGCAATAACAGCCACGGCTACTGGCCCCGTAATTGCGTTTATATGTGAACGTAAAGAGGAGACAATCAAGGAAATCATACATTATACTGAGTTACTCATTTCAATGCTTATATGTTGTGTGTTTGTGCATGTGCTGAAAGAGAGACAGAGAGAGACGGCATGAAAGAATGAAAAGGTTACCTTTGCCAAGTAATCCCCAAAGTGTCGTCAGTGGCACTGGGGCCATAATGCCTGCCGTTTTGAGTCACGCTCCAGTCACACTTCCTCAGCTGTCAATTGAAACCTAGCAGTCAGATCACTGGGCCAAGACAACTTCCACTTCAGATTACACTACAACTCAACACTGTATACACACATGCATGCAAAAGAGCCTGGGACAGGAGCACGGGAAATAAAAAATAGATTTAAAAAATAAAATAAAAAGGCTCCAAAATGAATCCTAAGAATGAAAACTGAGTCAGTGTTTTTAATACTTATTGAGATAAAATAACAGCTACAGGTGAAACAGACAGAAAATAAAAAGCATGCATTACAGTTAGTGGAAACAGCTAACCTGGAAGCAAAACAAAAAACAAAACGAAGTTAGTTAGTTAGAAAATGTGAGTGGCATCATACAGGAAGTTCATCTGTGAGCAGTCTCTACTGTTTTATCTTGTTTATTTATTTATTTCATTTTACCTGGTAAACCAATGAAGCCATGCAATCCACTGGATGCATGCACCCTGTCCATAATGATTGCTTCACTCTAAGTGCACTTTCAGATTCAGGACGCATGCCCTCAAGCATGCAGACTTTTTTCATTAGCTAACTGTTTTTATTGATTAAGGGTCGCAATTACAATGAAGTTACAGCACTCGCCCACACACACACACACACACACACACACACAGAAATAGACCTCAGTGCCAACGCGCACACTAACCCCTTCTCCCCTGTTTTAAGACATGCCAACCTGACATACAGATTACAAATTACTGCAACAAAAAAAGCCACGCACAAACTGTGTCTCCTTTGCATGCATTATGCGAGCGCACGTGTCGGCAATCCAGCTGAGAGCTATCTCTGCCAATACCAACCTAACCTTGCCCTGTGGTCAACACATTCATTTAGTAATGCATCGGGATAAAACTGCACTGTTAGCACTCCTCGTGCAGTGGCAGACGTTTTGCAGAGGCTCTTAAGAGGGATTTAATCAGATATACGCATACGCTGAATATTCAGAGCCATTTGCAACGGTCAAGAAATGTGTTCTTTTTTCTCCGAGCACCTGGATGAACACATCGGGAGGGAGGGGTGGGGTGGGGGCTGATGGTTTCCTACTTAAGCCATACTTAAATTGAGGGATGTTTGCGTTGTGTTCCTTCATCTTTCCTGGAACAAATGTGAAGTAATGGCAAGAAACAACTAGCAAAGGGAATTCGTTTTAAGCAACGGTGACGCAATAACAGTCATTTGGTTTCAATTTAATGTATCGGTTTCACTTGATGAATTGCTTTGAGCGGCTGATTAATAAAACTGAATAGGAAACAACGCAAACTTGTTTCATTCAGTGTGTTTTCTCAGTATTTATCAAATGCTGGGAGACCAAACCCCCACGCTGTTCCCGCACTCTCCAGCCTGACAAAAGCTTGGAGAGAATGCGCGGGTTGGGCCAGACGCTCGGTGCCACCGCTCCTCGAGGGGCTCGCCATCTGTCCGCTGGCACCGACACATCAGAGTCGCACGGGCAGCGGGGAAAAAAGGGGAAGGAGCCGGGGAACGTTAGCAAACAGATGCGGGCAGATTGTGGATTAGAATCCTTCCTTAGATAATACCAAATGACATCTGATCACGGATCTTTCCCTGCGGAATGCTAGATGGTGGCATTCCCTCGAGGGGTTAACCAAGGCGAGAGATGAATGGAGGGTTTTCACACATTCATTGCCTGGGAATCGTAGAGCAGGTGTGAGAGCGTGTGGTGGTGGTGGTTTGTTTTGTGTTTTCATTTTGAAGCCTAGTATTAGTGTGTCTGTGTCCGAGGATCTCTATTTCGGTGATGCGACATTTTAAAATAGGCATGAGGTGAGAAGTAGATTTTATTTTTTTTTAATTTATTAGCAAGTTATCACAGGAGACATGCTTTTTTATAGCAATGAAATATAAATTTAACAATAATTCGTAATTCGATGATGATCAGGAAACTTGGGTATTCCAAAAACTGTCGTTCCATCAGAGCCCTCTGCTTTTGGTTTATTTTATTTAATATCTCTGGCAGCGGCAAGGAAATGCGAAACAGATTCAATGGAAGTCACGGCCTCTATCAATCACACATACAGACAGAGACTGAACCTCCACGGTCCAGACACAAGGCTGACCGCATTTAAAAACCTTGACTGTCTCTTTCCCGTTCCTTCTCGTCCTCGTTCCTACCGAGCCTAGCCAGAAACTGCTTCAACCAAACAACTGACATCGTCAGTAAAGTCTTATGGACCCCCCACACAATATGCATCATTGCCAGATGAGGACAATGACTGAGCATTCGGTGAAAGTGTTTAGTCCTGAGGGACTTGGCTCAGTGTCTCTCTCCGCTCCACGGGGCCAGATCCTAGGCCGCTAAATCATACCACAGAAAACAAAAACAACTGCGACAAGCAGAAGCATGATGAATCAATGCGAGGACTGTTTAGACTTCCTTAAGCCGACACAAACATTTATTCTTGGCGATATAGCATGTAACCTTTCAGAAAGGTATCATTGTTATGCTTACAAGGCTCTCATTCTTCTACATTTCTAAGCTACTGTCTTTTTGATAAAATGCTTCCCAAACCAAATCTAAGGGAATATGCAAGGCCCAAAATAATTCATCTTTTGACTTGTCAGTGCAATGAAATCACAGAATTATGCCAACAAAACATAACTGTCATTAACTAATAAAACTAGTAATTAAATCTTTGACTATATTTCTTTATTTTAAGAGCCAACAGTCCTTACTGAGGGGATCTTTATATATCTGGCTGATTTCAAAATCTGAAACAGAAAGGCTTTGTAGCCTCGGGGAGCCACGGTTTGGACAAAATTCAGCAGTTCATGCAGCTACTCTCAGACTGCCGCTGTCTTGTGTAGTCACTTTGTGCCCCACTGAAAGAAGTAGCAGGGCTACTAGAAATGTGGAAGACAAACTGTGCGACATCAGCCAAGTGAATCCTCCCTCTCCTCCTCCCTCTCCTCCCGAGTGGGATAAAAGCATCCCACGACTGCTGACAAATATTCCCCCCTGTGTTTTTTTTTTTTGGTTTTTTTTTTTGCCCTGATTTTAGGAAATTCAAGTGAAAAAGGCAGAGAGAAAAGGAAAGACAGAAAGAGAAGTGAGGAAACAGAGGCCAGCTTTGTCTTTTTTTTTTTCAAACTAAACATAAAAAAAGTGAGCTGAGGAGAAACCCAGCGATCATTATGTAGCTGTGTGCAGATGCATTCAATTAGTTGTGGTTGGAAAAGCCTTGGCTCAGAACAGCGCTTTCAATAAGACTGGGTAGGGGAGAGCACTCTCCCTCTCTCGTCCGACAACACCGCAACAGTTCTAACCTCGCACATACGCACACCCCCACACACAGAGAGACACACACATCTATCCCAGGACATCCTGTAGCCAGTCCTGAGGCAACCACCCGACGCCAACGCTACATATTTAGCACGTGTACGGTAAATGAGGTAAATGAGTGTGCTGACTACGTGTGGTATGCGTGTGAGAGCTTCTAAAGTACGTGTAGAGGAAACAAAAACACATTTCACTCTCAAAAGCATCCATGTGTACCATCCAGCTTCTAATGGCAATGACCCTTCACCTTTCTTAAGGTCTCTTTTTCCTCAAGTGTGGAATTTAAATTCAAGCACACTCACTCAAAATGATAGTTTAAAATGGGCGTAATTTAAGCTGTTAATTTAAGCTTCTCAATTCCAAAGTGAAAATATTATGCTTGCATATCAAAGGTTCAATTGTGGTTTGAACAAACAAACAAACAAACAAATAAATAAAAGAAAGCATTGCTAATTTTTTATGCCAGCATCCACGGCTACGGTTGACCTCAACTTATCTGTCGTTTAATCTGAACTTCTGAAGTGCTCTAATCTAAAGGGATCATTTACTGCTCCCTAGAAGTCAGTAGCAGTGTGTTTCTGGATTTTGTAGAGAGCAGGGATTTGATAAAATGGGTGGAGACGTGGGAAGGGGTGAAAGGATAAGATGAACAGGTGAGCTGAGTGCTGAAGGGGGTGAAACCTCACCTGTTGCTGGTGCAGGAAGGTGGGATCTCTAGGGTTTAGGCTCACAAAACGATTAGCTGTTGGCGTGCCAGGCGATGAGTAGCCTGGGTAGCATAGCATCACAAAAAAACAAAACAAAAACAGGAATAAGTGTCTGGATTCAAATTTGGATGTCGGGAATTTACATGGAATTGACTGCTGTAACCATAGTAACATTGTTAAATTCCACTGATACTCTAAACTATAAACATATAGTGAAAACTGCCTGCAGGGGTTCCGCAAGATTCAATGCTGGGACCACTCTGATTCCTTTTATCGTTTGCTTCTAATGTCAGACACAGCCTAAAATCTTTTTGTCCCCCACTAGTGGTTTATGGTCTCACCTGGCTGCACTGACAAGCATACTCCCGGCCATCCAGTTGGCATGGTTACCAGAATACTGATACTGAGTGATTGAAACAGACAAACTGCTAACTAGCTTTGTGTCACTCTCATGTTCACTTACTCTTCAAGGGTTATTTTATTCTAATAGAAATAATTAGATCAGTGCTGCCCTTAGAAATGACTTTCCACCTTAAGTGCGATGCAAATTGAAAAGATGCAAATTTAGAGCACAGACTATACACTACATTAAAAAACACAATCCAGTGTGTTTCTAGCGTGAGCTACTACACTGTGAGGAAGTGCTGTATTTGCTGTACTGTAGGTACTGTGTGTCAGTAGTGGGCAGCAGGTACTGGAGCTCACCTTCTGTTGATGTGGTGATGGGCTTGGTGTCTGGCATGGAAAGCGAGACAGGTCGCACAGCGCCGTGGTGTGGGGAGGGAGCCAAAACTGGGGTGAAGTGGCCTGGGACCTTTCCAACAACCTGACCACTGCTGTTAGGCTGCAGGTGGGGTACAGATGATATAAAAAAACCACAACAACAACACAATTATGCACTTTATTTTTTTTAAGACCTGAAATAAGTGTCACAGCAAACACGAGCTGCATGTTCTTGTAAAAACACCACCTAAAATCTTTCACTTCTCTTTTATTTCAAACATAATGCAGTAGGAGTAATAGAAACCAGGATCATACTGAAATAATGCATCTGAATTAACACAAAAAGCAAAGAAAATCTGTTTTCCCCCCTAAACATCCACATGTAAGAATCGCATTTGCTTTGCCCGCCACCAAAAACGTGTCACCTTATAAAACGACAGACTGTGTCCAGTGACTTGAGTTTACAAGCGCTTGCTCCCTTGTTAATGTGCAGAGGGGTAGATCTCAATAAACCAAGACAAGCATGCAACAAACTGAACACTAAAGAGGCTGAACATCCTATCACGGCGTCATTTCCCTCCTTTTCGGGGGAGGGGGGACGGGACGGGACGTAACCGCCTCTGTTTGCCCTGAGAAACTTACACTTAACAACAAAAGATTGCTGGACCACTGACTCTCACACTTAATGCTCCGCCTGAAGAAAGGATTTTAGTACTTTCAGCCGCTGTCCTGTCACAGTTATTACCAAAACTCTGGGGGGCATGAGCAACAATAGATCTTCAGTCAATGACAATGTAATTCCTACATGATTCTAAACAATGATTTTAATGGCGCTCATAAATGGAATTTAGGGGGACCCGGGCATGAAAAGACGGAGAGAGAGCTGTGGAGTGACCTGTTACAATGGCGTGAATGTGCCAGTATAGAAAGAAAAGCAGTGGGACTATATATATGGAGAAGGAAATAAAGGAAGCTAGTGGGAGCTACTCTTTCAGACGGCTGGAGACTGTCTGGGGCGTTCATTTCGGGGCCGCCCCAAGTTCAAAACTCAAACAGGCCTTTTTGGAAAAGAATTGTGTCCGCAGGGTTCCCTTCCATGTGAATAGAATGTTTAATTAGAGTGTAATATAATCTGCGTTAAAGCAAGCATAAAAACATTCTGGCACTCGTCCATGGGATTATAAGCGCTGTGTTATTTGCTGTGCCCCCCCAACCTTCGCTACCCCCCTCACCTCAGTCTTCTCGCGCTCTCTCTTCCCTACCGGAGCCCACCTCGCTAGCCAAGTCACCCCCCCCCCCCAACTTTCCAGCACCCCAGCAGAGGGCCAGTTAATTCTGCACAAGAGCCGGGCCCCGGCAACGGCAAATATTTACAACCTTTATCATTCCCCGCGGTTTTTCTCTGGAGTAACCCTCTCTCCTCCCCACCTCCCCACACTTCCAGCCCGCTCCCTGCTCTGGAGATGGAGCCGTCTACGAGGCCTTTGTTTACAGTTAGAACAGCGGGGATATAAAACTCACATAAATATCACACGGCTCTCTCATCTATAGAGACGCCTGCTAGCTCTCTCCAACACACTGGCCGCAGTGTGTACCCTGAATATAGAAAAGCCCAGAGCTATTTGATTTACTGCCACGTCTCCGTGCAGTATTGTTTGTCATGTGTGACTGCAATTGCAATAGTTTGTCCAGTATTTTTTATTTTTTTAATAGAGTCACACGGTTGATTTAAAAACAAAAAACAAAAAACAAATATAAGGCTGGGAATGTGCTATAACCTTTGGCGTGAGCTCTATATCAAGCAGAATATATATATGCTTTTTCTGTCACATGAAGTGGCAACAAAAAAAAATCAGTACTTTCTCCACTGATATCATGTGATTTACACTAAATTCATTAATTTTAAGTGTAGTTTTGTCTTTTTTCCAATATTCTATCCCCTCAAAAAGTGGGAGGGAGGCAGGAGTCCATCAAATTTAGTCATCCTAAGTGTATAAAAAGTGCAGTTTGAGGTTTGTAATATAAAGATATTTAGAGCAGGAAAAAATAATCTTCCCTGATGCAAAAAGCACTAATGAGGCAGTAATGCTGAAATACAGACAAACAAATGCTGTAATTCATACATTCGTTCTCATCTTTAATCTGTCGGATGGAAACGGAGCCCAATAATATAACAAAGAACGACTAGAGGCCGTGAAAGTTGTGCCAAACAACCCTACGACTTCTGGCTGGAGATCTGGCTTACAGCCTTTTGAAAACACGGGGGGAAAACGAAAAGACAAAAAAAGTCTGACCTGGCTGCTCTGCGGGCTGGACGGGTCATATGACGGCACGTAGCTCTTGAGGGAATCAGCAGGGTTGAGATGAGGCGGGTAGCGGATGGTGGGGTGCGAGAAGTAGGACGACGCCGTCGGGGGCAAGATAGCCGAGGCCGAGAACTGCAGCGGCGAGTGTGGAGGGGGGCTCCTCGCCGATATAACTGCAAGACACGCAGACAAAGGAGCGGAGAGAGTATGAGCCTTTGACTGTGTTTAGGCAGGGAATGAAGTCAAACGTTAAAGAAGAGAGTCAGCATTTGGAACTCACCACTGTGTCCTACACTTGTTAGGCCTGGGTGATGAGGCTGAGGGAAAGTGCTGAGTCGTGGTGAGGAGTCCTGCGGAGAGGTCGGGCTGAACAGCGGCTTCTCTGGCTTCTTCATCGTAGGAGAGGACATGTCTGCTGGTAGGGAAGGGCACACGAACACGTGAATGAATCTGCACTCAGAAAACGTTAGCGAGCCTTTTTGATTATTGCTCAAAAGTTCAAAAGTTGAGCTTCTTTCAGGTTACAGTCATGGGACTCAAGTAAAAAAAAAGTTTCTCCCAACTTCCCTGACATGAAATGACTTCCCTAATGGAAAAAAATGAACTTTTAAATATTTTCTTTTGCAGATTTTTAAATTTTTTTTGTTGAAAATTAATCAAAGATTTCCCCGTAGCTTGTACTAATTCTTCCATTTCTCATGAATGAAAGGAGCTGAATGCCAAAAATGAATTACAGTTGAAATTAAGCACAATTTGATCTGCTTGGGATTAGTGCGATCAGGGGACTGTTTCTTTTTCCCCCTCCCTTTCGCCAGCAAATGTAACTCGCAGATGAAAAATGGACTCTGCAAATTGCAGACATCCCCAAGGGTCAAAATCACATATAATCTCTGGAATCATTATAAACCACCGGACATCCGCTAGAAATAAAAAATGTGTCTTCTGTCATGTCTGAGAAGACAATTAAATCCAGTGAAGTGACACGCAGTCGGAAAGCAGCTGGTCGCTCAAATAGGATTTAAGGAATCTCAAGACCCTCACGTAATCTTAAATAGAATATTACAGTGTTACATCTGCTTTGTTTGGCCTCACACACTGTTTGACAAGCCACCGTAATTCCCCATGAATAATCCTGGAGGCTCAGCACAAGACACGGAATTTGTTTAGGCAATTCGTGTAGTTCTATGAAGTCAAAGTAGGTGCACAAACTCAACTTACGAGTCGCTCATTATTGCTGCTCTACACTTTCGTGAGCAATGTTCTGCTGTCACGGCTGCGCAGTTTTCAATTTTCCATGGTAAGACGCAGTGTCTGAAGGGAACGTGATAACAAATAGATCCGAAAGGCAGTGGCTTATGTCTGCTTGTGCTTCTTCTATGAACATTCATCAAGTGCTTTTCTGGTCTGTCACAGATTCTTGCGGTGTATAACTTTCACATCATTCATCTCTTCCCCCCATCCTCCAAAAAAAAAAAAAAAAAGAAAGAAAGAAAGAAAGAAGAAGCTGTGTAAACCCCATTTGTTCAGACGTTTCTGTAGCGTTAACCGGCCTTCCCTCCCTTTTCCTAACAACAGGGAAGGATCCACCCAAGTGACGGGAAAAATCGCTCATCACCAGAGGAGAGAGCGACAAAGGTGGCTGGAATTCAGGGGGATTTCCCAGTCTGAGGTTGCAAGAGGATACAGGCTTAAGTGCTTTCATTTTGTGTCAGAGGAAGAAATACCTTGGAGAAGATTTATATCGCTGCCTAATGTTTCCAGTAAAAAAAAGAGAAAAAAAAGGGGAAATATTTTCTCCAGAAGAAGTATTCAGCGTCTCCTCTCTTCTGCTAATTAACTGCTTCAGAGACTGTCCCAAGAAATTAAACTGGACAATTAATTAACAGACGTTAAACACTTTAAATAGTTTAAATAAAAAGGTCCAAAGTGTCCTTGCAGTTAGAGCGGATTGGCCGTCCTTTGGAAACCATATATTTTGTGTTAAAGGGGGTAAATATGACACCGTAATGCAAAAAAAGGAGACAAATGTGAAAACGTACAGTACTTTAACCAGAGCACAACACAAGAAAGAAACTATTTCTTCCACTACATGGTGAGGTTTTGTCAAACGGCAACCATGTGGACAAAATAATTGCTTGGCACTTGGTATGACTCATATGGGTTTAATATCACCCCACTTCTCATTTATTCTCTCTTGACATAGTAATGGCTGTCTTTGGAGAGTTTCCTACCCACTGCTTTCCCTTTCTCCTCACCCCAAGTGTCTAAGTTTACACAGAGCCATACTCTCAGGCCTTGTGCACAGGGACACGCTGAAATTTCATGCAGCCACATTGGGCTGTGGCTGAATCCCACCAGTGCTGCGCCTCCTGTGTATCATGTGGTGTTTTTCCCCACTCAGCCTTCCTACTTATTATATTAAAATAGTTGAGCAAACCAAAAGAGAAGTGTTCAAAGTTCAGACCGAAGCTAGAAGCCGCAACAGGGGGGAAGAGATGTGCTTTACTTTCAATGATACCGTTCATCACGTTCAAACAAAATGTTTACTACTGCCTCACTTGGTTAAATCCAGATGAAGTGTGGGCATCGGAGTGTTGAAAGAAGTCAGCAGAGAGTGAGAATGATCTGGAAACGTGGGAAAGCGAGGCCTTAATTAAAAGGGCGACGGGCTCTGCTCTGCATTGGGAGATGGCGAAATAAGACATGCAAGCGGCCCTGTGAAGATCTCACTCTCTCTCGGACGGAAACACACATCTTTATCTACTTCCTTGTAATGTGAGCCCCATGCATTCGCTTATTACGAGTTCTTTCCCTTCTGTGCATTAAACTCGATCATCAAAAGTCCACTGATTGGCTTTTTGTCCATAACTCACTGCAGATCTAAACCGATTGAGGTTTATGAAAAAGAAAGCGCCGCGTAAACACAAACTTAGAAGGAAATTCCAGGGAGCTGTTGCATACAGATAATAATTCACTTCAAAGCAGTTGAGCCAACACTCTACGCTACTTCCTTTATACAAGCGACAGGTGCGAGAGAACAAAGATTCGTATTCAACCAGCATCTCCAAACAAATGTACGTATTTATAATGACTGTTGATGCCCAAGGCTATATCTGCCATGGTATGTATTTTCAGAGCGGTGAGCAGCATTGATGTACAGTAGGTTATGACAAGGCTGAGAGTTTAAGAGAGTTCAGCTGCTGTTGCAAAACAATGCTAGGTGTTCACTTTGATCAGATCTATTTGCATGCAAGGACACAAGATCTTCTCATCCCTCTGCAAATTATCTCCACATGCTCTTGTGCAACCGTGAGCCGAGCACTCTGTATGTTTGTGCAACCATGTAAATTAGAAGGAGAACGATACTGGGAAAGACTCACCTCCGTCTCTGTCGCGCCAGTTTGCCTGACTGTTTGGCGGGCTGGGTGACGAGTAGAAGTCGGGTCCCGTCGGGCTGGTGTCCATGTTCTCCTCCATGTTGACGGTTTTGGGCCTTTTGCTGCACACATGGAGAAGTTTACGGTTTGATGCAGACAGTAGTTTGGGGGACCGCAACTTTCGAGAACGCAAGATGGTGTCAATACTGATTTAGGGGCAGTTGGAGAAGATGTTTGACAAAGATTAACTGGCATTATGTACAAGCTTAGTTAAAAGGAAGAGTCCAATATTTTGGGAAACACCCTTGTTTGCTCTGTTGCCAATAGCTAGATGGGAAGACTGATGTCACTCTCCTGTTAGTGTGCTAACTCTAAAGCTAAGGGCTGGAGATGTTTAGCTTAGCTTAGCATAAAGATGGAAAGCAGAGGGATGCAGCTTTATACTGACTAAACAAATGTAGTATAATGCGGTAGGCACATTTGTCATCATCTCTGTTTCATTTGTGGTTCATTTTGGCAAAAATATATACAAAACAGTATCTCGGAAGAAGTCAGTGCACTTCCCTTAAATTTAATAAGATATTTTTGTGTTTAAAATGATCAGATAAGAAAGCAAAGTCACTCTGACGCTGCAGAACTGCAGCAGCACTTTTATCTCCAAATAGCTCTTATCCTGAAACTATCTGTTGCCGTAACTTCCACTGACCTGCCAGGAGGGGAGGACAGGGGGCGATGCAGCCCCACGCTGGAGTTCAGGTCATGATAGTAGGGTTGGCTGGGCATGTCCGCCATGGAGAAGTTTACTGTTGCACCGTGGGTAATGGGCACTGCAAAGGACACAGAGAAAAGGAAATCAATGTCAGCACCATCTTTCGCACAATTAGATGCACAACGGCTTCATCGGCTTGTGTGTTTAGAACAGGCGAGTTATTTTTATTTGGCTAGATTTCTATTTGGCTTTACAACAAATTAAAGAGTGAAATGTTTTTCTTTTTGCATTAAATGCCTCTTGTGAAAGTTAAAACGATGCCTTCGGCTTGCTTCTAAAGAAACTCGTGGCAAACGTTCACAATCGCCAGCATTTCCTTCACTTCTTTATCATCGGGCGCAAAACTTGGCAGTTTCCTCACATAATGATTTACAGTGGAAAAGGTGTTGTTTTTCTCACTGCGGTCAAGGTGAGGGATATTGTTTCAGTGGGGGCCAGGCCTGTGTTTACAGAACAAAAGAGGTTCACCACCCAGCTTCGCTCTCTCCCGCTCTCTTTTTCCTCTGCCTCTCACTTTATCTCTCTTCAGTGTGTGGCCCGCAAGGCAGCCTGCAGCTCGAGCGGTTGGTTGGTTTGGAGTGGATGAGAGGATGGAGTGTGTGGCGCCGTCTGTTGTGGTCTGAGGTTCACCACTGGCCTATCCCTCCGCCAGCCTCCACCCTGGCAGCCCGCTGTAGCCCTGGCAAAGGCCCCTACCCGCTGCTACCCATACCGAGCTGTCTGTGGAGGAATGCACCCGGCCCGCGGACGCTTAAGATGAGACCATTGTTTTTATTTTGTCTGGTTTTTTTTAATTTTCTCATTCATAGCTTTGAACATTCCCGACGATTTCTCTGTGTGCTGGTTTCTCTTTATGGCTCTTGGCTCAGCACAATATTTGTTGACGATGCCACTTGGCCACCCTGCCAGTCATCTCATTTGATAATCTGGGCTTGGACATTTAGGCGTGAAAACCACCCCAAAACAAAAACATTAAATAGACAATGATTCTGAATCAGCTGCAGGAGAGGATTTACTTTGAGTAAATTCGCTCAACAGTTGCCCGTGCATGCCCACGTTTTCTGTTGACAAAATATTGTTACACTTGCAGTCGAGGCTCCTGTTGCAAATAATGAGCGTCCTCGGCGAAATGCAGGACTGCAAATCAGCCTTGAACTCCGCAGCCCCCCTTTCATGGACTTCAAAGAATGTCTCAACGGCCTGGAGAGTTGGGAGAGAAGCGCGATGACGGACGAGCGGCTGCTTAGATATCTTCCCAGGGAGCGACTGGCTGAGTGAGTGACAATTCCTGTGCGTCCGTCGACCTTTTTAAAATTCCAGCGCGACTTCAGTCGGCTTTAGTGAAACCAGGCTCGGTCACATGAGAGCAAACATGGCAGCTCAGAGGCCATCTGGTCAGGGGGCACATTAAACACTAAACAAAAACACAGAGTCTTTCAAAAGGATATTCAGTGTGCGAGCATGGAAACAAGTAGGTCCTGTCTTTCACAGCACAATGAACGAGACAGCTGAGACAAAGTGGCTCACGCTTCCATCAGAGACGTGCTATGCACTACATAAACTACCAAAAAATTCAGATTTAATCAGCATTTGTTGTTAGCATTGCAGTGAGATTTTTTCCAAATATAAAGACATACTTAAACTATATACAATTATTTTCTCCTACTCTCCTCCTAAGTCCATGCTGACATATTAAAATTGTTTGTTTTGTCTACTCCAAAAACCCAAATAATTTCCTTGAGAAGCTGGAAGTGACATATTTAATTCATAAGTGATCTCCATGAGTCAACAATAAATATTTCCTAATTTATGTAAGTATCCCTGCTTATTCCACACCACACTAACCATCGGATTAAAACTAGCTGGAAGGCGGCGCAAGATACAGACAACACACGGAGGTATGTTTCTTTAAAACGCTCGTTGTTGAGGGTGACTGGGGTCTTTGTGCACCACAGGCGCATTCGCTACAGTTACAGCTCAGAGGCAACACAGGTAAAAGGTGCCTTGACGTGCCCTCAGTTATCATTGGAGTCCTGGAGGGACGACGGTTAACAGCTCTGCGCGGGGCGGACATGTCTATACAGATGATTGCAGGCTCATACAGACAGCTGTGCACTCAAGTGCTCTTTTTCTCGCAAAAGCAGACCAGCCAAACTGGATTATCCACACTACAGCTGTGTGGTGGGTTTCAGTAAATACAGAGATTATGAGGAAAACAGAATTTTAAGTGGCTGTTGAGGGTTAAGGCACTTTTATTTGTTTTGTTTTGTCTTTCTTAAATCTGTTTTTTCTCTTCATATGAAAACACATTAACACACAGAGCCTGCGCACACCCACACGAGTCTTTTCAATCGTCGTACCTTCAGTTCTATTCACTAATTAGACCCCAGTTGCCTGTGAATAGACCGACAGAGTGTCAGCTTTTTGACCTTGATATTAACTTTGTTAAACCTGTTACACTGTCAACATATCTCTAAAGCTCCAGCTTGGCTCCACCCGTGTTTAACATAACCACACGTCTGATCAGTGATAAGAGAAAGACACACACATTAAAAGCAATATAAGAGCTCTATACTCACTTCTGGACACTCGCACTAGTTCTGCAACACTGAAGACTCCTGATTTGATGAAACTGTCTTCCAAATACACTGAAACATAATAAGCAATGATTAATGAAGCTGTGACTTTCTCATGTAATTATTTCCTTGTAAAATGAACAATAACACGAGATTTATTACGGCTATTAAATTATTTCATTAGACATGGATGGAGCTAAAGAACCTATTTTATTTCTTCTTTTTTATTATGATTTTTTTTCCCCCTTTCAAGTTATGTTTGCATGCAAATTGATTAGTATCTTCTTTCAGTCAGGAAACTGTTCAAACAAAACAAACTGTCATTTAAAGACATTTTAAATTTGGAAGATATAAGATTATAAAGAATGTATTATAGATTAAATTATGGATATAATTTATGGATTATGGATTTAGGAACGGGCAGTTTTTAAAAAATCGAAAAAATGGAAAAGGAAAGTGCATGGGTCACGGTCTATTTCCTGAAAGCGTCAATTATTATTATTAGTATTATTGTTGTTATTTTTTCCATCTAGTATTTTAAGCACAAGTGCTGAGTGACTCGCTTTGTTTCTGGCCTGACATGTTTAAACAAATGCCGAGGACAAAACCATTCCTGTGCAGCGCAGCAAAGAGTGACAGGACAGGTGTGTGTGTGTGTGTGTGTGTGTGTGTGAGAGGCGGAGGACACGCAGGCTGCCGCTGCTGTGAGAACTGAAGACGAGTCCGTGCTGAACAGCAGGTCCTGCCCGTTTGATCAATACAATGGTAGAACTTCACCACTGTAAATATTGACACTGTTACGATATAACAGCATGAAATAGCTGCAGAAAAGCATAATCATAAAAACGATCATTTGCAGAACCTTAGACTGCTCGAGTTTTCTTTTTTAAACGAAGCTGCTCTGAATGAGGTAGAACACGGTTATTTAAGCACAGCCAGATTTTTTTCTTCTTCTGTTTTTTTAGAAAACCATTTTCAGACTAAATAAAGTACCCCTAATGTGTGTGTGTGTGTGTTTTTTCTTCCCCGGTTTACACTATAGTGTGTATGCCCTGCCCAGAACTCATCAGCGCTAATCAGATGCTGTCAGTCATGTAAAATACTCAGACAAGTTACTGACACCCAAATGAAGCTGGCTCTGCTTTGATTTAAAGCCAAAGGCACTCGGGCTGTGCCAGAAAGATAGATGGGCATCTCGATTGGCACCTACTAAGCTTAATGCCTCAAGTGAGCCAATGGCTTTTGCGAGGAACTGTGCCACTGCCGAAGGCCTCCCAGGCCTGAGTCATTGGCTCGCTAGCATGTTTTTCTTGGCACCGGTATCAGCAGAACCTGCTCTTGAGGTAGAAAACTAATTATACTTCTCAAACTATTTTCATTCCAGCACTGTGACGACACAGTGCAGGTCAGTCCAGGGGAACAACGGCACTGTCAAAGAATATTCTCTACAGCTCAGCTCTGCTGGCTCACCTTGACGCACTCAACTACCAGCCAAAGGCGCAATATGCTGTAACATTTTCACTCCAGATCTTTTTGGATTTTTTTGAAAACACAGAAGCTCCGACTGGGGTGATGAACTCAAATGTTATTCTTTCCTTAGCCTACATAAAGTTTACAACTTAGGCTTTAGCCAGGGAATTTTCAAAAGTGATACTAACTTGAATTTTACTTTTTTTTTTAACATTTACCAACTGTCTGTTTAGCTAAATCTGGTTTGTGCTGACGATTTCTTTGGAGTATTCACACAGAGGACCATCTGGTATATACCTCGGGTCTGCTTAAACATAGCTTGTATACTTGGGTATTTTCCCTTCCAGTCACAGAGGTTAGCACACTGTTTAAACTCAGTAGGTTACAGTGTAGATAAGCTGCTGTACAGTTGGAAAGCTGCACAGAAAACAATGGACTGATGACAGGAGGGAGGATGACTGGCAGTGTACATACCTGGAAGAGGGTTCTTGCCTGGCTCATTGTTACTTGGACTTCCTGACTGCTGAGAGTCTGCAAACACACAGAAAGAAGGGCCGGGGATTAGCTCAAAAAGAAGGCAGCAACGTCTCGCTCAAAGTGAAATATTTTCTTGTCAGCGCTGATTATTTCCAGCAAAGGTCAAATCGTGCAACTTGAAAAATTACGCAACTATGCAAACCGACTTTATTTTTGTTTTTTCTTATTGTAACATGTAACACCTTTGTAGGAGCAAGAAGTCATTTGCTGCGCGAGCGCGTGAAGGTTTTTTTTCCTCTTTTTTTCCTTATCTGTTTCTCCAGGAAAGTGCACCCACTGCACAATGAACAAGTCGTTTTTGTTTGAACAGGATTATCATTAATGGGAGAGTAAACTGAAGCAAAAGCTCTGCGTCTGACACGGACTAACCTATAAACCTAAATGTTTTTACCCGCAGACCTCTGGGTAATTTTTCAAAGAGGCTGGGGGTGTGTTGGGAGGAAGGGGTGAGGGGCATACAAAATGTGTTTGGTCCTGCTGCGCAAGGTACAAGCACAGAACAAAAAAACGTAGAGAGAGGACAGGAGGGGTGGGGAAACACAAGGAAACATGAGTGGAATTCTTTCCACCGGTTATGGTGCGCAGGGCTGTGGTATGAGGCCACGCGGACTGATGTGTTTTACCTGCCAGCCTAACTGGGAGGGTAATGTATGATTCCTCACGAGTTCGTCATCGCCCAGTGATTGATCAAAGGCACCTTTTTTTGTTTCCTTATAAGTCGTGCAGCATAACAGTCAACATCGGTATAAACAGGATATTATAACCTTATTATAACCGCACGCTAAAGTATATTAAGACCAAGCCATGCCTGGCAGGGGGCTCCTAATGGGACCCCAATAATAGTTCAAACCAGTCCAAGCCCATACATGCCCCGGGACAGACGGGGTGCACTAAGAAGCAGCAGAGAGATTACCATCTACACATTTAACATGAGACCCAAGAAGCCAGAGACGGTGAACTCAGATACCCTCGCCTTGGAACAACACCCCTTTTCCTGCCGCAGCTCTCATGAGCTGCGTTACAGAGGCAACGGAGAGAAGGAAAAGAGAGGCTGGTGGAAGAGAAGGGGAAAAAAAAAATACGTTGAAAGATTTACTCTTTTCTTGTTCTCTCCCTATGTGGTTCTCCCGCTCTCTCTCTCTCTCTTTCTCTCTCTCTCGTTCCCCCACTCCTAAATTTGACTATTAAACAGGACTGCAAAAACAGAATGTTCTTGGCCGAAGCTCAACAATGACAAAGCAGGGAGGGAACAGGACCATACATTGAGCAAAGGGGGAAAAAAATCCCCCTTTTAATGTTTAACTTTTAAAAAATGTATGAGTAACATACAAGTTAAAGGACAACGGTACAGATCTGCTACACTTCCAAAACATGTGAAAACTTGAGCGCGACTTGTGCTTTCATCATCGAACTGTTCAGCTGTTTGAGCTTTCTCCTAAAAAGCTTCTTTCGGTTGCTCCCTTATTCACAAAGGGTCGCCACAGCGGGCAGCTCCACATTATTCTATTTTTTCTTTCTACAAAAAAGGGATATTGTCTCCTCTCAGGATCGAACTATGGATCTTTTTGTTTGTTGGGCTGATCAGCAGTAAAAAAACGACTTCATTTAAAGTCGAAATAAAACAGAAAAAACTAAACTTGACAAGCTGGGAAGCCAGAAAACAAATGATACCGCTCCTCACTAAATTATTTAAATGAGTAGTCAGCTATTTAAATTATTAGAGTAGATTTGGTCAATACTAAAATCTGCATGACATCGCAACTTGCACATTGAACGTGTTCAAATCAATTTCAGACATCAGCCAAATAGCTTTCTTTGCCTTCCACCAACACACAGAGAGTTCCTCCTACAAACACACACTCGCACAAACTTTTACGTGAAGTTAGCACATGTCCATAAAGTTATCGCACGACACTCAGTGGCCTTGTCTCCCCGATCCAACCACCCCCCCCCACTCCATCCCAATTGCCACTTTCCGAGTCATCCATCAGTCTAGTTACGACTGCCAACTCTACGCTGGCTCCCCGAGAAGTGCTGAGAGGGAGAGAAACAGGCAGGGGGCGAGAAAAGAGCACAAGAGAGTAGGGAGGAGGTAAATGCTGAAAAGGCAGCGCGGGGAGGGGAAAAGGGAGCGGGGAGGTGGGAGAGCTGCTACAGTTCAGTTAGATCGGATCAGAGTTGTGCGGTTTTTTGTTTGTTTTCCTTTTTCCTTTATTTTTTTTCTACTTCTTCGAGGGCTGAACAGGCAACCATGACAAAAAGAGCAGATGGTCGTGGCAATTAGAGATCCCAGGCAGCATCTTCCAGCATGAGGCCCCACTGTAGCACCAGGAGAGACCACCTGGATGACTCAAGGTGGGATACAAGCATATGGCACATCTGCCAGGTCTGCACCAGAGCTGGAAACACCTCCCCTATTGCATTACATTTTATCTTTGACCCAAGAAGGGCAGCTTCACGCTCCCTCTATTTTTTCAGTTTGATTAAAATATTTAATAAGACGCTTGCACATTTGGGAGTCTGCGGATGTGCTCGTTTTATCTCTCGTTCTCGTTCTGGGCTTTTCATGCCCCGTGGTGTTTTCTGCATGCATTTTTTATTTGTTTAGTGCGACCTCACTAAATCAACTTTCTATCAAATCTATTTAGATGACTAAATAGGTAGGATTGAACAGTCTTAGCTTGTGATTCAACAGGCTTTTGAACAAAGCGCTCGTTTGAAATTGTGCAAACAAGATAACCGTGCTGAACTCCAAAATATCAAATGAAATTTCATATAAAAGAGGCTATTCTGAAAAAAGGAAAAAAAAAGATTGCACAAAGTAAACATGTGGTGAAGCACGAGCCTGAGGCCTGGTATCTGTATCTACAAGGTGTCCTTTGCAGAAGCCCAGCCAATCCGATAGTCTTCAAATAAACAGTAGTGTAACCTGTAAATAAACAGTTGCGGTCGAGGAGGCTCGGCTTTGCCCTGGGAGTTTGGCAGGGCTCGATCGCGAGGCCAGACACCGCACACACGCGGCCTCTCTCTCGCACACATAAACACACACGCGCGCGCACATATACACACGCGGCCCTTTTCCAAAAACAACATTTCTTGGCACCCTCCGTCCCTGCCACTTGTTTAAATAAACAAACCGGTTCATGAAGGAAGCGGAAAAAAACACAGTACCACGTATGAATCAGATTATCTGTTGTTACTCAGCAAAAAAAAAAAGAAAGAGGGGGAAGAAAAAAGCAGGAGAAAAGGCTTGTGGGTATTTTGGATGTGTCCACGAGTTCTTACACCTTCTCGTCCGGTGGGATACTTATCATACCACTGTAACGATTAGGGCAATTAGGGGTAATGGCAACAGAAATCTGGCTCGGCAAGAAAGTTTCGCAGTGCTTGTGAGGTTTCTCCACGCCCAAGTGTGTTGCTCGCCTGGATTTCAGAATCACTAAAACACACACATACACTCTCCCTAACCCACCCTCTTCATTTTTGGCATGATACCCATTCTGTTCCCACTAAATTGCAGAACACACATGCACATACGCACACAGTGTGGGTTAAATTAGCCACATAGTTTGGGAAAGTTGCTTTTTCCCCCCCCTTTTCTTTCTTTCTCTCTTTCTTTCTTTTTTTTTTTTGGGATTACTGCGGTGCACGTTTCTAGTCCGCAAACACTTGCAGACGCGTACAGATATCCTCCACAAAAAAACAGTGCGCACGCGCAACACGCACGCCCTGCAGATGCATACCGCTGTCGACATTTCAGGAGGAGAAGCCTGTCTGGCAGCCATTTTATGCCGAGCGGGGTTCTGTGCACATGTATAGCACTCTGGCTGCCAGAGGCATGGGTCCCGAGCCAAGACGCATTTCAGCAGCCTGGGGAGGCGAGGGGAGGGGAGTGTGCGGAGGAGAGGTGCAGAGGGGTGGACTCCCAGAGAAGTAGGGAAACAGAAAGAGGGAGAGGGGCAGAAAATATCGACCTAATTACGGAGCGCCTCCGATGCGTAATGTTTCGACAATACAGCTGCTCCTGAGTAAATATTTGATGTGGCCGAGCAGACTTTCTGCTCAGTGTCCTCCTGCTTTTCTTTCCTCTTCCGGTGCGGGAGCCTCCACTTTGTCCTTCCTTGGAAATGCACAGTCCAAATACGTATCAAGTGCTTGTGTGTCCGTGTATGTGCAGCACAGGGGTCACACAAGTCGTGACGGCGTGCATAAATGACTGTACATGTGCTGGTATGTAATATGTGTGTGTGTGTCCCGTGTCCTCCTCTGCTCCTGGTTTCTATCATTCACAGCTTTTGTCGATGACCTCACACTACTCGGGCTGGCTTCCAGCAGAACCTGCTCCCTTCTCCAAATCTTTTTCTTCTCCTCGCTATCTGTCTATCGCTGTCCCTGTGCCTGCAACAGTATCCCTCCTCTATTGTATCTTTTCATACCCGCCTCTGTGTGCATATCTACTGTTCAGCGTGTATCTGCAACGATAATGTCTTATCCAGTACGAGGTGCGCGTTCTCTTTTTTTTTTTCCTTCTCGCGTCGCCTTCTTTTAACACTTTTCTCTCTTTTTCTTTTAATGTTTCCATCTGTGCCGGTGCCCCCCACACTCCCGTTGCCGCCTTTTCTAATGCCCCCCATCACCCCCCACTCCAACCCACCCAACCCTTCTCTCTCATTCTCTCTCTTTGTCTCTCTATCTTTCCCTTCTCTCCCTCCCTCACGCTTTGTTGTCTAAACAAAGTGGCCTTTATCAGGATGAGCCGCAACCCAAACAAGCCAAACAAAAGATATGGGCGAGAAAATCTGCCCGCAGAAGAGGGAGGATCTTATCGTGCCAGCCTTTGTGTGCCAGCCTGCCAACTGGCGATGCCTCCCACCGACGACCCCTCCCTTTACACACACACACACACCAAATTCTGGCATCTCACCCCCCCCCCTTCCTCATTAGGACTCACGCATGGCATTCTGCATAGGGCTGGCACCTGACCTGGCCGAAAGGAGAGTGATATTGATGCCGAGGGTGAAGGGAAGACAAACGCTGTGCCAAATTGAACGCCATCTTGGGGCGGCGTTGTCTCATAAGGAGG
This sequence comes from Simochromis diagramma, assembly GCF_900408965.1. NCBI lineage: Eukaryota > Metazoa > Chordata > Actinopteri > Cichliformes > Cichlidae > Simochromis > Simochromis diagramma. The sequence continues at coordinate 3,666,913 of NW_024387416.1, read as the reverse complement.
GTGAGCTTTGACGAGGAGGGGGGAAAGCTTCCTTTACATATATTTGGTAGGACTGAACTTCAACACTTTGCAGGATGTGGTAAAGTCTAAAGAAAATGGCTCTTACGGCCTCTTCTATACCACATGGTTGGTTTTATTATCAGTGATACCTCTGCACAGACTGATATAGATACCATTGTATTCCTCTGACTGACTGTGTTGCAGCAGTGGCGGCTATACACTGTGTGACACTGTAATGATTATCTCATAATTGGAACAAGCCAAGTATTTCTTATTGGCTTAAAGGAGCACCTGGTAATCCGGATAGCTACCCTATCAAATGACTGCCACTGACGGGGAATGCAGGTACAGTAGGATGAGTTACACGCAGACACGCACACACACAGACACACACACACAGATATACTCAGTCAAACGAGTGAAAAAAAAAGCTCAGAGAAAGTGAGAGGGGCAAAGTTGAAACGTCTGTGAGAACAATGACATGTTGCCTTCTTTTCTCTAAGACAGACACCCCAGACTTGTTCAATAGACCAGGAGACACACACACACACACGCACACAGTAGGTCTGTCAGGGTTTTGAGACTTATGGAATCAAGTGGGATCCCAGCCCAGACAAGAACAATGAGAAGCCATACAGTGTGTGTGTGCGCACGGCTGATTTTGTGTGTGACCCAGCTCATTTGTATCTCTCTGTGCCCGTCTCTCAATGGAGTGCACGCTCACGGCCGCTGCCGCCTCAGTGTGTATGCCCATGCGTGCGCGGATCATCAGTTTGTGTGTTTGTTTCTAATCGTTGCATACTAATGCCGGTGAAGAGCAGGCCCTCTTTCTCTTGGCCGAGTCTCTGTGCCTTCTCCTCGGTAAACTCTCACGGCAGTGAAAAGAGGAGAGCATTTTAACTGAGCCGGGAGGACAACAGGCTCCTCATTGAGGTCACCAAACAGTGTGGACGGGGAGGGAGTGTATTCAGTGGCGAGTGGGCCTTGAACAAGGGACTGAATGGCCTGACGGATCATTAGCCACACCGGCCCAGGAGAGGAGAAGGAAGAACCTGGCAAGCTCAAAAGGATACGCAGCTATACAACTAAGGATGCAGATGAGGGTTAATCCATCTAAAATTCAACTTCCCCACCTTTTGAGCTGCGAAATAAAGTTTACCCACCTCTGTGCGGACGCACAAATCGCATGCATTTACAGTCATCCACACGCTATGACATACACGTGTGTACAAATAGGGGCACGCATGCCACATCCTGCGGGAAGCCGATGTGTGCTGTGCGAACGATGCAATCGGCAAACCGGGCTGCAGACGAACTACGCTACACAGCGACGCGGCACAGTGGCTCATCTGTCCAATGAAAAATGAGCAGGCTGGTCTCCAGTCAGCACACTGTGCCCCACTTAATGTTTCCAGCTCCTTTCGCTCTCTTCCAGTTCACCCTTTCCTCACAAATTGGACTTTCCTTTCACTTTTTACACGACATTCCTTTTTCTTTTCTTTTCACGAAAATCTGCTTTTTCTCTGTTCCTGACGCTTTGAAAAAGATCGTTTGCAGCCAAAACTTTTCACCTCCGTCAACCCTGACACTGTCTTAGAAGTATGCGCAAATGTATTTATGAAAGCCGTTTGTGCTGAAACCACTTAAATCAATCAACCTTTTTTTTTAATCATTTCTCAAGCAACAATTTTTTCTTTTTTTTTGGTATCAGCTTCTAAAATGTGAAGATATGCAACTTTTCTCGCCCCTCAAATCTTTGTAAATTGAACATTTTGAACGGGTGACTGTTGATAAGTCAAAACAAACAATGTGAAGGCTTAAGTTTGAGCTCCCGCAGATTCTAATCAGTGTTTCGGACTAATATCTGATTATGTAAACTAAATAATCTGCTAGTCGGAAAATAATTAACAGATTCACTGATAATGGAAGCAGTCATCAGATCTTGGACCAAAAATTGTTTAAACGTGGATTAACTGATTTTCCAAAAGTGTGGTCTCGTCATCATCCACAACTTAAACGACCATCAGGTCCAGACTGTGAGAAAAAGAGAGCGCTGCATCTGTGCGTGAGACAAAGGGCCAATCAATGGCCAACGCTGCATCTTTTTTGCTATGCACCAAACAAACAATTAGCTTTGTTGCGGTGTAATTGACTGGCAGGACCGGGTGGCATTTACATTCGCCCGCTGTTGCCACCCTGCCATTCGGCGAGCCGGGGGTAAAAAAAAAAGAAAGAAGAAGAATGGGCCCATACAAGGGTGCAAGGTTGGCCACATCTCTCTGGTTCGAAGACACTGCTATTTTTCCACGGTGGCAAACTTCCAAGCAGGAGCTTTTTTTTTTTTTCCTTAAATGCACGTCTGTGGAGGAAGGAGGGGAGGGAGGGTGGAGTGAGGACGAGACTATAGATTTAATTATGCATGCGTGTTTTCTCATTCATTGTAGTGGTGGGAAGGGGAGAGGAAGAGGGTAAGAGGGGTGTGTGGTGGGACGTTTGGGGGGGGCCAGACCAATGACATTCCGTCGTTGTAGTCCTCCTCCTACACACATACACACACAAGGAGCAGTCTGGGAGCGAGCCGCTATAGGCTAATGAGGTGACACTCACCGTCTGGAGACTAGCCAAAACAGTCCATTAACTCCTAGCCAGTAGTTAAGAGGAGAAGAAGGAGAAAGTGGTTGCAGGGAGGGTGCAGAGGAGAAAAAGGGGAGGCGGATGAGGGAGAGGAGGAGTAGTAAGGGGGGGCAAATGGGTGAGGTAGGCGGCTAGCTGATGGTTGGTGGGTGGAGCTTGTGAGGGGGTGAGGAAAAAAAAAAAGAGAGGAGAAAGTCTGAAGTCTTTCAGGATGTGAGGGTGGGGGGTATTTCTGCAGTTTTGTAGTTGTGAATGAATCAGCGGGGTGGCTAGTAGAAGGGGGGGCTGTGCACGAGCGTTCACTGTTGGTGAATATGCTCTGTGGAGGCAGCTCTTGAGGAAAAGCAAGACTCTGTGTGTGTGATGGAGTAGAGGTGGCGGTGGGGCGGGTGTTGGATGCCACGAAAGAGAGAGAGGACAAGGGAGATAGATCCAAAACCCCCCAGCCAGGCAGACAGACCTTTGACAGAGGAGCTCTGTGATTCGTCTCTTTCATCTTTAGAACCCCCCTATCCAGTCGGATAATTATGAGACAAATGCACCGGACCCCTGCTGCTTGAGTGGCAATGGGCATTGGAGGCCAGAAACACATAGAGGGTTCAAACCTGCACGTCTCGACTGGTCCGGAGGGAGGAGGGACAGAGGGAATGAGAGATGGCGGGGGTGTTTAGGGGTCTGGGAATTTCCCCACTCTCCCAAGAGAGACAAGTTGGCCAACAGATCATAGTTCAGGGACAGCTTGGTTGTGCTACTAACGAGGTTTAACTCCGCTTTACTTCCATTCAACTTCCACACACACACACACACACACACACACACACACACACACACACACACACACACACACACACACACACACACAGTTAAGAAGTATCACACTTTTACGGTTTATTTTCAAAAACGTATAAAAGAAAACTTTGGGAAAAAAGCTGCCAGATTTCTAACTTGTAGCTGGCTCAGTTAGACTGATCCATGCACAACATGTTGTTTTATTAATGTAATTGATGTTGCTCTGGTCTGCACTGATAAGGCAGTACAGTTAGGAAAAGCAATGCTACCTACATCTTTATCTTGCACCAACCACCAAACCCTGAAGGCCTTATCCCTGAAGCAAACACACATGCAAAATACTGCTTTATTTGACTGGTAATTCAAATGAAAATCAATGTGCCAATCTGTACGAGCACTTTGAATTCAAAAGTGATTCATGTGAAAGAATTTTTCCTTTGGGTTACAAATTTTCACTCAGGCCTGGGCAACTCTCTGTGCCCGTTTCTGCCTCTGCCAGTGACGTGTCGGTGATTGTCAGCGCTTACGACGACATCAGGCCTCAGCCAAGAGGACTTCCCACTGGCGAGGGCCGCGTCAGGGCGACTGGGTGCTCCCTAACAGGGCAAAATGGCTCTCCTCCAGCTGGCCACCCATTGCCACTGTTTGCACTCCCTGAGGTCTGCCAAGCAAGCGGCAGTAAAACACACACAAACACACATGCCCACACACACCTTAAAGTGGGGACGTGGAAGGAATTATCCGATCATAGAATGCCACCACATCTAAGACCAGATCTTGGCCCAAAACAGACAAGGAAAACAAAGCGTGCACTCATTCAGACGATTTTGCTGGCACTGCTCCCTTGGAACGGGACACAGGGTGGAGAAGGAGGTGGGGGGGGGGGGGGGGTGAGGGGGGGAGACAACCACAGAGTTTAATGTGTCATTACAAGCATAAAAACAGACTACTGACATTGCCAACAGATGTCGAGCCAGTTTATATTTGCCATTACAACTCCAGTAGGGAATGAAGCGGCAGGTGCAAATGGGGCTTTCTTCTTTACAATCCCAGCTACTGTGCTGCTGCATCATCATGTCTCCTGATCTATTACTCAGACATGGATCATGGGTAGAGGGCTCGGTGCCTTTGGCACCAATCAAACTCTGAATCACGGTTTACATTTGTCCTCTTCATCCAACTTTTAGATACTTAGATTTCACTTAAACACCACATGGGCTAAGTTCTCTATGAGAACCCGAGGCTTAATAATGCTTACACCTTTCTTGAATGTCTCACTCTAAATAGTGCAATAATGACAGAAAGATGTTTTAACTCTCAACACTCCAAAGAGTGCTCAGTTGCAGCAGGGGAACTGAGGAGTTTGTTGGTGGTTTAAAAACCGGCTGCATGCTGCATGGCCAGTAAAACCCCTCCTTTCCTTTTAATGAGGCTGGAGGACGGTGCTTTCAGAGCCCCCACCCCTCAGCCCCATCAGAGCTGGTCCGAATCAAAGCAGCCGTGGGGATCAAGGCTCGCGGGCAAGAGGGTGAGTTGGGGGAATGGGGTTTCGGTGTCTCCACTGGCACAAGACCATTGAATGAAGCTATTAGGGGGAGTGAGGGAAATTATAGGAGTGATTTCACAAAACCACTACTCTTGCAAAGAAAAGCGATTCTTGTGGAAACGCTGCACCGCTTAAATTCTTACTCGGTGAGCCACGGTCAGATGCAGAGCAGTGGTTTAAATTAAACAGCGTCATAAAACAGATTCTCACGTAACTCAAAAGGGAGTGACAGCTCCTTGCCCGCCACAAGGTCAACGCTTTGGCAGTGATCCAGAGTTAGTGGAGCTCCTCACCTCCTCGTGGACCCTCCGACTGTCTGGAGATATCCGGCTAACAGCAGTCAAGGTGCAAAACATCTTTTGTGGTTGCAGGTCCCCGATGCAGGGTTTAAACACAAACATTCAGCGGCTCGGTGCTTTCAACAGCCCATCCGCTACCACAACAAAGCGCCACATAATCGTGATTAAACATCTGGGTCTTACAGGAGATCAAAATGCAAATCTGATCTTTCGGGTTTAACCGTTTACTCCCTTTGCTGCACCACAAGTTATAAATCGCTCTTAAGTGCACGCTAAGCAAGATATTCACAGCCAGACAGACTCAAATGAGTAAGCCAGATAGAACTCTCTTCCACATTTAGTCGAGTAAAAAAAACAAAACAGCAAATCTGTTCTCTGTGACTGAGGCCTGCTGAGGCAGCCCCCTCTGCCACTGCAGCAATAACAACATGTGGTTTGGCTGTGCAGCGCCAGCTTACAGTGGGAAGAGGAGAGGCGCTAAATTAATTTCAGATTCTGTTTTTGAAAGTCATAAACAATGCTACAGCGAGGCATGACATCCACAGAGGTGGCCACAGTGTTTGGTCACATGATTAGAGAATGTTACATCAGCAGCGTTGTAGGGTTTCGGGAATAGATTATCATCACAGTGAGCACTCAAACATTACAAATCATATTTACATAGTAAACTGTGGTTATGCTGAGCGTACTGTCTGAAACAATTGTGTGTAGCCGGCACGCAAGCCTGCCGTGTCCCCAGGCATTGTGAGGCTTCTCCCGGTCTTGCTATGTAGAAGAGAAATGTAAAGGGCCTTTGTTTTAAAATGGGCTGCTGCCAAATTGTTAGGATCATACACAGAACAATGTCATCGGGCCTCACCTGGCAGGTTTGTTTGCAGGTATCGTATATATTGTGGTTTTGTGATTATATTCTTGCTGTGATAGAGTTAAGAAGGAAAGGCTTTCAGTTAAGTCTGGCCTTCCTCTTTGCTTCAGCCTTTCCCACGAGGCTCCTGAACCATAATCTCTTGAAATATTTGCACAGATGACGGCAGCACTCGGCTGTTTTGACATGGAGCGGCATGAGCAAGATCTAGCAGTCACATTTTCCATCACTTTTCAGTTCAGGAACAGGAATTCCCCTTTTGCCGCTTTTCTTTGTAACCCACCCGCCTCCCACCACCCTGTACAAGCCTCCCAGCGCTCCTTCCTCCACTTCCTCAGCCTGCTAGCATTTGTCCCCTCAGGGCCACTCCACAGGGGCCTTTACACTCGCCTTGCAGCCAGCTCCTGCAACCCTTGCTTTCCACTTGTGCAAGCATGTTTTGTTTTTTTCCCCACTTTATCTGAGATGCCAAAAGTTCACTAACTGAGATCAGGGGTGGGTGAGAGGGCAATCAGGGTTGGGGTAAATTCTGCAAGCTGGTGCGGAGAAGAGGTATCGTCTTTAGTGCCCTATAGCTCAGCTTAGGAAGGCAAGCGTGGCTGTTTTCTTTATGTTTTATGTTTCTGGGAGAGTCATTTTTTAAGAGCAGCAAGTTTTGGAAACGTGATCGTGTTTGCATTTGACTTAACTCTATCATTCCATCACAACTGCACACAACTGCACTCACACACAAAACAGGCTAAAGTGTGCACACACTCACAAGCATTTCCTATTTTACCTCATAATTGCTGATGAGGTGGTTTTTATATTCACAGAAAGTTTTCCTCAAGGTGTTTTCACTATCTGGGGTCCTACAAACTCCTCAGTGTCCTCATTTTGCCTTTCATCCGTCCTTTTTTTTTAACAATTAGTCAGACCGAATGCATATGGTGAATCATCAACTTGCAAATTCATCATTTTATTCTAATTAAAAAGGTAAAAATTACAAACAGAAACTAATGCCATATTATGCCTACAGTTATTTAAGAATTTTAGTTATTCCAAACTGTAATTGCACCTAATTTGCTGTGGAATCTCTTTAAAGGTCATAAAAAAAAATTATCTCCTGACACTAGCCACAGTTGCATCATGGGAACTGGAAGGAATATCAAAGGGCCACCATTGGAGCAGACTCTGTAATCCTCCTCCTGGCAAGCATCTACATATATACACTCGACCTTGCCAAAGTTTTTTTTTTCCTCCTGAGGGCCTGCTTGAATGTGCATGTGCATGTAGAAAACACTATCTCTTTGCTGACACTGACGGCACAACAGACTTGTTGCAGTCGCAGCTCGAGCAAGGTTGGCAGCCCTGCAGAAACACTTCCCATTTGTGGTGTGGGGCTTGGTCCAAGCCACTTGAACTTGGCAAGGCTTACCTGGAACAGCCTACCCGTAGGACTGCCACAGACTCTCCCCCTTCAGCCAACACAGCCAGCCTCACTGTAAACTATAACAGCTGATTTCAGCCACACCTCCAGAAAACTGGCTGCAACTGATTTGCAGGTGTTTATCAAGTAAGAAGGAAGCATAGCTTTTTTTTTCTGTTTTGCTTTTGTTAGCAAATCAAACTGAGCAGGTCCCAAGTAACTCCCTGCTGAGCAGGTTAAGCTGCTGCTTTCCAGCAGGTACTCTGTTATTGAATAATACATCACTGTTAGCAGTTACTCTTGTTTGTCACCATTAATTGTTGTATAATATATATTAAATGTTAAAAAACTTGTTTTGACTGGTTGAGAAAAGTTGACTGAATGTTTCAGGGCAGTATAGAAGCTACAGAACTTTTCACAAGGGACACAATTGTGAGTGTAAGGTGACTTTTTTTTATCATTTCAGGGAGAATTACACAGATCATATGACACCATATGGAATTCTTTTTACACATAATGTATTTCCTCTGCAGCCGCCGTGAAAGGCAAGGCCTACAGGGAGTCCTCTTTAGGAGGAGGAGAGGAAAAAAAAAAGCTGTATGTATGGTGAGGAGGGAGGGGTGGGCGGGGGCGGTCGAGGGGTTTAGTGGGGCGGTCCAAGCACGCTCAGCGAAAATATGCCTCATGCACTCGTTGAACTTGGGGCCTGCGCAGGCTTCTCTCAAGGTTACAGGAGAGGCCTGTACGGAGCGGAGCAGGAGAAAGAAATCATGCAGTTGCAGTCCACATGCAACAAGCTTTTCACTGGACTCTGCCCTCTTGTTGCTATTGCTGCTTTCATTTTGGAGAAATGCCGTATTTTAAGTTTCCAATTAACGCCAAAAACTTGTTATATCTAAAAACGCGTCGCCAAACGTATCATACATCCATTCAACAGTATCTCAGCCGGGCATTCAATCTGCGGCAGAGTCAAACCGCTAGTGTCTGTTGCTCGGATAACAGAAGCGGCATGCGATCGCCTTTGACACCAGGTTTCCTTCCCTCCTCGGAGCCTGCCGGGATTCGGGCCATGTATCCGCTGCCGCACCCCTGAGCCCTCGACCACACAAAGGTAGGAAGCGGCCGTTGGAGCGGGGCGCATTGTGACGAGGTCACTAAATCACCGCTCGTTTTATCCACCGCTATTTACGAACATTTCACCAGAGGAAATCATAAAGACAACAAGCCTGAGTAAATACATCTGAGGATGATTGCTGGAAAGAAGGGAGACTACAAAAGCTGCCTTACATGGACAGTTCGGCCACGAAACATTTTCAAGGAATACATTCACAAGGCTTGCACACTTTAATCCAAGTCTGATAGAAGTGGAACAAATACAACTTTCTTGGTAAATATTAACTTTTACTGTGTGAAAGGCACTGACTCATTAACACTCATCCTCAACTAAGGTTATAGTCTGATGTGATATCACATAATAATGTTACATAACATATTGGAAGAGAAAAAGATCACAAAGGTCCTACAAGTCAAACATTAATATAGACGTAACAACTCTTTCCTTTGCAGAGATTTAGAGGAGTAATGGCATGCTTAGGAGAGAATGTAGTCACTTTCTTTGTGTTGTCATCTGAGCCTCTCCATTCAGTGTTTTGGTAGCAGGTTTGGCCACGCACTCATGTCAGTGCCTCATTTTTTTTTCTTTTTTAAAGTTGCCAATCCCAATGTTTATAAAAAGACAAGAGTGAAAGTGAAAGAAAAATGACCCAAAAAACTGATCCCCCCAGAAAGCAAAAGAAAAACAAACATATTACGTTATATTTATCAAACAATTCATTTATTAGCATTTAATGTTTCATTTACCTAGCCTATGTCTCTGCTGTTCTCCTCTGCTCTCTGCTGTTCTGCTCAGCTCCAAAACAAACACAGTGCAACAGAGAGCACAGGAGACCAGCAGACTGTTTTGATTCTGAGATCAGCATTAGTTAGCTTATGTAGCATATCGTTGCCATTGCTTGTGTATTTTACAGCCTTATTCTGGGCTTATGATTTAGCTTTTTGGATCTTGTGTCCACAACCTTTCCGGTTATAAAGGGAGGAGATCTGTTTATTTTCTTTAAGAAGCTGGTGATGTCACTCAAAATCCAATCTTTTATCCGCATGGCATGGCTCCAATTTAACATGCTTGTCCAGCCTAAAAAAAGAAACTTTTCTGACACTTTCACAGAAAAGTTTAAGGTCAGTCATTCAGATTATTTGAGATGTTATAATAACGTGCCAGTTTTCCTTTTGATACAGATATGTGATGACAAACATTTGGAGATTTGACTCAACATGTCAATAAAGACAAACACGGTGCTTAAGCTGGAACAACAACAACTTGTATTTGAGTTCACCATGACTGACAGAGGTCAAAGGGCAACAGGTAGTAAACACTGGTATTAATGAATCGGTCACTTTGCCTTTCCTCAAGAATTAGCAGTCCATTAGCACCTTGTAAAAGGGCCACTTCTATGCTTTACAACAGCTTAGGCCTGCTTTCACACAAATAGCGAAGCAAAAATATTCAATGCAGTGACAGAGTTAGAGAAACAGGGTTCCTGGTATATAACGGCAGAAAGACACAGAGGAATTAAGTCTACATAGCCCGCTTCAATGCACATTTATTACTTTGATATAAGCTTATTAAACAGACCAAAAACATTTCTTCAGAGTCAATCTGAGCTAATTTTCCCCACAAAAACCAAAAAAAAAAACAAATTAGCATAAGATGAAGTGGGTCATTCTAATGTCTTGATTAAAGTAGGCCTCAGCTTTGCCCAAGTGGCCAAGCAGCAGACTGCAAGTTCAGCTTTGTGCACTGAAGGCCTTATCAGGGCCTCTTTCGTAAACAAGAGGAGGAGGGGAAAAAATAGCCCCATCCAACATAATAAAAGGGAGCATCAAAGCAGCTATAGAAGAGAATCAGTCAGAGTATTAGACGCCACTAGGGGTTGTCAACGTGATGGCTTAGATGTCACTGGAGAACATCTCCATGGATGTAAAGCGAGCAAACAAATTAAGAGGGATGAGCTCGCACTTGGTGGATTAGTATTAGATTTATGAGGACAACTTAGAGTCAGTGCAAAGCAAAGAGTACACAAGTCTGTCAAAGCTGTGAAGAGAAAATTCACCTTTACACATTTAAGTTCAAGCGACGACCGTTTAAGACTCACTGTAGAGTTATTTGACTATGGAGGTGTTCACGTAAAGAGGATCTGAGGTACATAACAAACCGGCCATAGAGCACTATCATTAAAGAAGATTGCAATATCATCTCTCTTAGTTAGCACAGGCAACTGTGGCATAGCATCTTCTCTAAAGTCTACCCTTGGTGTCTGACTGTGAGAGCGTGGTGAGGCGAGCCCTACACGCAGGAGTCCAACTGTAAAGGATATGAGGCACGTTTATGTCAACTATGAATGAATGTTTAAATGGAATCTTTGAATGCAAAGCTTCTTGAATTCAAGAAGATGGAAAGATCCTTTAATGAGCTGATGATTCCAGCAGCGGTTTCATCGCTGACTATACGGACTAATACGGCGCCGGGTCCTGAGAGCCCTGAGACACTCAGAATTCCATATGCAAGACGATGCGAGGGTATTTTTAGGCCAGCACAATTTCCCTGTGACACATTTACTGCGAAGGACCTCAAGAGTGATAACGTGTACAAACTGCAGTCTGCTGAGGAGAGCGACAGCAATACTTGGAGCCACAGGAGAGACAGGCCAATTAATGGCAAGACGTCCTCTGAGTGCAGCCCTCTGTATAATCCCACAACCTACTTTATGGCGAACACTCCCCTCTTGCGCTGATGTGTGCATCATTAATCACATTTCATATCAAATGCATATCCCTAGCCACAAATATTCACTCCCAAATCTCTAAACGATGCATGTCAAACACTGTTCTTTACCAGAACGAGCGGCTCAAACTTTCCACATCTGATTATAAAGCAAAAGGAGCTGGCTAAACGTTTAAAATGTTTAATGCAATACCTTTTAAGTTGAAACACCTCCATACTTGTATTTCTGAGCAATACCACGTGAAAAGACTGAAAATGCACTTATGAAAGCAGCTTTCCAGGGAGAAGAAGAAAAAGAAGGAGGAAAAAAAAAAAGTATGATGGTTTTAACTTCAATTTAACCAATGCCACTTAAAGCCAAGCTCTCAAAAGTCTAGCTCAGCACGTAGAACTGGCACTTGAGACATGAAAGGGCAGCTGCGACTTTTGGTTTACATTATATCTTAGTGGTTTCCACATTGTGGCCAGGGGATAAGCATCAGGAGAGGTTTATCTCTGTCACAGTGCTCTATGGAATATGTAAACACTACGTGTAATCAGTGCTGCAGTGAAATGGAGTGCAGGGGCTGTGTGGGAAAGTGAAGCACTTTAGGAATAAGTCGACATCTTTACTCGCTGAGCTCAAGCAAAGATAAGGCGCTGGAAGCAAAGCTGCAGAACCTCTAATGCTACTGTTGCCAAACACTCATTGCTGAAAACTGCTGCAAATGCTGAACACGTGCATTTTTCGATGAACAAAATCAGCAAGCCTTATGCAAGTAGCACTGTTAACTTAGTGTTAACTTTCACTTTGCTTAAGACCTTCGCTCTCATCTATCTTCATCTCATCCATCTCTTGGCTTTACTCTGTCAGCGTGTCTTTGTCCTCGTCATCCACCCAGCGAGGCGGCGGCGCTCCTCCTGGTTTTTTTTTTTTTCCCTTGTGGAGCACGGGTACTTGTCCTAGACGAAGAGCCTCTCTCCCTTCTAGAGCCCAAGTTTTAATATGGTGTCCAATCAAAAGTGATTAAGCATCGCAGAGCACAAACAATGCTGGCCCTTAAATCTCTGTGAACCCTCATTCACTCGAGCGAATGAAAGAACACTCTGTCTGCGGCGGCAGATGACAGACGCGCGCTTGAAGATAAGTCTTCTGCGTGAGCCCTTATCCTGCGAACACCCGCCGTTTGAGCAAATAAAGAAATAAATAAATGCATTACAAAACGCCACACACAACAGAACTGGGTGCCACCTCTAAAAAGGCATCAGTGGGGGAGGAGAAGGCTGTTATTTTGTCCGTCAGTGTTACGTCCCCAACATGGTGCCTCGAGATGATACCTAAAACCAAGTGGCACCGGACGAGGCCCAGTTGAGTAAGTGAACCATAACTCAGCTGATGGGAATTAAGTCAAGAATGGAGGACAAACATGCATGCAGATGCAAAGACAGCGCAGTGAATAAAAAGCCTGTTAATGTTCAAGCACAAACCCAACTGCGAGCAATAAATCACTAATAAAATCAACCAGCTGCCTCAAGCGCAGCGTCTTTCACATGAGAAATTTCAAAAAAGCAAATTTCCCACAAATCATCCTGTCTTGTACATAAATTACCAACAATTACAATGCATAATGTATGCAGTAGTAAAACAATACCCTGAACTAATGCATTAGATACGTGCGGTACACAGCAGCATGAACATTTAAGAAAAAGGGGGGACCGCTAACTAATGCTGAAAAGATATTGTTCTTTCTTTCTTTTTTTTTTAAATGCCAAGCGCAAGAGCAGAATTACTTGGCAGCTGTTGTGCGATTTTTCATCATTAATATAAGAGCTGCTTGCAGAGTTGCTTAAATACTCTTTTTCAGCGCGTGTAATGTAATCTCGTACTCGGTAAGCTTCCATTTCTAGCTGGAATGACTGCGGGAAAATACTGGAACCAGTCCTGCTAAACATGGCAACCCCACTTGCGCGTATATTCTGTTATATTTATTTTTTTCCCTATAAAAGTCTGCTATTGAACTGTTACAGCATCCAAAAGGCACTGTTAGCAGATCTCTATTAGCCCGTTTCAGGGATTCAATAACCATACACACATGTAGACGCATTAGCAAATTTGAAACAGAGAGAAGCAGACAAGCGTCATCACTGAGAAGTCATGAGAGGGAGGAGCTGGCACTATGACAACAAGACATTAGCCGTCTGCAGCCTGCTGCCGTCAACAAGTCAGCATGAGCACTACCATCTGACTGGGCTTTCCCAACACTGCCCCCATACACTCAGCCAAAACTAGCTCTTGCTGCTGCTGTTGCTGCTGCTGTTACTGGCTCCTGCTTTCAATTTCAAGAGTGGGCCAAGTAATGGCTTCAGCGTTTTGTGGTCTGCCGACACATATGGTCCGTGTAGCAGAACCAGTTCTGCCCCCCCACCTCCTCCCCTGTAGATCGTTTTGGGATGTGCACGGAGATGTGGGCAGAAGGAGACTGACACAGCCCCAGGGGCTGGCCGCAGTTATAGGGGGAGACGTGTATGGGTCTTGTTATGACTGCCAAGAGAATTGGTCTCAGCGGGGCCACCGCTGCAATCAGTCCATTGCCACAACGTGCAGAACTAACCAAACAGTACTTGTTTAAGGTTTGGCCCTTTCTGAAAATAATGTGTAGGAGGTTCTTAAAAATGCCACCAGCTGCATCGTTCCCAAAGACACTTTATGCACGACCATATGAGGAATCGACCCCAACTTTGACCAAATGGAGAACTCATTAATAATTAGGTCAGCTTCCCATTTAGCCTAATGGCACATGAGAAACTGTATTTACATTAAAAACAAAACTTTTATGAGCAATCATAGGAAGGGCCACATTAACCTTTTCTTTATTGCTCCCATCAGCGCTAACATCACCGCTGGCAGTTAGGCTATCGCTGCCGTGGACGCTATCTGGCTGCATGACCTAGATTAAAGGTTATTTGCCCAAGTCACAGAGGCTGCTCCTTTGGCTCGCCCTTGTTGGGTTTCCTTATCGGAGTTTGTCTGGACAAATCTTGGACACAAAGCACCCATTTTGTGCTCCTCTCTGGAGATCCTGTTACAGCGTTCCAGACACGACGCGGTCCGCCACCAGTGCCTCTGGGAGCACGGCGCTTGGTTGGGGCGGTGCGATTAGCTGCTTCCTCAACTTCAAGCATATGATACATGTGAACTCCTCTTACGTCCCTGAGCATGCTTTTGTGCAGCGACAGGGTAAAATGATCGGGGGGGGGGTCAGGTGATGTCATGCTGTGAGAATTCGGATAAAGTGACCCTCCCATCCTCATTACAAGACGATCCAAGGGTCCTCCAAGTAAATTCTGCCTTTAGCTACTTAAATACTTTTCTTTTGTAACTACTAAAATTCCCATTTGTTGCACAATAATGTCCTGTCATTAGATGTACTATGGAAATAATTGAGCATCTCCACCCAGCAGTATGCATTTACAGTCTGTGTGTGGATAGAGCTGCCTTGAGGATGATCCAGTGGCCTTATTCCTCCTGTGCTCTACAAGGACAAAGAACAACTAAGAGAGCAGGGTCGAGCGACGCAGGGAGAACGAGGAAAACGAGAGAGAAAAAGAGTAGTGTTCGCTGACCTCATTCTGACAAGCCCGGGAAGAGTCTTTCCTTGGAACCGTTTCGCAATAGCACTGTTGTTTATACAGGTGGTGGGTGAGTCGAGCGAGATATGCAGAGAGCATGCATTTTGCAACACCTCATTATGAATACTAAACACAAGCAGCATGTCAATTCACACAGCGCACACACAAACAAGCACTTCACCCACACTCCAAAGAGTGGTTCACGTTTCATTTAAGTTGTGACATTTGCAGGGAATGCGTCACTTTGTGGGCAGTGGCCAAAACATCCCTCTCTGTTTAAATTTCAAAGTCAAGTTCCTTCACACAACCCAAGAGCTGTCAAATGCTACTGTCCCCTCGTATTGGCTGCCGACTGCAAGCCTCTTGGAACGGATGCCTCCGGTTGCCTTGTGTGTTTGGCTTTTGGGCCGTCTTCGGCAACAACATCCACTTGGCCAGAGTTCAGCCCTGTGGAAGGCTACAACAGCCCAAAGGTGGCTGCCAGGACCATTGTTTATGCAACAGTATACTACTGCTAGGTTAAAGGGAAAAAGAGCAAAACAGTGGAGGGAAATGAAGGGCTCCTACCTGCAGCAATAAGCTTCTGTCTTTGTACACATGGTGAGACATTTTAAGAATATTATTACAACTCTTTCTTTTCTTTTCTGGAGCCAATATCTTAAGCAAGTTAATTCACAAATTGTACATATGTGAGAATAACCCTGTAAATTTATAAATACTATGCTTTAGATAACCAACTGTCTTTTCTAAAAGAGGAACACTCTCGAAATGACACAAAATGGAAAACCAGGACCTTAACTAAAAGCCATTTAAATTTAATGAAATCTTACCCAAACTAAATAGATTTTTGTGCTTTTATTTCTGTAACAGTTGAAGCCTGAAAACAAACCCATGCGTAAGTTAATGTAGCGCCTATCTTATTTTCCCCACTAATCAATGAGGTGAACCAAATCCATTATATCTTAGAAAGATGTGGAAAGAAAAAAAAGGAGAAAGGATCCACACAACAGCTGTTTGGTAAACATACCAAAGTAATTGTTCCAAATGCCTTATTTTAACACAGATTAAATACAATTAGAGGCTGTTTATCTAATCACAACAAGTCACTCTGCCAAAAGAAAAACCGCTGTCATTGTTCCTAGCAGTTCTGCTCCGAGGAATTAAGCTGGAAATAGGATAACTTTTTTTTTTTTTTAAACATAGCTTCTCCATGTACAGGAAGGAACGTTTACACACTTGCTGCGGGGAAAGAATATGGCTGGATCGTTGGCTGGCTAAGGCATGGGTCTTCTGAGGTGAATACGAGGAATTCAGGTCAGTGCAGCCGAGACGTTTAACCAGATCAAGCCGCTGCAGCCTGGGTGGAAATAGCACGGGAGGCCACGGAGGGGGAAACCAGTGCGTCACAGCTCCCGGCCTGAATCCAGGCTCACCCCCCACCCCACCTCCCCAATGCAAACAAGAGCCATAACTTCCCTAATGATCTGAGATCATGTACGCCTCACACACACACTTCGCCAATAGGAAGCGCTTCCTCTCCACCTTTGACCTCAGAGTGGGTGTGTCTACCTTCGACTTGACATGTGGATCAGGAATGGTGCTAGAGTGATTTGATGAATAGTTAGTGGCAAGTTCATCTATGAGGTTTGAAAAAAGAAAAGCTTTAATCCGAGAAAATCTTTCTGCAACACCAGGAAAATCTTGAAAAATCGGATTTTAAGCCCTAACAAATCTCTTAATATCTTAAATGTTTGCCACATTTTGATAATCTGACACTGACTTGTTTTCATTTACAGTCTCTCCCCCCCCCCACCCGTCACACACAATTGCTCTGTGATTCAGAAGTCCAACACCGCACTCACTCACACACACACACATTGTAAACAGTCTTTATTGAGACGTGAGTGCTTGTATAAACATAGACAAGCTCTATTGAGGGTCCGGGGCTGGGTTGAACAATAAGAGGGGGAAAGTTGCTGGACGTTCCTCACAGACGGTGTGTACAAAATCCAATTATCAGAGCCGTGGCATTAACATTCCAGCAGTCTGGCAGGTGACGGCTCCGTCTTTTCAGCTCCCCCCACCACCATCACACACACACACACACACACCGCCAGCATGGGATAGTCTCCCTAGGCAGCACCTCGACAATACACTTACACACATGCAGCCTTCTTCAGCTCCCCCTTTCTAAGAACCCCCAAGTATTGAGACATATATAGCAGGAAGAAGGCAAAGAGAGGGGAGGCAGTTGGGAGGAGTGTGGGGTCCACCAGCGACACTGATCTTTTCTTCAGGAGATCAGCGCAACCAGCCTAGCAGGCAGTATCAGTCAATGGGGCATTCTTCTCCTCTCTGTGTTTGGGTGAGAATATGTTGATCGTCGATAACGGCGCTTTGATCGCCATAATGGGGAAACCGCGTTTTGTTTTGAGCATTTGCCTAAAAACAGTGCATGCTTTGTCAGCCTTCGGGCGATGTTTGCGGCATACAAGACGCCGAACTCGACAAAGGTTGAAGGTAAAACAAAACTATTGCTGTTCTTGGCTACAGGGCGGCGTCTGAAGGATTAAAATAAAAGCCGGCACTTTAGGGCTTCTCAGCGAGGGAAGCAAAACACACACAAAAAATACAACTAAAGAACTAAAACTGAGACTTTAAAGTGCTTCTTCTTTGATTACACACACTAACTCCTGTAATTAGCCTCTGCACCTTCTTCCAGCATTAATCCGTCCGGTTTGACAAAGCTCTATCCACAGTGCATCGTTACCAGGTTTTCTTTTTTTTTTTGCTAAACATACTGTACATACAGACCTTATCACTATAGGACATGGTGTACGTGATAGTGTGCATGTGATATGTAAAGCCTCTGCCTGGTGTCATGCTCTGTATCCTTGTCAGGTCCTATATATAAACATACATCTGGCCCCCATTCTGCTCTTTCCATCATGTCATCCTGCCTACATGGGAGCAGGCTGTGGGAGATATATACAGTTCAGTACAGGACAGGACAGTAGGGCTGGAAGAAATTATTGTTTTCATTTTTTTTGACTGATTCTTTTTTATTATATGTCAAAACGCCTGGTCTTAAGCTTCTCAGATCCAAAAGCAAATCTTTCTTTTATGGTTTTTGCCTGACTAGTAGATTAAGATTGAAGCAAATTCAACTTAAAGATGCATATACTAAGAAAAAAAATACTCAGGCTGAAAGCTGGGAATAAGAAATGTTTGACATTTTTGGCTTCGTAAATGATGATTAATGAATCTAAATTAAGCTGAACTAACTTTTTCTTGATCAACTGATACAGTACATGTACTGAAGCCAAACACCCAGCTGCTAAAAAGTTAAAAGTCTGTTCACTGAAATCATTTTATGCATTTATTCTGCATCAATAGCTAACTAGGATTTTATGGGCATTTTGACTTGATGTTGTATTCCTTCCTTTAAAACAGTTACCGTTTTTTTTTTTGTTTTTTTAAACGCCACCTTTAGCTTCTCTTTTCACAGCTTAAAGTAACTGAGAAGTCTACTTTGTCCCCCTATAAACCTCCTTTTGTTGCTCCTATTCTCCCCCCCTCTTTGTGTGTCGCTGTCCTCCTTTGCGGTGAGATGTTAGTCAAGTGTCTTGTGGCTTTCTCCACCCTCACCAGAAGGCCTGCCCGCGGTTAATTATTCTTGGATGGCGGATGAAAAAAAAGTGAGTTCTCTCTTTTTTTTTTTTTTGTTCTTTTTTTCATTAGCTCAGCAGCAGTTTCCCATTCATAATAGTTGGCACTGGTTTCGCTCTGCCTGCCAGAGATCACACCCCAACCATTTTCATTTTCCTTCATCCATTTGTTTCATTCATGTCATAGATTTGGCAGGGGCCTGCATCGTTTTCCTGATGGCCGCCGACCCTTCAACACCCTCCTTTTGAGTCTCAAACTCCCGTTTGTGGCTTTGTTTTGGATAAGAGCGGAGAAAATGTGAAAAAAAAAATTCATGCTGGTTCGTATCCAAGGGTTGTTGTCTTACTGTATTTCAGGACTGGAATTATTAATTGTAATGTAAAACTGAAAAAGGGATACTTTAGCAAAGCCATATGAAGCTTTGCTGACATGCCCTTGGATGAAAAGAAAGTCATAATAAAACTTTTCCTGGGAAACTGAATGAATATGGTTTATGTATGTGATTGTTGGTATAATTCCAAAGTTAAAAAGAACCATTAAGGACTGTGGGCTACCATTCCCTTGCCTTCACACAGTTTATCCCATAAATTTACACAAGCAGTGAGCACACCGAGTAATACGCTCTCCACCAGAACTTTAAGTCTATTACACAGTGCGTTCAACAATCTGAGGCCCGGAGAAACAGCATTTCATCATGCAACTACTGGAAATATGCCCACTGACAGGGAATCTGGATTGCACATACACACACATATTTAAAAAAACAACAACAAAAAAACTCTTCCCACCCACCTGTTCTTGAGACATTTTGCTAAATCTATCAACTTCATCTGCTTGCATGTATTTTATTCCATACCACACAGGCCCACAAGCAGAAAGCACACGCGTTTGCACGTGCATGAGTCCAAACATTCAAATGTAACGTACACGTCTTCTCTCTGGGGCTGCAACCCGATCCCAAAGCACTCCAATGTGACATTAAAAACCCAGACTCTTTACCGTTAGGAACCTGGATTCCCAACATGGAAACAAACAAGATGGCTGCCGTGTCTCCAACTGAAGGCGTTGTTCCTCGGCTCCCATCTGAATGGAGTTAAGAGGCTGGCTAGCAGGAGCGGAGAGGAGAAGAGTCTCCTGGGGCAGTTGGCTCAGCAAGCGGGACCAGAGGATGGCTGCACCGTGGATTAGGGCCCCACAGTGGTCCATTGTTAATTGGGCGCCATGTGTGAAAGCTACAGAGAGATTAGTTTGTACAGCTGCTGCCATTTGTCATAACTGCCCTTAACAAGACACACATGGCAACGCAAGTTACAGCCAGAAGTTTTGCAGAAAAAAAGGGAGTAAAAAATGTCAGGCGAGCGTCTAACAGTTTGCAGAACAGGGCCCGCATAAGCAGATGAAGATGTTCCTGGGAAACACCGAGCAGACTCGGCGGGGATCCCATAAGAGATGATGAGCTTGAGCATTACTCATTTAGCCATCTGTAGGTCAACTAGAGTCATTATCATAACTGCTCAAAAGGACTATGCTAAACCAGCACAGATCCCAGACCACAGGTTGCAAACAATTCGGTGAAAATTATGAGGGAAGATCTGCGATTACATCACGGCCCTGTTGGGCAGAGCTCAAATTAGTCAGCGTCTGGGTTTTGTTCAACGAGCAAGAGTTGGATACAACACAGATAACAAGAGCTTGATGACCTCCTGTTAGCCAAATTTCCCTACTAATGTAGAATACAGCATTAGGTTTAGGAGACGGATGCTGGAGGAGAGGCTTTTTTTTTAGGGGCGAGCAGGAATGTGCAGTGTAATTGTGGGTTAGAGGTATGTGCACATGTTGGAGGCCTAATTACAATCTTGACTTGGTAAATCTGGAACAAGCTTTTAAAAAGGAATCCCACTTTCAGCTTTTTCTTTTTTATGCCTGACAGCTGCCGGAGTGGCGAGGAGTTGCTGCTCACCAAAACTAAACGCAGTCTTTTGAGGAGAAGTGCAGGTGAGTAACCACAAGACGGATTTGTTGCAGTTTCTACGTGCATAAGTGAGAACACAGGTCTCCATGTGTACATTTTTGGATTTGCATGTCAAATTTAGGGACGCTTCTCTGAAAGTCCCTGTGAGCTAAACAACCAGCTGGAGCTTTGTGCCAGCATAGAGAGCGGGACAATTCGAGAAGAACTCAAGCTGTTGGGATCCGGATCGTCACACAGACTTTTAGTGGACACCATGGTAACGAAGCCTCTTCTTCTTCAAGAAAAATAATGGACTTCATTAACTATCCTGTTAGTGCTCCTGCTGGCTTTAATCACGGGAGCACACACGGCACTGGACCAGCCCACTCCTAACACAAGTATTAGCACTTTGGGCTAACAATTTCATCACTACTACAACATCAAAATTCCCCTCATTTCATTTTGAAAAAGTTATAATTAATAGCTACATTTTGTGATTACAATTTGTAGTATGGTTTAAAATAGGAAGAGCTTATTTTCACTTCTGATTTAAGTTGCTGGGTTGTTGTGAATGCTGCATTTATGGCGGTGCAATTCTCCCATATTTATGCACATGCATCTACAGATAATATGAAGGAAATGTGCACTTTTCTGTTCTCCTTTTTAATCACTGAGTTTTTTTTACTAATGCCTTGATGTAAAGAGAGAAGCAGAACTGCCTGTGACAGAGGAGAAAGTACCTCTGTGGAAAATGTGTAACATCTGCAGTTTGGTGATCCTGAGATATGGGATTTTCATGTCGTTACAAACAACGAGGAGTCCACATTTCCTCTCCTCCTGTCTACCCCGTGTATGGCTCACTTTAATCAAACACAGCCCTGCTGCTTCTTCGTGAAAACAAGTTGCTGTACATGCTAAAAATGTAAATGACTTCTTTTCCCCCTCTTTTGCTATCTAACTTTTCTTACTGTAAGAGCCAGTAAAAATAATATATATGCACTCAGTGTTTATTGTTTATTGATCTGCTGCTTAACAGTTGGTTTCTAAATTTGGGAGGGTTTTTTTTTTTTTGGGAAAAGTCAACCCAACATATGCGAGGGAGGAGTGCAGCTCCTTTTGCTTGCTTTGACAACTCAATGGGGTGCTGATGAATCCGTCCCAAGCAGGCCATTCCCAAGCCCCAGACACCATATCCCCTCTCTGACCCACTGCACTGACTTTAGAAAGAAATTCTCTGGGGATTCGCCCCCCACCCCAAACAACAACATGCCCACCCAAAAGTACATTTCGCACGGCGCTGTGATGGCGGGCCTCTCTTTTTCTGTTCCACTCAGGTCTTGTCGAGCCGTCACAGTGATGGGCCGTACTGTAACGCCAGACAAAGGAAGAGACAACCATCACTCTAGGCCACTGATCGGCCTTGTCTGGCCTGAAAAGACTTTGATGGGGCAAAGCAGAGTGGGGGGTGCTGCTCAGAGAAGTCAGTGTCTCCTGGGCAACCACTCCGATTGTCTGTCCCTGCCCAAAGTTCCCAATAACACCCCACCTACTACCCCTTCCTTTTTTTTTTCTTCCCTTCATTGGTTGTTCACAAGCCTCCATCCTGGGTGAAGGGGACTGGCTTTTGCATAAAAGTCTCATTCTGATACTCGAGGGTGCTTTTCTCCTGACTGACTGGAAAAAATGCAAGGTCAAAGAACATCTTCACACAAATTCTCTAACTAAGACTTTTTGTCTTCCCTCTAAACCTTCTTATCCTTCTTTTCACTCCAGACTCTGCTGTCTTACATGACCAGTCTAGCAGGCAGATGGGACAACAGTAGGTTTTTCTAGCAGTTACGCTAGTACAACGGTGAAGAAGAGGGCGCAGCCACTGGATGGAGAAGCTCAGGCAGCAGGGAGGGCCCGCTTTGTAAGGCAGGACAGTGATAAGGTCTGGGATAAGTGTGAATGTACCCATTTGTCTTCATTTGGTAGGACTGGCAGACAGGATGGGGGGTGGGGAATCTATCCGGGTGAAGTGGGAGGTGCCGGTCCTCCAGTCAAGTGGCCTCGGGGGGATTTGAAATGCATTTGGGGTCCTCCCCAAAAAAGCCTGGGAAAGTGTGGGGAAGCTGAGATCTTAACCATAGACTAATGACACAAACTGCAGACCTTAACCAAGTGTAGCCACGAACGCAAAACTGAGTCTCCTGCTGAAATACACAAGAAAAGCCTTTTCAACACAATGCCTGAGCCTCACAATGCAGAAGAAAGGCCTCGTCCCGTTTTTTTGACAGATGCAACAGCGCAAACTGTGACACAAGCAAATTAAACACACTGTAGCGGAGCAAAGGAGGGAGTTGTAAATTTTGTTGAGAAAGAAAGCATCCACATTTCTCTGTGGCCTCTGCTCCGAGTTGCCTTGTTTCCATGGCGATTTATGTACACATGGCACACAAAAGAGGGCTAAGGAGGTAACACGGCCTGTTTAAGCCTTGAGGTATTTGCTCGAGCAAAGCCCCGCTGCTAATAACACAAGCTTCATACTGTGCCAGGCAACCTGGCTGCAATGCACCCAGGTTACTGTTTGAGAAAGAGCAGGAGAGGAAAGAAGGCAGAAGGAAGTCAGATGGAGATCACAAAACAACCAAAGATCCCGGAAAGGGGGTGAAGACATTAATACAGAAAGAAAATAAGCGAGAGAGCAAGAAAGCAAGTGAAAAAAAAAAAGAAAAGGAAAGAAAGAAAGGCTGCACTGCAAAACATAAATAGCTGCC
Source organism: Simochromis diagramma (assembly GCF_900408965.1). Lineage (NCBI taxonomy): Eukaryota > Metazoa > Chordata > Actinopteri > Cichliformes > Cichlidae > Simochromis > Simochromis diagramma. Next base: position 3,643,543 of record NW_024387416.1, on the reverse strand, counting down.
GGGTTAAGAGAAAAAGGATCGGGAAGACATTTAGTGGGAAGCGGAAATCAATAAGGCAAGCGGTGAAGCTGGGAGGGAGTTCTAAGTGGATTAGATTGAGAGAATGTGTTCGATAGGTTATGGCTCTGAGAGAGAGGTAGCCAGACACCGCAGGCTCTATTGCATACTAATAAGGAAGCCAGCAGTGGAAGCTAAGCACAGGGTTGTGCAGTTCACTGTGAAGAGTTTTTTCTATATATCTCTGGCATCAGTGGTTACGGTTTTTCCCAGGGTTTGGGGTTTAGCTTGTTCCTTAAAATTCATGTTCAAGATAAAACTCCATCTCGACTGCAATGAGAGCCATTCTCCAGACTTGTTCTAACATTATGGCACAAAATTTACAAGGAGTTGCGTAACTGTAGTTAAACTTGACAGCGGTGTCTTTAATGCGCTCCTCCTTACAACAAGTTTTGTTTCACGTTTCTGGCATAAACCCAGCCGCCATTTCTCTGGCCAAGCGCCTGGGCCTGGGACAGCTGTCATGGTCGGAGTCTCAGGCTTGAGGGAAAGCCAGGGACTGAGAAAAGAAAAGAGAACGGGAGAGAAAAGGAGTGAGAGTCACTTGGCCGGGCAGTGTGCCGCAGGGGTGATTCCTGATGGCAGAGGAGGATAAGGGGATACGAGGGGGGAGAGAGGCAGGGAGGGTTAGATGTTTTGCTTAGTCACAGACCTCCACTGTGACCCAGAAGGTCAGACCTCCGCACTGGCCGCCTGACCAAAGCCTCTGAGGCAGCCAGGCGGAAAACAAGATGCAAACAGCGATCCCGAGCAGTGTGGCGAGCAGGCAGTGGAGAGTCTTGAAGATACCGACCAGCCAGACTACCCAGCTTGAGGGATTGGTTCATTGGGTGAAGGGGTGTGTGCGGGAGACAATCACAAGGGCTTACTCCCCCTCACTTAGGCCAGTGAACCAAGGGACCACCGGCTATACCACAAGAAGTGGCAGAGGAGCGGAGACAAACAGTTGCCAAGAGACCACCGGTGATCCCATGACTGCTGTGGTTTGACCCCGATTGAAGAGTTCAACGACAGGGGCTTAAGAGAATCCGCCCTTCCCCAACAGCTCTGCTGACCACCACCACCCCCACGGCAAAAAGTCTTCCTCCTCCACGTGCCCCGGGCCGGCACAGGCATGTTTTCACTGATCTGTTTTGCTCAATTAAACTTCAGAGGACACCCTGTCACATCTCTTTGTAAAGGTCGTGACCTTAGGGGCAGAGGTTAAGCCTGGCAATTGTAAAACAAGGTTTTGATTAACATGGCGGCTTGTATCCGGAGGTAATCCATCCATTTCTACAAACTATCATGGAAAAAAAAACATCACAGGGGGTGTGGGGGTGGGAGTAAAGGTAATGATGTTTTATGGCCACGTTAACTTTCAGCACACGACTAATGGGAAGGCTGCTTGACCTTGACTTCTTTCATCCCGATTTGGACTACCTCAGCAATCCTCGACTCTCACGGTTTCTAAGGAAATCCACTGCCAACTTTCTAAATGCTCGGAAATCTTTTTAGGAATTAGTCACTGAAGATCATGTAAGATCTTAATAATCTTAATAAAAAAAGCCTTTTTATAATGTTATTCTCTAATTTCTCCTTTTTTCCATACATGGCCAGAAAGAACAAGTGAACACAATAAGTATATCTCTGCAGTTGAGTGAACAAACAGGGATGAGCAGCCTAACAAAAACCACATACAAACGAGGCCTAGAGACTCCCAGCATGTCCCGACACGATGATTATCTACATGCCCCGTTGCAACTATTCCATCACGCTGTCAAACTGGATATGCAAAATATGAATCTAGGAGGTGAGAGTTGATGATTTGAAAAAAACAAAAACAAATAAGAATTCCCCTTCTTGTTTTATTGGAAAATGATAAAATGGTGCAGTGGATTACCACGGCAGTATGTGTGTGTGAGTGTGAGAAGCCCGGGCCCTGCATTGAACGCGGCCTGCCAGTTGGCACAATGGATGCCACAACCCCCACTCCCAGCCCCCAGCCTACTTCCCAGCGGGCATTCATCTGGGCATGCACATGGGTGCTACAGCTCTGCCTGGCTAAACGCGTCTGTGCCCCAGAACAAGGGAGCTGAGTGCCCTCTCAAAATTCACCCGGTACACTCGCTGCCAACCCGCCGACCTTTCTCAGGCAGCAGCCCACCAGAATCAAAAACAAACACTCTATGAACCCCATTTTTTTTCTCACGAAAAGTAACAACAACAAAAAAAGATTTTCCAGAATAAATAACAGCAGCGAAATAACGGATTAGAAAACACGGCAGAAGCAGAACTACATTAAAAATCACAGTCCGAACTCGCTCTTTTTTCCCCCCCACAAAGTTCGCACAAAAACCAGATTCTGTTGCAGCCCGAGCCGTTTGCTACTTTCTTTGTGTTTGATTGTATGTTTGTTTGTTTCGTGCAGTTGCAGCAGAACAAAGGCAGCGGCTTCCATTCTGCCACTGTCAAAAAACTTTCCCAACGTGCCCACTGCATTGCGGATGCCAACCAACGAATCAAAGGCACGCTGCAAGCAGACAAAGAGAGTTTGATGCCAACCTCCAAACCTCTAACAACCATTACTGGTGATTTTGCCTGCCTCCCTGGCACCGTGTAAAACAAAATGGCGCCGTGCCGCACGCTACCACAACATGGCTGCATTGTCTGGGTTTGTGGACCGCTCGGTAACTTAAAGAAAAGAAGGCGACGCTTTAGTTTGCAAAAACTGGAGAAGGAAAAGAAAAACACGGCCATCTGAGTGATCCCCGCTATTCGGCGTTTGCCAAGCATTTCACTCAATGGGAATTTTGAGGATGGCGGCAAATGATCGTTCCCATATAGAAAAACATGACATTATTTTAACCTTTTATTATAAACACTGAAACGAATCTTCAATATGATCGTCCTCTCTACTCAGATACAGTTTACTAAAACAGCGGCTGTTTTATAAAGTCAGTTTTGTGAAAAAACAGCACTAAATGCCGTTTCTCGAGTTGGTACTGAGCAGTTCAAAATGCAGCAGATGTAAACCAGGGAAGCGGTGGCATCCTACAAAAGACACAAAAGAGGGTCTGATGCCAACCCCGGTGCCAATGGCAACCATTATTGTCTCTGTGCTGTGCCTTCTGCTTTCCCTGGCACTTATCAAACACAAAATGGCGCTCAGGGTTTGATGATAATGAGCTAGCTATACCACTACCCTCCAATGGGAGCACAGTGTAGTGGCGGCTATTCGGTGTGGTTGCAGTAGATTTAAGGGCAGCACATGAGAGGTTTAAAAGTGTGGGATGTATATGACTGAAATGTGTTTACTCGCAGTCAGAAGAGACCTGAATTTCATTTTCAAAGGCTTTTTAAAGGTGTTATCTGATTCGAGATCCGAGTAAGAAAAAAAACAACATCATTCACAGTATCCTGTGAAAAGTGTTTTCTGTAGAACTCATTGAACCTGGAAGAGATCACATCTGAATGCGGCGTTGCTCTGATCATGCTCTGAGTGAAAATCTCACAGTTTACAGTCTGCATGACTGACTATGTAAACCAGTTTCTGGTGATGTACACTAGAAACACCGTTTCTATTCTGGACTTTCAGAAATGCCTTTATTTTATTTTTGCGGCCATGTTTACTATTTTTTATTAAAGGGAAAAAAAAGAAAGAAATCCTAGCAAATTAATTCTGGAAAGAAAAAGAAATAAATTAAAACATCAATTTAAAATATATGCATGACAAAAACTATAACTATTACCCTCTTATAAAGTACACTTCCTAAACTGTGCAAAATGTGTCCTCTAAACCTTTCATGTAAAAGAATCCAGTTTTTTTAGGGATCGGGAAAATAACATGAAATAACATGACACACAAAGAAGAAAACAGAAAAAACAGAAACTTTAAATTTTATAACAGCTGAAAGTGTTTTTATGTCTGTAATGTGACTTACTATTAGAAATCTCTTTATTGATCACACGTATTACCATTTTAATTGGTGGAAAATCAACAGTGTTTGCAGACAAACCAGTTTGAAATTTTTAGCGTGGAATGAAAACTAAAAAGGGACAAATGCCATGATTATTTTTAAAATATTGAGATTAAGAAGTGAAAGATTTTTTTTTAAAATCTTAGGTTACATTAAATGTCATTTATTTATTTATTTATTTATAAATGAATTAATAAAATATAACACTGCTCCATATATTCAGCATTTGGACATTTAAGACTGAAACTTTCCACAAATGCCACCACTTGATTTCCAAACAAATGGATCAGTTATGCAGTGTGTGTGCAGTTGTGCAATCCTGTGTGTGTGTGTGTGTGTGTGGTTGTGTGTGTACAAGGTAACTGAATAATTACAGGAGAATTACAGGGATATAAGCTGCTGCTGGATTTCAGCAAAGCAAACACAGTTAACACATGGTCTTATCTAATTTTGATGACATTGTTTTTGTAATGAGGCTTGCTTAGAAAAATAAAAATGTTTGTGGTATAAATGTATGCACAGTACTGACCGTCACAGTCGTACATTTGCTCCTCTGGCAGATTTAGAATTGCCAGAAAATAACTCATGCGACTCTTGACCTTGCTAAATCATCACTCACACTCTCTCACACACACACACACACACGCACAACATTAACTGTCTCTCTCTCACACACAAAGAGAATCAGTATGAACTTGAAACCTACCTTGGTCCTGGACATAGTATGCTAGAAACAAGTCCAGCTCCTTGACTGATACTGTTATGTGGTGTGGCTGGACACAAAGTGCTGGGTTGGTGCAATGTGGAGACTTGACGAGGCGCTCGCCATCTGTACTTTCCAGAGGGATGCCTTTGAAGAGGATGACCATCACCAGGTCCAGACGCCATACTTTGTCGGCCTGCCGCAAACAGTCGATTCGTCGTATCTTGCCCTTTTGGTCCGGGTTGGATAGCACGCAGCAAGGGGGCTTCTTGCCCGTCACGCTGAGGACAAAGTCCTCCCGGTACTCCTGCCGAATGTCCTTACGCAGCTTGGCTAGCAGCCTGGATGCCCATTTCTGCTTAACCTCGGGCTTCTCGCTCAGAAGCTCATCCTTCACCGCGCGCTCCTCGTCCTTGGACATCCGCTTCTCGTGCTTCTTGAAGTACTTGCGTTTTCTGGCCTGGAGGTTGAACCACGTGTAGGCGATGGCGCGGACGTGAGGAAGAAGTGCCTCGATGAAGGGATGAAACTCATCCTGGAGCATCCGAGGGGCACAGTGTGGAGAAAGAGACAGAAAGAGAAGGAGAGAAACGGAATCAGAAACTCATGTCATCAAACATGAAGAAATATGTGTTTACCCAGCTACTAATTTAAAGCAGAAGGGAAGTCAGACCACAATTTTAAAATCCCTCATAATCAGTCACATAATGTCACTGGCAGTTTCTTCAAGCTAAGAATGATCTCTTTATATTAGGAACTCTAGCTTTACCATCCTAGATATGCTGCAGGTGTGACAAGTAAATTCCACCGTTTATATCAACTCGAAGCCCGGTGACTGAATGCACTTGCAGCTCTGCTCGCATTTCACGAGCATGCTCTGAGTGGGACTCCTGTAACACTGCTGCTGCTGGTGCTGCAGGGAGCATGCGCCCCACACAGTTGCATTTCTCTTATCAAACTATCCACATACCATAATCTGGAAGTGGGATGCAACCATTAAAAAAATAAAAAATAAAAAAAGGAAGTCAGAGAGATACTCATTCTTCAGACACGATGCACGCGGCCTCATGTATACATGCCAGCTTAATGTACAAAACGGAATAAAACACAGGCAGGCGAGAGAGGCGGCACATCAAATGAAGCAATAGTGTGAAAGGTATTTGCAAAGGTTGATCGAGTACTCAAAGGATTTCATGCCAAATCGTTTCAAGCATTGAGGTTAACACATGGAATGGCACCTGCCCAGCTTCATTCCTAAAAGTTGAGGTTATGCAGCCCGGCCTACTGTTAAAATGTTTCATCTCACTTTTATTTAGCTATTCATTTTTGTTTAACTCATTTCGTATTACAGTCATATTACACTACTTTGTGTTGCATTACAAAATTGTTACCTTTGAATAAAACACGTCATTATGGATTTTTTGCCACTCAATTTTTCCCCCCTTCAAAAATACAAAAAAAAAAAAAAGACACTAATTCCTACAACAACTCAGCAACTAAATGGCTAATATTAATACTGCTTCACTGATTCAACAATAAATTATATTTGTTTCATTTCTTAATTCTTGTTCTCTGGGAATCTCTAGGAATCAGCAGAAAGGACTGCAGCTGAGGGGTGGAAACATTAAATTATTTTTGTTTGAGGTCATTAAAATGCCAGATTTAATAACTATACACAGGCGTTTTTAGGGTGGGAAGACTTTTGACGAGTTATTGTTCTTTTTGTAGGCAGTCAGGCAACAAGCCGGCTATAGCAAACCACAGAAATCCCCTCTCTATCTGTGGCTGCTGCTGGTGCTCCTCTAAAAAGCCACATTTCTGGTCTCAGGCTCCATCGCCGATAAAACTCTGCTCCAGTACACTAATGTCAAATTATGATCATTTATTACACTGAAAGAGGTAACTCTGTGTATGTTGCAGATTCCATTAACAGCTTGTAAATGTATTATATTCACTGTGAATAGTATAGCTCCTCATTGTCTTTCAGAGAGGTTAAAAATCCATTCAAAACTTCTTTTAATGTCATCTCCTCACTATAAAGCTGCCAATTAAAATGACAAAAGCAAGTGTAAATGCTAGTAAATGTGTTCGCTCGCAACTGTTTCTCAAATCCTTTTTTCACTCCTGCTCAAAATCACTTTAAATATTCTGTTAATTTTTTTTTTCTAGCCAGGTTAAAGCCAAATGCTGTAAAGATAAATGACTTGGCCAGGGCCTGTGCAGTGCACTTCAGCTGGGGCCATAAAAGCACAATCCTCTTAAGTACAAGCTAAACCACATCTCAGTCAATCACTTACTTATGCCAAGTAAAATATAAACAGTAAAACTGAGTCAGCCAAAACAGTCAGCTACTCTGTCCAACCGCTGAATCAACTTTATCACGCGTTTGATCTTTCTACAGTGCAAGTGGCTTTATCTTCTTCCAACTTCACTTCCCTAAAGTATGGGGGCCTTATTCTAAATAAAAATATACGCCTGGAAAATATATATACATAAATATATAAATATATATGTATAGCCACAGCTCAAGCAGGGCCGGGAGGTGCGCGCCTGTGTGTGTGTGAGAGAGACAGAGAGAGAGAGACAGAGAGAGGTTATTGGAGGACGCAAATAAGCTAATTAAACCAGAGAAAAATACCTGCACCACTTACACAGGATTAGCAAGAATAGAGTCTTTTGGTTCTATCTTAAAACTCATCTTTACGCAAAAGTTTGTAAAGAGCGAAGAACGTGTGAAGATTTGCACTTCAAGCGCCAACAGGACACAGCCGATCTTTCGTTAGGACTTTCGTAGAAAAGACATTTTAAAATATATGTGTCACGACTTTATCACAAAAACATATAATCTCAGTCGAGAAGTTTTTGCCTCGCTTTAATGCCATATCTTTTATTTATTTATTTTTTACTTACAAGGGAAAGTCTGTATTATTTATAAGAATTATGAAAGTAATTCACAGCGCAGACACTCAACTTTCTATTCCCGGGCTAAAACAAAAAAAAACAAAAACAAAAAAAACAAACAACCCGTGTGACAATTTTTATACAAATTAAAAATCACAGCGATAAGATGCATAACTTTAAAAAAAAAAGACACAATTACCTGAGTTAGACAAATCGGGGAATACATGACGAGACGGCTACACAGAAAGTGACTGTACTTGGAGCGATTCCTCAGATCACTTTATCGCGCCATTCCTGGATCCGCTGTGCGCTATGCGAGACTCTGTGGATCCGCGTAAAAACCAAAAGTAATTATCCAATAACATCCATGAATTTCTGCAAATCCAGAGATTGTCTTCACCGCAGAGAAAGACAGATTTTCTGCAGGCGATTTTTTATTCTCTGTTTTTAAGTTGACATGCACGGACTGTACTCGTAGAGCCGGTGTGCGAAACGAGGCTGCCGCTGCTGTACTCCTGAACTGCACGGGGCTCTGCGCGCGTCTCTGTGCGGCGTTATCTCATGAAAGCATTACGGGGAGCTTCAGAGGGCGCCGAGTGTGGGATGTTCACCCCTGCTTTAACCAAACTTGATATGAAATCGACCGGTGCGCCCTCGGTCCTGCGCGATTCCAGCAAATCAGACCCAACTTTTTTCACCCACGTAATTGCACAGTCACACTCCTCCCCCTCCTCCCCCTTCCAAACACACACCATATCCAACCCCTTCAAGCACCTTCTTCTCCTTCTCGGCTTTATATGAACACACCGCATAAAATTCATTAACCCCCCCCCCCCACACACACACACACACACACACATAAATGCACACCTCCCTCCTTCCTTCCTTCTGCAGAATTATTTTATGACCTTCTGGGACTTTGGACCGCAGCCTCGGTCACATACACGAACGTAAACAAACGGGGGGGAAAAACGTCCCGCTGCCACCCTTTTTTAACCACCGAGCTCCGTGTCAACAAGACACACGCACTCTACGTTTCCAGTTCAGATAATTCAACGCAGTGTTGGTGGCTCACAGTGATAACAAACCTTTTAGCTTGTCAGTTACACACCAAGCAGCAGTACTTTATTAGCCTGTTAACGTCTGCTGGAGAACTTCTTAAAATATGATTTCTTTAGGGGGGACAGAAATAAAGGGAGGTACACTTTATTAAACTTTTTTTTTAAAACCTATTTCCAACACAATTAGCCTGCATTGTTCTAGAAACAATAGGTAAAAGGGACACCTAGCTTAAACTTTAGCACCCGTTAAAATGAGTTTATAGGTATTAAATGTTTTAATTTATTAAATTATGTTGTGCTCTCAGAAACCCCTCCTCAAAATAAAACTCCCTGACTTAAAAGCGTTGATAACGCCGTTAGGAAGTGCTCATTTAGGGCGAAGCTTGGTGGGTAGGTGTACAGTAACATTATAGTAGTAGAGCTAAAAGGAGTCAAAGTTAAACATTGTTACGGTGCCGCTACAGTGCGCGCGCACGTGTGTGCCCTACAGAGCTGTTAACAGTCTACACGGAGCTCATTTGCCAGATTAAGGGGGACTGGGATGTTAACATAGGCTGCGGGACAGTCTGTGCCAAGTTTACAACAATTTTGGCCCGACCGTGCCTGTGTTGTGGTCCCTGCAAAGTCAACCCACCTCTCCACATTTCTCCTCTCCCCCCCACCAGCCGCGAGGACGGGACAGTATATTTTTTTAAAGAAAGGTACACAAGGATTGCTACACAACATTTCAAAGTAGTAATGATCCACGTTCACGTACCATTGCACTGTACTGCATGGATTAATGGGGAATCCTGGAGCCTGGTTGAAACACACAAGCCGGTAGCTTCACATTTCTCACGCTCAACTTTGTGCTTTGAAGGGTTTTCTCTCTTGTAGTGCTCGCAAGAAAAAAAGTCAACACCGGAAGACAATTCTTGGCAGATATCGGTGAGAAGAAGTTAGGAGCACCTCGCGTTTTTTTCTCTTTTTTTTCTTGTCTTCCTTCCTCTTAAAGTCTTACTTTTTTGGATCGTTTTTTAGGGTTGTCCAGTGAACTTGAACGTGATCCAGAAGAGGCTGAGTTTTCGGCACTGGGTTGGTCTCCGCCTTCACTTTCACTGCCTGGCTGGCTGCCGCCCCTCCGGCTCTCAGCACTAACCGTCAAACCGCACGTAGGCTAAACAGCGCCATTTCCGATACGACCTTTCAAAATAAAACAATTTACGCTTAAAACTATTAATTGAACAAAAATTGACATAAAATATTTACCCAAAGTAGCATTGTAATAATATATAAAATACCTTGAGACCTATTATTAATTTCTTCTATGTTTGCGTATTTTAGGGGGCCGCTATTGCTCTTCACGAAATCAAGAATTTATCAAAAATATAAGGTCTTCCTGAAAAAAAAGTACTTCAAATAGGTGGCAGCATATTTTTTAAAGCATTGTCCTACTGTGAATTATATCACAGATTTTCTTAATATTTTTGTATGAAATATCAGATTCAGATCAACTCCGGCTCGTATGCTGGCGTGATACATCTTATTTTGAAATTGAAACATTACAATTTCCGGTACGAGCAACCCGTTTGTCTGCAGCTTGTCAGAGCGCAGTTTTGTAATAGCCTTTACATTCTTGCCTCTCATTGGCCAGCAGCCGTGGCCCCGGGACTCTGTACCCTGGGCCCCTCACTTCCGCTCCTCTGACGTGCATGTTTGGGGTTGACAGAGCGGCTGCTGCTGGACGGCAGGGCTGAATAGCGATAGTTACTGAGTGATGATGAAAGCAGTGCATCGCAGCAGTTATTGCCCTAAATGCAGTCTCCTGTGGTAATGAAAATTAGATTCATATTTTCAATATTTGCAGTTAGAGGAGGTGGCAGTAGTGCTATTATCAGCGTAAAATGACAGTAAACTATAGTTGGAAAACGTTTTCACATATTAAGATGTGCCCACGAGGGCTGGCCGAATAGTGGAGGAGGCACACATGGAGGAAGCAATAGTCATTACAAGGTGTGTGGGTTATTAGTGCTCATCGGACAAAGGGAGACAGATCAGGCTTGTTTCGAGTGACCTTGAAAAACGAACAACCTCTAGAAAATAAAGCTCTTCCTACAAGATCAAATCGTGTTCATGAGACACGTAGTTAATATTCATTAAGAAAATATATGAACACATTTTAATTATTAATATTATCCAATTGTTCCCACAGAGAAACACTAACAGCACATGTTGTTCGGTGTGTTTAAAAGACTGCACATCTTCCCTATATCGAAAGACTAAACTCGTGAATAATCATTCAGTGGATGCCCATTACTGTACACAGAGCATCCAATCCACAACAATAGCAGAAAATGTGATCGTAAATTGAATGGAAAGTCTCACAATAGATTTTTAGTGCCTCTGTCATCACTGCTGTGGTGACATTAACACACTGCTTATAACATCCAAAAATGTCACCGCAGTCACGTGTATCCAGCGCTTGTTTGTATTGTTAAGACTAAGAGGACTCAGCTGTAGTAAAAGTGACTGATCGATAACCATTTGAAAGATAAATCAGGTCTGATAATGTTAGTGTGTCAGTTCGCATTGTGCTATTTTCTCCTTGGAGGTTGAATAGATTTAGTCCCTCTGACTATTAGCCTTTGGATTTAAAAGCCCTCCTTCAGATCATTATTGAACGGAAATTTTAAATAAAAGTAAATAAATAATTTGTGACACGTTCAGTTCACATTTCTTAGAATGTTTTAGTCTTTGTTCATTTTACTTCTTTTTTGCTGTTAATGTTACCATAAAAGGCTGAATCATTATCTCATAATGACTCCATTCTCTCTCTGCCTCCATTAATCCAACCCTGTATCGTGCGATCCACCGGCGCACATGGCAGGAGCCCTCACAGATTCAGCACTCTCAACATGGAGCTACCGCCCCCATGTGGCCGCAAGCAAAACTGCAAGCTGGGGGAATAAATTCTGTGGTCGTTATAGTGTGGTACAACCAACACCAAGTGGGTTGTCACAAGCATGCACAGGACCCACAAGTATTTTCTTTGACTTACTAAAAGTCTGAATTTCTCATCGAAAATACAAATTTACTGTCGCTCTGCTCTGACTTGTCACAGTAGAAAAAGTGCAGATGTAACCATTAATTATTAACAGCGGTTCTATGAACATGTCAGTAGTTTGCAATCCAGCCATCTTTCATTTTATTATTCATTTATTATTCATAGAGCATAGACCTTTGAAAAACAAACTCTAAACATACTTTTTTAGTACAACAGTGTTATCATGGACCTACCATTGGGTCTACCATTACGCTCCAGCAGTGACCTTTTGGTTTTAAACTCTAGCAGGTTCCACAGTTAAGGAAACAAGAACACAAAACACAATTTTTGAAATGTACATAATCTGATTTGAGTTATTTTAATTAAGCTGCAGTGTGAATAAAGGGCTATAATCAGGGGAGGTTGTACTTAATTACTTTACTTTATATGGAATTTTATCCCTTTTCCCTCTTATTCCACATACTGAGACGATGCACCACATTTTTACTGGCTTTAGCTTACAAAGCTCAACATGTAAGTCTCTCAAGACTTGTGGCTAAAAAAAGAAATTAAAAAAAGGGAGAAAGATGGCACATTTTAAAGCTAAGATAAGATGACCTTTATTAGACCCAGAGTTGTGAAATTCACGTCATATTACTCAACACTAAATCACTGACATAAAGCAGCAGAGACACGACGTTTCAAACCAGGAACAGATCCTATGTGGTATACTGTACATGACAGACAGAAAGTTTTTGCATTGTAACTCTTTATATGACCTTTTTTTTTTACCCCTTCCAAAAACATTTGGTGTCAGTAAGAGGTTGTTTGGGTGAAAAGATCGTTCAAAGTAGGAACATAATTGATAAAAGTTTGAAAAATATATCCCTAAATATAACATAGGGCGCTGCTACTGCTATTGCTGCTTCTGTGTATTTAATTGTGTATTTCTCCTGCAAAAAAAACCAAACAAACAAAAAAAAAAACCCAAAAAAGCAAGAAAAACAATACAGATTTTGTGCTTAAATGGGTTGGATCTGCAACTTCCTACCAATTGCACAATTTCCTACTTTCATAACATCGGTTTTTATTGCAAGAGAGCAGCTCAGTGTATCTCAGCTAAAGCCTTCACTATTCTAGCTTTCAGCATTCACATTTAATGAACTGCTGTTCCTGGCAGTGATGCACTTGACATCGTCTTCTGTCCCCTGTTTGCTTGGAACTGTGCTCATAATGAATCCTGAATTCTTAAAAGCACGTATTCTTTTTTTTTATATCCTTCATAACGGCGTGAGGTAAATGTAATTCTGTGCAGTGTCCAATTAAAATTACTCACAAACCACGAGTGAAAACAGGAGAAAATAAAGTAAAAACCGAGGAAAGAATGGGGGGGGGGGGGGTTGTATACACTGATACACACGAAGTTAAACCCTGGAGTTGGGGCACAATAAAAGCTCGCCTGTGCCCGGACAAGTAAATAAATATTCAGAAAGAAATGTCAGCCTGTGTTGCCTCTTCAGCATGGGAAAGGCGCGGGCTGGACAAGGGCTCTTTGTGCAACACTAAATTAACACTGCTGAGGGTGCACGGAGAGGTGCACTTGAGGAGCGCTCTTATGCTAAAAGGCAGGTTGAATACTTCCTTTAGTTAGCTATCCCAGTGAAAATACAAAAAACATTGTTCCAGTCCATCCTCACCTTAAAATCCTCTATTGTGTGCAGCTAAACTGAAGCATAACTCAATTTACAATGATCTGAGTTAAAGCTACAGGCCTGAAGGAAACGAACGTCAGTGCCAAGGATGCTCTTAAAAAATGGATCAAAATGAAGGCTGTGAAAGGAACTTGACAAGACAGTTTGCTCTGCAGCCAAAATCTTTTATCGGGAAAGCTTTCCTCACTATATCGCTCTCTTCCACAAATCCTGACTTGGAAGCAGACACGGAAAGACGCAGACTGGAACATGGACGGGAGAGCACAGGGCAAAGAGCAAAGAGAGCACTTACCATCCACCACGTCCTGGCTGATATATCATAGCAAAGCTGCCACTTAATGGATCTCTCAGTCAGTTTCTCAGCCATCACAGGGCTCTCAGCTCCAATCAAACTCAGCTCGGCGGTGGGTGAGACACCTAATCAAAGGGGCATCAGTAGAGGCATGCTGAGCCACGTGTAGGACAGTCCTTGATGATGTTGCATTATGGGAAGACAGAAAAAAAAAAATCAGCAACAGCTTGACCAGTGACTTGAACCTGACTGTGGTAATTACAAGAGCCATGACCCAGTAACCCTCACCATCCCCCCCTCCCACACTAACCCCCCCTTACTCCCTCCCCTCTGCCTCTCTTACATTTGTTCCACCAAGTGCTCGAGATGAATTGCAGCAACATGGAAAAGAAATTTGCTGCTCAATTTACTGCCATGTAAAATGATCATCTGCCAAAATAAAAATCTGGACCGAGTCAAACCTTTTCATTTTGGAAGAACATAAAAGGTAAGAAGCAACTTGATTGTGACCCAGCACTGACATTTTGGCCTCCCCCATCACTCAGCCTCATTTTCATCCAAGGACAAACCTGCCAGTGCTGGGAATCACTCATCAATACAACCGAGGCGGTCTGATGTCACTGTGTGGGTATCTGAAAATACTGAGGTCCTCTATATTCTGCTGTGAGGATTTTAAGGTAAAGGATTGTCAGATGTCACTGTTCCTATTGAAATTTGCCTCATTTTATAACAAAAGCAGCAAAAAAAAAAGCCATAAATATCAAGTAGTCATCATGAGACCTGTTGCTTTAAAGCTCCTTTCAGAGTCTCTGGGCTTTAATGGAACCCACTGTATTTTGATCCATATATTAAGATGTTAGGCGTGTCCATGTAAATGTTATCTGAATGCCAGCTGAAAAGACCTTTTCTCCTCCTGCCACATTCCAATCCTCCTCACTGAGGCCGCTCCGTGGCAGCTGGATTTCCCAGCAACAGGGCAGTGGGTGGACTTAGCAACAGTAACTTAGCATTAGCTACAACAAATAAATGAGGTGACCTAAACAACAAGGAGACAGTGAGCAGAGGAAGGCGAATGTCCACTCAGAGCAGAGTTTAAGACAAAGGAACATAAGGTGTCAGTGAAATCTGTGGTTTACATGTGAAAGGAACAGAAAGAAATCTGACCCATTCAGAAAAAAACAACTGTCCAAATGTGGTGCCGGGACCGTTTTCGTCCTGCTAAGGTTCTGAACTTCTGATATTTGCAAATAGCGATGAACATATAATGATGGTAGACTGACTGGATGTGAAAAAAGCTGAGACATCTCAGGCCGATCAAGTTGTAGCTCTTTAAATGAGAAAACAGAAGTTGGAAGATGATTTCTGTTATAGGTTATTGTGCAATGATTTTACTGATGTGCCCCAGCTGAGATGAGGCCTGTGAACTGAAACGTGGTTCGCATCTTTAGCTCGGCAACACACTTAACATTGTAGCTCGACACTGCGTGACTTTTTCTCATTTGCAGAAAAGTACGCACCAGCTATGTTTGAAGGCCCCAGCTGTTAAATACTGTGGAGTTTCTGTGTTCAGTTTGCATGTTTTCAATCTGAGATTGTCTTTTTAGGAGACTGAACTCAGTATATGTTCCTTCATTTGCTCTGTGCAAGTAAAAAGAGACAAAAAAAAAAAAAAAAATCAAACAAGACACCGGCCACTTTATTGGGTATACCTCTTCAGCTCTTGCTGGTTAATGCAAATATCTCACCAGTCAGTCACATGGCAGCAATTTAATGTATTTAGGCATGTTTGTATTTCAGAAACTGCTGATCTGCTGGGATTTTTCCCACACAACCATTTCTATGGTTTATAGAGAAAAGAGAAAATATCCAGTGAGCACCAGTTCTAGGGTGAATATAAATGCCTCTTTCATGACAGAGATCAGAGAAGAATAGCCAGACCGCTTCAAGCTGGTAGAAGGGCAATCAAAGTAAATGAGTTAAAGCAGCAGAAGGCCACAATGAGAAGGACGGCTAAAACGGGAAAAAACAAAACTGGGCAAGTAGTGTCCAATTTTGGCCACACCAAAAAAGTTCCCTGGTCTGCTGGTCAGAATTTGGCATAAACATGAAAGCATGTATCCATCCTGCCTTATATCAATAGCTCAGCCGGTGGTGGTGCTGTAACGATGTGGCTGATATTTTCTTTGTAGCTCATAGTACCAATTAAGGATTGCTGAAACACCACCACTGTCATGGTCCTGGGCCATGTGGGCCCAGTATTCTTAGTTCCTTGTATTTTTGTATTTCGTTCCTTATTTAGGCCATGTTTCCTGAGTCTCCCGTCAGTGTTGTGTTCACTCCTGCCGTGTCTCGTTATGATTATCGGTGTCACCTGTGTTCCCCATGTGCTCCCACTTCCCTCGTTAACCCTCTGTGTATTTAGGTCTGCGTCTCCCTCAGTTCTGTGTCGTAGTCTCCCTCATAGCTGTGTGATTTTTTCCCTGTGGCTCCTTGTGCTTTAGTCTCCCCAGTTTAAGTTTAGTACTGTTTTTTGTGTTTCACCTTATGCCAGCATTAAAGCTGTGTTTTTGAGTTTACGTTTTGTCTCCGTGAGTTTGCGTTTGGGTCCTCTCCTGCCTGCCACACAGCCGAATCATGACAACCACAGCCTACCTATTGCTGCTGACCATGTCCATCTCTTTATGACCGCCATGTACTCATCTTCTGATGGCTGTTTCCAGCACGTCACAAAACCCATATCATCTTAAACTGATTTCTTTAAGGTGGCCTTAAAGTCACCAGATCTCAATCTCACAGAGTACCTTTTGGGAGACTTGCATCGTGATGTCCAGCCAACAACTCTACAGCAACTTTGTGATGTTATCACGCCAATATCGACCAAAAATCTCTCAGGAATGTTTCCTCTTGAATCTATGCCACGAAGAATTAAGGCATCTCTTAAATGAGACTAGCAAAGCGTAACTAATAAAGTGGCAGTGGGTGTATATTCTATAGAGACATGAGGTATTGTTATGGGCGTAATTATGGGTTTTTCTACAGTTGGGTCATAGGAAAAGTAGGATTTACATATATTTGAACAGAGCGCAAGCATTGACACAGTTGGATGGATTTAAAGAATTTTCTTTCAGTAACTTGATATCCTGGCAGATAGAAAAAAAACCAATAACATTCCAGAGCTATTACTCAGTTGATGCAAAGCGTGCGCTTCACTCTTTCGGAGAAAGCACTGAGCTCTCACGAGAGCGGCGTGCACCTTATTGATTTTGAAGTCAAAATCGATACATTTCATCGTCTTGAGTGGATTAACTTCAACTTTTAATTGGATTTCTACTTTCTACAATGAAAGCTTATTTGAAAATCAATACGCCAATCAATACCTCCATGTTCAGAAAGTTCAGCTGTGGTGCTGGAAAATGGAGGAACGTAGCAGACACCTGCTACTGGAGAGGCGCGCACATGAGTCAGTGAGGTCTAACAAATCTAATTAGCATGTATTTGCTACTGATCTGCACAAATAACTTCTTTCTTCATCAGACAGCAATTAGACAGGAAGTAAGAATTGTCATTTTAGGTCTCAAAAAGATGTTAAATTTGCTTTGTGTCCACTTTTGTAGATAAAAAGACCCAAGAGACCCCAACAGGTAAGGAAGCATGTTGGAACCAGCAATCGAAGCAAAGTATATCTAATGATGGGGGTGATTCTGCTCATTATGCCATTTCGGATACGAGGCCCATATGGATAGAATTCTGAAAATGATCGTGTGCCTCATAATTAGCGTTCCAGTAATAAATTTCGGTGTTCCTTAGCGTTGACTTAATCCGAGTTTAGCCTGAGCAACATAGCAGCAGAACACGCCAAGCCACTAACTCTAATCCTAGACAGGTAAACAGCCTTATATGATAACTGTTCCAAGCACAGTTTATTTTTATGAAGCATGTGGCTAATTATTTCTTTTGTTCAGCCAGATGTCATAGACCATGAGACTAGCAGGTGGTCCCATATCTAATTAGTCCAGCTGACCAACTAGTAGCAGAGATTAGGAGCACATTTGACCCTGGCTGCTGCAGACTGGTCTGCTTAAATTAACATCCCAAAGCCCAAACTCACCAATTAAATTTAAGGCTTACTGAAACCAATGCGGCATTCTTGCGATAGTGCCGTTTATATGAAATGTAAAATACCTCTTGGCTTGACTTTTTAGTTTCTGTTGCAGTTTTCACATCATTAAAACACACAGGATGCTTCTTTTATTTTGAAATCTATTCCAAAATACCATAAAAAGTTTATATGAAGACCCAAGCACACTCAGGAAGCTGGTCATATCTGAAAATCCTGGTGGGTGCTTTCTTAGAATTGGGATGATTATAATAGGTGAGCAAAATAAAGCATATTGACAAATTATTGCAAACAAGTATGCATGCTCAATTTCTTTAAAACCCAAATGTCATTAAGAATTTAAAAAAAAGGACACATGCACACACACAGTCTCGATCTCATCTTTTAAATCCATCCACGATGACTAGTTGTTGGAGCTGTAGACAGCTGAAGGTCAAAACCATGATGGCTATGTATGTGTGTGTGTGTGTGTGTGTATGTGTGTGTGTGTGTGTGGTTCAGAGTATGCTAAAAGCATGTAACCATTTTGGACGGCACACACAGATTATGTTCACGGATCGTGCACACATTAGGCACGCTTCACTGAGACTTAAGAACTTTTCAGAACAATGACCGTTTGGCTGGAAACAATCGCTCGTATGGTAATTGTACACAGAGACGCAAACAGCAATTAAAGCAGCCAGGCAGCCTGACTTTAGTGTCGCAGTTGTAGGACACTCACTGAAAAACTGTGAAAAAATGTCAAAAAAACATTTATGCTCCTGTTTAAAGTGGATGTCAGTGTGCGCACGGCAGGGAAGGTGCTGCTCTACTGTTCATTCAGACACCGAGATCCATTAAATTCAAGTAAAACTACATGCTCAGCAACTTAGTGGGATTAGTTTTGTGATGTTTTGTTGCTGGTCTACAAGTTTTAATATTATAAAATATCAATAATAGACTGAGATCTAAAGCAGATTTTTTTATTTTATCCAAAACTTACAATAAACTCAATACATACAATATAATAACGGTTGCATATTCACTGGATTCACCATCTCATCATATTTCAGATGTCTATGAGTTATTCTTAACTCATATTCTTAACACTTTTTGTTCAAAGAGAAAAAAAGGGAAAAAAACAGAAGGAATTATATATCCACTAATCACCTCATGATTCTACAAATATAAACCTCAAAGCTGGCTTCGGGGTTCAAAAATCAGCTTAACAAAAACGATCAGTTTAACGTTATTCGCATCAGCTCCATCTCGATCAGTGGCAACGTCAGAGTGCTGCTAACCCATTAATGCTGTTGACATTAGCCGCTTAGCAGTTATATATAATAATACTCAAAGGACATTTTCATAGTAAAAGTTACAAATAGAATCCTGAGAAAATGTATTTTATTTGTAATGGAGCATTTGTACAGTATGGTGTAGTGTAATCAATCTGACTGTTTATTCTAACACTTTCTATGTGTAGTTATTGCTCTTTCACTTGCACTGGGAAGTTATTGCAATGAATGCTGAATCACATCCATGATGTGAATCTCCTATTTGACCACATCTCACAGGTGCTCCATTGGATTGAGATATGGTGGCAGGGGAGGCCATCTGACTACGGTACTGGTAGTACTAACCAATATCCAGGTTGACTGTGGTGCTAAATCTTCAATTCCCATTTGGTATAAATGGGCCTAAAGTAAAGCAAGCAAATATCCCCTTCACCATTATACCAACAACAAGAGCCTGAATGGTTGATGGATCCATGCTGTCAGGCTGTTTATGTCAAATTTGCATTATAAATTGAGACTCGTCAGACCGAGCAACATTTTCCAATCTTCTGTTGTGGATTGTGGGCTCAGTTCCTGTTCTTAGCTGATTGGAGTGACACCCGTGGTGGTCTTCTGCTGCACTAGCCCATCTGCTAAAAGGTTCAGAGATGGTCTTCTGCATACCATGATTGGAACAAGCGGTTATTTCAGTTACTCCTGCCTTCCTATCAGCTTGAAGTAATCTGGCGTCTTTGATCTCTGGTAAACAAAAAAATAAAAAACTCCTTTCCATCTCTTACAAGCAACGTTTTCCTTTGATAAATGCCATTTAGCTGTCATGTGCTACACTAACTTCTCAACTAACTTTAATTCGAAAAAAAAAAAAGAGGCTTCAGATGAAGCAAAGATGTAGGTGAAAAAGCACAAAAAAACGAATTACACAAATTTATTCAGAATCAAATTTATTTGAATATGAATACCTATATACCTTTTATAATCACAATAGTAGTTTTGTAACATAATAAATTGGCAACTTGTCATAGGCTTCCTAAACATAAAGAAACATATTTATGGAGTAACAAATTAACTTACAAAACATAACAGTTCCACCGTTTGAGGTCAGAATTAAACAAAATAAGGCCTGAAAACTCATTTCAAAAAACTGAAAATGAACAAGATGCATGGATTTAGAGATCTGGGGGTGCCAGATGGCAGCTGAGAGGGGGAAAAAGTAAACATATTAGAAATATTTAAACCTACAGCTTGCTGCAGGTTACGACTCAAAATAATTCATGAGAGCCTTTCAGCTATTCCAGTATAATCAACATGAGCTGTAGAGGCCAACATATTGTTAATCGATTACTTAACTAACTATTAGCTGACAATAAACACACACCAGTGTGTGCTGCAGAGGTTTACTGAAATAAGGACAGATGTTCAAGTCGTGTAATTACTGGTTCAGGAGTGATGACTGAAACCCATCCACTAGTTCATAAATTTCACACTACATGTCGGAATTTCACTAAAAGATGGCTTTACTGATACACAATGCTTATTGCTTCAAAAATGATAACGAAAAACAAAAAAGTGCCAATCATGCAAATGTATCTCCTCATTAAACCGACCCCAAAATAATAATAAAAACACACACAGACACCCAGGAACCTGAATATGCATTATAAAAAAAATCACAGAGTCATCAATAATACACATTCATGCAAATGCAAACAACCTGAACACATCATAAATATGAAAAAAGACTTCCTTTCATAAGTACCACGATTG
Source organism: Simochromis diagramma (assembly GCF_900408965.1). NCBI lineage: Eukaryota > Metazoa > Chordata > Actinopteri > Cichliformes > Cichlidae > Simochromis > Simochromis diagramma. The sequence continues at coordinate 3,622,681 of NW_024387416.1, read as the reverse complement.
CAATAAAACGAGACTGTGTGCGAATGTGAAATTCAGTGCATAATATTGAACCGCTACCTTCAGAAATTTGGTGAAACATGCACTTACTGTATGCTTGATGACTATTGCAACATTTCCCCAGGTCTTTGGCTTGTAGACAGCCATACAACGATGATTATGGACTGTGACAGTAAATAACAATGAAATAAAGTAGACAGGCACTTACAACTACTTGGATATTGTACTATTTCCCAACACATGACAAGCTTTGTTTACATACAGGTTTAGCTAAGAGATTGCCAAGTATTGAAGACAACCACGCAAGGCTAGTACTATCATTACCTTAAGTATCTCATTAATGAAGTCAATAAAATCTCTAAACAGTTCCACGCACTTACAGTAAAACCACCATAAATAAGTTGCCAATGTCTTGTCAAGGGTTAACTAGCTGTAAGTCACCACAAGTAGGCTAATCTGCCAGTTTTGCTGACAGCATTAACAAAGTTTGCGTGTTCAGATGCATTTAAGACCTACAGCAGCAGCAGCAAAAATATGGTAAATATCAATTAGAAATTATATTGTCAACAGTCTAAATTTAAAAAAACAAATTGGTCAAGTTGTTTTTGCTAACAGATTGTACTGTACATACATTTTAGCTAAACAGACTGACTTAAAGGAAAAGGCTAACATTTGGGGGAAAATCATGGTGTAAACAAAACTGATATCACTTCTACATCCTTCAGGTACTATGAGGCTTATATAAGCAAGCCATGTAACTTAGTTAAACTAGCCAGTAGCTACCTAGTTTAGCTTAGCATTACGCTAAACTAGCCAGTAGCTACCTGGTTTAGCTTAGCGTTAAGCAAAACTAGCCAGTAGCTGTGATCTTAAAGCTACCTAGCTTTAAGACCATAAACTAAAATTAGCTTGTTAGCTTGGTGTTATCCAAGAAAACCTCACCAACTGCTAGGATTTATCTTACTGACTTAAGATATATTTTTTTAAGTATTTAAAAAAATGTTAGTTGTTTATGTTTACACAGTTTACATCATGCTAAGCTAAGCTAACTAGCTGCTAGCTATAGTTTCACATTTGCAAACATAAGTGGGGCATGAGGTTAAACTAGGCATTTAAGAAAGGCAGCTTGATTTAAGTTATCTTTGAAGGCAGAACATGACACCTAAATGGCTTCTAAAACAAAGTAATACAATGTTGTAATCAAGTCATTACATTAATTGGCCAAGGAATGTTATATTCTTGATTATGCAGCAATCTGACCACAACATACAACATTGATTGTATAAGCTCGTTTCTAATGTGGATTTTTGCCATAGGAAAGTGGGAATTAACTGCTCTCCATAACACAGGTTCATACCAGGCTGCCTATTTGTTATAAAAAGGACTACAAATTGTCATTCAAATTATCAACTTTGTTCTGCTCCATTCTTCGTAAATTAATGGTTCACAGAGTACTTCTTCATAGAACAATCCCAAATTAAAAAAAACAACAACAAACCCCAAATGATTTACAAATCCTCAAATTATAAACAGCAAAAGAACATCGCTGATAATAGACAGATCCCTTTACAAAAAATTATAAATAAACAAACACAATACAAAAAAATAAAAAAAGCTTCCAAACTAGAAGTAGCTGGAAAACATCAAACAAACACACACAAATTAAGAGGACCGCTAAAAGAAACAAGGCACAAACTTCTTACAAAAAAACGCCAGTCTAATAGACACACTAAAATAACCGTTGTTCTGTCTGTAGATGATTAAAGGTCAGTAGTCAAGGCTCTTTATTAAAGTAACCTGAGAGGGGGGTTCCTTTGCCAGCTGCTTTCAGATGAAAACCTCCATCCTTCTTTTGCAATTAGCCAGAAAAAGTGGTTTCCAAATGCTTAAAGTAGCAGTCACAGTGAGTTAAAAACACAACATTTCCCATTACTCCCAAAGGTGTTTCTTGACCCTGTTTTCTGCCAGTCTGGGCCTTGTAGAGAAAGGCAAAGGGAAAAAAAAACAAAAAAACTTGGCATATCCACTGAAAAACCAAGACTGCTGCCCAGCTCTCGTAGCACAAAAGAGGATGGTGAAGGCGAGCAGATGGATTCTTAGGTGTGTATACAGTGTTTCATCAGGGCAGCTCCTACCATCTGTGCAGGTGGGAGCGCTACCGGCCTACACGTGTGAGCGGAACTGGTGGCTGGCGTTAAGTGGCTGTCTGCTTCGGAGTGGGATGAGCCAAAGGAGTTTCCAGCGAGTGCCACAAACTTCAGCTAGCGCCCACTGCCAGGATCTCTTTGCGCCATATCTGATAAGAAAAAACAGGTAATTGCTCAAGTAAAAATCCTTTTTGTACCAAACTGTCTGCCAAAAAGTGAATGAGGATCATAGATTGCACATAAAAGAAGGAGAGTGACACTGCAAAAAATAAAAAATGAAAACGGGAGTGATCTGTCACTCCCGTTTTGAAACCACAAGTTCCCTTCTGCTTCGCCTGTGGTGTGCTATGTAAATGGCCGGTCTCTACACATACGATAGATTTATCTCCCAAAAGATCGGCCTATTCCTCTGACGCGGCTATTCCTGCTATAAGAAGAAACGGAACTTACGTTTCATTTGAAAAGTGAGCCATTTTCTCGATGGTGGTCATATCCTGTAAGACAAGAAAAATGCAACATGAGTGACTCATTTTAAAACATTTCAGATAACATCTTTTCACAGACCTGCCAAACTATTTAATAAATGAAATGTTTATTCATGTCAGCAGAGGTATGGCAGATGAACATGTTGCTGTTGTGGTTTATAGTAATATGAACGCACTCATGTGCACACTTTCTCCCCTGATTCTTTCCTATCGATCGCTGCATTACTGCCATTGATCGTTTTATTTCTGTACACCATGTCATGTTGTTTTGTCTGAAGCTGCTACATCATTTTTCTTCTTTTTTGTCTTCAACTTGCTTTCAAGAGGACATGCAAGCTGAATAACGCTGTGAATGACGCATTTACTGATCCTACAAACTGATATTCAACACTTAGCTTGGAAATATTAGCCGCATTTAATTAGTTAAAGACATAATCGCATCAAGACGATGGCAGCAGGAAATGGGTGGAGAACTTAAACTGTCAGCTGAAACGAGAAAATAAGTCTTTACTCAGTACTCACTGAGAGGATGCCAGTCATCTGTGTGTAAAACAAAGAAGACATGCCTCCAAACATGACCACGCCCATTAGCGCAGAGATTCGCAGCAGAGCCAGTTCGTGACGCGTAGTGAACTTTTCCTGAGTGAAAGAGAACAGTGCCCTTTGTTGTGAAAACCTCTTATCTTATCATCTTAAAGTTCCATTTGCTGATTTTCCCACTGTCAAATATGAATGTTTATAGTTTTCCATTAGTGTAGCTAAATCTCATAATAAACATGGCCAAAGTTTCAAATAATGAGGTCAGAGTATGAACATCAATCGCTGTAGAAGAAAAGTCATTTTTTATACTCTTGGCTCTCTGTGATGTAGGTGTGGGCAGATATCCCTAATATGGTCATCTCAGGTGCACAGCTATGGCTGTGAATGGAGCAGCCCCACCCACATGCTGGATATGATGGGGCAGCCAATCATAAGAAAATTCTTTATTCAAACTGTGGATGAACTGAGAGGCTTCACTGAGGCCCGGTAAAAGGTAAATAAGGATATGTTTAAAGTTACTCAGCAGAGAATAAAATTATGAAGCTGGAAATGAGTAGAGGCCAACTTTTAAAAACAATCCCATGGACCTACCTGGTCTAGTCCTGTCAGGGGCTGGAAGTAATAGTACTGACAGAAGTCCAGCACCAGCGTGAATAAGCTGAGGACCTGAGCATAGAAACACAGCTGCAGGAAGAGCCAGTGGTTGTCCTCTCCCACACAGTTATTAATCCTGCAAAGGAAATAAAGTGCATTTAGCAAGTGATCACATATTTCTTTATCACAGCAGTGGACACACATGGCATGCTATGATATGTTCAGTCATTAAATAAGCTTTCAAATCTCAGTAATTGAATAAACAAGAATGGATGGGAGCATGAGGGTAGGTGTTCGTGTATGATTACCAGGGACAGTGATGGTCCATCCTGCGCACACAGTGGCCACAGCGACTGCAGTGGTGCGACCGTTTAGGTCTCATTAAGTTGCACTTATTGCACAACTCCCAGTGCTCTCTCTCTGAAACACAAAGACAACAAACACTATGTAACAATCATCAATCCGAAGAGAGTTGATACTGCTAGTCGGTACCGGAGTAACAGACAAACTGGACATATACAAACAAGCGGTAAGCAGTGAGAAAAGCATTTACCAGCATGAGGTATGTGTGGGTCCGCAGGAAGACGGCCTGGATCTGCTGTGGAAGCTCTGAACAGTGCTGCTAGGCAGAGCCCTGATGCTATGTAGTAACCTAAAGAAATACAGTGTGTTTTAATTCCACCGATGAGGTGTGATCGGGCACTTTCATTTCCAATTTCCAAAGAAACTCATTTTCAGTTTTTCACGTGTCAACACAAAAGGTAAGGAAACTCACAAACAACAATGGCCCAAGGAATGTGTCCCTCATTGTAGTGTGGAAACAGAACCAGTTTGGGAACAAAAAAGGTGTTGTAGAGCCAGATCCCAAATACCACACTGATGCACAGCCAGCCCATAGGGTCCACCACGAAGTGCAATCGAAGCTTCATGGCTGCTGGGAATTCTGGGAAACCTACAGTGTACCAAACGCGAACACACACACAAACTTAAGACACTGACAAACATGTTTTGCAGTTCTTTAGTTTGCAGATACTTGAAATGATGTGTTTCAGGCAAAATACCCATCAGTGAGACCTGCATTTTGCCCTGCACATTATAATAGATCTATAACTTAACTACAGAAGGATTAAGGATACCTTTATAAGATTTGTACGTACAAGGACATATCAGATACTGTGTGGAAATGGTCGTGGAATGTGTCTTAAACAAAGGCCTAACCTCTGTGTAATACAAAGCAGATGCTTATCAACCAGGCACTTGATACCCTAAGCAATCTACCCCCAAACCTTACACTGAATCTTATTATCAGCATTATCTAGTACAGTAACACTCCTAGAACATAGTACGAACAGCCCTCATAACCACGTAACCACTACCAGAGCCTCGTTATTTGTAAAGCCTCGCCTGCTCCATCATTCATACTGCTGACAACATTCACAATCGTGATGGGCTGGGCTCTAAAAGCCTGACTGTGTTAGCTAACATCTACGGGCCAACGCTTCTCTTTACTTCAGTCGCGTAGAAATGAACCAACGCGTTTATTGTCAAATATACATCTCGTGAGCTAAAATGAAAAGACACTTACTTTTTTGTCAGCGAACGAATCAGTGAGACTACTTCCTCATCGCCTCTGTGGGACCTGTTTTGCTACCTGCAATGAAAAAAAAATCACATTTCCGGTCACATTTCCAATCTAAAAAAATAAAACCGGAACAAGCATTATTTGCATTTTTGTCCTGGGAAGCATCGAAATTGTTAATAAAGTTATTCTATTTCATATTACATAAAACGAAATAATGGAAAACTAAAAACAAACCAAGACACCGAAAATGTTAAATTACTCATTAAAGCAATGATTTGATTAAAGAAAATCACAAGTCATTTGCTAGCGAGACTTACGTGTTTATTAAGCTGGTCTAAGTCTACATAAAAGCTTGGTATTAGCATTAAACTCTCGTTTGACGCGATAGTTAAAGCGAATATGATTTTTTTTTTTTTAAACAGCGGCACTTTTTACGTTTGAGCTGTTATTTTTACGTCAACATTCCTGGTTTCCTGCTCGGTCCGCGTAGTCGGCAGCTTGATATTGCTGATGTAGCAGGATGGTGGCGGCCTCGCTCTGCTGCCGCCCTCTGGTCAACTGTGGTCAATACATTTTGATAAAATAAATTCGAAAATACAAACCTAAAATACAGTTGGAAAAACACTACTCTAGTGTTAATGTTATAAACGTAAGACAATTTATATTCAACACAAATGATTAAACATTAGTTTGAAAGGTGCGTCACTCCTAATAATGACGTAATTCAACTTCCGCTAGCAATAGCGGCTGGTGTTTGTTGACAGCGACGCCGCATAGCTTAACAGTGCCACAGTAGTTTCATTGTGCTGTTGGAGCAAAAATGGCATCATTCAATTCGTACAAACTCAGGTGTTCAATCCCGGGCCACGAGATGGACGTCAGGGGACTCGCCGCTACTGTTTTTCCAGAGGGAGCGTTCGTGTCTGTGTCCAGAGACCGGACCGGAAGAGTCTGGGTACCAAACTCAAGGTAGCTAGCGCTAGCTTGCTGCTCAGAAACTGCTGCCTGGCTGCGATTAATTTCAGGGTACAAGTCACTCTGCGCAAAGAGATTGACTTGTCCGGACAAGAAAAGTGTCAAGCCAAATCACGCCTTACTGAATATTTTACTATTTCTGATTTCATATGTATAAAAATGGTTAGTAGCTAAGTTAGCCAAAAAGCACAGTGCTAACGTTTGCTCAAATTAGCTTTGTCATTCATTCAGCTGCAACTGTTCTTTTACGAAACACGAAAGTGAAACAGATTCGGAGTGTTTATTTTTGTCAGTTAATTTGCCTATCCTTCTTACAGATTAGAACCAAAGGGACCTAACTTCTTCCCTCAGTAATTATTGTTAACTTTCGTCCTGTTCTCCCTCTGACAGCTCAGACAAAGGCTTCACAGAGATGCACTCTATGTCTGGACACTCAAATTTTGTATCCTGTGTATGCATCATCGCACCCAGTGAAACATACCCTCGGGGACTTGTTGCTACAGGCGGGAACGATAATAATATTTGTGTTTTCTCACTGGACCGACCGCAGCCCCTCTTCACTCTCAAGGGTCACAAAAATACAGGTGAGTTGTGCTGTCCTCGCTGTTTGGATTTTTGTAGTAGTGAGGATTAACTGGTTGCAGTGTTACTCGTCACAGTGTTTCTGGTTCCTGGCTTTCTAACTTTAAACCTCCACAGTTTGCACTCTGTCGTCTGGGAAGTTTGGGACACTTTTGAGTGGTTCCTGGGACACTACAGCCAAAGTCTGGCTCAATGAGAAGTGCATGATGACCTTACAGGTATGTGGTCCTCTACACTTTTCAGCTTGCTTGGATGGTGATTAGTGTCTCCATTGTTTTGAAAAAATTGACAGAACATGTTTTGTGCTTGTTAATTTTGTTTCAGGGCCACACTGCAGCGGTGTGGGCAGTGGCTATTTTACCTGAACAAGGCCTTATGCTGTCGGGATCAGCAGATAAGACCATAAAGCTTTGGAAAGCAGGACGATGTGAGAAGACGTTTACAGGTGAGGATATGCAGGTGTATACTGGACATGGTTTTTTTTTTGTGGATTTTTAAAAAAAAAAAAAATTGGGGGGGAGGGCGGGGTTGCGTGTGTATACAAAAAGTAGACTGACTGATGAGTAGCATGATTGGTTGTCTGTCTTTGATTACGTGGTTAATAATATAAATCAACAGTAATCTAGGATATGGGACAAAGCCATAACTTTGTCAAAGTAAAAGTTTAAAATGGTAACTGCATATTTTTTAGGGTTACGTTATGGTTAAAAAAATATTCCCTTCCATTATAGGTCATGAGGACTGTGTGAGAGACCTGGCAGTGATCAGCAACACTGAGTTCTTCTCGTGTAGCAATGACACAAGTATCAGAAGGTGGCTGGTGACAGGCGAATGCGTACAGGTCTACTACAGTCACACCAACTACATCTACAGCTTAGCTGTGTTCCCCAATAGCCAAGGTTTGTTTATTGTATCAATATTTAAAAACAAGGGATAGAACTGAGAGACTTGAAACCAGCAGTCAGTGATGCTCTGTGGTTTATTCAGCCGGCTTCCATTTTCATACTCTGAGATGGTACCTACTTCCTACACCCTGCCCTCACCCTTATTTTTTTTTTCTCTTAGATTTTATAAGTACAGGGGAGGACCGGAGTCTGAGGATATGGAGGCAAGGAGAGTGCTCTCAGACCATCCGCCTGCCTGCTCAGTCTGTGTGGTGCTGCTGTATTTTACCTAATGGTGACATAGTAGTCGGAGCCAGGTAATAGAGCTGCTTTTGGCATGTTAATATGCAGTCAGGTCATAGTGATTTCCTTGATCATGTTACACCATAAATATTTAAAAGCCCATTAAAGACAGTGTTCGCTGTCCTCATTCGTCGCATCTCTCCTTGCATTCAAACAAATGTTGAATGAAGCAGTAAGTAGTTCTGTGGCTAAACCAGAAGCTTCTCCTCTGCCCACAGCGATGGCATTATCCGCGTGTTTACGGAAGCTGAGGACCGCATGGCTAGTGCAGAAGACCTGCAGGCCTTTGAGGATGAACTTTCCAAAGCCACTATTGACCCCAAGACCGGGGATCTTGGTGACATCAAACTGGAGGATCTTCCTGGAAGAGAACACCTGAACGAGCCTGGTAATGCAGCAGGCTGCTATTTATTTTGTCATATAAAACGGTGAAGCTGTTCTCTGTGCATCAGGGTGGTTTTGTTTACAACAGGGAATCGCGATGGACAGACACGGTTGATCAAAGATGGACAGAAGGTGGAGGCATATCAGTGGAGCGTCAGTGATGGCCGCTGGATGAAAATTGGAGACGTGGTCGGAGGCTCAAACCAACAGACCTCCAAGAGTGTCATGTATGAAGGAAAGGTGAGGCTACAAGCTCAGAGTTAGTAAGCGGGATGTCGCATATGAGCTGTCATTAATGTGCCCCCCCTCCCCCCATCAGGAGTATGATTACGTGTTCAGCATTGATGTGAATGAGGGAGGGCCATCCATGAAGCTGCCTTACAATGTGACAGACGACCCCTGGCTGACAGCGCACAACTTTCTGCAGAAGAATGACCTCAGCCCCATGTTCCTCGACCAGGTTGCCAATTTTATCATTGAGAACACCAAAGGGCACGTGGTGGGACCAGCCCAGCCCGCTGGTGGTGACCCCTTCACTGGTGAGGTCCAAAAGATGGATACTGCTGCTGGCTTCTTTGCTTTCTTTGCTGTATATTTAGATTAATTTCACTGGAACGATTAAGGGATCCTAGATTGAATGTATAATGTGTTTCGCCTCTTTATTTGACAGGAGGAGCTCGCTATATCCCTGGTTCTTCCAGTGATCCTGCAGGATTTGGAGCTGATCCTTTTACAGGTATAGTTTGTTTACTCAGAGGTGTTCATAGTCTGAACTTGACCTGTAAGTGCAGTTTCACAGCTGTGTTTTTTCTTCACAGGCGCTGGTCGCTACATCCCAGGATCAGGCCCAAACCCAGGTGCTCCTGTTGGTGTAGCGGATCCCTTCACAGGTAACTTGGTATTGAAAGGAGCAATTGGGACTTGTGAGATACAAATCCCAGTGGTACCTTTCGATGGAGTTATGAGGCCTTTCTCTCTCTCTTTTTTTTTTTTTTTTTCCCCCTTTAACCAAATGGCTCCAGGACTGCACTGAATTATCGTTTTTTTAAGTGTCCAAAACAGCAGTGTTTGTTGTTATATTCACAGTAAAAATCTTTACTGGGAAAAAGATGGTGGAAGTCCTGAATGAAACCAGCTTTTCAACAAGCTCTAGCGTAAAGAAAAGGGAACTTTGCAGCTGCTCCCATCCACCACTGTTTATCTTACACAGTGAAAAGCTACAGAAGTTAAAATAAAAGTGTGTTTAAGCAGATTAGCTGTTAACTTAATCTGATGTGATGTTTAAATCAAGCAGCTTACTGAAGGCTGTCATCAGCCGTCCTGCTTTCTGTCACAGCAGCTAGCACGGGGCGAATCTAAAGTGTACCATTATTTCAAGGCTTTAGTAACATTATTTTGTACATTTAGATTCATATAAAAAGGTTGGCCATTGAATGAATATTGGCATTAATTATTAAGATTTACACCATCATAGCATTTATTTTCTGCAGTAGGAAACGTTGCATCAAAGCACAGAGCAGACCTCTGAGAATGCTGACATGCTCGCTTTTCTTCTTTGCAGCTGGCACATTCTTCTTTAAAGACTCACACACACTCATTCATTCACAAGCAATTTAAACACATACACGGGAACACGCAGCATGCTTGCCTCATCCACGAGATGAGGCAATAGTGTCAAACTTTTTTTGTTTGCCTCCTGCTGATGTTAGAAAGTCTTCTAAGAAGTTAATGCTCTCTCTCTCTTTTTTCTTTTTTTTTGCCTTAGTTTAGGTTGCATGTATAACTTATTAATAGTATACTTGTCATTGTTTTAGTTTTTTTTTGCATTTAATATTTTTTTTCCTTTCTGTCTCCCTGCTTTGCAGGAGGTGGTGCATACTCCTCAGCAGCCTTGAGACAAACAACCAACATCTACTTTCCTAAGACTGATGGTGTGACCTTTGAGCAAGCCAACAGCTCTCAGATCATTGGTAAGCATTTCAGTGTGATTTGTTAACTCTCGCTGAATAACTTGTGCTTTAAAGTGGGTGATATTTGGAACCTTCATATATTTTAAGAATGTTTATTTTATTCTTGTCCGTAACGTAGTGTAAGAAAATGTGTTTTCCACCTGTCCTTAACAGCTAAGTTGAAGGAGCTAAATGGAGGTGCCCCTCAGGAGCACAAGCTCTCTGAAGAAGTTCTGGAAAGCCTTGAGAGGCTTTTGTTGTCTGTGTGTGGACTCAACTCCTCTGAGCCTGCTCCGACCATCCAACAGATCAACCTGCTTTGGAAGGCTTCTCACTGGCCTGAAGGTAATAAAAAAGTATCCCATCCCAATTCATGTGTGTTTTAATGCTTTTTAACTCATTTCTCTTCACTAATAAGACCCTCTCCAATCTTTCTTCATGTTTTGTAGATATTGTGTTTCCTGTCCTGGACATTATGAGGCTGGCAGTGCGCCACCCGCAGGTTAATGAGAGCCTTTGTGGAGAGGCAGAGGGTGTACAACTGTGCAACCACCTCCTGAACCTAATGAGGCCCGAGGGGCGTCCTGCCAACCAGATGCTGGCACTGCGGACTCTGTGTAATTGCTTCAGTGGCAGGCATGGCCGAGCCCTCCTCATGGCCCAGCGCGAAACGGTGCTATCACGTGCTGCTGACCTGGCCACCGTCTGCAATAAGAACATCCATATTGCCCTGGCCACTCTGGTGCTTAACTACGCTGGCTGTCTCCATCTCCAGCCTGACCTTGAGGCCAAGGCCCAGTGCCTATCTGTGGCCAGTAGAGCCCTGGAGACAGTACAAGACAAGGAGGCTGTATTTAGGCTGCTGGTAGCCTTGGGAACCACAGTGGCCTCAGATCAAACAGCCCAGGATCTGGCTCGCTCGTTGGGAGTCAGCTCTCAGATTTCCAAGTACTCATCAGTGTCTGATCCATCGAAGGTGGGAGAGTGTTGCCAGCTGCTTTTAAAAGAACTACAATGATATGAATGATTTAGACAAAAAAGAGCACTTGTTTCTATTACTCTGTTCTACTTAACCAGTTGTGGTGGAGATCTAAATAATTGTATGTTCCACAATAAAAGAAGGACAAGTGAAAATTTGCCATACGCTGACTCTGTTTTTATTACTGCAACACCTCTCCAAAGCCTTTTGACTGATTTATTTTTTTAAAGTATGTGGTTAACAGTGTATGACTGATTTACACTGTAGAAAACAGTTTGCTGTGTAAAGTTACATCTCGATTGATCCATTTTCTGCTTCTTATCTGAGTCCAAGCAGTCTAAGCAGACATATCCAGGCCTCCCTGTCCGCGGTGTCTCAACTGACTCAAAAGCTGTGACAGATAATGTGACGTGACGTCATTGTGTCCAATAAAAGAGCAAAAGCATTTATTTGAAGCTAACAGGACTGAATAAAGTTACGCAACAAAAAGCCATGAAATGTCAATAGTGTTGTCACGTTTGCACTCAGGAGCACTTAAATATCTTATTTAAAAAAACAACAACAAAAGTTTTTTATATCAGGAAACACTGATGACCCAACCACATCCAGTGGGTGCCTTGCAACACACACAAAAGACCTGCCAGCCCTGCAACCAAATCCTTCAGCTTTTTCCAGGATAACATCAAGCTCTTCAAGCTGGAGAAATATGCTGGGTTTGCTGCAAGACCTCATCCTGTTTGAACAAGACAAACAGAACTAAGGGCAGAGTTAGGTGAAGCACTTGTGGTAGTGATGGGATTTCCGGCTCTTTTTAGAGATCCGGCTCTTTCGGTTCGGCTCACTAAAAAGAGCCGGCTCTTTCGGCTCCGAACCGGCTCTTCAAGTTGTTTTGTTGCTTTAATTAATTTATTATTAACAATAATATAAAATTATGCACAAAAGGAATTACTAACGTAAAAAAAAGTGGTTTTATTTGTATATGTTTATATATAAATATATGCGGTGGCCCCTAGAGACAAAACACGTACAAACTCCAAAACACATTTCTAGCATGAACTGAACTTCCAAATCAGAGCTACTAGATCACTTAAATTACACAATTGAAAGCATGTGTGTATTGTTTGTGTATTTATACACAGGCACTCATATATATTCAAATAATTAAAAAAAAAAAGTTCATTTACCTGTTACTACCACACACCAAATCCGGTCGTTGGTACTTGCTGGCTTGTGTAGCCACTAGGTAACAAAAGCTCAACACTGCGCCCAGCATCCTGGAGCACTTCTGTTATCTTTTGTACGTGTTTTGAGTTTTTATGTGCTTCTGAGTTTTTTGTACGTGTTTTGGAGTTTGTACGTGCTTCAGAGTTCGTATGTGATTTGAAGTTTGTATGTGCTTTGTCTGTAGGGGCCACTGTAAATATACTTTTATTTTTTCACTCAACATAAAATGTAATAAATAAATCATATAATACAAAAATCAACTATTCACATTTCAACTTTTAACTATTTAAATTTTCAGCTTTTTCCTTTTACAAATTTAAAGTGAAAACAACACAAAACACTGCAAACCACAACACAATCAAATATAAATTATAATATGAAAACAAAAAGAAGATGCATATTCTCTGTCATATGGGCCTGCATGAATAAACTTTCTGAATCCTTTATCATCTGCAACCGAAAATAGTTGTGGATGATTACTATACCTTTCTAATGTGACGTTGTTGTCCCTGGCTCTCTTTCTCTCTCTCTCCCTCTGGCTCTGTTCCTGTGCTACTGAGTGTAACTACCGCCCCTCCCCCCTCTGCCCAGCATAAAGCACAAGGCTCAGGTGCGAAGTGAAGCGGAAAAAAAGTGCGAGAGAGAGAGAGAGGGGGAGAGAAAGAAAAAAAAAAAAAACCCCACGTGACGGCTCGCGTACTAAAGGACCCGGCTCTAAGAGCCATTTCGTTCGCGAACGACCCATCACTAACTTGTGGATGTTATGATTGCTGGACTTTGACCTGTGTACAATCCTAATAACCCAAGCAACTATGGGTAAAATACGGGATTTCTAGTATACTTAAGCTATAAGCTGCTTTTTAGGTGAAAGACTTAGCTGGTAATATCACACGTGGTTTTCTAGAAACACTGTCTTCCCAGTGAAATCTAAACCAGTAATAGCTTAGGAAATTTTTAGAGCATAGTACAGCTGCTCTGGCCAAAGTCCAATAAAACTTTGTATCTGCCAGGGCTACGCCTTTATATGTCAAATTTACCTTCGACAAAAACTGCAAAAAATATAGTTACTTATAGTGAAAAATACAATAAGAAGAAGCACGTTACAATAGTGAGTTTTTTTGTTTTTTAAATTTCCAATGGGAATCCCGTGCGTCGCTACCTTCGCTAACCGGAAGTAATTTAAAACATCCGGGTAATCTTTAGAAAAATTGGCGGTTTGTGTCCTTGCGTTACCTTTTTTTGTTTTCCAGTTCCCAGTGGACTATGAAATGTGTGAAATGTATATTAACAAACGTCAACGTGGATTTAACGTCAACGGCAGCCTCTCTTATAATGTAACTGTTTCCTGGCAGTGTTTGTTATTGTGAATGGGCCTTGTTGGCGTAAGTTAGCGAAGAGTAAACGTCGTTGCTAGCAGGGAGGCTAGCGGACTAGCGGTTTTCTGTTTGCCAGTCTGAAGCTTTGAATTCGCCTCCGGACACAATCACGGTGCTTCTTACTCCTCTGAATAATGGCCAATCCGGCACTATTGCAGAAGAAGAATGGACAGTATTTGTGGTTCTCTCTTCTTGGGCTGGGATTTCAACCGGACGTTGCAGTGTCGTCAATCGCTGGCAAAACCAATATTAATGCTAAACACATCATCATGGGGCCGTGAGTTTGCTTTTTATGTCTTTATGAATAATACTAGCTACTCCTTACTGTGCGAAATGTCGCTACTTTAACTTTGCCTTGAATGTACGTTGCCATTCACTCTCCCTGGAGCGTAAGCGTTTCCTGCTAAGTTTAGTTTTATGTCCCACAGGAACATGTTTGACAAACCCAACAAAGATGCTTTTTACATAGTGACCCATTTCCTGCTGGAGAAACTCAACCGGACACGGTTTCATGAGGCATATAGGTAAAGACAATTATAACCAGTCTTGTATGCTCAGATATATGGATTCATTGTCTTCGCCGGTATTTGTTTTTAATCTCTTCTCATTTATCCTTGGGTTTTCAGGCACTGCTGGCCTGTTTTAAACCCAAAAGCAGACGCCGAGTTCCGCAAAGTTACCTGCGCTTGGCTGCGAGAAATCATGGTGAGAATCAAAAGAATAAAAGAAATTGTACGAAAGTTTAAGACTGAATTAAACAGACAGGGCACTTCTTTAAGATTTGCATTGTGCTACATTTATGTTAATCGTTGCAGACGAATAAGGCGTTTATTCAAGTGCATCTCCTTGAAGCAAAGTACAGTGTTTTATTTCATTCATTGTTCCTGCATGATGGATGGGAATAAAACTCAAAGTAAAGAGCTATGAGATCCCTCTCTTATTCCCCCCTGATTTTAGAGTGTAAGCACAGGTATTTTCACTTGAGAAAAATGACTGTGTGTGTGTGAATAATATATCATTTGATTACCGGTAGTATGTTGACCCATTTTCTTGAAGCTTTCATTACTCACTATGTTTGCTGGACACCTATTTTTGGCCAAATGGAGTTGCCTTGGTGTTTACAGACTCTGTGTGTGTGCTGTATGGATACGCAGATGTGCGGGATAGGGTCGCCTTTTATTGATGTTGAAGATTCACATTAGCATTGTCAAGTCCACAAACTTCACACTGTGCTGTGCGAGAACAGTTGCAATTGGCACTTGCAGACACATCATTGGATGCTAATTCTGGGAGTGCTTGATTTGCTTTGCGTTCTATTGACAGAACATGCATTTTGAAAATTTCTAATGGGGAATTTCTTGAAAAGCCAAAGTTTTGTTCAAGATTACAATTTGATTAATTTTGTGGGTCGTATAGTAATCTATAATGAAACCTTTTTATTAGCAAAAACAGTTTGTATTTAGGTCGCTGACAGCCATCTGGGTTTTTTTTTTTTTTTTTTTTTTTTTTTGACGATGTGCAGGAAGAAACTGCAAATACTGGATCCAGAGTGGTGGCATCATTGTTTCTCTCGCCTGGAGGCCCCAAGTTTGTCAGCTTGATGCTTCATTTGGCCAAGCATGTCATGCTGCAGGAAATGAAGACCTTTGCTACAGGTAGGTCTTGTGTAGCCTCTCGATTCTACAATTCCTAAAGTTTAAAGTGACAGAATTAAACATGACTTCTGTTCTCCTATTAATCTCATCTGCCATGGACCTGGTTTGCAAAGATGCCAACCAAATGATGACGTGATCTTGAACATTATTGTTGTCAGATGGCAGCTGGGTACCTGAGGCGGCGGCAATGCCGGCTTCGACGTCGAACTTGGCAATTAAGAGGTTCAATCTGGTCCGTGCCAGATTTTTGAAAACTGCAGTGGAACAGGATCGTTTTCTCCATGAATACCAGAGACGGGCCCAGTAAGTGCACTTTTGGTTTAAGCAGCTTTACAGAGTTGTAAAGTATTTTTTTTTTTTTTTAATGTCACCAAACTAAGAAGTTTTAGCTTTTTACCAAAATAAAATAATCAGGACTTGTATATAATTAAGAAAGGAAAAAAAATGTGTGACTTAATTTATTCAAGTCTATGTGTTTGTTTTTCAAATGCCAAAAAATATACATGCTGCCATTTTTATGCCCCGGTGGGTATTGAAGTGAAAGGGGTCGTGGAAGACTTAAAATATAACCTTTAACATAATGGTAGAGCAGTAAAATAAACACAATATGACAGAACAAAATGACTACATCAGGTAATAATTGCTCAGAACAGAGTACAGTTAAAATAGTAACAAGTTAAAGAGTTCAATTACTAAAACTTGCTGTGAAATACAATAAAGTGCTTACTAAGTAAATGCCTAACAAATAAATTCAGGTATTGTGGTATGAGGTTTCCTGTATCAGGCTTCGTCGAAGCAGAA
The DNA here is from genome assembly GCF_900408965.1 of Simochromis diagramma. Lineage (NCBI taxonomy): Eukaryota > Metazoa > Chordata > Actinopteri > Cichliformes > Cichlidae > Simochromis > Simochromis diagramma. Next base: position 3,606,224 of record NW_024387416.1, on the reverse strand, counting down.
CAGAAGATGTTAGAGAAGTACAAGGTATTAAGAAAAATGTAATAAATGTTTACTTAGTATAATGATATAAATGTACAGAAAATAAACTTCCTGTCACTTTAAATTATTTAAATTAGTATTAAATTGCAAATTGTACTAAACTAGTAAAGTCAAATAAATCTTAGTACTCCGTTTCACTGCTCTATCCAAGGATGTTTTGTCATTTCCTTATTCTATTCACTGCAGTACTAAAATACAGCTGACATTTTTCCCACACTAATTTCCAAACCTAACGAGCTTGGAAAGAAAAGCAACTGGATTTCTTAAAGTTTCTTGAAGACGTTGCACCTTTCACCCAAGAAGCTTCTTCAGCTCTAAGAAAAAATGTTGGAGAGTAACAAAGCAAAAAATAAACACAGTGAGTGGATTGAAAGAGGAGTGAAAGAAGCGATCTATCCCCATTGTAAACGACCATCTTTGAACAGAGGTGGTGGCTTACGACACCAATTGTCTGCCATCTATAATCCAGTTTTGGGATCTCTTCTCGGATGCCTTAACGCCCACTCACATCCTGGGTCATTTGATCTCAGTAAATCACATGATAGGGTGGGGCAAGGTCTCACAATGGGAAACCCGAAACTTTGGCTGATTGTGACCCACACCCGTTTTCACACCTTTGCTCATATGATTAGGCAGATGATCGATACTGGCATCAACAACCCTCTTAGGGACACTGTGACTCTCTACCAGTTGCTCTTAGAACAGAAGAAGCTTCTGGGATGAGAAGTCTTCAAGAACCTTAAAGAAGTCCAGATGCTTTTCTTTCCAAGCTCCTTAGATTACCATGACCTGTAAAACTGAGAACCTTCACAGACAAACCTGTAAGACACGGCATTTTACTTTTAGTCTTTGTTCATTGTGTTATTTCTATTATTTTACTTGCTTCCTCTATTCTTATGTGGTTATAAATTTATGGCTGATGCTATGTATTTGTTTGTGCTTCACTTCCCTTCTGTGTGAAAGATATTTTGTAAACGACAGGCTCACTTCCGCCGAGTGTCTCAGTAACCTGTGAATGGAGGCACAGTACATCACTTCAAATGATGTGTTTCAACTCTGCTTCCTGAGCTCTGATATAGCAATGTATCCGCTGTGACTACAGCTTTGTTATGCTGAAGGTTTGAATGCAGAAATGGAAGTTAGCTTCTGCTACTTTAAACTTGTTTTAAGTCTCTTATTGTTTCTCTCTTGTTAAGACTTTTGGTGAAGTCTATGAGGGACATCAAAGCAGAAGGTGTCAAGTATGATGAGCTGCTTAAGTATGTATAATTTCTCTCTCAATATGCCAGATTTAATTTAAGACCCGTTGAAGTAATGGAGCTGTGTCCTTTCAGGCGCTACAGCAATGATTGCACTCAGGAGGAAGGAACTTCTACAGCTGAGAAGCTCAAAAAAGTACGTAATGTTAACTTTTCAAAACGCTGGAGAGTCTTTGTACTATTTATTTAAGGAGCAACTGTGATGTGACAGTCTGTTTTCTAAATGCATTCATGTTATTTTCAGATGAGTAGAGACTCGTGTGCCGAGGTGTCTGTTTTTCTAAGTGCTCACAGATGTTCTCTGTTATCCTAAGGTGCGCTCCCTGTGGTCGGCCATTGATGGAATGTTGTCGGCCATCAAAGAGGAGCAAAGTGCTGTGGAGAGTGTCCTGAAAGGAGACGTAGATCAATACACCCTTGATGGGACGGATCAAGTTCTTAAAATTCCCCGCTGTCTGCTGGAGAGAATTGAACAGCTCCCACATCAGGTGAGTGAGAAGAGATGGATGGACTCTGGTTATTGCTTAAATACAACAGGGAAACTTCTTTGAAATCTTGTCTGTGCTTTTTCTTTTTCCCTTAACTAAAACTATACACTGTATTTGTCCTTTATGACTGCGTTTTGAACTTTCTCATGAAAGGTCAGCATGATTAGGCATTTCATGAGTGCACACAAAGCTACTGTCTCGAAACACTCGAGACAGCAGCTACAGAAGATGTGGAACATCTTTCAGAGCTAATATTGGTATATTTGTGTTTCATGTATACTTTTATTTATATAATTGTTTTACATTTATTTTTTATTTTAAATCCAGTTAAGTTCCGGGAATGTGTATGAAGCCAACCAGCTGAACCTCCTCTGTGTGATGGAGCTGATGACCCACGCGGCGCAGCTCTTAAAGGAGGAACGTTGTCGGGTCTCTCACGCCCCTGTGCCCCAGCTCAACCCTCAGCACCTGCAGGAGATGTCTCGCCAGATGGCCCGTACGCTGCAGGACCTCCACCTCATCAGGTACCCATTAAGCTGTACTCGCTTGATAGTGCACACTTCTACATGAGCTGATTTACCCTTTGTTCTTCTTTCTCCTGCTGTTCCCTTTAGGGGTCGTCATAGGGGGTCATCTACCTCCATGTCACCTTATCCCTAGCATCCTCTTCTGTCACATCAACCCTCTGCATGTCCTCCTTCACGACACCAATCTTCCCATTTTTCTCCTTCCTGGCAGCTCCATATTCAACCTGATATTTCCACTATTCCTCCTGTTGAACCCGCATTATCTGTAAATCCAAGTTTCTGGATGCTTGTCGTTTGGAAAATGCTGCGTTAATAGATTTGTGGTAATAACTGTTAACATTTCTTCTTTTAATAACTACAAATGTGTCCTTTAATCTCAACTCACAGGCAGAAGATTTCTAAGGAAAAAATCCCTGAAGTCAGGAGTGCCATTCAGGATTTGGAGGCAGAGTGGGACAAGAAGTGGATGGACACTCTGAAAGAAACACCCCTAGTCTCTTTTCTGAATGAAGATCCTGTGAGTGGTTGCTTGATTTTTTTGTTTTTTTATTTTTTTTTATTTTTTTATATATACGTGCATCACACCACACAGGCACTTATTGTAAATTAAGTTATTGTACTGTGAAAAATGACACGAAGACATTCTATTGTTAATGTTGCTTGGAGCTTATGTGCCCGCCCACTTCCTCCTCAGGCTCTTGGCTTCCTCTCACCAATGGCTCCACTGTCTTTTGAGCCGGCGGCTGAAGCGAGTTATAAAAGCAGTGTGTTCTCCCAGTACCCTGCTAAACTTCTTGGTGAGCGGAATCGGATTATAATAAAGTTTTTATGAAGGTGTAAAGTTTAAATTTTGTTTTTAATTAGCATTTATTTGTTTTCCCCCCTCAGAGGAGAAGCACTTGGAGAGAGGATCACAGGATGACGTCAAGATTAATTTTTCCAACCTTAAAAGGTAATATTATCAGGGATATTTGAACTTCATGACAGCATTATTCCTTTTGCTTTCTGCTGGGAGGCAGATACCTGGGCAGTCCTGAGCAGTGCTCTGCCTGTCACTAGTCCTCCCTAGAACATCCCTGCTCTCTGATGACCGCGGCGAATTGAGAGAAATCGCCACGGACAGATACGGAGCAGACACTTTATTTCTGTATAAATATGATGATAGAACATAGCATGACGTGAATGAGCTTAACCTTGTTAACCTGGAGCATGTAGTGAAGTACCTACCTATACCACAAATTGATTACTTTTATATCAAAAGATGTGATGCGCAAATGTGTTTGGAATAATTAAGCACTTTCTTTTCTAAACAGCACTTTCCCGGTGACAGTCGAGAGGCCCGAAAGTCCTGTTGTCAAGACTGAAATGACACGAGCGAATACCTCTCTGGACTGGCTTTTTGACATGCCCCCATCTCCTCCTCCTCCTCCTCAAAGAGCTGCACCACGATCATCACCTCAGGCAAGTGTCATATTTCACATTTTCTCTGTTTTCAAAATTAGTTTCATATTTACTGAATTCTGTTCTTGAAACAATAGTACACTTGTTCCACTAATGTTTAAATAAAGGAATAAATAAAATCAATGTTTGTGCATCAGGTGAGTGTGAGGAAGATGACCCATACTGATTGGAAGGTGACTCCCTTGAGGACAAAGACTCAGATATTAAACATGGAATATGACAACCTTGCTGATCAGGTATTTTAAAGATTCTCAACTAAACTACTGAAATCTGTAGTAAATGCTGTATAACTGAGAATTTCATGAGGGTTCATACGTCTAAAAAGGGGCATAGCGATTGTTGACATTTGTGTGCACGTGTTGTTAGTTTGCAGATGCTGTAACTACAGCTGCTCCTTCAGAGGGCAGGGTTAAAAGTTTGGAGCTGGAGGCTCTTCTCAGCAGTCTTCAAAGAGATCCCTTCTCTGCTCGTAAGCAGCTGCCACGTACCCCTGAAAGCTTGAGTAAGTGATAAAATATAGGACCTGACATTCAAAAGCTTCCCTTAATGTGTTCCTTTACCTAATAAAATGGCTTTTCTCCTCCTCGCTATTTCTTCCCAAAGTTATGGAAGTCAAAAGCTCCTGGCGTAAGGCAGTCGAGGAAGACAAAGTGAAGAAAAATCAGCCTCCTGCTGAGTTTAATGACAGCATAATAGAGCAACTCACCCCGGTCAGTGAGCACCACGATGGGTCGCCAAGCTCAGAGTCCCCAGGTTCCAACACGACCACCCAGACTGTCCCATCAGCTGTCAGGAGCCACAGCAGCCCTCCAGTCTGCCAGCAGGGGGCCTTGCACAAGTCCATTCTTGCATGGGACACCTTCATCACAGAGGCCCACGACAGCCCAGGCGGCACAGGCAGCAGTGTGGTCCACTTCAGCCTCGACCAAGAAACTCTGCCAGAAATTTCAGGGTGCGACAGTCTGCTCAGCCTCGATGACGAAGAGATGAAAAGCGAAGACGACGACGAGCAACTGATTCCCTTACTGAAGCTCGAAGTGAAGCAACCACCGTTAAACTGCCATCAGCATGACGCAAGAAATGACGGCTTGTTGATGGAGGGCACGAGGACGCCTGAGTGCCTTCTGTCAGATTACACGCTTTCTGGTTTGGACAGAGACTGGTCGGAGGAGCCAGCATCATCAAAGGAAGCCACAGATACGATTTTTTCACTCGATCTAGATGCGCTGAAGACCCCTTCACCTCTAAAGAAGCAGGAGTACAGGCTTCCCGAGCTGATCACATTCTCCCCAATGGATGACATGAAGTGTTAGCTACAGTCAGAGTGTCCAGTCTTCAGCCTCCTGTTTAGTTTTTTGTTTTTTTGTTTTTTTTAAGTAACAAATATGAGCATGTATATATTTTTTTGTTTGTTTGTTGTATCTGTCTGTAAATCGAGATTTTTGACTGGAGTGTATTATGCCTTCCAGCAATTTACACTGCACCACTGGCTCAGTTTTTAACATGATGGAAATAAAGAATTCTCTCGAAGTGTTACTTCTCCAATAATCACTCGAAGAATTCCTTGTTTTAGTGATGTTTAAGTTTTTCCTGTTAATTGTGATGCATGGAAGGTATAAAATGAATTGATATGATGCTACTAGTGTTTTGTTTTTCTTCGTTTTTGTTTTGTCTTTTTTTTTAATAGGTGTGACTTGCAGCAATTTAAGATAGGGGGCGTCAAATTAAACGTGAAGCAAAGCACTGGTAAAACCGAGAAAAGGGAAGTCGGCGTGTTACTCCTTCACAATAAAAAGTTCAGCGTATGGGCACAAACATTTGACTTGAGTGGTGCTGTGTAAAACACATGAAATCCTGAATGAAACGAATTTGCCTTCATTTACCACTAAGTTTTTTTCTCCCCTTCTATAAAGTGGGGAAGTCTATATAGAAATATGGGCATTTAGTCCCCTCCCATCCAGATGTGCTGTTTGCAGTGTGAAGCTTAAGACTGGTAACTGGATCGAAATTACTAGAGGAATGAAATTTTTTCTTTTTCCCCCAGATGGATTTGTTTAATTTAATGAAATGAAAACAATTTAGAGACAAACTATAATCTGGGATTTAAAAAATTCTTTAAAAAGATATAGGTGGGTCATTACTCAAAGACTTATTTTGCACCGAAGGAGCAAGTGAGGTGAAACCATACAAACACCTAGATCCTCCCATTTGTATATATTGATTTACATATTAGTGTTGCATGACAATATATTTCGGCTGCATCTGGAATTTTATAGAAGTGAAGCTGGTTGAACTACATAGCTGGAATTTCAGACTCCCTTTATATTGTGGGCCTACTTTGATCTTAAGTGGACCTTAAACTGCCCTTTCAGTGTAAAGACATTTACCTAAACATTTGATCCCTGAGATGTCATAATGTTATAAAAGAAGTCCAGTAACAGTACATCTCAATTTCTTTACATGATGAATGAGTAAAATTTAACTGCCCAGACAGTCATGTATTTATAAAAACAATGTTTTTGTTAATTTACAGGTTTAACAAACGGGTTGTTTGTAATGTGGACCTATCATAATAAAAAACAGAAGTTTCTGTTGTAGCTAGTAGAAAAACTGGAGCTTTTCTGTTATTCAATTGTTGATCTATTACATAACTACGTTAATGCAATATCAGTGGCAAATAAGGTGGAGTCTTTATCGATAAGAAAAGCTGCAAAACCCACGACAATGCAGCTAGCAGTTCAAAATCTATCACATTTTCCAAAGTCTTCCAGGGGACCGGTTGGATTCTTTGCCCTCCACCTTATGTTCCCCCCAATTTACCGAATATTAACTTATATAAAATACACACATGCAGCGTGAATTGCATCAAAAAGTTGAAAATCATTTCAAAGTCTTTTACTTTGAAAGGATTCACCAGAAGCGGCTCCTTGTTCGCGAGCGCGCTTGCTCGCGCTGTCAATTGCAGCGGTGGTTTGTTGCGTTTCCTTTTCTCTGGGCGGTTCCAGTCTGAAAGAGAGAGAGAGAGCGAGAGGTTCAGAGGAAAGCTCTAACTCTATCAGCCCAGACACAAACATGGCGCCTGCCTCTGCCGACAACTTCAGATGAAAGTGTGGCGAAGAAGTAACTAGCAAAGTACAAAGGAGTATTTCCGAGTGGCGTTTTCACCCTTCTTTTTAACTTGCCGTTCTGGTTTGACCAGTTTTTTTTTGTTTTTGCTTTGCACAAATAAGTCTGCGGGGTACTTCGAGGAGGTAAAACAAGCAAGTTGCCTACATGTCAACATTGTCTCTCACTGCGGTGTAAACAGCTGGTAAGTACTCGTGTTTTGTTCCGTGGAGATAACCGTTAGGGATCGCGGCATGTTGTGGAAATGAGAGGGAGTGGATGAAGTGCATTAGGCTAACTTTCGCTGTGTGTGTGAGTGAGCTCAGCCGCTGTAAATGCATTTTCCTGGTGTTGCGCTGCTGCACTTTCAGCGTGTTATCCAACCACGGAAAGAGAGAGAGAGCCACGTATGAGCGCTCGGGGTGATCATGGGAGGAAATTTCTTTTGTTATACCCACGACGAGGTGTATTTCCTGCATCAAAGTTGACCTACTTAAGGTTGGGATGCAACAGTTGGGAACATAACACCCCTCTCCTCCGCCGCCTCCTCTTGCTGCTCCTGCTCGCCTCTCCTCCCCGGGCCCTCCCTGTCGCCAGATAATCAGACTCAGCTCTCCTGGAGTCTGTCTACCCTTGCAGGTGTCTGCTCCCAGAAACAAACCCAACTTCCTGCGTGGGATCAAAATGTGTGTTGGGGTTTAAAGCTCAATTTTAGCAGGACCTTCTTGTCATGCAGTCAGCGCCGTGTTCGTGTAGAGGATCAACTGGTCTGACTTCTTTGTGAGTTTGCTTTTCATCCATTTCCTAGCCGTGTATGATGTGGCACTATGCAGCGCCAAGGTGCTCACATATCTATGCCTCAGCACTTGACTGCTTGCCAGTCAGCAGCAGTCTAACCCCTGAGGTTAGCAGAGTGCTCCCTCTGCTCCGTGCTCCCATCACAGCTGTGGTGAATCATGACTGGCATGTGATATTTCTGCTCTGATGGTACAAGTTCCAGCAGAGCTAAGCTTGGCACTTCCTCTTCTGTTGTGCTCAAAGTATTCATAATTTCAATTAGGTGTTTTACCAACTGAGCTGGCTGCAGGAATGCTGTGTAATGACAGGATAATCGAGGCACGCGGAGTGTGAAAAACATGGAAATTGCTCTGGCAGAATCCACTGAGCCGTTGCCACGTGGAAACAAAATAAATAAAAAAAACAACCTCTTCCTTGACCTTGGCTTGCCCTGACAGGCGCTGGGAAAGAGGAGTGGAGCAAACGTTTCCTCCCACTATAACCTCTACAATACTGCAGGTATAAAGTGGGTCATGGCTGCGCGGTGGCTTTGTGTACATTGAACTTGCACTTTGTGGCCTTCCAAAGGCTCTGTCAGGTGACTGGGGGGAAGGAGGTGGATTGGCTCAAAGGAGCAGCAGCAACAGGCAGTATTTATTCAGTGGGAGAGTGATATGTTGAGATATGTTAGAGCGTACCCGTGTGATCTGCTTCATTCTTTCATTCACAGTTGTGTTCACTCTACCTCACCCGGCAAATAGCACGGTGGAGCTACCTTTTTCCCCCCCCTTCAGCCTCCACTTGAGTTGACACTTTCAGGTTGATTTATCACCCACACTTTCACTGTCAGTTTTCTCAGAGTTTGAAGAGCTTATTGGAAAATTATTAATCGTTTTCCAGGAGTCCCAACATCAACTGACACTTTCATGTCAATGAATGATTCGTTCTATAAATGAAAGTTCAACTTGTTTGAGTCACATTGTTTTGACAGTGTTAACCACCCCTGCTTCCATCAAATTATACCACCCAGCATGGCATGCTCACTTTTTGAAGACAGACTAACGACTTAGAACCCTAGTTGTTGTTTTGTTTTTGTTAAATAAACTCAGTTAGCTAAGATTTTCTTTTTAGTTTTCCTGTTATAGCAATACATAAATATGAAAAACAAAAAGTAGGCAGAATACACTAACATTTCCTGTTAAGTAGTGGGAATCACCAGACCCCCACAATACATTATCACAACATTTCACTCATGATCTGATGATAGCTTGATTTTTAACATTTTGTGATAAGCTAAAAACACGTAATATAATTTATCATCTGTTATTTCAACTGTAAGTTATGTCCTCAAAGTTGTTGTTGTTGTTGTTGTTGTTTTTCCAATCTGTCTTATCTAAGCAGATAAAGTTATCTCACTTCAGTCATTCTTTTTTGTTGCAAAATGAGATTGTCAAGCACACCAACACTGTCACTAAAACCTACTATAAATGCTGTCATAAGACATAATCAGCCTGCAGTCAAATGGGATCAAGCTGGCAGTTATGTACTATGTTAAGTGTCCAGTTTTCAGTTTAGCCAACTTATTGTAAGTACACACGGCTAACGTTATGTCAGTAGGGCGGTGCAAGAGATGAACCGTTTTCTTAGTAGAGTGTTTTCGTATAATTATTATTTATATATTTATTTTCAAATATCAATAAAATGCCTATTTTTGGTGTCCCTGTATTGATACAATATCGCTATGCAAAATATCGCGATACCGTCCTGTATCGATGTTTTGTTAAATGTAGTCTGTGAGAAGAAATGATCCATGCAAATAAAAAAGCAAGAAAGAAAAGACCCGGCTCATCCTTCGGTTCAGCTAATATTGTTCTTGCGAGCCTGACCATCTAGCTTCTTTCGCTGTTTGCCGTTGGTGTGTACTGTTTTGTGGGGTTTGGCTGGCTGGAACTGAAATTTTCCGAGACATGGATTACTCTGTCCCACCTGTGTCTGCTGTCTTTTTCAGCCCTGCTTCTCTGCCTCTTTCACCAGGTGTCTCTAGATCCTGATCAATACAGAATTTTTAAGACCGATGCCAATACTTGATGATTTAAAAATCGGATACATCGGCCGATATTTCATTTTCTGCCAGACGCACAGAACATAAACAGATTTCATTAACAGTTGTTGCGTGTCTTTATTTATGAGTCCTTACTAAGATAATGTGACAGTGCTGATTATGAACTGTCTTGTTTTACTGTCGAAACAACTCATGGATTATCGGTTAACTATCTGTCCAACTCAGATTGGATTAGCTAGTTGTTGTTGGTGAGTCCCTGGTGGACAAACTACGTAACATCAACACTCATAACTTGATTAAAGGGTGTTTCTCTCATATCTTCTGTACTCTTTAAATTTTCATGTATTGGCCGTTACAAATGCTGATACTGATATATCGCCAAATAGCCTAATATCGTTCGAGCTTTGGTTGTCTGTATCTTCAGCTCATTCGGAGGTTGCAGAGAAACTCTTGTGTGTCTTTAATGGCATTTTCGTTTCTGTTTCCTTTCAGTATTCAGCGTTAAGCACATGTGGTCAGCCTTTCAACTATTTAAAATCTTTCAAAGTCAGATTTCGCAGTGTTTGTATAAACCATTCACTGTGTAATATTTGTGCTTGTGTAAAGAAAGTTTTCCTCCATGAAGAGCTCAGAGGTTAGTGCCAGCAATGCTGTAATATCTGATTCAAGGACACTTTTGCAGGCTTACCATTTCATTTACAGTCACACTTTTTTTTTCTTTTCTCAAGGTGTTTCTACACAATTAGCAGACAGATCGTGGTTTCTTGTCTCTTTGGAGCCAATGTGTACCTGAAGAAGCACTGTGCGTTCTGTTAAGCCGCCTGTTTGCACCTCTTAAGTTAAACCAAACTCAACATAGTTGTTTGTAGCCAAAGAGCAGCAGGAAGGCACTTGTAATCCGCTCCTCTTCCCTCTCAGGTAACCTGCTTCCCTCCTCTGACCCTTGTACTCTGCTGTGGTGTGCCAGCATGTCTGTTGTTTTCTTTCAGTAGCTCTCCCTCTGAGTCGGTGTAGACCCAGCTAATTAGTACGACTACGAGCAATGAGTTTGCCTTCTCTCTCCCGTCTCCTTACAGTGGAAAGAATGCTCTGTGTCCACCGGCTTGTCACGCTTCAGGAGGGAGGCAGTCTTGTGACGTTTCTGCTAAGCCTGCCTTCGCTCCTTGCATCTACCCAAGCGGATTTTAACTGTAAAAAGTCATATTTTTGAGGGAATGTGTGGTCTAAATGCTGCTTTTGACAGGTTTCAGTAAAGTGCCTCGTTTTCTTAAAAAAGAAAAAAACAACCCCACCTGCTTCACACAGTGTAATTAGAGACCCACGGTGATCCAGGAAGAAAAGTGGAAAATTTTCTGCTCCGCTCATTAGAATTCATTCCACGTCACTCCTGACTGCCTTTAGCGTTAGCTCTGATGCTATCTCTGAAAGTGTTGGACTGCTTAGAGTTCAAGATTTAGAGTTAACATACAATGTGGGTGTTTGTCATAGTGCTGAAACAGCAGGGATTCAGTTCATTTTGTAATATATATGTAAATATGTAATAATCTGTTACAAGTGGGAGACACACCTTGCTTAAAACCTGTAAAATTGTGAAATATAGAGGTGTTTTTTTATTTTAACAACTTAAGTTAGAGCTGATGCTCAAAAGCTCAAATTCAAATAGCCTGAAGCAGCAGCAGCAACAAGCAGCGTCATCCGTTCTGTCTGTCATCAGTATGATTTGCCAACCAGATGCCTATTCTGAGAAGCTTGTTGACAACTGCCGTCTGTGCTTAAATGAAATTGAACTTTATGTAGACATTTATGTGTAAAAAAAGCAGCTGCCAGGGTTAAACAAACCTGAGTTCACGGCAGGTCTTCGGCTTTATTCAAGCACTACAGAGAGAGGGAGGTGTTGTTAGCATATGGATTTGATAATGCCGAGCTATCACACAGACTCCACCTCTCTCACACACACGCTGAACAGCAAATATTGAATGGTAAGAGGCATTTCTTGCAAGTGCACATGACCTTGTTGGAACATTTCTGAAAGACTTTCCTTACTGTCGTAATTACTTGAAGGCTGATGTGGATCACTTCTGTTAAGTCTGGCTTTTAGGTTCATCACAGCGTGCTGTTGAGATTAATGAGCAGAGTGAGGTATTTCTAGACCGCACTTTAACAGCCAACTATGTATGTGCGTGCATACTCCAGCTCACGCCGTATGAATGCAATCATACATCAGCTCTACCGGCTTTCCTTTATCTGCCCTAAAAGCAGCATTCCACGTTTTTTTTTTTTCTCTCTCCCCCTCCTGTGGTTGTCTCCTTGTAAAGTGGCGGTTTCATCACCTCACTGGCACCTTGTACTCAGTCTGGCCTCAGCCACTGACAGCACACTGTGATGACAGGTGGCAGAGAGGGCCACTTTGCTCTTCAGATCATCCAAAGCCCAGAACTACAGAGTGCCACTTGAAGCAGGCTCTGGTGCTGCAGAGTGTGACACAGCGTGGCTCAGCAGCTGTTTCAGGCAAGCTGTGAGTGGATGTGCAAGGCAGGGCTCCTGCTGAAGTAACCGAGACGGACACAGCACTCGCTGTTGTCCAGCATCGCGCACAAACACACACAATCTTGTGCATGCGCGTAATCGCAGACAGGCTCTTTGGTTCCCCCCCCCCTGGGGAACGAGCCTCCAAGCTCTTTTGTGTAAAAGGGATGAGATCATCGTGGGGCATACCATGAGGGGATAGAGTAAGGGGTTCCACCTAAATAGAGAAATCTCTGTTTTTTTTCTGTCCCTTTCTCTGCATTTCTCTAGCCAACTTGAGTTTCCCTCTGCCCTCAGGGGTTGTTGAGGTCCCTTTGGCACGTTTGCAAGTGAGTTAAGACCAGTGTCCCCCACAAACTCCTTTGTAGTGCAGGAAAATCCAGTATTTTAATGAATGGCTTAGAGTACTGTTAGTGAACTGATTTGAAATGTTGTATTACAAGATACGGATTCCTTTTTTTATTTTACATTTTGGGGTATTCACTGCACCTTGTCTGGTCCCATAATATCTGTATAGGTGCCCTCCCTGTCCCCTCCCTATTGATCACAGTTACTTGAAAGTTCTGATTATATTACAAACAAGCCCTACTGAGGGATGACAATGCAGTTGTTGTCACTGCAAATCCAAGACAGGAAGCTGTGCTCCAGGAGTACAGTCATGTTGTTGATTTGGCTTTTTCAGGGGTTATTGATTTTTAAAAAAAAATGGTGGTTATGAATGCTGAAAAGGCGCAAATTGTCTTTCCATCAAAATAGTTTGCATCCTCCTTTTTTTTAAAAATATTTGGTGGATATGATGGGATAATCAGTTTATCTGGATCTTTCACTCTCAGTGAGAGTATTGCTATAAATTGATCATTTTTGATCGGAGGTTTTTTGTCTTTGTCACGGTTCTCTGAGTGAAAACCAGACAAAGAGCGTGTCACACGATCATCAGGCCTCACGAGTAACAGAGGAACAGGTTTTCGAATGGAAAGGGAGGGGCAGGGCACTACCTTTTTAGAGGCATGGTCTCAAATTACAACACAAGACTTCAGTGTAGTGAAAATGTAATGGAACAGTTTGTCTGCCAGTTTGACCCTTGAACCATAAGCACTGTAAGATTTTCTTCAGATTAACTGGTATTTTTTTCGCCTCCATCCCTCTCATGTTGCTTGCCATTAAAAGGGCAGACAACCCCGGATGCAGCTTTCACCTCTGTTTACGAATACTTTAAAGCTTTTAGCTCTAATTTCTTGTCAACACGGGCGTTTAAGACGAGTACATAGTTTTATTTGCTCGCCAGACGATAAAGGTAGCAATAAAATTTGCTTTGCTGCTATTGTCTTTCATGTATGTCTAAAACTAAAACTAGGCTTTTTTCAGAAGTCTCCGAGTCTGCCTTTACAGAGAGCATGGTAGCTAAGCTGAATGTACCCTTGAAAGATCAATTTCCTCAGCCAGAGTAACACTAGTCGCAGCTCAGGGTCGTGCAGCCTGGTATTGTTGGGCCTCGGTTGCTATGGCAGCGGCATGTATTATAAACTGTCGAGAAGAGATATTTGTATGGTTGTGGGGCGTGTGGTGAATGCACGTGGGACTCTCTAGGGCTTCATGCTTTAAAGTAGTGTGCCCGCCACTGTGGGCGCACCTGATGACATCAGGGGATGTTTGGCCCTGCGAGAAAAGAAGATAAGCAATGTCAGTGCTGTTGGTGGATGTGACCTGATTGTGCTCCATAGTGACAGATATCAGTAGCTGTATGAGCTATTCAGTGGCTAACCTACCCTCTTTAGTGTACACAATCAATGTAGTATAAACTATCACAGATTAATCCCAGTTCTAATAGCAACCTGGTAACAGCAAATAACGTGTTCCTTCAATGACCCAATTTCTGAAAACAGGAAATGATATGCGGTGGTTTCTCTGTGGTGGATGTCATTGATCATGGCTCAAAATGACAACAAGTATTTACGTCAACCTGCATTAACTTCTGTTAACTTATTAGAAATAATATTAATGCAGCACAACAGTGAAACCTAGGTAATATGATAACCGCAGTTCAGTTTTATTTACATAGTGCCAAATCACGGCAGCAGGTGCCTCAAGGTGCTTTATATTGTAAGGAAAGAGCCTACAAAAATACAAATATGACCTGAACATCCACTTGGTGACAGTAGGAAGGGAAAAACCCCGGTTTAACAGTAAGGACTCTCTAGAAGGGTTTAAAGAAGGGCGGACAAAAAACACAGAGTGGAAGAGAGCCAGAGATGAATAATAACTAATGATTAAATGCAGAGGGGTGTGTAAATACATAGAGAGTGAAGAAGAAACACTCAGTGCATCATGGGAAGCCTCATGCAGCCTAGGCTTATTGTAGTGTAACTAAGGGAGAGTTCAGGGTCACCTGATGCAGTCACAACTTTATGCTTTATCAAAAAGGAACGTTTTAAGCCCAGTCTTGAAAGTAGAGAGGGTGTCTGGCTCCTGGATCCAAACTGGGTGCTGGTTCCAGAGTAGAGGGGTGCTCTTTTGGGATGATATGTTACTATGAGTTCTTTAAGATAAGATTACGCCTGATTATTCCTGATTAAGGATGTTGGATTTAACAGGGAGCCAATGAAGAGAAGCCAGTTTGGTCGAAACATGCTCTCCCTTTCTAGTCCCTGTCAGTGCTCTCGCTGCAGCATTTGTTTAATTCAGTACTGAATTTATTGTTCTTTGAAAAAAGGGGGGCTAATTGCATGAAAGCAAAATGTCATGAATGGCACGCCAGCCTCGATGTTGTATTTTAGCATTTTTTGTGAAGTGCTTCACTGGTTTAGTGAACATTCACAGGGAAGCAAAACCCCTAATCTATGCCAATTATCTTAGGAAGCTGTATGACTCACAGCCTTGATATTTTTCATGCCACCATGACTGTTTTACAGGAGATGGCATGCAGAGGTTAAACTGTGCATGATATCCAGCAAAGCCGACTCTTACAAGTCAAGAAAAGGAACCTAAAGTCCTTTCCTGCTGATCACTTTCTTCTAAATACAAGAAAACGAGGCACTGTTGAGTAGTTGCTGTTACATGACTGGTCCACAGCCTGAACTACTGTAACAATGAAGGCAGTCGATGAAAATTACATTTCATTTGCCTCACTGTATCTCATTAGGGATATATTCAGGTAGTCAAACCTACCCAACTCCCTCCTTGTATTGTATCCAGCTATAATCAATATTTTTATCTTATGGCTCAAATGATCATAACATAAAAGGTTTTGCTCAAAGTAACTGCAGTTCCCTTTAGCATAAGTACACGAGGGCTTACACTGTGTCTAAACTGGGAGCTTTGAACTTTGCTTTTATTTCATTTTCACCGCTCACTCTTTTGGCCACTGCCACTCTTTGTTGCTTTCTTGCTGGTATAGCCCCTTTAATGGGAAATAAATGTGTATGCGTGTGTCCCTCTTGCTCCTATGCCACCACAGCTCAACTAAGTGTTTAGCCTAGCTTGACTCCTCTGGGAGCATTGACGTGTACTCTTATTTGAGCCAAGTTCTAACATAAAAAGAGCTGAAGTGAAACTCAGTATTGAAAATAACGAAAAGTGTCCGTGGAGCTGCTGTCTGTATTTTTGGTGCCGTGAACTCAGTTTTTCCGGTCAACTTGTCAACCAATCAGCATACGGCCGACACACTCGAGCAATGTGCAGTTGAGATTTGGAGGCAGCACGTTTCCATTGGTTGAAAACCTCTCTTCGTAGGCAAATACGCACTTGCAGCACCATAAATTAAGTATAATGGCTTTTTCATGGTTTTATGGTTTTTTGAGGTTTCATATTTGTCTGCTGTCACCAGGGAACCGTTGCTGGTCTATCAATCAGCCAGAGAAAAGAGCCAAGTTACAAGATACAAAGAGCTGAAATGACTCTGACTGTTCTTCATGTCTGTGCTTTTCATGCTGTCTTTGATGGTTTTTCACGCTTCTGCAGTTTGTTAACTTCCTTTATTGTTTCAGCCAATCAGCGTTTGACCTGCACACGAGTATCTTCCACATTAAGCTGTGGTCTGTTGTGGTTTGTGTAGCATATACCCATGGAAACAGATACAAATGTGGTACTATAAACCCAAAATAACGTGTGGTGACAGAGAGAAATTTTGGGAGAAAGTAGTGTGAACTTAAATTAGGTGAATAATTTTTATACTTTTATTTTTTCCTTTTTATGTATTTTTACACCTTTTTGCTTAATGATATTAGGAAACATTGGCACTGTACTGTCTGCACCTCACAATTACTGCCTTTGTCCTCTCCACCACTGCCACCACCACCATTATCACTACCACCACTACTATCTTGACTTTGTTTTTAGTATTTTTTTCAATTAAGTATTTACACAAATGTTTCTTTCAGTGTGGTTAAAATATTCTAGCAGACCACCTAAGAATGTATGTTTTTGCGAGTGTTTGTACTGTCTTCCTCCCCTCACCCCCAACTGCTCGTGACACATGGCTCTTCCTCCTCCTGAGCGTAGTTCTGCTGGAGGTTTTTTCCTGTTAAAAGGGAGTTTTTCTTTCCCACTGTCGCCAAAGCACTTGCTCTTGTTGGGGGTTTCTCTGTTTTCTTTGTATTAATGTAGGGTCTTTGTTTTGGAGGTAAGTTGGCATTAGCTGATAAATTGAAACTCATTTGTTTTCTGGCTCCACAATATCAGACTCCAAACTCCTAAGATGTATTTTATAAACTAATATGTGCAACGCTGACTATATCCATCTTTTACATACAGTCTATGGGTTTAGCATATTGTAATTGTAAATTAAAATAAACGTTAAATTTCAGTTACTGGCTTAGAAGCTGATGGTCAGTTCATGTTTGTGGACTAAACTTTTGAAACAACTGCTCATTTGTAACAGACTCCCTGGACCATTTTCCATGTCAAGTGTTTTGGCTGTAAAGAGGCACTTATTTACCCACAAACACAGAAAGCCCATCCAGTCAATGTTTAAACCACCAGAGAACATTTATTGGCCACTTTGGTGAGAGCACATTTAACAGTGTGGTTTGTTGCTGTGCAAATATGGAGAAAACGGCATTTTGCTTTTAAACGGGTTTTTGACAAGTGAGATGTAGCCATGGATACTGTGCAGTAAATCTTTTCAGAGCAATAAGTCTTAACTCTGCCTCTGCAATGATGTTGTCACATAATAGTAGTGATATGTAGACACAAAAATAAACAAGTATCGGGGACATGACTAAACGTAGAGCAAATAAACACACGGCCATGAGTACAGAGATAAATAGACGTTATTGACTGAAGTGAGTAAACCCGGTCAGATAGATCTCGATAGATCGCGGATCCCTCCTGCCTCTTACCTCCTGTCCTCATTAATGCACTTTTTTATTGCGTTTTCTGTTGGTGGTAAAAGTAGAAATCATTCCACCTCCTCGTACACACGACATTAACCTTTACTGGTTTCGCTGCTTAAATGGCTGTGTTGACGCATTGCACTCGGCTCTTTTTACTGGAGCGTTTTCCCAGCATTGTAATGAAAAGGAGGCCATATCCTGGGAAGATGTCCAGTTTTAACTGTTGAAAGTTACCTGGACCGTAGAGCTGGCAGTCTTCTCGAAACAAATCAATTTTGGCACATTCTCATAGGCAGCAAGCCAAGTTTGAGCCCAGAAAGTGGCACTGCATGAATTCTTCGTTTTAATGAGTCATGTCCTGTGTGACAATAATGAAACATAACTTGAAATGTCTGTGACACAGATTATACCGTGGTTGTCCCAGAATGTATGCTGTCAGTGGTTGAGAATCTAGAAAGGATTTGAAACTGTGTGGAAAGTGTGTTTCGTGCGTTTGCCTCACTGTAGCTGAATATTTCCTCCCAGGTAGGCCGATCTACCACACCTTGAACTGCAGCCTCCTGCACACAAACGTAGCCTCACGTGTATTCTTTTTGATTTTTACCTCTCCCAACTTTCAGATTGCCTGCATTGTTGCTTCATGATAATACCGTGGCATTATTGCAGTGCGTTATCATGTCGACCGGTAAAAATAGAAACAAGAAGACTACAAAGAACTGCATTAAGCTGTGTCATAAAGTTCAGGGCTGTCTGTGGCTGTACAAAGTGGCTTCTTTTTCTGTCCTGCTGCAGATGCTGACTCACCAGTGGAAAAACCGAACTTCCTGAGTTGGTCCTAAAAGCTCTTTGAAGAGGGCATAGACGTGCTTGCCTTAAGACTCTAATGTGGAACCTTTTCCCTTCTTAAACACCCCAAAATGACTGGTTTTATATATTTCTTCACTTGCCTACTTACATTATGCTTCCAAAAATGTAAAGACCAGGAGAAATCCATAATTATATTTAATGTACCGCTCTGTTTTATTTGTAGTTTCCTGCCGAGTATAACATTATGACAATAATCAACATGCTAGTAAAGAGAACAGTGGCAGGCTGCCCCACTATTGATTTTAACTCATAATGTTGTCTGTGGTGGCTTTATGGGTGGTCGTTGGCTTATATGATCTTCAGGAATTACTCAAACTAACGTCATTTGTGGCTCGCTCATTAGAATGAAATAGCAATAAATGACTGAGTTACTTCAGATAGATCATCACTGGCAGTGATGAAGACATCCCATGATCCCATGCTACTTAATTATGGCTTCAAGCTGCATCTTCAATAAGTGTTTTGATTGTGAAAACCCTTGTGGGAGAAATTATAAAAAGTAACTAAGTCACCTTCTCCTTGTTCGCTCTGTTTCTTAACTGTTTAAGTGGCAGATTTGAGATGCATATTTACCTCACTATCTACTGAGGGACCACCTGTTATAAACTGAACATTTGTGGTGATATTGAGCTTTAAGGAAACAAACTCTTTAGTTTTAGCCGCAGAACCATCCTGCGGATGAACCATCGCTCTCTGCATTTTTACCATACAGCAGTGTGTGACTGTGTTGCGTCTTGGTCTGTAACTGATTACTAAGTCCCTGACAGTGAACTTTATACTTGGCATTGTGACTCAAAGGTTTACTGGGAAAGCATAAACTTCTATTAGAAGTTCTCTTCGAAAACATGCAATACACGATGCCTAAAGGTGCATTATACCAGTGCCAGCCCAGTTTGAGACCATATTTCAGCAGTTTTGTAGACTTGGATGTCTGCTTGATTTACATTCTCAGTGGCATTTCTGAGCATTCCTCCAGCCTCGGCCGCTCTGCCTTGGCTCGTCGCAGCCACCAGAGCTTTAACTCTCTCGACTTGTTTGGAGCATTGCGGTGATATACAGTGACAAGGGTGTTTGGGAATGCCAGCAGATCCAGTCCCCTCGTTAAATCTTGCGTTTCCCTAGTGTGTGTGCGCTCCGGTGGGGTGCGACAGTCTTAAAGGATCCTTTCATTGCATTGACCACAGTATTTATTTTCTGGGGAATGCATGTGAAACCCATCCTACTGTGTCAAAGTCAAATGTTCTCCTGGCTAAGACGTACTTTCTGCTGCAGTTATAGTTGCAAACCTGCAGATCTTTGATGTATGTGACCCACATTAAGGATGTCATTTTACCTTGTGTGCCACATGCGGCCCACTTTGATCTTCAATCTGGCCTTTCTGTCAGTTTAAAGAAGTTTAACTACAGATTTAATCTCTGACATGTCTTTAATGTAAGATAACGAAGTGCAGTTTCAACAACACATCTCGCTTTTTCTAGGAAAATAAATAAATATGTTAGCATGCCTCTTTGGGATAAATTGTAATAATTGTACGTGTAAAATTGTGAAAATGCTCTGTTAGCTCATTGCACAGACTCTCCTGTAATTGTAAAACAGATTTTTTTTTGCAAGCTGACAGAATATGTCCCGTTTTACTTTGAACCTAAAATCATAAATCATACATTTCTACAGTAGATGGTGAAAAAACAGGAAATTTTCTGTCATTTATTTGTTTATCTGTTGCTTCACTACATAAATGGAGGTCTGTACCACTGATTAAAAATCCAAAATGTATCCCCTCCTTCACATTTTCCAGAGCCACCCAGTTGGACTGGATTAGAGTCTTTTGCAGGCTAATTCTGTTTGACAGCCATGTCCTATGTGCTTTGTAAGAACATTTAAATACAGTATAGAATAGAAGGCTACAAGAAGCTTTGCTGTATATGAGGTTGAAATCAAAAATGTAAATTTTTTTATGTTCTTTCTTCTCAGGTACATCCAGCCATGATTGAGGACAAGGGTCACCGCGTGACCGACTACTTTGTGGTGGCCGGGCTGACCGACAAGTCCACGCCCCTGGAGCAGGACCTGTCGGAGACTAAATCCACCGGGCCCAAAGCGCCCATCACTGAGTTGGCCGTCATTAACAAGTCAGCAGGGGAAACAGTGCCTGAAGGCTTCACTTGTATCGAGAGCACCCACAGCGGCCAGCCAGCCAACCTTAATCATGGCAGTCTCAAGAGCCCCGAGCTCTTCCTCTGCTACAAGAGAGGACGGGGTAAACCTCCGCTGATTGACATCGGGTGAGTCAGCTATTTATTTACAGTATGCTGGTGTTTGTAATCACAAATGCCCATTTGCCTGCAGGAGGAGGAGACCATTATAAGTGGGGTTATTTAGCAATTTTAGAACTAGGTTTAACTGATTAATAGCACGAGAGAAAAAAAAATCCTACATCATTTTAAACTCATGTGTTTAAAATGATGTAATCGGTACACAAGTTCTCCTGTAAGCTGTAAATTCAGACAGATGAAATATGTATGGTTCATCCAGCCAAGTATATAAAAATGAAGAATGAGATTTATTTTTTTTATCCACTTTGTTGTGAATCTTTAGGTTCATCCTACTGCTCTGATTTCTTGCTGTGTTATTGTGATTAAGGCAGGTTAGAGAAGTGAGCTTGTGTGGAAGAGAAACAAGCTGATCAATTACACCTGCTACAAATTGCTGTCATTGCTGTGCAGATTGCTAGCTGACATGCTGGCAGTTGATCATACGCAGAAAGCAGCCCTGTGGTGAAAAATCTGATCAATCAGCTAAGTGGATCGTTAGTGTGCCGGTGCTGTCACGTCATCATTCAGAATTTCACATGAAAAAACCTTTTCAGCAGCGTCATTTGATCACTGTCACTGTCAAAAACCCCTTTTTTTTTTTTTTTTTGGGGGGGGGGGGGTTCCCCCCTGCCAATCAAAACCTGCCACTGTTAGGTTTGTCAGTTTGTGTTTTATACCTGACAAAACATTACTGCAGACATTCAGGAAGTAGGCGAGTTAGCTGTTTATTCACTCTCCCCTATTTTGTGACAAAGTTCCCCCTCTCCGCCACGCCTCTTGGCTCGTATCTGACTATAGAAATTTCCCTGCTTCCTACTATTATGTTTTAAAAGGGAACTCCAATATATTTCACTTCACGCAGCGAGGTATGCCCTAAGCCTTACTAGCGTCACAGGAAGCCGAACTTTTAATCTACATCTCATCAGCAGCAGCACTTTATCCTGTTACCTGAGTGAAGGAGCAGTATCTCATGCAGTAATGCATCTTTCAGAACAGTGATGCAACCTCTCGAGGCATTCACATTCTTCACACACCTGAGCTTTGTCTAAAGCCTGTTTTTTTTTTGTTTTGTTTTGTTTTGTTTTTCTCCTGCTAACAAACTGGAGATTCCAGTTAAAACTGCCAGCATTCTCCTGCTCCCTCTCTGAAAGATTCCCCTCCTCTCTGCAAAATCAAGACTGGATTAAATAAAAAAACGTCGATCTGGTGCCTCAGACTTTATTTCCATTCTGTAAGGAATCTGGTTTATTTCACATGCTACTAATGTGATTTCCTCCTCCTAGGTATCGCTTTATAGCCGTGACTCCCTGCACACACAGAAGATTGTATGCAAAGTCATATTTCCTCCATGAGATTGTGCAATCCCCCTCAGCATGCAAATAGAAAAAAAAAATAGAAGTAAACTTGTAAAGCTGCTTTGTACTTTCATCATCAGTTGAGACACTTATGCCTCTGATGAGGCTGAATAACAGCGTGGTCTTCTTGCGGGTTACTGTTAACAAATATTTAGACTCCTAATGTAAAATTTGTGAATTTAATTCGAAAGCTGTTTGAGAAGATTCTTGTTTTTACTCCACCTTCCGCTTGTCCAGTGAAAGAATAAATGTAAATCTAGTGAAGCGTAAATCATTTATCGCTCCTTCTGTTGTCCAACATTCCCAGCCCGGGGCTCCAGAGCATGACTGCTTACCGTGCCCATTAAGACCCTGTTTTTGTTGCCTAAATGAGAATTTTGCTGGCAACTGTCCTCCCGGCCTCTTTAGATTTGTCCTGCACTCTTTTCAGAATAAATGGAGTGTTTCAGGACTATTATATCTGCAACGGCTGGCTCTACCCATGGATCAAAAAGTGTGTTTTTAGTCCTAGTTTGTAGAGGGTAGGAGTCAAAGCTTTTGGCCTCCCACATGGCATTGTCCAGATGGAAAGGGAGGACATGGAGCATGCTGCTACAGAAGCCCTGCAGTCATGCAAAAAATAAAAAAATCCAACACAGTGGGGCACTGATTGCTTTCCAGACTGCAGCTCTTGGCTGTGTGAAATTCAATGTGGGAGTGAGCAGGTCGCAGAGACAGGTAGCGCACAGAACGTTTTAGCTGTAACAAGGGTTTAATCTGTTGTGAGCTGGATACGAAAACCACTTTACTGTCTGGGATGTGAATGAGTCAGCTACTAAGTCTGAATCACATCACTCACTGAAGACAGACTTACCGAGGCTTTAAAGAGAAACCAGAGCTTTCAGAATAAAGTAAGCAGTGCTGACCACACACTGATCCTCTCTGTAAAACAGGAGAACCAGAGATTATTCTTACCACAGAGCCACAGTTTAACCCCTTTATTTAGTGTCTCACTGGCATACACTTTGTTTCCCATGGGAAGGATGCTTTCATATAGTAGTAGTGCGGTGCTTATGCTTTGTCAGATTTGTGCGCCTGAAGAAATTGTAGTTTCTTGCATTTTAACTACGTAATTGCACTGAAGCAAAGCTGCGTGGAGTTTACAGAAATCAGTCCTTCTGTGTTTTTCTGTAAGCATAATGTTTCTGACAGCTTACGAGACTCAAAGCTACAGTTACTAGTATAAAACCCTTAGATCAGATAACTCCGCCTGCAGTTCCTGCTCATTTTAGCACCTTTCTGATTATTATTTGGGGTTTACAGCTTGCACGGTTACTGTTTAGGTTGATCAGATTTTAAAAAACAAACACCTGACTCAGTAGCTGCTCCACACAGCAGAGCATTTAGCAATTAAAGAGGCAGATATCGGTGTAGCCCTAAAGAGGACATAAAGGAAAATGACTCTTTGATTGCTAATGTTTGTTTTTCCATTGTGGAAATATGTTTCCCAAGACTGTGAGCATGTGATGTGTTAATATTTAGTGTGCAGTTTGTGGTGGTAACTCAGAGTGTCCAGATTAACCGTCTATGCAGTTTAGAGAATAATGTGATGTTGTAAGGTGACTTTATATCATGCAGGTGGTGATTGAAATCAGGCATGTTGTTCTAGGTCTTCTTATGAGCAGCACAGGATTCAAGTAATAGTAAATGTGGTTGTTTTGTTTTTTTTTTTTTTTGTGTGTGGGTTTTTTTTTTTTTTTTTTTTTTTTTTTTTTTTTAAGACGTGGGTAACTTTTCTGTTAGATTGTAGGTTTCTGTCAACTTCAGTCTTCTCTTTTTTGGGTTTAGCTGCTGTTTGTTATTTCTTATCTATGAAATAATTTAGTTGTTTATCTCTTTTATATCAAATATGTCCTCTTATCAGTTTTGGCGCTGCTCTGTTTGTCACTGTTTTCTATTGTCTGCGTCCAATCAGGAAATAAAAGTTGGTACACGGAAGATGGAAATAGCTAGTAGGCATAGACGTAAGACAGCCCCGGGAATTTATCCTGTCAATAATTACTTTGGAGGATTCCGTGGAAACCTTCACTTCAGACTGTTAAGATCATTACTTGGAAAATTTACTGCTAGGAAAATATAACCAACCAGAGAGATATGCTATTTTTTCCCTTTGGTTTTGCAGGGGGGCAAAGCTGTATTAGCACCCATAGTGTCCCTGCATTCTCTTATTTATGATCTTCTTATCCTTCTATGGTTGTGTAAGTTGTATTTATTTATCACATTGATTGGGAACAGTTCCCTGATTCTTTTCATTAAGTTCCATATCTGTACCTCACATACCAGTGTGGTGGTGCTCTGCTACTTATGAGATGAAGTTGGTGGTGAGTTTAGCCTCTAACTGTGAATGTAAAACTATGTACTGGTCCTCAGTGAGGACAAAAAGTGAATATGCACGAAGACCAAACGTGGCTACAATATGTGTAAAGTGAACTTTAACAGATTAAAGTTGCAGTTTGATTTTGGCAATATTGGATTTGATGAAAAAAAAAAAAAGAAAGTAAATAAATAAATATTCAGAGGTATTAAACAAAGTAACATTTTTTACTTACTCGTTGTCTTTCAGGGTGCTCTATGAAGGTAAGGAGCGTCTCATCCAGGGGTGTGAGGTCATCCAGGCAACACCATACGGACGCTGCGCGAATGTCAACAACAGCTCTGCAACCTCGCAGCGCATCTTCATCACCTTCCGCCGAGCACCACCCGTCCAGCCGCAGAATTCGCTGGCCGTGACGGACATTTGCGTCATCGTCACCAGCAAAGGCGAGACGCCGCCGCACACCTTCTGCAAAGTGGACAAGAACCTCAACTGCGGCATGGTGCGTCTGAATTTAGTTTCTTAGCTCTCTTTCAGTAGCATCACTCGTGAAAGTTCAAATGCATAATAAGAGTGTGATCGATCTTTCAGTGGGGCTCCAGCGTGTTCCTGTGTTACAAGAAGTCTGTATCCGCATCAAATTCCATCAGTTACAAAGCCGGTGAGTAAAAGTGATCAGTTTCAAAATGCCATCTTCAGCTGCTGTTTCCTGCAGCTGCTGAACAGTGGTTACTGCTGTCACGTTGTTGTGTCCGTCTTCGTGTAATTCAGTTTTTAGTCTTTGATTCATCTGATTTCATCTCACTATCTCTCTCTTTTTTTTAATGATTTGCTCATGTGGTGTTAAAGCTGTTTACAAGAGCAGGTAGTTAATATATATAACTGAAACAATGTTTTGTCTTAGTTAAAACTGTACTGTAATATTATGCAAAACGTAAAAGGTTGACAGTAATAGTAAATACAATATATCAGTAAATCACTTTGATCGTTGTGTTACTGACCAGTTAGATAATAGTGTTTTAAACAGTAGAAGCAAGCAGAGTGTGTGTGAATGAGAGAGGCACATGTAACTGTTGGTTACACGTGGACTAGTTTAAATACCTGGGTCAGCCATCCAAAGCAACAGACTGTGCACAGGTGAGGTGTGTGAGAGTGCAGGCAGGGTGGAGATGGGTGGTGATGAGTGTCAGAGGTGAACTGTGATGGAAGGATTGCAACAAGAGTGAAAGGGAATGTTTACAGGACAGTAGTGAGACCTGCTCTCGTGTATAGTTTAAGGACAGCGGCACTGACAAAAGGATAGGAGGCCGAGCTGGAGGTGGCAAAGCTGAAGATGCTAATACTTTCATTGACCAGGATGGACAAGATTAGAAACGAGTGTATCGGAGGGACAGTTCAGGTTGAGCAGTCTGGAGACAAACTTGGAGAGCGAGGCTGAGATGGTTTGGACCTGTGCAGAGGGGGGACAGCAGGGACACTAGATATACTGGACAAACAGTGTCCAGGCAGGAGGAAAAGGGGAGGATGTTTTGCAGTCATGAGTCTTTCCAAAATGTGCATTTATGTTAAACACTGATAACAAAACTGCAGCAGCGAGACGTGTTGGGGCATTGTGTGTCGTCACAATGGCCACTGCTTACGTGTTTGGGTCACCTTCAGCGTGTATCGCTGATCTTTGGGTGACATTTTCACTGACTGAAAGCTTCCGCAGCAGTTTGGCCTTCTGAGCGCTGCGTTGCGTAACGTCATCAGGGTTAACATGTGCACACACACACAAACATACACGCCCTGTGGAAACATGCAGGCTGGCTTTATCTTCTGGCCGGCCTTTTTCCTGTGAAGTGGCTGTTTATTCATCTCGGACAACTGCACTTCCTGCCACGCCCTTTGGTGCGTCTGCTGTGCACGCACGCATGTGTGTGCGTCCATGCATGCTCAGAAGAATGTGTGTGTTTTTTCATAGTGACAGACATCAAGTTGAGCTTCTTATTTCCTCAAAATGAATTATACAGGCTGCTGACTGTAAGAGCATCAGAGTTGCAAAATACTGATCTCCCTTTTCTTAAAGGTAGGAGTTTAATCCCTGCAGGGAGACTGGGATTAAAGGCCTGCCTGGAAGTTTGAAGACCTATTCAAACTATTCAATAAACTTAAACGTTACCATGTGTCTTGCTTTGAACGACCACATTGTTTCATCATGTGATTTTTATTTATTTGTTTGTGTGTTATTCTGTGCTCCAGGTCTAATCTTTCGTTACCCAGAAGAGGACTATGAGTCTTTCCCTCTGTCAGAGTCTGTACCTCTGTTCTGTTTGCCCATGGGTGCCAACATCGAGTGCTGGGCGCCGAACACTCGTGACCCTCTGCCTGTCTTTTCTACATTCGTCTTAACCATCTCCTCTGGTGAAAAGGTAAGACATAGCTACCAAAGGAATATTTAAATTTAAGTGTTTAAAACTCTCCGCCGAGCCAAAATGTTTCAAACACTTTAACGTCCACCTCTTGTTGCCAGGTGTATGGATCAGCCATCCAGTTTTACGAGCCATATCCAGCAGATCTGTTGAGCGAGAAGCAGAAGATCCAGCTGGGCCTTCTCACCACGGTGGAGAAGAAGATGATCCCCAACCGGCCTGTGAACACCAATAAATGCATCTGTCTGCTCTCCCGCTGGCCCTTCTTTGAGTGCTTCCGCAAGTTCCTGATGTTCATCTACAAGTTCTCCGTCTCAGGCCCGCACCCACTGCCTATTGAAAAGTAGGAAGCTACTTGGCAGCTGTGGAAACTTTCAAAATCATTCATTGGCCACTTTAATGCCAACCTTTTAAAAGGAAACCTCTAACATGAGTTTTATTATTTCCTTCAACAGGCACATCTCGCACTTCATGCACAATGTCTCATTTCCTTCCCCTCAAAGACCCAGAATCTTGGTCCAGGTCAGAGTTTTTCTCTCTTGCTGTCGGTCAAAATAAATCCAGTTTCCACATGTGCAGTACTCTGGGAACATTTGTTGTGATATTTTTGTATTTTTCTGTCACTGATGTTATTTAATGTCCTCTGCAGCTCTCTGTAAACGACACTTTGATCCTCTCCCAGCCGGTGTGTACACCCTTACCGCTCAGGTACCTTTGCCTACTCAATAAATGCATAACAAAGTCATTTCTCTACAAAAAAAAAAACCATGTTCAGCTAATTCCTGCATCGTTGTCTTTTTTTTTTTAAAGCCTTTTTCTGCTGCTACTTCTGCCGTTTTCCGACTGATATGAGTAATTCAGCTACTTTATTTTCCTTTTTGTAGTTCTGGACGCTGCCTTATTCATCCTTGAAACCTCATAAAAATGGTGACTGATGGGCTTTTGTTAAAGCTAGCACCGGCTGCTATTGATATTCAAAGTAATGTGTGCTGCAGTCTCTACAATAGAGATTTAAAGGAGACAGAATTACTGCACAAAAGGCAGTCACTTTTAAGTTGTGGTTATGAAGGCTTTTAAAATGATTGGTTTGTTAGATTATGAAAAAAAGCATCTGAAAACGGAGCACTTTAGCAAGCTGAAGCAGTAAAGCAGACAGCGAGATTGTTAAACAATACATTTTATGTTGATGGTGTTATTTTGACTCTGTGCCTGTATTTCTGCCTTTTCCTTGTTTCCCATTTGATTAATTCCGGTTACATTTGGTTACAGACCCAGCAATGAACTCTTCTGTTTCCAAATTCTTTTCCCTTTATTTTTCCCTCTCCTTTTCTTTCCGCTGTGCTTTCCGTTCCCTGTCTGAACTCATCACTTCATTCCTCTCCTCTCTTCTCTCCCTCCGTGCCAGCGGGGCAGACTATGGCACTCTGCTGATGAATCTGGGCTCGGAGAACTGCGCCACACTGCTGCACTTTGTCCTGCTGGAGAGCAAGATCCTGCTGCACTCGCTCCGACCCGCCGTGCTCACCGGAGTGGCCGAGGCTGTGGTGGCTGTGAGTAGGCTCCAACATGCACTCTCATATTGTCATACTCAAATGTATTCAAATATACTCAAATAGATATCATTTATTTGCTGGATTGGAGTTTAGCAAAGCTTTTCCTGCTTAGTCTGATTACAGTTTTAGATTAGTTTTAATGTCTTTTATTTATGGCCAAAATTCGGATTTTGTTCATTTCTCAGTGTCGACAATTATAATGGCTGAAAACGGGGTGAGAGAAAACAAAAACAAACAAGAGACGAGAGAAACACCCTTCAGCTGTATTATCAGTATTGACATCGCCTAGTTTGTCCACCAGAGGGCACTCTGAAACGTCCCTTCTTTGCAGCACTTTTTTTTTAAATGTCACAAAACAAAAGAACCAGCTGATCCGAGCATAGTCAGGCAGAGTGTAAATGAGTAAATAAACATCTACAAAAAAATGTCAATGATATCTGTTTATTTTCATTGTGTCTGAAAGAAAATAACATCTGCCGATAGAGCAAAATATTGGATTTTTTTAATCACCACATATCGGTATCCTTCTTAAGAATCCTATATTGGGCTCTAATGAAGAGCTGCCTGTTTTTAGGCAAAGCTGGAAACTTGGATTTGTGTGTTTTCCTCTGCAGGAGTTCCCCTCAGTGCATTTGCTTTGTTTTTGAGTCCATTTAGCTCATATTTGCCTGCAGTGTTTCATTGCCTTTGCTGTCAGCATGGAAAGAAATGAATCATCAGCTTGACCTAGTGCTGACATGCAAAGCGACCACACAGCCACTGTTTCTGCTCATAAATACAGAATATGTCCTGTAAGTGCCTGGGCTGTTTTGAAAATCATGTCTAATATTAACCATGTGATTAAAATGAAAAACATACACATTAAAAGTCAAGAAAACAACATTATGACTGCAGGCTGTGGTGTCTCAGTTGTGCAGTTGTTTAACTTTTCAATCTGCACATGCAAAACATTGACACTTGCATTTCCTTGACTTATCTGAACTTTTTAGATAAGAAACATATGGTTAGCACTATAAAGTGTTGCACAATAACATCTCATTAAGGAACACAGCAACAAAAATATATTTGCAAAAGGATTAAATGAATAACACGCTGCAGATGCACAGTTTAACTCCACTGTGTTTGGATAACCCAACACTTTCCTTTAAAGTGACATAAGTAGTAGTCACTATTGTCGAGTCAACATTCATCAGAACTGCAGAGAAGGAAACTATCTGCTTACTTAAATAAAAACACTAATTAAGAGCTTACAGAATGCACAGCTTGTTATTTAGGCACTCGATGTTCAGACAAGCCTTACATGTACAAGCAGATGGAGAGAGAGATACAGCACAGTGACATAAGCTACATTTAGTAAATGATATATGCTGTATATGTAACAGTATCAGTAATTAGTCAAAGACAGCTCAAATGGTCCACATGGAGGAACTGTAACTATTAGTTTCATTTCCTTTCACTTATGTTTTATGGCTGTAATGAAAGAGCATTAAGATGAGTCAGGTAGAGCAGTTTAATCCAGAAAAGCAGCAGCAAGAAGAGGAACAAGTTTCTGAGCAGTGATGTGAGCAGCACTGCACGTCTTTTTTATTCATGTAGACACAAAATCAGTAATGGAGCCCGAGTGACGCCTACACTGTAATCAATACTGTAAACGTATTCAACTCTCAATAATGTAGCCCTATTGAGTATTGGTAATGGTGGTTTCCACTTATCCATTTATTGCCTAATAATGTTGCAACACAGTACCATGAAGTCCAGACAATGTTAAAGTAAAGCATCTTTCTTTTAGCTGAAAATGCCTGTCATGACTGATTAGAACCGCAAGCTAATGACTTCCTTTTTAAACTTGTGACAATTTTAAATTGCTTTTATAGGTGATCATTACTTTGTGTCTCACATGTCCCTGCCTGCAGGCAGCGTAGTATCCAAATAACTCTGGCACTACTCAGGCTTTTTGAACTTTGAGGGTTTTTTTCACTGAATGTAGTTGCTTATTCTCCAGTTCCAGAAAAGTAAGGATTTCACAATTCTCAAAATCAACCCAAATAGGTTTCAGCTGTTACAATAGATCAGTTATGCAAGTGTGACCCCCCCCTAAATTTGTCTTATTTACCTTCGGTGTTCAACTTATAGATGTTCTTGAGGGGTGGAGCAATATGAAAAAATGGGCTCGTGAGTAAGGAAAGAAATATGCTGCTGTTGTTTTTGTTTTTTTTTACACATGGGAAACCCTTTAAAAACATCTGTTTGGGAGTAATAATCCTGATTCTGGCTTTTGTCTCCTTCCAGATGATTTTCCCCTTCCAGTGGCAGTGTCCCTACATCCCCCTGTGCCCGCTGTCTCTCGCAGGCGTCCTCAACGCGCCGTGTCCATTTATAGTGGGCGTGGACTCCCGCTACTTTGACCTTTATGACCCCCCACCAGATGTTGTTTGTGTGGATCTGGACACCAACACTATCTACCTGTATGTTGTGCTTTGTTGGAGAAAAACACACTTTGTCTTCTACATTAACAGCTCTCATTATGTTGAATAACTCTTTCCCAGATTTTTGTTTTCAGCTGTCTTTTGGTTTTTTCCAGTCTACAAACTTTGTGGTTTTGTATGTTACAGGTCAGATGAGAAGAAACACAGCAACTGGAAGAACCTCCCAAAGAAGCCTTGCAAGAGTCTCATTAACTCACTAAGCAACTTGCACCACCAGCTGGCCACTGGTACAAACAGCATCTCATTTGTATAGCAAAACCTGGATCACTTACCTGTTATACCAAGTTACCACAATTAACGTGGACAGGGTTCTTAATCTTTATCTGAACACTGTAAGCTTAAATTACAAAACGCATCATGGTATTCTTTTAGTAAATATGGTAGTCCAAAGCTGAAAATAAAACTATACCTTTAAAAAAAGCTAACAATGCATTACAAAACTTTACATAATGGGGAAAAAAGCATCTGAACTGTATGCTATTTCCTTTTAAAAAACAAATACGCTTTCATATTTTCTTTTCTGGTTGCTCGGTTGATAAAATATCAGAATTATTTTACTATGTCAAATTTTTGATGCAATAAAAAGTACTTACAAGCTAGCTAGCTTAACGGTAAACACTTTTGTCAAAATCCACACTGAGCATGCTCAGTCTCCATTATAAAACAGCTGCAGTTAATGCATTTGATTCTAATCATTCATACGCTGTGCTTATATAGACCTGTCTGAACTTTTTGACAGCACCTGAGGCGTTTTGGTCAGAAAGCTAATGCTAACAGCGTTAGTAACCTCATTGTTCTGTGACTCTCATAATTTTGCATCATTACATTATCTCCATCATCAAGCATTATTACAGAAAAGTAAATGTGGGGAGACCTAATTAATAAACCTATTATTAATTGAGCGTACATTTAATAACACTTTATATAAGGAGAGAGCTGAGAAATTGATATAAATTATTTAAACTGACCACACTGGCTTGTTTTAGTTTCGCTACGCCCAGTGATGCCGGATGGCTCGGCTGTCGACATGACTCCCATGGACGCGGACTTCACCTGGCATAAGAAAAGGACGGCCCTGGAGATGGAAATCCAAGAGGCCTTCCTTCGTTTCATGGCCTCCATCCTGAAGGGCTACCGCTGCTACCTCAAACCCATCACCCAGGCGCCCTCTGAAAAAACCACGGCTGCAGACTCCCTCTATGACCAACAAGGTAAACACGTGATTCACCAAACACTATGGATTTGTTGATAGCTTCCTGGATCTGTAACCTTTGCATAATTTACAACTTTAATCCAGATGGGCTCAACTCATGCATACTTTTATTGGCATCTCTGTTTCAAGGAGTCAGGTTGACCGAGTGGTTGAGAGGCTGGGCACATTCATATGCCCTTTAGTCCAACTCCCTGCCCTCCCTTCCATGTACTGTAATGGTTTAAAATAGACCATTAAAGGTGTTTTTAGAAATTAATCACCTTTCTCATCAGCCATAAGAGTGTTTGATGCTGGGAAATAGGCTCCTGGCTCCATTTAATTCCCCTCTCAAAGATCAATTTTAGATGATGTGAAAGAGACTCTTCTTCACGCCACATAGTTTAACACTTTTATAAATAGCTGCACATTGATTTGATGAGGGTCACTCAGGAATAATTAATATAATGAGGCCAAAAAGGACAAAACGTTTTATGTTTGTCCTTTTAAGATGCAGTAAAGACTCTAATTTTGTTCTTTGCTAAGTTACGAAATTAACGAGTGACACTGAATTCATAAATTCCGTAAACTGAGATGACCGTGAAGCTGACGCCGCACTCTCTCCTTCCCTTCCTGTAGGGTTCCTCAAAAGCAGAGACCGTGCCCACCAGAAGTTCTACTCCCAGCTCACCAAGACCCAGATATTCATCCGCTTCATTGAGGAGTGCACCTTCGTCAGCGACAAGGACACAGGCCTGGCCTTTTTTGACGATTGCGTCGAAAAGGTGATTACCATCCCGGCATCATGCTGCCTCCAGGCGTGTAAAAAAACGCATGCTGGTCTTTGTTGTTTTGTTTTTCTCTTCCGTTGGAGCGTTGCTTCCAGGAACAGGCCTTTGTGTTACAGTGGTTCATTGGCAAAGTAACATTTGTACGCTGGGAGGCTAAGGAAGCCATAATTTCCTTTGATTCATTCTGTTCCCTTCGCTCTCTTCCCTCTACTTGCAGCTTTTTCCCTCTGATAAAATCACCGACAAGGGCACCAAGGTAATTGCTGATAATGTAATCAGATTTCCTTGCACCTTTTTTTTTCCCCTCTTCATATATTTTAATTTCCCCCTATCTGATGAATGCATTCAGTCAAGAGGCATGGATTTTTCCTGCTTTTCCTCTAACTTAATCACAATCAAATAAGCATGCTTTACTGCTTAATTACAAAAGCTTTATAGAGTATCCTTGTAACCTAGTTTATTTACTGGTATCAGACAGGAAATGGTCTACAGCCTGTGTCGTTTTCTAAATCTCTGGATGTGATCCCCTCTGCAGGTTGAAGGAGAGTCATCTGAGGACACAAGACTGCTGGAGCTGGATGAGTCTCAAAAGAGTGAGCACACAGTCTTTGTAATGCCTCCTGAGCCTCCAGTAGATGATGGACCGGATCCTGCTCCTCAGTACACGTAAGACTTGTAGTGCTTTAAGCGTACACTCCACAAAATTATAGTAACACTTTAAAAACACATCAGAGCTCAATAGGGGAAAAATCATGCTGAATGTCAACACCGATATGGGCATGTGATCAGTCTACAGAGGGCTGAATTCCAAGACACCCCCAAAAATCACAGTGATAAAATGATGGGGCAGGACAGTCCATTTTGTCACCGCGTGCTTACATGTGTGCCTGAGAATGTCAGGGGAGTGCTCATAATAAGAAAACGGATGGTGCATCGATGAGCTCCTGGACAGTCTGAGGTGCAACCTGGTGGTGTTGGATGGACTGAAACATAATGTCCCAGAGGTGAATTTAGGTCAGGCGAGTATGGGGGCCAGTCATTTCTTCATCCTCCAGGAGCTGCCTGCATATTCTCCCCACATGAGGCTGTGCACCAGGAGGAACCCAGGACCACCTGCACCAGTGTAGGTTCAGACTATGGATCCAAGGATTTCATCTCAATACCTAATGGCACTCAGGGTGTTGTTGCCTAGCCTGCAGAGGTCTGTGTGTCCCTCCACTGATATGCCTCCCCAGATCATTGCTGACCCACCACCAAACTGGTCATGCTGGCAGCAAAATGTTCCCCACGGCTTCGTCAGACCCTTTCACATCTATCACGTGTGCTCAGGGTGAATCTGCTCTCATCTGTGAAAAGCACAGGGTGCCACTGGTGGACCTGCTAATTCTGGTATTTTATGGCAAACGTAATCGGGCTCCAAGGTGCAGATACCGCTCCTGCTGATGGGTTAAGGACCTTCTGTGGCCCTGTCCAGCTCTCCTAGAGTTAACTGCCTGTCTCTTTCTGCCAGCGGTATTAATGTGTCAACCTGGAGGAGTTGCACTACCTGTGCAACCTCTATAGTGTCTATGCATTGCCTCATGCTAACAGCAGTGACACTGACCCTAGCTAAATGCAAAACTAGTGAAAAAACTATCAGAAAAGAAGAGAAGTGGCCTCCATCTGTAAAACCATTCCTGTTTTTAGGGTTTTCTCGTTGTTGTCCCTCTAGTTCACCTGTTGTTAATGTCATTAACACCAAAGCAGCTGAAACTGATTAACAACCCCCTCTGTTACTAAACCGATCAGATCAATATCCAACAAGTTAAACTGACTTGACTGTGGCTGACTCTGACTCCGGTTTAAAAGTGTTCCTTGCTTTACATTCTGCAGGTATAAAGGGTTCCCCAAACTGCAGTTAAATCTATTTGACCGTCCAAGAGAGTTACGTCCAGCGCTCAGCACCAGAGCAGCAGGGGCCAGTCTGTCCAGCAGCCCTGCACTACTAGCAAAGAGGACAAAGCAAGTACGTACTCACACTATCATCCTCAGCAGAAGTAGGAACAATACCTGCTTTGACCATGCTCTTCACCCTTTGTCTTTATCAACGTGTTCATCTGACGTGTGCCCGTACTGCTCCTATAGGAGGTCAAGCTCGCATACAAGATGGCAAAGCGTTTCTACTCCAACCCGCCTCTGTGGGCCCGCTGTCTGTTCAGTCACTGCTACAGTCTGTGGTTCATCTGCCTGCCAGCAGCTGTACGGATGGCCAAGTCAAAGACCCGGGCAATGCAGCAGGCGTACAACATCCTGTTGAAGATGAGAACCACTGAGGTGGAGATACTGGATGAGGTACGTTCACATTTTGTAGGAATATGTTTAGATTATCACTTCTCTTTAGATTTTTGGAATTTCATAGACAATGCAAAACATATAAAGTAGTGATCATGTGTTTGTCTGCTGTCAGGTGTGTTACAGAGTGATGATGCAGCTCTGCGGCGTGTGGGGTCTGCCTGTGATGGCTGTGCGAGTCCTGGTTGAGATGAAGAAAGCTGGAGTCCATCCCAACGCCATCACATATGGATACTACAATAAGGTTTACATATATGGCTTATCACTTTAAGATCTGAAGTGTGTGTGTGTGTGTGTGTGTGTGTGTGTGTGTGTGTGTGTGTGTGTGTGTGTGTGTGTGTGTGTGTGGTCTTGCTGTTATGCTGGTTTATGGGATTTATTAAGCAATCTCATCCTTCATCTGTTCTGCGCAGGCTGTCTTAGAGAGCCCGTGGCCCAGCCGGAACCAGAGCGGCCTGATCATGTGGACCAAGTTGCGCAACGTCCTTCGTGGAGTCACGCAGTTTAAATACGGTTTAAACCGCACATCTTCTGAGAAGGGATCAACGCTGACTACCACAGGTGTGACTCAAATGTACAGGGCTGTGTTCCTCTCGTTCCCTTTTCTTGCTTTTTTACCTCTGCTAAGCAGGTTATATGATTGGTTTGTTTGTTTACCTGTTAGCAGGGTTACTTAAACTAGTGCTGTCAGCGTTAACCTTGTTAAAATGACGTTAACGCCATAACCGCATTAACGCGGCAAATCTTGGTTAGCGAGTTAATGCGGATCGTCCCATGTGTGGGGCTGCACGGCGTTAGCTCGTTAGCGCCGTCCAGCCCCACGCACAGGGGTGATCGGCGTTAACGTCATTTTAACAAGATTAACGCTGACAGCACTAGTTAAAACCTGAAACTTTATCAGACAAGAGGTTGACTCTACTTAGAAGTTATAGGACACTTCTTATCATAGCTTCATGATTACATATAAATTGGAATTTAAAAAAAAAAAGATGACATTAACTTGATGTTAACTAGAAAATATCAGAAGTCTGCTGCTATACCACATACAGTCTACTCATGTTTCTTCCTGCGTCCTTCTTTAGGTGCTCCAGTAGCTGCCTCAGCAGTCACTGATGCCGACTGTTTGAGTCATGGAAGTGCAGACAGCTCGAGCGAGGTCAACGGTGAGGAGAACAGTGTATTTGCCCCCAGCCATGACATGGAAGACGTAGCAGATAACCACTGCAGCGCAGGTACTGATTCCCAAAGCATCAGTTCTCTGTAACCCAAGGTTCAGCTGAGTCTCTGAGGAACAAAAACAAAAGATTTCTTAAAAGTGTACATTTGTGATTACAGCTGTGTTTGTGGTTTTTTTTTAATTCTGTGATCTCCAGAGAGACAGTGTGATCAAGGATATGGCTCCAAGGATGAGCTGCACCAGGAGTTGGCTGAACCGCTGCACGCTGCCCTTCCGCCGGCTGATGAGAGAAACGATACCAAAGCACAGCATAATGGTAAGAAAGGCCCAGCCTCAGGCCTTCACCTCCAGTATTGTGTTGTATGCACCACAAACCACTACTTTTATTTTTGTTTCTTTTTAACCAGGAGGGGACATAGCTGGCTCAGTGGACAGTGCAGTAGCAGTGGGAGAGCCCCACAGTCCTGTCGATGGGTTGCCGCATGTCCACAGTATTGTTAGGCTGTCCACGGGAAGCTTTGACGGAGAAACAGGTAAGAAAGTACATTTAGCTCAAATACTTTAAAATGTTTTGGTGGAAATTCTGTGAAATTGGCATCACCTTTGAATTTGTAAAGATAATTTGTTCCTGTTTCAATTAAGCTACATAAATGTAATTGTTGCACTACAATAACTGTATCTGTGTGCAGGTAAAGGGAAGCTGTTCAGGAGACACAGCAAGAACGATAACGTGTCACTTACCGATGACGATCCCTCGCTGCCGTCCCCGGCCGTAGCTCACCAGTCTCAGCATCAGCGGCAGAAATCCTTCTCTGAACGCAGCTGCAGCTTCAGCGCTGAAACTCGTGCTGGAATGCTCTCTGAGGCAGGCATGGACCACATGGCCAGCCGAATGGGCGCTGATGCTCGTATCCTAGCTGGAGTCCTCTCAGGAGGTCAAAGCCCACCCCCTAATATTGTGCCCAAACCACTTTTTAAAGACTTGGAGGAAGAGCCTGAGGAAAATCAGGGGTTGAGGCTTAAAAAGCTTCCAGAAGAAGAGGACCCAGAAACCGCAGAAGAAAGAAAGACAGATGACAAAGAGCTGAAGGGTACCGAAGTAAATAGGGAGAAACAAGTAAGAAAAAACACTGAAACTAATGAAGATGATTCTGGAGTGCGAGGACCCATTTTGGAGAGGGCCGACGTGGAAGTGGGAGCTGACCCACTGTCACGTCTGGTGTCAGAGAGCGAAGAGTCGGCCTCTGTCAACAGTCAGGAACCGCCACGCTCCGTGCCTGCTGTGGTGTCCCGTAACCTGGCTGAGGAGATCGAGCTGTACATGAGCTTGAAAACCCCGCTGGGTACCAAATCCTCCAGCATGGAGCTCCAGCAGCCGCAGGTAGACTCCACGGATGCACCTCAGCCCAAACAGACTCTGGAGCGCAGGTCCAGCCTCCCGGTGCCTCCTGTGAAAACCCCAACTGGCTCGCCGAGCAACACCCCCAAACGCAGCCCCAGCACTGTAACCCGCTCCAAGACTTTTGCAATAAAGACAAAGACGCCTGCGAGCTCTACAGCGAGCCCGGGCCAGCGATCGTCCTCACTGACCGCACTGGTCAAGTCCTCTCAGGGGGGGTCGCTGGGCTCGGTCTTTAACACCATTTCAGGTATCAAGATGGACACGTTCTTAACAGGACCTAAAATCGATGTGCTCAAGTCAAGCATGAAGCAGGCAGCAAACGTGGCCAGCAAAGTGTGGGGGGCAGTGGCATCCGCTTACGCCGATTCAGATGATGAGGTGAGGGTCATTAAAGGGTCATTCCAGACATTTTAAGCAGTTTAACATCTGATCTGATGGAACAGGTGTGTCAGCCTGTTCTGCATAAAAGGGAAGATTTAAGGTAACTTTTCTCTACAGGATGAAGCTCAGGCTGGTGGCGGCGGCTTCCCAGCTCGTCTGGATGAAAATATGCTGGCTGCACATGACTTGGATGACAGTCCTGAGAGAAAAGGCATCCCAGGTTTGGTGGCTAATGGTCTGAACCAGAGCTGCACCAGCCTGGGCGGCAGCAGCAGCGGCAGCAGTGACACGGGCCGAGGGACCACACAGACACGTAAGCACTGACTCTCTGATGTAAATGAAGAAGCAAGGGAGGGGCAGTGAAGTACTGCTTAGGCCAGTGATGCCAGCTTTCAATATTGTTTTCATGTCGGCCTGCAGATCTGATTCCAGGGCGCCCGGGCAGAGGTCCTGACTCTGAGCAAAGCTCCTCGCATCACGCCTCCTCCTCGAGTATTTTCCAGAACTGTGCACTGGAGGTAGGACATGCATGAACAGAGTCTCTGTTTGTGCTGCACTCTCACTGCTGATGTTTAAAATACAGCAGGGTTTGACGCGTTATCCCACTTACAGGTGCTGATGTCCAGTTGCTCCCAGTGTCGCTCCTGTGAAGCGCTGGTGTACGACGAGGAGATCATGGCAGGCTGGACTGCTGATGATTCCAACCTCAATACCAACTGTCCTTTCTGTCAGACGGTCTTTCTTCCCTTATTGCACATCGAGTTTCACGACCTGCGCACGATGACCGGGTAGGAAACTGTCAGATGAGATTTTTTATTTTTCCTGTGTTGTAAAACACAAACATATTCTTTGTGGCAACTCAAATTTAAATATCCCTGTTCTTTTATTTTCTCTTTAAGGTTTTATGTGAATCCCAGTGCCTCAGGGGACAGCATCCACAGCACAAGCACCCACCCCACAGCTAGCAGCGCAGCTGACATTAAGACACCAGACCTTATCACTTTCGCTGAAGATGAACCGAGGGAGACCGCTGAAAATACTCCAGGAGCACAGAAGAGGTACAACTTCATCTGAGTACCCTGAATGCACCTCAGGTTGCATGCACGAGGAGATGTATTTGCATGTTTGTTTAAATCTTCAGCACCGCCTTACTAGTGTTTTCATAGTAAATGCCACTAGATGGCAGCATAGATCTTCTAATATGCTCTTGGTGCCTTTTACTTGGTGACTGAGAACAAAAAGTTATTGGAATAAACTTTAATAACAAAAATAATAATTGTTGTTGTGGATCATTGCATTATTGTAAGGTCTTTACCTTATAATATAAAGTGCTATATAATGCTAATGTTTTGGTGCTATATAAATAAGTGAATGGTTGTTTCCAGTTTGATTCCAGGGCCGGTACAGTCAGATCCCCTGGGTCTCCTGGAGCACCAGGCAGCATGTAAGCAGCAGAAAGGCACCGGGACATCTTTGACACGTAGCAACAGTGTTGGAGGACCTCTGCAAAGCCTGGACTATTCTCAGAGACCTGGACATGGTGTTTCCACCACCAGCCTTCCCTGCAGTTTGCAAGAAGTGTCGGTCAGTGCTTCCTTTCTGTTCCAAGCCTTCACTGACAGTAGTGCTTTTATCCGCATGGAGTCAGTGAGTGGAATTCTGTGTCTTTACAGGACGGCATGGGGACAAAGCGGCCAAATCCCAAACCAGTGTCTGTGCCGTACCTCAGCCCTGTGGTACTGCGCAAGGAGCTGGAAACCTTGCTGGAGAATGAGGGAGATCAGGTATAAATATAAAGACATTCTCTCATGGTTTTATGTGTATAGCAAGTGTCAGCCAGCAAATTCAAGATCCTTTAAGTTACATTTTGTGGTTTATCTGTCCAGGTGATCTACACCCACAAGTTCCTCAGCCAGCACCCAATCATTTTCTGGAACCTGGTGTGGTATTTCCGCCGCCTGGACCTGCCCTCTCACCTGCCCGGTCTCATCCTCACTTCTGAACACTGCAACAACGGAGTGCAGGTTAGACATAACATCTGGTTAAATGCAGTTTTCTCTTCTTCTTCTATGCTTTCCAATCTCAAGGTATGCACTACTGTCCACAGGAACTTGTACCAGGAACTAGGAACTTTTAGACCAGAGTGTAGATTAGTTTCAGAACATTGGGTCGTGGAATATTTTAGCTATTTCACAATAGCTGGTAAAAAGTATTCTTGCTCTGTGGTGTGCTGCTTTTTTACTGTTTTTAAAGATTAAAAAAAAAAATCTCCTCGATCGCTCTCATCTTTATATTCTTTGTTGTTGTAAGAAAACTGTGACATCATCCATCAGGTGGGCATACAGTAGAGGAATATGTCCAAATGAAGCTGTGAGGAATGTTTGTATGAAACTGACCCACACATAAAAGATGAAATGCTGTGACTGTAATGGACTGAAGCCAGCAGTGATGTGCACACCACCTATAAGAAGGCTTCAGTCATCTAGGCCCAACACAGCAAACTCATTCCTTTACAGAGGATGTCCTGTTAATTAGCGAGCACCATGTAAGCTGTGCTATAATGTCATGGTTTATTCTTGCAGCTGCCTCTGACGTCACTGCCACAGGACAGTAAGCAGGTGTACGTACAGCTCCTGTGGGACAACATCAACCTGCACCAAGAACCCGGAGAACCACTTTACCTGCTCTGGAGGACCTTTTGTGAGTGTGAAGACAGACATTATCAATCATTGTCCATCAGTACAGTGTCAAGTGTAGAACCTGTATTTGCAGATTGAATTGTGAGCTTTCAAATTATTAGGATGCACTATACTGCATAATCGCCACTGGGGCGCACCAGAGTTGGGCCTTTAAACCTCAAGCAAACACATTTTAGTGCACATTGAGAATGAAGTATTGATTTAAAAGGTACCCCCCCCCCCCCCCCAAATTAAGTCAAAGATGTTTTTTTAAATGTAAAGTAAATAACGAAAGGACTTAAGACCATACATGTATCTACTAAAAAACACTGAACCTCAGTGACCTTGACCTTGAGGTTAAAGGTCAAATTTTCTGAAAATCTTGTCAATCTAATAACTTTGGAACGAGACAACAAGGGATTTTGAAATTGATACCTTCGGTGCATGCATTAGGAGGTTGACGGGTATTTTTGTTAAAGTGTCACTGCTGAGCAGAACAGATCAGATTGGAGGCTCTTTGCTAAAAGAATATTTCAGCAGACTCTCTGATGCTTTGATTTTTGTGCTTCCAGTGGAGAAGAGGGGAACTCTGGGGCCAACAGACCACCAGGAGAGCTGAACTCTCCTCAACACCATTGTTCGCAACATCCAGACCAAAGACGTCTACGGGCCGATCAACCTGCTGATCCGAGAGATCAAACGGCGTCCAGAAGGGCTCAAACGGCAGAGGTCAGTTCTCCTCCTTCATCTATACTCACTGTTTCATATTTAGTCTTTCTTTAAGCTCTTAGTTATGATTTTTGCTGCAGTGCATTAGAAAAGTGTCTGATGCCTCGTGTGTGTGAATGTCTCCCAGGAGCGTCTATAGAGAAATACTGTTTCTGTCACTGGTGGCTTTGGGACGGGAGAACATCGACGTAGGTGAGTGAGATTAACTAGTGATGTCAGCTGTGACCTCTAGTGTGCTGTAAGAGTTTGAAGGTGATGAAAAGCGATGACGTGAAACGTTCCTAACTCATATCTGTGTCGTCATCATGCAGAGGCCTTCGACAGAGAGTACCACAGCGCATACAACCAGCTGAGCGCGGAGCAGCGCAAGTCTCTGCACTGCATCGATCGCCCGCCTACTCCCAGCGTCCAGTGGTGCCTTAAATGTTTTGGAGCGCCTTTCGTCTGAACTGATCCTCTCAGCAGCAGAGACACAAACTCTTACTGTTCCTGCTTCAACTTTGGGGAACAGGGAGACTTTCGGACATCTCCAGCTGGACGAACATGGTACTGCTTCCTCCGTTTGCCGTGGAAGATGACGTTGGCCGTTTCATGTTTCTTTGCTTTGCTTTAAAGAGGTTTTCCAAGCAGCTGCCTAAAAGTGGAACTGTTGTTGTAAACTTCCTGGAAAGCTGTAATGAATCTCTTCAGACTAGTTGAGTTGCTTTTCCTTACAGAAGCTGTATAAAGCGATTGATCACTGTACAGAATATCTGTGTGTGTGCATGTCAGCAGCTTTGCTCGTAGCCTTTTGCCTCCTTGGCTTAAATCTGTCGTAGCTATACTCGTATCAGCTCCGTGTGAGACCGTGTACAGACTCTGACTCTAACTTTGTGCACTTTCTGAAGAAGAGTAAGTAAATCAAGTTCACCTGACTTTTTGTACAGTTTAAGGAAATCTCAGTCGAGGTTGCATTTTTGTCAACAACGCTGGTTGTTGTGATCAGAGTCTTAATGAATGTTCACATGTACAGGCTCACACTGGGGCTCTGTGCAGCTCTGTGTTGGAGCATCACATTTAAATGGGAGAGGACTGAGGCTTTGGACAATCACTAATTATCAATCACTAAAATAGATTCATAACATTCCAGATGCCCTGTGCTCAAAGCAGG
The DNA here is from genome assembly GCF_900408965.1 of Simochromis diagramma. NCBI lineage: Eukaryota > Metazoa > Chordata > Actinopteri > Cichliformes > Cichlidae > Simochromis > Simochromis diagramma. The sequence continues at coordinate 3,563,485 of NW_024387416.1, read as the reverse complement.
AGTATTGATCTCTGTGATAACACATGTGACAGCAGCTGTTTGGAAAGTAGAGATCGTGAAAAACAAAGACATCAATCTGAAGCATGAAGGTGCCACACCACTGATTAAAAACATCAGAGGAACACAGACAGCAGAGGTGTGCTGGCTTCAGTCGGCCTTTTTAAAGCTGCATTTTTAACAGTAACATACTGTGTTTGTTCAGCTAACATGTCTTATTCTGATCATAACTCAGTGCTGTGACTCTCATTCTCTACTCTAGCACAGAGTGAACCACGACAGTTCAGACAGCATCTCTTTTATGGTTTACATAAAAGTGCAGAGGGCTCTTGATGAGTGCTGAAACTGTGTCAGGACAGAAGGCCTTTGATATTTGACATTCCACTAAAAACAGTGAAACCGGCAGGAAAACAAATAAGTGCTGCGATGAATTGTTGGGTAAAGATGGACCTGTGTGTTGACTTGAGTGTGAGTGTGGCGCTGTACTTGTACAGATGAGAAAATGTGTTGTAAAATATTCCATTTGCACTGCATAGATTAGAACCTGCTCTTAACCCACATCAGAATATTAACAATTTACACCATTTTTCATCCAGAAAGAAATCTCAATTATTTATTTTTGTATTGTTGACATTTGGATTGCAGCTGCTGTGCTAACTTAGAGGTTTTATAACTAGCTGCCCCCGTTTTCCCCTTGAATCCGTGTTAGGGGACTCCAGCCGGTGTTGACTTAGTAAATCTCCTCTTGGAGGATGTACAGAAAAGTTTTTTAAAGATAGCAGGTGAAATGTTCTCTTACCGTCCTGTGGAAAGGAAATGAATGTCTACACATAAGTGCGCTGCAATAAATGAGTTTGTGAACTGATTGACAATGAAATGTGTCCTTTTTTTTATCTTTGTGTTAAGAAGAGTTTGTATTTATTGCCAGATTTCAAAATGTGCCTTTGTAACACAGCTGTAGTTCATTTCTCTTCATTTCTGTTTTCATGGAAAAAGATGTACGGTAATCTTCCTGTCATCCACTGCCAGGAAATCCCATTTCTCCCAAAAGATCCATCTACCCATCCAGTTTTAGGGTTGTCTGGGGCTCGAGCTTATCCTATCAGAGGTATCCCCTGGATGATGATCGGCAGTCTTTCGAGCCTTTTGAGCTCACACAGAGACAGACAACCATTCATACTCACATTCACACCTATGGGAAATTCAGAATAACCTGAATTTTTTTTAAAACTGACTTTTTAAAATACAAACACTTGAAGGGGTGTGTGTGTGTGTGTGTGTGTGTGTTAGATCTTTTTTCTAAAAGCCAATAAATAACAAAACACACATACACAAGTTTTCTTGCACTCATTTTCACTCTAGACCAGGGGTCCGTTCTTCGTACGTCGCTTACTACATCCAAGACCAAATCATCGCGCTAACCGTGAGCTCGCTAATCCGGTTCTCCGAACACACCTGCTGTTGACGATTAGTACAGCTGGATGAAGTAATGTGAGATCACTGGGTGTCGTAAAAGGGGCTACGCATCGATAGTAGAAACATTGATCGGCAACCCTCTGATTGGTCGGCGAAAATGTCGAAGGAGCGCGTTCGGTATTTTTCGGCAGCAGAGCAAGAACTCTTGAGTGAGGGATTTCAGGAGTTTCAGAGTTTAATCAGAACGCAAGGGAACACTGCAAAGGCTGCAAAAGCAAGGAGAGAGGGCTGGCAGAAAGTTGCTGACAAATTAAACTCGTAAGTAATTTAATAATAACAATAATAATGGAGTGGATTTATATAGCGCTTTCCAAGGCACCCAAAGCGCTTTACAATACCACTATTCAGTCACTCTCACATTCACACACTGGTGGAGGCAGCTACGGTTGTAGCCACAGCTGCCCTGGGGCAGACTGACAGAAGCCAGGCTGCCATATCGCGCCATCGGCCCCTCTGGCCAACACCAGTAGGCGGTAGGGTAGATTTATTATATTACACTATATTATCCAATATTACATTACATTATATTATATTATAATATGTTATATTATATCCCCTTACACATTAGAGCCACAACAGGACCCACTAGAACATGGGAACAGGTAAAAGTGAAATATAAGAATATTCTACAGAATGGTAATATTTATCACTTATATTGCTTTTCGTCTCTTGGAAAGAGACCCTGAAATAATCTGTTTGTTTGTTCATAACAGCAACCAAGAAAAGGGCAGAGCACAAAAAGACAGGTGGTGGTCCTGCACCCCCTCGTCAACAAGTTGGTTAAGTAAATAATACCCTCACGGGAAAATCGATATCTCTCAATGAGCACACTGTCGCGCTGAGCTAAAGGATCCTGTCTGTCCCGCAATATACGCTGAATTCTGAGGACTCTCCTTATCAATCTTGCACCTTCCGCAATGGGCTGCTCGGTAAACGGACAGGATATGACTGCGACAGACTTCCCAAATCCACCTTCGCTTTTATAGCCGTGGTCTCCCATCTTGATTACACGAAGTAATTTGCAATTACTTCTCTGAAATATGAATTACATCTGTAATAATCAACTACATGTAATAGAATGTTAATAGTACATTTCCCTTTTTTAGGAAATGACATGTATGTATCTGTGTGAAATCAATAAAAGGATCAAGTGCTGCATTATCTTTGGTTACATTGATGTTATTTATTTATGGTGAAACAGTGGTGGAATATCGCTGTTGCTTTCGTATAAATGAAGCGGACATACCTGCGTGGCCGCGATCTAATCCTGTTTACATAAAGTAAACCTGCTCGGGAGCAGGTTTACGCTTACGGCTCTGTTGCTATGGCAGCAAGTCCAGGATGAGCTTCGGGGAACCGAACGATCCAAGATCACGCGAAATCGTCAACAATCAAATCCAGCTAATTTAGTGAGGTACGAAGAACGGGCCCCAGTGGTGTCACTCGATGGGATGCACAGTAACAGACATCAAGGAAAACGTCGAAGCACTTTTGCAAATATGCGATATCTTGATAAACTGAGCAGATATTTAAAGTTTATACACCCAAGTTCTCCCCTGAAATATGTTAAAATTTTATTTTGTGACCCAGAAAGATTAATAACGGTCATTTTAAAACTTATTAGCGGCCGCCACTACCGGAAACTGGAGTTTGGCTGGGCCGCACTTTGAATTCTGGGATATGGTGGGCCACGAAGCACACACCCGACCCATCCTTCAAATTCGGTGAAAAGTGAATGTTTGTAATTCTTTGTATTACACCCCCTGGCATATGTTAATTTTGTTCTGGTTGTATACATGTTCTGTATACTGTTTCTTAATAAAGTTCAATAATTAAAAGAAAAAAATCGGTGAAAAGGAGGACGCATTTTTCCGCTGCATTCGGAGGAGTTTACGAATTTAAAATAGAATCTTTGTAGAGATTGCCATAATTGTTGTACATTTCTGTGCAAGTAAAAAAAAAAAAAAGGAGTCTACGAATTTGGATAGCCTTCGGCGCATCGCTGTGACGTAATCGGTCTACAAAGCGTCCTCAGGAGGATGCAGCCCATGAATTTGGACAATGTGATAAATAAAGTTAAAAAAAAAAGAGGTTGCAGCCCATGAATTTGGATGTTGTTATCTGGCTGTGCCATTACCATGGTAACATGGACACCATGGCACAAAATACTTGGTGGAACTTACCTTACTTATACCTTACTAGCAAAATATTTTTTAGTAACGTAGTATATAAATATCTACTAGTATATTACTATACTAATACTAACACAGCAACAGTAAAGTAATAAGACAGAAGTTGACAGAGTAACTTTTGATAATGATCATGAACAGTGATTAAGAACTGTATTCTAATACAGTTAGTATTCCATGTGCGCTAGTGTGGTTTCCTAGAATAAAAGTATATTAATAGCATTTCTCTAATGTTTTATGTCTGCAGGTGGATAAGGCAGTGCTGTCCGTCATGACTGATGGACAAATGGCTAAATACATAAGGACATATGGTGACAGAGTAGCTGTCCAGTCCTTCTGTCAACAAACTAAGTACAGCACAGATAAAGACACTCTTCTGCAGAACCTAAGAGATAAAATTGCGGCACGGAAAGTAAGATCAAAAACCAAAGGAGTGCTGTGTGGTTCATCAGGTGTGTTCCACAAGCAAAGTGAAGGGATGGCAAGACAGAGAAATACTGCAGGAGAGAAGACCTGCAGAAAAATAGAAATCGGATGGCTTCATTTAAGCAGTAATGAATACCGTCAAGTGAGAACCAGAAATGGTGGAGGAACAAGACATGCAACTGTGGAAAAAACTACAACTGTAGCTAAGATTTTGGAAATGGGAAAGGACCTGTTTTTTCCAGATGGGTACTCGCCAAAAGGGAGAGTTGAAGACTTTGTCATTGATATCTGTGATTTTAAAAGAAATCCGATTGCTTTAGATGACACTGTTGGCAAACTTTATGAACAAACCAAATTGAAGCTCCTGAGATTTTACATTTGCACGAAAGATGAAACACCGTTAACAGTTCAGTCCTCATCTGAAGAGGATTTTTCTGTCAGCATAACTGAAGAAGATTCACCGGTGACATTACTTGGATTTGACAGTGAGACAGATGATTTTGTCCCAGATCTACTTGAACATGGGGCTTCATCTGACAGTGACACTGGCAAACAGGTTTGTTAAAATAAGAAAGTTATTATTACAAATAATGATGACTTTAAAGTTACTGTATTTTGTTGTGTTTAGTAGTGCTCGGTGGTAACATGCGACATTTTCTAATTTTGTTGTACTATTGTACTAGGTATGACTGTGCAACTGCAATAAAGAGTTGTCTTATTCAAGTGCTTTATGTACATCTATGAATATTTGCACTTCTGTAGGATGAAATTATTCCAGGAATTTGTTGTTGACTTGTGTAGTAAGGTACATTTAATACATCTGTGAAAGACTTATAGCTTTGTATTCATTAACATGTACTAAATGACTGGCTGCTGAAAAAATAATTGAATTATTTTCGTTTGTGTCTTGTGTTTGTTTTCTGGTTCACAGATTCACAATTTCCAGATGGAACACAATCCAAAAAAACTGAAATCACTCTGTGAGGCAGTGACAACACAAAGTCCAGGAAAATCCCATCATATGCATTCAACCCCAACAGACATTAAAAACACTGTCGTGGGACAGCGGCAGCAGACTGACTCAAGTGATCATGATTTCCCTGACCACTGCTCTGAAATTATTGATCTGACCAGTATAGTTCCTAACAAATCCTTCAAACTAGAGTCCCGGGACAAACTTCCAGAAGATTTGGAATTTCGTTTTCCACACATAGACGAAGCGGATACGGTTGTATGGAATCCTGAAGAGGATCTTGTCAGAGCAGATGGTGATGACACAGTCGTGATAACCCTGAATTATGTCAACAGTGAGGATCTCAGACAGGTAAGACCATGGACAGTTGTGGTTGATATGGTTTAAGTGTGACAAAATATGGAAATTTATTAATAATCAAATTCAGTAACTTGCATAGTTCTGATTTTAAAAAAGCTGATCATGCATTCCTGCTTGGACAAAATTTAAGCATGTGTGTTATTTTCTGTAATATTCTTTTGGATCTTAAAAGAAATAACCTACAGTACTGTGAAACACTTGCTCGATTTCGATTAATCAGAATTCATCTCTTGTTTGTTTAAAACTTGATTTTTTTGCAGCAATAATACAACATTTTAAGTAGTAAGAAGTGCATCAAGATCTGATAAAAACATGTGGAATTCCACTGTAATATGTCTTTTTACTCTTGTAAGTGAGACATGTAGAGTGGGGCAAAAAAGTATTTAGTCAGCCACCGATTGTGCAAGTTCCCCCACCTAAAATGATGACAGAGGTCATTAATTTGCACCAGAGGTACACTTCAACTGTGAGAGACAGAATGTGAAAAAAAAAATCCATGAATTCACATGGTAGGATTTGTAAAGAATTTATTCGTAAATCAGGGTGGAAAGTATTTGGTCACCTCAAACATGGAAAATCTCTGGCTCATTGAAGCATTTGATATATTCAGTGTCCTCTCTCTCTCCCCTTGTCTGCTTTTGGGTACGTTCTCTCAACACACCTGCATACCCCGCAGTGACACACATTGGCTTGCTGTTTATCCATCTAGAATGTTTTGTCGTGAGTTGCCTAGTTTTGGGAGATATTAGCTGTAGAGATCTCTTCCTTGTTGAAAAACTACATGAAGCTACATAAGGTCTACATAAAGACATTGCTACTAAGCATTAAGTACCATGTGAAACAAGAGAAGGGTAGGCTTGTACAGTCAATATCTCTAAAATTGGGCAACTCACACTAAAACAATGTGGATTAAAGTGCCTGGGAACACAGGCAGTCAATACACAGATGTTGTCGATATGCTTTTGTCATTTTCAATTTTTTTAGTTGTCTGTACTACATAGTCCAAAAAAAAAAAAAAAAATTAGAAATTGATTAGATTTCAGTATATTTGTCTGGTAGTTCAACAACACATATCATCCTTTCAGAAGTGGTGAGTTTTGCAAAAATAGCATTCGAATGAAATTGCTGTTCATCAACAGAACAGGTGGGTGCAAAGAATTTGTTATTCAGCTGATAAAATAAGCTTCAGATAAATTCAGTGACCAAAAAAGAATGTTTATATCTATTAGAAATTCTAAGAGTTCAAAAGGTCTCAATTTAGTTCTTTATTTTTTCAGTTTTGTTTAACCAACATTAGAAAACTAAAGCTCTTCTGGAATCAGAATAAATAGTTAAAGAAAAAGAAGCAAAAATGACATGAAATAATTATATTTTTAGCCAGAGAAACTTGAGTTCAGAAAAATGCCAAGGTGCCCCCTCTCAGATTATGATGCCCCTTAGTACCATTTCATGTAGCCTGCCAGTGTGACAGTTGGCGTTATAATATATATAAAGCAACAAGGCATAATAGAATATCTCTTCGATTTTAAAACAGTATTCTAGCCAACATCAACAACTAAACATTCCCATCATTAACAAATAGAGATGGTGTAAATAAAAAACAACTCACCATTTAAAAATTATTACAAAATACTCAACATAAACCACCATTATCTGAGTAAACACTGTACATTAAAACTCCTAACACATTAAATTAAGATGTGTCTTATGTTTTGATCCATGTATCAAGCCAAATACACAGTTAAAGTAATTCGAAGTAATACACATAGACATGGAACTTGATAACATTTGACAGAACATTACAATGTTTTTGTGCTAAAGAACACTCAGAATATCATTGACAGGCAGAGACTCCCCTTTATACTTTAGTTCACTGACCCTCCTGGAACACAACAATAAATATTTCTATATAAGATATTCTCATAAATGACTGTGTACTAGAAAGCTTACAGTTTACAGTCTGTTTAACATCCAGAAGTTAGCTTTCGCACATATAGCACAGGTCAATTTTGAGTAATGTTCTCTGCTGCATTGTATGCAATTTACACTAATGCCATGATGTTCTCTCTTAAATGCATGTACAAGTTCACAGCCTGATATGGGTCTGTTGGTGGAGTCAGATGGGACTCAGTCATGATGATATTGCACAGTTCATATACATCGGGGTCACATGGTTTGGTCAGTCGAAAAACACACTCAGTTTTACACATTTCAACATGTTCTTCTTCAATGGGGCAAAGGAAGTCTCTTGTCCCGTAGAGCTCAGGTAATGTATACATTACATTAGGTCGACCACTGGGGATATTGATGTTTGCTGATGGCCTGATGGAGTGTGTATTCCAAACCTGTGCAGTGTCATCCAGCTCATCCTGTTAAAAAGAATACAGAAATTTAAGAAATGCGATCGCATGTACGTATATACATATACGCAAATCACGATGAGACAACTCACTCACTGAGAGGAAGGTTTATTAGATTTATGCAATTTATTATTTTTAAACAATCATGTGCATTTTTGTAATCATGTACTTTACCTAATGTCATCTGTACAAGTGTTTCACACACTAACTACGGTTACTGTTATGCTGTGATATCTTACATTAGTACTATTAGTGTTATTACTACCTGCTTGGCTCATCTACTCCTCTCATAATAATCTATTTGTTTTATGTCACTGATCATTGTATTTTGTATTTGTAAGTTATTTTGATATCACAATCGAAATAATTCCAAATTGTAAATAGTTAATATTATAGATAAGAAATTTTCATATGCCATGTCAACATCTTCAACATAGATGTTACTGTAGTCTTGGTTGTTGAGCTCTTCCTTAAGGCGGCCGATTGCTTAAACCTAAATTATAGTATTTACACAATTTTTCATTTCATTTACTCCCTGCTCCTCTCAACCGCTTCTCCCTGTCTTGTCTCTTTCTTCCTGCAAGTCTCTCCATTCCCTAAACCTGGCACAGGTCTCATCTCTCACAATACTTCGTGTATTACCTCTCTATCACTTCCTCAGTTTCCTTTATCTCTCACTCACACACGCATGCATCCATACACGCAACAAAACATATTTTATTAACTCACCTGGATGAGTCCCATGCAACAAAACTGAAGGAGGTTTTTGTCCAGAAACCCACCATCAAAGTACCCGTTGTCTCTGATGTCTGCAAATAAGGATAACCAGAACTCCAGACACTGGCTGCGAAGAAAACGCCACCAGTATTCAATCCTTTGATTGGCGGTACTTGCTCCCTCCAAGTAACTCTCAAGGGTGTCGTTAGGAGCCACGGGCACAAGGAAACGCTGAAAGCCTCTAACATGGCCATTTTCAGTTCCAAGATCGCCCCTCACAACTCTAGGGCAGCCCTTTAAACGCTGTACCACTTCTATGTAATACCCCCCGATCACTTTCGGATTACTTTTTGTTGTGTACGCATTAAGCCAGATTATTTTTCTCGAGAAACCGTCAATACTACCATTGATACAGATGCCATATGGCTTCAGTTTGTAGTAGGAGTCCATGTGCCAGATGAAATTCGGCCCCTTTGCAAAATAGTTCCTTCGCCTGAAACGTCTTGCTTGCCTCAGTGCGACGCCTCGGGGATCCAGCTCCTTCAAAACCAAGCGCACATCCTCTTTCCTCACGCATAGTCCATGTGCCCTGCATTTAGCGTACATCCATCGGTATCCGTGAAGCTGCCCAGAGTACTGCAATTGGTTGTCTATAAATTCAACCAAGACGGCCAGGTCGGAGTACGCTTTGTGGCGAGTGTGTCCCCTTGCGCTAAGAACTCTCTTCAGATGTCTTTCGCTTATATGAAAACTGTGTCTACTGCAAAGCACAGTTTTAATGTCTTTATAGTTTAGTCCAAGCTCAAAGTAAAAATCGATGAATCACTCAAATGGGTGTGTGTCCTCCATCGCTGTGGTTGTTTCCAAGGTTTCAGTGCTGATTTGGAGGTGTATGGTACAGACTTTTGCGAGATCCCGAGTTTGTTTTGCGAGATCTCGCAAACGTCCGTCTTTAATTTTCCCGGGAGGTTATAGTATGACGTGTCCTGACGTCACTCTCTCTCTCCCTGTCATTTATTTGGCTCGAAACACATATTAACAAATTGCTCAGTGATGAACAACTACTCAGATCATTTACCTAAGCAGTGTGCTTTGTCAAAACGAAGTGTGTGTTCATTACACTGACATTCTGTTCTGCAACTGTTATTTACTTGTATTTTAAATTTGGACTTTACATACTGCTGGGTGGTTTGTAAAGTTTACAATAACTAGTATTATCATTATGCTATATTTTCAAAAATATATATAATAATCTCAAAAGTAATGCCTTGGAGTAGAAAATAGTAATGCTTTATTAAAATTTAAAACTAAAGTACAGTATTTGAATGTGTGTATTGTGTCTACTGTTTGTTAACTCACCATATTCATAATGGGTTTGCGTGGTTAGGGGTGTGTCTGTGTGTGTGTGTGGGTTCACTACTACTTGGCAGTGAAACAGGTTGGATTACAAATCTGCACCAGAATGTCAGAGACAAAGAAGAATCTGCTACTACAGTCACACAAAACAGGAATGCGCTTCTCTCTCTGTGTTCACCCATTTGATTTTCGCGCCCTCGGAAATCAAATGGGTCATTTCCAGTCATTTCCGATTAGGTGACGAAGTCATTTGTGATTTCTGATTGGCTGTCTTGGTCGAAGTGGCGCAGTTACCTAAGGGCCTTTAAAAGGGACGCTAGACGGCACTTATACACATTACACCAGCTGAGATAAACGAAGGTCTACCTTCTAAAGGCTTAAACAGAAGGAAAAAAAAATACAAGAAGGACATTCTTAATTAAGGTAAGCAACTAAAGTTCATAGTTCTTTTATTTCTAATTTTAGCGAACTTGTGCCGTTTTAGCTTTTATGTGATATTTGACCCATCTGTGATTTGTTCTCCTTCTCCCACCTCAGGTCGCCTCTCTTCGGAGTAAAACTTTGTACAGTCTCTGGAAGTAAATAACTTCTATCCTCCTGAGCTAGAAGAAGGCCCTGTACACATCCAGTGTGTGAGTTTACTACAACAGTGGAAAATACCGAAAAAGGTGTAGGTGCTAATTTTTATTCACTAATTCATTATTTAACTGAATTTTAGTTATAAACTTTATATAAAGTTTGAAACTAAAATCTTACTACATCTAGTTCCCCATGCTAGGTGTAGTCACCATTGATAATAGTCTGGGATGATAGGCTACTTATCAACTTAATCTTACTGTTATCTTTCTCCTAATATTACTGTTCTTAGGGGGAGGGTCAAAGATGAGAGATAGAAATAGGTGGACAGAGAGAAGCGTGTTCTCAGCTGCAGATAGTTCTACTTCTTTCACATTCTGGTGCAGATTTATAAAGACTGTTATTGTTATGAATCACCGTTTAGTGAGGGATTGCTGCAGCAGTTGATGGTTGTGACGTATGACTTGTTCTTTCTTGTGACAGGCTCGACGCTCAAATGGATGGACACGGTGAAGGTTTCACTCCGCTGTTTGTCCTGTGTGTGGGTTACTGGTTTCGTCTCCATCTCATCTACGTGCAGACTGACGGACTGGCTGTGATCCTTTACGGTGGCAGAGAGAAACTTGCCCAAATATTCCTTCAGAGAATAACGATGATGTTCTTCGGGAACAGGTACAAAAATGATATAACTATTTGCCGAAATGTAAATTTGTTTTTGTATTTTGCCGTAATCCGCCAAGAATCTTTACGAATATTACATTTCTCTTTGAAGTTACCAGCTGTAGCTGTCGCATTGAAATGTAATTATTAATCTGGATTCATGTCGTGTTGTCGCCACCTACTGGTGGACCTGAGTGTGGCGCTTTATGGTGGGCCTGCTTTGGGGTGATGCTCAATTAAGCGCACAAGTCACCAGACACTGAAGGCTCGAGCCAGAAAGAATAGGCTGGCTTGTGTACAAGGTGAAAATATGGACGATATGGACTACAATTGCTCATGAATGTTCAGTAGAAAGGCGCACACGTTATGTTGCTGCATTTACTTTGTGTGTACGTTTTATTTGAGTTGTAATTTTATTCGTCTGACATAATATCTGTGTTTTTCATCGATCAATTCACCATAGTTTTTCACGGTGTTTGCTGGTGAAAAGAAGATTAAAATACTGGTTAAACATCAGTGGGAGCATGGCCCTTTATTCTACTTCAAGCTCGTTTACATTATTATGTTAAAGGAAGAAGGTAACAAGAAAACAGGAAAAACAGGAATTATTTCTCTCTCCCTCTGTCCTCTCATCTCTCTCTCTGACTTTCTGTGACGTATTTCCTGCCTTATAGCGACAAGTCGATGTAACTAGTGAAGGTACACAGACAGTAGAGCACATAACTGGTTTGTGTGTTGGTGCATCAGCAGCAGATTCTTCTTCGTCTTTCACATTCTGGTGGAGATTAATAATCTAGACAGTTTCACTGCAGTGCGTCCTGGAGAGAAGGATCAGGATATAATTATCTTCTTCAGTTAACAAATGGTTGACTGTTGCCCGTTAGCTGCTCCGACTTGCTTCAGTTTTACTTGTTTAAAAGTACTGCAGTGTTTTCTTGGACACTTCTTCATTATTGTTACTTCAACACAAAGAACTGTGTGAGCATTATTATGATCATATAATGATCATTATTCTATGCACATATAAAAGTCAGTCTGGGATATTTAGCTTCTTGTCAACCTTCATGGAATCTTACTGTTTCTGAGTGGACTGTTCAGTGGTATAAATAAGTAGGCAATGGGGAAAAAACACGTGAGGGTGAGCGATGAGTGAAAAGAAAAGACTTGGAGACAGACGGGGGAAAGGTAAAGAATATGTGAACATAAAGAAGTGTACGAATAGTGTTTTCTTTGACGCGTCTGCAGCTGTCGGTGATTGTAACTTATGATTTGTTCTTTCTTCTGACAGACTTGAAGCTGCAATGGATGGACACGGTGAAGGTGCCTTTCCGCTATTTGTCCTGCCTGTGGATTTGCGGTTTCGTCTCCATCTCATCTACGACCAGGCTGACGGACTGGCTGTGATCCCTTACGGTGACAGACGGAGGCTTGCTGCGATATTCCTCCAGGGAATGGTGATGGAGTTCGTCAGGAACTTGATTCACAGGCCTGAGTGACCAAGACCATCAGTGACCCGGGCCTGCGGGGCCTTCAGCATCCAACAGTGCCTTCACAGATTGTGATGTTTTTTACAAACCAAAAATAAATTCATTTTTAAAAAGTTATGTTTCCTTGTTATGATTTCACACATTCGTCAAAGGTCACCAGTCTGTTTGTGTTCTCTCAGTTAGATTTTCATGTTGCTGCATCTATCAGTTTTTAAACACAGTGAGTGGGGGGTGGGGAAGCCAGGTGTGAATGACCAAAATAACCGAATTTAATAATACAGTAATATTAAAAAAATAATATTGATAATCGATAAAATAATTCTAAATAATTCTCTCCCAATAAATTGGTTTAAGCTTTGAACATCAACGTATAACAACAGTCCCTTATAGAAAACATCGTAAGACATATATGTTATATAATATATGTGAACAAGGAAATATGCATATACATATACAAAAGTGTATAATACACACACCGTGAACATAAGATGTGCGGCTACGTATACACATGCTTACAGAGTCAATCTCAAACAATGTCCCTAATTTTGGTTTATCTGTTAGCTGCTCCAAGTTGCGTCAGTTTTACTCGTTTAAAAATGTTTCCTTGGACGCTTCTTCATCATTGTTACTTCAACATAAAGAACTGTGTGAGCATTATTATGATCATATAATGATCTTTATTCTATGTATATATAAATGTCTATGTCTGGGATATTAAGCTTCTTATCAACTTTCATGGAATCTTACAGTTTCTGATTATTTTATTTATTTACAGGCCAAATCTGAATATTTTAGATTATTATATTAAATGAAGAATATCTTTATTTATTTATTTTGGGATTGGGCGGGTCCCAAAAGGAGTTCAACTCTGAGTGGACTGTTTAGTGGTATAAATAAGTAGGCGAAAAAAATACACGAGGTTGAGAGATCAGTGAAAAGAATAGAGTTAGAGAGGGGAAGGGGGGAGAGCAAAGAATATGTGGACATAAAGAAGAATAAGAATCTGCTGCTGATGTACAAACAGGAAAAGCGGGAATGCTACTCTCTCTGGCAGAAGAGCATTCCACCCCGAAAGCGATCTTACAGCACCTGTAACCAGAGGCGGAGCCAGACATTTGAAACACCCGGGGCTTAGCCCAAAAGGGTCGTATGCATGTGGTATTTTTTTTTCCCCGTTGGGGGGGGGGGGGGGGGGGGGTAGAAATGACTGAAAGATTAATTGGCTCTGTTTTGAGTTTTGTTCAAAAAAGAATGACTTCATATAGGGAAAAATATATATCACATGTGCAGGACACCTTAAACTAGTTTTTTAATTAAGCAGCAAGGCAGAACAAAATCAGGCCTGTATCAAGACACAGGGACTAAACCCCAATTCAACCAGACCCAGAACTGATCCAGAATTAAAACAGGACAACAACAGTTCAAAATCAGGACTACTGAGGATTTAACCAAGACAGAACCAGAATCAGAACTAGATGATAGTAGCACTAAAAATCATCATAGACCTGCACTACACTTATTTTTTAATTCTACCAAAGTACAATATTTAGATTGAGAAAAGTTTATATAATTATTCAGCCTTGTTGTGCAAACAAGCTGCAGAACTTAATAAATGTAGAATTTGAAAAATAACAAACCTAAAAAGAAACACTAGGTACGAGATACATGAGTACCTATGATACGGTGATACTTTTGGCAAACGACCATTTGACTAACATGTGTCTCACCTGCTCTTGTTCATCTCTGTTCTGTCCTCATTCTCCATCTCCCTCTCTGTTCCTCTCTCTCTCTTTGTGCTGACAATCATCAAATATACAGATATTTACAAACTCTTCAGATAAAAACACTTTTTTAATTGTAACATCAAATCAGACTAAATGTTTATTTTTTTTAGATTGATAAATATAAAAAACATATTTGTTAACTTTAAGAGTAAAGAGAGAAACTATCTGTATTTCTTAATTGCAAATGGCACCAAATTGTATTCAAACTTGAGCCACACTTATGGAGCTCCACAGTTCTTTTCCTGGTGTTTGGTTGACATCTCTTGATGTTCCCATGTCACAGAAACAGGCTCTGTGTTTTGCCTTATATGCATCCACAGCTGTGCCACCAGTTTACTCACATGGACTCTACTAACCAATCAGAAGCTTCTTCAGCTCAGAATGGAATCGTCTGGAGTTTCTTATTAATTAACAATAAACTTAGTGTATATGTACTCCTAAATTTGATGAAAGTGATAAAAAACAGAAAGTTAATGTCACTACCAGTACTTCCTACTGGTCCATCTCTGACACAGTGGTCTGCCATAATGTATGTGTGGGAACACAAACAGTGGAGGAATTGTGTTGCCAAGGGCATTAACCGCATATACAGAAGCGACCAGTGAACCTCTCTCTGCTGATCGTTGCCCCAACTTGTTTAATATAAGTTAAAGTAATAGTGTGGGAAGTTTGTAACATCTGCATTATTGTTACAACTAACCCAGACTGTTGCTGTTACAACTGACCCAGACTCCTAGCCATGAACTAGCTAACATTACAGCCAACGGCTAAAACATTAGCACTAAAGACACACAGAAATATCCCCATAAGACATACAAATAACACACATTTTAAGTTTGATGAGTTTAAACTGCAAAGCAGATAATGCTATTAGAATTGAAATAAAGTAGAAAAACTTACTTTTTGGCATACAAATTACTTTTTTCGTGTTAAATGTCGGTGTTTGACAAAAGTGCTGATTTTTCACATGTGATAGCAGAACTGAATGGGGCATGCAACAG